>NW_028317951.1:23540833-24979166 GCF_062004578.1 Staurois parvus | reverse complement strand
TTCAAAGTGTGATAGTGCTGAAAGCTGAAAATTGCCCTGGTAAGGAAGGGGGTAAAAGTGTCCGGTCTGGAAGTGGTTAAATAGCCTATCTGGGGGCAAAAACTGTAGGCGTGTGTGCGCACAGGAATGTGCGCATGCTCATTTCAATGAGGGATGCTCCTATGCACATTTCTGTTAGCAATGTTGTGTGCATATCTATGCACTAGTTGCCTTATAGGAATTCCCTTACAGTTGCAGCCATGGTTCCAAAGAATAAAAATGAGAGCTCTCTTTAGCGGTGGATTAACACTATGAAGCAGATTTACTAAAGGCGAATAGTCTGTTCACTGTGCAAGAGAATTTTTACATTTTAAGGGAATTTTCTCTTAGTTTAATGAATGTGGTGAAAATTCACTTTGCAAAGAATACCCAATTATATACAAGGGAAAAAGTGTTTTTGAAGTCAGCAGAGCTTCACCTCTTTATTTAAACTAAGGGAAACTTAATTTGCAGAAGTGCAAATCACTTAAGTGAAAAACCTTCCTGCCCTTAGTAAATCAGTTTCAGTGCCTTTATTGGCTAATTCCACTTGGAGATGTGTGACATGGATTATATTTAACCTATTTCCACTGGACTGAGACTGAGCTGTCAATGGCAGCTCCTGGTATCATACTAATTATCTCCAAGCTCCGGTACTCTGTTTCTAATCTGAATGGAGAAAAAGATGTACTGGGGTTGATTTACTAAAACTGGAGAGTGCAAAATCTGGTGTAGCTCTGCATTGAAACAAATCAGCTTACATTTTTTTTAAGATTAATTGAACAAGCTGATTGGCTATCATGCACAGCTGAACCAGATTTTGCACTCTCCAGTTTTAGTATATCAACCCCATTCTATCTTTTTCTCCTAGCCAGAGATGGAAAGGTAGGAAAAACAGTCTGTTTCTAAAAAAAAAAAAAGTAACTAAATAAAGTAATAATAATGATTAAAGATAAAATAGCTATTTCAGAGCTTGATCTAGGTCAGTGTCATGATCAAGGTCAGGGTGAAAGTTCAGGGCCAGGATCAAAAGGCAGAGTTAATTGTCATGTTCAGGGTCAAAGATTAGACAATGTGTTAGGTTGGATTAAATAAAAAAAAGTTATTTATTGTGTTTTAGGTAGGAGAAAAAACCACAAAGAAACAAAATATGCACTATTAGTCCTTGGCTCTAATATGGGTACAAATAACAAATATTATGCACGTATTTGATATTGCTGCTAATGTCATGAGTAGGAAAATTTATTTGGGGTTTTTTTGGTGGTTGGCCATGGTAATGGCAAGAAATATAAAGCTAAACTTTTGAAAAATATTATTCTGGGCTATCTTTCCTTTTAAAAAATAAAAGATATCTATTAGCATTTACCATTGAATGAAGGCTCAATTTATCCTCAGAAAGAAAAAAAATTAGGTATAATCTACCAGGTTACACTAAGGCTGGCCATACATTATACAATTATCTGCAGATTTTTGGTTTAGATTTACCAAAAACCATATAATAGGAGGACAAACCTAAACAACACTTTCAGTTGTATCCAATTAGGCAGGCCCTTGCACTACACAGTTGAAGGTAAATCTAAAGGAAATTGGGCAGAAAATCTGCAGATAATTGTATAATGTATGGCCAGCCTAAGTAGTTGTAATAATATGTACAGTTTTATAACACATGCCAAAGTTGCAAAACTGGGTTCAGACATTAAAATTTGGTTTACCTTCAGGCATTAAGGGGTTAGAGAAATTGATGATGAAAGAGTAAGAGGTTGATGACGTAAGAGTAAATCGCATTTGTTCTGATTGAGCTGGGAAGTGGTATATGGACAGACTTTTGTGGATTCAGAGCTTGCTTTTAGGAGATCTGATGGTGTCAAGTTGCAGTATGTGTACAGTTAGTTGACTATGTCCTATTGACTATGCAAATCTTTATCCTTCCACCTTAGAGCAGTGGAATTGTGACAAGCAAGAAGCCCTTCCAAGCCCAACATGGGCACTGAGCAGCTGTAAAGTTGAACTGTATAATTGTCAGAATATAAGTGTTTGTTACCCTATAGGTTCCCTAACTCAGATGCCGATGGGTTCAAGGCAAATACTACAAATTTGAGATTCATGTTCCCAGAAAATTTCTGTCCAAATTTACTGAGAGAATGTCTTTAAAACCATAATGTACTGCATGGTCTTAATGGCCATCATACTTAGGAGAGTCCAAAGATGGTCAGTCTCTTTACTATTAAAAAAACAGGGGGGCACAGAGCAGCCATAGTGTCAGTGAATCGGAAGGTGTTGTGCAGAAAGCATAGGAAAAGGTAACAAACTGTAGAGTGAGACATTAGGGTTAGTTAAAAAACTTTCCTTTTGTTTGTTAGCACTTTAGGCAATCAACCCCTTTTGGTTGCCATATCAGTTCTTATTTTTGAGAGGTTTTTTTATTTCAGTTTGTGGTTGGTTTGCAGTCAGCTTTGCTGTCCCATCCACTATCTTTTTTTTTGTTTGCTGCAAATCCAGTTTTACACTTCTGTATCATCTGTAGTCTTAATTCTTAAAGAGAGCTCACACAGCTTTAAGCCATTCCCAAAGCATGTTATTTAAAGGATTTGTACTTTCAATGTCACCATTGAAATTGCAGGATAAGTCCATGTCTCATCTGTATATTTTTGTTTTTATTTTGTTTAGCATTGGTACATATCTCTCATAATGGTGCCCATCTTCTCACACCTTTTTTACAGTAGTTTACCTTAAAAATGGCCAGAATTCAACAAGATCTTCTCTCTATAGACTTCAAAGGGATTCACCTTTAATAATGCCCCTGGCTTCCTTTTTGTGGCCCCATGATTTACTGGGGTTGATTTACAAAAGCTGGAGAGAGCAAAATCTGGTGCAGTTCTGCATAGAAACCAATCAGCTTCCAGGTTTTATTGTAAAAGCCTAAAGGATTATTAACCTCCCTAGCGGTCTGATTATGTCCATATTTCTTTGCTCAAAGTGGTACATATTTTTGTATGGAAATATCTATTTTTTTTATTGTTGGCCTGTCATTTTTAGGAATAACTCACTGAAATCTGTCCGAACAAGAGTCTAGTAAACTTCCCGGGTATGGTAAAATTTGAAACCCGAAATCATAAATTATAATTGAATAAATAATCATAAAAAATAATAAAATAATAATAATAAATTTAATTCAATAATATAATCAAATACTGAAATTTGAAATATAGCGCCAAGTTCGCACATCACTGAGCAAAGTCGCAAAATCGTTTTCAGTGTCTGATGACAAATTTCCCCACGAATCATTATCACTCAATTCTGCAAGTAGTTCTAATTTACTATCGCTGTTCTCTAGCTGGTCTAAAACTGATTTTGACCTAAAGGGACGCTTTTTGGATGCTTTCTCAGTTTCCAGGCAGAAAGAACAGTAAAAATGTAGGCAGGGCACAGGACAAAGCACTCGGGACAAAATGTATGTGAAATGGTTTGATACAGTAATGTTTTACTATGTGATTTTAATTAATTTAGTGAATGTCACTTTTTGTCATTTTCAAATTTCCTGCTGTTCCGTCCCCGTACGTCCCGACGTCGCAGGGGACGGAACCCAGAAGACAGATGCCGGCATCCGCTGGAGGACATTGCCGGGGACACTGCAGGAGGGACATCGCGGGGCGCAGGACAAGGTAAGTGAAAAACAGATCCCAGAGCAGCGCCGCATGGTAAGCCCGAGTGTAGCTCGGGGTTACCGCTTGTGGCACTGAAACTTTACCCCGAGCTACACTCAGGAATACCGCCAGGGAGGCTAAACCCAGGACCCTGCATTCACTATATCTGGCCTCCCACAGTACACAGAACATGAACATGCAATTATTTTAGTGAATTTAAACTGTAAAATACCTTTTCTCATCAGCAGTTAGAGCAGTCTTGTGACTTCTATCAGTGCCAGCAGAGCACTGGTTAAAGCTTGTCGAAGGAGTTTTAATTCTCTCCTAGGAGGATGCATGACCCTTGACCTCTGTCTAGACAGTGTTGATTGGTTCTGTGCTGATCACATGCAACCCCCAAAGAAAAAGAAACCTCTTTAGCAATACACACCAAACTGAGCATGTGCAGAGTGACTGCACAAAATATGTTTTATCAGGAGAAAAGAGGGGGACGCTGGAAGAAGGGGAGGATCAGAAAAGTCAGGATCAAAGAGGTTTTACACAATGCGGAGGATTAACCTCTTAGGTTCCACAGTGAGTATAACAAGCATGCTTTACTGCATATATAGACTGATTTTACTGTTGTGGGCTTAGTAACACTTTAAGTTCATGTGTGTTGAATTTTGAATGTAACTCCCTTAATTATAAATTGGATATCTACTTAAGTGGTATATTGTGTCTTGAATAAGTAAAAGGAATTCATTGTTACATCATACATCCTACTTCTCAAGGTCAAGTAGTGTGGAGTCTTGTCAAGGTACAATCAGCGCTACTTGACCTTTACATAAGCTGATGTGTTGCAACACTCATATGCCATTAACACTTGAACCTTGTTTATTAAAACTTAACTTCCCAGGAGAAACTCTAAAGATATTGCAGAGGGACCTCAAATCTGCACATTTGGCATATTACCGTCATGCTCCAATGCCGGCAAAGGCAAAAACACTGGGGAAGGGCAGCAATATTATGTTTGAAGCCTGAACAGTGTACGTGTGCAGTAAAAACTAGCCTGTGACCTTATTAGTGGCTTTCTGGCCTATACTGTATATGCTCAGTTTATCTACAGATAGCAGAATTCTGCACTATTTTATCTAGCAGCAACATTTTCAGCTCAATGCTTTTTAAGAATTCATTTGCTATGATTGTTTCTGTTTCTTATATTGTCAGATTAAATGTATAATATTATTTACTGTTACCCAGATGTTTTAAATGAATCTGTCATGAGAGAAATATGTAAGCTGTCATTGCAGAGCTACATCTGAAAATGCCAGCTACCTGGATTTTATGCAGATCTTTTGAATTAAGTTCTTTCTGTGCCCCTAGTTACTGAATGGGTCCTGAACAACTAGGGAGATCAGAAAAGTCAGATTAAAGCTATAGGTCTTCATTTACATACTGCTATAGTCCCCATACATTGAAGAGTCCCAACATGGCAGCCATGCTAATTGCATTTTCAAGAGAAGGCCAGCAACAAAAGTGTACATTTTCATTGTAGGATGTAGGATTCAGGATTATTGTTAATATATTTTATAAACAGGTACTTAAAGCGGAGCTCCAGTCAAATAAAAATAAAAAAATAAAAGTCAGCAGCCACAAAAACTGTTGTTGCTGACTTTTTAAAAAAAAAAACAACCATTCACCTGTCCCACGATCCAGAAGTGTACTCACCACAGCCAGTTTCACCGGCTGCCCTTCCTCCTTGGAGCCGGCTTCCTAAGTGTGGACTCCTGGCTGTGAAGCCACAAGCTGTCCCACTGCCTACTGCACATATGTGAGTAACGTTGCACCTTGTGAATGGTCATGTAGTCTTCTGAGTCCTGTCATGTGTCCCAGAAGAGTACAGGGAGGGAGGGGGGGGGAACACTTTCCGCTTCTGATCGCCTAGGCGATTGCAGGTTTAGGTGGGAGGGGGTACCTGTCAAAATCGGGTACCTGCTCTCCAAAGGTGCCATATCCTCCCTGGGAGCGGGGTACCAGTACTTAAAGTGGAACTTGCCCTTAGGTGGAGCTCTGATTTAATTTTTCCAACTGAACTTTAAAACAATATACCTTTCTCTCATTTGGGACATTACATATGCTCAGACGTATTTGATAAGGCATTGCCAAGTGCAGTAATAACTCTGCTATCAGTTAGATTTCATCTTTTTATGAGTCAGATCAGTCAGAATAAAGTACAATCAATTTTTGATTGCTATAGGCTACTGCCATGATGTTAAAGTTTAACTCCATGTCCCAGGTGGTGGTCCACAGCTGCCTAGCAAAGATTTATGCTGGCAGTAATAGAATTACTGCTATGATAACAATCAGTATTCTGCATCATTAGAAGAATTGCCCTTAAAGTATGTATAAAACCAACGTTTATTTTACATATATAAAAATATAACATCATTAGAAGAATTGCCCTTAAAGTATATATAAAGCCAACGTTTATTTTACATATAAAAATATAACAAATATATAGAATTACAATAAAGTTTAAAACAGCTATTAGTATTTTTTTTTCTTTTTTTTTTCCAAGAATTGTGTCCAGACTGGTTAACCACCTGTTGTTGTTTCACTTAGCTACACACCCAGTCCTGCCAGGCCATCTTTTCTATTTAAGCTTGGCTCATTCCCTCAGGCTTTGCCTAAGCAACAGCTAGTTTTCTTGGTTCCTAGTGTCCCTCATGATTCCTAGTGGATAAATGTATTAGTTTCCCTGTCTTCCTGAGAATACTTTATGTGATACCAGAAATCATTGGGGTTGATTTACAAAAACTAGAGAGAGCAAAATATGGTGCAGCTCTGCATATAAACCATCAGCTTCCAGTGTTTATATTGTCAAAGCTTAATTGAACAAGCTGAAGTCAGAAGCTGATTGGCTACCATACACAACTACATCAGATTTACCACGTTTTAGTAGATCAACTCCTGTGTGTCCCTGACTTCCTGAGAAGATTCCAAGTGACTCCTATAAAAAAAATAGCCTGGTCATGAAGGGGGTAAAATCTTCTACAATGGTTATTCTGACTGATCTGATTCCTGAAATGATTCCAAGTGACCCCTATACTCCTAGTGTTTTAAATTCTTAGAGACTCCTTATATCTCCAATATTCCTTGTGATCCAGTAGCTTGAACCCCCTTGTTCCTAGTGTATTTTTGTAAGCATCTCCCAGTGCCTTTCAGTGTGATCTCTGTACCTCCAGTGTTCCCAGTGTCTTCCAATCTGTGCCAAGTGACTCTGTACCTGTTGTGTTCTTTGGGAATTCCAGTATCCTTGTGCCTCTGTTTCCCTTGTATACCTTTGGCAGCTTTCAGCTTTCCTGCAGTTCTGGGATCTCCTGTGGGTTTCAGCCTACTATTCACTGGCATCTTCTGTGTCTACTTTAGTCTCTCACAGTGTATTTCTAATTTGTTTCCTGCTTAGTGTCCCCATCACCAGTTCAGTATAGATTCCTGCTAGTCTCTTTAAATTGCTACTTAAACCCAGTTGTCCTGTTTGTCTCTGTGCACCTGTTCTCAGTGTCTGTATGTTTCCTTGCACACATGCTAGTGTTTGCTGTACTCTCTACTGTCCTTTGGTCACGGCACTTCACTGCTGAAAGGTACTCTTATCTGATTTTCAGCCCTTTGTTCTCAGTAGCTGTCTGCTCGGGTGAGTCCAAGAATCGCATCCTGGAAATCTTCTGCGGCCAGGGGCGGACTGACCATTTGGAAACTCAGGCACTGCCCGAGGGCCCGGGGTCAGTAGGGGGCCCCATGAGATGCCCCTGGTACCTTTTTCATAGGCTTTTTTGAGGACACAGGGGCCCCATGATCCCCTATTGCCCGGGGGCCCCATGAGTTGTCAGTCCACCCCTGTCTGCAGCACAACATTTCTCTGCCTTAAGGAGGTCTTGAGAAGACCAGGTGGTTCCTTTGACTCTGTGCCTTGGCCCTTTCAAGGCTCCTCACCTTCAATGTATGTGTGGGCAGGCTGGGTTCTTCCCAGACATTACCAATAGATATCCTTTCTGTTTTAGACTCCTTGTGTACTCTGTGTTCCTGTTTACCTGCATTTCCTGGGACCTTCCTGTTGTCTTATCTCATGAAGGAGGACGGATAAGTGTATATTTATCAATGTAATTTTCCTGCAGCATCTAGTCCATCGGTTCTTTTCCAGAGAGAAGCATCATTTCAGCAACAGTTCATAAAACAGAGGTACAGACAAGGCAGATGACAGGATACTTAGAGTATCCATGCAACCATCAGAAACTCTCAGAGGACTCACTTTCTCCTGTCACACTTTAACCAAAGAAACCTTCCCTAATATACCCATTTCTCCCACTCAATACAATGACAACCACACTGATTGGTCACTTTTAGGAATATCTTTGATCTTATGGGTGACAGGTAATGCCTTTTGGGCTTGGACAGCTGCAGACATAATTCTAGTCAAAAGTTGTCCAGATATTTCCTAAACTACATTCTTTTACTATTAATTATATAAACAAGTTACCCTTTGAAGAATGCTATTTACCATACTTAATACCCCTTTTCATGTTATTAGATAGTAGATGTTGACCAAGTCCTTTCAAGTCTGACTGAACAATCTGCATTTTATCATCCTTGCAAGTTTGCAAATTACCTCCTTTGAAGTGTAACAAGTTGGCCCCTGAGTGCCAAGGTGATATTGCATAAAGTTAACATAGCAAAGTATTTGCATGTGCATTGATCTGCCTTAACTTTCCTAATAAAATTATTTTTTTTTGAAAAAAAAAAAGGAAAAAAAAAATTAACATAGCAAAGAGTCCTTGGCTATGCTTTTGTTGTGTAAAATACATCTAGCGCAGTCCTATGCTGGCTTGCTCAATAACATGAGAATACACCACATACAGTATATATATATATATATACAGTCATGGCCGAAATTGTTGGCACCCTTGATATTTTTCCTGAAAATCATGTATTTCTCACGAAACGTATTGCATTAACACATGTTTTGCTATACACATGTTTATTCCCTTTGTGTGTATTGGGACAAAACAAAAAAAGGGAGGAAAGAAAGCAAATTCGACATAATGTCACACAAACCTCCAAAAATGGGCTGGACAAAAGTATTGGCACCCTTTCACAACTGCGGATAAATAAGAATGTTACAAGCATGTGATGCTCCTGTAAACTCACCTGGGGCAAGTAACAGGTGTGGGCAATATAGAAATCACACCTGAAAGCAGATAAAAAGGAGAGACGTTCACTTAACCTTTGCATTGTGTGTCTGTCTGTGCCACACTAAGCATGGACAACAGAAAGAGGAGACGAGAACTGTCTGAGGACCTGAGAACCAAAATTGTGGCAAAATATCAACAATCTCAAGGTTACAAGTCCATCTCCAGAGAACTAGATTTGCCTTTGTCCACAGTGCGCAACATTATCAAGAAGTTTGCAACCCATGGCACTGTAGCTAATCTCCCTGGTCGTGGACGGATGAGGAAAATTGATGAAAGATTGCAACGCAGAATAGTCCGGATGGTGGATAAGCAGCCCCAAACATGTTCCAAAGACATTCAAGCTGTCCTGCAGGCTCAGGGAGCATCAGTGTCAGCGCGAACTATCCGTCGACATTTAAATGAAATGAAACGCTATGGCAGGAGACCCAGGAGGACCCCACTGCTGACACAGAGACATAAAAAAGCAAGACTACAGTTTGCCAAAATGTACTTGAGTAAGCCAAAAGCCTTCTGGGAAAACGTCTTGTGGACAGATGAGACCAAGATAGAGCTTTTCGGTAAAGCACATCATTCTACTGTTTACCGAAAACGGAATGAGGCCTACAAAGAACAAAACACAGTACCTACGGTAAAATATGGTGGAGGTTCAATGATGTTTTGGGGTTGTTTTGCTGCCTCTGGCACTGGGTGCCTTGACTGTGTGCAAGGCATCATGAAATCTGAGGATTACCAAAGGATTTTGGGTCGCACTGTAGGGCCCAGTGTCAGAAAGCTGGGTTTGCGTCCAAGATCCTGGGTCTTCCAGCAGGACAATGACCCCAAACATACGTCAAAAAGCACTCAGAAATGGATGGCAAAGAAGCGCTGGAGAGTTCTGAAGTGGCCAGCAATGAGCCCAGATCTAAATCCCATTGAACACCTGTGGAGAGATCTTAAAATTGCTGTTGGGAAAAGGTGTCCTTCCAATAAGAGAGACCTGGAGCTGTTTGCAAAGGAAGAGTGGTCCAAAATTCCGGGTGAGAGGTGTCAGAAGCTTATTGATGGTTATAGGAAGCGACTGATTTCAGTTATGTTTTCCAAAGGGTGTGCAACCAAATATTAAGTTAAGGGTGCCAATACTTTTGTCCAGCCCATTTTTGGGGTTTTGTGTGACATTATGTCATATTTGCTTTTCTGCCTCTGTTTTATATTTGTTCCAATACATACAAAGGGAATAAACATGTGTATAGCAAAACATGTGTTAATGCAATACCTTTTTTGTGTGAAATACTTGATTTTCAGGAAAAATATCAAGGGTGCCAACAATTTCGGCCATGACTGTATATATATATAATTACAATATCCCTACACTTCCATGTATCTCATACATATTGTTCCCTTTTCTGTGGTCGTGTATGCCCTGCACTCCAGTGCATTAAGCGTTTCTTACTAGTATTCTGTGTCCTGCCTGCCTGTAAGACCAGCAGCCAAGCACTGCACTATACTCCTGCCATTCCTGTGAGTCCTGTATTCCATGTATACCAAGATCCTCATTTGTAGACACTTACTTGTGCCAGGTCAGCTGTGGCCTGCCTGAGTGCACTCTCTGAACACACCGCCATCCAGCGTGCAGGCGGTAAGGATGGTCCATGATCCCAATCATATGTGACAGCACCCCAGTGAGTGTAAAATGGTTTGTCTCAACCCTCCATCTACCACTTTTTAACTTTTTCTGGTCTGTTAAAGGCAGTTAAAAATAACACTTACTGGCCTGATCAACAACAAAATATAAACTTTAGCATGGTATTGTAATTGGTTACATTCAATATTTTTACATTGGTAGCTTTCAATAAAATAATTCCCGGTGATCAGGCAATGAGGCCCTTGTTCAAACACTTTCCTGTTATAGGGTGACTGTTGCTTCGGGTTTAGAGATATTGAAAATAAATATATGTTTATTAGTCATGCTTTTTTGGATAAGTTCAGTTTTTTAGTTTGCATGCTTGTATAAACAAAAATAAATTATTCTAATCTTTGGGTGACATTCATTTACATAGTTATGCATGCTTTGCATTTTGCAAATTGTCATTGTTGAATTTTGCAGCACCCTTTTTCTCCATTTTATACTAAAACAATGAAATTAGCAAACTGGATAACTGGAAAAAATTACTTACCATGAAACTGACACGTCAAATAATTCAACCGCTGGTATTTTCTTCTAATGAAAACATCATGCCCTTGTGGTTTTTATGTATTCTCCCTTGCTCTTGCTTATTTTCCAAAAATAAACAGCGCTTGAAATGGGCAATAACACATCAACTGAAAATAAGACATTTCCAAGCAGACGAGAAGAGTGTTTTCTTTCCTGTGTAAATGAATGTAGAAATACAGGACAGGATAATTTACAAGGAGAATTGTAAACCAAATGCAAGAGTCATGTTCTCCCTTCACAGTTGCACTGTTAAACACAGCAGGTTTGCAATCAGCAGAGCATTTACTTGCTTTATCAAGAAACCCCACACAGAGTACTGCTCCATTTCCAAATTCAGTAAAGATGTACTGAAAGCAGTTCACTTACAAATTTAAACATCTGTATAGGATACATTCATGCTGGCAATTAGCACACCCTGCAAACTATAGAGGCAAGAATCTGCAACTTCTTGAGGCTTGAATGACAGGTGTGTGCAGAGACCTACGGCTACTCCGCCCATACAATGCAATGACAGGCTGATGACGGCCACAGCTACCCATGACCTGTGGATAGGGACAGGTGATCCTGGCTGGAACACTTTGTATGTGTCCAGCCATGGTCACTTCAGGTAGTCACTGGCTGTGCAGAGTGTGCTAATCATCCTTGTGAATGTAGCCTAAATGGCATTGCAAATGTGTGGAGACCAAGTGGTTTTCTGATCTATTGTTCCTCACAATTTATTTTGCCAAATAAATCACAGCATTAACTTTTATTTTTTATAAAAGTGAATACTTGTGAGCTGCTATATAAGTGATGAATATTCCAGAGTGCTAATTGTCAATCGCCTGCACCCAACACATACTCATACCGTGTGTCAAACGAATACTAAACAAACAAAAAATGTGCTGCGCTTCACTCAATATTGCTAAATTCAAATAATAAATACATTCATGTACTTCTATTAATAATAAGCACCAGGAATAATATATTAAATAAATAAATCAACCAATATCAGTACAAAGTACAAAAATGTCCATATACATGTAAAAAAAGTCCATATATAATTCTTCAGAAATTCATGTTCCCTTAAAATGAAATAAATATCCAGTGCTTCTTAATTGATCTCCTGTGTGAAATACACTATAATTGTGTGCTCCCCCACCGGTTCTGCTCTCACCTCAGAAATATGACCAAACCGTTAAGTGAGGTCATATAACGCTTTTGTCCCTTTAAATGGGCTAAATTGTGGATGGGATGGTATCCTGCTGAATGGGATCCCCCTTCACTCGATCGATAGGCTCTCCTTCCACTGTGGTTTATATAAAGGAATAATCAAATCATTGTGTTTTATCCTTTAAAAACATTGTATTAATAAAAGTAATGCACTCACATAATATCTGTATATAAACCGCTTTCTGCATAAAATGTATCCTCCTGAGTTTTTAGCAGTGGTGAAAATCCTAAAATTACCAGCTGGTGTCAGTATGGAACCAGCGAGCATCATGACGTCAAAGCCGTTCCCCTGATATTGGTTGATTTATTTATTTAATATTTTATTTCTGGCACTTATTATTAATAGAAGTACATGAATGCATTTATTATTTGAATTTAGCAATATTGAGTGAAGCGCAACTTTTATTTTTTAACACCTGCATTGTAATACAAACAATAGTTACTTTTGCCAATCCAATATAAACTTACTAGAAAAATCTGTTTTCATGTTGTAAATGCTGCCTGTCTGCTGGTATCTCTTTCCACAATATCCTGTGTTCCTTGCATGCTTTGCAGCTTCTCCTCTGTTCGTTCTATTGGTTTACTTTCTATTTTTCAGAACTACATATCTCATGGTTCCTTGCTGCCTGCAAGCTGTGATGATGTTAAATGTGTAGCTTGTACCGATTTTACCTCCTAAAACATCTTTTCTTCATAATGTTCAGACGTATAGTTCAGACTACAGTCTCTGTAAAATGTGTGACACTGCAAGCATATTCACAAGGCTAAATGAATGTGTGTCACAAAATTCAATTAAGTAAATACGCGAGATTCATAAAAAAATACGTTTTCAAACTTCAAAATGGTTTACGCTACTCTGAAGAAAGGGACCACACTCCGATGATATCACAAAAATTGTCAGTTTTATTGTTGGAAAGCACATACTGATTTCTTCTACCCTAGGTCTGCCTCTCTAATGCATTCACCCCTCTAGGCTTAATTGTGTCTCCACTGTTGATTTTTGTGATGTCAGCCTCTTTCTTCATATATGAGTATGAATGGGCTCCTTGGGCTCTGGCATTTGATTGACTGACCTGAGACCTGAGGACAATCTTGGTAGCTTAAGTTTCTGCCATTCTCCAAATTTCTTCAAAATGGTTCCAATTAATAGTAATAGGCCAACAATAATTGAAATCCAATATGGAAATGAATATAGTTACATAGTTAGTCTGGCTGAAAAAAGACAAAAGTCCATCCAGTTCAACCATTAAAAAAAAAATTAAAAGTTATAATCCTAGACCCACAGTTGATCCAGAGGAAGGCAAAAAAACCAGCAAAGCATGATCCAATTTGCTCCTGCAGGGAAAAAAAATTACTTCCTGATCTCCCCGAGAGGCAATAGGATATTCTCTGGATCAATCTTACCTATAAATTTTAGTATCTAGTTATATTCTGTGTATCGAAGAAAGAATGCAGGCAGATTGTAAATTTTGACCATGGATACCCTTTAAGACATCTCTGCATCAGCAGAGATCATGAAAAGTATCAGTCTGAAATGAAAAGAGCAATAATAAGGTGCAAATACATTTTTACAATAAATGCTATAGAAATACCCTGCTCTCAAGGTCTTGCAGCCTAGAATGCATGATACTGTACATGAAAACCAATAAAAACTAATGAAAGAAAAAATGGAAGAAAATGAGACCTTAAGGAACAAATACTAATGTGTCCAAAACTTCAAGCACATCTTTAACAGACCATGTCTAATCTCTAAACAAAAAATATGTCAGATCCATGCAATAAAAAGTATACCCCTCTTGTGTCTCCAACTTCTCCTCCTTTTCAGCACTCCAGTCTCCATCAGTCATTTCTGTAGTTGACATGTCCATGAGTGCAGGATGCTCCTGTACCCTGGCCCCATCCTCTGAGCCCTATCCCATTGCTGAGCAGCTGGGGATACAGGCATCTACATGCTAAATATACTGACAGAGGGTGAAGTGCTGAAATGGAGGAAAGACAGGAAACATGGGCCACTGACTAGGTAAATATGCTACTTCTGTTGTAGGGAATTGACATTTCCACTTGTTTGGAGACCTCATAAGGTCTATTTAAACAAATGAACTAATGATGCTTTAGCCAACCAACTAGCTAGAATCATATAACAGTAAAATATATCAAAAAGGGGAAAAAAAGCAACATAAAAAACAGTGTACCATATTTTTCAGTTCTTAAGGTTGCAATGTTAACTCATTTTCTGTTGTGTAAAAAACACAAGAAATTAAACATACACATAAAAAAAGAAAATATGAAAAAACACAAAGACAAGGACAAAACATGTTTTAGAATTTTTTTGCGGATATTTATTGTTATGTTATTTATTTAACACATCATACAGGATCATGATACGTGGCTATGACCATGCACGATGTATTAAAAAATAGCATACAAAAAAATAACCTCCAAAAAATGTAAAACATAAAAAAAATTTTTGAGCTTTTCCTTGATAGTACCATTTTTGCGTGATGTATTTTACTGTTATATGTTAATAAATATCACCTATTGGTGGCATGAAAAGAAATAACAATCGACACCTAATCATTGGGGGGCTGTAGGCCTTACCATTCCATTTGGGAGACTTGGGAGAATTGGTGGCCTAGTAGCCCTCCAAAGGGCAAGAGGTGAACATGAAAAATGGTCTGTCATTGACTTCAGTGTAATTTGAGTTAGTAAATTTTACTTTAAATGAGCCAAATTCATGTCAAACCAAATGTACACAAATTCGCTCATCCCTACTCACCACTGGGAGCTGATAATATGGAATAGACTCCCTCAAGAGTTGGTTCTGGCCAGCTCAGTAGATTGCTTTAAAAAAGGCCTGGATTCTTTCTTAGATACAGAGAATATAACTGGATACTGACATTTATAGGTAATCCAGTTGATCCAGGGAATATCCGATTGCCTCTCGGGCGGGACAGGAGGAAATTCTTTTTCCCTGCAGGAGCAAATTGGATCATGCTTTGCTGGGTTTTTTTGCCTTCCTCTGGATCAACTGTGGGTGTACGATTATAACTTTTTTTTTCTATGGTTGAACTGCATGGACTTTGTTCTTTTTTCAGCCAGACTAACTATGTAACTGTGTAACTGGACCCTGTGGATATTTTTAGAATAAAAAGTATATTAGCACAGATTAAATTATTCATAGTTTTGTTTACATTGCTTGCATCTACATGCCATTTTCAATAATGACAGCAAAGCATTAAAGTGTTAAATATGTTTTAAGTGTGTGGGTGTATGCCTGCATCAAGTAAGCAGTCTTGATTAATGAATGGGTTTATTATAATTGTTAATAGAACATATGGAGCTCCATGTTTTCCAGTATTATCCTGCTGTTGGTGACAAGCTTAAAGCACAAGGACAGAAACTAAGGTAACACAATGAATCAAGGAAAAGTTGAAAAGTCTTAAAGTAGAAGTACAGCCAAAGCTCTTTTGACTGTAGCACTCCTGTGGATCACAGGAATGGAGTTTGTTCTGCACTCCTGTGACCAGTTTTCGGCTGACAGCAGGCTGAAGACCACAGTTTTTTATTTTTATTTTTCATTTTTATTTATATTTTTGTTTATTTTTATTTTATATTTTTATTTTAATTTTATTTATATTTTATTTTATGTTCTTTATATATTTTTCGTTTTGTTTTATGTTTTATTTTTCATTTTTCATATCTACTTTTCATATATTTATTTTTTTGGATTATCTATATATACACACACATACAACATGATATTGAATACATATATTATGTGGTTTATTTTTATGTATTTTTTTATTTATTTTTTATTTCTGATTTTTCTCTTTTATATATTTTTGATATATAGATATATTAAATTAATGGTTTGTTATTTTTATTTTCATAGTGTTTTTTCATTTATTGTATGTTTCAGATTTTATAAGGCATTTAGGGATTGATATGGTTAGCTCTGGATATGAATAAAGTTTTTGTGGTGAGCTAACGATTAGATAGGTATCCGAGCTATTTGTTTTTGTGATGGAACCTCACGTGGTGGGAGCAAAGGATGACAGTCAGTTAAATTTACCTCTTGGGCTGTATTGACCTATGGGAGAAAAGGGGAGGGACCTTGTATTGCTATTTAAGCGGCTTTAGACTGGAGGTGTGTGTCTTGAGAACGCCCTGTGGGTGGGACGAAACGCATTGACACACTTCCGGTCTGCCGTCCTGATGTCCCGTGACACTTCCGGTGAGTGGAGCGCATGCCGAGCGGTGCGTTCCAAGTGGCCATTTTGACTATTGTTTGGATTTGTATCCTGTCATTCCTTGCTGAACCAGGCTGTGAGGTCTCTGCAATAAGGTGTGGAAGCAATGGAATTTATGTGAGCCTATGGAGGCAATAAAATAATGCTTTCTATTCATCTGATAAATGTGAGTGGTCTGGCAATATTTTTCTAACAATACATCAGTTATTAGCAGTATTACACTATTATACATTTCTCTCCCTTGCATTGCTGTGGAGTTTGGTGAGAGGATAAGGCAGGAGCGAGTGGAAGAAATATCCCAAGTTCTACATGGTGGAACGGAGTCCTGAAGGCTTAGAGGGGGCTTAGGATACATCCTAAAAGGTGTATTACTCACCTTCATCTGGTGAGTGCGGCTGATATTGTTTTTTTTACTGGTGATTGGTGGAAGCATTATCTCGTTTTGGACATTTGATTTTTTTCACCATTTGGTTGGGAAGCAAGAATTTTTTCTTATATATAATTTTTGATTTGGACAATTCTTTGAATTATTATGTTTTGAGGGATAAAAGTGATTTTTTCACTTTTAGGTGTTTAAATCATTGATTGAAGTAAGGTGTTGATTTGCGCTGTTTTTTGGTTTTTTTCATATTTTGGTTTAAATTACCTGTGCACAGCAGCAATCTATTACCTGGGTGCAAGCTTTGGAGTTACTCCTGTGTGCTGGGGTTTTGTGTATACTTACTTGAAGACCACTGTCGGCTGCCGTCACTCAGCCGGTGCAGGCTGGAGAAATAGCCCGACTTCAAAGTTGGGATCCACCCCAGAGTCTGGAACGGCACCTGGCTCAGCTAGCTGCTGAAAGCCTGTGCCAGCCGCTCCCTCACCCTCCACATCCCAGCCCTCCAGTGAGCGCGGGGGGTGGGGGGGTTAGAGCAGACAGGGGAGTAAACCAGATCTGTGCCATTTATCATACAATCTTATAACACAGATAGTGATAAAATTATACATAAATGTATAAATATAAAAAATCTTTTAAAGTGCAAGCAAGCTTCTTGTAAAGTTCTATAATCCTAAGCCTATTAAAGGTTGTTTGCGTTCTTCACACAATTGTGCAAAGAAAGTTTCTCTTCACAGTGCAAAAAAGTCTTTGTATGAATATCTCCAATAGCAACTAAAGTGCCTGTTAGGAATGGACTGGCCAGCAATGGTGGGACTCACCTGCCTTTTGATCTGCAGTACCAGGGCTGGCCAGCGGGTGTTCCCTGCAATCAGAGACTCAACTTTGCAGCCAGCTAACACCTGTAACTGATGATGCTGGGGTATTTAAGGGATGGCCAGACCCACAGACTCTGCCTTGGTGTTGTGTTTCTCTTGGGCCTGTATCCTGTTCCTGCTCTCTGTTCCTGTCTGATTCTCTGCTACCTGTCCTGATCCCTGGCTTGTGACCCTGACCATCTCTCTGCTTGACCCTCTGTACTACGCTGCTTGCTACCTGCTGAACCTGGCCTGTGACCCCGACCATTCTCTGCTTGCTCCCCCTGTACCTACCTGCCCTATTGATATTGACCCGGCCTGCCTGACGACGCTTGCTTGTATATACTGTTATCTGTGGGTGGTTGGTTTGGTTTGGTTGCACTGTGTTATGTTTTAGTATTGCACTGCGTTTATGTTTGTATTGTTAGTGTTAATAAATTGTATTGTTTATCACATATCTGAAGTCTGCGTTTCCCTGCATCAGTCACACACCTCTGGTCATACCTGGGAGCCCTGACATTACACCAAGGCCAATCCTGACCAGAAGTGGCTGCACAGGGAAGCCATCTTGGCTTGTTGATGGGAAGGATGGATCTTGATGAGGTTGAGTATTTATATCTGCTAGTGTTTGATGACAGGGAGTATGCTTATCAAACTCTGAAGGAGTATACCCGGGATGAATTGCTAGAATGTATACGGCTCGCTCATGTTCTAGTAGATCAGGGCACAGTGTTCTCTGAGGTGCAGCCATTGATTGAGGTTTGTGCAGAGTTGGTTTCATCTGGTTCCCCCGAATGCAGGGATGAATTTTTGCCACCATTTAGTGCAGACCAGGTAGAGTCCCTGGTATGGTTATTAGAGGATGATGTGGGTTACTTTCTGGAGCGTTATTCCACATGTTCACCACTGACACTGCGAGATTGTATAAACGCAGTGCAGTCATTGACCAGACAGGCTTTGTGTAAGCTCAGCTTTGTTCAACCCCTACTGCAGACATGGACAGACTTGTTGCACCCAGCCTCAGTCAGCTTACAAAGACCCAGTCCTGCTTCTAACTCTACTCCTGTATTCCCACCAGCTCCTCCAGTTACAGCCCAGTATACTTGGCTATCTACCGCATGTCAGTACCCTGTTCCCACTCGCTGCACCTATCCTGCCTTTAATCCTGTAAAAAAGCCCTCTGTAGCAACTGCTCCCTCTCCTGTTCCATCCTCCAGTTCTTCTCTGTCTCCAGCTGCTCCATTCGTTTGCAGACCTGCGTTTACTTGCAGTGCTCCAGTAGTTAAAACCAGAAAAAAGCGAAAATTCTTTCCAACCAATACCATCCTGCCAGTATCCAAACCGGTGAGCCTGCCTTCCGTGGTTCAGACTGAAGCCTCTACTTGGCCTGAAGCCTCTACGCGGCCTGAAGCCTCTACGCGGCCTGAAGCCTCTCCTCGGCCTGAAGCCTCTACGCGGCCTGAAGCCTCTCCTCGGCCTGAAGCCTCTACGCGGCCTGAAGCCTCTCCTCGGCCTGAAGCCTCTCCTCGGCCTGAAGCCCCTACTCGGCCTGATGCCTGTACTCTGCCTGATGCCTCTACTCGGCCTGAAGCCTCTACTCGGCCTGAAGCCTCTCCTCAGCCTGAAGCCTCTACTCGGCCTGATGCCTCTACTCGGCCTGATGCCTGTACTCGGCCTGATGCCTGTACTCGGCCTGATGCCTGTACTCGGCCTGATGCCTCTCTTCAGCCTGAAGCCTCTACTCGGCCTGATGCCTCTACTCGGCCTGATGCCTCTACTCGGCCTGAAGCCTCTACTCGGCCTAATGCCTCTACCCAGCATGATGAACTGATCCAGCCTGACGATCCTATTAGGCCAGTTGACTCGATGCCCGCTGTTGATCCAGATGATCCGGTACCTGATCCGGTGCCCGCTGTCGTGCCAATTGACTCAGAGCCCGCTGTCGTACCTGGTGACTCGGTGCCCACTGCCTTGCCAGATGACGCGGTGCCCGCTGGCAAGCCAAATGACCTGATGCCTGGTGACCTAGTGTCCGCTGTCATACCTGATGACCCGATGCCCGCTGTCGAGCCAGACAATCCGGTACCTGATGACCCGGTGCCCACTGTCGTGCCTGTTGACTCGGAGACCACTGCCTTGCCAGATGACGCGGTGCCCGCTGTCGAGCCAAATGACCTGATGCCTGGTGACCCGATGCCCGCTGTCCAGCCAGACGATTCAATGTCTGCCCCGGTGCCCGCGGTCATGCCAGTTGACTCGGAGCCCACTGCCTTGCCAGATGACGCGGTGCTCGCTGTCGAGCCAAATGACTTGATGCCTGGTGACCCGATGCCCGCTGTCCAGTCAGACGATCCAATGTCTGACCCAGTGCCCGCGGTCATACCAGTTGACTCGGAGCCCACTGCCTTGCCAGATGACGCGGTGCCCGCGGTCGAGCCAAATGACCTGATGCCTGGTGACCCGATGCCCGCTGTCCAGCCAGACGATTCAATGTCTGCCCCGGTGCCCGCGGTCATGCCAGTTGACTCGGAGCCCACGGCCTTGCCAGATGACGCGGTGCCCGCGGTCGAGCCAAATGACCTGATGCCTGGTGACCCGATGCCCGCTGTCCGGTCAGACGATCCAATGTCTGACCCAGTGCCCGCGGTCATACCAGTTGACTCGGAGCCCACTGCCTTGCCAGATGACGCGGTGCCCGCTGTCGAGCCAAATGACCTGATGCCTGGTGACCCGATGCCCGCTGTCCAGCCAGACCATCCAATGTCTGACCCAGTGCCTGCGGTCATACCAGTTGACTCGGAGCCCACTGTCGTGCCTGGTGTCTCGGTGCCCGCCGCTCCGCCTGGGGGCCCGAGACCTGTCGCTCCTCCTGGGGGTCCGGCGCCCGCCGCTCCGCCTGAGGGCCCGAGACCTGTCGCTCCTCCTGGGGGTCCGGCGCCTGCCGCTCCGCCTGAGGGCCCGAGACCTGTCGCTCCGCCTGGGGGTCCGGCGCCTGCCGCTCCGCCTGAGGGCCCGAGACCTGTCGCTCCACCTGGGGGTCCGGCGCCCGCCGCTCCGCCTGAGGGCCCGAGACCTGTCGCTCCTCCTGGGGGTCCGGCGCCCGCCGCTCCGCCTGAGGGCCCGAGACCTGTCGCTCCGCCTGGGGGTCCGGCGCCTGCCGCTCCGCCTGAGGGCCCGAGACCTGTCGCTCCGCCGGGGGGTCCGGCGCCCGCCGCTCCGCCTGAGGGCCCGAGACCTGTCGCTCCTTCTGGAGGTCCGGCGCCCGTCGCTCCGCCTGAGGGCCCGAGACCTGTCGCTCCGCCTGGGGGTCCGGCGCCCGCCGCTCCGCCTGGGGGCATGATGCCTGTCGCCCCGCCTGGGGGCACGATGCCTGTCGCCCCGCCTGGGGGCCCGATGCCTGTCGCCCCTCCTGGGGGCCCGATGCCTGTCGCCCCTCCTGGGGGCCCGATGCCTGTCGCCCCGCCTGGGGGCCCGATGCCTGTCGCCCCGCCTGGGGGCCCGATGCCTGTCGCCCCGCCTGGGGGCCCGATGCCTGTCGCCCCGCCTGGGGGCCCGATGCCTGTCGCCCCGCCTGGGGGCCCGATGCCTGTCGCTCCGCCTGGGGGCCCGGTGCCTGTCGCTCCGCCTGGGGGCCCGGTGCCTGTCGCTCCGCCTGGGGGACCGGTGCCTGCTGCTCCGCCTGGGGGACCGGTGCCTGCTGCTCTGCCCGGGGGCCCGGTGCCTGCTGCTCCGCCCGGGGGCCCGGTGCCTGCTGCTCCGCCCGGGGGCCCGGTGCCTGCTGCTCCGCCCGGGGGCCCGGTGCCTGCTGCTCCGCCCGGGGGCCCGGTGCCTGCTGCTCCGCCCGGGGGCCCGGTGCCTGCTGCTCCGCCCGGGGGCCCGGTGCCTGCTGCTCCGCCCGGGGGCCCGGTGCCTGCTGCTCCGCCCGGGGGCCCGGTGCCTGCTGCTCCGCCCGGGGGCCCGGTGCCTGTAGCCCCGCCCGGGGGCCCGGTGCCTGTAGCCCCGCCCGGGGGCCCGGTGCCTGCTGATCCGCCCGGGGGCCTGGTGCCTGCTGCTCCGCCTGGTGGCCCGCTGCCTGCTGCTTCGCCTGGTAATCCGATGTGCCTCTGCCCGGAGTCCTGCCCGATGTGCCTCTGCCCGGAGTCCTGCCCGATGTGCCTCTGCCCGGAGTCCTGCCCGATGTGCCTCTGCCCGGAGTCCTGCCCGATGTGCCTCTGCCCGGAGTCCTGCCCGATGTGCCTCTGCCCGGAGTCCTGCCCGATGTGCCTCTGCCCGGAGTCCTGCCCGGTGTGCCTCTGCCCGGTGTGCCTCTGCTCGATGTGCCTCTGCCCGGAGTCCAGCCCGGTGTGCCGCTGCCCGGAGTCCTGCCCGGTGTGCCAGTCTTTGATATCCCGCCAGTTGCCAGACCCGGGCGGTGGAACATTTTGCCCAGCTAGGACTGTTTGGAGCGTCCTGAGGCCGCTCCTTGAGGGGGGGGGTACTGTTAGGAATGGACTGGCCAGCAATGGTGGGACTCACCTGCCTTTTGATCTGCAGTACCAGGGCTGGCCAGCGGGTGTTCCCTGCAATCAGAGACTCAACTTTGCAGCCAGCTAACACCTGTAACTGATGATGCTGGGGTATTTAAGGGATGGCCAGACCCACAGACTCTGCCTTGGTGTTGTGTTTCTCTTGGGCCTGTATCCTGTTCCTGCTCTCTGTTCCTGTCTGATTCTCTGCTACCTGTCCTGATCCCTGGCTTGTGACCCTGACCATCTCTCTGCTTGACCCTCTGTACTACGCTGCTTGCTACCTGCTGAACCTGGCCTGTGACCCCGACCATTCTCTGCTTGCTCCCCCTGTACCTACCTGCCCTATTGATATTGACCCGGCCTGCCTGACGACGCTTGCTTGTATATACTGTTATCTGTGGGTGGTTGGTTTGGTTTGGTTGCACTGTGTTATGTTTTAGTATTGCACTGCGTTTATGTTTGTATTGTTAGTGTTAATAAATTGTATTGTTTATCACATATCTGAAGTCTGCGTTTCCCTGCATCAGTCACACACCTCTGGTCATACCTGGGAGCCCTGACAGTGCCAAAGTGCTCCAAGATTCATCCTTCAGTGATTGTTCTCCCTCTTATAAGACACAGCCTCTATAGTGGACCTGATATATTTTACAAGGTCGCTTTAGTATTTAGAGAAATTGTTAGCAGCAATATGACCAACATGGTGCATCCCTCAAATCAGGACTTCCAGTTTCCAGTATAATGTCATCTCTGTACAGACTCCATCCTGCACATTACATCTTACTTAACTCTAGAGCCTCAGCACATAAATGTGTATTAGGTTCTGCTAGCTTAGTGGTAACAGGTTGCGGAGGAATAATGATAATAGTATTATTGGATTTTACCCATCTGTTTAAAAACAAAGTCATGACCCAATTTAAATAACTATATTATAAAAATATTACAGATAAAATTGTCTGCATTTCTACCTATCTGAAGGATGTACTTTACATCTGCATAACTTTTGGCAATGTAAACCAAGGAGGTTAACTGTATAGAGATTGACTTCCAGCCCTGCATACTGTAATTAAGAACAAAACCAGACATTTTTATTATATACTTCCAAAGTATTACACGCTCAGTATATGCTGTTGAATTTAAAGGCTTTAAAACATAGATGTCTCACTAAGGGTGATAAGCAGTGTGACATTTGCCTGTCTTTAACCATGTAGCTGTCCTATAAGGGACAGAGAAAACTCTCCATCTTGACTAATAAGTAAATGTTTCTTTTTTTCTATAAAAAAGGAAACAATCACTGTTTGGCTCATTACACACCAGTGCGCTTAGATAGCTTGGTTTGAATTGTCTCTGCAAATATTATATGAGTGATTACTATATGTTTAAAAGTCCTCCTGTCTTATTACAATTTGCTGCTTTCATGTGCCCCATGTGGGGTGATCAAAGGGTTAACTGTGTGCTATGTGCAGTTTTACTATGGGGGCTGTGTGTTTCACTGTAAGCACACTGCTTTGTATGGCTCTGCTATGTAGAGCCATACAAAGCAGAGTGCAAGAGCTCACGGGAGAGACCTGTATTGTTTACATACAGATCTCTCCCCTGTTGGAAATCTTCGGAGATCGCTGAGTGCCCAAATTAAATTTACATGCTTTTTTTCCCACGAATAGAGCTTTCTTTCGGTGATATTTGATAGCCTGTGTGCTTTTATTTTTTGTGTTATAAACAAAAAAAAGACAGACAGTTTTTTTTTTAATTTTATATTTTTGACTTTTTGCTATTAAATATGTCCAGTAAAAAAAAAAAAAAAATGTATTCTGCTACATGTTTTTTGTTAAAAAAATCCCAATACGTGTAAATTAATTGGTTTACATGAAGGTTATAGCATTTACAAATGGGGGAACCAGGGGAGGACTGACAACTGATGGGGTCCCGGGCAATAGGGATCATGGGGCCCCTGTGTCTTTGCCCAAACTCAAAAAAGCCTATGATAAAGGTACCAGGGGCATTTCATGGGGCCCCCTATTGACCCCAGGCCCTCGGGCAGTGCCCAAGTTTCCAAATGGTCAGTCCGCCCCTGGGGGGAACTGATTTGATGTCATTGAATCCCCAGTGGTACCAATACAGTGATCAGTGCTAATAAAAAGCACTGACACTATAATAATGGCACTGGTTAGGAAGGGGTTAATATGTGGGGTGATCAAATTGTTAACTGTGTGCTGTCTGCTGTTTTAGTATGTGCTGTGTTAGTGCCTTCAACTGTAAGCACACTGCTTTGCATGGCTCTATAAAGTAGTTCCAATCTCAAAGGTCACCAAAGTGACCCTAATACTTAAAATTAGCTAAAAATACATATGGCAGTATTTCCAAATGCTGATCGCCAGGGGATTGACATGTGGATTGTATACGATCAATAGCATATCCTATTATGTATGAAATGCATCAATATGGATTTAGTACAAATCAGCTTGTTACCATTTTATCCTCTTTTTGTATGCAATGAGAAGTGTATTCATTTATTAAAAATCAGTGTTGGAAACTAGTTATTTGTTGGTCGTGTGTGTTGTGCTTCATTTAAAGCCCCAGGACAAATAAATTGGTAGTATGGGATGGAGGCACCCACTGAGTGCATCAGCTCACATTCTATTTTTGTTATTCTTACTTCTGCTCCTCATTTGCAGTTTCCAGAAGCTTCCTAGTTGCCACTGATTTCTTCAGGCATCTTTTTTCAGGTTTCGATCTTCAGCCATTTTAACTGGCTGGGCTGAGATCATGTCACTCCTGCACATGCAAAGGAGTTTGTTCATCTTGGCAGATGCCAAAGTTGTACAGAAAATACAACAATGATAGTGGGGAAGGGTTAGAAACTTTGAGATGTTTTTATGGCTGTCGTTGTCCCTATCTGGGAGATTCACCCTCACTTACAAGCAGGAACTGATGTCATAATGGCAAATCTCTATAATGAAAACACTGGCAAGCACAGTCACTCTACCCTGCTACCCTTTCTCATTGGAGATATATTGCAGTCTATTTTAGCACCTAGGCCAAGCCACTAGTAGCACAGTAGGGATAAGCACCTATAAGATTTATTCTGTTAAATAAAATATAGTAGACTTTTTCTCCTTACTCTGAATTCATACTAGTCTGGATGTATATGTTTTAAGTCACAGGCATTGGAGCAAATCTGTACTAAAACTAATGTGTACTAATTTCCAGTATTAAAAATTGAAATTTGATATGAAATTTTGCAAGTCAATGAAATTTCAAAAGTAATTTTCAATATTTTTAAATTTACGGCATGACAAAAATACTTGGTAATCATGCCATGACAATCCTTGTTCAGACACTTCCTGTTGCAATATAAAAATTCTCTGTTCCTGTTTCTCAGTTGTGCTCTTACATTGTTACCCAGTCACATGGGCTTGTGATGTACCAGAATTTACTAATTTAACAAACATTTGTCTCCAGTCTCTATCATTCACTTCTAGTCTACATGCATGCACTCCAGTGATGGTTGCTTGGTATTTCTCAGGTGGGTTTCCTGATAATGGTGACCGATGGTAGCGACAATGTATGTTAAAACCACCACTTGATGTCTCCAGTCAATATGACAACACAAGAGCATTGGGATACAGGCACAGAGAATTGTTATCCTATAGCTAAATGTGCTGAAGAAGGACCTTCATGGCATGATTGCATGATATGGCAATGTAAGGCCCCTTTCACACGGATTCTGAGCAGGGGAACTGTCCACTGAGTGGAGTGGGGCAGCGGGATGGCAAGTTTGTGTCCACTCCACTTATGCAGAGTGGACTTGAATACAGCCTGCTCTTCTTTATGGACATTCAGATGTAAACAGACACCTGACTGCCCTCAGATCTGATCCAGCCAGATGGAAGGGAATGGATCCCCTTCTGTTTGTTTTTGCTGGATCAGATTGGATTGGATTGGAGGTAGGTAGGTGTAAACGGGAACATGTCTATTTACATCCGCCACTCCATAGAGGAGAATGGAGGGTCTAGTCGGGTCCTCCAGAAAAATGGACACGTGGACCTGATCGGACCACTTTTGTGAAAGGGGCCTAAAGGTTTACAGAAGTGGCTGCTACAGGGAAAAGTTGTTGTTCCCACTTGCCCACTTCATTCTGCCCTCTCCAGCATTTACAGAATTCATCGTCCTACACTATCACAATGCATTGGCTTCTGTGCTGGAAAGGGGGATTATTCCCATGTTAGGCTCCCATCACTCTGCATCACTCTTGGCAGTGCTTGCAAAAAGAAAGTGCTGGGAGCTGAAGACAGACACTACAAATTAAAACCACTGTATCCTTGCTATCTATGGTGTCAGGCAGCTGTGCTCCAAGGGGGCACTCTGACCAACTCCACAGCTAGTCTGACAGGAAACCTAGAAGGATGAGATAAATTACTATGTATTCTTTGTCCTATTGGAAACTAAATAATGTAAAAGAAATATGAATTATTTTTTACCATGATGTTTTCAGAGTCAAGGTAAATCATAGGGTTTACATTACAGATACCTGATATTTGTGAGATAATGGTATCTGGCCTTTTGGAATTATTTAAATCCAGCTTTCCCTTTAAATGGTTCAGCCATAAATTATGCAGAGGAACTATAGCTGATATCACCAATTAGAACCCTATTTCACTTTGCTGACTTTTCAATTTATAGCTGCATTTGAACTTCTGCAGTGTAATTTACATGATGTGACTTATAAAAAAAAATGCAATTATTACATTATAGCTATAATGTTGACATACAAACTCAGTGTTTTCACTGTTTGAAAAATATTTACATTCACAGTTGCTCTAAAACAACATTTGACATTGACACATTCCCTATCTTTTTGTATTCTATCCTTTCTAATCACACTGTCATCTTGCATATTCAATACCCAGTCAAGGTTTTCACAGAGCCAGGTGTTTGTTATACCCACTGTATAATAATTCTAGTCACCCTTTTCATTATGTATGTTTATTTAACCCTCTAGTTTTAAACACATAATAAAAGTGATGAAGAGATTCATCAAACAATAATAATAAAACTAGAAAAAGAATGAATGGCAATTACGTTATTTTCTTCTTTTAGTGACAGTTACAAGATAACTATACTTAGTTTTTATACCAAGATCAGTAGCTTCTGTTGATGTCATAAGTCCCAGGAACTCTTTAGCAGCCACTTTGTGCATTGGTTTGGCTTCTTGTATGTCTCATGTAGGAAGCAAGAAAACAAACTGACCATGCTAGCAGAAATCTGCTTCGCTGCTAAGCGTGGTCAGGAACAAAAAGCAAGAATCTCTTTATAAAGCAAGGCAAGAACACCAGATATTTACGTGGCCTTGGACTTCTGATTTAAATAAAAGATAGATATGTTTTTTTTATGTAAAAAGAAAAGTACTCCCCAACTTTTATAATTTAGGCTGCATTCACCCT
Source organism: Staurois parvus (assembly GCF_062004578.1). Classification (NCBI taxonomy): domain Eukaryota; kingdom Metazoa; phylum Chordata; class Amphibia; order Anura; family Ranidae; genus Staurois; species Staurois parvus. Next base: position 24,951,438 of record NW_028317951.1, on the reverse strand, counting down.
TGACATGTGTGTGCAACAAACATTTAAAAAAATGTGCCACAAAAAGGCAACATCATAGGGCAGACTATTCACTTGCCCTATGTACAATAAGTACATCAAAGTAGCTCAAAGTACTAAAGTACCTTTTTCCTGCTTTTTGTCAGTCAACAAACATGTGAAAAAATGTGGGACTACTGCCCGTTTAACAAATCATGGCACTGAAAGCACATGTGTTTTTAATGCATTTCTGTAAACGTAGGAGAAACATTAGTTTCTGTCTGCATTTGCAGAGCTCTTAGCTGTGAATGTGGCTTTAGATTAACATGCAGTTTAAGATTTATGTTTTCATTATCTTTCCATTACATTTCCTTACCCTAGTTCCCAAAAACTCAAACCCTCCATTCCTACACTAATGTCTAGGTACAGTAATTATTTGCTTAACTAAGCTGCAGCAGGTTCTCTAATATAGCCTTTGGCACTGGTAGTATTTATCAGAATATTGTCATGGAGATCCTAGATTTAGAAATAAGTATATCTCTCTTCTCTGGTTCATCCTTTAGGATTTCTTTGAAAACAAACATATTTCAAATAAATGTTTGTAATAGTGCTTTGTAATTACTTCTTTGCTATAGCACAAAGACTTTTCTTTTTCCATGGTTTCAATTCTGATAATGATGGTTTCCGCCATTAGACTAGTTGCACAATAGTCCAGGCTTCTTTCACAATATTGAGTTCACCAGAGTTTTATTTGAAATTACAGCATGCAGTTTGAAGTTATTTTAAGGGCAGAATTTATTTGCAAACCTTAAGCCCTTTACATGGTCCAGTGCATTTTTATAAGTTCTCCTCTGTATAGCATTAAGAAAATGATTTGCACTGTATGCAAATCTGCTACGTTCTGTACAGTGTTAGACATGCCCTTTTGCCTATACTCATTCACAGCAATGACATATTGTGAAGCTGACTGCTTTTCGTTTAACCTCCCCCATCATTTATGGACAATGTGCTTTCTATCTCTTTACAGAAAGTTTTGATTTGCACAGAGCTTACAATGTTTTTTAATTACCTTCCACTGCAGAGATAGCAAAAGAATATCTCTCTGCTCTGATTAAAAGGTAGTAGACTAAGTATTTGCAGTGATGTAGACTTACTAAGCTATGAAACATCCCAATGTCATGGCAGAACCTTAATTTCCAATATTTTGTATTACATGGTATGCTGTTATGAACATACTTGGTCAAGTGTAGTGTAATTCAAAGATTCCTGAAATTATTGTGGGTTTATATGGAAAAACACAAATGGGATATTTTGATTTAGGATAATATTATTAAAAAAATGTAGTTTCTTTATATGAGTTGTTTATTTACCCAGTTCAACCAAAGTAATAGCTGCTGTTTTTGGCTTTTAGCATTTTTTCTACAGCCAGTAAACCCCCCAGCATGTTATCCTATGTGTCCATGCACACATAGACTGTAATTAACGTTTTATGGCTGGGACATTTTTTGTCTGGAAAAAAATCCCAGGACTAGTGGGTTTCTAGAGGAGTTTATAGCTGTAAAAAATGCTCAAATGCTGAAAAATGTGGTAAAATGCGACAACTTAGCGTTTTTGGACTTTTTTTTAGCAGAAATTTTTTTGGTAAAAAAATGCTTAAAAATGCAGCAAAACACAGTTAAATACTAATGCAAAAATGCTAAAAAAAACACTGAAAAACTTGCATTTTTAATGTGACTTCCCCCCACACTTCACAGGTTCCAGAAGACTGCAGGATCATTCACCAAGTGCAGTTCTCTTCTCACATGTGTGGTAGGAACTGGCTGTGAAGCCCCGGGGCTTCACTGATGGTTTCCCTTACTTATGATGCTGGCACCTGTACCCAAAGCTGATTGAAGAATCGGCTCAGGTGAGGACATAGCTGGATCCCTGGACAGGTAAGTGTCCTTATATTAAAAGTCAGCAGCTACAGGATTTGTAGCTGTTGACTTTTAATTTTTTTGGGAGGAGAACCTAGAACTCCATTTTAAAGTAGAATTTTAAGCTAAACCTAACTAGTCTTAAAAATACTCCCCCCCCCCCCCCCGCCTCCTAACACTCATACTGGCTAACCTGTGTAAGATGTTTTTACTTACCTATTATCAGCTCTAGTCCAGCCACATGATCCCTGTGTCAGCCAGCAGCTACTGCAGGCGAGATGAGAGAGTGCTCAATGGCTGGAATGCCTGGGAGTGGTGACATCACCCATGGGTTCCTATTGCCCATCTGTTGTTGGCACTCTCTCTTCTCCCCTGCAGCTAACTAACACAGTGGGTGATCACATGACCAGACCGAAGAAAGCTGAAAATAGGTTAGTATATACATCTTTCTTACAAGTTTAGTCAGTATGGGTGTTAGGAGGGGGTGCATTTTTAAGACTAGTTAGGTTTATCCTGGAATTCTACTTTAAAGTGTTACTAAACCCAGGGCCCTGCATTCACTATATCTGGTCTCCCACAGTACACACAACATGGAAATTTAATTATTTTAGTAAATATAAACTGCTAAATACCTTTTCTCATCAGCAGTTAGAGCAGTCTTGTGACTTCTATCAGTATCCAGCAGAGCACTGGTTAAAGCTTGTAGGAGGAGTTTTCATTCTGCTCTAGGAGGATGCAGAACCCCTGACCTCTGTCTGGACAGTGCTGATTGGCCCTGTGCTGATCACATGCATTATCCCCCCAAAAAAACCTCTCTAGCAGTACACACCAAGCTGAGCATGTGAAGAGTGACTCCACACGATATGTCTTATCAAGAGATAAGAGGGGGACACTGGAAGAAGGGGATGATCAGAAAAGACAGGATCAAACAGCCTTTTTACACAATGCAGAGGATTAACCCCTTAGGTTCCACAGTAAGTATAACAAGCATGCTTTACTGCATATACAGACTGATTTTACTGTTGTGGGTTTAGTAACACTTTAAGGGTTATATTACAGCTCCATTGAAGGCACAGAAATAGATATTTGAAGCAGAACTGTAGGCAAAACTTTTTTTTTTCATTTTGGATAGTGTAAGGGAGGGTTATTACCCCTGTCAGATTTTTTTTTTTGCTATCTGTGTCCCATTGTGAAGATTTCACTTTGCTTCCTCATCCAAACAGGAAGTGAGAGGAAAAACCTGCAAATTGAAGGAATTGCTTGGGGATTCCCAGGTCACCAAAACTAGTGTCCCCATTGGAATAGAGAGGGGGAATCTCCCTAACCACCTGACCTCCAGAGGATTTACCTCCCTTCCTGACCAGGCCATTTTTTGTGTTATGGCACTTTAACTGACAATTGCGTGATCATGCAATACCACACCCAGATGAAATTTACGTCCCTTTTTTCCCACTAATTGTGCTTTAATTCGGTGGTATTTGATTGCCTGTGCATTTTTTATTTTTTGAGCTATAAGCAAAAAAAGACTGACAATTTTAAGAAGAAAAACAATATTTTGGACTTTTTGCTATTAAACATGTCCAGTAAAAAAAATTTAAAAAATCAAATTTCGTTATAAATTTAGGCCAAAATGCATTCTGCTACGTCTTTGCTAAATAAAAATGCCAATACGTGTAAATTAATTGATTTATGTGAAAGTTATAGCATTTACAAATGGCAGTAGAGATACTGGGATTTTTTTTCCCCTCCTAGTAATGGCGGCGATCAGTGAATTCTAACGGGGCTGCGGTGGGCATTCTGACACTGGGGGGGGAACTAACTTGGTGTCACTGACATTCCCAGGGACACCAATACAGTGATCAATGCTAAAAAACAGCACTGACACTGTACTAATGACACTGGGCAGGAAGGGGTTAATGTGAGGGGCGACCAAAGGGTTAACTGTGTGTAGGGAGTGTTTTACTAGGGGGCAGGGGGGGTGTGCTTCACTGTAAGCACACTGATTGGTATGTCTATGCTGTGCACAGCCATCCCGAGCAGTGTGCCTGAGCTGACAGGGAGGAAGACTGTTTGTAAACAAAACAGTCTTCCTTCCCGTCAGTGATTGTCGGTAATCACTGGGTGCTGGCGGGTAATCATCGGCCAGGACCCAGTGATTGACATCCACGGTCTTGAAAGGTGGTGAAGGTAGGGCACGCGTACCCCCTACCCAGAAATGCAAAATCACGTATATATACCTGATTTTGCGCACCCGTGCCACCATGCAGCAGCATATCTGCTATATGGCGATGGGTAAGCGGTAATGGGGACACAGACAGCAATAAAAACTGACAGGTGTTCTAATCTTTTTCCTCTCTACCTAAAACTAAACAAAAAATAATTTGCTTTTAGTTATACTTTAATCGATTGACGTTGACTTTGTAAATGCTTTTTTATGTCTATAGAAGCAGGAAAAGTATATTTAGGCCTTCACACCATATGTGCAGAAAAACCCGATAGAAACTGATGCACAGATTTCACTTGCAGAGATATTAGTTTACATCAGTTTTCATGCATGCTTCAATGAATTTTATACACGTTGCAGATTCCAGCACAGAAAAAATCTGCACATGATACTAGTGTTGTGAACAGGGCACATAGAGAACAATTGATTTTGTTGTGTCCTTGCAGAACGCGTGCAGAAAAACTGTCGTCTCTGCACCATGGTGTGAACAAGTCCTTACTTACCCACTCCTCTGCTCCACCAAGCTCTCTCCAAATTGCTAGACCAGTCTCCACAATCTTATCTCCCCTGCACTCCAGCAGTCACATGCCCTCTGACATCAACACATATAATGCAGAGCCAATAGCCCTGCACTGAAAGTAAGGCTGCTAAGGAACAGACCACTATCAAAATGTGGGGGGAATCAGGTGCCAAGGATCAGGCAAGTAAAAGTCCTTTTCCTGGTCCTTAAGACTTAGATAAGAATTTAATGTGTGCAGTGTGTAGGAAACAGCCTCACTGCAAGGGAGGAATTTTACTTTCTTCAAAGATAGGCTTTAAAGTGCATTATGGTAAGGTAACCCATTCATACATGGGCAGTCAATGCATTGTGACAAAGGTTTAAACAGACATACACCTTTTTTTTCAACACAGTGTACTGCAACTCCCAAGTGGTTCACATCTTTGCAATGCAGTGCACTAAAATACAGGCCCCTTGTTGTGTATTGCAGTGCATTGGGAATGTGCATTTGGGTGAAATTGTGGTGAAATATTGTGGCATCCAGCCTGTACATAAAATATTATAAAATCAGGAGTCACAGTTGTATAAATAAGAAAAGTAGTGTGGAAGATACCAGTTACTTTCAAAGGTGTAAATTTGAGGATATCTGAACTGTTAGAATGAAGAATATAATGCATTAAAGCACAGCAAAAATGTTTTATTTTTTGGAATGATTTAGAACCTTAGAATTCTAATATGTATTTTGTACCCCGTAGGGGACTATTACCTTCATTTACTGAGGAAGCCTGATTTTAAAGGTGTAACGCATTTAGGAATGGAGCCACGCCAGCATGTTCACTGCCCAGTTCAGGGCTGTACAGCATTGTGGTGAAAGGCACTGCCCATATGTACTATACGCATATCATGGCACTTGGTGTGCATTTTTATGTGAGTGTCCTGTTTAGATTTTTAATAAATATTTGAAATATATGGAGAGCACTGTTAGTGTTATTCCTTTTGCATGAGCATTTACCTTGTGGGAGGAGAGAGAAGAGAAGAAGCCATTCTGGGAGTTGGTTTGATATATTAATTGGAGCCATAATCCATTGTGTATAGAGCCGAGGAAGGGGTGCATTGTGTTTGACCTTGATTTTGAGATTGGGGTCAACATCCGGAGGTGAGCAGATATGGTTCATGGGAGGCATGCTGTACATGGGTGATCTGTTACTGTATGTGAAGATTCAAGATAATCAGACAACACTAGTGCTTTGGAGATATTACAACTTTAACTTGTTGCCGACCGCAGATAGCCGAATGATGGCTGCACTGCAGCCGGCCAGTTCTGAGTGGACGTCATATGACATCCCCCCAGAACGCGCTCTCCTGCGCGCCCCAGGGGGCGCGCACCTGGCGATCTCCGTGATTGATGTGTCCTACGGACACAGCTGATCACGTGATGTGGTAAAAGGCCAATCACAGCGGCCTTTTACCACCTGATCAGCGGTGTCCAATGACACGCTGATCAGAGGGAAATGCAAGTGCCGGTTCTCGGCTGCACTTTCCTCACGCTGTCAGATCGTGAGGAAAGTACTGCCGAGAACCGGCAGTTGTCAGAGCGGGGATCGGCACCGATCATCAGGGCACTGATGATCAGTGCCCTGATGATCGGTGCCCAGCAGTGCCACCCACAAGTTCCGCCCTCCTGTGCCCTGCAGTGCGCCCACTAGCTCCGCCCACCTGTGCCCAGCAGATCACCCACCTGTGCCCAGCAGTGCACCCACCTGTGCCCAGCAGTGCACCCACCTGTGCCACTCTGCAATTTCACACACCTGTGCCCAGAAGTGCCACCTACCTGTGCCCAGCAGTGCCACCCACCTGTGCCCACCCACCTGTGCCCACCAGTGCCACCCACCTGTGCCCACCCACCAGTGCTGCCCACCAGTGCCACCCACCAGTGCAGCCCAGCAGTGCTGCCAGTCAGTGCCACCAGTCAGTGCCCAGCGGTTGTGCCAGTCAGTGCCGCCAGTCAGTGCCCAGCAGTGATGCCAGTCAGTGCCGTCTATCAGTACCCATCATCAGTGTCACCTATCAGTGCCGCCTATCAGTGCTGCATATTAGTGCCGCCTATCCGTGACACCTCATTAGTGCTGTCTATCAGTGCCGCCTATCCGTGCCACCTCATTAGTACTGCCTATCAGTGCCCTTTAGCGCTGCCTATCAGTGCCCATCAGTGCCGCCTATCAGTGGCCATCAGTGCTGCCTCATCAACGCACATCAGCGAAGGAGAAAAATTACCTGTTTGAAAAATTTTATAATAGAAACAAAGAAACTTTTTTTTTTCAAATTTTTGGCAATTTTTTATTTATAGCGCAAAAAGTAAAGCGCCCAGTGGCGATTAAATACCACCAAAAGAAAGCTTTATTTGTGAGAAAAAAATGATCAAAATTTCATATGGGTACAATGTTGCATGACCGTGCAATTGTCAATCAAAGTGCGGCAGAGCTGAAAGCTGAAAATTGGCCTGGTAAATAAGGGGGTATAAGTGCCTGGTAGGCAAGTGGTTAAGGACTTTGTTCTATTACATGTGGACTATTTCTAATATATTTTTTATGTTTATTTTTTATTTAGCTTTCTGGAGTTGCATGGTTCCTTTGTATAGGTTGTGCTACATCATACACATATTGAATTATTCTAGGAGTGGAGTGAGAATGCCTGGCAGGGTTTAACAGCAACTTAGCATGTTTTGTTTTTTGCTATATATACTTATTGATCGCAGGCAGTCATAAATTTCATTTTTGCATTTCAATGATTTTTATTAGTTTATAAACTTAAAAAAAAACAGGAGCAACAAGACACGCCCACACAGTGGCCATCAATTGCACATAAAATAATAAAGAAAACACTGCTCTAACACCATCAGAGCAAAAGGTGTGCCCACACAGGGGCTATCAATGGCACATAACTGACAAAAACATTGTTATAACATCAACAGTAACTCAAACAAAAGGCAGCTATCCAAACCAAAAACAAACAGAAATAGAAAAGGAAGGAGGAGTATAAAAGGAAAAAGATGACAAGACCATGAGCAGGGGTTCTGGAACACCAGTACCAAGCAACATCACAACCCCAGACTAGCCGGTGGGAGCATGGAAAGGGCATATTGCAACCACGGCTCCCATATTTTCAAACATTTCCATTGGGAGTCGTTACAAATACTCGACATCTGTTCATTAAGCATCATAGTGGTCATACGGTCCCTCACCCCCTGAAGAGAGACAAAGGGATCATTTGCATTTTTATAAAAATTTTGTTCTATACTGTGAGGGTGACTGTGCTGATTGAACAAACAGCCAGATAGTTCATGTGCTGTCAAGAAGCATGCTGCTAGAAAGAAAAAGTGATGGAGAGATGTGCTCATCACTGTGCTGCTTCTCTATTCACTATCCAGTCACAGGGCTAAAGGGAAATGGGTCAAATGACCGGAAAGATGAAATAACAGCAAAAAGTTCTGCGAGGGAAACCCCTTGATTGAAGAAATATATTATAGCAGAAAGTGGTTTTGTTTTATTTTTCTTTCAATGGGCTATTCAAGTTTATTGGGCTAGTGTTGTGCTTTAACCCTTCACCATTCTATTCAAAATGAACAAAAAGATTTTGTCTGGTGTTGAGCGTTAAAATAAAACCTAGTGGGAGGTCCCCTTCAATAAAAAAAATGAGGAGAAGTGGCAAAATGAGGAGAAACCAAAAGGGTATTGATTACTTGTCTTTGGCCTCTCTATAACTAATAGTTTTATTGCCAATAAACAAATGCTAAAATACTATCTTAAGTCAAAGGAAATGAGGCAGCCAAAGGTGCATTGTTATGATATTATATCAGGGTAAAAATTTCAACGTAAATAAGATTGAATGCGAAACATATTACTATAAAAAGTCAAATATGGGGTAGCAACGCTCTCCTATATCCTCATTCTTCGAGTTTTAGACACAAACAATGACTTTCAAGGGGATTCGTATAGCACTGTGTGTAAACCTCTTGCAAATATCCTTGTTTTAAACTGATCATCTCTTTTATTCATGCTAATTACCATATCAGGTTGTAGCAATATTTCCTATGAATTAAAGAGAGAATCACATGCTTGAGGGCCATTTGTGTAGGTAGGTAGGCCCATATGCCTGGAGTGCTGTGTTGGAATTTAAAAGGTAGGTTTGCTTGACCCCAAATCTGAAAATAAGGAATGCAAGAGCATATCTGGTAAAAAGACAGTTTTCAGTCATTTTCCCATCTCTAATGGCCAGGATGGGTGCCAAGGGCAGTACTATTCCAAAAGGAGATTGTGCAGCATAAGAATTGATCTCATTGATTGTTTTTGTCTAAATCCTTGGTCATTTCAAACTGTGTATTTAACTCATTAAAAATAACAGAGATAGAGTATAAGGTGGAGGGCAATGAGCTTAAAGCATGCATATTTGTTCACAATGCCCAGGGCCACACCAAGTCCTTGCTAATTATACTTTAGCAATTTACTCTTTATTCTTTCTGGTCAATAATACATTTGTAAAAATTACTGAACTACATGCTATGGTGTAAAGGAAAGTATAACATATATGCTTTAAACAATTGGGCTCTTAAAATATCATTAGAAATAAGAAAAACTAAAGTCAGCCATACAAGGATTGAACTCCTGCCAGTTCAGCAGGGACTGGCTGAGTTTTGATCCATGTATAGGCAGGGTGATTATACAGAAGTCGATCTCCCGATTGACTTCTGTTCAACCACCCTGGTGGAAAATTTCCACTTGATCAAAGTATTCCGATGGTGGGGAAGCCTCCCTGCTGTCTGAGTACAAAGGCACAGTGGGAGGATTCCCCCATCAACCTAGAATGTGTGGATGGGGGAATCAAGTAGTTTTTTTGAATAAAAAAAATTGATATTCTATGGGCTGCCTAAGCCTATAAATTGCAGTTTACTAAACAGGTGCAAAGTTAGAATAAGTAAACCAAAACAGGGCCTGAATAACAAATACAGGACCTAAAAGGTAAGTGTAAATCCCCTTGGGACTTTAACAGCAGGAACAAAATAGAAAAAGTGTCTAAAAGACCAATTGTCAGTTTTTATTTGTTCACACATTCATGAATAAAAATTTGGCCCAAGGGCCTATAAGAACTTGCATTGGTTCGATGGGAATTTACACATACGTTACAAAAAACTGGACATTAAGCATATACCCTTATGTGAGAATGAAAAAAACAACGATGGGACTTCGCTGAATGTAAAATAACATAGCAGGTAGCACGACACCATAATACATAGTATATTTAATTCTTGATTTTTTATTCACCCAAATATACGTCAATATCATTTTCTTTAGGGTTATAAAAAAAGACCCTGGCAAATATATTGGGAGCATATGAAACCTATATAAAATCTTTGGTATTATTACCATTTTAACCATATTTATACGACCTATCCATGACAGCTGTACTATAGACATTCTGTACAGTTCTTCTTTTATCTCATTTAATAATGGAATATAGTTTACCTGATATAGATTTTTATTGACGGAGTTAGCTTTATTCCTAAGTATTTTAATTCCTTTCCCTCCATGTAAAGGGGAAATCTGATTGTAAGTTCTGTTTCTCTATCTTTCATATGTTGATATTTAATATTTCTGACTTGGAGGGATTCATTTTTAAGTTTGATAGTTCTCCATAATGTTTTAATCTTCTCATTAAGTTGGAAAGTGTTAAACTAGGATTTGCGATATAGAACATATCATCAGCGTATGCCGCGACCTTGTGCTCTACATCCAGATTTCCCTTTATATGTACACTTTTTCATATTGTTGCTAATGACAGTTCTAAGGATATTACAAACAGCAGTGGAGAGAGTGGACATCCCTGCCTCGTTCCATTATACATTTTAACCACCTCCCGTCCAGGCGTTGTATATAAACGGCCGGATGGTGGCAGTGCAGGGTTGGGTGGCCGTTTATAAACGGCCTCCCCGCACCCTGCTTGTGCGCGCTCCCTGGGAGCACCATGATCCAGTGCCTGCTGTGTCCTCCGGACACAGTGGAATACCGATCGTCGTACGGGACCTCTGTGCGAGGTCCCGATCATGTGATCATTGATTGGCCAATCAGTGATCACATGCAGAGTAGTAAGCAAGATGTCACTTCTGACATCATTGCTTACTACATGTGAAATCTGTGAATGATCACCGAGGTCACATGGTACAAGGCTATTCACAACAGCCTTGTACCATGTGACAAGCTGTGACCAATCACAGATCACACAGTAGTTCTCAATGGCTGCAAGAATGCAGCCAGAGAGAAGGAGAAATTATTGCTTTTACAACCTTTATGGGTGTAAAAGCAATCAGTGTAAAAAAAAAATCTTCATCACCCCCCACAAGTAGTAGTGTCATCATGGTGACACTGTACTGCTAAGGTGACAGTATGTAAAAATAAATAAATAATAAAATAAAAAAATAACATAAAAATTTTAAAAAAATGCTTAAAAAGTATAATTTGTGGTTATAAACTAATTTGTGTCATTTTTTTTTTTTTACGAAAAAGATAACGGAATAAATTTATGCCAAGATTTATGATGAAACACTATTTATTTGCAAAATTTTATAAGAAAAACACTCTTTTTCTAAATTTTTTGACATTTTCATTTACATAGCAAAAAAAATAAAAATCCCAGTGGTAAATAAATACCACCAAAATATAGCTTTATCTGTCTCAAAAAAATGCTAAAAAATTCATATGGGTACAGTGTTGCATGACCGGGCAATTGTCATTCAAAGTGTGATAGCACTGAAAGCTGAAAATTGGCCTGGATAGGAAGGCGGTAAAAGTGTCCGGACTTGAAGTGGTTAAAGAACTGTGAGAGGGACCCATTATGAAGTTTTGTGCAAGGATAAAAGGAGGGGGGGGTTAAATTTGTCCGACTTTAAGAGTCAAATGGGTTGGAAATATAACTCATTGCTAATACCGTTAAAGGGAACAGAGTTTTTTTCCACCGGGGAATGATAACATCTCAGAGAATTGGATAAAAGATAGAAATGCACGGTTGAAAGATATTGTATATAATGGGAAATTATGCCCCTATCAAGAATTAAAAAGGAAAGAAGGTTTAATTTTCACATTAGATGAGTGGCGCTATTACCAATTAGGACATTTTGTGGCTACGCTCCTGCGACCTCTAAGGGCGATGGAAGATATGCATGCACTGGAACGAATGTTTAGTTTAAATACAACCCAAGAAAATGTCACTTCTGGAATTTATAAGATTCTTACGGAGATGATGGGGTTTGATTTCCCACCGTTCTTGGAGAAATGGGAAAAGGAACTAAGAACAAAATTGAACAAAGAAAAAAATAAAATATTTAAGTTAACACATGGTGCCGTAAATATGAGCACAATAGAAATGAATTATAAAAGTATATCTACATGGTATATTACACCTAGTGTGGCACATGAGCAATGATCAGACGTTTCACCTTTGTGTTGGAGGGGATGTGGGATTAAGGGAACAATGGTACACATTTGGTGGTACTGTCCCAAAATACAGACGTTTTGGCAAGAAATAATCCAATATATAGAGGATATGTTGGGGGTTTGTGTTCCAAGGGATCCATGGGTGTGTCTGTTTCATAACTTAGAGGTACCTGTGAAAGCAATATAAGAATATAATGTTGTACCGTTTAATAAATGCGGCGAAAGGACTTAGCCCTAAATATTGGCAAGCACAAGAACCCCCCAAAATAAAAGATTGGATAAATAGAATTGAGTATATTTATAAGATGGAGGAGTTATATCACATAGACAAAGATAAAATAAAAAAGACTAGGAAAAGTTGGAGAAGGTGGGATAATTTTAAAATATCAATGTGCTATCTAGAAGCAGTAGGAGTTTAAAGAGATAGGTAAGCTTTTGAACGAAGTAAGATCTTGTAAGAAGTTATAGGAATGGGGGATGGAGGAAAGGAACCAGAGAGTAAAAATATGAGAGGAATTTAAAGCAAAAGAAGATAGTAAGGAGAAAGGTGAAGAGAATTATGGAAGGGGGGCAGGCAAGAAAGGTAATAGGCAAGGGGAAAAAAATGTGTTGTTTTTATTGTTTTTTTGTTTTCAGTAAAAGGTTTAGTATAATGATGATTTTTGTAATGAATAAAAACTTAATAAAAGATATAATAAAAAAAAATAATACATAGTATAATAAACATCACAAAACAATAGTGCAGCACTAAGATAAATTAAAACGTATTTGTAATACAAGAGTGCAATGCAAATATATCAAACTCTTATGTGTCACCACAAATTGAAAAAATAAAGGAATCCAAATGTGAATCAAAAACTGTGAATTCAGTTGTTCTTCGATTATAAGGGAAATGACAGATGTGGACACCAAAAGCCACCAATACTTCTTAATGATGAACCACACAGCACCCCAATGTACAACAAAGGGAGGCTTACCAGAATCATATAGTTACATAGTTAGTCTGGATGAAAAAGACCAAAGTCCATCCAGTTAAACCAAAAACAAAGTTATAATCCTATACCCACAGTTGACCCAGAGGAAGGCAAAAAAAACAGCAAAGCACGACCCAATTTGCTCCTGCAGGGGAAAAAATTCCTTCCTGATCCCCCAAGAGGCAGGATATTCCCTGGATCAACTTTACCTATAAATGTTACTATCCAGTTATATTATGTATATCTAGGAAAGAATCCAGGTCTTTTTTAAAGCAATCCACTGTGCTGGCCAGAACCAACTCTTGAGGGAGTCTATTACACATTTTCACAGCTCTTACTGTGGAGAAACCTTTCCATATTTGGAGATTAAATCTCTTTTCCTCCAGACGTAAAGAGTGCCCCCTTGTACTCTGTGATGACCTAAGGGTGAATAACTCTACACCGAGTTCTCTATACGAACCACTGATGTATTTATACATGTTAATCATATCCCCCCTTAATCTTCTCTTCTCAAGAGAGAATACATTCAGTTCCTCTAATCGTTCCTCATAGCTGAGCTCCTCCATGCCTCTTCTCAGTTTGGTTGCCTTTCTCTGCATTTTCTCCAGTTCACCAATGCTCTTTTTTTGTGAATTGGTGCCCAAAACTGACCTGCATATTCCAGATGAGGTATTACTAATGATTTGTACAGGGGTAATATGATATCTCTCTCTCTCTGGAGTCTATACCTCCTTTAATACAAGAGAGGATTTTGCTCGCTTTAGAAACCAGAACTCCCAGATCCTTCTCCTCAGTTCTACCCCCCCAGTATGTATGATGCATGCAAATTCTTAGCTCCCAAGTGCATCACCTTACATTTATCAACATTAAACCTCATTTGCCACATAGTTGCCCAATTAAACAGTGCATTGAGGTCGGCTTGTAAATTGGAGACATCCTGTAAGGATGTTATTCCACTGCAAAGCTTGGTGTCATCTGCAAAGACTGAATTTATATTTTTAATCCCAGACCCCATATAAGTTATTAATATATTAAAATGTAAGGGTCCCAACAGTGAACCTTGGGGTACACCACTAACAACCCTAGGCCATTTAGAGTATGAATTATTAACCACTACTCTCTAAATACAATCTTTTATCTGGTTTTCTATCCATTTACATATGGATTTTTCCAAGCCTGTAGACTTTACCTTAAACATTAGCCGTGTGTGGGGAACTGTGTTAAACGCTTTTGCAAAATCCAAGTATACCACGTCCCCCGCCACCCCTCTGTCCAAGGTCTTGCTCACCTCCTCATAAAAAGAAATTAGATTTGTTTGATAACTTCTGTCTTTCATGAATCCATTCTGTCTGTTGCTTAAAATATTTTTTTCCGGCAATAACTCATCTATGTTGTCTTTTATTAAACTCTCCAGTATCTTCCCAACTATAGATGTTAAACTAACAGGTCTATAATTACTTGGTAAAGATTTTGATCCCTTTTTAAATAACATGACCCCCAACTAAGAGCGGTCAACCAACACTCATGTATCAATCCAAGATATCCAGCTTTCCTCAAAAACACATGTCAAATGATGGCACCACTATGTTATATCAGATCATTGAGCATATATACTCAGTTGGACATAGTTTCATGAAAAAGAAAATGACAGGCTCTCCATAGTGTAGTCCAGATTAAAACACTAATTTAATGTGGTAAATGCACTTACAATAAAAAGATGACAATCAGGCACTTCATATCATATAAACAACTTGCATTTCAGAATCCAAGATGGCTGCAGACGGTTCACGTATGTGTAGTGGCGTGTGTTCCGTCTCTGCCCAACTAGTTTCATTAAAGATGACATCATCAGGTGCTCTTTGAATGTGTGAACAAATAAAAATTGACAATTGGTCTTTTAAAAACTTTTTCTATTTTGTTTCTGCCATTAAAGCCCCAAGGGGATTTACACTTACCTTTTAAATCCTATATTTGCATTTTGGGGAAGCTGGCAGTTATGACTTGTTCTGTATCACTAGGCTCATATTTTCTTATGGTCTGAATAACAAAGAGCATTATTATTGCACTGCAAAATAATACAAAAATATTATAAAAGCTGCACAACAGACTCAATCAGGGTAAAATGTGGATGTGTAGCACATTACTAGTAAGACTATATACTGTAGTTACAGAGAATCAAGTTGAGAACTACTACAGTAAACCAGCACAGAACACAGCTACTTATGATAGTTCTCATAGACAGGGTTTCTCACAGTGAAGTCCAGGGTAGCTCTGGTAATATGGGTGAACAACCGGAGGGATCCAAGGTCCAAGGATGAAGCCACAACCCAGTGGAACTGTAGTACTCTGGTGGCTATCGAGGAGGTGCTCTCCACAGTAGCTGGGTCTTTTGGAGATGCTGTGTTCTATTAGGCCTGGCCTGACTGCCCGCACCCTGATTCTGACCGTGAAGGGCTTCTTACCTGGCTGCAGATCACTTGCCCAGCTACCTCTGCCTCTTCAAGTGTAGCCTATCTAAAGTACTTAGAAAAAGCATAGCAACTTATCTTCTCTGGGCAAGTCCAGAAATGCAGAGGGTTGTTCAGTAAGGAGTTAAAAGGGACTGCATCTTAGCATAAGGAGAAAATAGGCACGCTGCTGTACTCCACCCAACTTGAACTTGCTGTCCCCGGCTAGTACTCAGACCATTCAAGTGTACAAGGGTCTCCTGAAGTTAGGTCTCTGAGAATGCCTCAGGGGTTGAGTTTCAGTTTCATCTTTCCCCAGAAGAGGCAACATATTTCTCTCTTCAAAGTGGGTGATTGTTCAACGGGCATGACAGAGGGAACATGGTGACTATTAGGCTATGTAACGTTGTCAAGATCCATGGCTTTTCCTGGGTTTCTTGGAGATAATGGTTAAAAACAAAAATGCAGCCACCATTTAACTCTTGATGGCTGAAGCATTTGTGGTTACAAAGTTAGACAGGTCCTTTGAAACCCCTCGTATGAGTCTCTCTGCATGTCTCAGTGTGTTTAGGGAGTTTATGGTGTAGGTATCTCAGTTTGGTTTGGGTTCCTTTCCTCTGGATATTGATGACTGACTCACATAGAATGAGCTGTTGTACAACAACTTCAGGAACTTCTTCCCACGGTTTTTGCAATTTTCCTTGTAGACGAGTGCCTTTATATTAGACTAGCATTCCTGCTTCTCTTAAGACTGTTCTTTATCAAGCTGATGGACTTCAGGCAGGTGTGGTTGTCACAGCTGAATCCAGGAAGTCAGAATGTGTTCAATTTCTGTGGGTACAGTGGCTAAAAGGTCTGTGGCTACTTGAGAATACATCCAAACATAACATGGTATGGTAAGTGGAGTGTCAAGGAATTTACTGTATGGTTGTATTTCCAAACCATTTCAGCTATGTAACTGGTTGGCTTATTTCATTTCTCACAAGCCAATCCTCTGAGCAGTTGTATTAGGGTGCAATTGAGTTTCACTTGCTCCATTTCCATGTGGGTGGTCAGGGGAGGCTTGCAACATGTTAATGCCTAGTGAGTAGCACCATTCGTGGAAGAACTTGAAACAGGGCCTGTGATCTGAATATATCCTCTACGACAGCAATAAGGAAGTGCTTCCATACCATCTGGGCGGTGGTCTAGGGTCTTCACTGCCACTGCAATTTGGTAAAGTCATCCACCATGATTAGTATGTGATGGTATTCATCTTTTGACATGTTGTGTGTAAAAACGTTGATGGTCAGTACCTCCAGTGGAGTAGGTGTGTGTCAAGTCTGATGTGGAATGTAGGACTTGCACCTTTTGGTGCTGAACAGACCACACAGTGTCGACAGACTTGTCCAAACAGCTAGAACAGAGCCACACACATGATTTGCCTCATGAACCAGGACAATGTTTTGTGAACCCCTTCTTCCATGTGTATTCTCTCCACAGATAGGGCCTGCATTCTTGACAGTACAACCTACCAGGTCACATACATTTCATGGGAATTATTTTGCAATGCAGTATACCATCCCTCTGGACAAGATGGGACCACTCACTCACATTTTTGCTTCAATACTGTAACTGTATTGCCTCTATTAGAGGGAGGTGGGGGGGACCACTGGATCATCTCTCTGTGTCTCTGCCCAGTTATAATCTGCCAGTACATGGACGAGGTTCACCTGAGGCCTACTCTTAAGCCTTCCTCCAGTCAAGTCAAGGATTTCTATTGTTTCAGCTTCTTTGTCCACATCTCCTTTTCCCACCTGAAAAATCATTACATTTTGCAGCCCCACTGCTTGACTTCTGGCAGTAGGGCACTCTAGTGCTAGGCCCAAGTTAACAGCCCCAGAATGGAAATGGTGGCCATGCCCATCTTGGTCACCTCTGAGGCAGGGCATCCCCTCTTTGACCCTTAGAAATGTATTTCTATTTGTACTTCAATGCAAATAGCTCTTTATGGAGCTAAACAATCCCTTTTGTCATTTTCCAGAAGTTTACCCCACATGGAGTGCTCTGTTTGGTTGCAGGTGGGTATATTTATTTCCCAACTACGACATCAATAGGTGTGTCTGTACTTGATCGTCTCTGCTCTTGACACCCTATGGCTGCTTCTAACAGTTTGTGCAGCTTCAAATTGGAGCTGCTTCTGTCTTTTTCTGACCTTTTTGGACAGCAATCTATTCACAAAGTGCTTTTTAGCCATCCAATCTCTGCTTTCTGACAATGAAGTGAGATCAACAGTCCCCTAATGTTGCTGATATACACTGCTTCTGGGCAGATCCCAGTCATCCACTAGGAGGTGCAGGATTACTCTTCCTTCTTTCCCCTCTAAAGCATTAATGGCCAGTTATACCTGCTGAGCAGATGGGATCCCATATGATTGAATCTGGTCCCGCAATCACCCATGTCCTGACTTGGACCTGTGTCCTTGGGTAATTGTTGCTGCAGTAATCCTGCCAGGATTTCATTATGGCAAGAATGGCAGGTTGCTCTGCAGTAGTACTACTAGGTATCATGGTCATCCCACTCTCATCATCATTGTCTCATATAGTCAGTCCTGTTCTTAATGCCAAGTGTAACAGGATGGGTGATCAGCCAAATGATCAGACAGAGCATAGCATAGTCTGTGTAAGATTCCATAGCAACAGTCAAGCACAAAATCACTACTTAGATAAAACAGCACAGAACACAAACAGCTACTTGCAATTGTCGACATAGACAGTGTTCCTCACAGTGAAGGTCATGGTAGCTCAAGGAACACAGAAGAACGAATGGAAAGATTCAAGGCCTGTGGACAAAATGTCAACCCACTGGAAGTTCTGTACACTAGTAGCAATTAGAGAGGGGCTCCCACATTATCTGGACTTTTTAGAGAAGTGGTGTGCTATTGGGCTCTGGCTTGGCTATCCACAAGCCAGTTCTGACATTGAAAGGCATCTCAACTGGCTTCAGATCACTTGCCAAGCTACTGTCTCTCTAAACTGCTGATTGAGAGAAGCTGAGAAACCTATCATTCCTTTGTGTGTCCATGAACCTAGGGAATTATGGAAAAGTTAAATAGGCCTATGTCTGCATCTGATAATGTGTCTCTACCTTCAGGTGCTTCAGTGGCAGATGGTTCATAGAGCTCCACAGAGCTGGATGACCATTGCACTGTGTAAAATTAAAAAGATTCATTGCTTGTCCTGGGGGTCTTAGAGGTAATGGTGGAAAGGCAGGAGGCCTGCACCTGCGACTGAGCATGGGGAATAAATGAACACTTCACTGCATAGCTTAAGCAAAATTTCCCTCCAACTATCATGTGGTATGTGGCAAGAGTCTTATCTTTCCTTAAAATAGCTCTTTGTAAATGAAATTCAAAACATAACATTATGCTCTGTTTTGGAACATTACATCAGCTTTTGAAATACTATACTACACGATTATGGAAATAATAAAACTCAATTATTGACTTAAAGGAGAGACATATTTTACTGCACTGTAAAAAGAGTTGCCTATTTTGCACGCTTCACCTTACAAATCGTTATTCACAATTCCACAATGCAAAGAAATCCACATTTAAAATCTATGTTATTTCATCTGAGCATCTTGGAAGTCTATATATTGATATTTTTAGGACTATCTCAGATTTAAAATTTGCCGTGCATTTCCAGACAGCCACTTATAATGATAGCCTTATAGCTCCAGACGTGATATTAAGACAGCTGACAAAATGCAGCCATGAATTTGCCAGACCAGCCGAGTCTGCCTCTTCTAATATTTAAAATGGCCATTAAGCAATCACATCCGGACAGTTGCTTGATCCCAGTGTAATGGACACGGTGCATTAGAAAATGGACTGGTACAACCATTAGAACATCACTATTGAGCAAGGACTCCAGCACAGTGAGATTTAAGTGCTTCATGGTTTCAGTGTCTTTTAATATCGCCTGTATAAGAAAGAATGTAAAAAAGAAAAAGAAAGAAAGCTAGTGTTAGAATCAGGTACTGTGCACACAGACTCCCAATATTTCAGACTTATTTTTCTCATAGTTCATTCATGTCTTCTATTATCTCTTGTATAAAAGAGGGAGAGGGAGAAAAAAAGCAAGAAGGAAGGAAGAAAAAGAAAGAAAGAAAGAAAGGAAGGAAGGAAGGAAGGAAGGAAGGAAGGAAGGAAAGAAAGAAAGAAAGAAAGAAAGAAAGAAAGAAAGAAAGAAAGAAAGTCAGAATCAGGTACTGTGCACAAGAAAGAAAGAAAGAGAGAGAGAGAGAGAGAGAGAGAGAGAGAGAGAGAGAGAGAGAAAGAAAGCTAATGTCAGAATCAGGTACTGTGCACACAGACTGCCTGTACTTCAGTCTTTTATTTCTCATAGTTCATTCCTGTCTTTTATTATCTCCTGAGAAAGAAAGAAAGAAAGAAAGAAAGAAAGAAAGAAAGAGAGAGAGAGAGAGAAAGAAAGAAAGAAAGAAAGAAAGAAAGAAAGAAAGAAAGAAAGAAAGAAAGAAAGAAAGAAAGAAAGAAAGAAAGAAAGAAAGAAAGAAAGAAAGAAAGAAAGGCAAGCTGATGTCAGAATCAGGTACTGAGCACACAGGCTGCCTTTATTCCAGTCTTATCTTTCTCATCGTTCATTCCTGCAGCAGTTGTCAGGATCAGCACACCCTGAAAAGCATTCTGTGCACCATGCAGGTGACTGCACTTTAAGAAGGTGACAAGGGAGTTTTTATTTTAGCAGAACCTTGACCGACTGAGCCAGAGGGAGGGATAGCTGAGGGGAGGTTCTGCTGATGTCATGAAGAGGAGGGGGGAATCTATGGAGAGAATAGCACAGTGATCCTTTCACTGAGTCCTGTGTAGTATTTCTATGTCATGCTGCCAGCTGTCAGGAGTCTTGCATTAAGCACAGAGTAAGATAAAGAGGAGGTGCTGCTGTGATCTCAGGGGAGGGTCCATGCTGCTGAAAGAAATGAACGAGGCAAGCAGAAAACGAGAAAGAGTTACATAGAAAAGGAGAGTTTCTTTGCAGACCTTCAGAGTTGCAGGCATCAGTCATCCGTGCTGTATCTGCCTCTGTCCTGCGAGGTGTCGCCGGTTTCAGCACCAGCCGGGGACGGACAGCTCCCAGCACCACTCTGCAAGGACAGCTCCGGCGTCCAGTCCGCCCGACACCATCCGCTTGTATTAGTAAAGTCCAATAGTGATCCTTCTCCGGGGATCCTTCAAGCACAATGTACCAAGGACATATACAGGTAAGATGGGGCTTCCCTTTTCTGTCTTAGAATAAACTGCACAAATGTGCTTAGAATCATTCAACAGGTATAAAGAACATCTTCTAATTAGTGCTTCATTGAAAAATTAACTTTATCAGAATAAAATAAAAGAGTGGGCTAAACTGGGCCTGTACATGATCCATAACATGCTGGAGGTATACCATGCTACTGGATAGAAGTCATTATCAAATTGTGTTTTTTTTTTTGTTTGGTTTGGGGTTTTTTTGCTAATAAGTTCAACTTTGCAGTTGAAGTTTTTTTGTTTCTATATATTTTTTATTGAAGTTTTATATTACAGCAGGGCAAGGATTTATGGTGGTCAAATTAAATTGAAAGGTATATCACCAGAAAATGAAGACATAAAGCCATGCATTGCCTTATAGTCTATATAATTCACTTGTGCAAGTTTTATTGGAACATAAATGCATAGCTTTAGTAGCAGCTGAGCCTGGCAAACAGAGGCCTTCTTCAGTAAGGAAGGAATAGGGAGATGGTCCTATGGTGAAAGGTGAGACAGCATCTAGGACTGTCTACTGCCCCGATGGTGGGTTAGTAAACATGTACTCACAGAGCAAGGGCCATGAAGAGAAAGGTTTGCTAATAGTTTTTATATGGGACTAGAAAATGTGTATTAATGGTCTGTGTGACATTTGCTGAAACCTTCCTGATCCTAGCACTCATGTATATTTTGTTCTCTCCTATGCATTATTTAAAAGAGGTTAAAATCCACTGAACCATTTTAGTTCGGTATTGATCTTTTTCCCTTTTAGAAATAAGAGTTGTTTTATTAAGGTGTTAACGTCTGATGCATCGACAGTCCTTATAACCTTGACTTGCCTGCCTCTTTACTGCCTAGGATTCTGAGCCCCATAGGATGGAAAGCAATTCCGTTGTTGAAAACATATGAGGTGATCTTGTAATATTTCAGGAGTTTGTAAGGATTATAACATCAGAAAGGCACAGTGCAAAAGCCATTCATTTGTCTCTTACAGTTTAAAATAGAAACAGCATTTATCAAGCATAAAGCGTAGAGCAGGCTGCTATAAACTCCTGTGCACGTGTTACATCCCAGCGTTCTCTAGGTCATAGGGGCTTTTTAGGAGCATTATCTGCTTAATATGTTCTTTTTACTGTGATGTGGTTAATTCTGAATTTTGGAGAGACGGTAGTTATAGGAATTATAGTATATTTCATCTGCTCTATGATTTGTATAATGTATTTTTTATACTTAATTTGTCTACATAGATGTGTTCATATATTACATATATTTCAGAAGGCCCCCCTCCCCCTTTCCCTACCCCCTCCTTCTGGGTTGAGATTATTATATTTGTCTCTGGTGATATTGTTTTCTTCTAATATGCACCTTCTCTTTGAACAATTTCCATGTGATTCAATAGTTCTCCCAACTTTGGACTTCCCCTTTACACACTATGTAACTTTATCTCCTAAGTTTGTTGTATAGGATGTGTTCAATAAATATATATTGAAATATATTTCTGAAGCTTATAGGCACATTTTGTCCTTTAAATCTATAGTAATACATATTTTCAAACTATGCGTATCAAAAGTTGTGGCCTATCAATTCATTTACCCCCACTTTTTTTTTGTCTGTGATAATATGGCATAAATCTGCTTCTTTCCATGTTAAAGTGAATTTAAGAGTATAGAAATTTGTGAGCTGCCATTGCTGACTTGGTTTTAAAGGGGCAGGCTCCAGGGTTGTCATCTTTACTACTAAGTAAGTCACAGACCTGGAACAAACAAGAAAGACAAAGCCTAGACGTTTTAGACTCCAATAATGACATGCTAGTTCCAGATCAATGGTTCACTGGGTAATAAAGCCAGGAAAAGCATAACACTTCAGCACCTTTACAAAACAAGTCAGATATTGACAGATCCCACAGTTATATCCTAAAAGGTTCTCTTTAAAGTGTTGCTTATCCCATTATAACATTTTTAAATTTTTAAATAGCTGTTAAATATTAGATATGGGCCTAATGTATGTTAGGGAAACAATAAAAAAAGTCCTGATGTCTGATTATTTTCTCTAATAAAACACATACAAGGCCTAAAAAGCCATTATATAGTTATATAATCTACATTATGTGATATGTTCTTGAACACCAACATGTGTATGTAAACAATTGATGGCGGCAACAAATATTCATTGGTTCCTAGCACTCTGGTTTATCTCTCACTGATCTGACTTTGTAAACTAAAAACTAATTGGTTGCCATGGGGCACTGCTTTTTTTTCACATTATCCAATCGTTGTACATGTTTAAGTAAGCCTGTTTACAACATATGAAAAAATATATAAAAATGATCTTGTGGTCCATTCTAATGGTTCCAGGCATATTCAATTAACCTCATATAATTATAATAATTATAATATTAATAATATTACATGAATGAATCATTAAAGCACATAAAGTGTTTCTGTAAAGTTTAGAGGAAGCTAGATTCATATTGGTTATAGCTATCTAAACCAAGAATCTCCAAAGTTTATTCTGTAGTCAGCCTATGCACACAAAGTTACAGTAAATAATTTTTTTATTGCAAAGCAAATTATTATATTTAGGAACAGTGCTACTATAATTACAATTCCATTAAATTAGCTTTTAAAGTAATTGCTACTTCAGCACAAACTATATTTCTTTCTAAAGTATTATGTTCATACCACTGGCACATTACAGTGCACTTTACACAGTATATATACAATGTATAGCCGTCCCTATTCCTTTAGTAAGTTATAATACAAACCCCAACTGCCGTCTTCAAGACATATGGACTAAGGTCAGTTTTTTGTGAAAACTTTTAGTATGTTTTGAATTATAGAGGGAAAACTGTACAAACACATGGAGAATACAAAAACTCAATAGAGAAAGTGTGCCTTCACAGAAATTAAACCGGGAGCGCGGTGCTACAGGCAAGAGTGATAATCATTAGGCCACCATGCTGTCTATCCAGCCTCAATACTACTAAGAAAACTAAGAAAAAGTAAGCATGTGTAGTCTTTTCACGCACTTTGCATTAATTTACATTTTTTATTTATCTCGCTTTTCATCTTCTGTGATGCACAGTCACAGTACAGTTCTAGCACAGAATATGAACACTGTTGTACTTGGCTACCCAGAAAATGTATTAATTATTATTATTATACAGGATTTACAGTATGTGGCACCAACAGTTTGCATTATAAAGGGAGATAGTACAGTTACAATACAATATAGTACAAGGGTTGGGGGGGGTCCTGCTTGCAAGAGCTTACAAACTGGTAAAAGGTAGATGTACGTGTACTGTATGTATGCAAGCACTAAAACGCAGTTATAGATTTAATTATTTAAGTATGATTTTAAAAAATATCTAACAAATTGACTAAACACATATATTCAATTCCATATTAATGCTTTAACATAAATCCAGTACAAAGGAACATGTGCAATGTGTAGTAACTGGCAGCAATAAAATCAGATCTGATTACAGGTATATTAGTGAAAGCGTATTTCTCATTAGTTGCTATAGGTTGTCACACTTTGTCATTATTTTTATAGGGAATTCATGAGTCAAACTGTGGCTCTATAGCAAACATCACTGTAAGTGGTATCATTATTATTATTATTACTATTATTATTATAATACAGAATCTATATAGCACCAACAGTTTGCACGGTACAGTTACAATACAATTCAATACAGAAGAAATCAGGGGACCCAGCTCATTAGAGCTTACAATCTAGGAAGGAGGGTCAAGAGATACAAAAGGTAATAATTGTGGGGGGTGAGCTAATGGAGAACTGTGGGGGATGAGATACAGGTGGAAAAAAAAAGGTACTCTTGCACAGTGAGTTAAGAAAGTAGACTGTAGATCTATTCACAGTTTGTATAATGAATTCACACCATGAGCAGACTACTTTTACTCTAGGCCAGTAAGGAGGTACTATTTCAGCTTTCCATACAGACATGCCTGGGACTATTTTTCTTCCATTTGTGCTTACTATCATGACCCCATGTGATCTAGTCAGTTACCATGTGCTCTGCAAGGATACAGTTTCAGCTGTCTATGTCTCTGATTTCTGGGAAGAGCAGTGGTTCATTTTGTAATCAATAAAACCTAATCTAATGAGTCATCCCTGTAACACAAACTCCGCAAATGACAAGCTCAAGAAAAAAAAAGTCTTGTACTTCCAACAATATACAAACAGCATTGTTAAGACTGTGAGACATAGGACCCAATCACATTAGCGGGCAAGCGTTATACTCTGTATAACACATACCCACTGGTGCGCAATGTGAAGGGGAAGATAAATTTGTTCTTACAATGCTTCACACTGTTTACCTTTTATGTTAAAATTTAAATTGATAGAAATTACATTTCATTCAACCACAGTGCATTGTGGTATGGTGTAGTGTGTTAGTGTGTCACAACACACTGCACTGCATAAAAATGCATCCTGTCCTTTTGATGTATGTTTGGAAAGGTGAATAAATGGATAGATGGATAGATAGATAGATAGATAGATAGATAGATAGATGGATGGATGGATGGATGGATAGATAGATAGAATATGTAACTATATATAGCTATATAACTATATATAGAGAGAGAGAGCTACCTATGTTGATAAATATTATTTTGTAATATTTTCATATGAAGTAATCTAATAGCTAGCTATTTTTCACAAACATCATTTTGAGAGTGTGTGCATTTTCTTAATGTGCTTGCATGAATGAATCTATCATTGAAATATTACAATGATGCTACTTCATATTAACCCTTTGTGTACAATCTGTGGCTCCTCTCGGTTTGGTTCAGGGCAGTTACCATGTGAGCCCTTTAAATCATGTATAATTGTTTAGTATAAGTGAATTTGAGGCAGGTTGTGATTTATAACAATCACTCCACAATCCAGTAACCTATACATCCTCTAATTAGAATTGTAGTGTTGTTTAAAACCCCCTGCATAGGCTGGTGATTAATTGTATCAAAAATAAAGGCATACGGCATAGTTTCATATTTCCTCAATTACAATAATGTAATTTGGCACTTGGAGGAGAATAGTACTCATTAGCAAACACTTTCCACATTTGCTGAATCTTATTAAATGATTAGTTATTTCACTAATTAATTCATTCATTAATGTATTCACTAAAGTATACACATTGCCTCCAAATATGTTGCTTTAGTTAATAGATGGAAAAAATTTCCATACGGGACATAAAGGGGGGAATTTACTAAAACTGGAGCACACAGAATATGGTGTTCATGGTAGCCAAACAGCTTCTAACTTCAGCTTGTTCAATTAAGATTTGACAATAAAATCTGGACGCTGATTGGTTTCTATGCACAGCTGCACCAGATTTTGCACTCTCCAGTTTTAGTAAATCCACTCCAAATTTGACATGCAGAATTGTTTCTATCCTAACCAACCAAAGAACAATAAAGTAACCTGCAACTTTGGATGCATATTTAGCTAGTCAATCTAGATATGATTTGGTGCTAGACTAGAGCCTGATCAAATATAGAGGCATGGCAGTAACAGATAGTGCTTTGGTTTGCTTGATAATTAATATTTTGGACTTTTTGTGGTTGTATATTTCCTACCAAGTGAATTGTTTATTTATCACAGAGAAATTGCTCCATAGACTATATATCCTTTCTAATTAGCATATCCTTGAAAATATGTTTTCCCTCTTTATAAGGAAGTTATCAATTCAGGCTTACAGTACATGTGTTTTGTGATATTACTAGCATGGTGGCTGTGATTGGCACTTTTGCTGGTAGCTCTGACATGCAAGGTGTGATTCCCCCTTGTATGGTGTTTGTGTGCTTTCTCCTTGTTGGCATAGGTTTTCTCCAGGAAATCCAGGTTCTTTATACATATTAAAATATATTTGTAGGCTAAGGAGCTTCCAAAAATACCTTTAATCTATGTGTGAGAGTGGAAAGAACATTGGTATATAAGCTTTTTTTCAGGAGCAAAGTAAAAAATTGTCAGTTAGCTAACAACAAAGAACACGTGTGCCCAGATGGCTGATATGCTCTAAAGCATTTCCAGGCATGAGTTCAGTGGATATGAAATTGAAATCACTGATCATATACTAATATTAGTCTTTATTAGACTGTGGAATCTTCTTTGCAAACTTTACTCTTGTCATCCCCCATTTCTTTGTTAAATTGTTAGAGAGGTGGTTATCCTAAAAGGTGATCTCAAATTACTTTTTTAAACTCTAGGATAATCTTATATATTTCCTATGAATTAAGATGTGTCGCATGGACTCAATATGTGCCCCAACATGTAATTCTTTGTGGATGAGAAACATGTCATGAGCATAAGGTGAGAAATGGAGTAGTATGGTAAGGCTTAGGAATGACAGATACCCCAAAAGCCCAGAGGTTACCACATAGAGCTATGAGCCTGAAGGTACTAAGTTAAAGAAGTAGATTGAAATGTGAATAGGGTTGTTGCCATTATCTTCCTAAATTGATAGGCTTTCAATTCAAATAAAGCTACAAGCTATACCTCATGTAACAGTTTCTTGCTGTTATGTGAACATTTTGAACACAGGCAGCTGGGTTCTATAATGAATATTGTGGGGAGAAACTATGCTGAGAATTTAAAGCATGACAAAATTATTTAGCACATGGACGATGGGTCAAAGCAGTGGAAACAGTAGTGCTTTTTTTAAAAAAGGAAAATAATGCACCTATGGAAATGTAATCCCCTGATAGAGTATAATACTGGGAGTACAGTGTTAGCCAGAACTTCAGCGGCAAAGATTTGGGTTACTTTTTCCAGAGGATTGCAAAATGAGCAAACAGTAGGGTTTATTTATTAAACCGGAGAGTGCAAAATCTGATGCAGCTTTGTATAGAAAACAATTAGCTTCCAGTTTTTTTTTTGTCAAAGCGTAATTGAACAAGCTGAAGTTAGAAGCTAATTGGCTTCTATACAGAGCTGCACCAGATTTTACACTCTCCAGTTTTAGTAAATCAACCCCAGTGTGGCTAGGCAGAGGGAAAAGTGAAAAGAATTCTAGGGTGTGTTACTGGAGGGATCATTAGCAGGAGGAAGTAGGTCCAGATTCCCCTATATAGAAAATAATATTTTATGAAAAGAGTAGTTGATGCTTGAAATAGACTTCCAGCAGAGGTAGTGAGTCAGTCAATTGTAATTGGGTTGAAAAATTATTGGGACAAACAAATCTATACTCAGACTATAAAGTTAAAATACATTTTAAAAGATTGGGCAGACTTGATGGACTACTTGATCATTTTTCTGCCATCACTCTTCCGTGTTTCTATCTTTCATATAAAATACAAATACTAAAAATGGTTAGGTAGGGCTAATCCATTTGGAACTTAAGGTCATTGAAAAACATAGAATCCACCCTGGTTTTAACCACAATGAAGCTACAGCTTGCAGTCAGGACTATGAAGCATGCAGTCATGACCATACTAAAAGCAAAGTCACCTCTTTGCATTTATCATAGAAGACTGGACCAGCTTGCTAGATGAAAGAAAATACATTTATAATAGCCTATTTGGCCATCTTTAAGAGGTTTCGGTGCTGAATGGGAATAAACTGTCTTACTTTTTGATGTGCCTAAAATAGGCAGCTGAGGAATATTACAGAGTCAACATATCTATAAATGAGATTTCCATCTTGGAGAAATCCAAGTAATAATGATATCGGATATATGTTAAAAGTACGAAGCAGATATTTGCTGACACCAGTGGCTTGAATTTTGTTTCTCTCCAATAAATACAAAAGACTGTATCCTTTTTACTAAAATTAAATGCCAGTACCAAACAGTGCAATAAACATTCCATTAAAGCCTTAGGATATAGAGTTTATTTAGATGGTCCTCCTAGCTGTTGATGGGTGCTCATAATGCAGTTCACAAATTGATAAATTGTCTTTATGGGCATCTCTGCTTTATGTAGGGACCATTATGAAAATCCAAGGTGAGTAGTAGTAACAGGAAAAAATTCAACATTTAATGACACACATTTCTCCTGCAATAATTATAAAGGCAGAATTCAGAGTAGATAATAATACTAATGTTGACTTTTAAATTGACTTACACATGGTTTCCATGCACATACTAAACATGTAGAATATGTGAGTGTGCAAAAAACTGCTGTACTTTTAGAACAATTACTATATGTCCTATTGTTCCTTGACCCTGATGTCCACTTTGTAAACAAGGACCATAAATTACCTTTTGGTACACCATCCAGTCATCAGGGTTTTCCCTCCCTAGATGCTTAATCAGACCTGATTATTTTGTGACCTCAAACAGTTCTTTTGGACTTTCCCTGTAGCTCTGCATTATCTGACCCATGACATCAGGCATGTTTCCCATAACTCTGCTCTGGGTCCTGTGCTAATGATGTAACATCTGTGCTCTCTGCGCCACCATACAGTATGTGCACTAAGAGAACTGCCACACTCTACTGTAGAAATGACTGCCCTTACTAACATACATGCACTAAAAAGATACTAGGTACTGCAAAATCCATGCTCAGGCCAGTAAAAGGAAGATTTTATTGGATTGGCTTCTTCTACTTAAAGTAGAACTATAGGCAAAACTTTTTTTTTTCATTTTGGATAGAACAAGGGAGGGTTATTACCCCTGGCATATTCTATTTTGCCATCTGTGTCCCATTGTGGAGATTTCCCTTCACTTCTTGTCCCATAGCCAAACAGGAAGTTGGAGAAAATCCCTCCAAATTAAGGGATTTCTTTGTGGACCCTCAGGCCGCCAGAACTAGTGCCCCATTGGAAGATTTTCCTCCTATGATTTTTCTGGGGACAGCCCCCCTTTTACTTTCATTTTCAAAGATAATGGTAAAAAAAAGGACAAAGAACGAGGGTGAATCTCCTTAAAGGGGAGACAGACAGCAATTAAAATGGACAGGGGTTCTAATCCCACTACACTCTATACAAAACTAAAAAAAAGTTTTGCCTTTAGTTATACTTTAAATGGTTTAGTTTATTGCTTACACTGGATTACTTATTGTTTGTTTTCCTTTCCCTTTACCCATTATATGCATTTTTTAATTTAAAGCGGAGTTCCACTCATGCTGTCAAAAAATAAAAGTCAACAGCTACAAAAACACACACTCACCTGTCCCTCAGTCCCGCAGTGTGTCCCCTGCAACCCGTTTTACCAGCCATCTTCTCTCCCTGAGCACCAGCATCTTCAGTGTGGGCATCCGGCTGTGTCAGCTTGCAGCTTCACAGCCGGGTACTCACTGTGCATGCGCGAGTAGCGCTGCGCTTCCTGAATGGTCCTGTAGTCTTCTGGGACCTGTCACGTGTCCCAAAAGACTACAGGGAGGGAGGACACCTTCCACTTCTGATCGCCTAGGCGATCAAAGTGGAAGTGGGAGCGGGTACCTGTCAAATTCGGGTACCCGCTCCCCCCCTGCCCCCCAAAGGTGCCAATCCTTAATGGGGAGCGAGAGACCAGTCTTTAAAGCAGAACTTCCCCTTTTGGCTGGAGCTCCGCTTTAATATTTTATAATCGATCTTGTTGTAGGGTATATCCAATATGTTGATGGTAATTTTTAAGGGGGATGTAGGAAGCACAAATGGAGGAGCACTACTTTGTAAAAGGGTTGTAAAGGTAATGATGGATAGTAATCTCTTGTGTAGTATCTACAGCCTCTTATCACCTTGTGCAACATGTCCTCAGTCTCTAATTGCTCCTATATCATATTCACTGTCTCTATTTCCTACAGTATACCCTCTTATGATAGTTTTTTTGTAGCACACAGAATATAATGTGTGGCCCTTTGGTGATGTCAGGGGGCTGTACTGCCTCTCTTTGCCTAGTAAGATCACTCTATGGCTATGGGTTTGCATAGATTTACTCTGTTCCTACAAGAGAAGCTCTCATTTATCCACCTGATGAACTGTTAAACTGGCAGTATTATACAATGAAAAAAAAGGTTTAATTTCAGTTGCTTTTGCTCTGAAATGTGATTGATTTTATTCAGTTTAAAGGTGGCTAATTAAAATTGTCCAACTGGTGCATTAAGGCTAAATGTAAGTATATTTGTGAAATGCATGTAATACATTTTTATACCTCAGGTTATAGGCACCAAATTGTACCTTTCTGTTGTCAGCTTTGTACAATACATACTGGCCTTTATAAATGTGTTTTGAACATTCAGCGAACAAGCAGAGTCAAGCAGGTCACAATCTTTAAATGTCTTTAGCTGACACATTGAACTTTTACTCACTGTGGGTGTTATTTACTGAAGCTTGAGAGTGCAAAATCAGGTGCAGCTCTGCATAGAAACCAATCAGCTTCCAGGTTTTATTGTCGAAGCTTAATTGAACAAGCTGAAGTTAGAAGCTGATTGGTTACTATGCACAGCTGCACCGGGTTCTGAGTGCACCAGCTTTAGTAAATCCCACTGGAATACTTACATCAGCAGTGACAAAAGATAGATGCCGGATAAAACGTGTTTGTACATGATTTGAAGACTCCATCATAAAAGAAAACACACACACATATATGTATATACTGTATGTATATATATATATATATATATATATATATATATAGATAGATATATAGATAGATAGATAGATAGATAGATTTGGTCTTAAGCAAAATGTGCTAAAAGAAGGAAAGACTCATTTACTAAAGGATTTGACAATATGCACACAATACATTCTGTGGATATTTACTTCAGTTATCCAATCATTTGCAAATGTATTAAGTAATATGGGAATTCTTTCAAATGATTGGATAATGGCAGTAAATATTCAAAAGATTTATTGCGTAAACATTAAAAAATACATCAAATTCTTTAGTAGATCAACCTCAGAGTCTTTACTTTCCTTTTATCAGCTGTAAAGGAAGGACCCCACTCTGTTTTTTAATTTTACTGTACTGTCTTACAGCTATCTTTATGAAATTATTAGGAAACATCTGTATATGAATAATGATGATGGTGTTGATGATGGTGTTGACTACATTGCTTTTAATTATAATAATGTAATTTTTCTGTTGTTGCTCTCACTATTATACATCTTAACCCCTTGATGACCAGCACCGTATCGATATATATAAAAAGTGCAGCGCTAAAAGGTATATATTCCAATGAAAGTACTACAATAAGATATTCCAATAAAATCCAATAACGTACTCTAATAAAATGTCACAAACAACTCCTGTATTGAATCACTTGTCACGAATTGTCACCATTTTATTCATGCATCAATTTTACTTATATTACTTTTATCCGGACTGGAATATACATTGATTATAACACATTTTATTAGAGTACTTTATTGGATTTTATTGGAATATCTTATTGTAGTACTTTCACTGGAATATATACCTTTTAGCGCTGCACTTTTTATATATACCTATATTTATGAGGTTTATGTTTTGGTTGCCTTACGTGCTACAGCTGCTATTATCTGAAGTGCTCACTGATTGCATTTAATGTATCAGTACATCACTGGACTTCAAGTAGTTATACCGGGATAATAGCCTCAGCTGCAGGCATTTTCCCAGTACCGATTTTTAAAGCCGATGGTCAGCTTTCATATAAAAGCAATCCAAGCAGCTAATCAGCCACTGGATTGCTTTTACAAGCAGCGGGAGGGACGATACTCCCCTCCTGATGCCTTCTGCGGCTCTCTCAGACTCCACCGGCTGACCATAGAGGCAATCAGAGACAAGAACAGCTCTGATGAAAACAGCTCCATTTTTAAAATAGGGAAAGTATCTAACGACAGCGATCTTAGTGTGGTCAGATGCTTTATATGCCCTGTGATAACAATAAAAGTGATTTAAAAAATGTAAATTGACAGTGTAAAAATAAATTTAATAAAATTAAAAAATATATATTTTCTTTTAACTCACCCCATCCCCCCGTGTTCGCACAGAAAGGTGAACGTATGTCAGATCGAGGGCACTAATTCTAGCACTAGACCTCCTGTGTGAACCTAAAGTGGTAACTTTTTTTAAAGCATCGCCTGTGGATTTAAAAGATTTACTTTGTCGCCGATGCATGGGCTTGCACAATTTCAAAGCATGACAAGTTTGGTATCTATTTACTCAGCATAACATCATCTTTTAAATTTTACCAAACAATTGGGTATTATATTATGTTTTTATGTATTAAAAATGAAAAAAAAAAGTTTCCCAAATAATTGCATTTGAAAAACTGTTGTGCAAATATCATGTGACAAAACATTGCAACACCCACCACTTTACTATCTAGACCTTCTGCTTTAAAATATATATATTTTCTAGCAAAAGCTATTGATTTTTACATATAATGAAAATGTGTCAAAAAAGGCTTGGTGTTCAAGCGGGTATATTGATCAAAAATGTGTAGCACATGTAAAATCAGTTAGGTAAACATTAAAATCTGAAATGTGATCAACAATGATCTTTATTGAAAGTAATGTATAGGAATCCATTGAATTTACAAAGGGTGATCATATCTGGAAAAAGTTCTGTCCTGTGTCCAGTGTATACAGACTGGATTATTCACTGCAGCAGTGCAATCATGAAGTTCAAGGAGCAGATTTAGAATTAGATTTAACTTTATTGAAATCAGATCCGTAAAAGAACTGTGACTAATTGCTATGGGTTAGTATATTTTCCACATTGAACTGTGCTTCTTGGGAGAAGCTTAAAGTATATACTTTGTGATTTGTAGCATAACCACAGGGCAGAATACAAACTGGTGATGTCCATCACACAGCCCAAGGACATAAATGCATTCCTCTGGGACTACACATGTGGGAAACCCTTGCTTGTCTTAATAACAACACAAATAAAGCCTCAGCATTATTTTAAATTTTAAATTATTACTAAACCCACAGCAGTAAAATCAGTCTTTATATGCAGTGAAGTATGCTTGTTATACTCACTGTGGAACCTAAGGGTTTAATCCTCTGCATTGTGTAAAAAGGCTCTTTAATCCTGTCTTCTCTGATCCTCCCCTTCTTCCAGTTTCCCCCCTTATCTCCTGATAAGACATATTTAGTGGAGTTACTCCGCACATGCTCAGTTTGGTGTGTAATGCTAGAGAGGGTTTTCTTTTTTCTTGGAAGAGGGCATGTGATCAGCACAGGGCCAATCATCACTGTCCAGGCAGAAGTCAGGGGTTTTGCATCCTCCTAGAGCAGAAAGAAAACTCCTCCTACAAGCTTTAACCAGTGCTCTGCTGAACACTGATAAAAGTCACAAGACTGCTCTAACTGCTGATGGGAAAATGTATTTATCAGTTTATATTTACTACAATAATTGCATTTCCATGTTCTGTGTACTGTGGGAGACCAGATATAATGAATGCAGGGTCCTGAGTTAAGTAACACTTTAACTCCACTCGTTTCTGTTTTTGTTTAGGATGCATTACCAATTCTGTTAGGCATTTACTGTCCTGCTGTCAGGTATTACCATTTCTGTCATACATATGAGGGCACCTCAAAAGTTCTGTGTTTTCTGGTTCTTTATTCTCTGTACTTTGAGGGATGTTGAGGCTCATCGTGCGTGTCCTGCAATATGTAAAAGTTTCATTTAGGGCAGGCTTTTATTACTGTCAGTAACACAGTTGTGGAGATTTCATCTCACTTTCTGTCCCTGTGACAAAAGGATAAGAAATAGGTGGAGTGGTTGTTTCAGGTACAAGAAGACACAGACAGCAATAAAAACAGAAACTTCAAACTCTCCTTACACTACTAAAAATGAAGTTTATTTTCTAAAGCAGTTGAGGCTGTTCACTTAACAAAGTGAATATTCACTTTCAAAGTGTATGTTCACATAGCTTAGTAAATGAGGTAAAGATGTGTTCACTTTGAATAACCAAAGGTGGCAGGGAAAGTTAAAAAAAAAAAAGAAAAAAAAACATTTTTTGCTAGCACATGATTGGATGCTTGAAGTGAACTAAGCTTCACCTTATTCGCTAAGCAAAATTAATATTTACTTTTCAGAGTTAACATGCTATTTTCCTTTAGTAAATCAGCCACAATCATTTTTGTCTGTTTCTCTGTTGGAGAGCTTTTCCCGTCCTGACTTAAAGTAGGTCGAAATCTCTCCAATAAGGGCACAGGCAGATAAAAAACCTAATAACGGTTCTAACCTTTTCCCACTCTTTCCAAAAAAAAATCAAAGCTGGGGTTTTTATTGTTCCATTCACTCCCCTTTTTGAATTCCCATTTTTTGCCCTCTTTTAATTTTGTTCTATGTTTTTCCCTCTTTGAATTACCATTCTTTGCCCTCTTTTAATTTTGTTCTATGCTTTACCCTCTTTGAATTTCCATTCTTTGCCCTCTTTTAATTTTGTTCTGTGTTTTGCCCTCTTTGAATTACCATTCTTTGCCCTCTTTTAATTTTGTTCTATGCTTTACCATTCTTTGCCCTCTTTTAATTTTGTTCTATGCTTTACCCTCTTAGAATTTCCATTCTTTGCCCTCTTTTAATTTTGTTCTATGCTTTGCCTTCTTTGAATTTCCATTCTTTGCCCTCTTTTAATTTTGTTCTATGCTTTGCCTTCTTTGAATTTCCATTCTTTGCCATCTTTGAATCGCCTTTTGTTATTGATATCTGTTACTTCAATAAAAATGAGATGATATGCTGCAGCTTGGTGCAGGATGCTAATTTAGAACTCTATGAGGTTGATTTACTAAAGGCTAATAGGCTGTTTATTTTGAAAGGGAATTTTCCCTTAGCTTAGTGAATAAGGTGACCATTTATGTTGCAAAAAATACCCAATAACATGATAAAACTAAAAAATACATTTATTTTGCCTGATGATGATGGGAATCAACCTCTATGTGTTAAAACTAAAATAACTTACTGAGCGCATCTATTTGCTTAGATCTAACTAGCAGATTAACTATTGCCTTACAAAACAGCCCATAAGCCTAAAGAGTGGAAAAATTCCCCTTGTTCCGGGATTTGTCACTCTCAAAACATTAGCTGTCCGTTAAGATCACTATAATGATCTTTAGCTCTTTATTAAATTAGGCTATTAAACTAAACCTCTTATCTGTAGTTTTTTTTCCACTGAATGCCGTTAGCCTGGTGACTATCATTATTATCAAGAAATTAATAGTAAAGAATAGCATTGTCTACTTATCTCTTTAATCACTGACACATGAATTAGCCAGGTTTTGTGGTGAAATGCAGGTAAGGCACTGATTCAAATTAATTGACTCCCTAAGCTGTATAACCCCAGTAATTAATAGGAATGTATAGGTTTTTAAACTTTTTTAAAACTATACAAGTAAAACACATCTGCTGTATATATCTTCTTAATGCAAGCTAATATTTTAAAAACCTTTTTTTTGTGTATGGTTGGGCAGCCATACTTGCTTTGCTCAAGATCTGCTTCCTGTTTGCAGAACTACACAATTGCTCACTTTTATTTGCCTTTCTCACATTGAAAGCCTATGAGATTGACTTACTAATTTAGCAGCAATTGTTATTTTGCTCAGCAATTGTACAAATAGTTATTAAATAATTATACTTGCTTTGGACAACCAATTTTGTGAAAAGGAAATAAAAATATTGATTTTGGAATGGCGAAAGTGAGCACAGCTTTACCTCAATTACTGAGCTCAGTGAACATTTATTTTACAGAATGAACAGTCCCTGCTTCTGTAGTAAATCAAACACACTGAAGGGAATTTATAAAAACTGGAGCAGACAGAATCTGGAGCAGGTATGCATAGTACCCAATCAATTTCAATCTTCAGGTTGTTCAACCGAGCTTTGAAACTGAAAGATGGAAGCTGATTGGTTGTCAGGCACAACTAGTCCAGATTCTGTCAGCTCCAGTTTTGATAAATTACCCCCACTAGGTTAGTAATTTCATTAAAATGTACTTCCTATGGCACATATCTCTGCTGATAAATGAAACCTGCACTACGATAAAATAATAACTGCCCTTGCTAACCTCTCCTTCAAAAAATATTAGCTGTCCAATCCCCATGCCTCTTCGCCTGCTGCATTTTTATTCCTGGTCAGTGAATTTAAGTATTTTACAGCCAGCCACCAATGGCAGCCTACGTGTTTATCTAAATTATAGTTTTCCTAGCAACCAGAGTGAGCTTTTTTAAATATTCCCACAAAGTTCCCACTATTGGTTAATCTGCAAACCTCTGCACTAAATACAATAAAAACAGGAAACAGCAAGCATGGACAAATGTAAAGGTCACTTGAGTATGTATTTTAGTATTCACACCAGTTCACAAAAAGAATGATGTGAACTGGAAAGAGTGCAAAGAAGGGCAACTGAACAATAGGGGAAATAGTTGACTATGGCTTTAAGGAAACAATAACAGAACCAAATATATTCTCCCTTGAGAAGAGGTAATTAAAGGGAATATGATCACCTTGTATAAATACATACATGGTCCATATAGTAAACTTGGTCTGAAGTTGTTCACATTAAGGACATCACAAAAGGCATGGGCGCACTTGTTTTCTCTTAGTCTTCCATCAGAGATATTTCTTGTAGATTGTTTCAAAAATGTGCTGATGTGATTCTATACACACAAAATATAACTGGCTATTAATATTTATAATAATATTAATAGCTGATACTCCAGGGAGTATCAGATTGCCTTTGGGGATCAGGAAGAGTTTTTTCCACAAGAGTTCTTAACATATTTTTTTGCCTTCCTTTCAATCAACTGCAAGTTTAAGATTCTAAAACCACCCTCCCATCCCCTTTCTGTGTCCCCCTTCACACACGTCTTCCCTTTTCCATTGTCTACATATTGTATTCCCTTTAATCTTCTCTTAGTCCTACCAAAGATGAGCTTTGAGCTTAGCTGCCATGCCTCCTGGCTTCTGTATTTTTGATAGCTCCTTGTATTAGCATTATGGAGACACATTCCTGCTCAACCCCTGCCATTACTGTTGGTAACACCAGCTTCTGTATCATCATCCTGGCTAGGTATTGTTTTCTCTTTTTTATATATATAATTTAGTTGCATGGACGTTCCATAGCATCATGAATATAGGGGCCTTGGGAACTTGGGAAGAATTGCACATTGAAAATGTTAAACTGTTTGCACTATTATATATTGTGTATCCCTACATATATCAATTTGCTTTGTTAACTGTTTTCAATGCTTAGTGTACCTCTTTTCGCTGTCCAAATGCTCCCTACTGGAGCACAGACAAAGTGTATTTGTTACCGCACTAGTCATTTTTTCAATCTTCAACAAAAATATATTATGAAAAAAAGTTTAGGGTTCTAAAAATGTAGGCTTTTTTTTTATAATGAAGCTTTATTAACATTTTCTGGTGACATAGAATAGACAATAAGTCAAAATGTAAGATTTTACATTTTATTTTTTTATTAGACACATGCTTTTTTCAACCTAACTATGTAACTACTTACTCGAAAAAATTACCTTAAGGTAAACATCACTATAATAATTGTGCTAAAATATGTGCTTACTAAATATACAATATGCTTTAACTTAAATAGAATAACTTGGTAACTTTGTGCAGAAATTTAAAAATGATACAGGTCCCAAAATTGCACTAGGGCAGACAAAATTATGCCTTATTAAACAGCAAATACTTTCTATATTACATGGAACCTGTGAGAATAAACTTGTGAAAGCTGCCCTTGCTGATGGCATTTAAGTACTTGCCTACTGGGCAAATAATGAAACTGCTTTCCTACATGTAAAAATCAGCATTTTTTTGCTAGAAAATTATGTAGAACACCCAAACATTATATATATATGTTACGCAGAGGCCCTAGAGAATAAAATGGTGGTTGGTGCAATTTTTTATGTCATGTGATATTTGAAAGTTTTTTTAAAAAAATAAAACACAATAAAATACCTGATTGTTTGATGACATAAAAAAGATGATGTTACACTAAGTAAACAGATACCTAACATGTCATGCTTTAAAATTGCACACGCTTGTGTAATGGCTACAAACTATGGTATTTGAAAATCTCCATAGGAAATGCTTTAAAAATCTTTATTGGTTACCAGTTTAGAGTTATGCAGGAGGTCTTGTGCTAGAATTATTGCTCTTGCTATAACTTTCATGGCGATACACTGTGTAGTGCGAACACTGTTTACATATGCATGCATGAGCTATCTATATGTTCACCTTTGTTCGTGAGCGCGTGGGGGAGGAAGTGCTTTAATTTTTTTTTTAATTCGTTATATTTACTTTTTTTTTTTACACTGTCTCTTTAATTTTGTTTAAATCAACTTTATTGTTATCACAAGGGATAAACAATATCTCTTGTGATAGCATGGATCATGACATGTCTGTTAGACCCCAGATCTCTCCTCTGGCCTCCAAAGCAGCAGATCAGACACAAATCGGTCTAATCAATTGCTTCACTGGCTGTTAACTGGCCAGTAAACACAAAGTCGAAACCGGAAGTGACAAGATACTCTTCGCTTCTGGTTTCTTAAACCATAGAAATCAGGGAACGTTCCTTTCCAGCTGCAATCTTGTATTCCCATTAGGATGGGAGAGCTTGGGAAGGAAGCAGAAGGTGGTGGGAGAGTGGGACCCCCTTCCAGTTTCTTTAAAATTAATCCAGTGGCTATTTAGGGGCTATTTAGTGTTCAGCTTTGCTGACTAAAAACACTAATACCAGGTTAATGGCTGTAGGTGCAGCCATGAACCCGATATCCCTGTTTCCACTAGAGGACGTACAGGTATATCCTTTAGTGTCGAAGCGGTTAAAGGTGAGGGCTCCAAGGCATCCTAGCTCCACTACCACATCA
Source organism: Staurois parvus (assembly GCF_062004578.1). NCBI lineage: Eukaryota > Metazoa > Chordata > Amphibia > Anura > Ranidae > Staurois > Staurois parvus. The sequence continues at coordinate 24,911,872 of NW_028317951.1, read as the reverse complement.
CTGATCTAGAACAAGTAAGAAAGGTAAGAGTGCATACAAACTGCATTCTTGCTTTGGGTCAGTGACTCACTAGGTATTGTGTCCAGGATCAGGATGATAGTGATGGAGGCTGCACTTTTTAAAACGAAAAATCAATGGCAGCACCTATACTTTATCTCTTGTTCAAGAGAATATCAGGCAAGAAGTAAATCATCTGTAAAAGTCCACTATTTTCTTTAATGTAACTAAATTATTCATTTTAATTTTAAGGTTATTTGGTTGTGATAAGTTTAAGGGTAGGCTTTAGGAATTAAGCATTAAAGTTGATTTAAAGGTTAGGCTTGGAGGCTAGTGATTAAGCTTAGCCTTCTGTACTGAAATGTATTGTAATTGTACTGTCTCCCTTATATTGTAAAGCACTGCGCAAACTGTTGGTGCTATATAAATCCTGTATAATAATATTAGGTTTATTGATTAAAGCATATGTACAGACAGACAGTTTTATCCATTTTCTATTCTATCCTAAACTTCCAAAACAAGTTAATATTTACATACATTTTAAGTTTTGAAGGTAATTTAAACCTGGTCAATACAAACAGAGTAACATGTTCAGACGGATGCCACAAACAGACTTTATGGTTATAACAGACCAAAATCTGAACCAAAAACAAATCAGAGATAAAGGAAAATCTTTTTTAATTGGTAAAGCTAAAATCAGCAAAGCATGTTTTTAGAAATGTAACAGAGCTAGATGCTCATTTTCTACCATGTGCTTGTAAGATAAAGGATATTTCCCCAGGAGATACATATACAGTATGCTCTAACCTCACAAATTCACCTCAATATAAGTAGCAATCTAGGGATTTTCTTCAGGGATTATTGCTTCCACTCAAACCTGTGTTCTGTATCTTAGTTACAGGTATAAATCTGCAGGTGAGCCTCATTATGTTCCGAGAAAAACCTAATATAATCCTCAGATAAAGTCTAAAATGACAAAGTTAATATTTTGTGTCACTACACACACAGGAGTTCTGACTGGACACTCCCTGACCAGTAAATCTGAAGACGAAATCAGGGTCAGGTCAGTGAGATCATTTACAGTTTTCTTTTGACAGGAAAGTCAGGAAGTCAAGTCATTTTCAGAATGCACTTTACTAGGTCCTGGCAGTGCTACAGCAGGTTCAAGAAAAGCCAGATATCTCACCACCTCTTATTATTACTGGTTAGACATCTGCCAAGAACCCACAGAGGAGGCTAGTAATATTTTTGTTTGTTTGGCCATGAACTATCTTGATGGTATATCTATTAGACCCCAAGCCTTGAACATACCTTATAAACTTTTTTGGATGCTTAAAAAATATCCCAGACTAGACACTTGTAGGATTCTGGAAATAAGATAAATACCTAAGAAGGATTATTAAGGAGACTTATTTCAAATACCACAACGTCTACTGCATACAAAAAAGAATGGTTCTGATTTATTATAGGAGTTGAGACTGTTGGAAAATTGAGGTGAATTAGCTTTTTCTCAAATTCTGTAGTAAATTAGCCCGAGAATATGTCTGACATTTGTGAAAGCTGAGCCAAAATTTTGCCTTTAAGATGACTATTGGTTGGACCTTAGCAGATTAACCCAGTAAGTTTTTTTTTACAGACACCTCTTGTTTTTAAATTCTAGTGTTTCCTCTAAATATGTAATTGGTCACAGTTTCCAATTCTTGATAAAACAATGTAAATACACAATGTGAGGACTGATGCTTTTAAAGATGTTCCCAGAAGATAGTCTGGGGATAGTCTGACTCCTATAAATAGATGTAGGTCTCTTATAAACCAAAAGGCCATAAAGGAACAACATAATAAAGTGTTGAATTATTGGATTTGTCAAGCTTGCCACACTGTTTCCTAACTGAGTAAAAAAGTATCCTAAATTTAAGAAAAGGCTGGGGTAAGTCCTTAAACAGATTTCTCAGAACTAACCTATTTTGAACTAGCACTGAATTTATTCTCTAGATGTGGAGCACTCTTTGGAAACATTTGAGTATACCATTTAGCATGTACTCTACAATTTTCTGAATCCACCCATTGCAACACTGCAATTGACCTAATTCTGGCAAGTAGTAGAAAAGCAATCTTTCAATCTTGGTTTGATGGCTCACCAACACCATAGATAACATCATAAAATAATTCAACTAATTCATTTTATTACCTAACAAGACTGACTGGGAATAAAAAAATGAATAGTTCTTCAAGCTTAACTGAAGACAAAACATTTTAGTTTTTAGGAAGAGTGGAGAGTGATTAAAACACCTGTCATGTTTTTATTGCCATCTGTAACCCCTTAGAGAGATTCACTCTCCTTGTTTGTTCTGGCAAACATTATCACTGAAAGTGAATGAAAATGTAAATTTTGAGTGGACACCAGAAAAGGAATAGAGGAAAAATGTTCCAATTGGGACACTAGTTCTGATGATCCTGGTGACTACTAGGGATTCCCTAACTTTAGAGAGATTTTTATCACCTGATGTGGCCAAGGAACAGAAAGTGAAGGGCAATCTGTCCAATAAAATACATGTGGCAACACCCCATCCCCCCCCCCAAAAAAAAAAAACTGAAAGGGATTATAATCCTCCCTTATAACCTATCCAAAATGAAAAAAAAATAGGTTTTGCCTTCAGCTTCTTTAAGACTTGTTGGTTATTTTCCTTTAGTTTGCTTTCCCCACGTTCATGTTAACACTTTTCATTATCTTTTAAATTTACAGTCTGGTTCCCAATTGTATTGTATATACATTATGTATGTATAATAAACTCATGTTTGAGTTTATTATCCAGTGCTGAGTAATAAAGTAGGAACCTGTAAACCTTATATAATCTGCTTTAGAACTCAGTAATTCATTTAATCAAAAGTGGATTTGTGAAATGATGTATGTGAATAATAGTACTCATACCCAAATAATACCATGATGGATCGTGAATTTAATTGTAACTACCTGTGATTGACCATTGTTGTGGTACAGAAAAAGAGACATCTTTATAACAGATATATTTTTCCTGATTTTAAGGAAAACACAAGTCTATTATGTACATACCTCATATTTGGGGCTTGGTTAAGCTTTTGGTTTGCTGGAATGTTCTCTGATATATCTGACCTTTTACAAAAATGAAGGTATTGGCTATAGAAGCTGCTTAGATTGAATCTTTCATATTTATGATACAATTTTGGAAATAGAAGTCATGACCAACCACTACTACATTGGGTCCAGTTTTGGCAAGCCATTTCCCTCCTCCTTTCCTTGCTTTCTTTCTTCTTCTTCTTTTCCTGCACTATTGAAATTTTTGAATCTTGTGCAAGCACTAATTAAAAGACATTGTGTGTTTATGTCCCTTAGTAATAAATCAGATTGAAATCCAGAGGGCCTCATGCATCATTTGTTCTTCTTAGATGTTAGCAAAAATTATGTCAAGCCCTGTCAGTCCAAAGAAAATGATGCTGTCAGGAAATATGCTGGCAAGCCTCAGAATGTGAGATCGAGTTGGTGACAGTGCGATATAGAATGCTTCCATCATAAAACAGCTATATATGTATTTTGCAGCACGAAATGCAAACCTTCAAAAACTGTCAGCATAGTTAATTAAATATAAAAAAAATACTGTGTTGAATATAAAAAACAATTATGGCATAAGGGTAAAGCGAGCGCTCATAGTTCAGCTGCTGGAACACTCTAAGGAATCACTGGACCTTTAAGCAAGAATAATAATATATAGTGCAGCGCTGGTGTATTAATTAAAAAAAGAACATGCTAAAATGAATACAAATAAAATAGTTCATAAAGTCCTTCCACAATTAAGTGACCATAGGTGTATGAAGGTCTTCCTCCTTATAAAGGTGACTGGTATCGGATAGAAAAAATGCGCACTCACCGACCGCACATTTTAAATGCGCCTTTGTGCACTCTTATGCAGATGACCAGCCAGACATGCAGATCCTAAGGACACATGGACCATCCCTCTCAAATACTGACATCGGCCTTGGGTGCAGTACCTCCAGGTATATAGAGCCCTTTCGTTCCAAAAGATAGGCAGGCAGGGGTCCCCCTCCTGGTTCCAGGTACCCCAGAAATGGTAGATGCAGATCGTCGGCGCCTGTAAACCACGTGACAGAGCACAACGGGAGGGGCGGGGACTTCCAGGTCCCCGCCCCTCCCGGAAGTCCCCGCCCCTCCCGTTGTGCTCTGTCACGTGGTTTACAGGCGCCGACGATCTGCATCTACCATTTCTGGGGTACCTGGAACCAGGAGGGGGACCCCTGCCTGCCTATCTTTTGGAACGAAAGGGCTCTATATACCTGGAGGTACTGCACCCAAGGCCGATGTCAGTATTTGAGAGGGATGGTCCATGTGTCCTTAGGATCTGCATGTCTGGCTGGTCATCTGCATAAGAGTGCACAAAGGCGCATTTAAAATGTGCGGTCGGTGAGTGCGCATTTTTTCTATCCGATACCAGTCACCTTTATAAGGAGGAAGACCTTCATACACCTATGGTCACTTAATTGTGGAAGGACTTTATGAACTATTTTATTTGTATTCATTTTAGCATGTTCTTTTTTTAATTAATACACCAGCGCTGCACTATATATTATTAATATAAAAAACAAATCTGTTTATAAAAAGTGATTTTAAATATAATTAAAATAATGAAAAAATAAATTCTTCATCATACTAGAAAGATAAGAATGAAATGTTAAACTTAAATAATATAACATCTATGTTTATGTGTGTAGCATTTTGCACTTTGCACTACTGATTAAAAAAACCTTTTTGATCCACTATTACCTTAATAGATTATGTTTTCTAGCAAATTATTTTTTTTTAGTTCCAGGGAGCATAATATCACCATTTCTCACACCATACAGTGCAACTAGGAATCATCCTGGCAGTGTTGAATTTATCACATTTATTACACTAAACTATGTGCATAACAGTGTAGTGTAATTTATAACACTAAAACTATATCATGACAGGACAAGATGATTTTTATTAGTATAACCATTTAATCTAAATATCAGATGTGGAACTAAAACTACCCTCATGTAGTGCAAAAAGCAGTGAAGTGCAAAGTGCAGTAAGCATGCAAAGCTTATTAGTCAACGCACAGTATTTGTATGTTTATTTTACACACAGCATATTGCTTTCACATTATTTTTGTTAGTCTTTTTCTAACTCTTTGCCTAGAGTCTCAATCTATCAGCAGTAGTATGAAATGACCAACTGATACTGAACAGTCAAAATACAATCTAAACACAACAGAAATCATAGCCACTACCCAGGAAGCTCTGCACTAAATATATAACAGAGACTCTTTACATGCTTACATAAGTAGCAGGTCTAGGGGAGCTTTCTTAACTAGCAATTACAGTTGGAAAGCTCTTAGGAATGGAGTTTGAATCTAAGAGGATGTGAATGGAGAAGGAATATGGAAATGTTTAAATTAGCTGTGAGTAATGACACATGGGGGTTGATTTACTAAAACTGAAGAGTGCAAAATCTGGTGAAGCTCTGCATACAGTTTCCATTTTTTTTTTTGTCAAAGCTTAATTGAACAAGGTGAAGTTAGAAGCTCATTACCGTGCACAGCATCACCAGATTTTGTCCGGTTTTAGTAAAGCAACCCCGTAGTGATAACCTAGAGATACTGCTCTAAGGACAGTTATTAATCCTTACAGTATGTTTGATGGGCGTAGAAGCATACTTGGTATAAAAATGTATCACATCTGAAGGTATATTTAAGATGTTTATAGAAGTTGACAGTTCACAGGTAACAGGTATAGCCAATGTGTTTCAGAGAAAAAGCCTCACCCTTCATCAGGGCTAGTATATGGAGGAACATAAGACAGTAAAAACAACTGATAAGTGTCTTGTCCTATGGTCTAAATATAAATAGCTCAAGAGTAGATATATAATAATTGCGTTACAAAAGTATCAAATAGTTTGTATATAAATATAGATAACCCAGCTTAATTGCTTCTGTTAAAACTTCTAAAGGTTTTATATATCGCAGGGATACTCTATACTCCTGACTAGATTTCTAGCAATATCCAATGAGGGTCCTGCCACACTGGGAGGAGTTAAGTCTGATCTCAGGCGACCAATGGGAGGAAACTTTTGAAGCAGTTACCACTTGTTCGCTCAACGTGGCACAAAGACTTTCTCAATTATACATTCTGCATCAGGTACATTACGCACCACAGCGATTGTATAAAATGGGTATTCAGCCAGACCCCTGTTGTGTTAAAAGCCTGTGTGACCATAGTGATCTCCATTTACTTTGGAGATGTCCCAAGATTCACCTGTACTGGAAGGGGGTGACTGATATTATTAACTCAGTCTTTCAGTCTTCTGTGCCTTTGAATCCCAAATGCTGCCTGCTTAATATTTTTGGTGACGCTATTTCATACTTCACCCAAGAAGGTTTTTCCAGAGTTCTTTTGTGGCTTATAAGTTAATTCTAACCCACTGGAAGTCAGCCTCACCCCCTTCCATTAAGGCGTGGATGCAGGCTATAGGAAATTCTGTAAAATGGAGTTCCAGTCAGTTTTGTGTTTATTAAAAGTCAGCACCTACAAAAACTGTAAACACACACATACCCGTCCTAGGCTCCAGCGATGTGCTCACTCGCACCATCCCTTCTCTGCCTCTTCTCTCCTTGGCGTCGGCATCACAACTGTGGGCACCAGGCTATGACAGCTGGTGGTTTCACAGCTGGGTGCCCACTGCACATGTGTAATTTGCATGCGTACCTGTCAAAACCAGGTACCCGCTACCCCTCCCCCGCAAAAGGTGCCAAATATGGCAGTGGAGTGGGGGAGGAGGCAAACAAGCAGAGCTTCCACTTTTGAGTGGAACTCTGCTTTAAGATTGGAGAAGTTAATTTACCAACATAGAGGATGCCCGAGTAAATGTAACAAGCTTTGGGCCCCATGCCTGGATACCCCTGGACTTGGCCTCTGGAGCTGGTCCATATGCATTTGCTGCGAGGCCCTTTGGGTTGATGTATACTGAATCCCTTGTTTAGTGCTCCATGTGCGATGACTTTTGTACTGGTATTATTATTGTCTTTGAATCTGTGGCTTCGAAGAGGCTGTACCTAAAATTGTTTCCTTTTTCTGCATGATAAACTGTTGTACAATTTGTCAGCTGTACCTGTCTTTGACTATTTTCAATAAAACCTTTTTTGATTTAAAAAATTAAATATATATATATGTATATGTATATAGATAACCCACTGAGTTGATTAGTACATGCAATAAATAGTACATGTACTAACCATCTCAATGTGTTATCCATTTTTATGTAGAAACCATTTGATACCTTTGTAACCTATTTAGTATATATCTTCTCTTGGGCTATTTATATTTAGACCATTGGACAAGACATGTATCAGTTGTATTTACTGTCTATTTTTCCCCCATATACAAGCACTTATGAAGAAGGAGGTTTTTCCCCCAAAACGCTTTGCCTGTTGCCTGTAAACTTTTTAAATATAGCTTCAAGTGTGATGAATTTTCAGTTGCTGTCTTTTCAGTTGCTTTCAGACAGGCAGAGGTCTGAGACCTTGACAGAATTTACCTATACCACATCTTTATTGGGTACAAGCACCCCTAAATAACAATCTAACCCACAATGTTTCCATCAATAACAGACTATCCATCGATCCTGCGCTGTCTCACACATACATCAGATTAATCCTTAAGTGGAAAAGACTGTATACACTGTTTTAACATAGCCAGATGATGTTCAATAATGAATTGCCTTCCTGAGTTACTGACTGGGATACCACGCCATGTCATTGCTCTGTCTTACTATGTAAAAACTAGGTCTGTAAACCCCAACTGTAAATAATTGGTTTTAAGCATTGCCTAGTGGATTTGTGCTTTCCTGCTGAGGTATGCAGTATAGTATAGCATATTAGTTGACGGGTAGCACAGAGGCTAAATGGTTAGCACTTCCGCCTGGCAGTATTAGGATTGTTGGTTCAAATCCCAGCTACAGCACCACCTGCCTGGAGTTTGCATGTTCTCCCTGTGCCTGTGTGGGTTTCCTCCCACACTCCAAAGACATGCTGGTAGGTTAATTGGATCCTGTCTAAATTGGCCCTAGTATGTGTATGTATGAATGTAAGTTAGGGACCTTAGATTGTATGCCACTTGAGGGTTAGGGACTGATGTGAATGTACAATATATATGTAAAGCGCTGCGTAAATTGACAATGCTATATAAGTACCTGAAATAAATAAATAAAATAATGAATATATCTAATGCCCTCTTTGCTGTGTACCTTGTAACACTGCTACCCTTTGAAGCTGTGCCTCCCAAGATGAGGTTTTAATTAAACTCCAGTTTTTTTTTCTGGTAACAGCACTGCTTTGTAAAACTTTTTGACTAGTTGCTGTATTTCTAACAAATTAATCAGATAATATATTTAATTAAAAAAGTATTATTTAAAAGGCTTACCAAGTACATATACTCAGCAAGAGATGAAACCTTTTGCTAAAGAGAGTGAAAATGATGGCTTAATTTCTTTCAAGTAAGGAGTATCTAATTATTTCATTTCACTTTATATTTGCTCATGAAAGCTGAAATAGTTTCTAAATATTCATTTGAACTCTTGCTTTGTTTACAAACATTACATACTTCTAAACTCAGCAATTTCCTTTCCACATTTCAAAAAAGTAAATGATGCATTAATTAGAAAATAGATTGCAGGGTTTCATGCCTGTAAATATGTTTTATGACCATCCCCATTCATAAGGTTTGCAGGTAAAACAAACAATTTGGCAGAATTTGCTGACTTGCATTGTTCTATTATTATTCGTCTCTGTCTTCTAGCAGTTTTATGCCTTTGAGCACTATTCAGTTAATCTGTCCCCTCAATGGACTAATTGAAGCTATTTTTATGTACAGTTAGTCAGCACTTTGCTGTGGTAAGCACAGTCAGACATATTCAGCAAAGCAGTGCAAAGAGCAGTGACAATGTACAAAGTTCAGCAACCCTCCACAACCAATTAAGTAGGCTATTACTGTAGGAGGGGCAGGGGGTTTGTGTCCCTACTTCTCTAATGCAAGAGTGATGCTGCCCCTCTGTTGGGTTAGTACTTAGGAGTGATGCTGCAATCTGTGATAGCTAAATCAATTACTCCTTGTACTCTGTAGAAAACAAAGGAGTCACATGACCGCTGCTTACTACTGGGAGTAGAGGTCCTGGCAAAGGACTAATGTGTCCTCTGCCATTGCTCTGGGTGCCATCTTGGGAGAGCCTGTGCCTAATTAGACACAAAGAGGTTTATTTACTAAAGCTGGAGAGTGCATAATCTGGTGCCGTTCTGCATAGAAACCAATTAGCTTCCAGGTTTTATTGCCAAAGCTTAACTGAACAAGCTGAAGTAAGAAGCTGATTGGCTACCATGCACAGCTGCAACAGATTCTGAGCGCTCCAGATTTAGTAAATCTTCACCAAAGTTCTCACACAATCTAGGCAGTCTTTGAAGAGTGCTATATATACTATAAATTACATCACAGAGGCATCCATTGTGGGAAGTATGACTAGCCAGGGACAGGAGCTCATTTTGCCAGGCACAGCTAGGTCACACTCCCTCATCTGAGAACAGGTCTGAGCCTTAGAAACACTAAAGCTGGGTATACACGTATCGAATTTTGATCACATTGATGAAGGATCCTGCTGGAAAACCAGCATTTGATCAGCAGGTAAAGCCAATGGCTGCAGTACTGATCAGTGTATTCTGATGTGGGGGCCCCGTTGTCAGAATACAATAGCACAGCAGGGAAGATTTCCACATCCACCTCCCTTGTGTGGATACAAGAATCTATCATTTTTTTTTTGTTTTATATACTTCTGGTTATAAGAGCTGTAATCCTAGTCTGTGTTTGTGTTTGCTTCCAATTATGCACTATTGTTTGAAGCTTTTCTGTAGAGGATTAGTTTATTACTGCTTTGCCAGCTTGAACCAGATGAAGTAATTTTAAAGGAATGTTCTTGTAGCTTCTTCCTCTGTAGCCTTTATCCCCAATTAACCACCCACTACAAGTGTAAAAATCATTACTTATGGCATGTGGGTGTTATTTTATAACCCTGCTAATCTTGTGATATTGATAACCACTGCCCCTCATATTCTCCTAAAGGCCCATGCATTTTCATTAGTGGATTTCTCTAGGAGCAGAAAGTTGTTCCATAAGATATATGGGGCTAGCATATGATTTTTTCCTGAAAAAAAAGAAGTCTCCCTTCCCACTTGTGCACTTTCTACTTTTAGTTCTACTTTTAGTTTACCAAAGTCGGGGTTGTTTGGATGCTACATGCTCCATGCATACATGCACATGTAACTGTAAGCTGCCTTCCTTCTGGTGACCGATACACAGCGGCAACTAGCTTTTTAGATAACCCTTAAATCCTAAAATATATCTAATCCTTCTAATATTTCAAGTAGCAAATATTATTTTATGTTTATCGTTATTCTATAACATATACAATCGCACATCTATAAAAACTGCTTTTTGCCTCCTGCTCTTGCATCTAGGTGCATTGATTACTGACAGTTTTGAAATAGGAAGTGATTTAGAGTCTCATTTTTCGTTTTATATACTGTACTCATATTTGATGTATGTATACCCTTGTCAGAGAAAAACATAATGAGGGCATGCTCCTTATGATCACTGCAAAGAAAATCAGAAAAATCAGGAAGCAATTAAATATCAGCACTGTTAGATGCTGTGCAAAGAAAAAAGAAGGTGCTTATATTATAAATATTGTTAGACCACACTCAGTAGCTGCGTTCTTTCCCATCCTTGAGTCCCATAATTTTGTTAAATCTTGGCACACATTAAGTGGCATACATGGAATGACCATCTGGCAACTATGAGATTTGCCAAAAGGATTGCTGTATCTGAGATGATTGTTGGGCAGGGGTAGGTATCTGCCCAGGCTATGCTAAGTCAGTGAAGTTGCAATTGCAAAGTGGGGTTAATTTACTAAAACTGGAGAGAGCAAAATCTGGTGCAGCTCTGCATTGTAGCTAATCAGTGTCTAACTTCAGTTTGTTCAACTAAGCTTTGACAATAAAACCTTGAAGCTGATTGGTTTCTATGCACAGCTGCACCAGATTTTTCACTCTCCAGTTTTAGTAAATCAACCCCAGTGTGTACTTTTATGATGTCAAACAATTAGCATGGTTTACCAAATGTGCTTTAAAAGTTTGGTCATATATTATAATCTTTTTTAACTGAACCTTAAGGCTGGCCATACACTATACAATTTTCTTACAGTTTTCTGCCCAATTTCCTTTAGATTTATCGATCCACTATGTAGTGCAAAGGTCTGCCTAATTAGATACAATTGAAAGTGTTGTTTGGGTTTGACCTCATATTATGTGGTTTTTGGTAAATCTAAAGCAAAAATCTCAGGAAAATTGTATAACGTATGGCCAGCCTTAATCTTAACCTGCAAGAATAAAGTGGATGTGAACCTACAGGGGCTGAAGAAACTACAATAACAAAAAATGGGATATTGTCCACATCTATTTAGGCACAAGCTTTCACCAACTAACCTGTACTTGGAAAACAATCAGATTCTGTTTTCTATCAATATCTGTACTCTGATCTTCTAGTCTTTATAAATTGGCACCAGAGTATTTAATGACATTTGCTGATATTGCTGCTATCTCATATACCGCAAAGTACAAAAGCACAATAAAATATAGAATTTGGCAGGGGACTGGATCTATAAGCTGTGTAAAAAAATGAGTGCAGGGAAAGTTGTGGCTGTGTACGTTTCACTATAGTAAAATTAGTTACACTAATTTTAATTGGACATGATATACAGACTTTTGTGGCTAATTGGAAAATATGGTAATATAGATGAAATGCAGAATACAAAACAATGTAAAGCAATGTAATTTGTCATGAAATTAGTGCAGTGCTAGTTGTGTGATATGCATACATTATATGTATATATATATATATATATATATATATATAGAGAGAGAGAGAGAGAGAGAGAGATCATTACAACAGCTTTTGTTGCTCTCCTGGGATCTCACACATGTCATTTTCTCCAGCTCTTCCTCATGTATACAGCAGCTTCTGTTATTAGTATGTACACATCGCATACAACAGTGATCCAGAGACAAAGATAATACATTTACTGTTACTTCCAGCATAGTGACCTTGTATCATTCCAAGGAAGTGATGGTAATTTTTTTTAACCTTATATGCATTAGTATAGGAAAATGAATGAAAATGACTACAACTGTAATGATAGTTTTGATAAGCTTCACATTATGTTTTTCACTTACGTCTATAGCTGTCTGTCTTTCGGTTTTCAGGCAGCATGATAGACCAAGAATCTTTGTATCTGTACGGGCCTCATACCTGGACTTTTATGGAAAGCCTTTTTTCACAGAAGGAACCTTTAAAGATAGCAGGGATTGCAATATTCCGGAGAATGTCCTTTAATGGAAGCAGATTAAAAAGGGTTTACCATATTTATTACTGAATTTAATGTTTTGCTTTGATCTCACTTTTAAGCAAGTTAGAAAGAGAAATCAAGACAAAAGACAAAATTTGATAATCCATTTGTGAGCTGAAAGCTTTATATCTGTCTATAAATTATTTTAAAATAATGTCATAAAAAGATTCCATTTTGTAGCAGAGAAGGAAGCTTGTTTAAATGTATAGCTTCTGTGTGTTCTTGATGACATTTTTTATAATGCATTTAGTCCAGAGCTGAACCCTACCCTATTCACTGGACTGGAGAAGTCCTTAAGACCCCTTTCAAACAGGGCAGACCCGTCAGCAGATCTGCCTGCTCAGCGGGGGATCTCTCCGTTGATCCCCACTGAGTAGGCAGATGACAGGTCTGTGTCTGCTTCACTGCTGCAGAGTGGATACAGGCACAGTCTACTTTTTTTTATGGGGCCTGACTGTCATCCAATCCAGTCCGCCAGACGGATGGTGATTGGATCCCCATCCATCTGCTTTTTGGCGTACAGGATCGAATCAGATGCAGCGGGTATCAGCGGATACTTGTCTGCTGACACCCACCGGTCCATAGAGGTCTATGGATGGTCTGATCAGGTCCATCTGAAAAACTGACAGGCGGACCCGATCGGACCGTCAGTGTGAAAGGGGTCTTAAAGTTGGAATTTGCCTTACAAATAAAAAAAGGAAATAAGGAAAAATGGATGCATACAAAGAATCTGTTTTAAAAATGATAAGATGCAAAGTTCAGTATTCAAAAGCAACAAATCAGGAAAAATGATTTAACTCGACTGTAGTTCAGTGAAATTAGATTGGTTGCTATGGAGAACAGCACTTTGCCCATTGTCTGCATTGCTCTTCACACTGAAGGCTTCATCTAATTTCTACAGTATATCTAAATGCAAGGGGTATCTACTGGAGACATGTTCAGTGGGAGAAAGCAATAGAAAAGTGCAGGAAACAGTTGTATTTATATAAAAACTGCTAAAATAACAAAATAGTCACCCTAGTAAACAGCAATGCAAACCCTTAACAGCAATGGTATAAGGGTATACCGAGATATAAGCAATCTGTTTTGTATTTAATGCAAGAAGAATCTTGAAAGGTCTTGCTGCTAGTTTCCAAATAATTAAATAAATGTATCTTACCATTTAAGGTCCAGCATGCTGCATAGTAAGGGTCTGGGAAATGTAGACACCCTCCTCCCTCTTTTTTTCTTAATATTTTAGGATGTTGTGGAAGATCAGTTTTAAACCCACCTCATATACCACCTAAACCTGCACATACCCATTGAAATTGTTCAGCAGCTCCAAGCACTCCGAAACACCAAACCTGCTTGTACAAAGAAGGGTAGCAGCTGTTTAACACTGGTATAAACAGGTCACTAAGGGAGAGGGTTTCTCTACATAACCTGGGAAAGTAGAAACATCTTTTAACTTTTCAAAGAACGGAGGCCTAAAAAAAGAAAAATAATAGAATCGCAGGTATGTCTATAACAAACAGTAAACAAACCTGAATCATCTAGCTCAGTGAAGCACAAGCATTTATGTTGTTTCTAAAATGGATTGGAAATGGAGAGTTGTTCTCTGGATCCCAAGTCAACAAAACAGAAGCATCAGAGCCGTCATCTGGGAGTTGCACTGCTGAAGAAGCTTGTTTATGGAACAAAGATCATGCGTTTTATTTAGCCTAGTCCCAGTGAAATTTCTCTTTAGAAGCACTGAACGTACAGCTGGCCTCTGTCACTTCTTTTCCTAATATTGTAGTGTGTAATCTACAGCCCTACTGCACACTAAGCTCTAAGAGGTATCTGAGGGTTTGAATCAGTTGTTTCACTGACAAGTTAAAACACTTACGAAGTAAGAATAAAGGGTGCATTAATAGCAAACTACTATTTGCTGGGAATGTAAACATTTTGTGAATAAAAAGTGGTCCATGGTATCATGTTTAAAGAGCATTTCCCGACAATGAGTAAAATCACCGATTTAATGGCTAATACTGCAATGCAGCAAATGAAAGTCAGAGAAAAGTCGGGTTTGTTTATCTCTACATGTTTCCCAGTCAGTGACTCAAAATATCAGTGTGACAGTTAGACACATAGCACATTTTGGAACAAGAAGTCAGCAATGGCAGCCTACCAATCCCTCTTAAAGAAGAGGTATAGACTTTATTTCACACAACTACACATCCCTGTCAAAGTTTCCTGGAGACTGCAGAAGGGGTGAGTGGATTGATGCAGGCTAAAAGTGTTTTTGTTTTTTTTTAATTACAGGATGCTAAGCATATGATCAGGGTCAGGGGCAGACTGACCATTTGGAAACTCGGGCTCTGCCCGAGGGCCCGGGGTCAGTAGGGGGCCCCATGAGATGCCCCTGGTACCTTTTTCATAGGCTTTTTTGAGTTTGGGAAAGGACACAGGGGCCCCATGATCCCCTATTGCCCGGGGGCCCCATGACTTGTCAGTCCGCCCCTGATCAGGGTAAATCTCTTACCTAAAGGTCTATTTACACCTATGTATCCAACTTGATTAGTGTGTTGGCTTCAATAAATGTACCCATCCATTTCATATGGATCCTTAAAGGATAAGTTCGCCTTTTAATAAAAAATAATGCACTTATTTTTTGCAGGTAAAAAAATGTGCATTATTTTTCATTGCTTGAGCCTCTAAAGCATTGCAGTTCGCTGGTGCCATGCAGGTCTCCTGCAGACCTCTCAGTGTATGTGTGTGCCAATACATCTTGTATGGGCAGGCAGATACTGAGAGGAAGACTCAATAAACTAAAAGCCGACAGCCACAAAGGCTGTCAGAACGTGTAGTGTTCTCATTCACAGAATACTGTGAATGATTGACGTGGTCTAGCAAGGGGGCGGGGGGCGGTCTGTTAGTAACATGTTACATGGGTGAATTACATGTAACATGTTACGAAAGGTGAATTTATCCTTTAACACACATCCATGCACCTGAAAATGCACAGTCCATTTTTTTCAATTCATTGCACTGCATTGAAAAGTGTCTATTGGTGTTGTGTTGAGTTGATGCTCATACGCATTGTTTAGTGTTTGGATTCAAATTGGGGGCCAATTACAAATCAATGTGTGCACCTTCAGAATGCATATATGTGTAACATGCATCCACTTTCATTACAACACACATCAATATACATGATAACTCACACAGTGAAAATTTGGACGTCAGTACGAATTCCCAGCACACCCAGTACTAGGCACCTTCTAGTACCTTTAACCTGCAGTTGTTATCCACAGTTGACAATCTCACGTGACTTTGCACAGTAATATAGAAAAAAAGAGGATACCTAGCATGTTTAAGTGGGTTGGCTTTGGGATTTTATTACTAAGTTTATTGTTCGCAAATTTAGGAGTAGGCATTTCCAGAACACCATAATAAAGGCAACCAAATGGTTTTGCACACTTTGGGTACAAACACACATTAAAGCAATGGCACATGTTCTTTTCCTTTTCAAAGTGTTACAGTTTATTGACTACTAGAATGGACTTGAAACTTTGCTACTAGGCTCACTTTACAAAATGAACCTTCTATAGATTATCTATAATTGTACTTGGTTTGTCCAAAGTGATTAAACTGAAAATTTGTAATGTGCTTCTGAACAGATCAAACAAGACACGGCCTGTGGACAGTTTGCTAAGTTCAAGCGATATCTTATTTAAAAAGGATATGTCTCATGCTAAGTACAAGAAAACCATCTCTTCTTTCAGTTGGACCTAGTCTCAAGTTCTCTAAACATAGTCACATTGCAGAAAAATATTTAGAAAAGGACATACCTGAAGCATAAACAGGTATGAAATTAGTTATTTATGAAAGATTGCTATTTGTTTAGGTTATGTCTACTTGGATTGGATTGGAATGGATTGGATTGTAAAAGTGCCCAAAGTAAGCTTGACCCAAACTGTTTATAATGTACCAATAGTTCTGAAATGCATATACAGTCTGGGCCCAAGATCCAGTTAGGCTCCACAAGAATCAATCTCCATGAGGTTGATGCCAGTTAAGACCTATTGCTACCTTAGAAAAAAATCTAGGTGTGGTCAGATTCAGCTGAAGTCAATCCTTAAATCTCTGCAATCCCCTACACAACAGGACTGGGAGAGCCAGTACTGCCAGACAGGCAGACTTTTCTGTCATTCTAGCACTGGTAGCTTTTTACTAAGAATATAGAGTAAATGAACAGAGTATTAAAGTGTTACTAAACCCAGGACCCTGCATTCACTGTATCTGGTCTCCCACAGTACACAGAACATGGAAATGCAATTACTTTAGTAAATATAAACTGCTAAATACCTTTTCTCATCAGCAGTATATAGCAGTCTTCTGACTTCTATCAGTGTACAGCTGAGCACTGGTTAGAGCTTGTAGGAGGAGCTTTCATCCTGCTCTTACTGTCCTATGAGGCTGCATGACCCCTAACTCTCTATCTGGATAGTGCTGATTGGCCCTGTGCTGATCATATGCACTCTCCAATAGAAAAACAAAACCCTTTAGCAATACACACTGACCTGAGCATGTGCAGAGTGACTCCTAGAGCTCTGTACTATCAGCAGATGGATTGGGGACTTTGGAAGAAGGGGAAAATCAGAGAAGACAGGGTCAAACAGCCTTTTTACACAATGTGGAGGATTAACCCCCTAGGTTTCACAGTGAGTATGACAAGCATGCTTTATTGCATATACAGACTGATTTACTGTTGTGGGTTTAGTAACACTTTAACTGTATTAGCGTGGTGAAGGTCCTTCGTTATTGTACAATCAGCAGACTTGGACCATGTCAGTGACCAAACTGTGCTGCTTAAAGAGACCCTGTCACCAACTTAAAAAATTGCAGGTTAAAGCTCAGAAAATCAAGTATTTTAAATGTATGTCTTGGCGGCCTTTTTCCTTTCTATAAATATTTTTTAATGACTTGCAATTTGTCTTGGAACTTGCTAGGGAATTGCCACTCCAGAAAATGTCAATTCCCTAGCACACCCTATTTGCACGTCATGGTGTTAGAGATTCTATACCATACACTATATTGCCAAAAGTCTTTGGACACCCCTCCAAATGATTAAATTCGGGTGTTCCAATCAACACCATGGCCATAGGCAGAGGCAGCTCTCTAATTAGGCAAATGAGGTGGTCACCTAAGCCCTCGCACTCCTAGGGGACTCATGGCAACCTAATTTGTCTAACCAGGGAAAACCTCATTCCCCGAAACCCGTAGAACTGGGCTGGAGTCTGCACTCATTCATCTCCCAGAGGATTCTGTGTATGGCATCATCAAGGTCCCTGATTAGGCCCCCTTTCACACTGAAAGTCCGAAAAGATCCACCTGTCAATTTTCCAGGTGGACCCAATCAGACCATCCAATAGGCTGACACCCACCAGTATCCGATTTGATTCGGTACTTAGCATACATGATCCGTTTCCCATTGGTCCAGTGGATTGGATCAGATGACAGTTGGATGGATACAACTTTTTTTTTTAGCTTTGGAAAAAGTAGGGAAGTGTTTGAAACTGTGACAGATTTTTATTTCTGTGTACTTGCTGGGTACTCTCCCTTTCTATTTGTAGTGATTACCGTTGTCACTGGTAAAAAAAAAAGTGATGGAAAATCCAAAATGTTAGAGCTGCAACTGTCTTTAACCAGTTCCCACCTGACATATAGTAAAATGATGGCCGGAAGGGACTTTCATCGATCCTGGTGGACATCATATGATGCCCTCCCAGATCACCTCCTATAGTCAGCAGTGTGGAGTAATACATATTATTGTTTACCTTAATTTGGAGTTACATATAATTTGTTTAATGTGAGTGGATACTGTAACATGTTTAATTTTTGGTTATATAAAACGGTGTTGCACTATGGTATGTTTTTGTTTTATTTTGCACGGATCTGGAGTTTAAAGAAGCATAATATGGAAGGAACACGTCATGGATCAGAAATTTGGAGACACATTTTCCTTATAAAGCGTTTTTGGCCTATTATGATTTATAGGTCAATGGGGAAGGTTAGCAGGGACTGGGGCCACAATTCAAGCACGGTGTTCATTATTTCTGGATGTTAACACAATATATACTGGATTGGACTTTCATTATTATAATTCTGTTACACATTTCTTTGGACTGTCACGTTATGTTCTGAAAACTTATGGTTTTATTTATGGGGCGATAGCACACCACATTTGTTTCATTTATTTAAGTTTTATAAACTGCTCAAACTGAAACCATTCAAGAATGTCTTATGAATAGGCTTTCATCATAATATCTGCCTGCCAGTCATCACAACGGGAAAGTGACTTCTCCTGATATTTCATTTAATAAGTTTGACTTTGACAGCAGGTTTAAAGCTCGTGGCACTAACCACTTATTCTCTGTAACTTGCTAGAAGTTAGTAGTGTCCTTGACATCACTTGTATTATTTCTTGTTTGCATCATTTGTGATACTGTTTTAAGTTAGATTTATATAACATGTTGTATAGAATTTGAACACACAGTAAGAGTTCCCTATTTAGTCTGGCATAGGGCAGTGACCTGCAGCAACTAATCAGCATTCATGTTTAATTGTCTAGCTGTGGAAAGGTAAAATCTTGTGGTAAGAACAGATTACTATACATCATTGCTTATTAAACTGCCCATTTTTAAATTTTTATAATTAAAAAAAACTTTCAAGTTAATATTAGGTCTGTAGAGTCATGTAACAGATTCTCATAGAACCAACAGTACATTCAGAAGTAGTCTCTGGAATGAGCCACAGTTTCTAACAACGTACTTGGTTTTAGTAGTTTGATATTGAAATCAAGCATCTGAATTTCATTTTTAAGGCTATAGGTTTTTCAGCAAAATGCAATGTTAGTATACAATGGGGTTGATTTACAAGAGGCAATAGACTGTGCACTTTGCAAGTGCAGTTGCATTCATGTTCCCCAGAACTTAGTGGATGTGCTAAAGCTTCCCTTTATAAAGAATACCCAATCAGGTTCAAGGAAATTTTAAAAAAAACTGCATTTTTTCTTGTGTATGATTGAACGATGGAAATCGAAAGAGCTTCACCGCATTCACTAAGCTCTGGGGAAAAATGAGAGCTTTATTTTTGAAAAATGGAGGCTTGTAATGTGCGGCCATGATGTGTTGTTTATTACTCCATATATTGCTAGCTGTTGGTGTTAATAATAAGGATAGAGTTGTCCTGTGTGCTACAAAGCATTTGACATTAGGAAATATGTAATGGCAGTCTCTGAAGCTTTCAAAAATATTCCATCCTCTGGTTCTAAAAAGAGCATTATGCCTGTCCAGGTGTCATAAATATATTTCAGATTTATAATGCTTCCAAAATACTGTATATAAGTTTTTGAGTATGACAAAATGTCCAATGATATCTGAGCATTTACAAATGTATTATTACATCCTCATAGAGAAAGTGAGTAGCAGAAATGAACTCTCAAAGCTACAATACACCTGCTGTTTCTCTCTGTAGAGATGGCCATCTTGGTAGAGGCAGTGTTTTGTTTCCTCATGTAAGTGCCAGAGCCTCCAGCAAGGAAAACAATGAGCAGTATAGAAGTGGCACGCTAAATCTCAATTTATTTCTTCTGAGACTAGCAGTCAGAGGCAGCAGTGTCCTAGATACACACATCAGATATAAAGCTATTAGACTTTAGGCACAGGAGTGCCTAGGCACCCTCACATACATGGAAGTATACTGCTGTATATAAGAAATTCAAGACAAAAGCTTTTCGGCGCAATATTTAGACACAATTTACATACTACAAAAGGAAAAGAGCGCAGTTAGTATATTGTTGGAAAAACTGTAAAATCAAGAGAAAAAAAAGAAATGCACATAATGTGAGAGTTTATCAAATTATTTTTATCCTTAACTATAATTCTCCTTCAGCTGAACGATTCATAAAAACCACATTTAAAAATGTATTCATATGTGTATATGACCACTCTGAGTTCTGTCTGCCCAAAGCAATGTCTGAGCTGTTCTGGACAACAAGGTCCTCACATTACATTGTATGCTTCTGCAGGAGTGGCCTAAGCCCCACAATCCGTTTTGGGAACCCTATTTATCTTTTACTTTCTAGTGCAAACTGCCATTTCCAGAACTGCAGAACTATAGAATACTGACAGTTTGTCTTGCAGCTAGTTAAAACGCCAATAGAAATTAATTTTTATGAGTACATCTGGACACTAACGAACTAGAAACTACAATTTCAAATAACACAATGAAGCTGTAGGAACTCCAAAGTGTTTGTTAGGGATGTAATTAAAAGCAAATCTTATAACCTACTTTGGGATTAATTACATAAATTCTAAGCCTACTCACTTCCTAAGCTATTTTTTTAAAGAACATTTCTACTTTGCAAACATGTGTTTTGTAATTCTTATGTAGATTGGCTGAGGTTGGTAAGCCTCTGATTTTTCATTATATATCAGCATGAAATGTTCCTGAATATTAATCACTACAAGTAGGACAAAGGTCTTTTTATAGAATCAATAAATCATACAATGATATGGATCAACTTCAGGCTTTGCACCCTACAGTGTGCCTCCAACTGCCAGGTGGGAAAGTTCATATAAGGCCAGTTTACAACACATGGGTTCCTCAAAGATTCAAAAATTTAATGAGCTGGAATGACTGATTGAGCAAAATATTATTGTCATGTACAAGGTTATAAGAATGAATAATGTCTGAGTATATGTATGATAGCACACGCCATTAAACACGCAGTTCTTGGGGCAGAGATAGTATTTTTCTCTATGTAAGGACATCTGTCTGAATGAGATATGGAAAATAAACAGCATATTAACGATGGATGACAACCATGCTTGTTAGGGTCAAGTAAAATAGGAAATTATCTGCTTTTTTATATTTTATTTCACACCCCAAACATATACTTGAGTGTGTGTGGCAAAATTTGTTTTGTAACAGAATTGATTAAAAAGCTGAACATCCGAGATGCGAGCGGCAGGGTCGCTTAGGTGAGATTCGGTTGAGAAACCACCCTACTGTTGCTTTCTACTGTCCCCGTATCCCAATCACCTCTCTTCTCTCTCTTCTCTTTTGCTTTCTTTTCCTCTGGCTTTTTTCTTCCCCTCCCCCATTTTTCTTTTTTTTTTTTTAGTTTACATCTTTGGTTGTATGGAGTCTTCTCATATTGTTTCAGACATCTCGCCCAGGGATACCCCCCTGATACTTTATTATGTTATACCTCTGTAATATAAGTTATTGATCCTTCCCTCTTGCAGTTTTATGTCTGTTAAATTTATGCAAAATAATAAAGACAAATTTGCCTTTAAAAAGCTAAATATTAACCACTTCCCAACCACCCTACAGCAGAAGTACTGCGCAGGGTTATATATACGTGATTTTGCATTTCCGGGTAGGGGGCACATGCTCTCACTCCCTACCTGCGCCACTATTGGCTCCTCAGCATTTCAATAACTGGGTCCCGCTGCCGATTCTCGGTCGGGACTTGGTGATCATCGGCAGAGCTGACAGGGAAAAGGTCCGCATGTAAATAACACAGATCTCTCTTCTGTCAGCACGGTCTAGCTGCTTTGTATTGCTCTGCACAGCAGAGCAATACAAAGCAGATTGTCTGCACAGCAGAGCAATACAAAGCAGCTTGTCTACATAGTAAATCACACACAGCACATAATGTAAAACACAACACAGCACACTGTTAACCCTTTGATCACCCCAGATGTTAACCCCTTCCTGCCCAGTGTCATTTGTACAGTGACATTGCTTTTTATTAGCACTGATCACTGTCTTAATGTCACTGGGGAAGTCAGTGACAGTTAGTCAGTTCCCACCCAGTGTCAGAATGCCCACTGCAGTCCCTTAGTCCCACAATAAGTCGCTGATTTCCGCCATTACTAGTAAAAAAAAAAACATTCCAGTGTATATACCGACATTTGTAGACGCTATAACTTTCATGTAAACCAATTAATTTACACTTATTGGGATTTTTTTAGCAAAGACATGGAGCAGAATACATTTTGGCCTAAATATATGAAGAGATTTTATTTTTACAATATTTTTTCTGGATGTTTTATAACAAAAAGTCAAAAATATTGTTTTTTTTTCAAAATTGTCGTTTTTTTTGTTTATAGCGCAAAAAATAAAAAACATAGAGACAATCAAATACCACCGAAAGAAAGCTCTATTCATGGGAAAAAAAGGACATAAATTTCATTATGTACAACTTTGCAATTGTCAGTTAAAATAATGCAGAGCCGTATCACAACAAATGTCCTGGTCAGGAAGGAGGGTAAATCCTCTGGAGGGCAAGTGGGTAAACAGTTGATGAAAATAAAATATAGATTTATATGATATCAGATCATGTCAGTTTTTATCATTGTCTGTTTCCCCATTAGGGGGATTCACGTAGAGGGAGCTCTCATTTCATGCATTTTTGTGTGTCGCACATAGAGCAGCGTGTTCATTTGAATGGGTTGCCCTATGCATGAATGCCATGCCAGAGAAGCTCAAGCACCAAATATTGGCCCTGAATCAGTAACAATTTGTAATGTGTGTTTCGTCACGTGACAGTTGCAGAAAAATTGCACCAAATTAGGGATGCCATTAAGAATAAATAGCACCCAAATGCATTTTGTGCATTTTGCTGCAATTTTAGTGCAATCTGGAACTGGAGAAAAATTGTGATTCTTCTCGTGTTTTCCGAATCACTCAGATGTGAACAGGGCTTAAATTGATTGTATACCCTCACATATACCCAGTGAAGTGACTGGCCTCAGGTGATATTCAGAGATAAAACAAATCCTCCTACATCAATTGTACCTGTTTATCTACAGCCATCATTCTCCTACTTCCATTCAAAGTGGAGAATTTACACAATATCTCTCAGCTCTGAAAAGCAGGGGGCTGAAATTGCATCAGTGAGGAGAGCTCTGAGAGCTGATTGGAGAGAAGGGACACATCCCCTTCACACAGCACGCAGAAGCAGAATTGAGGCTGTCAATCAACTGGAGGTCCCTCTCCTGTCACCATTTTTCTCTTGTCAGAAGTGACTCATGCTTATAGCAGAGGAACAAGGCAGCAGACAGAAATCACACTTAGTACTCTGGATTAAGAAAAGCATACACTATAGAGCAGTAATGGATAACCTATGGCATGCGTGCCACAGCTGGCATGCAGAGCCCTCTCTGTGGGCACTCGAGCGGATCATTACCCCCTAGCAGCCATCGCCAATGCGCACACTTGGAACCGAGTCTCAGCTCGTCCAGTGACATCATTGCGCCTGACACCTGGCTCCTGAGTGTTCCAGCCCTCTCTTCTGGATCCTTCACACACAGCCATCTTCCAGATCCAGCAGACCAGTGTCACCTGTGGATCCATGAGGATTTCATTATGTAAAACGCTGCGCAAACTTTGGCGCTATATAAATCCTGTATAATAATATTTTTTTACCCGGGCACAGAGCCTTGTTGTTCCATAGGACATTGGACTATGGCTATGCCTATATCTGTCTACAAAAATGTAAGTTGCTCTCATACGCACTTGTATATAGCCATATTTTGAGAACATTTACAGACATATTATATTAGTGGGGTTATTAAATCTTTTTTTTTTATTTTTGTGTTTTTCTAGACTTCAAGTATTAAACATCACAAAATTAGCACAGCAAAAAAAGCAAAACTGAAAATAGATAGTGAAAGATCACTCCAAGAGGCCTGGACAGAGTACTTTGGAAAAATACATGCACCTGTAGAAATTATGTTTTTTTCATTAAAAAACTGTATCTTTGAAAGCTCTGTTATTGTTTTTTTCTTTAAAGACAAAAGATGTTAATTAGTTTGGACAACCATATGAGTTGTTTTTTCTAAACTAAAACATCAGTATTCAGGTTTAATTGCAGTGTTGGCACTATAAATAAGTTGGTTTTGTGTTGCAGTTTGGGCACTCAGGCTCAAAAAGGTTCACCATCACTGCTATAGAGGGATAAGCTTTGTTTATATTTCATGTCTGAGGTGTACAACCACCTTAAGGCTAAGTTCACATCTGTGCAGGTGGTGCCGCTGCGGATCCGCACAAAAATCCATGCAGCCGCACCACCCACACAGAAGAATGCGGACCCGCGGGCTGGTGCCATTAATTCTAATGGCACGTCTCCAACTGTGGAAATGGAGACCGTACTGGCTACCGAGGTTCCTGTGTGGGCTGTGTTTTCAGAAGACGTGCAGGGACTTCTTCCCTGCGTGTCCCCGGGCACAGGAGACCATTCAACTGAATGGGCTCTTGTGCCCGGGCAAAACGGCGCCCGCAGGAATGTGGATATTTGAACCGGGTAAGCCCTGATGAAAGAATGTGCTGTTTTACCATGTTTACCTTCCATTGGATGAACAAGCAAATGATCTGTCACATCTGCCAATCAAATTATTTATCTGTTGATACTTGCTTTGTCTTATATTTACTCTATTATTTTTTAGGTACTGTTCATTGACAAATCACATATATTCACATATTTTTACTACATTTTGTGTCTCTACTTATTTAGAGATTTCAACCTAACTAAAAGTGTTTGGTTACACTCTGATTATGTATTTAATACTGTCTGTTCCTTTCACTAAAACACTGAAGTATGGGTTTTCTCATGCTTCTATTGTCCTACCTTCACTTGTGGTTGCAGAAATCAACTAAAGTCACTATTTTGTAATCAACCCTTACCTCTTCTTTAATGGTCCGAGGTCTCTCTTCCACTGCCATCTTCTGCCTGCTTATTCCAGGTGCCAGGATACAGCCATCTTAGTTGGCCTGCGCAGATTGAGGCAACTCCTGCACATGTGCAAGAGTTCAGTCATGCCGGCAAACAAGATCTGGACCAGAATATAAACTGAGCTGCACAGGTGCAGCTCTGTGTACATTCTAATAAAGATTGTGAGCAGGAAGATACATTTAGTTCATTACAGAAGAAACATTGCATGTTTCTGGTCCAATAAAGAGTCTGTTCGTGTTTTTTTACTTTATAATTTTAATCAAGCAGAATCTAAAGTGTATTTAAATTTTAACTGGTGTTCTTTCAACCATGGAAGCTCTTTGACCGCTATAGCACTATAGTCTACATTAAAGTATATATACACAGTAACATGCAGTTAACCTTTGTAGCCACATTATAATGCATGCAAAAAAATCTCCTGTGTTTGTCACAATACAATTTCCCTTAGAAATTTCTGCAGTGAATAGAAGGAAGGTGTTACAAGATAAAAGACCAAAAACCGCAAGCCTTAGGCTGTGATCATTTAGACCTGACTTAACTGAATTGTATTCGCTGGTGCAAATACAGCAGCTTCAGTTTATGCAATATCCAGAGCAATACAATAATGGCAGCATCATATTTCAAGGAGGGCAGCACAGTCTTTAATATTCCTTTTCCTATTCCCTTTGTCATTCCTCATAATTCTAGTACAGCTTTTCTATAAAACCGTAGAAGCCTTAGACTTATGAAAGAGCATAAACAGAGAGGAGAAACAAGCGCACAGGCTATAGTGTAGTAAACTTAAAAAGTAAATATTTTTTAAAACAAAGGATAAATTGCACTCACAAAAATTCCAAAAATCAGAGCCTGTAAAATAACCAGAGAAGCAGATGGACCACTTGGATATTGCATGGGAAAGCGGTCTTAAGGAAGCCCCACCGGGCTGTGCGGGAAGGAAGCACTGCAGAAGCCAGGACCACTGAGCTGCACTGAGGGAGAAGCTGCTGCTGTTCCCTTCACTTATGTGTCCTTATCATATCACTACAATATCACCTGGAGATATTAGATGTGTGCTCTGTTGTGTTTTTACTTTTTTTTATGAAAGCGTAATCTCTAATGAAATATCTAGTATTCAAATTATCAATTAGCTAAGCACATTTATTAATTGATCTGTTATATAAATGTTATTATTTGTATAAAATCGTAAGCTCCAAGGAGCAGGGCCCTCCTAACCCTCTTGTATTGAACTGTATTGTTGCTGTATTGTCTCACATTATATTGTAAAGCACTGAGCAAACTGTTGGCGTTATATAAATTCTGTATAATAATAATAAAATCGTAAGTTAACAAATAAACATTTATTGTGGGGTGCTTACATGACCCTTAGCAAAGCATGGTTGGATTTCTAAGAAGAAAGTCTGCTAACTTATTGACTGCTTATCACAAAACCAATACAGGTCCTTATCTAGTAAGTGAGACAGACTCATTCTGTTGTGTATATGTTTGACACTTGCTATTCACACTAATTAGAGAAAAGCAATAAACTGGTTCAAGGAAGAGCTGCAGAGTAGCCCTGAGTAAACCACCAGTTGACTGAAAATGGTAAATATGCATTATGATGTATTCATGTAATTTAAAAACAAATGTAACTTTTATGTTTTATTTTTACATTATACATTTTAGTTTTACATTATAAATTATATTCAACATTACATTTTTTGATAGAGGGTTACAGTAGTTCAGCAGGAAAATACGATTATCTTTTTTTTTAATTAATTCTTTATTTTCCAAAACAGAATGTCTTTACATAGCTTTAAAAAAGTAAAGAAATCTTCCAAAATCAAAATACAATACAAACCACTGTAAGGCCTGTTGCACATGGAAGTAAAACATGCTGAGTTTTCTACTGATCTGAAAATAAATACATTGTTGTCTATGGGACTTTGCACACAGCTAAGTAAAGAGTAAAAGGGCCACAATACTGGTGACGAAGAAGAATTCAACTCGTCTATACTCATCTATATGCTTATACACCTTTACTTGCCTATACTCACCTATACTCAACATTACTCGGGTCTATACACACGGTTTTCGGCCCTTTAAACACGGGTGTCACAAATTCCTGAGTAAAAATGAAAAAATGTGTTATACTGCACTGCTGACCTATATTTAATGTGATAAAATCAAGTAGATATAAATTAACTATTTGTGAATCAAAGTGGTTGCATAATCCTCACTCCACATAAGTTACAGTATAACTAAATAAAAATGTTAAAAACGCACACAAAAAACAAAACATCTACAGCTTAGTGAATCGATAATCATTTATCCAAAAAAAAAGTCCAAAAAAATGCAGCCCATAAAGTTCAAGTGTTACATCATAAATGGTCCATAAAGTTCAAATGTTACATCATAATTGATAGATGTGCTGGAAATATTGCTCCATGATCACCTAGCATCAACATCAAAGGAAATTCCTGCTATGCTACTAAACTCCACACATTAGTGCCACCTCTCTGCTCACAGAACTCTCACCTCCAGACCAATGTAATACAACATACACTATATTGCCAAAAGTATTGGGACACCTGCCTTTACACACACATGAACTTTAATGGCATCCCAGTCTTAGTCCATAGGGTTCAATATTGAGTTTGCCCACCCTCTGCAGCTATAACAGCTTCAACTCTTCTGGGAAGGCTGTCCACAAGGTTTAGGAGTGTGTCTATAGGAATGTTTGACCATTCTTCCAGAAGCGCATTCGTGAGGTCAGGCACTGAAGTCGGACGAGAAGGCCTGGCTCGCAGTCTCCGCTCAAATTCATCCCAAAGGTATTCTATGGGGTTGAGGTCAGGACTCTGTGCAGGACAGTCAACTTCCTCCACCCCAAACTCGCTCATCCATGTCTTTATGGACCTTGCTTTGTGCACTAGTGCTCAGTCATGTTGGAACAGGAAGGGGCCAGACAGTTGGCGACTTCTGCGCACGGTGTGCTTTAACATGTCTGACCCCACTCTGTCATTTTACGTAGCCTACCACTTTGTGGCTGAATTGCTGTTGTTCCCAGTTGCTTCCACTTTATTATAATAACACTAACATTTGAAGTAAATGTCACGGATGGACTTATTGCATAGATGGCAACCTATCACTGTACCTAGCTTGAATTCACAGAGCTCCTGACAGCGACCCATTCTTTCACAAATGTTTGTAGAAGCAGTCCAAATGCCTAGGTGATTGGAACAGCTGAATCCAATGATTTGGAGGGGTGTCCCAATACTTTTGGCAATATAGTGAATATGTAATAATCAACACAAATTCCAACAGTGCTCAAATCATCCTACTCCTCCAGACCACTAGGGACTATCCACATGTACAGTATTTCGTAATGACTCCGGCCATATATGGAGTGAGGTACCTTTAAAGCTCTTGTCTATCCATGCAGCCATATTTGCCTTGCCCATGTAAGGTAAAGATACCAAAAAGCCTCTTATAGTGTAGTATATTACGTGACCATGACGTAACACATAGAGCATGAGTGAAGACAGACGCGAACAGGACATGACGTTATGCGGAAGTAAAGTACAGCATTCTTATGGTTTTCAATGCAATTTTAACGTTTTTAAAGTCTGAGTGCATATTGATTTTTTATAACAATATCACCATTAATATACTGCACTATAAGAGGCTTTTTATAATTTTTATATAGCTATACTGTAACTCATGTGGAGTGAGGATTATGTACGCACTTTGATTCACAAATATTTACTTGATTTTTACTTGATTTTATCACATTGAATACAGGTCAGCAGCGCATCATCACACATTTTTTTTTATTTTTTTGGCTAGATCCAGGTGTGGGAACACACTTTGATATGAGCAGCAGCTGGTATTACACATTTGGATATTTATTTTCATTTTATTGGTAGCGCAGGAGTAATACTTTTCACATGTTTAAGTTCCTGAGTAAACATCAGTAAATTATGACGCCCGTGTGCAAGGGGCCATTTCCAGCTAATCATGGAAGAAACAGTAGCACGGTATATATGTCAGATGTCCAATCAGATATCTTTTATTTTATTAGCTGAGTAAATAGTGAGTTGAAGGCAATTTAGAGAACATCTATAAGGAGAGGGTGATAGGATTTGAATCTGGGAAGCATCAGAAGTCCCAATCAATTTGCCTTTAGTTGATCAGAGTGACGGTAAAAATGCTCACCTAGATTAAGTTTCACATATTTCTCTACAGTTTGAGAAGTGTCAAGTTAATCATCTAAATTCCGAGTCAAATATGTAAACTAATTTAAATCAATATAAATTTGAGCTAATTCTGTCACTGTAAGATGAAGACATTTTTGATCAAAGGTAAGTTATGATTAGCATTCTTTATTGTTTATCTTGGCTTGAGGTATATGCTACTTCATCTCTGATGTTTCGTATTTCATCTTTGATCAAACTCAAACAGGAAAAAAACACCCAGCTGTGATCACTGACATGTAATGCATGTGATTATATAACAACCATAGGTAAATTACAGAGGAAATGCCAGGGTCTACAGTTTTAAATTCGGAAA
This sequence comes from Staurois parvus, assembly GCF_062004578.1. NCBI lineage: Eukaryota > Metazoa > Chordata > Amphibia > Anura > Ranidae > Staurois > Staurois parvus. The sequence continues at coordinate 24,882,041 of NW_028317951.1, read as the reverse complement.
CATTTTTATTACTGACAAGTGGTTGCTTTTATGTACTGGGATATTTACAGCATCAGCAGTACAGTTATGTCATTCCAATAAAAACACAATCCAAACATACATGAGAAAAGCTGCACTAAATGGAGAAAAAATATATCATGTGCTCCAAAAAGCTTGTTGAGAATGAGTGTATGGAGGAGAAAACACTAATGGGTGCCCATCTATTTATGCCTCAAGTGAAGGTTTATATAACTAGGCTTTAATGGGAATTAACCTTCTAGTCAAAGTCATATCCTGCTCTTTATTTTTTAACAGCCCATAAACCTTTATCTGGATAACATGCATCCAATACTAAAAAAGGCTTCAGTTGAACTATTCAGGCATTTCTCTCCTACATGTAAAAATTATAATTTTATAGCTAGATAATTGGGGGTTAGAACCCCCAAATATTATATATTTTTTTAGCAGAGGCCCTAGATAATAAAATAATGGGTGTTTCAATTCTTTATGTGACATGGCATCTGTGCAGCGGTTTTTTAAACGCATTTTTTTTTAAAAACTCAAAACACAATATAATACTGATTTTTAGGGTACAATATAAAAGATTATGTTATGCCAAGTACATATATACCAAACATGTCATGCTTTAAAATTGTGCATGATTGTGGAATGGCGACGATACTTTAAATTATCCATAGGCGACGCTCTAGAAGCCTTTACAGGTTACCAGTTTAGAGTAACACAGGAGGTCTCATGCTAAAATTATTTCTCTTTCTCTGAGGGATAACTCATAAGTGTGGTGCGATCAATGTTTACATATGCATGCAGGACTGACGAGTGAGTTCACTTTTCAGCATGAGCACCGGGGATGGGAGCGCTTACATTTTTTTAAAAAAGTATTAATTATTTATTTGTTTATGTTATGCTTCTTTCTTTTTTTATCACTTTTTTTTTGCTGTCACAAGGAATGTAAACATCCCGTGTGGCAGCAATAGGCAGTGACAGGTACTCTTTATGAAAAGATCGGGGGTCTGATCAGGTGCTTCACTGGCCAGTAACCAGCCAGTAAACAAAGAGCCAGAATTAGAAGTGATGAAATTGTTGTCACTACCAGTTTCTGATTTTCCACAGTGGGAGGAACAACGTCAGTTCCTCTCACTCTGTGCTGGTTGCATCCTTACCAGGCTCCCCGATCACTTGAGAGCTTGGTAAAGGTGGTGGTGTGGCAACAGGACCCCCTTCCCCAACTATAAAAGTAATCCAGCGGCTCGGGTTACTTTTACATGAAAGGGAATCACTGGGGCTACAAAACGATACTGGGATCATGATTGTTGCCTCAACCATAATCCCAGTATAATCGCTTCCCTGTGAGGACAGATATATACGTACAGCAGTAGGGAAGCAGTTAATGAACCATAAATGTATGCTCAATATGATAATGTTTCCTTCAAGCATATACTGTAGGTCATCTCAACAGTTCACATTAAACTGAACGGTAGAGACTTTTTAATCTCCACACCTTGTCTGCCCTAATTATTCCATAGTTTGACTATATTTTGATAAATTATAATCACTTTCATCAAACTTAATCCACAAGCTTGATTGTGACCCACCAAAATTGCTATTGTTAATAAAGGAAATAACTAATTTGCATTATACTGAAAGGCTTCATTATGAAGGTACCTTCTGTGATAAATGCAAAAAAAACACTGAGGGTTATATTTATAAAGCAATGAAAGTAAAATTCACCAAAAATTCACCAAAAAAAATGTAATGCTTTAATAATATGCCCCTTAAAATGTAGAATACAGAATTTGTCTATGGAGGTAATGTACTTAAAGTAGAACTCCAGGCTAACTACTACCTTGCAGCCTCCTTAACGCTCACGCCACTCTGAATATTTATGATGAAAGGAATGTATTTCTTACCCTAAAACCTGTTGGTTTCTGGCTTTTTTTTACACAGTAAAGCAAACTTTAACACTAAACTGTTTGTTTGAATTTCTTTTGATTTTCCACACATAAGCCTGAACTAGCTACATCCAAAACGTGAACCTTTACCAGCACTGTGAGAGATGCCTTATCCAACCTCATCCAGTTGGTGCTCATCTCACAAGCCTGGATGGGGTTATCTTTCTGTTAGCATGCTCCAGGCCATACCTGATTAGCCAGAACTATTTTCTCTGCTTTTACCAGGATGACTGCTGCTAATTTAGTTACTTATACTAGTTGCATTTTAAATATGTTTAATGATATTAACAGAATGTATAACTGCATTCAATGGAGTTTTAAATATCTGCCTGCAGTTCAGTTTTAAGTAATTTTATAAAACATTTAGAACATTTATAAACTAGGTAGCACAGTGGCTAAATGGTTAGCACTTCTGCCTGGCAGTACTAGGGTCATTGAATTAAATCCCAGCCACGGCACATCTGCCTTGACTTTGCATGTTCTCCCTGTGCCTGCGTTGGTTTCCGCTGGGTACTCCTGTTTCCTCCCACACTCCAAAGACATGCTAGTAGGTTAATTGGACCCTGTCTAAATTGTCCCTAGTATGTGTATGTATGAATGTGAGTTAGGGACCTTAGATTGTACACCCCTTGAGGGTTAGGGACTGATGTGAATGTACAATATATATGTAGGGCGTTGCGTAAATTGACGGCGCTGTAAAAGTACCTAAAATAAATAATAAACAGAACAGTGTGCGACTGTATTGCATGCAAAACACATATAATTATCAAGGGTCTCTACTTCATTTTGCATCTTTCCAGAAAACATTAACTGTTCAATAAGTACCAAGCATGTTTAGATAATACATATTTCCTGCCATCTCATTTCCCATCAATGTATTTGTCATACTGCTTTAATGTTATTCTCTTTTGATACCTCATGTTTGACACATCACATAATGAATATTTTATACATTAAAACCCTTTATGATTAAGCACAGACTGGAAAAAAAAGGAAAATGCATTTTAATCATGATATTGCACTAAATCTTTTGTTAGCTCAAAGTCCACAGAACAGAAAATCGTGTAGACACCAGCATTATTTCTATTTTCTCTAAGCTGAGAGATCTAATATATCCATACTGATTATATTAAATCTATTTAACTGATTAGCTGTATTACCAGTGCAGAACTTCAAATGTACTAGCCTGTAATCTCTAGACCAGTGTTTCTCAACATAATTTTATTATGTTCCATCATAGCAGCCAAAAATAACTGTCACAATGTGTGCTGAATACCTCATGTACCTCACATTAAAGCAGAACTGCGCTGCATCTGTACAGCACAAACCAAAACCATATTCAAAGCAAACTCCCCCATCCATCTATGTCTCCGTGCTTTATTTTGCTGAGAAATCACTGTGAAAAACTTGAGTAAGGGCAGATGATTCATGTAGCATTAACTCCCTAAAATCCATCTGCCCTTAGCTCAGGTATGCAGGCAGGAAGCTGTGCTTTGCTTAGAAAACCCCTCCTCCCCTCCTTATGACTCCTGGGATGGATGACATAATTTGCCTAGTCCTGGAAACCAGGAAGTAACTGAAGAAATGTAAAAAGAAAAACAGTCAATATAGTCAAATAGTCAGTGTTGAGTCCCTTGGACCTTCAAGAAGGGGACATACCCTGAAAGCTCGTCCTCAAAATTGTATGTTAGTGCAAACAAAAAAAGAATCATGTCAGTACTCAATTGTTTCTGTCGCAAGTGCACTAATACGGCTATAATCACCTCAAGCAGATTGAGAGAGTGAAATTCCACTTTAACCGATTCCCAACCACTCTATAGTAGAACTACTAATACAGGGCAGCAGAGCTCCCATATTTTCAGGACTCCCTAAAAATATGTGATTTTGCATTTCCAGGTAGGGGACATGCCCCGCCATTGGCGACTACAGCTGTCGATCACCAGGTCCCGGATGGAGATTCCCCGCCAGCACCCGGCGATCGCTGAGGAACACTGACAAGGGAGAGGTCTGTATGTAAACAACACAGATCTCTCCCCTGTCAGCACCAGCAAGCTGCTTTGTATTGCTCTGCATAGCTTTGTCTGTATTTTAAAAGTCACCTGCTACATCTTTTGTAGCTGCTGACTTTTATTTATTTTTATTCAACTGGAACTCCACTTTAATGTCCCTTTAAATATTTTGTTACGCCCAACAGGTGTGCTTGCTGGTCACACTGTACTAACAGTATGTAGCTTCATGCAGTATACAGCGCTGTGTTCTGGCCGTGGGACAGGTTTATTTGTATACACAGGTTGGGGAATTTACTAAAATTGGAGCAGAGAGATTCTGTAGCAGCTGTGCACAATAACTAATCATATTCCAGCTTCATCCTGTTCAGTTAATACTTATCTATAAATAAATATTATGAAAAAAAGGCCAAATACAGTCCAAAGAATATTATTCAAAATATATAAATTGTGCTCAATCCCAAAAATAGTGCTGCAAAATTCTTCAAACAAATAGGAAGAAAGTTTGAAGAATTTTGGAGCACTGTTTTTGGGATTGAGCACAATTTATATATTTTGAATAATATTCTTTGGACTTTATTTGGACTTTTTTCATAATATTTATTTATTATTTTTTTGCGCAGTGGAGTGTTTATATTTATATTGGATTGTTTTTTTCCTTTCTTGAACAGCAGCATTTAAATTTAGATTGAAGTTTATTTATTTTTTTCTGTGGCGCAAGTTTGTTTTTATTTTTTCAAAACCTATCTACGGTCAAAATATAAAATAATTTTTTCATTTCCATTGTATTTCATCTACTGAATTTCTAGCCTACTACTATTATTCTGAACAATCTTGAAGTCTTAAACTTACTTTGTGAAGATCCCACACAATTACTTCAGAGAATTCTGTGACTTTTATTCACTATGCCCTTTGAGTAGGCACTGATGTGCCACACATTCCACAGAACCTGCCTTCTGAACTACAGAGATGCTGAGAGGAGGAGTTTCAGGAGGTGGAGTCAGTACAGAAATCATTGCTTGCAGGAAACAAGGTACCATGGGATATGTAGTCCTTAGCAATTGAACATAAACAGCTTAAGATAAGCTACAAAGTTTGCAGGGAATCCAGGACATTGTGGAAAGAGATGGCCCCAGACCAGGAGGTAAGTAAGCTTATACTGGATTGTCAAATATAACTATTGTTTGTATTATTATACTGAAGTGTTGATGTTAAAAAATGAAAGTGTATACTGTGACCATAGAATTCCTCTAAGCTTTGAGAATATAAACTAAAAGATAATTGATTGGTTGCCATGCACAGCTGCTCAATATTCTGCCATCTTAGTAAATTCCCTTCTCTATCTTTTCAAATGGAGTTTAAATACAAATATTTTGGTATTTAGTCATTGTTTTGTCATTTCTTTTGATTAGGTGCTGACAAACCACAAGGGTTGAGAATGTATTGATTTGCACCGCTGAGACTGATATGGGTCCTGTGTGGTCCAATAATATTTAATCAAGTTACAAGTGTAGACAATATAGATATGATTAAAGTGGTTGTAAAGGCTGAAGGTTTTTTCACTTTCGTACATTCTATGCATGAAGGTAAAAAATCCTATGTGTACTTTTCCCTCCTACAGCCCCCCCCCCCATACTTACCTAAGCCCAGTCTTCATCTAGTGCTGTGCATGGGAGCCTTGGCTGTCCCGGGACTCCCTCTCCTCATTGGTTGAGACAGCAGCGCAAGCCATTGGCTTCCACTGCTGTCAATCACAGCCAGTGAGTCAATTATTATTATTATACAGGATTTATATAGCGCCAACCGTTTGCGCAGCGCTTTGCAATATAAGGGAAACAGTACAAATTACAATACATTTCAGTACAGAAGGAATGTGAGGGCCCTGCTCGTGGAGCTTATAATCTAAAGGAAGTCAATGAGGAGAGGGTGGAGGGCAGGGCAGGGCCAAGCCACAGCTCTATGTGTCTTATAGCTGCATATTGCCAGACTCAGGAGCGAGCATGCTTCAATGCCCCCATAGCAAGCTAGCAAACAGATTGGTATTGGAGGCCTGGTCAAGGGGGAGGAGCCAGGATCGGGGCTGCTCTGTGCAAAACCACTACACAGAGCAGGTAAGTATCTAAGACATATAAGACATCTTTGTTATTAAAAAAAAAAAAAAAGGCATACTACTTTAAGATTGCAAAGCCAAAATTCGGTAGCAGTCTTGTGACTATTAGATGTTGCTGAACTTGAACCAAAAATGTCTGAAGGGTTGAAGTCAAAATCCATCATTTTTGTTCTTTAACCAGCACCGTGTCATTTTGCCTACAGTGCATTCTGTATTCATTAGTGCAGTAAATCCTGCTTCAAACTTTAACTAGTTTACCCCCAGGCCAATTCTAATATTTCACATACATGCAAGAATCTGCTTTTTTTTAAAACAGAAAATTACTGTAAAATAAAGTGTTGGTGTTCTACATTTTTTATGTTACACAATATTTGTTTAGCCATTTTAAAAAAGCAGATTTTTAGGAAAAAATACGCTTTAATGAGTTTTAGTGCACACAAACACAATATAATACCCAATTTTTCTGTAACATATAAAATATGATGTTACGCCAAGTAAAACGATACCTAACATGTCACACTTTAAAATTGTGTACACCAGTGGAACAGCAAAAACTTCGGTACCTTCTCTTCAGGTGATGCGTTAAAAGCCTATACAAATTACGAGTTTAGAGTTACACAGGAGGTCTGATGCTAGAATTATTGCTCTCACTCTGCTGATTGTAGCGATACCTCACATGTGTGGTGCATCATCATTTACATATGCGTGTGGGACTTATGTATGTATTCGCATTTGCACGTGAGCATAGGGTGACGAGGGGTCTTTAAAATTATATTTTTTATTGTTATTATTTATTTTATTTACAACTTTTTGTGTACTGCTCCTTTATTTTTTATCAACTTTATTGGAATTAATGAACAACACATCTTGTGATAGCATTAAGCATGACAGATACTTTTTATGGACAGAACTGGGGTCTATTAGACCCCATACCTCTCCTCTGCCCTGAAAGCATCTGATCAAACCAAGACCAGTTTAATCAGAGGCTTTACAACTTGATAATGGTCAAACCAAAATTGAAAGTGATGATATCCTCATCACTTCTGGTTTCTTATATTACAGAGGGGAAACAGGTATGTACCTTCCACCCCTCTGAGTGCACCATGGATTTAAGTGGCGGTGGTTGCACAGGAGTAAAGGCAGCGGGTGGTGGTGGGGGGGCCTCCTTCTTTTCACTGTAGTAGTAATCAAGTGGCTGTATGGCTGCTTGGATCACTTCTACATGGAAGCCCATCGCTGGCTGAAAATTTTGATACCAGGATGATGCTTACAGGTGCAGGCATTATCCTGGTATAACAGTTTCAACACAAGGATGTACAGGTACATCCAAAGGGCTGAAGTGGTTAAATATTGCATCAAGTTGGATTATTACATGTGTCTGCACATAAAATAATCGATTTTAACAGCCTGTATGAATATAAATCAAAAGTACAGGACTAATAAACTGTGACACAAAGTGACATTTCATTCAGTTCTGATGTGTCACAACATGCTGCGGTGAAAAAAAGTACTGCATGCTTATATTGATCGGTCATACTTAGGTTTACTTTATGCTGTTGTGTGATATTTGGCTTTATCTAGAATTGTTAGCATGTTTCCAGTAAAATGGACACACACTGCTGTAATTGCATTGCCTCCGTAGTAGGCATGGAATTCATTAAGTTGTGTAGAAATGTTTCACTCCATACAATTATCTTAACAGATGTTTTCTTTCTAGATAATTATTGCCTCTTTTGCTTGTTAAACACATAATGTGATTTTTCATTCACTAAAAATGATTTATATTTGGAATTTGTTTGCTGTGACTTACTGTATTGTTCTTTCTGTAGGTTAGGGATTGTCAACATAAAATTATAACAAATGCAACTGTTGATTTATGCAAATGGTAATACGGTTTATTGTATCATCTAAGGATAAATACAGAAGTACTCTCTGTAAAAGGTCCCAGGAATTGAAATGCATGAGGGTCCTGAGTGCACAAATTGTCCAACATTCAATGAAATTCACTTATGATTGCCATGATGATGCACTTATTTAACCCCTTCCAGCCCCCACCCCCTCATTCTCTATAATGTTCTGAACGCTTGATCACCCACATGGAAGAAAAATATATTTGTAATATATTTTAAAAATATTCTTCCCAAATATATTGACATATATTTGAAATACTACAATTTTGGCCATATTCAATATATTTAAAAATATATTTCAATAAATATATATATATATCTTTATATATATCTATATATATATATATATATATATATATATATATATATATATATATATACTGTATGTTGAGATGCGTTTTTATTACGAACTATATAAAAAGTATTTTTAAAAATACATTTTCAAATATACTGTTATGTCTTTAAAAATACAAATCTACATTTTTGGAATGCATTTACAAATATATGTACAAATATATGTTAAAATGACTTTTTTATATCTTAAAAAAAATTGGAAGTATATATTTTAAATAATATATTCTTCAGATTTTCTTTTAACATATAAAAAAGTAATTTTAACATATACTTTTACATATATTTGCAAATGCATTCCAAAAATGTAGATTTGTATTTTAAAAGACATACAGTATGTTTGAAATTTATTTTTAAAAATATTTTTCAGGTATTTTGTAATAAAAACGCATTTCAACATATAGTACATATATATACAGTGGGGATCGAAAGTTTGGGCACCCCAGCTAAAAATTTGTATTAATGTGCATAAAGAAGCCAAGGAAAGATTGGAAAAATCTCCAAAAGGCATCAAATTACAGATTAGACATTCTTATAATATGTCAACAAAAGTTAGATTTTATTTCCATCATTTACACTTTCAAAATAACAAAAAACAAAAAAATGGCATCTGCAAAAGTTTGGGCACCCTGCAGAGTTAATATCTTGTACTGCCCCCTTTGGCAAGTATCACAGCTTGTAAACGCTTTTTGTAGCCAGCCAAGAGTCTTTCAATTCTTGTTTGAGGTATCTTTGCCCATTCTTCCTTACAAAACTCTTCCAGTTCTTTGAGATTTCTGGGCTGTCTGTCACGCACTGCTCTTTTAAGGTCTATCCATAGATTTTCCATTATGTTGAGGTCAGGAGATTGTGAAGGCCATGGCAAAACCTTCAGTTTACGCCTCTTGATGTAATCCCCCGTGGATTTCGAGGTGTGTTTAGGATCATTATCCATTTGTAGAAGCCATCCTCTCTTTAACGTTAGCTTTTTCACAGATGGCATCAAGTTACCATCCAAAATTTGCTGAAATTTTATTGAATCCATTTTTCCTTCTACTCGTGAGATGTTCCCTGTGCCACTGGCTGCATCACAACCCCAAAGCATGATTGATCCAACCCCATGCTTAACAGTTGGACAGAGGTTCTTTTCATTAAATTCTGTGCCCCTTCTTCTCCAAACGTACCTTTGCTCATTACGGCCAAAAGGTTCAATTTTAACCTCATCGGCCCACAGAACTTGTTTCCAAAATGCATCAGGCTTGTCTATATGTTCATTTGCAAAGGTCAAACGATGATTTTTGTGGTGAGGACGTAGAAGAGGTTTTCTTCTGATGACTCTTCCATGAAGACCATATTTGTACAAGTATCTCTTTATAGTGGAATAGTGTACCACAACTCCAGTGTCTGCCAGATCTTTCTGGAGGGATCGTGCAGTCAAACGTGGGTTTTGAATTGTTTTTCTCACAATCCTGCGAGCTGTTCTGTCTGATATTTTTCTTGGTCTTCCAGATCTTGCTTTAACTTCCACTGTTCCTGATGACTGCCATTTCTTAATTACATTCCGAACAGAGGATATTGACATCTGAAAACACTTTGCTATCTTCTTATAGCCTTCTCCAGCTTTGTGAGTGTCAACTATTTTCAGTTTCAGTTTTCTAGACAACTGCTTAGAAGAACCCATGGTGCTGATTGTTGGGGCAAGGTCAGATGAGTCTGGGCATTTAAAACCTTTGAGACTGACATAACCTGGTCTTCCCAGATGATGATTGAGAACAATCCATGACACTGGCAGGTCTCAGCTTTGCAAAGGGGGCAGTGCATGCTATAAATTCTGCAGGGTGCCCAAACTTTTGCAGACGCCATTTTTTTGTTTTCTGTTATTTTGAAAGTGTAAATGATGGAAATAAAATCTAACTTTTGTTGACATATTATAAGAATGTCTAATCTGTAATTTGATGCCTTTTGGAGATTTTTCCATCTTTCCTTGGCTTCTTTATGCACAATAATACAGATTTTTAGCTGGGGTGCCCAAACTTTCAATCCCCACTGTATATATATATATATTTATTGAAATATATTTTTAAATATATTGAATATGGCCAAAATTGTAGTATTTCAAATATATGTCAATATACATGGGAAGAATATTTTTAAAATATATTTCAAATATATTTTTCTTCCATATGAGGAAGGACAGGAAGCATAGGTGATCATGTGACCACTGTGACTGGTGATCACAGTGATCACATGATCAGGAGCCAGTTCCACTGAGATCATTAGTGGAACTGATAGCTGTCTTTGACATCTTGGTCTCTTTGCTGGGAACATGCAGTGTAAGTGTGCTCTCAGCACACAAATATGTGCAACATGTAAGAGTTAAAGCCTACCTTATATATGTAGACTTAAGATAGTTTATAATAATTGTTATACCCTTTTATTGGGTCAGAACTCATTTGCATCCAAAGGAGTGTCTAAACTAGAATTGTATTCAACTTTTATTGTCACTTGAACAGTGTGAGCCTGAGACCTGTAGAGTCCACTAATTAATCAATATATAAGGACCGCCAATTGATGCAAACTTAAAGTGGAACTGCACTGCATCTGAACACCACAAACCAAAATGCTATTTAATTCATTAATATTCAAAGCAAACCCACCCATCCATCCATCCATCCATTTCTCCATGCTTTATTTTGCTGATAATTCATTTTGAAAAACACCCCCTGGTATTTCTGGCAGTGGCCATCTTTAGCAAGGGGAGATCATTCATGTAGCATTTATTTCCTGGAGTCCTTCTCCATCTAGCTCACACATTGGCTGAGCTGAGAACCCTCCCTCACCTCCTGAAGGCTCCTGGGTTGTATGACATCATTTGCCTAGGCATGGAAACCAGGAAGTAACTGAAGAAATGTAAAAAAAAGTTTAAAACAAATAAATATGATACACTTTCCTATCTATTTACTGATGCTAGCAACATAGGGATTAAAAATAGTAAGTGTTGATTGAGAGAGTGAAGTTTCACTTCCGACCGCCCTATAGCAGATATACTGCTAAAGGGCAGCATGGGTATGCAAAATCATGCATATATACCCTACCCGTGCCGTCATTCACGGCCATGGCTGACAATTGATTGCCAAGCATCTCCAAGGGGAAGGAGAACTGTTTGTAAACAAAACAGTTCTCCTCCCTGTCAGCTCATGCACACTGCTGTGGATGGCTGTGCACAGCACAGCCTTCAAAGCAGTGTGCTTACAGCGAAGCACACAGACACAGAACACAGTAAAACAGCACACAGTTAACCATTTGATTGTCCCTCATGTTAACCCTTTCCTGCCCAGGACCATTAGTACAGTGTCAGTGTTTTTTTTTTTAGCACTGACTACTGTATTGGTGTCACTGGGGATATCAGGGACACCAAGTCAGTTCTCCCTCCAGTGTCAGAATGCCCGCCGCAGTCCCGCAGTCCTGCTATAAGTCGCTGATCACCACCATTACTAGTAATAAATAAAAAATAAAATTAAAAATCCCAGTATATACACAGCCATTTGTAAACGCTATAACTTTCATGTAAACCAATTAATTCACAAGCATTGGGATTTTTTATAGCAAAGACATGTAAAAGAATACATTTTGTCCTAAATTTATGATGAAATTAGATTTTTTTACTGGGCATGTTTAATAGCAAAAAGTCAAAAATATTTGTTTTTTTTTCTCAAAATTGTCAGTCTTATATTTTTGTATAGTGCAAAAAATAAAAAAACTCACAGGCGATCAAATGCCACCAAAAGAAAGCTCAATTCATGGGGAAAAAAGGACATAAATTGAATTTGGGTGCAGCATTGCATGACCGTGCGATTGTCAGTTAAAGTAACGCATCGCCATAACACAAAAAATGGCCTGGTCAGGAAGGGGGGTAAATCCTCTGGAGGGGAAGTGGTTAAATAAATTATATATTAAAAATAGTGTAATTATCATTGTGTATTTTTGGTTTTCAATATCTGTCAAAAAATATCACTTCTTCACATCTTTTAATGTGATTTTATTTACTTGCTGTTTTGCCCTGAGTTGCAAAACACTGAACTCAAACAGAAATCAGGCTAAGTGGACAAGTTTTAACAAATCCCTAAACCACAAACCTTGTCAGACAGAGTACTTTATATAGTAATATTCCCTAAAAAAAAACCTTCATAGACAAAAGTTTTTTTAGATTCCAGAAGAGTAGGGATCTTGTCAGATTTTAAATGTTGTGGTCACCTAAAGAAAAAGTCCCTTTACCAGCAGTGAGAAGACATCTTCTTCATGCAGTTAGTGATTAAATCTTTGACGGCAGCTGTAAACCTTCATCAATCTATAAGATATTTAGCATTTATTGTTGCCTGTATCCATGTTTTGGGGATTTCCCCCTATGGACATGAAGTGAGGACCCCCCCCCCACACGCACACACACACATACATACACACACTTTGTTTAGGTCAAATAGACAAGAAACAACAGAAATCTCCAAAATAAAGAAATGGACTGCAATCAAAGTGAGACAGAGATCATAACTTTTCCTCTCTTCCCAAACAAAGGTGGAATTTCCCAAAGAAAGGGGCAGATGGATTGCAGGAAGCAAATGCTACATGCATCATCGGCCCATACTCAAGATGGCCATGGCCAGAAATGGTAGGGGAGCATGCAGAAATGAATGAATCTGTGAATTTGCTTTGCATATTAAAAATATATTCAATAGCATTTTTGGTTTGTGGTGCACAGATACAGTGTAGTTCCACTTTAAATAGCATTCTATTAGATGAAAAGAGCAATTCACAATAAGCAGAAGGTTAACTAAAGAGAAGGATTTGGATGTTTGCCAAGCAATCCAAGTTTTGCAGTATCATAAAACAAAAACGTTGACAATATCTATGTCCTCATCTTCCAAAATGTTCTTCTTAATAGATATCTAAACCCAAGAACAAAACTGTAATATATTGCTGTTCTTAAATGTGGTGGCTTCAAAAAACATAGTGTGCATCTGCACATAGGTCTTAGCTTGATGAAATACTAGACAAGGTCTAAAACATTGTGAGAGCTTGGTTGAGTTTTTCTTGTTTACAAACTATTTATTTGTAAATGTAAGTTACAATACAAAAGATATATCAAAGGCATAGTCAAAGACCTTCACAAATGGAAAAGGAGTAAGTATAACATTGATAATGAAACAAAGCACAAATAAGATAATCTTACAAAGAAAAAATGGTAAAGGTAGTCAAGTAGCCATATACGCTATATTGCCAGAAGTATTGGGACACCCTCCAAATCATTGGATTCAGGTGTTCCAATCACCTCCATGGCCACAGGTGTATAAAACCCAAGCACCTAGGCATGCAGACTGCTTCTACAAACATTTGTGAAAGAATGGGTCGCTGTCAGGAGCTCAGTGAATTCAAGTGTGGTACTGTGATAGGTTGTCACCTTTGCAGTAAGTCCATCTGTGACATTTCCTTGCTACTAAATAGTCCACGGTCAACTGTTAGTGGTATTGTAACAAAGTGGAAGCAACTGGGAAGAACAGCGACTCAGCCATGAAGTGGTAGGCCACGTAAAATGACAGAACAAGGTCAGCACATGCTGAAGCACACAGTGCGCAGAAGTCGCCAACTGTCTGCAGAGTCAATAGCTAAATACCTCCAAACTTTGTGTGGCCTTTAGATTAGCACAGCAACAGTGCATAGAGAACTTCATGTAATGGGTTTCCATGGCCGAACAGCTGCATCCAAGCTTTACATCACCAAGTGCAAAGCAAAGTGCCGGATGCAGTGGCATAAAGCACACTGCCACTGGACTGTAGAGCAGTGGAGGCATGTCTGCTGGAATGATGAATTATGCTTCTCTGTCTGTCAATCCGATGGGCGTGTCTGGGTTTGGTGGTTGACAGGAGAATGGTACTTGCCTGACTGCTTTGTGCCAAGTGGAAAGTCTGGTGGAGAGGTGATTATGTTGTGGGGTTGTTTTTCAGGGGTTAGGTTTGGCCCCTTAGTTCCAGTGAAGGGAACTCTTAAGGCATCAGCATACCAAGACATTTTGGACAATTTCATGCTCCCAACTTTGTGGGAATAGTTTGGGGATGGCTCCTTCCTTTTCCAACATGACTGCACACCAGTGCACAAAGCAAGGTCCATAAAGACATGGATGAGCAAGTTTGGGGTGGAAGAACTTGGCTGGCCGGCACATAGCCCTGACCTCAACCCGATAGAGCACCTTTGGGATTAATTAGCACTGAGACTGCGAGCCAGGCCTTTTCCTCCAACATCAGTGCCTGACCTCACAAATGCACTTCTGGAAGAATGATCAAACTTTCCCATAGACACACTCCTAAACCTTGTGGACAGCCTTCTCAGAAGAGTTGAAGCTGTTATAGCTGCAAAGGGTGGGCCAACTCAATATTGAACCCTACAGCTTAAGTCTGGGATGCTATTAAAGTTCATGTGCGTGTAAACGCAGGCGTCCCAATACTTTTGGCAATATAGGGTATGTTGTACACTATACAGTTCTTCAGGTAGACAAAGTAATGTTCCTAGGAAAGGCAGTTTTCCAACAGTGTTATGATACACACTTACAATTTATAGAATGACACAGGAGCACTCCTCTTGAAGAAGAAGTTCATGTTCGTTTAAAGGCAAGTGTTCCAATACTTTTGGCAATATACTGTATATCATACACAGTAAGGTAAGGTTAAATAATCATAAAATCCGGCAGGTATAGCAAATATGTCAGAGATGTAAAGGTCAAATAAAAAAGTTATATTAAAAACAAGTGTCAGTTAATGGTCCTTGCATCCCATTTATACGTAAAAAGGCGCATATTATCCAGTAGTGGGTGAAAAAATCTTCCCATCAGCATATTAGTATCTATTCTATTAATGATTTGTGAAAAAGAAGTCACAGAAGCCTTCTGTGACCCACCATGTAGCAATGCATATGGTATGAATAAGCTGTTCTTCATGGAGTGAAACGCCATGCTTGGCAATTTTTTTTATTGCTATGCATTTGCAATAAAGTATAAGAGCGTTAAATACGGAAAAAGGCCTCTGTGTAGATATACTACATTTTTGCATGTGTATGGTTTATCTGAGTTATAATGGCACCAGTATAGAATAAGGTGTGCTTTCCTGAAGAAAAAGTACTTTAGATGTGCTGGCTGTAGTAATTTTCATTTTTAGGCTAAGCGCAGTTTCAGCAAGGACAGAAAATACATGCAGCATCCTTGTCTGTTAATTGAACTGAAAGCATGGACAAACTAATCTTCAGTTCAATTTACTGTACATTGCAAGTCCCCCTTCCCCAAGTAATAGATATCAAGAGAAGAAGGATGTGTTTGTGGTTCAAATCAGGAAAGCATCCTGGGTCACAACCACGACTCTCTCAAATAAGAGAGCATAGCCACCCAGGGATAGGAAGCACATTATCCACAGGATCACTAGGTGAAAATAAAGGAAAGAAGCCTGAAAAAAAAAACTAGTGCAGTCATCATATCTAATTGCTGGTAAGGTGCAATCAGGTTTAGATACACTTTGAAATCAGTGTTGTTTCTGGTGTGAAAATTTCAGAGGCAAACATTTTCTTCATTAATAATAAGGTCTGCTTTGCTTAACAGTTGTCTATTGCAATATTTTGTTAAAGTCTGATGTGAAACAGGCTGAATGAGTGACATTTTCTTTGGGGAAATTCTGGTGTACAAATAGTTGAGATAGGAGCACACAAAATGCAGCATGGCAATCCAAGTAAATCCAGTAGTTAACTAAAGAAAGCAAATGTCCAAACCCATGACTTCTTTTCACTGACAAGTTAGAATCAATTAAAATTCAGAACTCCAAATTGCTTTGAGGGATCTTTTGAATTTACTTTGCCAATTACCCATATAAATGCCTTCGGCAATCTCTCTCATACAGGAGCTGCTTTGTACATCCCTTCACTAGATTCCAGTTACTTTTTGTTAATATAGCAGAATGAGAACAAAGTTTTCGAGACAACTCATTAGAAGATTGCAGATCCTGTTCTAAATTAATTTGATAGAGTTTTCTTTACTTTTTTCAGGTTATCATTATTGCTATACTGACCGTTTTTTGATAATATAACACATTCCAAAGATGAAGTTAATTATTCTGGAATAAAAAAAAACCAGAACTGCTAAATAGATGTCAAAGTTTAACCCTAAACACTGTTTTTTGCCATTTTGGCCAGAGTTTATGTTCGCTGCCATTTTCACAGTTTTCATTGCTGTCTGTATCTCCACTTGTTTTGATACCCCTAAACATCCTGTCTAGTAACACCCCTTATACCTCAACATGCCAGGTGTCACCTGGCCAGGGAGTTAAAAGGAGTCCCACAATTTGGGACTTGTAGAGCTCATTTTTTTACTCTTTTTCTTTGGTTTCATAATTATCTGTTTCTATGAATTTACTATTTACACCTTAACGTAGTAATTAAAATGTGGCTGACCCAGTAGTGTATTTAGGTTTGTGCTGCCCTAGGCAACACAAAAATTGTCTGCCACAGA
Source organism: Staurois parvus (assembly GCF_062004578.1). Classification (NCBI taxonomy): domain Eukaryota; kingdom Metazoa; phylum Chordata; class Amphibia; order Anura; family Ranidae; genus Staurois; species Staurois parvus. Next base: position 24,865,197 of record NW_028317951.1, on the reverse strand, counting down.
CACCGACCAACACCCCCCCCCCCATTCCCCCTCCAGCAGAGAGAGCCTGACATTGCTGACATTGACCAACAACACCCCTGTCCGATAGAGAAAAAGACACTCATCTTCACAACTCCGGACATCTCCAGGAACATGAGTTAGCCTCTACATACAACATCAAGCAGTTCACAGCCTCTCTTGGATCCCACCTGGTTCTCATGTCATGCGTGTCCCTTTTTCATCCCTTCTTCTGGGGAGGGTGATGCCCCCTTGAAAAATGCCGCCCTAGGCAGGTGCTTTGTTTGCCTTGTGGTAAATACGCCCCTGGGCTGACCTTCCAGCTTTTTATGTTTTAGAGAATCCCTTTCACTATTAATCCACTTTTGATTATTTTGCAAAAATTCACAGATTTATTCACATTGGAACTTCAGGTGGTATTTGTCTTTTAAATATTTCAGTGCATGTAGGTCAGTACAGTAGTTTTAGAAATGGTGATAGTCACCCTAAACATAGTATACAACAAAGTATATTATCATCAACTCACCTTATTTTACCATATGTTTTTTTATTTTTCTTTGATAGCTTTAGCTTGCAGATTGTTTTAGAATCATCCACTTTTGCAGTACTTTGTGTGGGGAAGTAACTTTTATGTGTTAAATTCTATGTAGTATTACAATGTTATAGTTCATTGTTTTTAGGACCACAATATATTAGTTTTAAAAAACTGCAACATTTTTCACCAGGCCTATCTCTCCCCGGTCCACCTCGCCAGATACCAGCAGGTACCGCTTTGCCCTTTGTGCACACTTGGCCCATGCACATTCCATCATTTGCTATGGGCTTTCCCTATTAGCCAGGGGTTTTGAAATTTCTGCACGACAAAATGAATTATCCACTAAACCTAAACCGTATCTCTACACTCTACCCTAACCCTGAAATGGACAAATCACACAAAAATCTTTCTACATGAAACCTGACAGAGATTTTAATTTTCCCATACTTTATGAAAAAAAACAACTTATGGCTGGACTGTTATTGACGCTAAACAATAGCATCTGAAGTTAGAGAGCATGCAAACAAACCGTAAAGACTACCCTTGGGTGTATTCTGCATTTTCAGACATTGCTAATTAACAAACTCTCTGCAGTATATATCTGTCAGAGCCATTCTTTGGTGTAATTAATTTCATTTAATTTTTTCTTTCTCAGCAATTAACATTGTTCTGCAAAGTGAATAAAAAACAGATTATTTTTTATCCAATAGTCACTACTATAAATAATATTGAGGATGAGAAAAGAAATATGTATAGTAATATGAACAAAGGAGGAAGAAAATGGTACTGTACATAAAGCTTTTGTATAGCCAGAATCTTTTTGTCAAGTGGCATATGGAAGCATCTTTGTCGCTGTCTGTGTCCTTATTGGGTAGACACACCTTTTTTATTTGTCCTGGTGGCCATTGTCAGTGGAAAGAAAGAAATCAAAAAACCAACATTGTCAGCACCTGTCGCACCTGCAGCCACATTAACCCCCACAGCACAGGAAAATCACTGCTGTGGAGGTTCCTGGGGGCAGAGCACTGTAGATTTCAACCTAACACAGCAGCCTCCAGCACATGAGAAACTTTTAGATTATGGTAAATACCATCCTTGGCACTGGTTAAAAAAAACAAAAAACGAAACTTCAGTTTGAAATCTTGCAGTAGGATGCAGCTTCTATTTGGGCAATTTCAAAAAACCTAGACAAGTAGAAGTATAGTGATATAGAGTATTAGTTATAAAAGGACACATGTGGGTACTGTATTACCCTTTCTGCAAAGATATCTTCATGTAACAAATCATTATCAGTATTTTGAGTATAATGGAGAATAACAATTTTTACCATGCTTGGCCTGAATGGTTTCTGCAGTGTTACATATTTTTTGGCTGACTCAAACATAATGTCCACCTGCCAGAAACACCTGGCTAATCCAATTTAATTGCACATATGCTTCTGCTTTGCTGTATAGTTTGTTTGGATTTTTTGTAATTTTTTTCTTTATTAATGAAGAAATAATAATTTATTACACGTTGTTGGCATCGATTCTTTTCCTGCTCTCTGAATGTAAATTTTTAGAAAATATATTATAGTTGAATAATCATTGAATCTAAAAGCCAGTAATAGTGCCAGTTATAATGTTGCTATCAGTTTTTGCATCAAACTATCAGGGGCAGACTGACAACTCATGGGGCCCCCGGGCAATAGGGGATCATGGGGCCTCTGTGTCTTTGCCCACACTCAAAGCACACCCAAAAAAGCCTATAAAAAGGTAACAGTGGTATTTCATGGGGCCCCCTACTGACCCTGGGCCCTCGGGCAGTGCCCGAGTGCTTGAATAGTCAGTCCGGCCCTGGTTGTAATATATTGATGAAAATGTCAGTTCTAAAATACAAGATGCCAAATTATTGACACTGAAAAACCCAACCAGAGAGGACTATATCAAAAGCAATTGATAATTGTACGATCTGCTCCTGTGATCTGTCACACTGACTTTGGATATTCTTAGAATCAGATTTAGAGATCCTTTGCATTTTATATTTTGACCTGGTGGTTCTTTTTATTACATTTAGCAAAGAATAGAGATTCCTTAAAGGCTACTAGCCCACAAAGTCAGGTATATGGAGTAGTATCCCCATGGGCATTATGTGTTAAAAGCAGCCCATATACCCTTACATATTAAATGTGCTTCAAGAAGGCTGCTTCTGTCAAAATACCAGTGCTTGATGCAGATGGGCTCAGGGTTTTTTGGTACCTCTAGTACCACGGAAAAAATACCAGGGGGGGAGGTGAGTTACACATATGCCTCTAACTAGTGCACACACATCCTCTTAGGAGTTAGAGTTGAAGAACAACCTTCAAAAAGATCTTTAAAGGCATGCCCTAAAATGTTTTCACTGCTCTAGGAATGCCAATGCCCACAGCTGGCAGACACAAAGGAGGAGGTATCAGGTAGTAGAAGTTTTACACGCTCAATACCTGTCAACCCGGTGTTTTTGAGTGAGTTACCCATTTTTTTAGACCACCCCTCTGGAAAAACATCTTTAAAGCTGAAAGCCGTATAACTGGTGAGCACAGCTGATAGGGAGACTGCTGATTTTTTTTTAGAATATAAAAAAAAAAACAGAAAGAAATATGAAGTCGTTGGAAAAAAGTGTATGTATATTCATGAATTAGTCAAGTAGAAGACACTTTTCAAACCTTTTTCTAGGAAACAAATAGGCCAAAAAATGCCAAATTTAACAATGAACTACAATCAAAATGTGTTCCTACTACCAAAAGAAGTGATAGCTGTCTGATACATCCTAAATCATTCAGATCAGCTGATGATCGTCTACTGTCTCCAAGCACCTTAAGAGAAAATATTTACACCAATATTCTTTTCATGACATTACCTTGAAAATTCGAGGCAATCAAATTGCCTGCAAACCAGTGTCAAAAGTAACTAGATTTAATGAGACAACATCAGATGGAGTTTCATACCTTGTGGGTAATTAACTGATTTGTAATATTTAAAAATAAAGCAACAGTTGGTTCTCTTAGAACAGACCAGCAAATATTCAGTTAATTAAATTGTTCACTTTATTTAGATTTTTGTTTAGTATTATAACCAAATAGGTGGAAAGATTTAACCTGTTAAAACATTGAAGCCTCTAAAATGCAAAGGAGAATACTTCATCTTATGATGCCCGTTTTATAGGTGTTATATGCCACCTATATGCAATTTTCAGTGCCTGTTTCTTAAAATTCAGTTCACGCTATTTCTTCATCTGACTTTTAATGCTTATTTCACACACCCAGTATTTTTCCTATGCTCCTTGTAATGAATTGTCATGATAATTTAGATTTATCAGTCGGAAATAGAAGCCAAGGCATACAGCCTCTTCATGGTACATAAATATGTGTCCTTTCACATTTCATCAGGTTTACATTGCTAGGTTTGTAGTGTTTACATCTTTTACAGCTTTTCAATGCGTGTTACCACGCTTACATTTTAAATTCTTTCTTTGATCAATTTAATTGACCAATGGGTAAAGGAATAGAACCTATTCTGTAAACTGTATAATATATAACCCAATTCTTTCAGAATTGAATTACTTTGGGTAAAGAATTTCTAAAAGTATAAAAGTGAGAGTTCTACTTTGAACTCTCGTTTCTCCTGCTAATGCAGTCTTCTCAATGTGAAATGATAAAGCACATTAAAAGAATCAGTCCTCATTTGCAATGGCTATGGTACATGAGTAAACCTGTGATATCAGATGCTAAAATTACACAACTGGACTCCATTATAAGAAATGATTACCCCTGAACAGTAGGCAGCAGAAAGAAACTGAGCTGAAATGTGTAGCTCAATATGACATTTATCCTCTGGATTGGCCCACCATATTATAACCATAAGGAAAATATTCCAGACAAAGAGAATACTTGTTCACACAACCCATGCAGTGGTACTGCACGTTAGTTTGTTGTGGTGCAACTCATTTTGAATGCCACCATAAGGCACCTCCAGATAGCAACCGCATTACAATGCACATGAAGCAACTCCACAACACATGATGTGCATAGAGGAACACCGCTCTGCAAATATATTCAGCAGGACTTAAATGTGCGTGTGTTAAGGTGTATTACTGCTTATTGATTCTGAATGGATGTGTGCATTGTGATGCAGTGCATCCTGGTGTGAATTGGTCCTTCCATGTAATAAATGATAGTAATCTAAAATTGTTATCTCCCACTACCCCCTTGTGAACAGCACCTGAACTCCTGTAACTGTTGTTTACTTTCTAAGGGGGGGGGGGGGGGTCACAAACAAATAGTGGGTTTTCTATTTGTCAGTGATTTTATTAATGTTTCCTCCAATAATTCCAAGTATTTTTCAATGAAGGTACTATGCTTCTCTACTTTCTTCTGAAAGCTTTGTAGAATAATATATCTCTACTGTTTTATTAACATTCACAGAAGAATATACTATATCAATAGAATGAATACATTTAATTTGTAGATACACCTTTCTAATCAGGTTTAACTTAAATTTCCTGTCTTAGGTTAACAAGAAAAGAAATACATTATAGATATTTTTAAAATGTGTCCTTATCTGTTTCAGAAACACAGGATGAAATCCTAATGTTATTTTTCCAACATCAAAGAATTACTTTCACCCCATTTGCTTCCCACATTAACACATATTGGTATTGCCAGTACCTGGAGAAGATAAATATCTGCAATAAATAAGACCTATTGTGGCTGGTAACTAAAGTCCTAATGCCTGCTGTAATTAAATCACATTGCTCATTGCCAAGCCACTTGTCACTGCTGGTCTTTCATTCAGTTCAGAGCAGGATAATCTTTCTGCCATTGTATCAGTTCATAAATTAGTACATGTTCTTCTTTGACAGCATCAGTCACTTTCTCCAAATGTCGAAAGTTCTTGTAAGCGTGCATGACAAGTGGATTAAAAAAGTAGTCATTTTGATGAGAAATACCTTAATTCATTAGCCAGTTAAATAATTATATTCCAACCATGTAACATAATATGCTTTATATAAGTTGTCTGGATGGCAAGCTTCTTTGTAGTAGATACACCAGAGCTGTACATGTAAGCCTAATTCCCATGTAGGCCTAGTATAGATATAAAAAAAATTAAACTGTAGGGTCTGCTCGATGAAATATACTAACTGCTGTATGCTAAAAGGCAGTGTCATAACCATCTTGGGTGAAAAAACCTAATAAGGAGTTATTCCTTAAAATGTAACTCCAGTTTTGCTGAAAAATAAGCAATTCCTGCTAGATAAACAATAAAGAGTGAAAGGACTTTTGCTGATATCTTTGCAGATTCATTCCTTTAATCACGGTTTGTTTCACTATATCTGTTCTCAGATTGATTTTTGAATGGGTGAGTCAAAAAGGCCTGCACACACCTGTGCAATCAGCGCGCTGGATGCTCTCAAAACATGGGCCCAGGATTGGAGATTTCATCCCTCCCAAATCTTAGAAATCTCCAGGCCACAGGTCCCAACACAGGCTTTACAAACCAAAGAGGAAACTGATAAACTAGTTTCCTCTGCATTAAGAGAACTGCCTGGAGCCTCTCAACCTGTGTGGTTGAGAAGCCTGGGTCACCACCATGATATCCACCGTGGCAGGATACTGCACTGCCACTATATATATTTATATATATATATATATATATATATATATATATATATACATACACAAAGACAGATCAGATGGACAGATACTATAGTGCTTTCAGTTCTTTGTGTACAATTTGTCATTTGAATTTCTAGAATTCTGATTATGTTGCATATACTGTTTGTAGTTTCGTTATTTTGATTGTTTTTGTTTCTGTCTGTATGTGGCCATCCAACTGTCCTTAGCAATTAAGTAGTTAACAGAAATCCAATAACGTGTTCTTTTAGGGAAATAATGTTAAGCAAATTGTTTATTGATTGCTCAGAACACACTTATTGTTTATGAAAGCCCCATTTAAGTAATTAAATGTATTTTAAAATTATACAGGTAACTGTCTGAAATATGTATGTCTTGTAATAGTCCCCTGCACAACAAAAACCAAGCACTACTGTATAGTCCGGAGATGTTAGTCATAAGGTATTAAAAGCTGGAGTAATTTAGATAGCTCACAGGAGGAGTTGACTTAGCAGGTCGGTATTATAGGCTTAAGGAATAAATATTGGTCTCTCTATGCTGTGTGGAATTGATATGTCAATTATGACAGATATTTTGGCAGATAAAACAGTTAACTTAAATGAGAGCTATCGGCAAAACTTTTTTTTATAACCCCAGTCATTTTTTTTGCCTGTGTCTCAAAGGGGATATTTCCTTTCACTTTCTGTTCCATAAAACAGGAAACAAAAACAGGAAGTGAGAAGAAATCCCTGCAAATTAAGGGAATCCCTTGGGGACCCCCCAGGTCACCAGAACTTGTGTCCCCATTTTCCCTCTGTGACTTTTCTGGGGACAAGCCAAAATTTGGGATTTCCCTTTACTTTCAATAATAATGGTAAACAGGACAAATAGAGAGGGTGAATCTCCCCAACGGGGACACAGACAGCAATGAAAACTGACAGTCGTTCTAATCCATCTCTACTCTGTCAACAACGTTTTAAAAAATTGCCTGCAGTTGTACTTTAATTGCAGTTAATTAACGAGTTAGTTGATTGCCTAGTGTTTTGATTTAATTCCCAATAAGTCATGATCGTAACCATTCACCATTCACCCTCTCAGTTACTTGTTATCTAATGCAAACCTTTATCAATGTTATCATCAATGTGCAGCACAACTCCCTATACTGTATATATTATGCACTCAGCCTATATACACCGTGTTCCAAATTATTATGCAAATTCTATTTAAGTGTCACAAAGATTAAATATTTTGTTTTTCCTTAACCATTAGCCGCCCGGCCAATGGCCGTTTGGCGGCTTCAAAAGTGCTTCGGCATTCCGGGTGCACGCCATTTGGCGTCTCCCGCACATGCGCAGTTTGCGCTAATGCAGAGCCGCGCAGCGGCGCGATCTGTCACCGGCCGTGTACCTCGGACACGGCCGATGACAGATCTGAGTACCGACCCCCGTTGCTGGTACCATGTGACCTGCTGTGACCAATCACAGCAGGTCACATGACAGTTGTATACAAAGGCTGGCTTCATTCATGCCATCCATTGTATACTAGTGCCTAGCTGTGAATGGTCACAGCTAATCACATGCACATGTCATGTGATTAGCTGTGACCAAATCACAGCTAAGCACAAAAAAAAAAAAAAACCTGAATGAATCGGTTTCATTCAGGTAAATGCTTGCTTATAGCAAAGTAATTCTTTGCTATAAGCAAATTGTGTAAAAAAAAAAAAAAATACTGATCGCTTCCCCAAAGTAGTACAATGTTACTATGGTAACATTGTACTACTTTGGTCATAGTAAAATATGAAAACAAAATCTTAAAAAAAATAAAAAAAAGTAATAAAAAATTTAAAATAATAAAAAAAAATTTAAAAAAATATTTTTTTTTTTTTTCATACTGTCACCAGTCAGTGTCCCTGTTCACCACCATGCCAGTTATATGATGACGCTGTACTGTACTGTACTGGTGACAGTATGTAAAAAAAAATAGTGAAAATACTTTTTTTTATTTTTTCATTTTCCGAAAAATTATGACAAAAAAATACAACTTCAAAAAACTCGCCACGCCTCTTATGAAGTACGTCGGACTGTCTACTCTGCAAAAAGGGGTCATTTGGGGATATCTGTACTATTCTGACATTCTTGGACCTCAAGAAATTAGATTGGCCGTCAGTACTTCAGGATTGATCAATATTCAGATATATCCCATAGTTTGTGAACTCTATAACTTTCCTACAAGCTAAATAATACATCCTAATTTGGGTTATTTTCACCAAAGACATGTAGCAGAATACATCTCGGCCTAAATTTATGAAGAACAATTATTTATTTGTAAACTGTTATAACAGAAACAAAGAAAAACTTGGTTTTTTTTCAAAATTTTTGGTCTTTTTTTGTTAATTTAGCAAAAAATAAAAACCCCAGTGGTGATTAAATACCACCAAAAGAAAGCTCTAGTTGTGTGAAGAAAATGATAAAATTTTAGTTTGGGTACAATGTTGTATGACCGCGCAATTGTCATTCAAAGTGTGAGAGCGCTGAAACATGAAAAATGGCCTGGGCAGGAAGGTGTAAAATTGCACGGTATTGAAATGGTTAAAGAGGAGCTGCGGTCAGTTATGTAAAATGTAAAAGTCAGCAGCCACAAATGCTGTAGCTTCTGACTTTTAATACACAGATACTTACCAGCCCAGGGATCCTTTGCTATCATTACCAGGCCAGGTCTTTGTGGGGTTTTGGGTCCCCGGCACCATCATCCTGCTTGTGGGAAGCCCACTATGACTTACTGGTGTTTCACAGCCAGTTTCCCACTGCATGTGCATGAGACATGCTGTGCTTTCTCAATGGTCCCGCAGTCTCCTCAAACATGTGACATATCCCAGAGGGTTGCAAGTGGGGAGAGGGGCCGGACTTCCTGTTTGCTTGCCTAGGTGAATGGAGCATAAGTGGGAATGGAAGAAAAAAAATTACAATGATGGGGGCTGGGATGGGGAAGAGGATGAGGAACTTCCCTTTTAAGGGGAAGTTACGCTTTAACCCCTTGCACTCCTGAAGATTTACTCCCCTTCCTGATTAAGCCATTTTTTTGCGATACGGCGCTATGTTGCTTTAACTGACAATTACGCAGTCATGCAATGCTGTGCATAAATTAAAATGTTTCCACAAATAGAGCTTTCTTTTGGTGGTATTTGATCACCTCTGTGTTTTTTATTTTTTGCCCTATGAACAAAAAAAGACTGACAATTTTGAAAAAAAAAAAAACAATATTTTTGACTTTTTGCTATAAAACATATCCAATAAAAAAATTAAAAAAATTTAATTTCTTCATAAGTTCTGTGCTAAAAAAAACTCTTTAAAAATTTATAATTTTTTTTATACTAGTAATGGCGGCGATCAGTGACTTATAGCGGGACTGTGGCTGGCATTCTGACACTGCGTGGGACCTGACTAACTGCCATTGACAACTCCAATGACACTAATACAGTGATTAGTGCTAAGAAAAAGCACTGACACTGTATTAATGACACTGGGCAGGAAGGAGTTAACATCTGGGGCGATCAAAGGGTTAACTGTGTGTCAGGGAGTGTTTTTATTGTGTACCATGTGCTGTGCTGTGCAAAGAAATAGAAAGCAGCATGTCTATGCTGACAGGAGAGAGATCTGTGTTGTTTATACACAGGTCTTTCCCCTCTCAGCTTTGCCAGATTTTTAGTTTAGGTTTACCAAAAACCATATAATAGGAGGTCAAACCTAACAACACTTTCAGTTGTATCCAGTTAGGCAGGCTCTTGCACTACATAGTTGAAGGTAAATCTAAAGGAAATTGGGCAGAAATTGTACAGAAAATTGTACAGTGTATGGCCAGCCTTAAGCCACCCTGTAGCAATATATATGCTATGGGGAGGCGGGCAAGCGGTTAATGACAGATTCCCTTCTTAAAATAAATGTCTGTAAAAAGAGGACAACAGCTATGTCATTTTTTATTTCACTTAGCAGTCAGCAGGTAGCAACTACTTCATTAGTCTTGTGAGAGACTTATTTTAACTAATTCATTGAATGTAATAAAATAATAAGATTTAAGCCAGGGGTGGACTGACAACTCATGGGGCCCCCGGGCAATAGGGGATCATGGGGCCCCTGTGTCCTTGCCACACTCAAAAAAGCCTATAAAAAAGGTACACAGTGGGGCCCCCTACTGACCCCGGGCCCTCGGGCAGTGCCTGAATGCTCGAATGGTCAGTCCGCCCCTGATCTAAGCACATTTTGATATATAGTAGATCCCTGGTTAAATAGTATTTAGAATATATAGTTCACTATGGGGCTCCAGTGTAAACAAAGAAAATATTGGAAATTAATGTGTTGGGAATTAGCTAAGCCATCCAAAAATGTGATTTCACTTATACAGTTGCAAGAAAAAGTATGTGAACCCCTTGGGATTAGGTGTAGTTTTGCATGAATTGGGCATAAAATGTGCTCTGAACGTCAGCTAAGTCACAACAATAGAAGAACACAGTCTGCTGAACATAGTACTACACAAACATTAGATGTTGCCATGGTTTAATTGCACATAACATGTAAACATTCACAGTGCAGGGAGGAAAAAGTATGTGAGGCCCTAGCTTAATGACTTCTCCCAGAGCTAATTGGAGCCAGGAGTGAGCCAACCTTGACTCCAATCAGTGTGATGATATTGGATGTGTTGCTGACAGCTGTCCTGCCCTTAAAAAACACACACCTGTTTTGGGTTTACTGGTTTCAAAAGCACTGTCTGATGTGAACCATGCCTCACAGAAAAGAGCTCTCAGAAGACCTACGATCAAGGATTGTTGACTTGCATGAAGCTGGAAAGGGTTACAAAAGTATCTCCAAAAGCCTTGATGTTCATGTGTCCACGGTAAGACAGACTGTCTACAAATGGAGAAAGTTTAGCACTGTTGCTACTCTCCCTAGGCGTGGTCGTCCTGTAAAAATGACTGCAAGAGAACAGCGCAGAATGCTGCATGAGGTAAAGAAGAATCCCAGTGTCAGCTAAAGACCTACAGAAATCTCTGGCACATGCTAACATTTTTGTTGACACATCTACAATAAGGAAAACATTAAACAAGAATGGAGTACATGGGAGGACACCACGGAGGAAACCATTGCTGGCCAAAAAGAATATTGCAGCACGTTGGAAGTCTGCAAAAGAGCACCTGGATGTTCCACAGCACTACTGGCAAAATATACTGTGGACAGATGAAACCAAGATTGAGTTGTTTGGGAAGAACACACAACACTATGAGTGGAGAAAAAAAGGCACAGCACACCAACATCAAAACCTCATCCCCACTGTAAAACATGGCGGAGGGAGCATCATGGTTTGGGGCTGCTTTGCTGCCTCAGGGCCTGGATGGATTGTTGTCATTGATGGGAAAATGAATTCCAGAGTTTATCAAGAGATTTTGCAGGAAAACGTACGACCCTCTGCCTGCCAACTGAAGCTCCGCAGAGGATGGGTGATGCAACAAGACAATGACCCAAAGCATACAAGTAATTCAACAAAACAATGGGTGCAACAGCACAGAATACGCCTTCTGGAGTGGCCCAGTCAGAGTCCTGACCTCAACCCGATTGAAATGCTGTGGCATGACCTTAAGAGAGCGATTCACACCAGACATCCCAAGAATATTGCTACACTGAAACAGTTTTGGGAAGAGGAGTGGTCCAAAATTACTCCAGATCGTTGTGCAGGTCTGATCTGCAACTACAGGAAACATTTGGTTGAGGTTATTGCTGCTAAAGGATGGTCAACCAGTTATTAAGTCCAAAGGTTCACATACTTTTTCCTCCCTGCACTGTGAATGTTTACATGTTATGTGCAATTAAACCATGGCAACATCTAATGTTTGTGTAGTATTATGTTCAGCAGACTGTGTTCTTCTATTGTTGTGACTTAGATGACGTTCAGAGCACATTTTATGCCCAATTCATGCAAAACTCCACGTAATCCCAAAGGGTTCACATACTTTTTCTTGCAACTGTAGGTATGATGGGCTAAGTTAGTTATTTGCCTTTTTTTCAGCAGGGGACACTTCCTACCATATCTCCTCTCTTTGTTTTCAACACAATTGGATGATCCAATGCACACTGCTGCGTCCTCTATAAAAAAAATGTAAAATTTTACTGTAGTGCTTTTAACCGTTTCAATACCGTGCAATTTTACACCTTCCTGCCCAGGCCAGTTTTCAGGTTTCAGCGCTCTCACACTTTGAATGACAATTGCGCGGTCATACAACATTGTACCCAAACTAAAATTTGATCATTTTCTTCACACTAGAGCTTTCTTTTGGTGGTATTTAATCACCGCTGGGGTTTTTATTTTTTGCTAAATTAACAAAAAAAGACCAAAAATTTTGAAAAATAAACACATTTTTCTTTGTTTCTGTTATAAAAGTTTACAAATAAATAATTGTTCTTCATAAATTTAGGCCGAGATGTATTCTGCTACATGTCTTTGGTGAAAATAACCCAAATTAGGATGTATTTTTTAGTTTGTAGGAAAGTTATAGAGTTCACAAACTATGGTATAGATCTGAATATTAATCAATCCTGAAGTACTGACAGCCAATCTAATATCTTGAGGTCCAAGAATGTCAGAACAGTACAGATATCCCCCAAATGACCCCTTTTTGCAGAGTAGACAGTCCGACGTACTTCATAAGAGGCATGGCGAGTTTTTTGAAGTTGTATTTTTTTGTCATAATTTTTCGGAAAATGAAAAAATTAAAAAAATTATTTTCACTATTTTTTTTTTTTACATACTGTCACCAGTGCAGTACAGCGTCATCATATAACTGGCATGGCGGTGAACAGCGACACTGACTGGGGACAGTATGAAAAAAAAAAAAATATATATATATATATATATATTTTTTTTTTTTATTATATTTAATTTTTTATTACATTTTTTTTATTTTTTTTAAGATTTTTTTTAAGATTTTACTTTGACCAAAATAGTACAATGTTACCATAGTAACACTGTACTACTTTGGGGAAGTGATCAGTATTTTTTTTTTTTTTTTTTTACACAATTTGCTTATAGCAAAGAATTACTTTGCTATAAGCAAGCATTTACCTGAATGAAATCGATTCATTCTGGTTTTTTTTTTGTGCTTAGCTGTGATTTGGTCACAGCTAATCACATGACATGTGCATGTGATTAGCTGTGACCATTCACAGCTAGGCACTAGTATACAATGGATGGCATCATGAATGAAGCCATCCATTGTATACAACTGTCATGTGACCTGCTGTGATTGGTCACAGCAGGTCACATGGTACTGGCAACGGGAGCCGGTACTCGGATCTGTCATCGGGCGTGTCCGAGGTGCACGGGCAGTGACAGATCGCACTGCTGCGTCGCTCTGCAACCGCGCAAACCGTGCATGTGCGGGAGCACGCCAAATGGCGTGCACCCGGAAAGCTGCAGCGCTTTTCAAGCCGCCAAACGGCCATTGGCCGGGCGGCTAATGGTTAATGGCCATGACAAAGGTGCAGACAACTGAAGGCAAAGCCTTTACCTTCTCTGTGAGAGTTGCAAGAGACTGAGTACATGAAGTTGGGGTTTCAGCAAACAAGTAAAAGACAGCCTCAGTAAACATACCTGACCTCTATGTTATCCCTAATGATTTACCTGATCCTAACACTTAAACCTACCCCTACCCTCTCTCCCTCATGTCCTAGTCACCAATTTAAAACAGTGCTGGGGTAGCAGCTCTAAGGCCGGCCATACATGGGTCGATTTTCAAATGATTTTTCATTAAAAAATTGGACCTTAGAATCATTTTTGCTCTGTTAGTGGGGCAATGGCACTGACCGAATTTTGTGGTTCCTCCCCATTTCGTTTATCGGGCAAAATTTGTGAAAAACGACCGATTTTCGAAATCACTGGTGGCACCATCGGATTACAGAACTAACAATGTTTTGATTGAAAATTCATTCTGAATTCGACCCATGTATGGCCTACTTAACCAGTTGCTATAGCCAGATGGCAGCCGAGCGAACAGCTTGTCCCTCCGGGTGGACACCCTATGGCGTCCTTTCGGAAACATGCATTGCGCATGCCCGCAGGGCTGCACTGTAGCGAGATCTGTCGCGGCCAATGACAGATCTGTGTACTGGCCCCGTTGCCAGTACCAATCACAGCAGGTCACATGACAGTTATGTACAATGGATGGCTTCCTTTTACGCCATCCATTGTATACAAGTGTGTCTAGCTGTGAATGGTCACAGAGATCACATGCACAAGCTGGGCCAATCACAGCCCAGCTGTGTCACGTAATTAGCCGTGGCCAAATCACAGCTAATCACAAAAAAAACCCCTGAATGAATCGATTTAATTCAGGTAAATGCTTGCTTATAGCAAAGTAATTCTTTGCTATAAGCAAATTGTGTGAAAAAAAAAAAAATACTGATAATTTCCCCAAAGTAGTACAATGTTACTATGGTAACATTGTACTACTTTGGTCATAGTGCAATATGAAAAAAAATCTTAAAAAAGAGAAAAAAAATATAATAAAAAATTAAAAATAACAAAAAAAAAAACAAAATTGAAAAAAATTATCAATTTTTTTTGTTTTTACTGTCACCAGTCAGTGTCCCTGATCACCACCATGCCAGTTATATGATGATGCTGTACTGCACTGGTGACAGTATAGAAAAATGGTGAAAATCATTTTTTAAATTTCTTAATTTTCCAAAAAATTATGACAAAGAAATTACAACTCACCATGCCTCTTATGAAATAAATCGGACTGTCTACTTTGTAAAAAAGGGTCATTTGGGGGATATCTGTACCGTTCTGACATTCTTGGACCTCAATAAATTAGATTGGCTGTCAGTACTTTAGGATTGATCAATTTTCAGATCTATCCCATAGTTTGTGAACTCTATAACATTCCTACAAACTAAATAATAAATACTAATTTGGGTTTTTTTCACCAAAGACATGTAGCAGAATACATCTCGGCCTAAATTTATGAAGAACAATTATTTATTTGCAAACTTTTATAACAAAAACAAAGAAAAACGTGTTATTTTTTTCAATCTTTTTTTATTAATTTAGCAAAAAATAAAAACCCTGGAGGTGATTAAACACCACTAAAAGAAAGCTCTAGCTGTGTGAAGAAAATAATAAAATTTTAGTTTGGATACAGTGTTGCATGACCACGCAATTGTCATTCAAAGTGTGACAGCGCTGAAACCTGAAAATTGGCCTGGGCAGGAAGGGGGTAAAAGTGCCCTGTATGGAAGTGATTAAGTCCTATTTTAAAACACAGCAGAGTTTTAGCAGCAGCAAGTGGGTTCAGTGGGGTTCAGTGTCAGCCAGAATACACTGGTAATCAAATGATCTCAGCTGTTCTATTTAAATCACTAGGGTGTATTTGCTAGGTCTAACAATTGATTACTAAACAGATGGAACAAATGGCTCCCAATGGAGACAACTATGCAAGTAGCACACAGTAGCATCTTGTAGTGAACAATTACACTTGATTGGACCATTGTTTGATCATGCAAGAATGATCATCACTATCTGCTACTCCTGACTAGCAATCACTTGTGAAGGGTATTTCATGGGGAGCCATTTGTTCTATCTGTTTATCAAATAATAGCTATTGATAATAGTAACACATTTGAGCAACTAAACCTGTGTAGTTCTAGCCTAGTGAGACAACAGCCAACAAGTGGTTAATTAATTCAATAGTAAAAATTAAAGTCTCAGTAAAGCCATTTTAGTGTCATTGGCTCTAAAATGAATTGCTCTTTGTGTTCAATGTCTTTGATTATTATAATCTTAGTAAATACCTGGTTGAGCCTGTTGTTTTATTCTTTTTCCCTGCTCAGAGTAGTAATGGCATACCAATTTATCTTCCATCTTCCATTATGCCACGAGTCATTGCTCTAGTTCAGAGTTTCTCAACCAGAGTTCTTCCAGAGGTTACCTGGGGTTCCTTGAGTAGTGAGCAATTTCTTCCTCTCAGATAAATACCTTCTAACACTATTGATCTGTTTAGCTATCTTTAAGGGCACAGTATATAACTTGCAGTGCACAGTATATTTTTCCTTTAGCAAATCAACCCCATTGTGTTATTTAATGCTTTTTTTCACAAAGTTGTTTTAACCGATTTCTGCACCACACTGTAGCAGAAATACTGCTACAGGTTGGCACGGGTGCAGAAAATCACACACACACACATATACAGTTGCAAGAAAAAGTATGTGAACCCCTTGGGATTACATGGAGTTTTGCATGAATTGGGCATAAAATGTGCTCTGAACGTTATCTAAGTGACAACAATAGAAGAACACAGTCAGCTGAACATAATACTACACAAACATTAGATGTTGCCATGGTTTAATTGCACATAACATGTAAACATTCACAGTGCAGGGAGGAAAAAGTATGTGAACCTTTGGACTTAATAACTGGTTGACCCTCCTTTGGCAGCAATAACCTCAACCAAACGTTTCCTGTAGTTGCAGATCAGACTTGCCCAACGATCTGGAGTAATTTTGGACCACTCCTCTTCACAAAACTGTTTCAGTGTAGCGATATTCTTGGGATGTCTGGTGTGAATCGCTCTCTTAAGGTCATGCCACAGCATTTCAATTGGGTTGAGGTCAGGACTCTGACTGGGCCACTCCAGAAGGCGTATTCTGTGCTGTTGCAGCCATTGTTTTGTTGAATTACTTGTATGCTTTGGGTCATTGTTCTGTTGCATCACCCATCCTCTGCAGAGCTTCAGTTGGCGGACAGATGGTCGTACATTTTCCTGCAAAATGTCTTGATAAACTCTGGAATTCATTTTCCCATCAATGACAACAATCCGTCCAGGCCCTGAGGCAGCAAAGCAACCCCAAACCATGATGCTCCCTCTGCCATGTTTTACAGTGGGGATGAGGTTTTGATGTTGGTGTGCTGTGCCTTTTTTTCTCCACACATAGTGTTGTGTGTTCTTCCCAAACAACTCAATCTTGGTTTCATCTGTCCACAGTATATTTTGCCAGTAGTGCTGTGGAACATCCAGGTGCTCTTTTGCAAACTTCAACCGTGCTGCAATATTCTTTTTGGACAGCAATGGCTTCCTCCGTGGTGTCCTCCCATGTACTCCATTCTTGTTTAATGTTTTCCTTATTGTAGATGTATCAACAAAAATGTTAGCATGCGCCAGAAATTTCTGTAGGTCTTTAGCTGACACTCTGGAATTCTTCTTTACCTCATGCAGCATTCTGCGCTGTGCTCTTGCAGTCATTTTTACAGGATGACCACCCCTAGGGAGAGTAGCAACAGTGCTAAACTTTCTCCATTTGTAGACAGTCTGTCTTACCGTGGACACGTGAACATCAAGGCTTTTGGAGATACTTTTGTAACCCTTTCCAGCTTCATGCAAGTCAACAATTCTTGATCGTAGGTCTTCTGAGAGCTCTTTTCTGTGAGGCATGGTTCACATCAGACAGTGCTTCTTGAAACCAGTAAACCCAAAACGGGTGTGTGTTTTTTAAGGGCAGGACAGCTGTCAGCAACACATCCAATATCATCACACTAATTGGAGTCAAGGTTGGCTCACTCCTGGCTCCAATTAGCTCGGAGAGAAGTCATTAAGCTAGGGCCTCACATACTTTTTCCTCCCTGCACTGTGAATGTTTACATGTTATGTGCAATTAAACCATGGCAACATCTAATGTTTGTGTAGTATTATGTTCAGCAGACTGTGTTCTTCTATTGTTGTGACTTAGATGACGTTCAGAGCACATTTTATGCCCAATTCATGCAAAACTCCACGTAATCCCAAGGGGTTCACATACTTTTTCTTGCAACTGTACATATATATATATACACACACACACACATGATTTTGCAGTTCCGCACCGCCATTTGTGGCCTTCGGCTGTCACTCATCGGATCCTGGCCGGTGATTCCCCGCTTGCACCCGGCGATCTCCGAGGATTTCTGATGAGGGAGAGACCTGTATGTAAACAATACAGTTCTCTCCCCTGTCAGCTCCTGCACACTGTTTTGTATGGCTCTGCATACTATAGCCATACAAAGCAGTGTGCTTACATTGAAACACACACACACATAGTAAAACAGCACACATCACACAGTTAACCCTTTGATTGCCCACATGTTAACGCCTTTCTGCCTGGTGCCATTAGTACAGTGTCAGTGCTTTTTATTAGCACCGATCACTGTATTGGTGTCACTGGGATTTTTGTTAGCAAAGACATGTAGCAGAATGCATTTTGGCCTAAATTTATGATGAAATTTTATTTTTTTTTACTTTTTTACTGGACATGTTTAATAGAAAAAAGTCAAAAATATAGTTTTGGGTTTTTTCAAAATTGACGGTCTATTTTTGTTTATAGTGCAAAAAATTAAAAACACACAGGTGATCAAATACCACCAAAAGAAAGCTCTATTTAGAAATAACGAACGCAAATTTCATTTGGGTGCAGTGTTGCATGACCAAGCAATTGTCAGTTAAAGTAACGCAGCGCAGTATTGCAAAAAATGGCCTGGTCAGGTAGGGGGCTAAATTCTGTGGGGGGCAAGTGGTTTAATGGGTTTACATTTACTTTAACTTCACCCCTACAGCTTAGCCCTGAGAACATTATGAAGCACTCTGTTGAAGATCCCAGTGACATAATTTTACCCCAAGAATGATTATATCTTATCTTATCTCTAGCTAAAACTTGTTTTGTTTTCATTTTGGATAAAGAAAGGTTACAGCCTATGTCAGGTTTTTATTGCTGTGTCAGTGCTAGGGTGACTTGCCTTCTCTGTGCCAGAAAGGGGTAGAAGGTGATGAAAAAATGATTTACAGTTGTCACAGAACAGAACAGAAGCTACAAATGCGGACATCTGTTACCGCTAACAATTGTCTAAGAGGGTATTCCCTCTCACTTTAGAAATACTTCTTCTCACTCATGGGCATTAGTGTCAGAATTTCTTATCTCTATATATGTTGTGTTTCCAGGACAGACAGTTGCAAAGTCTCCCTAGAGGGAGAGAAACAGAGAAAACGTAATAGAGATTTTAACAATTCTAATTATATTGTGGTCTGAATACCTGGGGCTGCTCTGCTATGTAAGTTACATAATTATTCCTGGAATATTTTCTTAAATGTTTCCTCTTTTTTGTCTAATTGATGATAAACTATCAAACTAACACTTAAATATAGAGGTCAATAGAAAAATATGTTGCTGGCCTTGTAAAAATGCAGATTGCTTGGATGTCTCTTATTTTAGGACCTCTTATACACGGGCAGAAAAAATGTCACTTTAAAGTGGTTGTATACCCTTACATACACCCAGTGAAGTGACTGGCCTCAGGTGATGCACATAGATGAAGCAAATCCTCCTACATAAGTTGTACCTGTTTATTTTCAGCCATTTGTCCTTTACATCCTTGTAAAACTCAGAGATGTTGAGGATTTTTCACAGACTCACAAAGCAAGGGGTGGAGAGCTGCAGTTACACACTGTACAAGAGCTCTGAGAGTTGATTGGAGGGAAGAGACACATCCCCTTCACACAGCACACAGAAACAGAGCTGAGGCTGTCAATCAGCTGGAAATCCCTCCCCTGTCATCTTTTTAACTCTGCATGTCAGGAAAACTTGTCAGACGTGACATGCTGATAACACTGTTCAACAAATTTTTATTTTTTGCCAGTTTTGGAAACAAAAGGATCCATTTCTTAATGAATTTCACATTCTGAGTTCAAATATAACAATGAAATTTGTCAATTGGCTCTAGTTTTTCTGTAAACGGAAAGTTTTCTACTATAGGCGTAATGACTACATAATGCACAATAATTATATAAATAGATGTCTTTCCACAAATATAAAGCAAGTGATATTGACTACATAACAAAGCCTAAATGGCATAATATATTGCATAGGATTACCAAGAAAAATTATAGCCATAAGCTAAGTTGAATCATTTTAATACTTAGGATTCTCACTAGTTTTGTCTTCAGTTTGTGTCGGTTTTGCTTCTCTTGGCTTTTCTCTTGTATTCGAGGAAAGGGCTCTCTCTTACAACTGCACGTGACTACACGCTTCAGGTTCCTCCTCACTTGACTCAACCATGAAGGATTCTGGTGCTTTAGGAATTGGTAGCCCCTCTCCATGAGGAACTGGACGTATTGCCGATGGAATATTTGGATAGTGCACAGATAACTTTTTCTTCTTATTTAGCCCTTTTACAATTGGAGGCACCATACAAAAGTAACAATTACTAACATGATCTGTTGGCTCTCTCCAAATCATTGGCACAGCGAAAGGCATAGATGCCTTTTTTCCATTCAACCATTGCTCCAGTGCCGTCCCACAAGAATTGCAGCATATATGTGGTGCCCAGCTCTTGTCCTGGTCTCCTATCTTGCAGCCAAAATACAAGTTGTAGGCTTTCTTAATCATTCCTGTTATCCTCCTTTTTTGTGAGATAAAAGTTATTTCACCGCAGATATAGCAGAAATTATCTGCTTTATTCACACAAGTTCGAGGCATTACTGAGTAGCCTATATAAGCATAAAACGAAATGTAAAGACGCTGTCGAACTACAATCAGCTACAGATACTGCAGCTTTTATGCAGTGAAGTGATGCAATTAAAGGCTAATATTGCATCATCTCAGTATACATGCAATTTTCTATTGGTCACAAGTATCAATTGCGCAATATGCAGCTGAAGTTGCATCATAATTTTGAATGGCTTACGTCATTAGATGGGTGAATATATCATGGAAACTAGAGCCAATCAACATTTTTAAGGGTCATTTTCGTTTTCAGCACCCCAAAATTATGTAAGATTAGCTAATTTTATGCCCAAAACTTTTTACCTGTTGAACAGTGTAACAGAGGAATGAGACAGCAGAGAGAAATAACACTTAGTGCTTGTACAAAAAGATCCCCCAGCACCAAATCACCCCCTAATCTTACGTGTTGAAATCTGGCCAATATATATTAAATAAATTGAAATTTCACTCGATGATAAAGATGACAGCCCGGAGCAAGAACCATTGGGTTCTTGTCCTTAAAGTGGTCTCTGTATTACTCCCATGACCTGATAACCATTTGAATGCAATTTACACCAATTGAGGCTCACTACATCTCTGCTTACCAGTGATCTGATGGCTCTTCTTTTTACAGTAGCTTCTTGTGTTCCCTTCCCACAAAAATGTTTTCTTGAATATACGTGTAACAGGGGCGTACTGACCATTTGGAAACTCAGGCACTGCCCGAGGGCCCGGGGTCAGTAGGGGGCCCCATGAGATGCCCCTGGTACCTTTTTCATAGGCTTTTTTTACGTTTGGGCAAGGACACAGGGGCCCATGATCCCCCATTGCCCGGGGGCCCCATGAGTTGTCAGTCTGCCCCTGACGTGTAATACCATATTGCTGCAAAAAAGTCCCACTGGGGGTCTTTTTGGAAATGTGTCTATTTAGGGACGAGCAGCTACATACTGGACTCTTTTTGGTTATAACACTTAGTGTTTTGGATTAAGTCAAGTAAATACTATAAAAATATGTGCTTTGTTCAGATTTCATTTAAGGTTTCATTCACACGGGATGTAAAATACCCAAAAGACATTAATGGGGCTGTCTGCATGAAGATGCAAAGAACACCTGTACATCCCTTTGTGGGTTATTGTGGTCTTGAACAGGTGTATGGTATTGTATGCCCTGTGTGAACAAAGCCTTAGAAGCGTGCCACTGTCAGAATACAATGTCTTGGTGGGTGAGGGGATTCCTCTATCCGCCTTGTTTTCTTTTGTTCAGTCTACTAGCTGAACAAAGAAAAAAGGAAAAATAGTGTATGGCCCACTTATGTCCCGTACACAAGATAAGAAAATCATAAAAAATTATTCGTACAAAGAGTGATTGCCTGATAATCTGATCATTAGTACACAGTTTTTGAGAGCCGTTAATGACAGTTCATGCGATGATATCTGAAGGGACAAATGCAAACATTTTTCTCATATTATACCAGAACAAACAATTTTCATTTAATCAGTACAGTAGTCATGCAGAAAAATCAGAAGACCAAGACCACGCATGCTCACAAATGAAAGAATACATTACAATACAATACATTACATCACTTCAGTGGTATTCTGTTGTACGAGGAGTTTGGTTTACTAACCTCTTCATTTTGATAGGAGACTAGAATCCAAAAAAAAAATCATTTGTCCGATATTCTCATCGTGTGCATGGGGCATTAGTGTCAGAATTTCTTACCTCTATATATTTTCTCATTGAATCATTGAGAAAGTGATAAAACTAAATATCAGCATGATACATAAGCAAATCACATTTTCTGGAGTCAGAAATGGAAGCTTGCATAACAACTTCATGACAGGTTTACTTTAGCAGAAAAATAATCCTTAAACACTAATCTTTGACCTTGACTCATTAATTCCCAGAGCAAATATCTTAGTGCCAAAAGCTGATACTTGAAATTAAAAAATGAATTTTGTATGGGCTTCCCCTTTAAGAAAATTAAGAGGATAATGTACAGCAGAAGATTAAAAAAAGAAGGGTTTGTTTAGCCTGAGAAAATGTGTTGTAAAACTGACCTACTTTAGATGTTTAAGTGTATTTGTGGCAAAGATTTATCTAAAGAGTCTTATGGTCAAGTGGAGGCTTCCACATGCTAATCACAAGTTAGAAAGAGCAGAAACATTTACCAAAGAGGTCCAGCTCTTGTGTGAGACTTAATCGTAATGTATAATTTATTGTACAAAATTCAGGTATAACCAGGCATGATGAATTTCATTCTTTTTACTGCTGACCATTGTTAATAAATACAGTAAATTTGTAATAAGCAGAAATTAGCCAATGATTGTCCTAACTACAAGCCAATGAAGAAAAATGTGGGAGATCTGTCAATATCCCCATGGAGGGGTTGTTACTTATGGCGCTGGTCAATCTTTCTTGGTAGCACTCAATTTGCATCTCCTTGTTTCACATTTATAGTGCCTATAAATAATGTGGTCTGGTATTTACTGTAGTTTTAGTTGCTCCTCAACGTAAGTATTATTATTAAAAAAAAAACATTTTATGCATTTTTGCCATCTGTTTTTGAAAAACACATTTATAAGAACTGTGGACCAGCAGATTTCTTTTTGTTCCTTCCAATATGACTTTCAGACATTGCGATTCTGAAGATAATATAAGCATACGAAGTAAGCCAGCACCTGCCATTTTTTGAAAGGTTAAAAGCAGTCACAGATATAGTTAAAAGCACACCTGTGCAAAGGCTCTTGACACATCAACCATAGCTGAGATGTGTCAGCTGCAGCCTTTTGTGCCAGTGAACCAGCATCCCAAGTAAAATAAACACATGTACCACTGGGGCAATTTTATAGTTGCAGGACATGCAGTAGAAAGGAATTATGGTGGACAAGTTTTGTTTTCTTGTACATAAAGAATATGATTGGGAAATGTCATGCGAACCTTAAAAACATTTACAGGCAGGGCTGCTGTTAGAAACCATGGGGCCCCTTATAGCCAATCTGACAGCCCCCCCCCCCTAAACCACAGGGCCCCAGTCAACCTAATGGAGCCCCCCTATCCCCTTCAGTTATGATCGGTACCGATCAATCATTGTGTTCATTCAGGAATGCAAGGGGCTGGTAAATTACTGGAACCCAATCCCATGTATAATTCTCTCTGTAGAAGCTGAAAGCCAGCCGGGGGGGGGGGGGGGGGAGAGGAGAGGAACCCAGTGTTTAGCTGCTGCAGGGAGAGCCATACAGGGGATTGGTTCCAGTAATTGCCCCGCTCACCCTTGCTGCCCATTATCCGATTCACCCAGCATCCTGGTCCCCCCTGAAGGCCTGTGCCCCGTACAGGAGGGCTGATGGTACCCCCTTATCCACAGCCCTGTTTACAGGCATGATAATTTTAACGTTTTGTTAACTTTCTGAAGAAGATGCACACTGCTACGGAGTTCAAGACTATTTTTAAGAAATCTGCGATTCGAAATGTAAGAATATAGTTTTCTTGCTCCAAGCAAACACAAAAGTGCAAAGTCAGTGACTCAGAAAGTATTGAATCCAGAGAATCAAAATGGCAGCCAGGCAACTAGCACTTTCAGAAAGACAGGTTGATAGTGGCCACCCCCATATTACTCCCAGGGATGATTAAAAAAAGGTTTACCATAGTTTTACCATCTCCTACAGCACTAATTAATAACAGAAATGTTTTCCAATAATGTTATGAAGGATGCCACATCTTATTGCCCAGATCACAGTTTTATAAACATTGAATGGTAACTTAGTGAGATAAACTAAAAAAAAATCTTAAAAATTATCTCTGTATTCATATTTCCATTTGAAGTATATTAAAGCAGTGTGTGTGTTTGTTTATGGCTTTTAATGTGCCAAGCAACAGTTCAATTAAAAATCTGATATTTGCAGTAACTACTTTAAATGTCTTGATTTACAAGGGCGTTTTTCATTCAAAATGATGTCTTGGAAAAATCTTTGTTTTATTGATGTGACATTTTACCATTTTTGTGATACATTTCTGATCAGATTCTTTGAAAAAATGTAGTCTTTATAATTCAGATATAATAGAAATGACAATGCTCTGCTTCTAAGCAGACCTTAGTTAAAGTGTTACTAAACCCAGGACCCAGTTTTCATTCTGCTCTAGGAGGATGCAGGACCCTTGACCTCTGTACAGACAGTGCTGATTGGCCATGTGCTAATCACATGCACTCTCCCAAGAAAGAAAAACTCTTTCTAGCAATACACACTAAACTGAGCATGTGCAGTGACTCCAAACCTCTGTTCTATCAGGAGATATTTAGGGGACAATGGAAGAAGGGGAGGAACAAAGAAGACATGATCAAACATCCTTTTTACACAATGTGGAGAAGTAACACTTTAGGTACTGCATATACAGACTGATTTTACTGTTGTGGGTTTAATGACACTTTAAGTGTGTACACAAATATTGTACACAGGTAGCTATACATAGATTTTGCTAGGTAGATTGAATTTTACTTTGCCACTTATCATGCCTTGCCCTTTGACCATACCTTTAAAAGAGAAGTATAGGCTTTACAAAAAATAAAAAAACATTATACTCACCTAGGTGGATGCAGCATCAATCCAATGCAGCATCAGTCCCCCACTTCACTGAGAACTGAACGATCAAATACCCCCGACTGCTCCATTCTCCCCGTCCGCTCTGAGCACAGAGCGGTGACTGTTGGTCATTGGCTCTCTGTTCTGCCCCTCCAGCACTCACTGGAGCTCTGGGCTGTGGAGAGGGTGGAAGGAGCTAGCTCAGGCTCTCGGCGGATTGCTGAGTGGCTGGGTCAGGTGCTGGTCCAGACTTCTAGATGGATTTCTACCATATGGTCCGAATCTTTTCAGACACTGAACTGGCTCTATGAAGTCAGCTGACAGTGGGCTTTAGATGTTGTTGGCTGAAAACGGGTCACCTTTAAAGCTGTATGTTATAGTACTAATAAAAAAATAAAACATTATAGATGCCAATATGCTTATTTTTTTTATAATTAATCAAGTACTTGGAATTACAGTATATATGTATTCGTAAGTGAACACTTATCATTACATTAGAACCATGGCCTCTCAGTATCATCTTAAAGGGTAACTCCACTTTCACAGGAAAAAAAATGCAAGTCAGGTTTCTGCAACAAAAATTTTATATTAATGTGCCATCCTGGAAGAGTGGGACTGCCTGTGCAACCTCTGTAAGGTCCAGGTATCGCTTCATTCTACCAGAAGTGACACTGACCCTAGCTAAATGCAAAACTAGTGAAAAACAGTCAGAAAAAGTGAGTAGGGGAAAAAAATGTCAGTGGCCTCCACCTGTAAAACCATTCCTGTTTTGGGGGTTGTCTCATTGTTGCCCATCTAATGCACCTGTTGTTAACTTCATTAACACCAAAGCAGCTGAAACTGATAAAAAAAAACCCTCTGCTACTTAACTGACCAGATCAATATCCCAGGAGTTTAATTGACTTGTTGCTACACTGTGATTAAAAAGTGTTCCTTTAATTTTTCCGAGCAGTGTGTGTATATATATATATATATATATATATATATATATTACACTTGCTTGCACATGATTGCATGATGGAGGTCAGTGGAGCCTCACCTCATTCACTAAACTAAGGGAAACTTTTCTTGCAAATTGAACAACCTATTTGCCTTTATTAAATCCACACCATGTAGTGAGTAGGTGATTTGGCTGTTGAAAGAAGAAATACCAGAGGTAAGGAGTGAAAGGTGAGGCTTTGTCTTTATGCCTGTGTAGAAGTATGTGTATGTATATATATATATTTGTGTGTGTGTTTACATGTATGTGTATTTGTTAAAAGCAATATGCTACTATTTTGTTTTTCTTCTCTTTTTCAAGCAAGATAACATACCTTTATTTCCACTTTCCTACCAATGTAACATTTATCACTTATATTCATAAGTGTAGCTCTCCAAAATTACTGCCTGTATATGGAAAATTTTCTGGGCCCATTCACACGTTAGTGCTGCATTGCAATGTGGTAATGCATTGTTGCACTCAAACAGCCAATTGATTTCAAATGGACTACCAATGAACTACAACACAGCTAAAATTTGACAAGACCATTTTTTTCCCTGACACAGTGCACAGCAATGAAAATTGTTTGTGGTGTGGAGCTCTGCAATGTGCATAAGCTGCCTGCTAATGTACACATTTTGAATGACACTATGATATGTTTATACAACTACAGTATGCACATTATTGTAATAGGATATAAACAAAGCCTTACCACAAAGCATAATAGGACCATAAACTTCTTACTGTGGGAAAACATCCACAGTAATTAATTTCTGTTCCTTTTTTTTCTTTAATTTCTATTAAAAAAATAACAGTGCAAAATCAGCACCTAATTAGGACTGCTTCAGCAGGGTATTATTGTATCTCTGCAGTCGTTTCACTGCTCTACTGACTTTGCTGACATATGTATACTTGTGTCATTACAAAGCTGATTGTGTCTCTAGGGCCATATACTGTACCTGCTTCTGTCAGTACAGTACTCTTTCTGTCTCAGCAAAAATATCCCTGGTTGTGTTAGTATGGTACTGTGTCCCAATGGACATGTTTCTAATGACATCAGTACGGTACTGACTGTGTCTCTGCTGGCATGTTTCCGGTTGTGTAAGTATGCTATCTCTGCAGACATGTTTAGTTATTATGTATTTATTTGTCCTATTACATTGGCTATTCAGTTTTGCAATACTGGTTACAATTATTTAATCTACTGTATCTATTTAATTTGTATCTATGTTTATGATATTTATCATTGCACATTGCATATGCTTTCTGTGTGCAGGTGTGGGGCAGTCAGATTGGTTGGTGGGGAAGGGAAGAGTGAGGTACAAAGTAGATGGCCCAGGGAAGTAAAAAGTAAAAATCTGGATCTGCACACTTATCCCTGCCCACTAGTTTCTTGAATGACAGCATTGCATCTACTGCTGAAAGCCTTCCACTATGAGCTGCAGTGTCAGGGAGGGGGGTGCATGTGAGACACAAAGGAGGGACAATTTTGCCCACACACAGGGAGGGTAAATGGATTTTTTTTTTACTTTTTATAGTTTGTGTATCACACAGTAACTGGACCTGTCTTGACTGTCACATGGCATCACTTCAATTAATAGATGATTATACAGACTTTTATAATACAGCCTGATTTACCGCTGATTATAAACATTTTGAGAAAAAAAAGATATTTTGATAAAGCCTACATCCTTAACTGCATGAGTCGTACATTTGTAATATTTAATAATGGGCACATAAATAAATGGCACATAAAAATGATTTAAAACTACCATTACAGTATGCAGTCAACCATTACAAACAACAAAAGTTATTCCAAATATCACAATCTGCCAGAAACTTAAAATGTTGTTCAGCCCAGTTGCTATTTATTTGTACAGATTTTTCACTTCAAATACTTAACATGTACCATTGTAAGAAAAGAGGATCTTGCACTGTACTTAAATGTACAGAATAAATGTCAGCATGACAAACCATAACAACAAACCCAGCAGGAGCAAAATGTACCTGTTCTTTATTGAGAAGAACAATGGGGGCGCCTGTGATAAATGGAAATTTTAGTACAACAGCTGTTTAGAAGAGACTTTTTTGCTTCTCAGGATAAACAGTGATGGGATGGGAAATTAGGGCACACTCACTTACTATCCCTCTCTAAAGATGACCTACATTACTGATCATTTGTAACTTTTTTTTTCCTGCAACAAGCCTTTGACACCAGTGCTATAAATTATTTGCTTATTTGCTATCTGTAAAATGAAACTCTGGAAATAGATTTATAACAAGTAATGTGAGACGTAATTGAGAGTTGCAGCAATTAAAACATCTAGTAACAAGTTGTCACAGAGCATCCTTTTATCTCAGGTATTATATCCTAAGCGGTGCATCTCAGGGTAACACATGCAGTGCACATCCAGCTTCTTGCGACTTCCTGATCTCTGGTATTTTAGGAATCACACTAATTGCCTTCAGATTCCAAGAGGGTAACCCACATACATATGCATGTGAACTGGAATTAGGTCAGAGAAGGTTTTAGAAAGATCAGTCATCTCCAATCACTGGGAAGAGACAAACACCCAGATGGTCAATTGGCAAAGTAGCCCAATTTGCATGCTTTACAGTTCAACCATGGTTCCCCAGGAGGTTTAAAAAAAAAAAAGCAGCTCTGGCTGCAATACAAACCCAAAACAGTCACCAAAGATCCATTATCTCCTGCGCTCAAAGACTCAGATCAGCAGGCGTTAGTAACAAGCAGCGTGTTCATCCGCTGGTGATCAGAGGTTGTGCAGCTCTATCATGAAGCTGGGGAAGTTTGATAAAACCGTAGAAGAAGATGAAAGAAAGAGCGCACAAACCTTGCGCATTACCTCAATAAATAGTGACTAATTTTATTATGAAGGAAATATACTCACAAAGTGATGGTATAACAGGCATAAGTAACCATAATCCACACAGGGTCACAGATAAATCCAAAAGGGGGGGGGGAATGAAGGCTAATGCGTTTTGAAGGGTGTGGTTTTTGACATTAATATTATTATTACTATACGTATTGCCATTTTTATGAGTATTTTCATGTGTATTGCTATGCTCATCTACAGTATCACCACCTGTCATACCATCATGATTCATGTAAATATTTTGAGGGGACATTGTATTTGTATATGTATTTGTTTTTTTGATCAGCTCTGATGAAGAAGGGAGCACCCTTTGAAATGCGTTAGCCTTCATTCCCCCCCCTCCCTTTTGGATTTACCTGTAACCCTGTGTGGATTATGGTTACGTATGCCTGTTATACCATCACTTTGTGAGTATATTTCCTTAATAATAAAATGAGTCACTATTTATTGAGGTAATGAGCAAGGTTTGTGCGCTCTTTCTTTCATCATCTTCTGCAATACAAACCCTCCTCTTCAGTGCTGTCCACCACAGAAATTGTTTTCTCTTACAAGATGTCCTCTGTCTTCAGCATAATTCAACCCAAAAAATCAAGACATCACAGAGGTGCCCTGCACTGAAACATTTGTAAAGGAATACAGGAACTAATCTGAAATGCAAGCTAAAAACGCCTGAAGACCTTATGCACACAGGGTGTTTTTATAGCCACTTCTAGGGGCGTCTGGCATTTTTTTTTTCTGCTTCCAAATAGCCCTCCATGTTATCCTATGTGTCCATGCATACATAGACATTTAGAAGCTTATAGTAGCAGTAGCGTTTACCAGCAGGAAAAAAAACCCAGGGCCATTTAGTCCAGAACAGCAGCGTTTTGGCAGAAAAAACGCTGACAGCTCCTAGACTCTACTAAACTCTCCTAAACTCTGCTAAAAGCCAATCCCAAGCAGAGTTTTTTTCTTCACTGATTGTTATGGAGAGGGCCTAGAAGCTGACTGCCTCGTCCTTAAAGTGAAGTTCCACCTGTATTTTCAAGTTTAGTTCAAAATATTTTTTATTGTTGTCCATATATAGTTAGGTATTTTTTTTCTTTAAGGTTTACATACCTTTTTTTAGGCATACAGCAAGAACTTCCCATGTACCTCACCACGGCGAAGTACGTCATCTCCGGCCACCCATTATTACCTGGGATTGATGAGTCATCAATCCCAGGAATCAACAAGCATCCCCTGCTTCTAGCATTGCATTATTTCCAAACCGGAAATGACACAATTCCAGGTGGAAACAAGCTTTCTCCTTTTGCCGACCGCACTTGCCTTCCCAGGTTTGTATTTTGATTGACAGGTTGCAATAACAATGGGACGTGAACTTCCGCCATCGTTGCCATTGTTATGGTAACCTGTTCTAAATAACTTGCACTGTGCAGTGTCCTTACTGCTCATGCGTGAGATTGACAGGTACATGCTGGGATAGCCAGCAGCACCTAATCCAGGAAGTGTCCAGTAGCAGGTTTCAGCTGCCTGCTTCCAAAATTCATGTAAGAAAATTTTGATTATTCACATAACGAGCATAATTTAATTCATGACAGTAATCTCATATTTAACTGCAGGTTGGAATAATTACGGGGGAGCTGTTTTAAAAAAAAATGTATGGGGACTGGAACTCGGCTTTAACAACAGATGAGTCATCAGCTATCAGTGGGATCATCAACTGACAGCTGAATGTAAAAAAAAACATTGCCAGTAATACAAAAATGTGAAAACAGTGTGGTGGTCCCCCCCAATCCATTCCAGGCCCTTTAGGTCTGGTATGGGTTTTAACGGGAACCCCAGGCCAAATTTTGTCTTTAAATTGCATGGGGTGCCCCCCAAAATCCATGCCAGACCCTTATCCGAGCATGCAGCCTGACAGGTCAGGAAAGGGGAACCATACCAGGCTACACGCCATCAACATGGGGGGGTGCTTTGGGGCAGGGGGATCCCCCAAAGCACCTTGTCTCCCTTGGCTGGTGGTTGTGGGGGTCTTCAGGCGGGGGGCTTATTGGAATCTGGAAGCCCCCTTTAACAATTGGCCCCCAGATCCCCCCCCCCATGTGAATGATTATGAGGTAAATAGTACCCCTACTCATTCACTAAGAAATTGTAAAAAGTAAATAAAAACACAACACAAGTTTTTGACAAGACCCGAAAAAAGACCAAAAAAACCTCCAGTTTCCCGAGGAAGGCTCCCACCATCTGTCTGACAGCTCCTAAAAAACTAAGGGGCAGGGGTCATCCAGGAGACCCCACCCCTTGTGACATCACTGACATAGTTACATAGCCTGGATGAAAAAAGACAAAAGTCCATCCAGTTCAACCATATGCATGGGGAATGCATTACTGAAACATATACAGAACTGAATTAAATCCACCTGCATATGAGACTTAGGTCTCCTTCTATCACTTGGTCGGGGATCTGTAAAAACGGGCAGTTGAGTCACCATTTTACTGCCCCTCAGCCATCCACCTGAACTGTAAAATAACAGCCAGACAGGGATGTGCACATCTAGGTAGCTGCAATGCCTTCCTTAGTGGCTGTGGCATCTTTAACCCAGGGTGCAAAGTTTATAAGTGGCACTACTTTTCACACTTGCCCATTGAGTTAGTGGGGTTGTGCCCCAACTGTATGCAATGCACGTGATTGTGGTGTAATAGTATGACATGACAGAGATAAATCAGGCAGTGAGGGGCAATATAACGCCTCCTCACCACCTCTTCAGAGAGCACTTCATTCCAATGTGAGTGTGAAATAGCACCTACTGGGTAACATTATCAGGAGGTAAGGGGGGGACACTGGAAGAAGGGGGGATCAGAGAAGTAAGGATCAAACAGCCTTTTTAAACAATGCAGAGAATTAACCCCTTATGTTCCACAGTGAGTATATCAAGCATGAGGAAAGAAAAAACAGAGGGCGCACAGGCCTAGTGCATTACCATGAAAAATGTTTAATAAAAAAATAATAAAGTAGGCATTGTACTCACAAACGACAATATAGTCAAGGCACATCATAAAGAACAGCTGGGTCAACACCACGCTGAATAACAGTCCGCAATAGGGAGTGTAGACATCCAATAGGCTGACGCGTTTCGAGGACTTGCCTCATAATCATTATTGGTTTCCTTTATTCATCCTTGTGTTAAAGTGGTACTAAACCCACAACAGTAAAATCAGTCTGTATATGCAGTAAAGCATGCTTGATATACTAAGAACCAGCAAACACAAATGCTCCAGCGCTTGGGGATGGACTCGATGCAGGCTACAACCACATTAGGAATGTCCTGGAACATGCACACCTTGCTGCCCTCAAATAGACCGGGAGAATCCAAATATACATCTCCAGATGCTGGGTTTCATCCCTGGTGATGCTCTGCCAGGCCTCTACTGCAACTGTCTTCAGTTCTTGCTTGTTCTTGGTGCATTTTCCCCTCAGTTTTGTCTTCAGCAAGTGACATGCATGCTCAATCGGATTCAGGTCAGGTGATTGACTTGGCCATTGCATAACATTCTACTTCTTTCCCTTAAAAAACTCTTTGGTTGCTTTTGCAGTATGCTTTGGGTCATTGTCCATCTGTACTGTGAAGCGGCATCCAATGAGTTCTGAAGCATTTGGCTGAATATGAGCAGATAATATTGCCCCAAACACTTCAGAATTCATCCTGCTGCTTTTGTCAGCAGTCACATCATCAATAAATACAAGAGAACCAGTTCCATTGGCAGCCATACATGCCTACGCCATGACACTACCACCACCATGCTTCACTGATGAGGTGGTATGCTTAGGATCATGAGCAGTTCCTTTCCTTCTCCATACTCTTCTCTTCCCATCACTCTGGTACAAGTTGATCTTTGTCTCATCTGTCCATAGGATGTTGTTCCAGAACTGTGAAGGCTTTTTTAGAGGTCGTTTGGCAAACTCTAATCTGGCCTTCCTGTTTTTGAGGCTCACCAATGGTTTCCATCTTGTGGTGAACCCTCTGTATTCACTCTGGTGAAGTCTTCTCTTGATTGTTGACTTTGACACACAAACACCTACCTCCTGGAGAGTGTTCTTGATGTGGCCAACTGTTGTGAAGGGTGTTTTCTTCACCAGGGAAAGAATTCTTCAATCATCCACCACAGTTGTTTCCGTGGTCTTCCGGGTCTTTTGGTCTTGCTGAGCTCACCGGTGCGTTCCTTCTTTTTAAGAATGTTCCAAACAGTTGTTTGGCCACACCTAATGTTTTTGCTATCTTTCTGATGGGTTTGTTTTGTTTTTTCAGCCTAATGATGGCTTGCTTCACTGATAGTGACAGCTCTTTGGATCTCATCTTGAGAGTTGACAGCAACAGATTGCAAATGCAATAGCACACTTGAAATGAACTCTGGACCTTTTATCTGCTCATTGTAATTGGGATAATGAGGGAATAACACACACCTGGCCATGGAACAGCTGAGAAGCCAATTGTCCTATTACTTTTGGTCCCTTAACAAGTGGGAGGCACATATGCAAACTGTTGTAATTCCTACACCGTTCACCTGATTTGGATGTAAATACCCTCAAATTAAAGCTGACAGTCTGCAGTTAAAGCACATCTTGTTTGTTTCATTTCAAATCCATTGTGGTGGTGTATAGAGTCAAAAATGTTAGAATTGTGTCGATGTCCCAATATTTATGGACCTGACTGCATGTCTGCAATCTCTGGCCATGTCCTGTACTATGTCTGCAGTCTCTGGTCATCTCCTGTAGTATGTCCGCAGTCTCTGGTCATCTCCTGTACTATGTCCGCAGTCTCTGGTCATCTCCTGTACTGTGTCCGCAGTCTCTGGTCATCTCCTGTACTATGTCCGCAGTCTCTGGTCATCTCCTGTAGTATGTCTGAAGTCTCTGGTCATCTCCTATAGTATGTCCGCAGTCTCTGGTCATCTCCTGTAGTACGGCCACAGTCTCTGGTCATTTCCTGTGCTATGTCTGCCGTCTCTGGTCATCTCCTGTAGTATGTCCGCAGTCTCTGGTCATCTCCTGTACTATGTCCGCAGTCTCTGGTGATCTCCTGTACTGTGTCTGCAGTCTCTGGTCATCTCCTGTACTATGTCTGCAGTCTCTGGTCATCTCCTGTAGTATGTCCGCAGTCTCTAGTCATCTCTTGTAGTATGTCCGCAGTCTCTGGTCATCTCCTGTACTGTGTCCACAGTCTCTGGTCATCTCCTGTACTGTGTCCGCAGTCTCTGGTCATCTCCTGTACTGTGTCCCCAGTCTCTGGTCATCTCCTGTACTGCGTCCGCAGTCTCTGGTCATCTCCTGTAGTATGTCCACAGTCTCTGGTCATCTCCTGTACTATGTCTGCAGTCTCTTGTCATCTCCTGTACTATGTTTGCAGTCTCTGGTCATCTCCTGTACTATGTCCACAGTCTCTGTTCATCTCCTGTAGTACATCCACAGTCTCTGGTCATCTCCTGTACCATGTCTGCAGTCTCTGGTCATCTCCTGTACTATGTTTGCAGTCTCTGGTAATCTCCTGCAGTATGTTTGCAGTCTCTGGTCATCTCCTGTACTATGTCTGCAGTCTCTGGTCATCTCCTGTACTATGTTTGCAGTCTCTGGTCATCTCCTGTACTATGTCCACAGTCTCTGTTCATCTCCTGTAGTACATCCACAGTCTCTGGTCATCTCCTGTACTATGTCTGCAGTCCATTGGTTTAAAATAATTTTTTTCTTTTTTTTCCTCCTCTAAAACCTAGGTGCATCTTATGGATTGAAAAATATGGTATTTTATATACAGCACTTTGCTGTCCTGTTTCCACTATCCTTAATATGTTTATATGTATCAGTGGCAATTGTTTGAGCATTTGTGTGGAGTTAATCATGACTCTAATAAGGAAAAATACGATTTATTCTTTTTTAGGGAGGGTAGTTATACCAACCATTCCAATAGTAAAATTGTTGCAACAGTTGTTACAATTGTTGTTACAGATTTTAAACCCCCAATAAACAAACTATTTCACAGACAACTCTTGTTTTAATTGTCAACACTTAAAACTTAATCCAGCTAGATGATTTGAAAAACAACTCACGGCAACATAAAATGTCTTCAATTATTAGTTGATCAAGAAAGGTTCCAGTAAATACTTAAAAGATGGTATGTATTCTGAACAACATAGAACTTGAAGAGAAGCTGGGTTGGGAAAAAGGCGCGCTGTTAACTCACTTGTGCTTTGAGTATTAGATTGCGGGAGGAGGGTAGGACAATTTGTTCATTGCCTGGTACTGGAAAAGTGACAGGATGTTCAAACAGTGCTGGAATGACTGGCATGAAGATCAGTATTTTAGGATGACACTATAAACTATGATGTTCTGCTGCTTGTTTAAAAAATGTGTTTTCCCTGTGGGTTTACTTTAACATGAATATTTATTTTTCTATTTAATTAATTCCAATAATAATTAAAAACCCCAGTTATCGCACAGGGCTTGAAGCCACTGGCTAACTGAACATCCTGAGGATTTCCACACCTATGAGTTCCACACAACACTCACCTGGCTCATGATGGCTGGATGACCACCTGGCAGTAACATTCAGAAAGGAGAGTAACCATACAACTAGTTGTCCAGTGTACTGAAACACTATCCTAGTTAGAGGCTGGTAAAGTCTGACTGCAGAAGAAACAATAAGATGCTGTATAGCATGCATGAGTGCAGGACTATAAAGACTATTTACTCTGTGTCCTTAAGGTAGCTTCTAATCTGTCATGTAACAGGATCTCTAGCTACCAAGTGGCTGTTGGATGCTTAACATGGCTCTAACCTATGCTGATGCAGTTTCTACTTTCAAAATGTTGTCAATGGGACTTTAAGGGCACCAAGATCTATATTACAAAAGGAACATCCTAAGGATTTCCACACTTACGAGATCCGCATAACTGTCACCTGGCTCCTGATGGCTAGATGACCACCTGACAGTAACTTTCAGAAGGGAGACTAACTTTACAATCCTGTTCATAGTGGTTTGTAGTTTGGTTAGTTTTACAACCACAACTTAGGCTGCAATCATTTCATCTTCATACAACTACGTGTCCAGTGTACCAAAAAAATGTCTCAGTTATAAGGCAGGTATTGTCTGACTGCTGAAGAAACAATAAGATTCTGTATAAAATGCATCAGTGTGGGACTATAAAAAACATTCTGATGACATTATTGGAATAGCAATGTTTAAGTGAATCGAGTTTTACTGAAAAAATATATCATGGGAAAATAAGCATACATACTCATTTAGCCCTTTACTGAATAGACTGACAATGCCCCTGTGACCTTTTAAGAACAGTGAATTGTCAGTTCTTAAAGAGTATGGAAAAATGTATCAAAATGCATCAGCATTTGCTGCACATTTTTGGGTGTCATTCAGGGCCAGAGGCTGAGGCTTTGGTTGAAGTTTCCTTCTGTTTTATGCTATGAGCCTAACACTCATCTGTGTTTGTTAGTATAATTGTTTACTACTTTAATTTTGCCAATGCACTAGGCTGGGGAACCTTTTTTGCCTTTTGTTACATATACCTGGGTATATATACACTATATTGCTAAAAGTATTAGGACACCCCTCCAAATCATTGGATTTAGGTGTTCCAAACACCTCCATGGCCACAGGTGTAAACAATCAAGCACCTAGGCATGCAGACTGCTTCTAGAAACATTTGTGAACAAATAGGTCGCTCTCAGGAGCTCAGTGAATTTAAGCATGGGTACCGTGATAGGTTGCCACCTGTGCAATAAGTCCATTCATGAAATTTCCTTGCTACTAAATATTCCACAGTCAACTGTTAGTGGTATTGTAACAAAGTGGAAGCAACTGAGAATAACAGCAACTCAGCCACGAAGTGGTAGGCAACGTAAAATGACAGAACGGGGTCAGCACATGCTGCAGTGCGCAGAAGTTGGCAACTGTCTGCAGAGTCAATAGCTAAAGACCTCCAAACGTCATGTGGACTTCGAATTAGCACAACAACAGTGCATAGAGAGCTTCATGGAATGGGTTTCCATGGCCGAGCAGCTGCATCCAAACTTTACATCACCAAGTGCAATGCAAAGAGTTGGATGCAGTTGTTTAAAGCACTGTACTCTGAAGCAGTGAAAACATGTTCTCTGGAGTGACAAATCATATTTCTCTGGCAATCCAATGGATGTGTCTGGGTTTGGCGGTTGCCAGGGGAACGGCACTTGTCTGACTGCATTGTGCCAAGTGTAAAGTTTGGTGGAGGGGGATTATGGTGTGGGGTTGTTTTTCAGGGGTTGGGCTTGGCTCCTTAATTCCAGTGAAGGGAACTCTTAAGGCGTCAGCATAGCAAGATATTTTGGACAATTTAATGCTCCCAACTTTGTGGGAACAGTTTGGGAATGGCCCTTCCTGTTCCAACATGATTGCTCACCAGTGCACAAAGCAAGGTCCATAAAGACATGGATGAGTGAGTTTGGGGTGGAGGAACTTGACTGGCCTGCACAGAGTCCTGACCTCAACCTGACAGAACACCTCTGGGATGAATTAGAGCGGAGACTGCAAGCTAGGCCATCTTGCCTGATACCAGACAAATGCTCTTCTTGAAAAATTGTCAAACATTCCCATAGACACACTCCTAAACCTTGTGAATAGCCCTCCCAAAAGAATTGAAGCTGTTATAGCTCCAAAGGGTGGGCCAACTCAATATTGAACCCTACGGACTAAGACTGGGATGCCATTAAAGTTCACGTGCATGTAAAGGCAGGTGTCCCAATACTTTTAGCATATAGTGTAGTATAAATAAAGATACCTCCAGATGTATGTTGCAACAAAGTTCAGTTGCAGGGGCTCCTGAGGATGATCTTGATGTGGTGTCTGTCTTGTTGCTGATCAGCAATGATGGGAATATCTTCCAACTGTTGTCCAACCAGCATGGAATACAAGCTTTTTACCAACAGAAATTGCGGTGTGGCACTGGGACTCAGAGTTAGCCAATCTACTCTGTTTTCTTAAAGTCCCTAGTAGCTTGTATCTGGATCTCTAACTACCAAGTGGCTTTTGGATGCTTAGCATGGCTCTAACCTAAGTTGATGCAATTTTTACTTTCAAAATATCTCCAATGGGACTTTAAGAGCACCAAGATCTATAATACAACAGGGAATATATGGCGCATAAGGGATCAAAACACCACCTAGTGAAATCTAAGAAATCCCAAGTAAGTAAGTCATTATAAAGTATGGTTGAAAGTGTCCGTAACACTCAAGGCTGCTGGGCCCGAGCGCTAGAAGCAATCTCTGTGAGTTTGAAAATAAAGGAGAAAAGGGGCAAGCGCCATTTGAGTGTAGTATCACAACCTTTTTTTCAGCAAACAATTAGCTGCTCACATAGTGAAGAAAACAAATCACTTATCAATGTAAAACATCACAGACATCCTGGTCCTATAGATCCCCACTGAAGAAATGCAGCCCCTTGCTCTGTGTTTGGAGCCAAAGATGCTGGCAAGGGATCCGGAAACATCCAAAACAAGCTTGGATCGCACAGACAGTGCAGGTGGAGATTATGTCAATCTGAGGTTGTATGGCAGTGTGTGGGCGTGGCTTCGTGTTTTGGGCAACAATAGTAAACTATTAAATGTACAGTAAGAACACTTGCCTAATAATCACTGCTCCTAGTCTGGATTCAGCAGAAGCTCTTTCATGTGGACATGTGGTCTCAAAAAAAAAACTCTCTTCCCATTTACCTTTCCAGGGAGGGTTTTCAACCTCTTCAATTATCTGATAAGCAGCACATCTATTTTAAATGCAGACAGTAGAGGGCAGCAGACTTCTCCAAAGATATCATAAAAAAATAGATTAGCCTAGGTAGAAAACGTGTAAGAATATGAGCTTTAGCTAGAAAAGATTGAGTAAAGCAGGCCATAGATGGATCAAATCTTGGCTGGTACAGCAGGGACCGGTCGAGGGTCAATTTATCTATGGGCAGGCTGGTTGTACTGAAGTCGATCCAATGATTGACTTCAGTGCAACCAGCCTGTCAGATTTGTTACATGCAATTACTGCCTTAAATTTTATTGTACTTTGGGTGAGATGCACGGGTTGTGACGTGCATTACTTCTATAGTATTAAAAACTGTAATAATACCATAATGTGACAGTTCTTTACCTTCTGTACTCTGATAAGGCCATACAATAAGGATATCTTGAAATAAAGTTTTTTTCTGTAATGGGTTAATAACCCATTATCATGTTCAACCTTGAGAATGTCCTATCTAAATGTATCCATTCATAGGCAGACAGTTAATCTACTTGTAAAAGATTTTTTTTTATCTTCTTAATATTTCATAGTCTTTGCTGGAAATCCGATGCTTCACTGCTGATAGTGCTTTAGTTAATGTATAACAATTATTTCAATGAATTTACAAAGCTCAGCTGTGTTACTGTACTTACACAAATCTTCAATAGAAGACAGAATAATAGACGATTCAATCAGTTTATCAGTGGCATAAATATGTAGGTAAAGACATAACCAATAGTAAAAGAGAATTTATACAACTGTTACTGTTCCTCTTACCAGGGTAGTTTATGATTTCTAGCTTTTTGTCTGATAAATTAAAAAGTCAGCTTCACTTATTCAGCAAGTCAGTGCAATAAAGCAAATCACAGTCAAAAAAGATTTTCTGAAGAGATTATGACTGGTTGCAATAGATGATGACACTTTAAACACCACTGTTTCTGTTCATTTTTAAATAAGCCCAAATGTGTATAAATGTTAGTGGCCATTTATAGAGACTGGTCTCTATGAAATGTTCCACTTAATGTAGAAGAATATAGGCAGCCTTTATGCTGGGGTAGCATGATGGTGTTTGCTGTGTTCCCCAGGGAGGGGCTTAGGGGTTGCATTTGCAAAAAAACCCCATTCTCCAGAGGGCCCATGCGGCTCCCATGTACATAAGAGAGGCAGTGGGGGGGGGGGCATAATATGAAGGAACCAATCCCCTCCATTTTCCTCCTGAAGCCACTGAATGTCTTCTTCTCCTCCTCTGCCTCCCACAGGCATTCAGGAGGAAAATGGAGGGAATCTGTTCTTCTATACACCTCCCCTGCCTCTCCTCCTGTCCAGTTTCTTTCTGCCACCCCCCAGGTCCCTGTGCTTTCTTCTGGCTCCGTGTGCTTTCTCCTGACCCCCCTTGTTCCCTACAACTCTGCCAACTTCCCCCTCCCCTCTCTCACTGGTTGCTGTAGGGGATGTGTCAGGATGAAGAGCTAGGAAGGTGATTGGTAAATATATAATTTACTGACCCCTTTCTTGTCTGAATATACAGAGTCAGTGATTGGTAAAAATAATAAAAAATAAAAAACTACTGACACCAGTGGCAGAACTACCTCGATTGCAAAGGTTGCACTTGCAACTGGGCCTTGGTGTTTCACCTTGGGGCTCGGAAGGAAGCGCCTTGGCTGGGGGTCAAGGAGGCCCTTCATGGTTTCTTGTACTCTGCCAGGGAGCCTTTCACCTTACTCCTGAACAGAGGACCAGTATTAAAGATAGCACTCTGGTGGTGCAACCTGAGTTTTGAGAAATGTGGACCCAGAAAGTTCTCCTTCCTTGACACACTCACAGAGAGAGAAAGGGAGAAGGGATGAAGGTAGATATATACCGTATGAACTCTTTGGGTGATGATATTTTCTGGCTTAAGTAAAGATAGCTTTAGTGCACATGGTCTGTCAAGTGGACATTTATGGCATATCAACAGCACCGTCAAAAGATCCTAGAGTTACAAGATGGGACAGGTACTGGTTGCACAAGGGGATAATGGAAGAAGCAAGTGTGTAGAGAGACTGATAATATATATTTAAGGAGGGCCAGGGTATTGATGATAGTGGCTATGGAAATTAAAAGAATGATTTTCCTGCCTCAAGAAGGCCCTTGTCAGAGGCAAGTAAGTGAAGGCTTGCAAAATAGAGAAAAATATGGGAGCAGC
Organism: Staurois parvus; assembly: GCF_062004578.1. NCBI lineage: Eukaryota > Metazoa > Chordata > Amphibia > Anura > Ranidae > Staurois > Staurois parvus. Next base: position 24,824,065 of record NW_028317951.1, on the reverse strand, counting down.
GGGATAGCCTGCCTCCTGGTAACATAAGTATGAAAGAAATGCTGTAATGCAGATCTGGAGAGGCACTAGTAATTAGAACATAAATAATTATGTTAACTGGTAAATGTCTTGTCCATGACTGGGACGCACTAGTGAAAGTGACCCTGGGAGTGTAATCAAAGGGTAATCTGAACTGAATTTCTGACATATGGATTTAAGTGTCTCTTTTATTACAACATTCGTTTATTATATGTGAGAGGGTGACATGCTGTCTTGTGTGCCCAGTACACAGCCACTAGCTACAGATTTTGGACATCTTACACATGTAAATGTCTTAGTATGGAGCATGTTGATGAGGAAGAGAAAGGAGACTAATGACTGATCAGTCTTCCTCACTGTCCAATCATAGCCTCATTGCAGGGGATGACCAGGTTGTATTACTTAAGTACTGTTACTAAGCAGTAGGAATTGGTTAAAAAAATACCTGCTATGTTTATTGTTTTTGTTGTTGATAGTAAACAAATCCCAAAAGCATGTAGGTCTGAATGCCGCTCAAACCGATCCCCAGGAGTCAGAAAACAACGTTTGTGTGATAGATGGCCTCAGCCGTCGCTCCAGCACAGATGGTCACAGATGGCTAAGGCCATCTATAACGCACATGTTGTTTTCTGACTCCTGGGGATTGGTTTGAGCAGCATTCACCCCTACATACTACACCAAGTCTCTGGAGTAACTTGGGACGCTGCTCCCTCTTTCTTTCTCTGCTGACAGGGTGATTATCATTTACATACAGCCTCAAGTGGTGCCACAAGCTCCTCAGTGGTTCAAATCTCAAAAGCAGATGCATTTTTAGTAGCAGTAGCCTCAGTAATCCAGCACAGTCATGTCTGGTACTCTATTTCGGGCATCACTTCTGCCCCCGACTTCCAATCATCTGCAAGACTCCTTGTATCTTGAATCTCATATGGCAGCAGGACCACACTGCACAAGCGGGCTTCAATTACCCTTCCAGGCTTTCCACCAGCACAATCGCAAACTTTCTAGGCTCAGGCCTCACTGAACAGCAGAGTGCTTAGACCTTCCCTAGGCTGAGGCCCGAAAGGGAAGAGAGTCTTACAAGGGCAGTCCCAAATACTTATGTCCTTCCCCAGCATGCACCACTGACAATAAACCTCCTAGTGGTTGACCAGAGTGAACATAAATATTCATAACCCAGCATTACTGTGACCTCTCATTCCATTGCCAGAAGTACAAGTGGCACCTATTGGCAGCAGTACAAAAAACAGCTCTGAGCTTAAAGCAAAACTAAATGAACACAGACTACAAATCAGCAAATTAAATTTCCATAATCACCTCTGTTTAGAGCCAGGTGGCTGCACACAGAATGCTAATTGTTTACATAGCAATTAAATAGAGGTTCCCCTAACTTTATATACCTTATTAAATCCAAATGTATTTTTTTAAATTATATTAGTACCTGAATAAATCACTTGACCCCCTTTACTGCAAAAAAACCCCCAGACCTTGCATGGTAGGCTATGGATGTATCTACATCATTGGATGAGCTTTAAAGACTATCTAAGTACTAGAGTAAGGTAACTACTATTGTAGGGAATGCCTGAAATTTTAATTTCTTGGTCCAGACTTCTAAATGCAAAGCCAATCACACAATCAGAAAACAAGATTTACTGTGTCATTCTGAACATTGTCAGTGTACAGGATGCCTCCATCTTGCCACATTGCAAGAAGGTGCTTTTTTATTTACAATTATTAGAAAATCACAGCATGGCTGTGCAAGGTGGGTGGTCAGGGCAAGTTTGAGCATTGGAAGAGAGCAGGCTGAGTTCCCAGCACAGCTAGAGAAATGACCACTGTGTGTTCTCCTGCTTAGTGTGGTTAGTTTTTAATAGCAAAGCAGAGGGACTGGCAGGAACACCAAGAATTTCACACAAAGGAAGCAACACAAAGAGACCAGGATACTTTTTCATACAAGTACATGGTACGGTAGGCACGTACCAGGAGTATGAAATGGTGGGTTTACATATTCTTGAACTTCAGTAGAGAAAAGTGAGGTCACCAACTTGTGTGTTGTGCTTCCCACTAAGACTGTGTAAATCCTAGGACTGAATAGAATATACAAAACCTTTGGCAGGCTTTAATCAGACACAGCTCGTGTTCTGCTGTGAAAATAAAGAACAATAAACATCATTTTAAAGTTTTTTTGCTGTTTCAATGTCTAAAAATCAAAGTCTTTCCAAAAGGACTTACAACTTTTCTATTTAATGTGACTTATGTAAGCTTTTGCCATTGTTTTACCTTTTTTCCATTTCTTATATAATAATAGATGCATTATGCTCAGTTGAAATCTGTAAAACAAATCCTTGTTTTGTTTGCAAACAAAAACAAGTAAAATATTACAGCCCCCTTATGCATTACCAGCTGATACACAGAGCTCACTGCAATCTACAAAACTGCCAGACTGGTTTAATTAAACAATGTTCAGAGCTTCCAGGGGCCAGCAGCAGCATTTCATCTCAGGGCATGCAGCATGTGGAATCCTACTGATCCTTATAAAGCAATGTACAAGTTGAAATTATATCCTTTATTTCTTATTGTCTATGCCAGACAAGAATGTTTTATTTAGGAACAAATTCAATTCTAGTAGCTTACATGGAAATACATACGGACGTGAGTGAATATTTTCTGTTTTAGGGTATTTTCTGTAACTTTGGCAAACCAAAGAGCTTTTTTTAGATTATTTTCCTTATCTTAAAGAATGCTGATAAACAATGTATTTAACTCAACTAATTACAAAATGCAGGCATAAGAAATTTCAGTAAAGTAACAATAATGTAGAACTGAAAAATACTAATTGGATAATCAGGCCAGCCACAGTTAGAATATAAAAAGTAGTTTTAACTGCAATACTTATCTCCAGGAATGCAAAAAATTATCTCCAGGAATGTCCCTCTTCAGTGTTAACCACTTTAGGACTACCCCATAGCAGATAAACTGCTACAGGGAGGCCCTCCTGTGCAAAATCATGTATATAAACGTGATTTTGCACTTCTGCCTAAGGGGCGCACCTGAATACCACCGGGGGGCCACTTCGCCTGTGATTATTCACAGCAGAAGCCAATCTGCAGGTGCCGGGCAGTGGATGTCTGTCGGCACCCAGCAATTGTCAGGGGGAGACACAGAACTGAGCTCTGCCTATGTAAACAGGGCAGAGCTGCATTCTGACAGGATGGAAGTGATGGTTCTTGTGTCCCTGCAAAGCAGGGAATAAAATTCATCACTGCCCTTAGTAAAAGCAACACACAGTTTGCACAAAAGCACTAGCTACACACACAGTTAACCCTTTGATCACCCTAGATGTTTAGTACAGTACTAGCCAGTGTCAGTGAATATTTTAGCACTGATCACTGTATTAGTGTCACTGGCTCCCACAAAGTGTCAATTAGTGTCTGATTGTCCACTTCAATATCGCACTATAAGTTACTGATCACGCCATTACTAGTATAAAAAATAAATAAATAAAAATTCCAGTATATATACCGCCATTTGTACATGTTATAACTTTTGCGCAAACCAATCAATACACACTTATTTGGGATTTTTTTTACCAAAAATATGTAGCAGAATACATATTGGCCTAAATTTATGAAGAAATTCGATTTTTTAAATTTTTTTAATTGGATATGTTTAATAGCAGAAATAAAAAAATATATATTTTTTATTTGTCTTTTTTTGTGTATAGCGCAAAAAATAAAAAACACAGAGGTGATCAAATACCATCAAAAGAAAGCTCTATTTGTTGGGAAAAATGGCATAAATTTTATTTGGGTACAGTGTTGCATGACTGCGCAATTGTCAGTTAAAGTAACGCCATACCGTATAAAAAAAAATGGCCTGGTCAGATAGGGGGGTAAATCTTCTGGATTCTGGAGGGCAAGTGGTTAAATGAGGTGTGACATCATTCAGCTCACTTCTTCTGAGTCCAGGGAGTCGAAGACATGCCCTCTAGGGGGGGGGCTCACATGAGTATTATTTAGTGAACAGTGCTAATCTCATGGCCTGCCCACTATTTCCATAAAATATTAGAAAGAGGACTAAGGGTGAGGTTTGGGTCCACTGCTGTCATTGATTTTAGATGAATCAATATGTGTTTGAGTTTCAGAGTCATGGTGGATTAATTAAGGAATTCAGCAGATCTAATTCAATGTAACCATAATGCACTGTCTGGCCTTTGAACTTCGGTTAGATGACTTAGAAGAGCCAAAAACAGGACTTTTGGATAAGCCAGCCCCCAGACTATAAAAGAGTGATGTCACCATATTGACAATACGCTTGATCCCTGATAGGGAGAGCATAGGGAGTACTGCTGATGAACCGCATAGAGAGAGATTAGTGTAGGACTTGAAGGCGCTGGCAGGTCTTTTAAAGTAAATGTGCAGCCAGGGGCGGACTGACCATTTGGACCACTGGGGCCCGGGCTCAGTAGGGGGCCCCATGAGATGCCCCTGGTACCATTTTCATAGGCTTTTTTGAGTTTGGGCAAGGACACAGGGGCCCCATGATCCCCTATTGTCCGGGGGCCCCATGAGTTGTCAGTCCGCCCCTGTGTGCACCTATGTAGGTAGCAAAATGCTATACATCTTAGAGAATTGGGGGGAGGAGTGGAAAGTTTTTTTCACTTTTTTCATCCTTTGTTACATCTTATTGCTACTGATGTCCTGCAGCCTCCTTACAGCCTGGCCCTGTTCACATGCATTACAGTGATAACAGGCTGCATGTGTTTTTTTTTTTACACGGCATTTTTTTCTAATTAATGATAGATGCAATAATTTTTTTGTTCACTGGGCTGTTTTAACAGCGATAGCGGTGGAGTATGCCAAGCCAACACAGTCATTACAGGCAGAAGATTGTGGGAGACAGGGACAGAGTGTTGTTACTCCATTACACAAAAACAAGGTCCTTTACATCAGTATTCCCAACTTTTATTTTCATGTAAGCTAGCAATTAAAGTAAAAATAGGCTTTCCAAGTAATAGTATCATGTTAAAACATATATGGGATTTTAGTGGTTGTTGTAGATGTTTATACATCTACTTTAACAAACTATAAATTAGTTCTTGGAATTACAGTGCTGGGGTACATTTTCTTATGTGCCTTACCAATGTAACATGTTCCCATAGCTACAGTCGCCGGCTGCTGCCCCTCTGACAGATAATACAGGGAGAAGTTTCCCCGTACTATCTGTCAAATTTGAAAACAGCGCAACCTTGCGGGGCTCCGCCAACACAGCCGTATCGTTCATTCACGGACTTCCATGAATTAATGAACTGCAAGTCCTGGCATCCTCAGCTGTGCTCTTGTAGTTTTCAATGAACTACCACGGGGCTGTGGAGCGCCATGGTAGTGCATTTAAGCTTCCTATCAGAATATCTGCTTGGCCATACATCCCGTATGGCAAGCAGATATTCTGACAGGTCTGCAGGACACCTGCATGGTATCAGCGATTTACTGATCGATAGTGCAAGGCTTTCCAGGCACCTGTAGACAAAAATAATAAATGCACATTTTTTACCTGCAAAAAAAATGTTCATTTATTATTTTTGTCTAAAAGGAGAACTTATCCTTTAACGCAACTCTTCACCCTCCCCACCATTTCTTCGTTTAACCCCTGTTTATTAGGTTGCAGGTTCTGCACAGTTCATCCAAAGTTGTCCTGCTGAGATTCTCTTATCTTCTGCCACCATTGAAATCCCACACCACCCTGTTCTTGTGTGAAAGAAAAGTCAGCAGCCTTCCGATGATGCACCCCTAGGCCTGTCCCCCTCTTCCTTTTGTGAATGAAATACTGTGCTTCCTGGGATATGTGGCGTTCATATTTCAGAAGACACAGGGGGTACACTGCACATTATTTGCTAATTGTGATTGACATGCAAAAGAACAAAATTTGTGTAGTTGAGTGAAGCAGAGGTAAAGAGGAGGGAGGTTTGTTTTGATGGTGAAGATCCATATTGAGGACCAATATCTCTCTCCAACTATTGATTGATAGATAACTCTTAAACTGTCAGCACCTTTTTTCCTATTAATTGAGGCATTTCCTTTTTATTTAGAATAAAATGGTCAAAATGTGTGAACATAGGGCAGATTTTTTTTGTCAGCAATTTTTTTTAAATGCACAGTAAAGTTGAGAATAACCAGGGAATGTAACCTTTTTCTTTTCTTAGTTAAATGTATATAAAATAAATGCATTGATTGTATTAGTAACATCTGCAGTGGATTTGTATAGCCCTCTGTGATCCACATCTGATTAGTTTTATTAAACATCAGTCGCAAATTCCTCAGCTTTGCTGAAGGCTCTTTCGGATATCACATATAACAGCAGGTCAGTCTAGCAGCTCAAGCACATATTGGGCCACCTTCGGCCAGTGGTACATCCTTGACATCCAGTAGTTTTAGTTATGATAGTTTGTAAGTGTTTTAGTTACAGCTTTGCCATTCCTGCTCCTGTTGGCTTGAGAGCCCATCCACACCAGGTGCATTGGCTAAGGTGGTCCCAATGAATGGACAAGGCAACTAGCCTTATATTCTATGTGTTCCATTCACACCACTGCACTGTGGACATGCACTACTTTTTTCACTGCAGTAACATCTCCCCATTGCATTGTGTTGTGATGAATAAATATGAATAGAAGTGTGTTAATGGAGACAGTGGGTGGGTGTTGGTGAGTGCTGCTTTAAGTTTCAAGGCTTCAACCTAGGGAAAGGCAGGCAGTGTATGGATGTATGATGGTATGCTTAATTTTTTTTGCTGCTGCCTTTCCTCCACCTCTCATCTTTGGAAAAAGACTCGTAAGAAAAGGTCAATAAGGACTGAACGGAAATTAAAATAGTTCTATGAATATGTCACTGTGGGGCAGTCCAGACCAGGAACTGGTGAAAAGGGGCTGTTTTCACCAGTTTTTCACCATATATGAATCAGGTTCCCAGTCCCCCTAACACTTACGTGAGCCCCTTCTTGGTCCAGCGATGTCCACAAGAGCCTCGATTCTCCAGGGACTCTCACTCTTGACTGGCTGAGGCAGCAGCGGGAGTCATTGGCTCACACTGCTGTCAATCACAGCCAGTCAGGAGACGTAGGGGGCGGGGCTGAGCCGCGGCTCTGTGTGTGAATGGACACGTAGAGCCACAGCTAGGGAGCACATCTGCTTGTGTGCCCCCGTAGCAAGCTGTTTGCTACGGGGGCACCCGACAGGAGGGAGGGGTCAGGAGAACAAGAGTGGGACCTGAGAATAGGAGGATCCAGGCTGCTCTGTGCAAAACGACTGCACAGAGCAGGTATTTTATTTTAAAAAAAGACTTTATTATCATTTTAAATGTCAATATTAGTTATTCAATGAATGATACCATGAACCCTGTCAGGTTTCTATCTGGGACTTTGAGAACATTTTACCAGACAGGATGTGAAGGGAACTCTCCAACAGTAATACAGAAACTCTCAGAGGTAGCCAGGAACAGAGTAAAGAATTATGTGAGGAAGGCATTGCTGTTTACGTATACCAGACTACTGGACTCCTATAACTAAAGCATCCCTTTTCACTGGAGTTGCACTTTAATTATGTATGACAGATAAACACAGATAATGAAAGATATTCTTAGGACTTTTGGAAAAATGATCATTCATATGTGAAAGAAATGACCAAATGAGGTATGTCCTAAAGTAGATCTACCTCTAAGAGCCAGTTCATAGCTTGTTCACAGCATGTTTTTCCATGGCAACAGATGTAAAGTGCATTAGTGAGACGTGGTGCCATTTACTGGAGTGCAAATCCAATACACTTCCCAACAGACAAGCTTTGCCATGCAGAGCAAAACACAGCAACAAAATAATGTAGATTGCAGTGCGCTGCAAAAAAATAGTGCATGTGGCATTTTTTGATTAGTGCATTGCTATGCACCTCCATCAGCAGGTTTGTTAAGGTTCTAAATGGGTGACAATTTAGCTTGCTAAAGCACGGTGTATCAAATAGAATTGCCATTTTTGTTCCATAAAATGTTTTAAATGTCTTTTTTCATCATTTCTTGCATTTCAGTGCTTCTCATCTCCTCCTTCCACTTTCAGTCACTTCCCGTCCATATGTCTTAAATGTCTTTTTTCATAATTTCTTGCATTTCAGTGCTTCTGATCTCCTTCAGCCTCTTTCAGCCACTTCCTGTCCACATGCACTTGCTCCAGTGTCTGGACTGGCTTCCTGATAGTGACAACAGCGGACAATACCTATGCAATCTGAATCAGCGTTTGTAGTTTCCAGCAGGTATGCATGTGACAGGGTGACAACACAGGAGCACAATTGGGAAACCGGGACAGACTATTGTCACCCCATAGCAGGAAGTGACTGAACAAGAACCTACATGGTAGGATCAAAAGGTATTATTTGATTGACAGCTGAAGATCTAAATGTTCAAATTGCAATATCATGTTAAATATTATATGAGATTTGAGTGACTAAAATTAGATCTATTATAAATTAGACCTGAAAACCTTCAGACGTGTTTGTGTATAAATGGCATATTTTGACATTTGACATTAGAATGTGCTGTTTATATATTTAAAATTACCAGCCATCTTATAGAAGGTACAGGTGTACTTTTCTAAATTTTCCCTAAGGCACCCACCACCTCTACTCCACTAAACTAAACCAAACCAAACACCCCTCTATAGCTGTTAATATACTTTTGTTCCAGAGGTACAGTTTTAAATAGTCAGATCTAGACAACATTGCAGAGAATTTTAATGGGAAGGGGGGTGTTCTAAATAATAGAGGGGACCACAGCTCTGGACTAAGGAAAGTAAGCAGCATTGGAATTTGGGATTTAATGTAGCTTGGTTGATGGGGGGGGTGGCATAACAAAAGTTTAGTCCTTTGGGATGTTTTTAAAAAGTTATAAAATAGCCTGGATCATCTGCAATGGGGGTTTGTTTGTAGCATATGCATTGGGCTGCACTGTGTGGCTTTGCTCAGCACAGTTATAACTCATAGACAAGGCAATATGCCTTATGACCTTTTATTTCTGCTTACATTACCATTCTGTGGTGGTGTGTACTGAAAAAAAGTTAACCAAAAATTAAAAGTTAACAGATCACAGAAGTCCATCACAACGCATGGCAGCAGCTGTGTTTTTCACAGAGTATAATGCATGTTGTTGGTGTGAGTGACGCCTTAAAAAAATACTGTTTATATCCTTATAAATCAACATAATCATATATGTAAAAAACGTGTTTAAAATATATGTGTTAGATGATAAATAAACAGAATGGACAAAACATTAAAAAGAAAACAAAATCTATATATATGGCTAGGATAAAGACTGCATAGTTAAGCTACTTGGTATGGCCACATTTTCTCAGATTCTTTTGTACCGTTTATGAATAATGAAATCCTGTTCTGTATATCAAGAATACTACAGACCAACATGGAAAAAATAGACACAAAAGCTCCTTAAACAGGATTACAACTACTGCCCTGATTTAAGAAACCACTCAAATTCATTCTAGACTGATGTAAACACTCACCATAATTCAAAGGAATGAAATAAGGGTAAAAATATAACACAAAAAGAAAAATGCAATATTATAGAACACTTTGAAAATCTGGAGCTGAGTTGGATAACTTGTGATCACCCTGTTAATATACATTCCAAGTCCACAGAACTGCTGGGATCACCTGTTGTGCACAGAACATTTTTTGATACCAAAAGATTTATTGATAGTAACAAACGATCATATACAAAACAGGCAAAAACTGGTGAATACGTCTAACAATGCACTCTCACCCACAAAACCAAACCCACACAGGGGTGATTCATTTCACACAATGATAATGACACATCTGAAAGCCCATAGCATTGGCTGTCTAAACTCAAGATATACAGGACAGTTTAAAGACTGTCATCTTTAGTTGTCAAAGTTGGGCCAAGCGTGAAGTATATTGCAAGGTGAGAAAATAATCCTATCAGGGCTGCCAAACTGCAAAAAACTTGTCATGCTTATCTTCCGGGACTGCAGTCAGTTTTTCATTCATAAATGTGCCCTGAACCCTCAGTTTGACTTCCTCAAAATGAAAATATGGAGACTTCCAAGCATGCATGATAGTTTGTTTAGTAACTATAGAGATATGTGTGATAAGGGTGAAGCTCTGTCATGGAATATCTTTTAATAGTCTGTGGAAAAGAGTTTCCCATGGGTCCTTGCGAATATTAATCTGCAGAAACAAATTAATCATTGTATAGACTCTGATCCGTGCGTGGCGTACTTTTGGGCAAGTCATCCAAATGAGGCGTATATATCCCTCTGCTCTGCAGCCCCGGAAGCAAAAAGGTGATTAATTCAGGATACATCTAGCTACTCTTGCAGAGTAAAACACCATTGAGAGAGAACCAGCTCTCCGGTGCTCAAAGTATTTTTGGATGTTGCTTGCTAAAGTTTTGTCCAATCTTCTTGGGGAAAGCAGTTTTATGTAGGTTTCATTCCCAACAAGCACAGTGGAGAGGATCACTATCAAATATATTACCCAGTACAAATGAGTATATAACAAGAGGACACCCTTAGTAGTTGGATTTGTTCTAGAAGGGATTTGAAGGCCCCAAGGGACATAGGGGAATCATGATTCTTCAGCAGGGACTACACAAAGTGACGTATTTGTACAAAGTATATAGTAGAAGAATTCTTCAGTTGGAGTGTGGTGTAATTCTTGAATATGTGCAAACGAGCAAACCCCATGATCAGTGAGTATGGAGTAAAGCCTTGCATAACCACAGGATAACCACCATCTAAAGTCATGTTAATCAGTCATGCCAGAGGGGAACAAAGGGCAGTCAAAGAGGTGGAGTAAGGGCAAGTACAGAGAAACTAAGCTTGCTAAATACAAACATGTAAAGTATGTTCTAGAACCGGTTTGAAAGGCTTCGGACAAAAATGATGTCCATTTAATAGAATCGAAAAGCATTGGGGAAATATCCACAATATCCCGAAAAGCCTATAATGACAGATCTGTATTGGAATGTAATATTTGCACCACTATATAATAATAAAAATAATAATAATAATAATGTATATTGGGTAGACTTAGAACCCTGCAAATTTTGGATTTATACAAAAGATGACAATTGTATCTTGGACTAATTGGACCTCATATAAATTTTTAAATTTGAGTTTGTAATAGGCGCAGGACATGGAAAGGTAATCTGAATCGATAAAACATGAAACGGGTAGAGTCATTTAGGTAAGTATGTTATCTTTACAGAGTGTATACAGCCAAACCAGGAGATGTAAGTATAGTCCCATGATCTTACCAATGCTTTGAGGTGTTTAAGTAGAAGGAAAATATTGGCGTGATATAGTGTACACAGAACATTATTACATTTATTATACTGCTCCTACCCTGGCTTTGATTAATGTATCAATATTTAAAAAACGTATATGAGACAACTGTACTTTAACACATGATGAGCAGAATTATGCAGCCTCTGACAGTTTGTTCAGCGTTTGTCATCTTGGAGATTTGGATACCTGTGTCCCTGCCATGCACTTTCCTTTGACTTCTATTGACTTCTACATCACTACAGGATTCAAAAGGCAGGGAGACACAGGTATATGATGCTCCTGACAGGGCCAAATTGCAAAGATTTTAACAGAGCCTGTAGCGATGAAATAGTGGGAGACAAGACAAACAAACACATTGGAGAGGTGAGTATACTCCCTATTCTTTTACAATGGAGTGCCAGTTTAATTAATCTAAGGGCCTTTTTAATCACTGTAAATGGACTGTGGTGCCCAAAGTCAATAGGGTCTCGATCATGTACGACCAGGACTGGATGCTAAGTGCTGGTATTATTGTGAGCCTGTACTACTGGTTCCTGATCATTAGTATTTGATTGTGAGCTGTCCTTGACAGCTTGCTAACAGTTCTAAGGGTGCCATTGGAGCATGCCCCAGAACAAGACAGCCATTCATATATGTGTATAGCTGCTGTAAAAAGGTTAAAAGAGATATAGGGAGGTCACAGATGGCATGTATAACATGCATGCACTTACAATTAAAAAATGTATCTGATGATATCCACTGTGAGTCATTTTTCACAGCATTCAAATGGAAATCACACTGCACTTACCAGATAATGAAAATCCTATTTCTGCTACATGTACTAGGTATACCTCTTAAAATAATTACTCCACTCATGTTTTTACAGATACACATCTTTTTCCTGTCTACGTATGTTCCTTTGTTAAATATCCACAGCCAAACTCGCTGATATATTCCTGGGTTTTTACACGGAATGAATCTCTGTGCATAAACTTGTTTCACCTTTTCAGCCTGATATATAGGTCAGATGACAATTGGACTCCTTGATTTGTGTGTACAGATATAACATTATGTGCTCCATGTTCCATTGTTTCCATTAACCAGCCACTTCACACTGAGTGGACAATTTAATCTTATCACTGGCTGAAATCCAATTATCCTCATATGTGATTGGCTGAAAAATATCTCATCTGCTGTAATGTGTATCTAATGATATGGGTGTCTATGGCACCATAAAAATTGCCACTTTAGGCATTTTTCACATATCACTAATCAGAACAGATGTCAGAGAGCACTATTCATTTTGCAAAGCATATGCCACATTCTGTTGGGTCATGTCATTTGGAAATTAAACAAAAAATGTTATGGTTCTTGCACTTTCACTTGTTTAACCATTTGAATGTGCTTTAGCAATGTTGACTGGCTCTTGTAGCATTGTACATGCAGAATTGTAGTGAGCTTTATGTATTCCATGCAAATTCATCAACATATAAATCTTTTAATTATACTTCAAAGAGAAATACGGGGGGACCTCTAAGCTGACCTTGCCTCATGGAAGTATGTATTGCATTCATTGCTGACCTTTTGGCTTCAGTAATCTGAATCAATTACCTGGAACATGTATGTAGGTATAGAAAAATTGAAACCACAAGGTTGTCCTAATAGCCAGGCATCTAACATTTTCAGAAGAAGCTCAGGCCTTACATTTTGGAAGAATACTGTAAACCATGTTTTTATTACATAAAAAGAGGTTAGTGAAGGAGGTCATGGCCACTCAATGTCTAGATGTTGATGTATACAGATTTAAAGATTTATTAAAGAGAAATGATAATGGTTTGGGACTTTTTTTAATTGTTTTTAATGGATTATACATTTCTTACTGGGGTTTTGTTTGCTTTTTGTTTTTACTTTTCACAAATATTATATGCATAAACCATTATTACAGTGCACTAATGGCACTGGTGTCACATAGCACTTTAGGATTTGTAAAGAGAATTTCCAACAGAAGCTTATATATAAAATCTTCCATGCTGCAATGTGTATCCCTGTATTTTTGCCTACATTATTTAAGTCACCCTGCACCACTATGTGATTCCAAAACTTAAAGTGAAATTAACTATTTTATCTCATGTGTGGTGCTTTTGTCTAAAACAACTAGTATGTGATATATGCATAAAATACTATGTGCTAAAACAAATTGTGAAAGCAAAGCATTCGGGGATTTTAAAGGATAAGTGCGCCATTTGCACCAAAATAATAAATGCACTTTATTTTGCAGGTAAAAAAATGTGCATTTATTATTTTTGGCTGTAGGAGACTGGAAAGTATTGCACCAGCAATAAGTAGATCGCTGGTGCCATGCAGGTGTCCTGCAGACCTGTTACTATAAATTCTTGCCCGTACACAATGTACAGGCAAGCAGTTATACTGACAGGAAGAGAAGATTTAATGAACTCCCATGGCGCTCCACAGTAGTTCACTGAGAGCTACAAGCCAACATCCACTGAGGCTGTTGGGACTTATAGTTCATTCATTCACAGAACACTGTTAAAGAATGATGCGGACATGTGAGCAAAGCCCCCCTGCTGTTTTTAAATCTGACAGCTTGTATGGAGAACCTTTCGCCGTACTTCTATCAGAGGGACGAGGGCAGCAGGCGGCGCATGCAGCATTGGGAACATGTTACATGTTCCACCCTAAAAATAGGTGGAACATGTAACATGTTTCCAAATGTGAACTTATACTTTAAGCTAAAAACAAAAACAGACTCATGCCGGCCATACATGGGTCGAAATTCGACCGATTTTTCATCCGAAAATCAGACCTAAGAATAATTGGCCGATTTTTACTGTTAGTGGATCAATGGCATCGGCCGTTTTCGTGGTTCCTCCCCTTTTCGGTGATCAGGCATGTTGGAAAATTCATGAAAAACAAACGATTTTCGACTCAATGATGGTCAAATCGTACTATCATTTTTCCGAAAAGAATATGCGTTTGAGCCGTGACCTGGAAGGAACAGAAGTTTCACCTGTTATATGGGGTGAATTTTATGACTTGGTCGGCCGATTTTCGCAATCATTGATGGCACCATCAGATTACCGAGCTAACAACGTTTTCGATTTTCGGACGAAAAATCATTCGGAATTCTACCCATGTATGGTCTGCATTAGTGCTCCCCATATCAACCATGTATTCTAAAAAGCAAAGAGTAAAAACACTCACTCCACCTGGTGGAGTTACAAGGTGACATCACAACCTGGGGAAGCAAATCAGGAGGTATAGATACATGTTGATTGCACCATAAACCTAGAACCATCAGCAGCTTTGCCATATGTCATCTTAGTGCAATAGTGGATGTGAATGTTTTTAATCTTGGCTTTCTTAACCCTTGCATGCCGACTGTATGCAGATATGCAGCCTCACGGAAGTGGGTCTTTTATCTTTGAGGCCCCATATCTGCCTACTTGTCTTTGTGCTGGGAGCACCCCCCACAGAACACTCCAAGCACAGAGACTGAGCTCTCATCAAGAGCCCTGTGTCTTGTACTAACGATCGGGGCCCAGGACTCCCATGTACCAGTAACCTGATCGCTGTGATAGCCTCTGATTGGCTATCATAGTGATCAGTTACTGTATAGTCTGCTTCTGTGTTTTCTTTCTCTTCTGAATGGAGAGAAAGATACATTGTATCTCCTGGCAGGAGAGAAAGATGTAAACAAACAAAAGTGTGTAAAAAAATTTAAAAAGAAAAAATGAAAAAATAGCTAAGGTTTGATCTAGGTCAGGGGTGGGCAATGTGCGGCTCTCCAGCTGCTGCAGAACTACAAGTTCCTTCATGCCTCTGTCAGTTTTGCAATGTCCATTCTTTGCAATGCCTCATGGGAAATGTAGTTCCACAAAAGCTGGAGAGCCGCACATTGCCCACCCCTGATCTAGGTCAGTGGCAGTGTTATTTTTAGGGTCAAGGTAAGGGTCATAGTTCAGGATCAAAGGTCTGGTTCAGTATATTTTAGGTAGGATTTTTTTTTAAAAGCATTTTTTAAATTAGCATTACTGTCAGTGTGTTTTAGGTTGTTCTTTGGTGGTAAGTTATGGTAATAGCAAGAAATATACAACTAGTAAAAAAAAAAAAAAAAAAGAACTAAAGAGATATCTATTATCATTTACCATCAAAAAGATATCCCAATTTGTCATGAAAAAACAAGGTATATTCCACATTGACACACAACTGTGATAATATTTACAGTTTTACTAGTGCACGTCAAAGTTGCTAAATTGTGTTCAGACATTAAGATTTGTTTTAAATGGTTGATATGGAGATTACTATAAGTCTGTTTTTGCTTTGAGCACAAAATCCTTGGGATGTGAATGAAGCTACTGTCAAGGAACATGGAATGCATACCAAACCCCTGAAGGACATATACCTGTAGTGTCTGTGGACCTGGTTTCTTTAGGTCCTACCAATAAGGTGAAAGCGCACCTTGAGTGATGGTTTAACTTTAACACATTGGAGGTGCACAGGAGAAGTCTTTTTTTTGGAATTACACATGGTAGTGATAACCATGGAATAAGATATAGAAGATACTTCAGAAGTTTGGACTGCACGTTATAAATGTTCACACTTATGGGACTTACTCTTGTCAAAATGTTTTCATTTCATAGTTTGTTTTAGCATGTAGCATGTATACAATGTTTTGACAGAGAGAGAGAGATATCATTTTACTCCTGTGCAAATCATTTGTAACACCTCATCTGAAATATGCAGTTTAGTTTTGGGCAACAATTCACAAAAAGAACATTGGGGAACTGGAGAAAGTACAGAGAAGGGCAACCAAACTGAAAGAGGCATGGAGAGCTCGGCTATGAGGAAAGATTAGAGGAACTGAATATATTCTCCCTTGAGAAGAGATTAAGGGGGGATATAATCAACATGTATAAATACATCAGTGGTTCATATAATGAACTCAGTGTAGAGTTATTCACCTTGAGGTCATCACAGAGGACAAGGGGGCACTCTTTACGTCTGGAAGAAAAGAGATTTAATCTCCAAATACAGAAGGATTTCTTCACAGTAAGAGTTGTGAAAATGTGGAATAGACTCCCTCAAGAGTTGGTTCTGGCCAGCTCAGTGGATTGTTTTAAATAAAGGCCTGGATTCTTTCCGGGATACACAGAATATAACTGGATACTAACATTTATAGGTAAAGTTGATCCAGGGAATATCCGATTGCCTCTCAGGGGATCAGAAAGGATTTTTTTCCCCTGCAGGAGCAAATTGGATCATGCTTTGCTGGGTTTTTTCCTCTGGATTAACTGTGGGTATAGGATTATAACGTATTATTTGTTTTTTGGTTGAACTGGATGGACTTTGGTCTTTTTTCAGCCAGACTATCTATGTAACTATGTAACATTAAATGACATTGTATTATATACAGGATATAATGGACAGGAGTAGGTAAAGCATATAGTATTTTTAAATAGTTAATTAGAGTTAATAGTCCATCAGAAGCTGTTTTCCTTTAGTCTCTCTCTCAAATAAATAGTCTGAAAGAGCCCTATCTGGATGGACAAGCAAGCAGGTAGGAGACGGTTAATTCATGCACTTGTACCTGTAAATTTGAGCATAAGCTATTGAACTTTGTAAGCAGTTTTTTTTTCAGTAAAGTAATAAAAGGCTGGAAAACATGTAAAAAGGAGACTGTAGCTCTATAGACTGGCTGGAAGTACCCATATGAAACACTCATATACACTATTTCACATTGATGACTAAAAAAAAAGTGTGTGTAGTTTTTTTATAGATAAATAAAAAAAAAATAAAATATATATTTTTTACTTTTAGGTTTGCACTAAGAGTTTAGGTTAAGGGGACTGTTATGATTAAGCATTAGGATTAAGTGTTAAGAGATTATATACTATGGGGTGGTTTTTAAAGGTGGGGTGAAAACAGAAGCAGTTTCAGGAATTATCATGACCACTTTCTTCAGCACTACCCTACCCGCACATGCACATACTGTACATGGCAGATCAAATACATATATTATTTTACCTTTTTTGCTTTGCACAAATCCAAGTCATGTGACACATCTCTCTTAAAACGGTAAATACAGCACTGCCTGAGGAGAGGGGAAGAATGACACAGAGACAGATGTCTCTGCACTGCTCAATCAATTTGTTAGGGTGATGCAGGGGGTTGAAAGGGCACTTTGTGTCCTACTTCCATTTATTCCATGTCGTTGCATGTATGACATCATGATGTCATACATTTTTGGCAGTGGGTGTGTCCATGACAGCCCTAGTGCTGACATTGTGATGAGCATGTGCTGGACATCAGGGAAACAGGAAGTAGTGTTGTGCCCAATACTTTATATGGGGAAAGGTAAGTGTTATTATACAGAGATAAGAGGGTACTAGGTTAGAACTAAGAGGATTGTTAGTACAAGCTAAATTTATAAAGTCAGTTGGAGTTAGTTTTGGTGACTGGATTTGGGATTTAGGGCTATAGTAATGTTATAATGTGGAAATAAGTAGAAACCACTTCACTTGTGATTTTTAAAAGAGTGGAGGTGTGGCCGTGGTGTTCTGGAGCACCATTTTAAATTACATTCTGTTTACTCTGTTCTTTGGGATCACTGTGATGGCCAATCACAGTACCCACAAATGTACACAGTACTACTACCAACTCAGTACCAGCTTGTTTTTTAATTCCAAAAGAACTGTGGCAAAAATGAGATCACCTTTGAGTGTCTACTTTCAAAAATAGGGTTATTTTGAGACTGTTCAAGAATCCTGCAATTACTTATGTCTTATAACACAACGTACGGGAAACATGTCTTTTTTTTTAATTTTGGTCATTTTTCCTTTATGCATTAAAAAAAAACAGTGGCAATTAAAAACCACCAAAAGAAAGCTCTGTCTGTCAAACATAAAATTAATTTGGGTACAGTATTTCATGACCGAGTAATTGTCAGTCACACTATAACAGGAGTGAAAACTGAATAATGACCTGATAATGAAGGGGTATATACAGGCTTGTATCTAGATGTTTAAAGATAACTAAGAAAATTTAGGCTCTCTCTGGATGCCAGAAACCCAGAACTAAAAAGTCTAGGATTGAATTTCAGACACCTAAAAGAATATGTAGTGTAAATGAAACAGCAATTTAAAAAAAACATTGTCATTCAAGTGTTCACAGTAAATTCTTACGTAGCAGCTTCAAGTGCTATAATGTTTGTAAAAGATAACCAGTCATAAATTAAATGTAAGTCTATAATGTATGAAGAAGGTTGCTTGAAGCAACTGAATTATTGATACAGTGTGAAGGATACATGGGGTTAGAGAAAATATTTTGTTATTTTTAGATTTTCAGAAGAAAGGGATTGAGTATTGAACTTTACTGTTGTACATTATTGCAGAAAACCTCATTAATATTCATCTAGATTCATGCACACTACAGAGATCTACTGCCTTTTCGGAACATTTGCTGTAGTGTTCCGCTCTCGCCTGCGCAGAAATCCCATTTATTTAGAGAACTCTGTAACATTTATAGATGACATGAAGGCTACAGACTGTAATTTATACAGTATCATAAAATGGTTCAGGCTGAGACGATGACCTCCTAATTGGAGTCACACAAGTGTTCCATTAATACAGAAAACTCCAACAGCAATGGTTTTATCCTACACCAGTAGAATGCCTAATACTCTGCAACAACAAATAAGAAAGAATGAGATTAGCATATGTAGCAGAATTATGGCAGACAGTAGATTGTTCTCTTGACTTTTCAAAATTTTAAATACAGAACAATGGTGACTTTTAGTCTACCTGATAACAGACCAGTGAGAATTTGAAAATGTGTTACTAAGTGAATGTCATGTACTAAAAATGATAAGGGTCAAATTGTCATAGAAAATAATTATTTATGTATTGTATATTTAAAGAATTATCATACATAGGGAAATTGTCATGAAAGAGTAGAAAAGACTAAACAGTCAAAGCATGGATTTTCTCAGTACCTTATTGTTGGGTTGCTTATTAATACCTCAGGGTTAACTGCCGCAAACTTTTGTTTCTCTTCTTCTGGATCAGTTACTCTCACAAGCTCGGGATAATGAGTAAAAAGACACAGCAGTGCATGTATCCGCTCAATTTTAAAAGTTTATTCAGTGCATTAGATATTTCTATAGAGTAGACATAGGAGGTGCCTGAGGTAGTAGCCAGTCACAGGTTAACAGTTTGCATACATAGTGAGAATGTAACTAGCTGATAATACAGTTGTATATCTTAGAGATTACATATGTTCCTGTAAATCAAAACTCAACAGTTTAAATGGATAGTCTGACAAAACTCACTAAGCCCTCCACCCATGAATTCACATCTGACATGTTTTAAAAATATATAATGGTTTATTACAAAAATAAAAAACATTTGTGTAATAAATAAATTATTTCACATACATAGTTACATACACAGTTAGTCTGGCTGAAAAAAGACAAAAGTCCATCCAGTTAAACCAAAGAAAAAAAAAAGTTATAATCCTATACCCACATTTGATCCAGAGAAAGGCAAAAAAAAACCCAGCAAAGCATGATCCAATTTGCTTGTGCTGGGAAAAAAATTGGAATATACAATTGTATATTTTAAAAATATGACTGATGTGAGTTTATGGGGTACAAAGAAAATACATGATTTGTCTGTTTAGTCTTTTCTATTTATACTGTTGGGGTGTGGTACCCCTACTACCTGTATTTTGTTGGCACTCTCTATCTCATTATATATAGAATAGATAGTAAACTACACAGGAAGCATGTAGAGGTGATCAATCTCTAATGATCACATAATGCTTCAATCATGTGCAATTGATCACCGTGAGATGCTTCTGCATTTTATGGACCACCCGCTTGCATTGTATTGCAGATGGGCACCATGTATAGGCACAGTGATGTACCCATATGTCGCACTCTTCTTCTGGGTTCAGGTCCCCCCCCCCCCTTGCCGACTCTGGCTGTGATTAGACACAGCACGATTTTGTCTGTAGGTCTCAGCCAATGATTCATGGCCGGAACCTGCTGATTGGCTGCATCCAATGACAGCCCAGAGCAATGTGTTAACAAACACACAGGGCTCTGCACAGAGGAAATGTTATGTGGCTGTTTCTTCTCCCTGCAAAGTGGGGAGAAGAAACAAACTGATCTTTAGTAAAAAGCAGTTTATTATTATTACACACATTATCATTGTTAGGCACATGCTTAACCCCTTGATTACCCCAAAATGTTAACCCCTTCCAAGCCAGTGTCATTAGTACAGTGACAGCATATAGTATTATCACTGATCACTGCATTAGTGTCACTGGGGAGGTCATTGTCAGTTAGTCTATCTTCCACCAGTGCCAGATTCCCCACCACACTATCACAGTCCCATTATAAGTCGCTGATCACCATTACTAGTATAAAATAAATAAATAAAAATTAATGTTTTTATACCATAGTTTGTAGATGATTTAATTTTCACACAAACCAATAAATATACACTTATTGGGATTTTTTTTGCCAAAGATATGTCGCAGAATACATTTTGTCCTAAATGTATGAAGAAATTTGATTTTTGTAAAAAAAAGTTTATTAGAAATGTGTTATAGCAGAAAGTATAAAATATTGGTTTTTTTTTAATTTCCTTTTTTCTTGTTTATATAATAAAAAAATAAAAACCCAGTGGTGAGCAAATAGCACCAAAATAACGCTCAATTTGTGTGAAAAAGTGATATAAATTTAATTTGGGTACAGCGTTTCATGACTGAGCAATTACCAGTTAAAATAGTGCAGTGCTAAATAGCAAAATATGGCCTGGTCATGAAAAACCTTCCAGATCTCAAGTGGTTAATCTGCTTAACAACTGACTGATTCTTCTTGTAATTAATCACCAGTGATAATTATAGCAAGAATAAACTAATAAAAATCTTTATAGCTCTAGCTCAGGGGTCTTACATTCCATTTCATCGTGGGCCATATCAGCATTATGGTTGCCCTCAAAGGGCCAGTTGTATCTGTAAGACTAGATGTCCAGAGCACCCCACCCCCCCCCATTACATCAGATATCAAAAATCCCACAACCTCCATAACATCACCGTGCACCCCCTTTGGGGGGAGAACTGGAAAGCAGAAAGTGCAGGGTCTGGAGGAGGACCAAAGGAGAAGTGGAGTCAGTTACCAGAGTCTGCTGAATGCTGAGACCAGGGGAGGCAGAGATGAGGGGTGCTGCAGCTGCACTGAGAGGTGCAGGATTTGGCAGAGGAGTTCTATTATTCTCTCTGCTGCTGACTGCTGAGACAAGAGGGTGGAGACAAGGGGTACCTGCAGGAGAGGTGCAAGGGCCACATGAAATGGCCTGGAGGGCCGGATTAAGCCCGCGGGCCTTGTGTTTGACACTTGCGCTTTAGTCTAATGAGGTGACTTACAGCAAGTGGTTAAATCTCTCTGTAGCAAGAGAATAAAACCATCTGTTTGGCTTAGTCCATCCAGACCCAAGCTTACATAGTCCTGTATATATTTTTATTGAGAAAAATGCAGTGAAAAAGCACAAGATAGTGCTTAGCTTTCTTAACAGAAAGCCCAGCATGCAGATAAACTATTATAAAAGCACACCATATAAAATGTATATTTGTAAGGTACAGAATTTATAAAGTAAAGGAAAACAATGGTTAAAAAAAAGTTTATAAACAAAGAACATTTGATCAAAATTATTATAGTTTACCTTTAAATATGATTGCATTATGTAGCGTATAAAAAAACATAAGAGTGCAGCGCTTATAATAACTATTGCTATATCATAAATACTTCAATCTTGTCAAGTAAAGGGGATCCACCGTCACCAACACCCAAAAAATTCTGCCACTTACCAGACCAAAATGACGCCCAAATATGGACGGGTCAAAATGCGCAGTGCGAATTCCAAAAATAGGGTGTGGACCTGGACACTCCGAAGGAACAAAACTGGACCCCAGTTGTGGAAGGATAAAAAACACCCGTAAAGCTGATTCCAAAGACAAGCCCTGGTCAGGACACTGATAACTCCAAACTTGAACTTCAGAAATTGGACTGAAAACTGGAGGACTCCTCGCCAGTGACTGAACCTTCTCCAGAAGCAGTACTGACCACAGTCCGCTTCTTCTCTGTGCGCTCTCTCTCTGATTAGTCACCCCTGTCAGTCACTGGCAAGGAGTCCTCCCCGCTCTGTGGACGAGGCCGGAAACAACAAAGAGAATCACAAATAAAACAACAAACCAAGTTATCTCTCAGTTGTTGACTTCCTTGATAGTTGTGGATATGAGGACAGCGATTATCTTGATGACCAATGCCAGAGTAAGGTTCACTTTTCAGTCCAATTTCTCAAGTTTGGAGTTATATCAGTGTCCTGACCACAGCTTGTCTTTGGAATCAGCTTTATGGGTTTTTATCCTTCCACAACTGGGGTCCAGTTTTGTTCCTTCAGAGCCATAAAGTGTCCAGGTCCACACCCTATTTTTGGAATTTGCATTGCGCATTTTGACCCGTCTATATTTGAGGGTCATTTTGGTCCGGAAAGAGGAAGAATGTTTTGGGTGTTGGTGAGGGTGGATCCCCTTTATTTCCTTGACCAGATTGAATTATTTATGACATTATTGATGTCCCAATGAAGAGGGGCTTATTTCATCTTTATCATATATGAATTGGACTTCTATTCCATCTACTTATTTGCTATGGTTATTTTAAGCGCCGCACTCCTATGTTTGTTATATTTTGCGTATTGTTGCCTGCAATGCTGAGGTGGCTGCTCATGCTTTTTGTATTGATTTATTATATATCATAGCGCAGAATTGTTTAAATACATTATGTAGATTACTTCACTTAGCGTTTAGACCCTGGTCTTTGCACCTTTATTGAATTTACCAGTATGTGTTTAGGAAAATAATTATCTTTGCAAAATTGGTTCCTTCTAAAGGAAAATACAGATCTTTTACTCTAGGGTGGGATATTTTGAGGTCTATATACTAAAGGAGAATAGGCTGTTCACTTTGCAAGGGAAGTTGCACTTTGCAAGTGAATGTGTCCTAGAGCTTAAAGAATGTGGTGAAGTTTCACTGTGTAAAATACCAAATCAGTAAGAATACTAAAAAAAACATAATTTTGACTTGAACATGAGTGGATGATGGAAGTCAGCACAGCTTCACCTCATTCTCTAAGCTCCGGGGAAAATTCCATTGCAAAGTGAACAGCATATTTGCCTTTATTAAATGTATCCTTTTATCTTGGCATTGTCTATGTCTATTGGCTGTGTTTGTCAATAAAGTTTTTAGCCACTGTATAATTATGATTCTGGGTTTTTTTGGTCCTCTGTGTTTGAATGCCAGGCTGCAACCATTAACAATCATGCTGTATGTTACATAACCATCATTTCTTAACAGGAGATTCATGCTTACAAAAGCTCATTCTTCATAACCAGCACCAACGTCTAATCTTTGCAATCAAAAGTGTTAAGAAATAGGAAACTGCAGCTTGAACACACATCAAGTGACAATAAAACAGTCAGATGTAATATCACTTAAATATTGTTATCTTTTGCTTCCAGCATTGTATTTTCATCGCTTTGCATCTGTAGAATATTACTGTATTTTCCTCAGTGTGGTATGTTTTATCCTGTTTGTAGCTTTCCCTTTCTCAAGAGCATATTAAAGATGTCATTTTATATAATCCTGCATGTTGCCTTTTACTGGTGGAAAGCAAAAAACAGGATAAAAGCTCTTATTTCAGAAGGAAAACTTCCTAAACTGCAGTAAGAAAAACTGACACCCACAGCGCCTAGTGATTTTCCATTAAGAAACATTCATAAGCATAAATGACTAAAGAAGAAAAGAGGAAATATACATCAAGGTTTCCTTTTATTTAGTATGAAGTATTATTATCTTTATTTAGGACACCAACATAGCTCACAGTGCTAGAGAACACTAAACAATTCACACTAAACTCTGCCTCCAACAAGCTTACATTAATACGTCACATGCACATGCCATGTCTGTGAGATCAAATTGGAGTACCCAAAGGGAATCAGGAAACAAACATTGTATATAATTTAGTTCACTTGTGCCTTTTATCTCATTTTAGTTCTGCTATTTTCAAGTTTCATTTTAGAAAAACAATTACTGAGTTTCCTTCATTTTTTATGAGTCTTTGTATCTTTTTTTCTGTGTAATACATTACTGCTTAATTACATCAACAATCTCATTGCTAAGCATGTGAGCTATTAAATTGGCAGGGTGCCTCGCTGGGATTTAGTTTTCCATTCCTTAAGAACAATGCATCAGAATATTGTACAGCCACACAAATACATTTTGATGTACAGTATATCATGGTTTGGGCTGTCATTCTGCAAGTATAAAGCTGAGAAAATAACATGACAGCATGGGAACTATGATGATATTTCCCTTCACTCCTTGTCTCCGAGTTACAAGGTGAAGAAATCTCTCTAAAGTGAATTGAAAACACTTCATAGATATTTATCACTGAGACAGGTGAACCCACTGCAAATGTAAAATGTTGGATTACCTCTCACCTTCTGTCCTACTGACAAAGGTCACTAGGATCAATATTAAGGCTGAACCTCCCCAGTCAGCACAAAGACTGCAATGACAGGGGTTTTGACACCTTTGGGGGTCTATGTCAATGGGTGTTGGGCTTGTTTCAACATAGGTTTGCAACACGTCATTCAGAATTCATTGACAGTTACATTTGACCTGCATTTGGCCTTCTTCTGATCTGCGGAGTTCCACCCAAAAGGGAAAGTTCCGCTTTAAAGATTGGTCCCCTGCTCCCCATTAAGGATTGGCGCCTTTGGGGAGCGCGGGGGGGACGGGTACCCGAATTTGACAGGTACCCGCTCCCACTTCTGCTGCGATCGCCTAGGCCAGGGGTAGGCAACCTGTTGCTCTCTAGCTGTTGTGGAACTAAATTTCCCATGAGGCATTGCAACATTACAGAGCTGACAGTTACAGCTATGACTTGCAGAGGCATGATGGAACTTGTAGTCCTGCAACAGCTGGAGAGCTGCAGGTTGCCTACCCCTGGCCTAGGCAATCAGAAATGGAAGTTGTCCTCCTACACTCCCTCCCCAAAGTCTTGTGGGACACGTGACAAGTCCCAGAAGACAACGGGGCCATTCATGAAGCGCAGTGCTATTTGCACATGCACAGTGGGTACCCGGCTGTGAAGCTGAAAGCTGTCACAGCTGGGTGCCCACAATGAAGATGCTGGCGCCTGGAATACAGGATGGCAGGTAAAATGGCCTGCGGCGGGGCAACGCGGGATCGAGGGACAGGCTGACTTTTAAAAGTTAGCAGCTACAGTTTTTGTAGCTGCTGACTTTTATTTTTTTACAGAGTGAGTGGAACTCCACTTTAACCTGCTTCAAGCAGACTTTGCATCCCCATAGATTTGTATGAGAATGCAAAACCTACTGGAAGTGAACAAAAACTTGTAGATACAAGCCCTAACATTCAACACTTCAAAATGAAAAAAAAAAAAAAAAGTTTGGGCTTTAGATGTGCTTTACCATATATTGATAACATTAATTAGAACCAGCATCAACATCTCATTTTTTATATTATTATATACTGTATATTTCCATATTTATTTATAGAATATATATATATGTAGAGAGAGATGTGTGTGTGTCTTTATGTTAACTTACAAGCAATGCAATAAAACTATTCTGCAACGCCCTAGTGTTCTGCGTATTTATGAAATAGTTCACAATCTATGTGTTTTGGGATCTGCTCTAATAAACCCTGTCTTTCCATTTCGGGATAACATCCAAAACAGCCTCAGGCAAACCTGTTATCATTTTTCTCGAATCCTAAACCAGTCTTTTGTTTACTGTGTGACATGCCATGATGTAGCTATGGTGGGTCATCTAATGAAGTAATATCCATAGTTTAGCTGTCCTCAGCAATTCTTACAGTAACAAACACAGTCAGAAGAAAAATATTGGCAGTTTAAAACAGGTGACTTGTTTACAGAATTTCAAAATATGTTCTTTTATTATTAAAGCTTCTCAACCAACATATGATTTACAAACTTTATCTTTCTGCTGTTTTATAATTGGAAATGTAATTTATGAGAATCCTAATTACTGGTGCAGTACTCAAGATTTTGGAACGTGATTTACTAATTTCATAAGCATGCTCTTCAATCCATCAATCTTGTGTAATGCACTTGGATTATTTAGGGTGATGTACAGGCAACTGCACATGGCCCTGTTACAAATATGCTCTTGGGGTTATGCACATGAATATTCACTGAAGTTAAGTGCGCATGCCAATGATTTAAGCTAAATATAAGTGAGTATGTCAGGATTTTCTTCACTGGTAATCTGCTAAACTTGATTGTGTGGGGGGATTTACTAAAACTAGGGCCCTCAGAATCGGGTGCCGCTGTGCATAGTAACCAATCAGATTCTAATTTTGGCTTGTTCAATTAAGCTTTGGCAATAAATCCTGGAAACTGATTGGTTTCTCTGCAGAGTTGCACCAGATTTTGCACTCTCCAGCTTTAGTAAATAACCCCCTGTATTATGCAGATCTAGATATTCACCAGGATGAAATGAAGTAGTGGAGGTGTCTATCAAAACCTATACTGCTTCACTTCTGCAATTATAGAGCCCAAGATCAATGTCATAATGTATATTCCAAACCCCTCAAATCAAAGAAAATAAACCAATCAGTAAAGATTATTTACTGAGATGGTGTGGTTCATTGCTTTATGGTTGCATTTATGACATTTTTATGCATATGTGGGCACTTCCTACATCCATATTTGGGAAGCAGTGTGGGTCCATATATGAGCAGTTATTTCACTAATAATAAGGAGTATCCATAAGGCTTTGCACCACAATATTTTGATAAATGAACTACGTTATTTATATGAATTTCATTAACATTTGCATTTTTCCCAATTGCTTTGTTATTATGTCCTTTTTTCTATTTCCCTTCTTCATTTTCTTTTTTTGAATAATCTCCTTCTCTTGTTTGATTATGTATGTGTTTTTTTGTTTCTTTTTAGACTATATTGTGCTTAAAGTTAGTTTGTCATTTGACAGCATTTTTGCTTGCATGAGAAAATATTCAATATTACTCTTTTGTATTGTAATAATTCTAACCTAAAATAATGTTACTTGTGTTCTGCACAAAGACGTTAAGGTTTGTACATTTTTTTAGACAGCCCCACAGGCTTCACCCAGTGACCCATAGTCACTATTTTGATGGTATTTTAGCTTATCATTAAAAGTTATTAAACCCAAAACAAAGATTTGATTTGTTGCAGCTTACCAATCCATAAATATGGCGGCTGCATTCGTTTTTCTTATTTTCCTTTATTTTCACCTGGTGATCCAGCTAGTAACTTCCTTTCTGGCTTGGAGTATCCTCACTCTTGATGGAGGAGCAACAGAGACACATTTGGACAGCAACATTTTCAGTTTGGAGAGAGCGTAGTGTTAGAGGTACTAGGAGATTTAGAGGGACTTGACCAACAATTACAGCAACATTTGTTTTCACTTTTGGATAAAGGTTTTACATAAATGAATAAAAACTGATAATACATTTTTTGTTAGGTTGAATACCGCTTTAAAAGGCTGATTGGCCATCAGGGCTACTGGAACAATGAGAATTAAATTTTTTTTTCTCAGAAGTGAAAAGGGCAACTAAACATAATATGAAGACCTCAACCATCAAATTCAAAGTTTTTCAAATTTGAGATTAGTTGTTAGGCAGTATTCAAATATACATAAGTCAAGATGTAGTCTTGTTTTTTAATTCAGCCCATAAAAATAATCATGGTAGGACTGATGAAGATCTCCTGGTGTCCACTGTACCTTAACTGCCAAACCATTATTACTAACTGTTGACAGGATATTACAATTTATTGTTTTTCTCATGTAGAGATCAACCATTTGACATACATTTTAAATAAGTGAAGATCCACAAACAAGCAATTTAATATTTACTAATTTGGAATTTTTCCTAAAAATCCGGGTCAGTATCAAAAAAACTTGGATGTATATAAAGAGCATAGCTCACTACTTCAGTTTGTCTTAATGTTTCATTACTTAAACCAATCCACCAGTCAATCCCACTTTTCTTTGTCATATTTTTGATAATCTGAAAATCCATACATGTGAAGCAGAAGCTCTTCCTTAAACACAAAAAGGCATGTTGGTGTTGTTCACATATTAAAAAAACATGCATTGCAAAATGTTAGTACAAAAGTTTATCAAAGCCACAAACCATATGTAAACCTGTCATTTGAATGTCATTGGTGACACAGCAATCTCTCAACCAGATACCACCCTTGTTCAGCATTCACTAACATTGTTTGCTATTTAACGTAAAAGATTGCAGTGTGTGCAATGCACATTGATCATTTGTGGTCCTTATACACATGACGTGGGAATTGAGCTGTTATTTTTGAGTGGTTCACCCTAGAAGACCCAGCAAAACTGATGTCAGAATCACTCTAGGGTTCTTTGCAGTGACTTTTTAAAAATAAAATGGAAAAAAAGTAATTATTACTTTTGCAGATATAATATTTTACCTCAGTGATATTTCTGTCATTTGAGGGCTGTCATCAGGGGTCCAGCCACTTCAAGTTTTCTTTTGTTTCCCTTCCTCTGTCTTTTACATCTACATGCAGCTCTGATCAATTATCATCAAGGAATGCATCTTCTGATCTCTTTAGCTGTGAAATGTATGTTCATAATTGGTGCCAGGATAACATGATATGGGGAATGGTCTGGAACTAGCTCAAATCTAACACTGAGTGTCCACTTTCTGCAGTTTTTTTGTGTTTAGACCTGCCAGTTATAAGGTTGAAGCTCTTATATAAAGAAATAAAAATCATTATTTTATATCAGCTGCAACTTAAGACATGGGTTGACTTACCAAAAGAAAAATGGGCTGTTTGCTTTTCAAGGGCATTTGCCCTTAGCTTTGTAAATGTGAGGGAACTGTGTTGACTTCTATCATCCAGACATGTACATGCAAAAATCCTGTTTTTTTTTCTATTTTCCTTCCATGTGATTGATTATTCTTTGCAAAGTGAGTTTTCATCACATTCAGTAAGCAAAGTGAAAATAAAATTTTTATCACAAATGTATGATTATCTTCTATGTCATAATGTTGGTTCTGTTTTTCCCACATTAATGCTGGCCACTTACATCATTTTCATCCACTTTTAACAACCTTTTCATTGCAAAAACAACCAAATGCAACCTTCCGCCAACATAATCTAGCTCATAGGTTGGTGGTAGTATGCCTTGATCTGCTCAGCTATTTTTATGATTAAAACTGGTTGAAAGTGGTTGGAAGTGCCTAAAAATTGCAACATATGTTATATTAACCAACAGGTATTGTTGATGTCAATCTGCTTTTAGAACTTCGCATTTCCTGGTTTCAAGTGAACAAACAATAATCTGAGGGGTTTTAATCAAGCAACCACACCTTTGAGTGCCTTTGAGGTGTTTTCGAATAATGTCCAAAAACAATTTTTTTGCCCTTTGGTCACTGACAACTAGAAAACAATGGCAGCTGAAAGTGTACAGTTAGTATCCCATTTGAGCTGAAAACAGAAAATGAATGGTCCATGTGGATTTCCATTCTTCATGTTGCATAGAAGAAAAGAACCTGGTGCCTTCTAAAGATTTATGTTTTAACTAAAGATGGATTTTCTGTGTTGAAATATGATATTATAGAAAAGATAATGATATTCAGTACAGTTCTTCACAATGTGAAATATATATCACATAATTTATACATTTAATTGCTGCTCACTGTTTATACTCCTTGTACAAGTTTCTTTAAGGTACATCTGTCACTTTAAAAAAAACACTGCTAAACGTATAGTGTATAGACACCAGGACTTTATGGGAAAATCCTGGACCATTATAATCAGGCAAAGCTTTGACACCTCCTAGTAGGTTAAAGCTTGCATGCTTTCTCGCACCCCCAGTGACATATTGTTTGACTCATCAGTATGGTGGGCTGCCTCACTGGCCAATAGAAATGTGCATGAGAAAGAGTGGGGTAGACAAGCTTAGACATGGTGAGGATATGATGACACTTTGCCCAATCAGAATGGCTGGTAGCAAATGGGAATACATGCAGGTACATGCAGGTGCCTAACCTTATACCTAATAGTAGTTTTTTTTATTGTGACAGAGTGACTTTAATAATATGGTGAGGCCTGTAAAACTTTGACACGCCTTCACCTGATTGGTTGTTAGTTCTTTTGAAATATTGAGTCAAATTCTTTTGATTGACAAGTCATCCACATAGAGACGGAGTTGCAAAGTAAGTCTATTCCTATGCCACAGGTCAACAACTGTGATCTAACAAAAGTGTCATGGCTTCTTTCAGGTAGTAGGTGTGACCTTGAAGAAAAAGTGGTTCAGTCTTCCAAAAAGTGACTTGACCCCAATTTTGGTGGGTTATCATTTATTTTTCTCTACAAGGAAATAATTCACCTGCATGCATAGCTATATATAGTTGTATATCCTCAAGATTTCTTTCTGTAGGACTAATATAGTGTATGCATTTAGAAGCATGCTGGTAGATGTAGCAAAAATATAGGTTAGATTTTCAGAAAAAATGTAGTGACGTTGTGTAACCTTTTATCAATGAACTGGAAAGCACCTGCAGCAATGAGCAGCTGACTATGGCTCTTAGTATCTGTAAGGGAAATGCTGCCATAATGATAAGGCAAGGAGACTTCATTTTTAAAATAACGTCCTCACTTATTCATTTTCACATGAAAAGGTGCTATTCCTTCCATGTAAACCTGACATATCCTTTGTTCATTACTTTTAGCTTATAGGTTTGAGCAGAACAGTAAGATAAAATTGTTTTTCACTGATTTTACTTTGTTTCAAAGTGTACCTGTCACCTAAACACAGTGGAGGCAGTAGACTTTTGTAAGCTGGAGCATTAATCATGAAAGCCTAATCCTCAAGATGTTTTACACTAGTGATTACAAGAGCCACTAATCATGGATTAGAAGCTTTTAGGGTTAAACTGTTGTCATTGTGTTCATCCATACATAAGTAAATGTATCTGAAAATTATGCTAGATAATTACCTGCATATTTAAATAAAAACTGACCTAGTAGTATTCTCCAACACAGAGCAAATTCGCCATCAATGTTTGCTTTAAAAGAATATGGAAAACAGTTACTTTTGGCTTTAAAGTGTATGTAAAGCTAAAACTTTGATTTCAGTTATGGACTAATTTAGCAAGGTTTAGAACTCCTGTCGTATTTTTATTGGATTCAAAAGGAATACTCTAAGAAACTCACACAGTTGCCACCACTGACAGCTTAACGATTTAGGCTTTATTTGTTACATAAATCCTTATTTGCTAAGGGCATATGAAATACATCACATATCAAACACTGTTTCTAAAAGTAGATATATATAATTATATTGCACAGGCCTATCCTCAGATGTATTCTATAAAATGATCATTACTTACTCTATATATATCAAAGAATATCAAATATAAAAAAAGGGTATCCTACTACACCATATATCAAAAATTATTATTGCTTATTGCAACAATTGAGTCATACTTAAAATTGGAAATATTTCTCTCTGAAAGCAATAAATGTTTCTTTCATGTACCTGGGCTGAAGCAGACTTGACGAGAAGGCTTCCCTTTTGGCTAAGTGCCGAGTACCCCCGGAGGTGAGGACAGGGACTGCAGGGTTCAAAGAAGCCCAGGCGACGTTTGTGTAGCTCTGCTAGAGGTTGCTTGTAGGGGGTCCACCTTATGGCTGTAAGCTGGTCTGTCAGGACTGATGGCAGGACTTCTGTTCCCCTTGAAGATGCAGCAGGATCAAGGCAGCAGTCACAAGCAAGATGGCACCCGAGGTAGAAGCTTGATCAGACTGGCAGTGAAGGTCATACACGGAAAGGCACGCCAAAGAGAAGGCTGGAGTGTGGTCAGTAACAATAGCCAAGGTCATACATGGGAATCAGGTGGAGTAGGCAGAAGAATAGTCAGATAACAGGTCCAGAGACAAGCCAAGTCAGTAACAAGGAATACAGGATACACAGGAGCAAGGAGTACTGGTAGCTAAAGATCAACCAGCAGACTTTAACTGTAGCCACTGTCCTTATATAGGGTGTTTGGTGCCAGTTCTGGCAGTAGGTGTTTGTGAACGTGTGCCAGTGCTCATGTTTGTGCTAATGCTCACGTTCGTGTGCATGCACGCATTTCTGTGCAAATGAGCACGGCCATGTGTAGTATTGTAGCACGGCCATGTGTAGTATTGTTTTCTTGTGTCTTCTTTTTAGCACATGCTTAAGCTCCCTGGCAGTTTCTCTCATTGCAATCCATAATCAAGTTGACATAATATTGTATACATAACAAACTGTTATCTTAACATGGCATATAATCTTCACTTGACAAATACATATCCAGTGCATATGGATACATTCAATAAGATTCTTCAAACCACTAAGTAGTGGTTTGTATCAGTAGTGGTTTGTTGATTTGGATTTATCAAATGGAGATGATATGCCATGTTAAAGTAACAATGTCTTGTGTAGACATTTTCATTACAACTTGATTTCAGCCTGCCAATGAGAAAAGCATAATATAG
This sequence comes from Staurois parvus, assembly GCF_062004578.1. Classification (NCBI taxonomy): domain Eukaryota; kingdom Metazoa; phylum Chordata; class Amphibia; order Anura; family Ranidae; genus Staurois; species Staurois parvus. Next base: position 24,791,037 of record NW_028317951.1, on the reverse strand, counting down.
CGTTTGGATTACAATATATTTTGAATACAAGTTCAGAGGGATATATTTCCAAGTTTCATCACTCCTGGAATGGCAGCATCCTCGGGATTAAACTGAAAGTTCTGTCATTCTAGAATCACTCTATATACTGATTGCATAGCCTGATGTGAATTTGTTCATAATTGCTGTACTTACAGTCTATACATGCTTCAATATGCTAACCTTACCCCCACATCTGGCCTATCAGAGTGGATAGAGATAATGGGTAAACATGAAGCTATATGGCCTATTAGGACATTGTTCCAGTTTTTGTATACAGAAAACTCATCTGATCAGGACATAGATAAAAAGAAGATCCACCAAAGCTGCACCCATCAAAGAAACATCAAAGCAAGCAAGCATAGGGGAGTATGGTAACCAGAAGCCAGCATGCATTATGAGAAGACCAACATTGGTATAACGTAGCATATCTGATACCAGAACATCTATATATCAGTATAATGCCTGAAAGATAAAATAAAAGCCAAACAAGTAAATGGTGCTTTCAGAAAAAATGCAAAAAACAAACCAAAACAAAGCCTGTGCATTGAATCAGGTAATTAAGACATTAAACCTGAAAAAAACTGTGAACACAGGGCTATAAAGCCCGAAACTCCACCAAACATGTCCAGGGGCCGAACAAGCAGCCCATATCCAAAACAAAAAAGTAGTAAAAAAAAGGGCAGGAAAAAAAATAGCCCACTGTTGCTCATCTGGACATGGATGGAGTGGAAGGAAACATCATCACAGCAGCCATGGACTCAGTCTGCTATGGTAGCTACAAACAGAGTGCAGCTAACGACTGTGCATGCAAAATGCCAAAAATGGCCTGCTATCCACTACAGAACAGAAAAAAAATGCATCTATCCTTAATTAATGCAATCCTAAGTAAAACAGGAATTCCCAAGGCTGAAAGACTAACATATACATTAAAGGTATAGGAAGAAAAAAGTCACTTAATAAAAAGACCACGTATATAAAAGAAAAATAGCAAAATGGGTCAACAGAAAAAAAGTTAGTATGAAAGTCATAAAAAATTGGCATCAGTGTTCTCCTGAATATTTCTTAGCCCACAATGCAGTCTAACTGTGATTAGGCAACTGGTACACTTTCATGTACAAGGGGTTCTATGAAACTAATTTAAGCTTTTATTCCATGAATTGCACTAAGAGAATGGAACATACTGCCTGAATAAGTGCTATGGGCAACAGCTCTATGTTTGAGGGTTCATAAATTGATTCCTCTGTAAATGAAGTATGCTTGTCAATGTTCAATAGTAATTAAAGCAGCATGTGAAACACCAAATTGTAAATATTAGTGTTGATTCTTCTACATTCAGGGCTGGTTTATTAAAGGCACAGAAAGGGTAATTTTTTCCATCCCCGCTAGAACAGAGACCTAGTCACATACTATAATTATATCTGGAGTGGTCAGACTTTAAAGAACCTCATATATATAAGCTCCCTGCTGCTCTTTTCAACCAAAAGAATGTGTGTTTTTTACAGACTGTCTTTTTTTTGTTTAGAAATCATTTGAATTCAGCTGACCTTGAGATATGTTTATACTAAAAAAAAAAGCATGAAGCCTGATGCAAAAAACATAATGATAACTCGAGGTCAAGCACTAAGCTTGTTGTCTGAGTTGTCTGAGCCATAAAAGCCTAAAATATCTGAAATGTATGTACTTTCTAAACTCTCTATATCCCAGAAAAACAATGTTTCTGTCCACAGCTTAGGCACTGTTTTTACTTATTTCTTTCTATAAATTTCACTTCAGTCTACTTTCACAATAATAGTTATCTTAGCATATAGCTTAACTATCTACTATGTTTTGTAGTGATGTCAGTATATAAGCATCACTATTCCCATGCCTTTTTCTATGGGGCTATTATGCTTTAGAAGCTAGGGCTGATGTTTAATTGTGGTCTTGTATAGAAGCAACTTGGTGACCCATGTCAGCAGTAATTGTCATCCATCATATCAAGTTAGATACAATTTCTGGCTGATTAGTGCACAAGTAATTTCCAAAGTTCACTTCAAACACCCACTCAAATAATTAAAAAGTTCAAAAGAAACATAGGGACAAGTTTGAAGCAAACAAAGGTTTATGTAATGAAGAGTTTATTTAATGAAACCTATGAAAAAGGTACCAGGGGCAACTCATGGGGCCCCCTCGGGCAGTGCCCGAGTTTCCAAATGGTCAGTCCGCCCCTGAGTGCAAGTCAATAATTGCCCTCTATATAAAAGTGTACCTCAGCCTCATAGTCTTTGGATGTGCATTTTTTACATATGTGCAGCCATTAACACCTAAAATTGTATCACATTCAAATCACAGAAACAAAATATGAATTTGAAAAAATGTGGCTTTTTTCACTTTTTCTAACAGAATTAATGCTGCTTTAATCTACTGTGACATTATGAATAGAATAGCATGATATCTTTCACTGCTATGGAGATTATCTATACTGATAGCATGTTTTATGCTTACAATGCACTTTTGAGGATGTCATATGTTTGAACTCTCCACAGGACATGCTGATGTATTTAAACACAATTAAGAACAAGCATGAATCACTGAATTAATATGTCATGTGCAGGTTTAATGAAGTGCTCTTAATCATAGTAAAGAATCATAGGAGACACTCAAACAGAGCTTTCCTTTGTTAATATGACATATTCATTTTGTAAATAAATAATAATCTGAAGTAGAATGGCATTCATGCTTTCTTTTTTATTTTTGTATGGAGTGAGAAAGGATTTGATCGGTTTCAGGTTCCTACTGCTTTTCATGACACTAGTATGGTCTAGTATGACATTCAGGGTTCTGCTGAGAGCTGATGTTCTCCTTTAATCTATCTGGACTAATTCTCCAAACATGTCTATGAAAAGTCCAATATGAATTCTCTAAAACAATATAAGGAGACTGCACTTCAGAAAGAGAACCAGGAAATTTAGCACTGGGAGGGGCTTCCCAAAAAGGTTTCAGGTTAACTTTCAATCAGGAAATTCAACTCTGGGAGGAGGGGGATATTTCTATAAGAGTTATAGGGAGTAAGAAATGCCTGGAGATTAAATGTCACCTCCACTCACTCAAAAATGTTTTAGGTTGACCTCCAAGCAGGAAATTCAGCTCTGGGAGGAGGGGGGTCTTCCTATAACAGTTATAGGTAGTAAAAAATACTTTGAGATCAAATGCCACCTCCATTCACTCAAAAAAGTTTTAGGTTGACTTCCAATCAGGAAACTCAGCTCTGGGAGGAGGGGGATCTTCAAATAAGAGTTATAGAGAGTAAGATATACCTTGAGATCAAATGCCACCTCCATTTACCTAAAAAGATTTTAGATTGACTTCCAACCAAAAAATTCAGCTCTGGGAGAAGGGAGTTCTTTCTATAAGATTTATAGGGAGTAAGAAATACCTGGAAATCAAATGCCACCTCAATTTGCCCAAAAAGGTTTTAGGTTGACTTCCAACCAGGAAATTCAGCTCTGGGAGGAGGGGGGTCTTCCTATAAGATTTATAGGGAGTAAGAAATACCTGGGGATCAAATCCCACCTCTAATCTCCCCAAAAGAGATTTTAGGATGACTTCTAATATAACAACTTAATTTGGCAATCTCTGTAGGGTAACAACAGCTCTCAGGATACTTTAAACCACACTAGTCATTTGAAAACAAGTGTGTAAACTGAGCTATACAAAGTTAATGACTAGTCTGCAGTCATTTCAGTTTAACTAAAAAATAGAAAGAATTGTTAATTTATACGTATTTTATAAGTAATTAATGTTTAATGTATGACCATATTGTTGATTACGTATAGCAGTTGCAATAATGACAGTGCTATGTTGAATTGGATGTGTGATAAATTTGGTCTTAAATATGCCAAAGTATATATATTTGCAGACAGTTTCTAAAAAAGAAAAATCATAGGGGGATTTCTTGTGTGAACTATGGATGCACAGTAGAAAGTTTACATCTTCCTATGCTTTGCTCTAGCAGATCAATTGAAAAGTATAGTGCACACAATGTTGTATAACATCAATACACCCCTCTGGAAAAAATAGCTTATTTGCTATGATCTAAAATGTAGAGAGTATCCAAAGCACATTCTAAAGAACCACACTGGTTTATCCATTCAGCCAATGACCCGCTTTTAAAATATCAGAACAATGTAATCTTTTGACTAAAATTGCACACATTTTTTCACAAAGGTGATAACAATAGAGTAACATCATATGATTTTTCTTAAAAAAGCAAAACATACTTATACATGACTGGGTTCAAAACATTAAAGGTTTTCATTTTTATGGTCCATAATGTTACATAAGGTAAGATATATTTATATGTATACATATATATAAATATATATATATATATATATACACATACACACACTGTGTATATATATATATATATATATATATATATATATATATATATATATAAATATATATAACATTAGGATGCACATTATGAAAGCTAATAAAAGGTATTTGATCCTGACCCTAAGCTTGTAGAAAACTTCAATATTTATCTTAGGCTTCATTCACACATGATTAGTTTTTCTAGACATGGAGAAACATGTAGCAAATAGTAGTTGAACCTACATTTTATGTGTTTTTATACTACAAATTATGTGTATTTGTATGCATTTACACACATTAACAACAATCTACTTGCATCACTTTGTATAGCAGGGGAATAACTATGATCATGGGGCCCAATGCCAACATTTTGATGCTGTCTTCAACTACCTCTCTCTGTGGTAGTTGGCAGTGTTGATTGTGACAATATCTGTTACTGATCTTAACAAAAACCATGTCTAAGTCAGGGACAGGCAGCAGGATAAATGTAAGCAGAGTCAGAAATAATAAAAACCATTAGGACATTTTTTATTTTGAGATGACATTTTATTCTGACAATTGTTAATGCTCTTGCACACAGCCACAGATAAAACTTCTTTCAATTTTAGCTTCTCTAGCTATCTTAAAGGTTTCAGTTTAAAAGACACTTAGCAGTTTTCGGCTTTATTCTCCATAAATTTCAGCCTGTAGAAGCCCAGAGGGCAATAAATCTATACTGCTATGGCAGTTATTCAAATGATTCTTGCTGCAAAGAAAGGGACCTGTCACTAAGAACAATCCTGGTTTGACTTCATCTCTTCTATACTTGAAATTTCAGAGTTTAGTTTTCCTGAACAGTTTACCTAATGGGGCCCCCCTCCCACACTAGGCCCTATGGCAGGCACACTTTACAGCATGTTACACCACTGTTTTAAGCATTTTAATTTGTTGATATACATTTACATGCGTTTACATCAGTCAGTATGTGATTCCTACAAGATAAGCTGGCCAAAATATGCATACTTGACATCAGTCAGATTAAGATAAATGCATTGCATTAGAAGCATAAAGTTAATAAATATGAAAAACAGCATTTCCTAACATTACAGGTTACTGCAAATGAACACAGATATGTACTGCTTATGGGAATGATATCTTAGGTTTTTCTTTTTTAAAGATGTTAGTGCTGCAATTTATACTCTTAGTCTTATTTAAAAAAAAAAGTGGTTTAAATGCAAAGTACAACAGTCAATATTAAGCAATCAGGTGAGAGCACTGTAATCAGATGATGAAAACACAAATGCTGATTTATTGCCATTGGGTATTGAACCTTAACAATTATATAACTCCTTTCTAATGAAACATTTTGCAAAAATGTCCTCCACAGAATTGAACGGCACCGTGAAGCTATAAGTTCCAGAGTCTATATTCTTATATCACTTCTTCACTTAGAGCAAGTGTTTTCAAACTTTTAAATGCACATGCTTTACTTACTTTTATGCCAAAAATGACCTTTGTGATTAAGTAGCAGACACTCTTACCAGTCCCTAGGTGAACAGTAGACTCTTCATTCCTCTCATGAGGAAAGTCTCTTTTACCTGATGTTCGGAGGAAATCACAGCCATACAAGTTTTAACAAAATTTTACTCCACTCAGTCCATTGTCTTACCACAGAGTAATGGATTGGGAAGACCTCAGATTTCCTCATGCAAGAGATAACGATGCCGGCTGTAAGACAACAGAAGCACAATAGTGCAGACCACACACACAAAAAAATATTTAACAATTTATTGCTCTCAGAAGATTAGAAATTGGTTAGAAGTCTTGAAAGCGTATAAAAGTTTTCATGGCTGTCCACTTCCACCCCAGGTTCGCCTTTCTGGCTTAATCATGGGATGAGAGGATACCTAAAGACTAGTAAGTATATATGATACATACACAGAAAGCTTTAGGTGGTTGCGGCATATAAGTAAACAGAGCTGCGTCTTCGACAGCAAATATGTTTGAACTTTTGAAATCACTTGTTCTAATTGAAGGAGGGATATATATTCTGAACCTTATAGTTCAACAATGCTGTTCAGTTCTGTGGAAAACGTTTTTCCCAAACACTTATTGCAGGTAACCACAAATTAATGTGGTGTTATGTGATTGTTTTGTACTATTTAAGAGAGAAGCATGGCCTTTTTCCCCCCAGTTATACTTACCTAGGTGGGTGCCGGCTCTAAGGGTGAGAACTCAGTGATCACATAACCACTGAAGGCTGAGTTCTCACAGCTGCTCTGAGCAGAGAGCGGTGACTGTCAGTCACCTCTCTCTGCTCACCCCCCCCCCCCCACCACCATTTACTGGAGCACTGGGCTCTGAATGGGGAGGGAGCAGCTGGCTCAGGCTCTCAGAGGCTCATTGACAGGCTGAGCCAGGTGCTGCTCCAGGCTCTGGGGTGGATTCTGACTTTGAAATTGGGATCTTTCCCCAGCCTTGACCAGCTGAGTGACTTCAGCCGACAGTGGGCTTCAGACCTCTGGTGGCTGAAATTGAGTCACAGGAGTGCGGAATGAACTGCACTCCTGTCATCCACAGGAGAAGTACAGCCAAAAAGAGCTTTGGCTGTACTTCTCCTTTAGTAAGATTGGATGACTTTATTACACTGCTGCTTTTTCATATCTAATATGGATACCTTGTACCTTGCATAGTTATTTCACTTTGCACTGGCAAGACTTTCTTAGGTTTCCATTCACAGCAAACCATAAAATTAAGCCTACCAATATAGTGCCATTCCTCCTTGTATATATGTCTACTCTAGTTTCATCATCCCAATAAAACCTAAATTGACCCCTGAACAGATGAACACCAATGAGCAAAATCTTTCCACCAATTCCGCAACTTCTCTGAGCATCTGTAGCCTACTTCATCTCCAAAACCCTCTTCAGATGTTTGATTATTCCTAAGCCCTATAACTGTGATGACTATATATACCCCTGATACCTAAAACGTATGGCTACTCTTTCACATTCTCAGAACAGTATGTTCCAACATAGCAAAATGGTTTTTCTTTTCAACGTACAGTTTTAATTATATTTTCTAACATTGACACATTCTGATAGAGAGACAAATGACGTAATATACTGTAATATGTTCTGACACAACAGTATGTTCTGTCCTATTGTTTTATATGCATTACATTTCTATTTATAGCGCATTGACACTTTTCATCACACAATCACAAATGCAGATTTACTTTTCTCATTGTGTTCATAGTTCATTTATTTATTTCAATTAAAACAGCAGTATATATTCTATCTTTAATAAATGTATTCAGTACACTATTTTTTTTGACTGACATATGTATTTTCTTTCTACATTCCTACTTTTTGATGAAAGGGCACACAATAGTTCCTTTTAAATAAGCTCATTTGTGTCAATGTAGGAGTCACCATCACATTACATCACACAGCCACCTGAAGAGAAGGAATTTAAATAGTTGCCTATCAATATTTGGTGAGAGGTTAGAGGGTTAGGAACCCTGTCAGTTTTTTTTTCTGTATTTTTCCCCACTTGGAATTTTTGCTCTTTCTATTTGTTCTGGTGGCCATTAACACTGGAATTCAAATTTTGGTTGTCAACATTTGCTGGAAATTGCCTAAAAGGGTATTTACCTCACTATGAAAATATTTCCTCTCTTGTCCCATTTTTTCCAATAGGGTTGGAATTTGAGATGAATCTATCAACTGAGAAACAGATAAAAAAAAAAAACTGACAAGAGGATTTAACAATTTCCTATACTTTTAAAACTGTTAAAGAGTTTTGGATTTAGATAAACTCTTCAGACTTATGCTGTTTTGCAATATTGACTTCCTCCATTTGTTGGCTTTTCCAATTAAAAATTTAAATATTTATGTACAACCGCTTTATTTTTGTGTCTATAGTTATTAAACTCTTCAATCATTTTTTTTTGTCACTCTCCAGTCATAATATCTTCACGCAAGAATCCCAGATACCATTGAATATGAAAGCTTATTCAGCTGCATCACGTAATCAACTTTTATGTTCTAAACTAACATGCATTTTTCTCCAAACCTTAACTAATATTTTTACCTTTTTTATATTATTCCAATGCCAATGTAAAAAGTGATCATGACGCTGTATTAACCAGTTAAACATACCACTGCCATTAGCTCACTTTGCTTTGCAAAAACTTGGGCTTGGTGGCATGTTCTTTTGGGGGGAGGGGTGGGCTTGTGATAATATTACCTTTTCCTGACACAAGCCATTGTGTATTTCACTATTGTAGGGGAAAAGCTCTAGGGCGGCAGATAAGGCTGTTGCCATGGTGATGAAGGAGATACCGAGACAGCCGTCTGCAGAGGAAAAGCCCCTCCTTTCTATGACATCACAGGTGGGCTGTACCTGGATTTTAAAAAACTGACACATGCAACTAGCTCTTAGAGGAAAATTAAGTCACTAGCAGCCACTGCTTTAAACGTATTATAAAAAGAGACTATATGATTTCTCTTTACTCTGAATGCCTGTACTAGTTATTTTCTAGCGCTTGAAAATTAATATTGTCATGTCAAATGGTGACATTTAATTAAGTGAATAAACCAAATGCATTCATGGGCACAAAATGCATATGTCAGTTTTGCAGTACAGTGCTTTATTTTATTATGTATGTGATGTTTCAATGATTGTGTTGTGCTGAAATAAATAACTGCTGTGCCTAGTTTGATAAGCCTTGCAGACTATTTAATCAAGTTGCTATGTGCTTGTGTATTGGTTTGTGTGCTTTTGTGTATTCCTGCTTATTTCTCAAAATGTAGTGAATTTAAAAAAAAAAAATTATAATATGAAATATGATTTTTATTTTGAAATTGGATCTTTTGAAATGGGTTCTCTTTGTTTGTCCCCATAGGAACCTAGAGACTTTAATACTCCCAAATTTGTAATCTGTATTTGCTGACTTTATACCAAGGAGAAGGTCTATGGGGCAGAAATTCACAATTGAACAGTTTTCTCCCAATTTCATTAGATTACTACCTTTCTTCTGCATATGCTTGGCATGCAGAAATTACACTTGTTTTTTTATTGCAAAATAAATTAAAAGTGCCTGAGACAAACTTTTTCTCAGTTGGAGTACTTCCCTAGAGCAGCCAATCAGTTTTCAATTTTTATTTTCTAAGCTCTGTGGAAATGATAAAATCTAGAAGTACCAACCGAGACAGAACTTGTCACAGATGCTTTTTATTAATTCATCCCAATATGTATGGCCATGGAAGAAGGGTACAGGCAAATATCTTGTTCTGACATACAATAAATTAAAAATTACAGGTTTACCTTTACATAAACTAAAGCAGGATATACACAGACCAAAAATTGGCTGGTTCAGCAGGAACTGGCCAAATTTCAGTCTGTGTATACCAGCTGGCTTCTCTCGAACAGCTGGAAAATTTGCATTCGATCAGCTCTTACAGTCTAAATCCCCCACCCACCAGCAATAAAATATTTTCTCTTTTTAAAAGCTGATGTATTCAGTTCAAAGTGGCTAGTATGAAAAAATTTGGAAGAAAGTGAGGAGAAACATTTCTTATGTAGGTATGCATAGGCAAGTGGCTTAGTTACTTAGCCATGTGTGTCCAAGTATATACAGATCCAAAAGAATTGTTTTTCAAATTTGACAGTTCAATAAGACAGGAACAGCTTGAGAAAGAACTTTAAGAGCCCAAAGTGGGTTAGACCGTTAGAGTAATACTGTTTTCCATTTTCCAATCAAAATAAGTAACAATTCAGGCACTGCTAAATTTGAACGCATGCATGAAAACTACAGAGAGGTACTCTTTATTAAGGTTAAGTGAGTACTTATTTTTTAAGTATGTCATTTTTCAATCTACTGCTGGTATAATTAATTAAAATTTAATTTATGTATAATTAACATAGTGCCATGTGGAAAAATATAAAATAGCTCCCACATTGCAAATAAAAAGAATATGATGCATATAATAAAATCCCATGTTTATTTAGTCTAGAGTATAAATGATTTGTTTACAGTTTTAATTTCTAGATGTTTTGACATTTTATTTATGAATAATTTAGTTAATAATTATATAAAAAATTATATAAAATATTATATAAAAAAATAAGTACATTCATAGAACAAAACCATAAGGTTCTGTTTACATCTAGGTGTGTTGTGTCGAAGGCAGAATCTTACAAATCACACCATGTTTGTTCAGACGCCATTCATTTTCAAAGGCACCTAAACATGGGTGCTATTCTGCTGCAATTTTCACGATAACTCAAACTGCAATTGTACCAAACTGCATTGCGCGAAGTTTGTCGCATAGAAAAAAAGCAGGAGCTTCTTTTGGGTGACAAGCTTCAGTCGATGCGGTTTGCATGATTGCAGTGCAAGTTATTGTGCGACATTTGCAGCAGAATCACACTGCATTTTAGGTGCCTTTGAAAATGAATGGCACCTGAACAAGCGTGGTGCAATTTGTCAGTTTTGTAGAATGTTTTGGAATCGTGGGCAGAATCGTGGTGATTCTGCCTTCAATACAAAACTCCGAAATGTGAATGGAGCCTAAACCATTTTAACTGAAGGGTGATGATTACACTTAGGATTGATTTACTAAAATAATAGAGCCTGTTCACTTAGCGAAGTGAACTTTCACTTTACAAAGTAATCAAGCCGTGTTTACTTTGAATACCCAGTCATGGACAAGGAAAGTTTAAAAAACAGAATGTTTGCTTGCACTTGATTGGATGATTGAAGTCAGCACAACATCACGTTATAAGGGCTCGTTCACACTGGTGGTTAAGACGGGGGGGTAAAACCCTGCTGCCCAAGTCCCTCAGAAAAGAGGAAGAGAAGGGAGAGAAGACTGCAGCCAAGCATGGCACTGGATCCCTGACAGGCTCAGGGGAGAAATAGTTAGTAGGGGTGTTTTTTACCTTGATGCAGGAAATGCATTAAGGCAAGAATAAAACACCCAGGCTTTAGAACAACTTTAACTGCACTCTTCTGGGCTAATATAAGGTCCTTTTTTTAGGCATTAGGGAGCTGACTGGTTAATGTGCTCAGTGACTGGAGGTAAAGTTAGACTTCCTAGCACCAAGGATGTATCTGGCAATATTTCATTCACAAGCTGCAATCCTACTGCAGTGAAGCCAGGCCCTATCTTCCCAACCTTTACATGACTATATTCTGTCTGGTGCAGAAAGCTGTATTTCTAACACATACATTGGAAGAAAGCCCTGGAAGAAAGATATTTTGTCACTGTGTGGGGAAAAAACACAAACAGAGGCAGCCTTCTTTACTAAAAACCATTCATAGGCAAGTGCCTAGGACAGAAGACTACAAGGGACAGAACCAAAAGTATTACATTATGAAAAAGAAGCCTATTTTCCTGAAATTTCTTCTAAAGTTGCTTTAATTAAACTTCTTGCATCATGGCTATCAACAAAATGGTGAAGCATGCCTGATGCTAGAGTCCTGTTCAGTCCAGTTTTCACATCCTAATGAGATGATTGCTCTAAACTCCTTTATCTTTGGTCACTGCCAGTGTAATGGTCTTTCTATATAGTGAGAGAGGCGATGATTTGCCAATTGATAAACATCCGCATCCTACAATACCTTCGATGTTGGCAATTCTCTTTTCTCAAGGGAGCTGAGCATACAAAAAAGATATACACTATATTGCCAAAAGTATTTGGATGCCTGACTTTACACGCACATGAACTTTACTGGCATATCAGTCTTACTTCTTACGGTTCAATATTGAGCTGGCCCACCCTATGCAGCTATAACAGCTTCAACTCTTCTGGGAAGGCTGTCCACAAGGTTTAGGAGTGTGTCTATGAGAATGTTTGACCATTCTTCCAGAAGCAAATCTGTGAGGTCAAGCACTGATGTCGGATGCCTGGCTCGCAGTCTCCACTCTAATTCATCCCAAAAGTGTTGTATCGGGTTAAGGTCAGGGCTATGTGCAGACCAGTCAAGTTCCTCCACCCCAAACTCGCTCATCTATGTCTTTATAGACCTTGCTTTGTGCACTGGTGCGCAGTCATGTTGAAACAGGAAGGGGCCATCCCCAAACTGTTGCTACAAAGTTGGGAGCATTAAATTGTCCAAAATGTCTTGGTATGCTGATGCCTTAAGAGTTCCCTTCACTGCAACTAGGGGGCCAAGCCCAACCCCTGAAAAACAACCCCACACCATAATTCCCCCTCCAACAAACTTTACACTTGGCACAATGGAGTCAGGTAAGTACCATTCTCTTGGCAGCCACCAAACTCAGACACGTCCATTGGATTACCAGACAGAGAAGCGTGATTCGTCACTCCAGAGAACACATCTCCACTCCTCTAGAGTCCAGTGACGATGTGCTCTACACCATTGCATCCAATGCTTTGCATTGCAGTTGTTAATGAAAGGCTTGGATGCAGCTGCTCAGCCATGGAAACCCATTCCATGAAGCTCTCTACGTACTGTTGTGCTAATCTGAAGTCCACATGAAGTTTGAAGGTCTTTAGATATTGACTCTGCAGACAGTTGTCGACTTGTGGGCACTGTGTGCTTCAGCATTCGCTGACCCCGCTCTGTCATTTTATGTGGCCTACCACTTTGTGGCTGAGTTGCTGCTGTTCCCATTTGCTTCCACTTTGTTATAATTCTTCTAACAGTTGACCGTGGAATATTTAGAATCAAGGAAATTTCATGGATGGACTTATTGCACAGGTGGCAACTTAGCACCGTACTACACTTGAATTCACTGAGCTCCTGAAAGCGACCCATTCATTTACAAATGTTTGTAGAAGCAGTCTGCATGCCCAGGTACTTGATTTTTTACACCTGTGGCGATGGAGGTGATTGGAACAATACTTTTGGCAATATAGTGTATATAAGATACCAATCAACTACTCTATTCAGTCTCCCTAAACACATTTAATCTATAACCACAGAAACAATAATTAATTTATATTTCCAGTGTAACAAGAGAAGCAATAAACTGACTCTGTGTATAATTGCTGAATATCAAAATAACCAGTATACCAAGTGTGAGTAGATGTGCTCACTAGGTGCTAAAAGACAGAAGGCACTTCTGATGGCTGCATAGCAAAATTTGTTATACATAATAAGCATAATTGATGGCAGAAATAATTTTACCCTGAGTTGCCACACTCAAATAGTACTAGCAATATATTGAGAGGCTCTTTGTAAAATTTTGCCAAACCTTAATAATGTGTTTCACATGTAAAGGAAAACAAATTACCCAACCTAAAAGCTATTGAATCATTTAAACTGTATTGAATGAAATGAAGGCAGCAGTAATTTCATAAGTCAATCCTGAAGTTCTGTCTGCATGTATCAGGTGTATTCATGACATGTCACACAGTTGATTTAAGTGCTCTTAAGTGTCCTTCCCTCTCAGTTCATGTTTCTTGTAATGCATCGTTCTGAATGTGAGAATAAGGTCTCAGTGCAAAGTTGATCAGACTGTCTTGGCCACATCTCTCAGAGCAAGACCTTACTGGATAAAGTCATCTACAAAAATGGGCAGTTTGACAGTTTGGAAAGTGTAGCTTTAGGTTTTTAGGGAAAAGATGCAACTATTATTATGCAATTATTCAAATAGAATATTTACCACTTAAGCTCAGGAAGATTTTACCCCCAGGCCATTTTTTGCTATTTAGCACTGCAGTACTTTGACTGGTAATTGTGCAGCCATACAATGCTGTACCCAAATTAATTTTTTTTTACACAAATAGAGATTTCTTTTGGTGGTATTTGATCACCACTGGGTGTTTTATTTTTTGCGGTATAAATGAAAAGACCGAAATTTTGAAAAAAACAATATTTTTTACTTTCTGCCATAAAACATATCCAATTAAAAAAAAATTAAAAATCAAATTACTTCAAATATTTTGGCCAAAATGTATTCTGCTAATGTCTTTTATTTAAAAAATCCCAACAAGTGTATATTGATTGGTTTACATGAAACGTATAGTGCCTGCAAACTATGGTATATATACTGTTTTTTTAAAAAATAAATTATATATATATATATATATATATATATATATATACACTACTGGCCGTGATAAGCGATTTACTGTATAAAGGGACTGCCATAGAGCATCAGGCAATACTGACACTGGGTGGGAGATAGAGTAACTGCCACTGACATCACCAGTGATGATAATATTATACACAGTCTCTGTACTAATTACACTGACTGGGAAGGGGTTAACACCTAGGGTGATCAAGGGGTTAGATGTGTGCCTAACTATGTGTAATGCAAGTGTAATGTAGAAAAGGATGCCGCTCTAACTTCACGTGGAATCTAGTATAAAAATGAAGATGGCCTCAGCCATCGCTCTTGAGGGCATGGCTGTTGCGATGGCTGAGGCCATCTTCATACTAAATTCCATGTTCGGTTAGAGTGGTGTCCTTTTCTACATTACACTTGCAAGACTGGATACTATTGTGGACACTGCTCCCCCTTCATGAGGTGAGGTGACTATTGAGCTCCAGCTTGGAGTGACGCCACCATGCTACACATATCTGCTAACTATGTGTAATGTGAGTAAAGTGTCCTGGTTTTACAAACAGATCTCTAAGTTTCTCATCCCTTCTTTGTTGATTGTCAACACAAAGCTCTGGGCTGTGATTGTATGCAGCCGATTAGCAGGTCCTGTCCGCGAATCACTGGCCAGGACTTGCTAACAGACTCCTGCTGTATACAATCACAAGAGGTGCCAGCTGGGGGGGTGAGAATATGTGTGCCCTAAACCCTGAAGTAGGTAGCAACATACCTGCACGTTGTTTTACCTAAAGTGGCTGCCTGTCCGCAGTACATTGCGGGCGAGTGAGAAGTGGTTGTTATGTTTTTTTCTGATATATGTGAAAACCCACAGGTAACCTCAGGAGAAATACAGGTTGGTCTGGAAAAAGACGGTGGGGTGTTTTAAGGAGCACAATATGACTATGCTTGAACAAAAATTAGCTGAATGGTCGAATTGCCAGAAAGAAGCCTTTACTGAGGCAATGACACAAAATAGCCTGGTTACAATATGCCCGACAACACTTTGGCATGCCTCACTGGGTTTTTTTGTGGCATTGGAGCAAACTCAACCATGCAGCTCATTTTTATTCTAGTATCGTCATATTGTACTCCTTAAGACAACCACACCTTCTTTTTCCAGAGCAACCTGTATTCCTTCTGAGGTTACCTGTGGGTTTTTCTTTGTATCTTGAACAATTCTTCTGGCAATTGTGGCTGCAGTCTTTCTTGGTCTACCTGACCTTGGCTTGATATCAAGATACCCTCAAATTTTCAACTTCTTAATACGTGAACAGTACTGACCGGCATATTCAAGGCTTTGGATATCTTTTTATACCTTGTTACACACGTCTTTTGACAATTCTTTTCTGCTCCCCTTGGCTTAGTATTGAGCCTGCTCAGTGCATCCACGAGACAACAGCTAACAAACTCACTGACTATTTATACACAGACACTAACTGTAATTTAATGTGGGAAATTAACTTTTTTTTGCCATTTTACCCTGCGTGTGTTACTTGGATAAACTTTTGTTCAAGGCCATTTGGGTGATTTCTGTTATCATTATGATTTAAAAAGGAGACAAACAACTGTGATAATAAATTTCATATAATCATATGATTACTGTCCTTAAATAAAAGACAGTTTTTGGCATGTTCAGTCATTTTTTTAATATTAATGCCAAAATTTCACAATTTCTGCCAGGGTGTGCAAATTTTTGAGCACAAATGTAAATATACTGTTGATTTAGTGATATAAAATTTGTCTTTTAATCATGAAATAAAATACTAATTTTGATTTCTTGATTATGATCCTGGCTAAAAACACCTTTTTAAACTGTGGCCTACTAAAGCTGCTTACATATAGTGTCCATCAAGTCTATCCAATATTTATAGATTTTTTTTCTGTGAAATAATGCACTTTGATTTATATTTCTTAATTATAATCCTACCTGATTTTTGCCTCTTAATCTACAACCTTGTAAAAATGCTTACACATTGCGGAGAGACTGTACAATATTTCTGACCATTGTCTTTGAAATAATAATTTGCCAATTTTATTTATAATGTTTAATTCATTTTATTTTATCTATATAACATTATGTTTAACCACTTCCAGACCAGACACTTTTACCCCCTTCCTGACCAGGGCAATTTTCAGCTTTTAGCGCTATCACACTTTGAATGACAATTGCGCGGTCATGCAACACTGTACCCAAATGAATTTTTTACCATTTTTTTGAGAGAGATAAAGCTTTATTTTGGTGGTATTTATTCACCACTGGGATTTGTATTTTTTTTGCTATGTAAATGAAATGTCCAAAAAAAGTGTTTTTTTTATAAAATTTTGCAAATAAATAATATTTCATCATAAATCTTAGCCAAAATTTATTCCGTTATCTTTTTAGTAAAAAAAAAATCCAAATTAGTTTATAAGCAAAAATTATAATTTTTAAACATTTTTATTTTATTTTTTTATATTATTCTTTTTTTTTTATCTTTTTTTTTTTTTTACATACTGTCACCCTAGCAGTACAGTGTCACCATGGTGACACTGTACTACTTGTGAGGGGTGATGAAGATTTTTTTTTTTTTTTACACTGATTGCTTTTACACCCATATAGGATGTAAAAGCAATCATTTCTCTTTCTCTCTGTGTGCATTCATGCACTCATTGAGAAGAACTGAGTGAGCTGTGATTGGTCACAGCTTGTCACATGGTACAAGGCTTTTGTAAATAGCCTTGTACCATGTGACCTCTGTGATCATTCACAGATTTCACACATAGTAAGCAATGATGTCACAAGTGACATCTTGCTTACTACTTTGCATGTGATCACTGATTGGCCAATCAGTGATCACATGATCGGGACCTCGTACAGAGGTCCCGTCCGACGATCGTTGTTTCACTGTGTCCGGAGGACACAGCGGGCACCGGATTGCGGTGCTGCGTGCTCCCAGGGAGCGCGCACAAGCAGGGTGCGGGGAGGCCGTTTATAGACGGCCGCCCAACCCTGCAGTGCCACCGTCCGGCCGTTTATATACAACGGCCGGTCGGGAAGTGGTTAATTATATTAGTAATTAAACTATAACTTTTACCTTTGTGGTAATTAGACCGCATCAGTCAGTTGATGCTGACAGTCTAATCAAGATTTGCGCCATTATCTCTCTACATCCTTTGAAACCCCTCATAGAGAATGTAAAAACTCTCTGCACCCAAAACACCGCACACCCTCACCTCATATTATTAAAATACAGCTTCTCAGTCACAGCAGGGCAGGTTAGTACCTCAAAGGCATATTGGGCATCTCCAGCTGGTTGTCCAGCCTGGATGCCCAATAGTTTATAACTGTAATCTCCTGTAAGCATCTTTTTTCAGCCTTGCCATTTCTGCTCACAGTGTTTGCTTGGACAATGTATGGACATAGTTACCATGAAAAATAACTCAAAAATTTAATATAAAAATGAAAAATGATGAACCAATGCATATGTGGAAATATTGTTTCAAATAAATAAAATGAAACATATTGTTGGAGGGTGGTAAAATATGTGAGTCTGGACTAGTGTTAGGCTTACGTTTTTTGCTCTTTCATTAAGAATTGGCCTCTCTCTGCTTAAAAAAGAAGCCCTAATCTGGTTCTGTCTGAGCTTCAGATTTTTTTTTTTAATATTAGTGACAATATACTGAAATTACACACAAAGGGCAGCTTTGCCTGTGTCAGGAACAAGTGGCCAACCAAGCCAATTTGTATGGGAACATCCAGCCTATGCTCTTTGGTTCCCCCACTTCAGCTATGCCTGCAGAGCATTGGAACCAGACACCCTTGTTAACCACTTCCGTACAGGGCACTTTTACCCCCTTCGTGCCCAGGCAAATTTTCAGCTTTTATTGCTGTCACACTTTGAATGTCAATTGCGCGGTCATGCAACATTGTACCCTTATGAAATTTTTATCATTTTGTTTACACAAATAGATCTTTCCTTTGGCTTTTTATTTTTTTCCTTAAAAACGAAAAAATACAGAGAATTAAAAAAAAAGGTTTTCTTTGTTTCTATTATACAATTTTGCAAATAAGTAATGTTTCTTCATAAATTTAGGCAAAAATTTATAGTGCTAAATAACTTTGGTAAAAATAACCCAAATCAGTGTAAATTATTATTATACAGGATTTATATAGCGCCTACAGTTTGCTCAGCACTATATTATACAGTTATAGAGTCTACAAGCTATGGCGTTAATAATTGAAAATTGATCACACCTTATCACACCTATTTCATTTATTGAGGCCCTAACATGCTAGGAAAGTACAAATAGCCCCCAAAAGACCCCTTTTTGGAAAATAGGCAGTCCAAGGTATTTAGTAAAAGACATGGTGAGTTTTTTGAAGTTGTAATTTTTTCCCACAATTCTTTGGAAAATGAAGAAATTATTTTTTTGTTTCTCACACATAATTTTCAAAATAACAAGTTATTTTTTTACATCGGGCATAGACATATTTGCAATTACACCCAAAAACACATTCTGCTACTCCTCCTGAGTATTGTGATAACATGTGTGAGACATTTCCACAACCTGGCCACATACAGAGACCCAACATCCAAGTAGAACCTTCACGCGTTCTAGAAGCTTAAAAGGGGAAAAAAATTACACATCTAATTTCCTGACTATCTATCACAGTTTTGAAGACCCCAAGCACCTGGACAATGGAAAATATGAGTATTTTGTCCTTTTTTTTGTCTTTTTTTCCCACAAGTTTGTGGAAAATGTGGAAAGGAAATTAAAAAGTATTTTTTAACACAAAGTTTTCAGTTTCTAGGATATTTCTTCTATACTCAAAAATACATTTTGCTACTTCTCCTGAACATGACAATACCACATGTGAGACTTTTTCACAGCCTAGCTGAAGAAAAGATAAGCAAAAGATTACCTGTGGTTTTAAGAGAGCATTGGACCAGGAAGGAGGCAACAGCCACAGGAATCGTCCAGGCAGCAGGCAGAAAAATGGTGGATAAACAAGTCAGGGTCAGAACAGGCAAGAGGCTGAGATCTAGGCAGAAACATGGTCCATAAAAAGTCCTGGGTCAGTACAGATAGCAAAAGGAGATATGGTCAGAAAAGTCAAAGTATTGGTTAAGGCAACAGGCAGGAACACGATCTATAAAAAGTCCTGGGTCTGTACAGGCAGCAGGCAGAGATTTGGTCAACACAGCCAAAGTATTGGTCCAGGCTGCAGGCTGGAACATGGTCTGAAAAAGTCTTGGGTCAGTACAGGTAGCAAGAGGAGATATGGTCAGCACAGCCAAAGTATTGGTCCAGGCAACAGGCAGGAACATCAGGCTTAGGACCTTGATCAAGTAGGACCAGTTCACAAGGGTAGAGGCTTCATCCCACCCAATCTCTTTGAAGCCTCCGGACAAACAGACCCTGTTCCGGGAGTTACAGAACCCGGAGAAAACCAAAAACAGTTTTTTCTCTACTTTGAAGCCCCTCACATATGTGAGATCCTTGTGTTATCCTGAATCCCACTACTGCAGTACCAGGGCAAAAGATCAATCCAAGCAGCAGACAAAAAACATTCTCAATTTAACAGGCCGAGGTCAGACCAGGAAGAAGACATAAACGTGGTTGATAATCCAGACGGCAGGCAGAAGCATAGTCGATAAACAGGCCAGGGTCAGTTCCGGTGGAAGGCAGAAATGTGGTTTAGAAACAATTCAGATGGCAAGCAGAGGCATTGTCGATAAACAGGCCAGGGTTAGTTAAGGTGGAGGGCAGAAGCATGGTCAATCAAGGCAGCAGGCAAAAGATCAGCACAGATATTAAAAATGGGGAAATTGCAGTCTGTTAAAAATATGGGGAACTAATATATTACTAATGTGTGATACTGTCTGAAGCAGTCACTGATGCATAGACCTGGTTGGGAGGGACATTGGGGACAATGAAAACTGGTGTCTCTCCTAACTCCCCCTCTGTTGCATACCCTACATGTTTTTTGGCGCTTTCTTCCTGTTTCTGATGGTGGAATGTTCTCAGGGAAATGGCGTTCATGACGTCTGTTGACACAATCGGAGCGAATGCTTTGTGGTGGAGATCCTTGCTGATAGATTAGGGCAGTGATGACAGCTTCTATAAATTTGAAGAAGGTGGTAGGTCTTTCCATTGACTTTTGATAGTTGATGTATGCATTAAAAATGGCCATGTGAAAAAAGTATATTGCAACTTTTTTATACCAGATGAGGGACTTCCTTGTTGATAAACAGGGCTGCAGCATCTGATCGTTTAAATCCACCCCCCCCCCCCATGAATCGATTATAATTGTGGACACACTCTGGCTTTCAGATGGGACGTCGTCTTCCATGAATTTCCACCATGGTGTCATTATGGATGGTGGACAGGGCATAAACACCTCTCCTATCCCTCCACTTCACAGCCAATGCTTCCTTGTTCCTCAGACTTGCAGATTCCCCCCTTTGTAGCCTTGTGTTCACTAAATTTTGTGGGAAGTCCTTTCTGTTTGTTCAGGTGGTACCGCAGGCTACAGGTGGCAGAAAAGAGGAAGGCTTGTGTCATAATTGTGTAGATACCCCTTTTGGAAAAGGGGAAAGGCCAGGTCCCAGACAATTTTTCCACTTGTGCCAATGTAGGTTGGGCACCCAGGGGGCTGGAGCTGGGAGTCTTTGCCTTCATACACGTGGAAGGCAAGCACATATCCCGTGGCACTTTCACAGTTTGTTGAGCTTCAATCCATACCTGGCCCTTGTACTGGGAATGTATTGCTTTATTCCCAGCCGGCCAGTAAGGTGGACAAGAGATTCATCCACACAGATATTTTGGTCAGGGACACAAAGTTCAGAAAATATTTTATAAAAAAAATAATTAGCAGGTGAATTTTATAGAGTTTGTCATAGCCAGTCTGATCTCAGGGAGGGCACTGGGAACTATCACTGGAATTCAGGAAGCGCATTATCATGTCAAAGCCTGACCTGGACATTACAGCTGAAAAGATGGGAATGTGATGGATGGGGTGGGTGGACCAATATGAATGGAATTCATTTTTTTTTTAATTCCCCATGTTGATCGTAAGGCCCCAAGAACAATTTAAACTCCTCTACTGTTAGCCGTCTCCACTCAAATGGACGGGCATAGCATGAATTGGGGTTGTCTGCGATATATGGTTGGGCAAACAGGTTAGTCTGATCCACAATAAATTGAAGGAAATTATCAGGGAAAAATAAATTTAAAAAAATCAGTTGGGGAAAAATTTTCTGTGTTGGGCTGCACGCCTGGTTGTGCGGTAAAACGGGGGATTGTTGCTGATCCTGAGCTGGAAGGCAGCCACAGAGGGTTTGCCAAAGTGTCTGGGAGGTATGTTTGGGCCCTGACTCTTGGGGTCTGGCGTGATATTCCAGTGCTGGTACTGGGCCTTTCATCCTGGGGTCTAGCTCCATTGGCGCTTGCCGATTGACCATTTGGGTGTAATGGCACTGGTATGTTGGCTCTGCTCGTGGTTCCCTGCTATTCAGAGCGTCTTACTATTTTAGAAGGGAATGATTCCTCCTCCAATTCGGTCACCGATCCACTGCTTTCTAATGGCTCATATTCCGAATCGGAATCGAACAGTGCTCTCATCCGTTATGCTGAGGATTTTGAAAGCCTCCTAACTAGTGAAATATTTTTTCGACATCTTGGCTGTATGGCAGGCAACTGTGATGGGTACACTGCTGATGGGCGGCAGTGATGGCGGCTCTGTTATGGGTACTCTGATTTAGCTACACTGATGACAGGTACACTGTTAGGCTGCACTGGTGTATGCACTGACAGGTTCACTGATAGGCTTCCCTCATGGATGTGCTGACAGGTACACTGATCAGCTGTACTGACAGGTATGCTGATGGGCTGCACGAAAGGTACACTGATGGGCTGTGCTGACAGGTACACTGATGGGCTGTGGTGACAGGCTGCATGACAGGTACACTGATGGACTGTGCTGATAGGCTGCACGACTGAATGGCTGTGCTAGCAGGTATGTGATGGGCTGTGCTGACAAGTACGTAATGGGCTGTACAACAGGCACACTGATGGGCTGTGCTGACAGGTACGTGATGGGCTGTATGACAGGTACACTGATGGGCTGTGCTGGCAGGTATGTGATGGGCTGTGCTGACAGGTACGTGATGGGCTGTATGACAGGTACACTGATGGGCTGAATGACAGGTACACTGATGGGCTAAATGACAGGTACACTGATGGGCTGTGCTGACAGGTATGTGATGGGCTGTGCTGACAAGTACGTAATGGGCTGTACAACAGGCACACTGATGGGCTGTGCTGACAGGTACGTGAGGGGCTATATGACAGGTACACTGATGAGCTGTGCTGACAGGTACATGATGGGCTGTATGACAGGTACACTGATGGGCTGTGCTGACAGGTACATGATGGGCTGTATGACAGGTACACTGATGGGCTGTGCTGACAGGTATGTGATGGGCTGTACCACAGGTACACTGATGGGTTGTGCTGACAGGTATGTGACGGGCTTTGCTGACAAGTATGCTGATGGGCTAGCGACAGATATGCTGATGGACTGGCGACAGGTACCAGGAATGTTGATGGACTGGCAACAGGTACACGGATGGGCTGGCGACAGGTACACTGATGGGCAGCTGTGACAGGCAGTGTGACAGGCAATCAGGGCAGTGTGACAGGCAATCGGCAATGTGGTGCACAGTACTGAATGATGTAACTCACTGTTAACTTTTTCCTTCTCACACAGGATCCGTGTGTGAGGAGGAGAAGCGGTAACAGCAAGTTACCGCTGTATGTTTGCACAGCCGATCACATGGTAAACAGCCAATTTAATTGGCTGTTTACCTGCATCAGTGAAGCACTGTATCCATAGGACACAGCAGATAAAAGATTGGCACGCTGCGCGCCGCCAGAGGCATGCTCTATAAGACGCCCTCCCGGAGGGACAGGAGGCCTGCCTGCCTGTTATTTTACCATAGGCCAGACAGGAACAGGTTAATAAATGTAATGCCAGTTATGGCAAATGGGGGGATAAAAGACGAAGTGCTTTGTTGTGCAAATTGTAGCTTACCAATACTTAAGTGTGGAGGCTGCATTTGTTTTTTTTTTTCATTATTTTCACCTGGTCATCTGGACAGTATCACACTTCCTGTCATAGTGTGGCTACACACAACAGAGTAGCATCAGAGCCACCTTTAGTCAGAAGCATTGTCAACCTGTGGAAAGGATAATGCTATATGCACTAGCAGATTTAAATGGACTAACAAATTAAAGCTGAATTAAACCCATAGGTGTAAATAGTTCCCAAAAAGGTTTCATTCAAGATATGCCATGATGGATAACTGTCACAGTTACTTGTGCTCTCAGCCAAACTGTCATGGTCAAACGTCTGTTGTCATAACGTATTACATGTGCAGCACCATGGCAACAACTGAATAAACAGAGACTAAGATGGCAGCTTCCTTGGATGTGAGGGATAGGTAAGTTTAGTTCCTATTTAAGGGCCAAGGTATAATTGCAAAATCCAAATGCACACGTTCCTGCATTAGACAACGGCTGTATGTGTAGGGGGGTGCTGATGAAGGTCACATGCCTGATGAAGGGGTCCTGCGAGGCTCCGAAACATTGCTTTCCTTGTAACTATGTGATTACACATTAAAAGCTTTGGACCCGTATTGAAGAAACCTGGTGTGCTGGTGATATTTCTCTTCTTTAAGGGCCAGTGCACTCCACAAAAAGTGTGGGCGCACATGTGTTTGCACATTTCTGCACGGCGCATTCTTCACAGTCCATTAATTTCAATGGGCTGCCAAACACGCAGAAAAACACAAAAAGTTTGGTAAGCACAATTTTTTAAATTGAGCCACACCAACCCGCATGTGTCTACAGTACCATGCATTTTGGTGATTGCGAACCCACATTTCCCAGATGTGTAGGGGCGCCATTAACAATTAATGGCACTGTGTGCATATGCAGTACATAGCGCATTTCTGTGCACTGTCGGAAACTAAACAAATGCGTGTTTCCTGCACCATAAGTGGTATGAACCAGCCCCAAAGCCGAACTCTTGAGAACACTTTTTAAACAGTTATATTAATAGTTTATTTTCTTTTGGGATAAAGGTTTTACACAAATGAGTAAAAACTGACCGTTATAAGCGCTCCTCTCAGAATTAAATGGGTTTTCCCAACTCTGTAACTGTAACTCTGTAACTAATAGGTAGAAAAGTGGCTTGGTGGTTATTCCTATCACTCATACTGTATGTTCTCTTCATATTTTTACACGTTTCTTCTACAAACCAAAGAAGCAATTTTAAACGAATTGACTTTTGCCAGGTGAATGTCTCCTACAAACATCAAATGACTGGAATGTGCAGTCTCTATGTGATCATGATATTTCCATAAAAATACACATTCAGTAAGACGAAGAATGCATGTTTAGGAAAAGAATGTTAGGAGAGCTGCTGAACACAACTGGGGCTAGCTTATCCAATAACACAAAAAATGAACTCAGTGAATTCATCTCCAGGAAAGGGTTGGATTGATTAGGCAAAGTTGACAGACATAAAAAGCAAGGGGCCCCATACACCCAGCCTGAATAGTTTTCCATAATGCAGCAACATCCGCACACATAGGATACCCAACATTAGAGGTGATTTTATTCTCCAAAGCAAATACATTATTCTTGAAAAAACCTGAAGGCACCACAGGATGCCTGTGCACCCTGGTTGACTTAGTCTGTTAGATATCACCAGGGGTACTGTTAGAAACCACGGGGCCCCATACACCCAATCCGACAGCCCCTCCCCCAACCCCCAAAAAAACACGGTTTACTATGTTTCATTTATGAAGGGCCGCAGTGAGTGATCTGTACTGATCACTCATTGTGTTCATTCAGGAAAGAAAGGGGATGGCAAATGTGACATATTTACCAGACCCTTCCCCTACTGCAGCAGCTGAAAGCCAGGGGCAGAGCAGAGAGCAAAGGACTGACAGTCCCCGGCTCTCTGCTCACTGAAGACTGAGAACTGAGTGATCAGCAGCGTTTGATGGCTCAGTTCTCAGTCTTAGAAGTTGCAGCATCATACCAATACTGCATCCACATAGGTAAATATATATTTTTTAGAAATCCAAATCTTTCAATTTCATGTTATTAAAAAAAAGTGTCACTGTTTTCCTTGTATGTCTGTACATATGATACACACCAACTGTCAAACATCCAGGCAATAGAATGTACACTTTTTGTTTAGAAATAGTCTGTAAGGCCTGTACTCCTCTTAGGCTAGGATTAGAGATGAGCGAATCGAAGTATCCGAAGTGGAATTCGAGTCGAATATCGGAAAAATTTCGATTCGTGCCGAATCCGAAAAACAGCCTAATTCGGACGCGCGAATCGAAATTTTTCAGAAAATGGCGGCTGACATGTGCGGCGACGGAGCGGGGATGTCGGGGAAGGCGCGCAGACAAGGCGCGCTGCCCCATAATGCATTCCTCAACGACATGTGATCGCATCAGCCAATCAGCAGCCAGCCAGCCAGCACTGTGTAATGGTCGAGGTATATATAGCGGCCATTTTGGAAATCTTCATTTGCCTGCAGTCATTGAACAGAGGCAGACCGCTCTGTACTAGGGACAGGGACAGAGTTAGGGCCACAGAAACGAGAATTGGGGACAGAGAGAAGTTACTTAGGGACAGAGAACCATTACTCAGGGACACAGACTTGTTAATGAGGGCCACAGAATCGTTATTTAGGGACAAAGAAACGCTAGTTAGGGCCACAGAATTCATACTCAGGGACAGACAGAATTGTTACTCAGTGCCAGAGAATTGTTACTTAGGGCCACAGAAACGTTATTAGGGCCACAGAATTTTTACTCAGGGACAGACAGAATTGTTACTGAGTGCCAGAGAATTGTTACTCAGGGACAGACAGAATTGTTACTGAGTGCCAGAGAATTCTTACTCAGGGCCACAGAATTCATTCTCAGGGACAGACAGAATTGTTACTCAGGGACAGACAGAATTGTTACTGAGTGCCAGAGAATTGTTACTCAGGGACAGACAGAATTGTTACTGAGTGCCAGAGAATTGTTACTCAGGGACAGACAGAATTGTTACTGAGTGCCAGAGAATTGTTACTCAGGGACAGACAGAATTGTTACTGAGTGCCAGAGAATTGTTACTCAGGGACAGACAGAATTGTTACTGAGTGCCAGAGAATTGTTACTCAGGGACAGACAGAATTGTTACTGAGTGCCAGAGAATTGTTACTCGCACAGACACAAAATTGTTACTTGCACAGACACAGAATTGTTACTCGCACAGACACAGAATTGTTACTCAGGGCCACAGAATTCATACTCAGGGACAGACAGAATTGTTACTGAGTGCCAGAGAATTGTTACTCAGGGACAGACAGAATTGTTACTGAGTGCCAGAGAATTCTTACTCAGGGACAGACAGAATTGTTACTGAGTGCCAGAGAATTGTTACTCTCACAGACACAAAATTGTTACTTGCACAGACACAGAATTGTTACTCGCACAGAGACAGAATTGTTACTCAGGGCCACAGAATTCATACTCAGGGACAGACAGAATTGTTACTGAGTGCCAGAGAATTGTTACTCAGGGACAGACAGAATTGTTACTGAGTGCCAGAGAATTGTTACTCTCACAGACACAAAATTGTTACTTGCACAGACACAGAATTGTTACTTGCACAGACACACAATTGTTACTCAGGGCCACAGAATTCATACTCAGGGACAGACAGAATTGTTACTGAGTGCCAGAGAATTCTTACTCAGGGCCACAGAATTCATACTCAGGGACAGACAGAATTGTTACTCAGGGACAGACAGAATTGTTACTGAGTGCCAGAGAATTGTTACTCAGGGACAGACAGAATTGTTACTGAGTGCCAGAGAATTCTTACTCAGGGACAGACAGAATTGTTACTGAGTGCCAGAGAATTGTTACTCTCACAGACACAAAATTGTTACTTGCACAGACACAGAATTGTTACTCGCACAGAGACAGAATTGTTACTCAGGGCCACAGAATTCATACTCAGGGACAGACAGAATTGTTACTGAGTGCCAGAGAATTGTTACTCAGGGACAGACAGAATTGTTACTGAGTGCCAGAGAATTGTTACTCTCACAGACACAAAATTGTTACTTGCACAGACACAGAATTGTTACTTGCACAGACACACAATTGTTACTCAGGGCCACAGAATTCATACTCAGGGACAGACAGAATTGTTACTGAGTGCCAGAGAATTCTTACTCAGGGACAGACAGAATTGTTACTGAGTGCCAGAGAATTGTTACTCTCACAGACACAAAATTGTTACTTGCACAGACACAGAATTGTTACTCGCACAGAGACAGAATTGTTACTCAGGGCCACAGAATTCATACTCAGGGACAGACAGAATTGTTACTGAGTGCCAGAGAATTGTTACTCGCACAGACACAAAATTGTTACTTGCACAGACACAGAATTGTTACTCGCGCAGACACAGAATTGTTACTCAGGGCCACAGAATTCATACTCAGGGACAGACAGAATTGTTACTGAGTGCCAGAGAATTGTTACTCAGGGACAGACAGAATTGTTACTGAGTGCCAGAGAATTGTTACTCAGGGACAGACAGAATTGTTACTGAGTGCCAGAGAATTGTTACTCAGGGACAGACAGAATTGTTACTGAGTGCCAGAGAATTGTTACTCAGGGACAGACAGAATTGTTACTGAGTGCCAGAGAATTGTTACTCAGGGACAGACAGAATTGTTACTGAGTGCCAGAGAATTGTTACTCAGGGACAGACAGAATTGTTACTGAGTGCCAGAGAATTGTTACTCGCACAGACACAAAATTGTTACTTGCACAGACACAGAATTGTTACTCGCACAGACACAGAATTGTTACTCGCACAGACACAGAATTGTTACTCAGGGCCACAGAATTCATACTCAGGGACAGACAGAATTGTTACTGCGTGCCAGAGAATTGTTACTCAGGGACACCTAATCGTTGAATTAAATAGTATGTCAGACAACATGCAGAGGAGTGGCAGAGGAGGCAATGTTTTAGGAGCGAGCAGACGTGGCAGCAGAGGAAGGGGTCGAGGCAGCAGTATTCGCAGCCAGAGGCCAGTGCTCCCGGTGTCATCCAGCGGTCGTGTCTCCACCGACAACCCTGCCGTCATTGATTGGTTGGCTCGGTCGTCTTCCTCTTCCCAGGTCACCTCTGACACCTACAGCCAACGGTCGGTGGGTACGTCAGACACAACCGTTAGTTGGCATGGCCCGGGACCAAGCCCACTGAAATCACGTGTCCTCTACCTGCCCCTGTCCTTTGCTGTTCCCTCACCAAGCGAAGTATCGCATGCTGTGGGCTCAGCCCCACTGTACAGTGAGGAAGAGCTAACAGAGGGCGGTCAGGAACGGGGGGAGACATCGGCCTTTTCAGCAGCCAAGCGAACAAGTACTGGCGAGGAGAGTGGCTCGGTAGCCGGTCTAGAGACAGGTCTGTCTCCTGACCCAGACGCAGCCGAGGGGGCTAGTAGTGAGGCGGAGACCCTACTTGATGATGAGGAGGTTGATCGCACTTGGCAGCCTCGTCGTCATCAGGCAATTTCTTCCGCATCATCAGGAGAAGAGGGTGGCAGCTTGGCAGCGAGCAAAACAGTCGGTGGGTTGCCCAGGAGACAGCAGCAGGGTCGCATCAGTGTCAGTGGAGCCAAACGTCCACGGAGTAGAGCACCAGCTCCACTGCAGCCTACCACCACGGCCAGTAGTGGTGCCGGTGCGCACGGAGGAAGTAGCAGTCAGCCAGTGAAGAGTAGCGGGGGCAAAGTTTCCTACTCGGTGGTGTGGCAATTTTTCCTCAAGCCGCCCGAGGAAGTAAACGTAGCCGTATGTCGACTATGTGGCCAGAAATGCAAGCGTGGCCAGGGGGCCCATGTTGGGACTACAGCGTTGCGTCAGCATATGCAGCGTCACCATTCGGTGGCCTGGGAAAACCGTGATAAACATACGGCGGTTCTGCCTGCCCCAGCCCCCGCTCCATCACCCGCTCCGTTACTTGCTCCGTCACCCGACGTCGTCAATCGCCCTCTATCAGCCAGTCAAGGCTCCAACACCTCTGCTGAGGGGAGTTGTCGCTCATTGGCATCTTCCGCTCGTTCAGATGCTCCTTCTCCTGCTACTCCTCTTCTCGGATTCCGTCAACAGTCTTTCTTGGAATCCGTATCCAAGAGACAACAGTTTGCGAGCACGCACCCGACGGTGCAAAAGCTGAACGTCCTCCTGTCCAAGTTGCTGGTGCTGCAGTCCCTCCCTTTCCAACTGGTGGACTCAGCACCTTTCCGAGAAATGATGGCTTGTGCCGCGCCGCGGTGGAGAGTGCCAAGCCGTCATTTCTTTGCCCAAAAGGCAGTGCCAGCCCTGCATTCACATGTAGAAGAGATGGTGGGCCAGTCTTTGAGCATGTCGGTCTCTGCCAAAGTGCACGGCAGCGCCGACGTGTGGAGCTGTAACTACGGTCAGGGACAGTACATGTCATTTACGGCCCACTGGGTGAACGTGGTGCCGGCACAGCCGCACCAGCAACTTGGACAGGTCACGACGCTTTTGCCTCCACGTTTGCACGTCCTTGGTCCAGCAAGCATGTCCGCCTCTACCACCTCTTTTTCCGCCGTGTCCTCAGCCGCCACCCCCGTGCCAAGTCCCATTACCCGACCGGCATATCACATGTGCAGGGCGCAACGGTGTCACGCTGTGCTGCACCTGGTATGCCTTGGCGAACGTAGTCACACAGGGGAGGAACTGCTGAGTGTAATGAACAGAGAAATCGACAGATGGCTGTCTCCGCGCAAACTAAAAATCGGAACCATGTTGACTGACAACGGAAAGAACATGGTGTCTGCTCTGCGTCAAGGAAGGTTGTGCCATGCGCCATGCATGGCTCACGTGTTCAATCTGGTTGTCAAGCGGTTCCTAAAATCCACCATCCCACTGCAAGACATCCTTAAAATGTCACGTAAACTGTGCATGCATTTCAGCCATTCCTACACCGCAAAGAACACCCTCATTGAGCTGCAGCGGCAGAACGGAATTCCACAGCATCGCCTGATCTGCGACGTTGCAACAAGGTGGAATTCAACCCTACACATGTTAGACCGCCTTTACGAGCAGCGAAAGGCCATCACCGATTTCCTGATGTTACAAGCGGATAAAGGTACTCCCCTGTGTAACTTAGATGTCAGCCATTGGCAGCTCATGCGTGACACCTGCCGCTTGCTCAGGCCCTTTGAGGAGGCCACGCTATTCGTGAGTCGGCAGGACTATGGGATGAACGACGTCATTCCTCTGTTGCACGTCCTGGAACAAATGCTGTTAACAATGGCTGGTCAGGGTGCGGTAGACGTGGCGCACAGATCTCAACGCCACATGACCCCTGTGGGGGCAGGACAGGAAGAAGAGGAGGAGGTAGAGGAGGACATTTGTGCTCAGGAATTATTGAGTGAAATGGGTGGTTTTTCCACTCAGCGGACAGGAGTGGAGGAGCAGGAGCATCTGGTAGAGGAGGAGGAGGAGGAGACAGAGGACCCAGACGCACCGTGGCAGTATGCTGTGGAGATGGAGGCAGGGAGTCCCTCGCATTCCTTGGCACAAATGGCCCATAGCATGCTCGGTTGCTTGCGTAGCGACAGCCGAATAATAACCATCAGACAGAGGGATGACTTTTGGCTGTCCACCTTGTTGGACCCTCGCTACCGGTCCAAAATGGTGGCCTTTTTCACACCTGCTGAGAGGGAGGCCAAAATTACGTACTATAAAAACCACCTATGTAGTCAGTTGGTCTCTGCCTTTGTGCGCCATCGTCCATCCTCAGACACTGTGGGCCCTGTGCGCTCGCGTTCCGCTGGCATGGCAGCAGGGGAGGGGTGGGGTGGTAGGAGCAGTGGCAGCTCCACCAGCAGCGGCTGCCTCAGTCTGCAGTCGATGATGAGTAGCTTTCTTCACCAGCGCAGTGAGGAAACTACTAACCAGCCGCAGCAGCAGCAGCAGCATCAGGTGGACCTGGAGCAGGAGCTCAAACAACAGGCTTGGGCCTACTTGGACAGCACCCTGCCAACCGAGGTAGACAATCCCCTTGACTACTGGGCAACGAAACTTGACCTTTGGCCCCAACTAGCTGAATTTGCCCTTGAAAGGCTGTCATGCCCGGCCAGTAGCGTGGCATCGGAGCGCGTGTTTAGTGCGGCAGGAGGTATTGTAACTCCGCGGAGGACACGACTGTCCACCCAAAGTGTGGAGAGACTCACGTTTGTGAAAATGAATCAGGCGTGGATTAGTCTGGATTTCAAACCACCAGTTCCTGACACAACTGACTAAATCCGCCATGAATCATGCCTCAAACATGTGCCACTTTCAGGTCTCCTCACACTGCTGGTGTGTTGAATTTTTTGACATAGGGTGCTGGCAGATTACGGGCCTCCTATAGCTGCTGCCAGGCCCCTAATCTGCCATAGGCCCCTATATACCACCTCCTCCTGCTGCTGCCAGGTCCAGAGTCTCTCATGGGTCCCTGTACGGCCTCCCATTGCTGCTGTCTCCATCGCCACACTCTGCTGCCATGTGCCACTTTCAGGTCTCTTCACACTGCTGGTGTGTTAAATTTTTTGACATAGGGTGCAGGCAGATTACGGGCCTCACATAGCTGCTGCCAGGCCCCTAATCTGCCATGGGCCCCTATATACCACCTCCTCCTGCTGCTGCCAGGTCCAGAGTCTCTCATGGGTCCCTGTACGGCCTCCCATTGCTGCTGTCTCCATCGCCACACTCTGCTGCCATGTGCCACTTTCAGGTCTCTTCACACTGCTGGTGTGTTAAATTTTTTGACATAGGGTGCTGCAAGATAACGGGCCTCACATAGCTGCTGCCAGGCCCCTAATCAGCCATGGGCCCCTATACCGCCTCCTCCTGCTGCTGCCAGGTCCAGAGTCTCTCATGCCATGTGCCACTTTCAGGTCTCTTCACACTGCTGGTGTGTTAAATTTTTTGACATAGGGTGCTGGCAGATTACGGGCCTCACATAGCTGCTGCCAGGCCCCTAATCTGCCATGGGCCCCTATATACCGCCTCCTCATGCTGCTGCCAAGTCTAGAGTCTCTCATGGGTCCCTGTACGGCCTCCCATTGCTGCTGTCTCCATCGCCACACTCTGCTGCCATGTGCCACTTTCAGGTCTCTTCACACTGCTGGTGTGTTAAATTTTTTGACATAGGGTGCAGGCAGATTACGGGCCTCACATAGCTGCTGCCAGGCCCCTAATCTGCCATGGGCCCCTATATACCGCCTCCTCATGCTGCTGCCAAGTCTAGAGTCTCTCATGGGTCCCTGTACGGCCTCCCATTGCTGCTGTCTCCATCGCCACACTCTGCTGCCATGTGCCACTTTCAGGTCTCTTCACACTGCTGGTGTGTTTAATTTTTTGACATAGGGTGCAGGCAGATTACGGGCCTCACATAGCTGCTGCCAGGCCCCTAATCTGCCATGGGCCCCTATATACCGCCTCCTCATGCTGCTGCCAAGTCTAGAGTCTCTCATGGGTCCCTGTACGGCCTCCCATTGCTGCTGTCTCCATCGCCACACTCTGCTGCCATGTGCCACTTTCAGGTCTCTTCACACTGCTGGTGTGTTAAATTTTTTGACATAGGGTGCAGGCAGATTACGGGCCTCACATAGCTGCTGCCAGGCCCCTAATCTGCCATGGGCCCCTATATACCGCCTCCTCATGCTGCTGCCAAGTCTAGAGTCTCTCATGGGTCCCTGTACGGCCTCCCATTGCTGCTGTCTCCATCGCCACACTCTGCTGCCATGTGCCACTTTCAGGTCTCTTCACACTGCTGGTGTGTTTAATTTTTTGACATAGGGTGCAGGCAGATTACGGGCCTCACATAGCTGCTGCCAGGCCCCTAATCTGCCATGGGCCCCTATATACCGCCTCCTCATGCTGCTGCCAAGTCCAGAGTCTGTCATGGTCCCTGTACGGCCTCCCATTGCTGCTGTCTCCATCGCCACACTCTGCTGCCATGTGCCACTTTCAGGTCTCTTCACACTGCTGGTGTGTTAAATTTTTTGACATAGGGTGCAGGCAGATTACGGGCCTCACATAGCTGCTGCCAGGCCCCTAATCTGCCATGGGCCCCTATATACCGCCTCCTCATGCTGCTGCCAAGTCCAGAGTCTGTCATGGTCCCTGTACGGCCTCCCATTGCTGCTGTCTCCATCGCCACACTCTGCTGCCATGTGCCACTTTCAGGTCTCTTCACACTGCTGGTGTGTTTAATTTTTTGACATAGGGTGCAGGCAGATTACGGGCCTCACATAGCTGCTGCCAGGCCCCTAATCTGCCATGGGCCCCTATATACCGCCTCCTCATGCTGCTGCCAGGTCCAGAGTCTCTCATGGGTCCCTGTACGGCCTCCCATTGCTGCTTTCTCCATCGCCACACTCTGCCATGTGCCACTTTCAGGTCTCCTCACACACTGCTGGTG
Source organism: Staurois parvus (assembly GCF_062004578.1). Classification (NCBI taxonomy): domain Eukaryota; kingdom Metazoa; phylum Chordata; class Amphibia; order Anura; family Ranidae; genus Staurois; species Staurois parvus. The sequence continues at coordinate 24,757,016 of NW_028317951.1, read as the reverse complement.
TGTTGAATTTTTTGACATAGGGTGCTGGCAGATTACGGGCCTCACATAGCTGCTGCCAGGCCCCTAATCTGCCATGGGCCCCTATATACCGCCTCCTCATGCTGCTGCCAAGTCTAGAGTCTCTCATGGGTCCCTGTACGGCCTCCCATTGCTGCTGTCTCCATCGCCACACTCTGCTGCCATGTGCCACTTTCAGGTCTCTTCACACTGCTGGTGTGTTTAATTTTTTGACATAGGGTGCAGGCAGATTACGGGCCTCACATAGCTGCTGCCAGGCCCCTAATCTGCCATGGGCCCCTATATACCGCCTCCTCATGCTGCTGCCAAGTCCAGAGTCTGTCATGGTCCCTGTACGGCCTCCCATTGCTGCTGTCTCCATCGCCACACTCTGCTGCCATGTGCCACTTTCAGGTCTCTTCACACTGCTGGTGTGTTAAATTTTTTGACATAGGGTGCAGGCAGATTACGGGCCTCACATAGCTGCTGCCAGGCCCCTAATCTGCCATGGGCCCCTATATACCGCCTCCTCATGCTGCTGCCAAGTCCAGAGTCTGTCATGGTCCCTGTACGGCCTCCCATTGCTGCTGTCTCCATCGCCACACTCTGCTGCCATGTGCCACTTTCAGGTCTCTTCACACTGCTGGTGTGTTTAATTTTTTGACATAGGGTGCAGGCAGATTACGGGCCTCACATAGCTGCTGCCAGGCCCCTAATCTGCCATGGGCCCCTATATACCGCCTCCTCATGCTGCTGCCAAGTCTAGAGTCTCTCATGGGTCCCTGTACGGCCTCCCATTGCTGCTGTCTCCATCGCCACACTCTGCTGCCATGTGCCACTTTCAGGTCTCTTCACACTGCTGGTGTGTTTAATTTTTTGACATAGGGTGCAGGCAGATTACGGGCCTCACATAGCTGCTGCCAGGCCCCTAATCTGCCATGGGCCCCTATATACCGCCTCCTCATGCTGCTGCCAGGTCCAGAGTCTCTCATGGGTCCCTGTACGGCCTCCCATTGCTGCTTTCTCCATCGCCACACTCTGCCATGTGCCACTTTCAGGTCTCCTCACACACTGCTGGTGTGTTGAATTTTTTGACATAGGGTGCTGGCAGATTACGGGCCTCACATAGCTGCTGCCAGGCCCCTAATCTGCCATGGGCCCCTATATACCGCCTCCTCATGCTGCTGCCAAGTCCAGAGTCTGTCATGGTCCCTGTACGGCCTCCCATTGCTGCTGTCTCCATCGCCACACTCTGCTGCCATGTGCCACTTTCAGGTCTCTTCACACTGCTGGTGTGTTAAATTTTTTGACATAGGGTGCAGGCAGATTACGGGCCTCACATAGCTGCTGCCAGGCCCCTAATCTGCCATGGGCCCCTATATACCGCCTCCTCATGCTGCTGCCAAGTCTAGAGTCTCTCATGGGTCCCTGTACGGCCTCCCATTGCTGCTGTCTCCATCGCCACACTCTGCTGCCATGTGCCACTTTCAGGTCTCTTCACACTGCTGGTGTGTTTAATTTTTTGACATAGGGTGCAGGCAGATTACGGGCCTCACATAGCTGCTGCCAGGCCCCTAATCTGCCATGGGCCCCTATATACCGCCTCCTCATGCTGCTGCCAAGTCCAGAGTCTGTCATGGTCCCTGTACGGCCTCCCATTGCTGCTGTCTCCATCGCCACACTCTGCTGCCATGTGCCACTTTCAGGTCTCTTCACACTGCTGGTGTGTTAAATTTTTTGACATAGGGTGCAGGCAGATTACGGGCCTCACATAGCTGCTGCCAGGCCCCTAATCTGCCATGGGCCCCTATATACCGCCTCCTCATGCTGCTGCCAAGTCCAGAGTCTGTCATGGTCCCTGTACGGCCTCCCATTGCTGCTGTCTCCATCGCCACACTCTGCCATGTGCCACTTTCAGGTCTCCTCACACTGCTGGTGTGTTGAATTTTTTGACATAGGGTGCTGGCAGATTACGGGCCTCCTATAGCTGCTGCCAGGCCCCTAATCTGCCATGGGCCCCTATATACCGCCTCCTCATGCTGCTGCCAAGTTCAGAGTCTGTCATGGGTCCCTGTACGGCCTCCCATTGCTGCTGTCTCCATCGCCACACTCTGCCATGTGCCACTTTCAGGTCTCCTCACACTGCTGGTGTGTTGAATTTTTTGACATAGGGTGCTGGCAGATTACGGGCCTCCTATAGCTGCTGCCAGGCCCCTAATCTGCCATAAGCCCCTATATACCGCCTCCTCATGCTGCTGCCAAGTCCAGAGTCTGTCATGGGTCCCTGTACGGCCTCCCATTGCTGCTGTCTCCATCGCCACACTCTGCCATGTGCCACTTTCAGGTCTCCTCACACACTGCTGGTGTGTTGAATTTTTTGACATAGGGTGCTGGCAGATTACGGGCCTCCTATAGCTGCTGCCAGGCCCCTAATCTGCCGTAGGCCCCTATATACCGCCTCCTCATGCTGCTGCCAGGTCCAGAGTCTCTCATGGGTCCCTGTACGGCCTCCCATTGCTGCTGTCTCCATCGCCACACTCTGCCATGTGCCACTTTCAGGTCTCCTCACACTGCTGGTGTGTTCCATTTTTTGTCATAGGGTGCTGGCAGATTATGGGCCTCCCATAACTGCTGCCAGGCCCCTAATCTGCCATGGGCCCCTATACCGACTCCTCATGCTGTGACGTTGCAACAAGGTGGAATTCAACCCTACATATGTTAGACCGCCTTTACGAACAGCAAAAGGCCATCACAGATTTCCTGATGTTAAAAGCAGATAAAGGTACTCCCTGTGTAACTTAGATGTCAGCCATTGGCAGCTCATGCGTGACACCTGCGCTTGCTCAGGCCCTTTGAGGAGGCCACTCTATTCGTGAGTCGGCAGGACTATGGGATGAACGACGTCATTCCTCTGTTGCACGTCCTGGAACAAATGCTGTTAACAATGGCTGGTCAGGGTGCGGTAGACGTGGCGCACAGATCTCAACGCCACATGGCCCCTGTGGGGGCAGGACTGGAAGAAGAGGAGGAGGTAGAGGAGGACATTGGTGCTCAGGAATTATTGAGTGAAATGGGTGGTTTTTCCACTCAGCGGACAGGAGTGGAGGAGCAGGAGCATCTGGTAGAGGAGGAGGAAGAGGAGACAGAGGACCTAGACGCACCGTGGCAGTATGCTGTGGAGATGGAGGCAGGGAGTCCCTCGCATTCCTTGGCACAAATGGCCCATAGCATGCTCGGTTGCTTGCGTAGCGACAGCCGAATAATAACCATCAGACAGAGGGATGACTTTTGGCTGTCCACCTTGTTGGACCCTCGCTACCGTTCAAAAATGGTGGCCTTTTTCACACCTGCTGAGAGGGAGGCCAAAATAACGTACTATAAAAAACACCTATGTAGTCAGCTGGTCTCTGCCTGTCTGCGCCAACGTCCATCCTCAGACACTGTGGGCCCTGTGCGCTCGTGTTCCGCTGCCATGGCAGCAGGGGAGGGGTGGGGTGGTAGGAGCAGTGGCAGCTCCACCAGCAGCGGCTGCCTCAGTCTGCAGTCGATGATGAGTAGCTTTCTTCACCAGCGCAGTGAGGAAACTACTAACCAGCCGCAGCAGCAGCAGCAGCATCAGGTGGACCTGGAGCAGGACCTCAAACAACAGGCTTAGGCCTACTTGGACAGCACCCTGCCAACCGAGGTAGACAATCCCCTTGACTACTGGGCAACGAAACTTGACCTTTGGCCCCAACTAGCTGAATTTGCCCTTGAAAGGCTGTCATGCCCGGCCAGTAGCGTGGCATCGGAGCGCGTGTTTAGTGCGGCAGGAGGTATTGCAACTCCGCGGAGGACACGACTGTCCACCCAAAGTGTGGAGAGACTCACGTTTGTGAAAATGAATCAGGCGTGGATTAGTCTGGATTTCAAACCACCAGTTCCTGACACAACTGACTAAATCCGCCATGAATCATGCCCCAAACATGTGCCACTTTCAGGTCTCCTCACACTGCTGGTGTGTTCCATTTTTTGTCATAGGGTGCTGGCAGATTACGGGCCTCCCATAGCTGCTGCCAGGCCCCTAATCTGCCATGGGCCCCTATACCGCCTCCTCATGCTGCTGCCAAGTCCAGAGTCTCTCATGGGTCCCTGTACGGCCTCCCATTGCTGCTGCCTCCATCGCCACACTCTGCCATGTGCCACTTTCAGGTCTCCTCACACTGCTGGTGTGTTCCATTTTTTGTCATAGGGTGCTGGCAGATTACGGGCCTCCCATAGCTGCTGCCAGGCCCCTAATCTGCCATGGGCCCCTATACCGCCTCCTCATGCTGCTGCCAGGTCCAGAGTCTCTCATGGGTCCCTGTACGGCCTCCCATTGCTGCTGTCTCCATCGCCACACTCTGCCATGTGCCACTTTCAGGTCTCCTCACACTGCTGGTGGGTTCCATTTTTTGTCATAGGGTGCTGGCAGATTACGGGCCTCCCATAGCTGCTGCCAGGCCCGTAATCTGCCATGGGCCCCCGTACCGACTCCTCATGCTGCTGCCAGGCCCGTAATCTGTCATGGGCCACTGTTGTCGCTTGTTGGCATATTCCGCTCGTTCAGATGCTCCTTCTCCTGCTACTCCTCTTCACGGATTCCGTCAGCAGTCTTTCTTGGAATCCGTTTCCAAGAGACAACAGTTTGCGAGCACGCACCCGACGGTGCAGAAGCTGAACGTCCTCCTGTCCAAGTTGCTGCTGCCAGGCTCGTAATCTGTCATGCGCCCCTGTACCGCCTCCTCATGCTGCTGCCAGGTCCAGAGTGTGTCATGGGCCCCCGTACCGACTCCTCATGCTGCTGCCAGGCCCGTAATCTGTCATGGGCCCCTGTACCGCCTCCCCATGCTGCTGCCAGGTCCAGAGTGTGTCATGGGTCCCTGTACGGCCTCCCATTGCTGCTGCCAGGCCCGTAATCTGCCATGGGCCCCTGTACCGACTCCTCATGCTGCTGCCAGGCCCGTAATCTGTCATGGGCCCCTGTACCGCCTCCTCATGCTGCTGCCAGGTCCAGAGTGTGTCATGGGTCCCTGTACGGCCTCCCATTGCTGCTGTCTCTATCGCCACACTCTGCCATGTGCCACTTTCAGGTCTCCTCACACTGCTGGTGGTTTCCATTTTTGTCATAGGGTGCTGTATGGCCTCCCATTGCTGCTGCCTCCACCGCCACACTGTGGCTCCACACTCTGGTTTTGGCCCCGTGACTGCCCAAATGAGTGAAGTGTGCGGTGATTCTAAGATCGACGGCACTCATCTGCATGTCATACTGACTGACAGTATTATTTCTCTTCCCCAGCAGACTCCAAGGGCATTTAAATTAAAGGTACAGTGTTCTGCACTAATATTAAGTCTCTCTGAAGCCTAGAAACACCCTTTTTTAAGTTAAATTCACAGCGAATTTATTCGACTCGAATCGAATATTGTCCACGAATTCGCCGAATCAGTCGAATCGAATTTTTCATTTCTTCGCTCATCTCTAGCTAGGATCATACAATTGTGTTTCTGTAAAGTGCACTGCAGAACTATGCATGCGTTAGGTGCCTTGCCTCTCTGAGTTAGGGTGCCATTCAAAATGAATGGCACCCCAACTCAGAGAGGCAAAGCACCTGCACTGCAATGCAAGGCAAGGCACAATACTTCCAAAAAGGGACTGGTGTGGTTTTTGTCATTTTTGGCTGTGTTGACAAAATGAACAGACTGCCTTAATGCAATACACGTTATCAAGTGTTCATTAATGTACCTTAAAAGTATGAACCCACTATAAGCCCTGGTTCCCACTGAATCCAACTTTGAAATCATGCGCCCTCACTTGAAGTTGCACGATTTCAAAGCCACAGGTCAGTGCGATGTCAGGTTCAACTTGCCTGACATCTGTGCGACTTCATGCACAGATGTCTATGCAATTTGCACCTGAAATAGCAAAAAACTAGCACAGGAACCTTTTTGTTCATATCAATGGTCAATGTTGCACCGCAAAGTCAAAGTCGCACTAATTTGAACTATTTCATTGCCGACAATAGGTTGTGCAATGGAACTGTCAGATCGCACGACAAGTCGCCCCGGTGTGAACCAGAGTTAAAGGATGGCAGACACTAAATCTTTCCACTGAACATTGACTCTGCTTAGGGGATTATAATGACTGCTAACCAATTTAGGGTGCACTCACGCTAGCACTTTTTACCAGTCCCATTGGGCCAGTTTGTTTGCTCCCGGGAACACTTCCTTACAAACCAGTGTGAGTGCAAACCAGTGGGGGAGTGGGGAGGTGAAAGAATTAAACTCGGGTATTGGTCAGTTCATCCGGTCCAGGTATAAGTGCATCCTTAGAAATCAATTTTAATTGGGACATGGAAAAACAGACAGCATTTTTTTTAAACGACAGAGAAATAAGAATCTGTAAAACAATTTATTTTTCTCAAAAAAGCTGGATCTACACTTTAAATGTGTAAATCATATATTAAAGTGGACGGTACTTAAAGCCACAGATGATGGCATTCTCATTTACACTACTTACAATAGCACAAATGTCAGTGCAGTTATGAACCTTTGGATGTCATCTGCCATCTGTTGTTAAGCGATAGGAGTACAGTCGTTCTCTTGTTTCACAAGTTAATAAAGCTGCTTGTAATTCCTCTTTTGTAAAACATTCATGAGCTGCCAGAAGTAATGCTCTGGTAAATTGCCATTTCATTTTATTTTCACTTCTCAGATGAAAAAGATGTGTGTTTTTCTCTCTCAACCACTAGGGTTTCTGAAAATGCTTGAAAAGTTGTGCATTATTATGATACCCCATATGGGTGTATGCTGTGAAGGTCAATATTACAGTGTAATTATTTTTCTATGTAGAGCTAGTCTTTAAATAACCCTAGCAAAAAAATATGTGATATTAATGAGTATTTTACACTAATCTACTAAGTAAACAAAATGTAATTATGTTCCTTCCACCTTAGTATTGTAAAAATGAAGTAAGAATAAAAGACACCAGGAGATGCACAAGCATTTTTTTCTTTTAGTGATTTATTACAGGTTTGCAGCATGCTTTTGTGTTTGGTGATTTGGGGCATTTTAGTTATGCATGTATTATTTCTGTCCAGGTCATTTTTCTAATATATGTATGAAGCAGCCTAGTAAGGATTTTAATGATTTGCATGAAAAACACTAAATTGGATCAAAAGAACAGTTCAAACAAAACTGCATAGTGTATCAATGGACAAATTAGCTGTTTTTCATACGTATATAATGTAAATGTATAGTATTTCTTTATATTTTTTAGCAACAGTTAAACTACTAAGCTCTCATTTAGTCTACATACATATTTACATTTACAGACTGTTGCTGGCTGTTATTTAGAGTAATTGTCACTCAAACAATAAGACACATATAACAAAAAGCAAAGATGCTGGTCAATGTGCAATGGTTACCAATGGCACGATTTGGCTGTGGAATTGCTTTTTTTTCCTATAGATAGCTTGAATCACCCCAATATGACTTCAGTTTTATTCAGTTTTAAAATTTCAGTTTTAGCAACAACACTGGTTAGCAGCAGGACAGATTTAAAGTGTTAATAAACTCACAACAGTAAAATCCGTCTGTATATGCAGTAAAGCATGCTTGTTATACTCATTGTGGAAAACAAGGGGTTAATCGTCTGCATTGTGTAAAAAGGATGTTTGATCCTGTCTTCTCTGATTCTCCCCTTCTTTTACTGTTCCCAATCCATTTGCTGATAGCACAGAGCCCTAGGAGTCACTTTGCACATGCTCTGTTTGGTGTGTATTGCTAGAGAGTTGTTTTGTCTTTGTGAGTGTGCTTGTGATCAGCACAGGGCCAATCAGCACTTTCCAGACAGAGGGTCAGAGGTTATGCAGCCTCATAGCACAATCAGGGGAGAATGAAAATTCCTCCTGCAAGCTTTAACCAGTGCTCTGCTGGACACTGATAGAAGTCACAGGACTGCTCTAACTGCTGATGAGAAAAGATATTTAGCAGTTTATATTTGCTAAAATAATTGCATTTCCATATTCTGTGTACTATGGGAGACCAGATATAGTGAATGCAGGGTTCCGGGTTTAGTAACACTTTAATGAAGAAGAATTGGCCAAAATGTACTAAAGAAAAAATACAGCACAGGTTGTACTACAGGAATTAAAGTGTTACTAAACCCACAACAGTAAAAATCAGTCCGTATATGGAGTAAAGCATGCTTGTTATACTCACTGTAGAACCTAAGGGTTTAATCCTCTGCATTGTGTAAAACACTGTTTGAACCTGTCTTCTCTGTTCCCCCACTTCTTCCACTGCCCCCCTCTTATCTCGTAATAAGTGTGGAGTCACTCTGCACATGTCAATTTGGTGTGTACTGCTAGAGAGGTTTTTTTTCTTGGGAGAGTGCAAGTGATTAGCACAGAGCCACTCAGTACTGTCCAGACAGAGGTCAGGGGTTCTGCATCCTCCTACAGCAAAATGAAAACTCCTCCTACAAGCTTTACCTAGTGCTCAGCTGGAGACTAATAGAAGTCACAAGACTGCTGATGCGAAAAGGTACTTAGCAGTTTATATTTACTAAAATGATTGCACTTCCATGTTGGTGGACTGTGGGAGACCAGATAAAGTGAATGCAGGGTCCTGGGTTTAGTAACACTTTAAGAGACTCTAGCTTACACAGCAGTACAAAATTGGCCATCAGCAGGACAACTTTAAACAGGAAGACTAAGATCAAATTTACTTCAGAAAAATAGTACAGACTAGGGCTTTATTACAAAAATTAAGATACTGCAGAGGATACAGCTGTGCAAAATTGGGCAGCAGCAAGACAAATTTAATTAATAATAAAAGGCCTAACCAGTATATGCCTAACTTTTATTTTACCATTGGGGATAAGGGGATTCAGAGTGTGAGTGTGAGTGATATAATGTGAGATGCAAACTTTTTTTTTCCTCAAACAATGCACTGACGGTAGAATGAAAGGCAGCTCTAAAACCTTATGGTCAATAACAAGCAAATGCTGTATTTGAGTAAACAAATGACCCTATAAACATAAAAAAAAAATTAATTAATTAATGGCACCATGGCAGCAAAAAAGAAGTCTCATCTATAGAAAGGCTATATAATGAAAACCAATATACCCCAAAGCAACTAAAAACCTAAATGAATACATCCTGAAGCAAAATCCCACGCTGTGAAAAAAAAGCAGTTTAACCTGAACTAATAAGGACCTAAAATAATGCCCTATCCACATAAAATAATAAACAATATACCCCAAAATAAGTAAAAACCCTAAAATATTACCCTCTTAATTAAAAGCCCCGCAGCACAAGGGATGGCAGCTACAAGTAACCACTGGGTCCAGTGATTTAAATACCTAAGCATACACATCTCCTTTGATTTTCAATCCTTGCTAGATCTTAATATCATTCCTCTTCTTACTCAGCTCATATTTAAATGTGAGGTTTGGTTTGAACTTCCCCTTTCATTGGTAGGAAGGGTAAATTTAATTAAAATGATCTTTCTCCCTAAATTCACCCATGTGTTTTTTCTGTGGGCAGGTAAATCACCTAGATTAGCTATTGCTAATCTACAGCTCCCTATAGACGAAGTCAGTCTGGCATTGTCTAACCTATATTACTATTTGGCTTCTTTCTTAGTTAGTGTACATTTGTGGCTGGTCTTAGATGGGAACTCTGTCCTGGACTTGGAGATGATTATAGCTGGTTCCTCGCAACTGCTTCAAACTTTAATACACAGGGAACGCAGATCTGTCATGTCTCGTACCCAAGCCATGAGGATGATGGTGAGGGCTTGGTTTACAATACTTTAATGGTCTTCTCCTAGAACACCTAATACCCCCCTTTGGGACAATCCCATCCTTCATGTTCTCTTTCACTCTGACCCTTGCTTTGGAAAAAAGTAGGTATTCACACTCTCAGGCATATTTTTATAACAGGAGAAGTAATTTCTTTTGAAAGAGGCACTTGCCCTTTTTCATGTATCTTCAATTGTGTCACTCAGTTAGGACCCAATTCCCCTCAAGTACCTATCCTCCAATGCAACTCATTAGAATCTCTTTTTAATGGTTTCTGATATTGACAAGCCCCTTTCTTGAACTTACACCTTCATCATAACTCATCACAGGGCTAGGACCTCTGTATTGTTCCAGAAGAGGAGTGGGAAGATGTATCAATATACTAACCTAATGATATTTGTTAAGGATAAATGTATCTAATTTAAATTTTTACATGGGATGTACTATACCCCTTGAGGGATATAGAGGTTGCACTGCATCAATCCAAGTCTTTCTTTGCTCTGCAAGTGTTTCTTTGCAACTGGCACTTTTTATCCCAGTGTGGAGCTGCCCCTTGATTCTCCATTATTGGAAGCAAATTGTGTCCAGATTGGCTAAGGGACTAAAACTAACTCTGACTCTAAATCCCATTGTTTGACATATTTCCAAACATGTTCAACTGCTGCTGTTCTATATCTTCTACTGTGCCAGAAGGGAAATTCTCCATAATTGGGAACTTTCCACCCCATCTTCCTACAATGATTGGTGCTCAGCTATTAGATCTGCACTCCCCTTATGCCAAATGACATACATGAGCAGGGGCAGCCCTACCGATTATAGTAACAGTTGGTCTGCATGATTGGATTCCAATTGATCTTTACACTCCTCCCCCATTTATTTTTTATGCACCTTTTACATGAAGATGGACGTTAAGCACTTTTTATTTCCTGATTTTGTCACTGAAATGTGACTGTGAGGATGATACAGCCTATACTTCTTTGACTATATTGTACTAATGTATGGTACTTGAGCTACTTTTATTTTCATGTATGGCATTTTTTTTTAACGTTCAATCAATCCTTTTTCTATTAAAAAAGTAGCCATTGACATTAAATCAACCACAAAATAAAATTACAGACAGAAGGCCCCCCAAAATAAAAAAGGAGGTGCAAAAGGGGTTGATTGCCCAAAGAGTTAGCAATTACAATTAAAATACAATTTTCTGACTGACCTTAATTACTCCCTGTGCAGTTTGTCAGCTTCATTTATCCTTTCTCTATAGCACCTTGTAATACACTGACACTATGGGGTTGATTTAGGCTACGTTCACACTAGCGTTGTGTGCAGGCGGCAGAGAGGCGTTTGGGAAGCGTTTTTACAGCTTCCCAAATGCCTCTGACAATTCTGCACATTGCAGCACATGGTGCTGTTCTAACGGCAGCGTTAGCGTTGAAGCCTCCTATTCTAGTCTATGGTGCCGCTCCACAAACGCCCGGCCGGCATTTGCGGCACGGTTGCGGGGTGTTAGTGGAGCGGTAATACCATTTAAACTTCATTATAGGAGTTTGCGGAGCATTTTTAACGCTCGGCAAACGCCTAGCAAACGCCACTAAACCGCGCATGCGGCATTTGCGGAGCATTTGCGGAGCGTTTGCCGAGCGTTAAAAACACTCCACAAACGCCGGACCAACGCTTGCCAATTGCTATAGGGGCGTTTGGCAAAAGTTGGTAAAACAGTCAAGTGTGAACGAGCCCTTACTAAAACTGTAATGTGCAAAATCTGGTGCAGCTCTGCATAGAAACCAATCAGCGTCCAGGTTTTTTGGCAAAGCTTAACTGAACAAGCTGAAGTTAGAAGATGTTTGGCTACCATACACAGCTGTGCCAAATTTTGTACTCTCCACTTTTAGTAAATAAACCCCAATGGCTTGCTCTGTGCCCTGACTTTTATAGTGGAGGGACTAGCTGATCTAAAAGCTCCTTTATATGCTCTTCTAAGCCTGCTGGCCATAGTTCAAAGGTCATATAGTGGCTAAAAAAATTCTCCCAGGCAAATCTGAAAAAACAAAATCACCAGGAACATGGTATCAAATTCTTGGTAGCTGCAAACCAGAACCTCATTTTTACATTATTATTATTATTATTATTATTATTAAGGATTCATATAGCGCCAACAGTTGGCTCAGCACTTTACAATATAGCGGGAGACAATACAGCAACAATACAGTTCATTTCAAGTGGGTTAGGAGGGCAATGCTCCATAAAAGCAATAAATAATTTTGCTGCCTGCAAACAAAATATTAAAAATGAAAACAAATAGTAATTTATTATAACAATCAAATGAGAAGCTTCAGATTTAATTGTTTGCATACTATATTGCTTTGTGGTATTTGCTATCAGCCTAAGGTAGATAACTAAGTAATTGAATTCAACTATTTTCACCTAGGCATTTCTAAAGAGTTACAGGTATATTTCATTGCCCAAAGAGTGGTGAACTGTTAAATTGTGGCAAGATTACTGTGAGCATAAGCTGCATGATAAGTGACAACATTTAATGAACTAGACCTTTACTCCCACACAGGCATTCTCCTCCAAGGGCTTATAGCTGAGTCTTTTAAAAATCATGCTGTTCATTCATGTTAGCACAGACAAAAAAAGCAAATGTGCTGGGCCAGTGATTTAAATTCCAAAAGGTGTTTCAGTACAATATCTTACAATCATTCATTGTGATGTATATTACAAAACAAAATAACTTGTTATTTTACCCAGTGATACTTGTTAAACATGTACAGAATGCATGACAAATATTTCACTAATAACATTTTTCATCCCTTATAATTGTTTTTTTTTTTTTACTAAGCAGAAATTAGTTTTAGATTGCAAGCTCTCTTGAACTGGTCCCTCATATTAAATTGTATTACCTGTCTCCCTTTTTTGTAAAGCACTGTGCAAACTAATGGTGCTATAAAATGAATTTAAAATAATAATAATAATTATTATTATTATTATTATTATTATTAAAGACTAAGTTCACCTTTAGAGAAAAAATAATAAATGCACATATTTTTGCAAAAAAAATGTGCATTTATTATTTTTTCCAACAGGAGCCTGAAAAGCATTGTACCGCAATCAATGGATCGCAGGTGCAATGTCAGGCTCCTGAAGACACATATTCCAGCTTTCTGCCCATAAATCGTTAAAGCTTTCAGTTAGAAGTGTCAGTGAACTACAAGTGCGCTGATCGGTGCCCTCATAGTCCATTGAGAACTACAAGTCTGTATGCTGTAGTGGCAGACATGACTTGTGGATTATTCATTCATAGATCCATGTAACTCAGAGGTGTACAACATTTTGACTTTTCTGGGCCACAATGGAAGAAAAGAAATTGTTTTGGGCCACACATTAAATACACTAACAATAGGGATAGCTGATGAGCAGAAAAAGTCAGGCAGATCACAAGTTAACAATCCCTGATTTATATATAGTACCTATCTGAATAATGAAACATTGTTATTTTGTAATATTTTTACTTTTAAAATTAAAAGCGGGCAACCTAAAACTAGTGTGATATTTGACACTTTTTTTGATAAACTAACGCATCAATATCTGTTTGAAGGATACAGTAGCAATTCTCAATGAATTCTCAAGATGCTCATTGGATTTTTGTGTGCTTTATCCTTGAAAATAGTTGTGCACAAATATAGGTGTTCCCAAAAACTGATGACATAAATAAGGCGTGATTGGGATATTTTTTCCTTGGGAAGATAAAACTTTTCTTTGGGAGGATAAAAGTCCAGTAAAGGGACAATGTCATATATTTCTTCGGCCACATGTGTTCGATAAGTGTAAACGCATTTTTACAAAACATTCCCCCAAAAATCAGCATTTTTAAGTGGGTTCATGATTTTGTGTTGGGCCATATTCATAGCCATCTTGGGCCACATGCAGCCCATGGGCTGCAGCTTGGACACCTGTGATGTAAATTAATGATGTGGCTGTGTGGGCAGATCACCGCAGAGCAGCACCGATTTTAAATGTTACAGTGGCTGGGGGGAGAGATTTTTTTTGTTCAGTTTGTGGGCTGTACTGCAAATATTTTGAAGGTTCCTCCATCCTAAACAGCGCAGATGGAAAACGTTTCTGCTGACACCAGTTGTCAATATACCAAAACAGCAGCTGCAATTGATTGATTTTTCAACTGAAAAAGCTGGACAGGAGGGTGCTGACAGGACCACCCTTGGAGCGAATCTCAGCCAGTTGATCAGGAGCTGATAATTTGCTCTGTGTATGGGTAGCTTTACTGTTCACCTTAGTAAAGAGGGGATAGGGGAATGGAGCCGGAAGGGGAGTTGTTACAAGTTTCTTGCCAAGGAACATTAGTGATCTGTACAGGTTTTAAAACTTGTCCAATTGACTGTTCCTCCCAAGAACTGCCAGCTAGATAATGCAAAGACCACCCACAGGCATGAGATGGTCACCTGATACAGCTAAAATCTGCAAATATGTATCATATTGCAGATTACCAATCTTTAGATGTGATTAACACGTTTGTTGGTTTTTTTCCTTTATTTTAACCTAGTGATCCTGCCAGTAATATAGTTCCTGTACTAAGCTGTCAACCCTACTCACTTACTACGGTATATCTATAGAGGAGTCATCCTAGGACAAGACCACAGAACTGTTCCCCTTCTCTTTTCCATAATGAAGGGGGAGATGTTTTTCAGTCCACAGAGATAGCTGACATCAATGTAACTGAAAAAAGTGCAGCACAGGCAGAGGGCATAAAAGATATCAGCTCACAAGATTTCAGGATCAGCAGATATTTTTAAACACAGATGAAACCACACACTTTGAATGACAATTGCACAGTCATGCAACCCTGTACCTAAACTAAATTTTTATCATTTTCTTCACACAACTAGAGCTTTCTTTTGGTGGTTTTTAATCACCACTGGGGTTTTTATTTTTTGCTAAATTAACAAAAAAAAGACCTAATATTTTGAAAAAAAAACACATTTTTCTTTGTTTCTGTTATAAAAGTTTGCAAAAAAATAATTGTTCTTCATAAATTTAGGCCAAGAAGTATTCTGCTACATTTCGTTGGTGAAAATAACCCAAATCAATATTTATTACTTTGTAGGAAAGTAATAGAGTTCACAAACTATGGTATATATATCTGAAAATCGATAAGTCCTGAAGTACTGAGGGCCAATCTAATTTCTTAAGACCCAAAATTGTCAGAACAGTACAGATATCCCCCAAATGACCCCTTTTTGCAAAGTAGACAGTCCGAGGTATTTGGTAAGATGCATGGTGAGTTTTTTGAAGTTGTAATTTTTTTGTCATAATTTTTGGAAAATGAAGACATTCTTTTCGCTATTTTTTTTTTTTTTTGCATACTGTCACCAGTGCAGTACAGCATCATCATATGAATGGTGGGGTGATGATCAAGGACACTGACTGGTGACAGTCCAAACATTTATTTTTTAAATATTGTTTATTTATTACATGGTTTTATTTTTTTAACATTTATTTTTCATAATACACTGTACCATAGCAACATTGTACTACTTTGGGGAAGTGATCAGTGTTTTTATTTTTATTTTACACATTATGATTGCTTATAGCAAAGAATTTATTTGCTATAAGCAAGCATTTAACTGAATGAAATCCATTCATTCAGGTTTTTTTGTTATGATTAGCTGTAACTGGCCACAGCTAATCACATGACACAGATGGGCTGTGATTGGCTCAGTCTGTACATGTGATCACTTTGACCAATCACAGCTAGTCACACAATTTTATGCAATGGATGGCATGAAAGGAAGCCATCTATTGTCAACAACTGTCATGTGACCTGCTGTGATTGGTCAAGCAAGTCACATGGTACAGGCTGGTACACAGATCTGTCATTGGCTGTGTCCAAGGTACACAGCTGGTGACAGATCTCGCTGCAGCGCAGCCCTGTGGGCAGGCGCAAGGTGCGATTCAGGAAGGACATCATATGACGCCCACCCAGATTGATGAGAATTCTGCTCGGCCATCATTCTGCTATTGGAACAGGTTAATCATTAACCACTTGCCCTCCAGAGGATTTACCCCCCTTCCTGACCAGGTCATTTTTTTTTTTCAAAACTGCGCTGCGTTACTTTAACTGACAATTGTACGGTCATGCAACACTGTACATAAATGAAATGTATGTCCTTTTTTTCCCACAAATAGAGCTTTCTTTCGGTGGTATTTGATCACCTGTGCGCTTTTTATTTTTTAAATTTTAAAAAATCTAATTTCTTCATAAATTTAGGCCAAAATGTATTCTGCTACATGTCTTTGCTAAAAAAAAATCCCAATACTTGTAAATTAATTGGTTTATGTGAAAGTTATAGCGTTTACAAATATATACTGGCATTTACATTTTTTTATACTAGTAATGATGGCGATTGGTGATTTATAGTGGGACTGCGGCACACATTCTGACACTAGGTGGGAACTGATGAACTGCCACTGACATCCCCAGTGACTAATACAGTGATCAGTGCTAATAAAAAGCACTGATACTGTATTGATGACATTGGGCAGGAAAGGGTTAACATCTGGCACGACCAAAGGGTTAAATGTGTGCTGTGTATGTTTTACATTATGTGCTGTGTGTGTTTTACTACGGAGACATGCTGCTTTGTATTTCTCTGCAGTGCAGAAAAATACAAAGCAGCATGTCCTTGCTGACATGAGAGAGACCTGTGTTGTTTACACACAGGTCTCACCCCTGTCAGCTTTCCCTGACGATCACTGAGTGTCGGCCAGGAATTGCCGGCCGGGACCCAGTGATTGACATCCCTAGCCTCCAATAGCAGCGGGTTAGGGCGGCACGTGCAGTGTGCCCCCCACCCGGAAATGTAAATCACGTATATATATGTGTAGCAGTATATATACCCTGTAGCAGTACTTCAACTATAGGGCAGCAAGTGGTTAAAGTGTATGTAAAGCCAAAATATATTTTTTAGTATAATATGAACTATGCATCACTGTATACAGTTTGGAAGTATGGAAATCAGCAGAGCTTCCCCTCATTTACTAAGCTCTGCGGCAACTGCATTTGCAAAGTGCACAGTCTATTTTCTTTTACTAAATCAACTCCAATGGCTGTTTTTATTAAATATTTTCCAAAGTCTCAAGCATTTAGCATATGCAGAAAACAGACTTGCTTTTTCTTTAGTAAAGCTTGATCATCATGTGTTTTCTTTTCTTTTTTTTTACTGATTATTGTTTTTTTACTGATTACTCTGATGGCTTTTTCATTATTTTTTCTTTTCAATTTCCAGCTTGTGAATGAACAACAAGAAAGCAGGCCTCTTCTTAGCCCTTCTATAGATGACTTTTTGTGTGAAACCAAATCAGAAGCAAAGGCCAGGCCAGTAACTTCAAATACAGCAGGTAATTGTATACTGCAATCGAGTTTGTCTGCAAAATAGAACCATCTCTTTTAGCAGACTTCATGTGATGTCTACTTGTACTTCACAGAAGAAAAATGTGTCTCCTACACTATCAGTATTTTGATTGAAAAAATAATTATTTTCCAGTGAGTGAACAATTCATTGAGAATCTACAAAGTATTAACAAATTTTAACTTATTGTGTATGGACATCTGACTGGCACAGGTTTTTTTTTGTTTTAGTTTTGGTAAGGTTTAAAACAACCGATAAAGTGTATGCATAGCCAATTTTTATGAATAAGGTTTAAACCCTCTGCCAAATAATTTTCTGCAATCTGTGTACCATTGTGGAATTTTTCCTTCATTTTCTATCCCAGAGACACAATAGACAGTTGTTCCTGGAACTGGTGTCCACATTAGAAGACTTCCCCTTACCTTTTATCCTGGGGACAACTCTAAAAGTTTATATTATATCTCACATTCATTCATGGTGACAATGGTCACATGGCATATAGAAGGATGAGACTCCCTATTGAGATACAGACAGCAATAAAAACTTAATGTGTTACTAAACCCATGACCTTGCATTCACTATATCTGATCTCCCACAATACACAGAACATGGAAATGCAATTATTTTAGCAAAAATAAACTGATAAATACCTTTTCCCATCAGCAGTTAGAGCAGTCTTGTAACTTCTATCAATGTCCAGCAGAGCACTGGTTAAAGCTTGTAGGAGTTTTCATTCTCCCCTGATTGCAACATGAGGCTGCAGGACCCCTGACCCTCTGCCTGGACAGCGCTGATTAGCCCAGTGCTGATCACAGGCACTATCCCAAAAAAAAAACTCTCTAGCAATATACAACAAACTGAGCATGTGCAACTTGCCCCCAAGGCTCAAAGCTATCAGCAGATGGATTGGGGACAGTAGAAGAAGGGGAGGGTCAGAAAAGACAGGATCAAATACCCTTTTTACACAATACAGAGGAGTAATTGCTTAGGTTCCACAGTGAATATAACAAGCATGGTTTACTGCATATACAGACTGATTTTACTGTTGTGGGTTCAGTAACACTTTAACAGAGGGTCTACCATTTATCAAAACCTAAAAAAATGGTTTTGCCTTGAGACACACATTTTAAAAGATGTTTCAGGGTTGTGTGCTATCACAGAAGGAAAAGAAATTAACCAGTTCCCGACCCCAATGTAGCCAAAAGACGGCTACAGCATGGTCAGCTAGTTCTGGGAGGGTGTCCATGGACGTCCTCCCAGAACTGCGCCCCCTGTGGCGAGTACTGCATGTGATTACTTTGGACACAGCTGATCACATGACTAAGGAACGGGCCTATCAGAGCCGCTTTTTACCATGTGACCGGCTGTGTCCAATCACAGATGATCACCGGATAAATAGGGAATGCTGGTTATCGACAGTCCTCTCCTCACACTGACAGCATGTGAGGAGAGGAGAGCAGGTAAGTGGCATTTCACAGAGGGACATCTACACTGATCATCAGAGCACTGATCACCAGTGTCCTGGTGATCAGTGTCCCCCATCAGTGCAGCCAATAGTGCCAATCAGTGCCCATCTGTGCTGGCAATCAGTGCTGGCAATCAATGCCCATTAGCAGAATCAATGGCACCTATCAGTGCCACCTAACAGTGCCCATCAGTGCCGCCTATGAATGTCCATCAGTGCTGTCTAACAGTGCCCATCAGTGCCACCTATCAGTGCCACCTATCAGTGCCCACAAGTGCCACCTGACACTGCTCATTAGTGCCGCCTAACAGTGCCCATCAGTGCTGCCTAACAATGCCCATTAGTGCCACCTATCAGTGCAGCCTCATCAGTGCTCATCAGTGAAGTGTATCAGTGCCCATCAGTGACTCCTCATCAGTGCCCATCAGTGCAGCCTATCAGTGCCCATCAGTGAAGGTGAAAAATTACTTATTTACAAAACTTTATAACAGAAACTAAGATTTTTTTTTTTCTTCAAAATTTTTGGTCTTTTTTAGTTTGCTTAGCTAATAATAAAAACCCCAGTGATGATCAAATACCACCAAAAGAAAGCTCTATTTGTCTAAAACAAATTATAAAAATTTAGTTTGGGTACAGTTTTGCATAACCGCGCAGTTGTCATTCAATGTGCAAGAGCGCTGAAAGCTGAAAATTGGTCTGGGCAGGAAGGGGGTGAAAGTGTCCGGTACGCAAGTGGTTAACAGAGTTTCTTGTATTAACTTAAATTATATTTACTTTTAAATTCTGATTTTCTACCTTGCATTAGAAAGATGCAACCTACATGCAAAATCTCTCTTTTTTTCCTTCAATTTTTATGTGTGTTCTTTATTTATTTGCGTTCCCATTTCATATTTTCTGTAGCATGCAGTATGCATTGTACAGAATAATCAAGACATTAAAAGGAGTTTTCAGTGATGGTGCTGTGAAGGATAAAGAGGAAAACTTAGGTAGCAAAGCTGAGCAGATTGGCGGAGTATTTCCAGACCATCCTGAATAGAGCAGTCTTAGCAGTAACAGCAGAAATTCACAAATACAACCACTTAAAAAAGAACCTCTAGTCCTAGAAAAGGTAAAGGATGCAGTTATGGAAATGAAGAGATACAATCAGCAGGAAAGAAATAATGGAGCAGACATATTGAAGGCAGAGGTAATAGAGACAATGCAACTACTAGGAAGGAGATAGGTGATTAAGGAATTTGTTATGGAATATAATCAATACATTTACATCACTTTTATTTAAAGATCTAAAAATGGCAACATAGAAACCTATTATTATTGTAGTATATAAATGCAGGTTTAAAAAGGCAATTATGTTTTTACAGTAAGTCAGGGTGCAACCATGTGTAACCGTGCTTGTGAGTGTCCACAAGCTTTACAAATGAATTGGCTTCTTTTAAACTTGTACTTATAACAGGTTTACATTTTTGTAGCATTTAATAGGTTTAAAAAAAATAATGTGATTTTAAATTCATGTAATTGATTCTATATTTAACTCACTAATCTCTTTCTTAGTATATATTGTGTATATATCAGAGTAACAGAGTATTAGTCTCTCATTTTCAATTCAGTACAATGGTCTGTAAGTGGTTTTTACGTACCGTATATCCAATACAAGAGGATGTGTTTGATTTCACCCCATACCACAATTAAGGAAAATGATCTTCAGGGAAATTTGTAAAACAGCACTAGGAAACTGAAATGATAATTGAGCTGCTAAGAGAGGTAATCTTTCAGGCTGCAACAATTGTTTGGACATTACTTTGCTATCTTTTAAGCACTTGCTCTCCTGAGGATTTACCCCCATTCCTGACCAGGCCATTTTTTTATGTTACAGCACTGTGTTACTTTGACAATTGCGCTGTCATGCAACCCTGCGCCCAAATAAAATTTACATCCTTTTTCCCACAAATTGAGCTTTCTTTCTGTGGTATTTGATCGCTTTTGTGGTTTTTATTTTTTGTGCTATAAAAAAAGACCAACAATTTTGAGAAAAAAACAATATTTTTGACTTTTGCTATTAAACGTGTCCAGTAAAAATTTAAAAAATCAAATTTCATCATAAATTTACACCAAAATGTATTCTGCTACATGTCTTTGCTAAAAAAATCCCAATATGTGTAAATTAAATGGTTTACATGAAAGTTATAGCTTTTACAAATGGCGGTATTTTTTACTAGCAATCAACAACTTATAGCGGGACTACAGGACTGCGGTGGACATTCTTACACTGGGGGAACTGACTTGGTGTCACTGACATGCCCAGTGACACCAATACAGTGATCAGTGCTAACAAAAAGCACTGACATTGTACTAATGGCACTGGACAGGAATGGGTTAACATGAGGGGCGATCAAAGGGTTAACTGTGTGCTGGGAGTGTTTTACTAGGGGGCAGTGTCTGTGTGCTTTACTGTAATCACACTGCTTTGGATGACTGTGCTGTGCACAGCCATCCAAAGCAGTGTGCCCAAGCTGACAGGGAGGAGAACTGTTAGTAAACAAAACAGTTCTCCTCCCTGTCGGAGATCCTCAGAAATCACAGGGCGTCGGCGAGTAATCACCGGCCAGGACCTGGTGATTGACAGCCATGGGAGCGAATGGCCACGCAGGTAGGGCGTGCGTGTGGCTCTCGCATGCCACCTACCCGGAAATGTGAAATCACATATATATATATATATATATATGTGATTTTGTGCACCTGTGCTGCCTGTAGCAGTATTTCTGCTATAGGGTAGTCAGGAAGTGGTTAAAGAAAAGTGCTGAGCAAGATAATATACTTGATACTGAAAGATACGCTGGATGATCAAATTTCAAAAGAGCTCCAAATCAGGCAGATCCTGTTCAGACCATATTTTGTTTTTTTTTGTTTACAAACGGTTTTATTTTTCAAGGGTAGACTGTAGAACAACAGTACAGTTTCAAGTAATGTGTACATTAATAACAAGGCATATTTGAAAAGTACATTTCAGAAGAGTACATATACGTAAAAAGGATAGATAGGGAGGAAAAAGAAAGAGAAAAGATTTTAACTACATGAGGAATGTAAACGATAAAGTGGGTTGAAAGATACATCTGTCAATAGCATATGCCAAATAACCTTCAAACGGAATGCTTTTTAGTCATGTAATGAATGTCTATGAACCCTCCATGATTCCCATTTTTTATCAAACAAGTGCATCTTGTCCAGCAATGTATAACGAATACGTTCCATGAGCATCACAGCGTCAACTCTATGTAAAACAGAGGCCAAGGGTACCGTGGTGGATTTCCAATGTAGGGCAATAGCCCATAAAGTAGCAATACAAATGGTATGTATCAATCACATAACAGCATCAGAGGTCCCCTGGGATATGAGCTCCCAGTAAAAATGTCAGGGCAGGAGCTGAGGAACGGACAGGCAGGCCTAATAATGTAACGCACTGGCTGACGACAACCACCACCCACAGACCGAATCCCTCAGGGCGCGGAGTCTAAGTCCCAGGCTGCCCTTCACCAGGGCCCCTGATGGTGGGGATGGACTTGACGCAGCCAGGAACCAGGTCGCGGCCCCCGAGACACCTCAGCTGCGGTAATGGCCGCCGCCAATGGCGTGTAGCTGGTGGAAGAGACAAAAGAGTAGTCAGACAAGCCGGGGTCAACAACAACAGGACAAAACAGTACAGGACAGCAGACGAGAATCACAGGTCACGAGCCGGGTTCAGCAACAGAGGGTCAGATCAAAGGAGAATACAAAGAATAGTCAAGTCACAAGCCGAATCAGATACCAGGAGAGTCACGAGAGTCAGAACAGAGTAATAGCAACACAAAGACACAAGACACAAGTGCAAAGAGCATGTGCGGGCCACAGGCTTATATGTCATCAGCCACACCCCTCTGGGGGATGGACCACAGAAACCTGAAGGCATAAAAGGATTCCCATCATGCACAGCAGAATCCAAGATGGACGCCAGCACATGGAGTAACATAACCTCAGGAAGAGGTAGGACCTTGACAAAACAGGACTGTATAGTCAGACATACCGGGGCACCTACCAAGGAAGCAGCTACCTCCGATATCCTACGCCAAACCAAGGATATAGTTGGGCAAGCCCAAAACATGTGAACCAATGTACCTGTGAGGCCACAGCCCCGGAAACATAAAGGGGACGTTTGTGGGTACAGTACATGTAGTCTTGACAGGGTATAATACCATCTGGTTAATACCTTGAGGGCAGTCTCACGGACAGAAAGGGATCTCGAACTCTTACATATGTTATCCACCATGGAATCCCACTCCTCATCTGAGAAAGTGATACCACTATCCTCCTCCCATCTTTGTCTATATAAAGGGGGTGTGGGAGAGAAACTGATCAAAAATTGATGATAAAGATCTGAGATAAGACCCCTACCCCTAGGAGAGCCACGGCTAATACGTTCAAAGAATGAGATCGGAGAGGAGGGTATGAGGCCAAAATGTGACTGAAAAAAATGTCTAATCTGTTGATAACGGTGGTACTCGCGAAGCGGAACCTCAAAAAGTACTCGCAGCATATCAAAAGTAATATAAGATCCTCCTCTTTGAAAATCAGATAATCTAATAAGAGATCTATCATACCACCAACAAAACATTTGAGGTGAAGAAAATGCTGTAATAAAGTTTGGATCACCAAAATACGAAACACCCGGAGAAACAGAAGAGACCAGATTTAATTTAAGTGTATATTTGGACCAAAGTGTCAATGAATGGGTAACTATAGAGTTGTGAAAAGTGAATGATCGAGGGGGGATTTTGGACCACAAAATACCCAGTAAATAAAATGGGCGTATAGACTGGGATTCAAATCTAATCCACGGGATCTGAGAATTTACAGTCACCCATTGTGATAATTGTGCAAATGGGCTGAGAGGTAATATAGCCAAAAATTGGGAAGACCTAGACCTCCCGTCCGTTGTGAGCGGTACAGAACAGATGTGGTAAAGCGCGGACGTTTATTACACCTGATACAATTATTAATAACCCGCTGAAAATGATCCAGAAATGTTTTCGAGACCAGGACTGGAAGTGCTCTAAATAGATAAAGTAGTTTGGGCAAAATATTCATCCATATTTTTTTTTTTAAATTAAAGTACACCCAAGAGCAAAGCAAAGAATGGTTATCCTCTAGCATCTACAGAGAATCCCTTACGAAAATGTATCACTACTATGGCGTTTCCCAGACTTTTTGAAGATATTGTACCAGGATTTCTCTTCATAATTAATAATTAACATTATCCTGAGAGATGGCATTAGATTAAACATTGTGGTCAAGCATGGACGTTTTTATTTCCCTTTTTTGGTTCATTCTGGGCATGAAGTCAATAATTCAATTGACAATTAGTGAGTCAAGGCAAGGTAGTCTCCAGGGCAATGTTGCATTACTGTCACTTCATTTTCAAAATATACAAATTCATTGCAAAGCCATGGCCATTGCAGCAAAACAAATTGGACTAAACAACACCAAGTAGATGAAACATTTTGAAGCAAATAATGGAACAGATACACCAGTTAAACTGCATGGAGAATAGATTAATGATGTAGAAATTTTACATATTTAGGCTTCAAGGTATTAAAAAGTAGAAAAGCTTAAAAAACAATATGGGTCAGCTCATACCTATGTGTGCATTACCGCGCACATTGCATGTACATGGATCAATGTAAATCTAGCTAATCAGAACCATCTGTCAAGCATTTGAAGCATGTAGAAACACCAGGAGGGCAAAGAATATCAGCATTATCACAAAGATCAGACTGTTTAAGGAGTGGTTCACACTATAGAAACGCAGTCCAGATGCGTTCTGGATGCATTTCCACATGCACATTTTTTTACTAGTTTTTTACGTTTCAGTGCATTTTTGATACATTTTTTACATGTTCCAGTGCATTTTTTATGCATTCCAGTTCATTTTGTCCCCTCTCTTTTTTTCTTTTCAAATAGGGATATGTGCGTTCCAGTGCGTTTTGGTACAGTTCAGTGTATTCCAGTGCATTTTTTATGTGTTTTTCCGCATTCCAGTAAAGTTCTGTGCAGAAAAAAATGCAGCATGTTCTACTTTTTTTTATGCAATTGCAACGCACTGGAACTGCAAGCACTAATGTGAACTATGACATTGACAGCTATATAACCTACTTTCTGTGCATTTTGGATGCAGATGAAAAGCAGCTGAAACGCATGTAGTTTGAACTGGCCCTAAAACCTCGTATACACGATGAGAATATTCGATGAATGATCGTTCATTTTCTTTTGCATGCTAGTCTCATATCAAGAGTGAATAGGTTACTAAAGTTACAAACATTCTTGTACAACAGAATAAAAATTAAAAAGTAATATAATGTATTGTACTGTGTTTTCGGACGAAAACTGTGCTGTTTAAATGAAAATCGATTTGGTATTGTATGAGAAAGATTTTCATGCTTGTGCCTTCGAATAACTTCAGACGAAAGCTGTGTATTAATAATCAGATTATCATATGATTGCTTAGAAAGTGGTATTTTTCGTATATGATTTTCTGATCGTTCATACTAGGCTTAGGTGTTCTTATGCTGGCCATACATTGCTAGATTTTTTTTTTCGTTCAGCCTGCAAAATAGATGCTGCACTATTGCATTCTGACAGCTGGCTCCAGCATCTATCAGGATACCCATACAACAGCTGCATCTGATTGAATGCAGCCACTGTTCCGCTGACAATTTTCTGTCTGTTACGTCCTTTTTACATCAAATGGTTCCAGGTGGGAGGGTGGCAAAAGGGCCCCCACAATTTTGGCTGGTTCATTAAGCTGTATGGACAGCTTTAGAAAACTATTATTTAATGCTTTATCAAGAAGCTATGAAGAACAATAAGCCAGAATCTGGAAGTCTGATTTTTGAGGAGGGTCCTGAACATCCTTTGACTCAACACAATCTGCAATAGCAGGCTAAACAAGGGAGTGGCCTCAAAGTCCATCACCCAAAAAGTCAAAATGCACAAATAGAGATAGCTCAGGCATGTGCTTTGGAGCTCACCAAATTCAATGATCAGAGTCTACCTAGGAAGGATTTTTGGATGACTAGGGTTACAAAAAAAGGAGAGCTGGAGGAAAACTGTGGGGAGAAAAATGAATACGACAAGAAGTCGTATGTGCAAGTTTGTGTGTAATGTGCATGGTTAATTAAAACAGCTACAAACACCACAATGTTTAAAAAAAAAAAATTATTCCTGTGTGCATCGTCCCCAGATCTGCCCAGGCTTTTTCCCTCTGTCACACTTTTATTTTATGAAGGTCTTTCCATGTATTGTCATTACTTTAGATCACTACACATCTTGTTCAATTAAATATTAGGGTTCAACAATTCTAAATATATAAAATGCATGAAAGAATTTCCTTATTTTTAACTCATTTACTAAACAAATTATTTTAGAATGGCTCAAGGACTTTTGTGTTCATTTCAAACATGCAGTAAGTTTGGAAAAATAAAAAATTGCTTCCTTCAGACCTAACTGGGTGTCTGAGATAAACACAGGTTTGCAGACCTTTTAAAAATGACTCCACTATTAAATTGGTCCCTAAGTGTATTTGTTTTGGGGATAAAAGAAAGTGCAAAATAATGTTGCATTATTCTTAAATAGACCTTATTCAGCATAAACAAGAAAACAGCAGCTTAGTAAAATGTTAGATCGTTATGTACTGATGAGGTTCTCAAGCAACTAGGCAAACTTTTCACTCACATTCTATAAACTTTAGTGCCTAGGTCATAATTAGTGTACTTTTCGCAAGCATAATTCTTTCATTTATCAGTTTTGGCAGTATAAATTGTTTATCACTGCAGATATTCCATTCACATTAATTACAACAGTGACTTTGTAACGCAGAGACAGGTCATAGTTTTAATCAATACAAGTTTGTACAAGATGACAGATATTCAACTGTAGTGTTTAATCCTTTCATCAGAGCCATTTTTGCATTTTATTTGCATACATGTTGCGCATTTTAGGGCTGAAGATTAGTTTCCACCCCTAAAGTATTATATATTTTCTGAGAGCAGAGACCCCAGAGAATGAAATGGCAATAGCTGAAATTTTGTTAAGACACACAATATTAGTGCCACTGTTTATTAAACCCATAGATTTAGTAAAATAAATATTACCCATTTTTTCAGAAAATATAAAAGATGAGATGAATAAATATATGTCAAACATGTCAAGCCTTGAAACAAATTGTGTGCGCCTGTGAAACAGTGACAAATTATGATGCCCAAAGTTGTTCATTCATAACACTTTAAAAGCCCATACATTCATCAATTTGGAGTTTAACTGAATGTGAATATTGCCCCAGCATTATTGGGCATATGTGTAGAGCAGTAGTCGTTTTTGTATGTAGGCATACCCAGTGTTGTAAGCATGGAAGTGGGGGGGGGGGCATTAAAAATATTTTTGGATTTTGTTTTGTAATGATTTAACTTTTTTTTACTTAACTTTTTTGCTTCCCGCAAACACTCTCAATGGCTGTCATAAATTTCGGGAAGAAGTCAGGTGTGGTGTGTCATAGTGCATGTGTGAAAATGGTCAGGAGGCTTTACACATGAATCATTTAAAAGCAGTAGATTCCAGGTCCCCTTGCTCAGGGATTCCCTCAGGCAACTGGGTGAAGAGGAGAATTCATCTGGGGTCTGAAGCGGTACACCAGGAGGGCTGGAGATCTCTCCAAGAAGGGAATCTTTGTCTGTTGGCTTGTATATAGTTGTTAAGGAATTGTCCTCAAATTTCAGTTTCCTTGGGTATCCCATACACCCCTCAACCCTAGCCAAGTTTAATACCCCTAATAAAAATACAAAAAAAAACAAGCTCAAGGAACTGTGTACTGATTCCAAAACCCCAAACTTCAGCGACTCCTAAGGGGGCAGTGCTACATTAATAAAGCCCTTTATCATCATTGATGTGTTGGTGTGTCGCTGGGTCCAGTTACAGGGTGGATCATCACTGGAAACAGTAAGGAAACCCAATACTTACCAGCAGCCTCTAAAATAAGAAGATGCAGAACAAGGAGCCAATTAGATTATGCAATGGCAAGAACCATTGCCAATAGGACGATAAAGCATAGTGACAGAGAGACAAGCTTATCACTGTGCTACTTCTCCTTTTACTGTCCAGTCAGTAGGTGGGGTGGGCCCAAATTAACCTGGGCTTAAAAGAAGTGGGTTAAATGATGCTGGCCATCAGACTAAGGACATCTAATGCCAAAAAAGAATACTACAGGAAATCTCTGAATTGAAGCTAAATATTGAAGCAAAAGCTGGTTTTCTAATTTAATCTTTTATAGGGCTATTCATTTTTATTGTGTTTTTTTTTCAACTGGCATTCTACTATAATAATGCTTTATAATTATACATATATATTTGTTTTACTAAAAATGCATGTACTTCTTTTTTATGCATACATTTTGTAGTAGCAGTAGAATTAGTAGTAGCGTCACATCTGGTGTCTGCTTTTTTTTGGAAAAGTGCAGTTTTAAATAGGAGGCAGTTGGTATTTTACAGATGTTAATATTGACACAAACATGCTTAAGTTTTCATTTAAAATTTAACATATATATATATATATTTAAACCCTTTTAGACCCTACCCTTACTATAAACCTGGACTATATAAATATAATATTGATGCTCTCTGAGAGACAATTCTATTTTAAACGTAACTGCTACCCTTCAGCATAATACTGATTAAAACATTTTGAGTACATGCAAAGGATGGTGTAATGTAATTCCTTTCTGCTGATTAGGTGACCAAATCACGAACCCTCTCTGCAAGTACACAATGTTAGGATGACTTGCTGGTTCTTGAAATTATCCTAATGCTGAGTCATGTGGCAAAGTTCTCTATTAACATACATGATGATATGTGACAGAGGACTCCGCTTGCTGGGTTTCATGTTATTACTAAACAAAGTATAACAAATAAATGCATAACATTAGCTTGTTTATTAATACATTTATATTGGGCTGTAAGTAATGCATTATGTTTAGCCTGTATGTTTCCTTTAATAAATTAGGATTTATCCTCTCTGCAGCTATATTAAGTTCAGCAAGCAGCAGGCCACTCGGATATAGTTTGCGGAGTGTCATGCACAATGAACATGGTAATAGCCCAGTGATCATAGTAATAGTCATGTACAGCAGTCTGGAAGTCTGTTTTGGTCCCAGGGGATAGGTAAATAGACTGTTTTATAATGACACATTTAAATAAGCTCAGTTTGGCTAATATGGATGGACATGAATTTGTTTAACTTGCATGAATTAATAATAACTGTGGCATGTAATCACACAATTATTTTACTGGAATCTACTGCACTACGATGCCCCAAATGACCAAGACCAGCTGCTTTCAGTGTCTGCGAAAAAGTGTTATGTTTACATGTTTCATTTCCTGCACCATTGGATGCCAAGACTTGTCAAGAATCCAGATGGATTAGGCATTTGCTGGAACAGCTAATATTGCTTTTAAACGATTCTAGCTTATTCATCCCAAGTTATATATCCCAACATTAATGACCAGTTGAATTAATTAAAAATACATTCTACATTTGCACATACATTGCTGTAATATGAGTACCATAATGATAGATCTGTTTTCTAGGGTTACTTATAAAACAGCCATTGCATGTTTTGTTAAAGCTGGACTCTAGACATGCAACTAAATACACATTTTATATATAAGATACTTTGTTACCTGCTGACTGATTTTGTTCAGACAGTCTTGTGACCCAATAACTCTCACCAGACAGTAGAACCAGGTACTGAATCACCACTGCAGCAGCAGCACAGTTTGGCCCTGTGTATATTCCTAGGCTGCTGATATGGTGTTGAAGAAGCAGCAGCTTGATCAGTCATCACACTTCTTCCTGTACTTCATTCTTTTGAGAATGTTCAGTTCTAGTATGTTTGCATACTGCAGAGCCTTGCTGGCTCCTACTGCTAAAGAAATGGAAAACGACACTCTTCCTGCGCTTGGGGAGTTGGCCCAAAAGGCGTTGATGGGCTACAGTCAAAACTTGACCTTTATGGAGTGTACTTGCCTTGCTGCCCTCACAAGACTGGGGGGTCTGGGAGCACTGAAGTAATGATAAACAAACAGAGGGTGCACTGGCCTAGTGCATTATCCTTTAAAAATATATTTATTGTATAAAGGTAAGTATTATACTCACAAAGTCATAAAAGGTACACATTCATCTCATGAGTACAGCACAAACAGATCGCAAAACATCAAGAAGTAAAGAAACGATGGAACATTCACAGGCTGACGCGTTTCAAGGATTTATCCTCTTCCTCAGAGCCTATGGCTCCTACTGCTGGCTCTACCTCTCTAAGTCGTACGTCATAGTCTAGCCATAGATGGATCAAAATTCAGCCAGTTCAGCAGAGAACAGCCAAATTGTGATCCTTGTGTGGCCGTCTCAGTTCAACAGAAGATCGTTCAATCGACTTTGTCAAACGGGAATGCTAGAAAATATTTACCGATCAGTGACTGCAGCCATTGATCAGTGCATTCTGACAGTGGAGATGCCCATCGTCTGAAAACAATGTCCCGGGAGATGGAATTCCTCCATCTACCTTGCTTGTGCGCTTGGAGGAATCTGCTTGTTTCCTCCAAAAACGACTCATGTATGACCAGCTTTATTCCTACTGTACAGCAATTACAGAAAGCTGACAACAAGACAGATTCAGGTGTTTTTGCCAGCTGTAAAAATACAATGCATAATTTTAACTGGATCTATTACCATAATAAATGGTGGCATAGGAGTATAAAAAGTCAATATCAATATCATAAGGGAAGTACAGACACATGCATACCATTTGCTTTAGATAATCACAGACATTAATGCTAGGGATAGGAGAAGATGCTACCAAGCACTACTTATTATTATTATTATTACTACGAGTTTATATAGCGCCAAAGGGTTTGCTCAGCGCTGTACAATAGGGGGGACAAAACATGGCACAGTACAACAACAACAAACAATGTACGAGGGGTAAGAGGGCCCTACTCTTACGAGCTTACAATCTAGGAGGGAGGGGGTAAAAGGTACAGTAGGAAGTGGCTGAGGGGGATGAAGTGGTGGGAGGAATGAGGGAGGATGGCCGTTAGGTGAGGGTGGGGTAGGCTTCCCTGAAGAGATGGGTTTTGAGGGAGCGCCTGAATGTGAATAGGGAAGGCGACAGTCTGATGGATTGGGGCAGTGAGTTCCAGAGGATGGGGGAGGACCTGGAGAAGTCCTGCAGTCGTGCATGGGAGGAGGAGACCAGGGAGCAGGATAGAAGGAGGTCCTGTGAGGAGCGAAGGGTACGGGTAGGGTGGTACTTGGTGATAAGGTTGGTGAGGTAGTCAGGGGCAGTGTTGTGAACGGCTTTGTAGGTCAGGGTTAGTAGTTTAAATTTGATGCGTTGGGCAATCGGGAGCCAGTGGAGGGAGAGGCAGAGGGGGGTGGCAGAGGTGGAGCGGGTGGTGAGGTGGATGAGTCTGGCAGCTGAGTTCAGGATGGTCTGGAGCGGGGAGAGCCTGCACTTGGGTAGGCCAGTGAGGAGGGAGTTGCAGTAGTCAAGGCGTGAGATGATGAGGGAGTGTACTAGAAGTTTGGTGGTGTCTGGGGTGAGGAAGGAGCATATCTTGGCAATGTTGCGAAGATGGAGCCTGCATGTGTTTGTGAGTGATTTGACATGCGGTTGGAGGGAGAGGTTCGCGTCAAGAATGACGCCAAGGACTTTGGCTTGCGGGGCGGAAGTGATAGTGGAGTTGTTGGTGATGATGGATAGGATGGGGGGGGGGGTGTTGGCAGGGGGAAAGACGAGAAGCTCGGTTTTGGAGAGGTTGAGCTTGAGGAAGTGTAGCGACATCCAGTCTGAGATGTCATTTAGGAGGTGAGTGATGCGGGCGGAGATAGTGGGGGTGAGGTGAGGGGTGGAGAGGTAGATATGGGTGTCGTCAGCATAGAGGTGATAGTTGAAGCCGTGAGATTGTATGAGTTTGCCCAGGGAGGAGGTGTAGATGGAGAAGAGAAGGGGTCCAAGGACAGAGCCTTGGGGGACCCCAACAGAGAGGGGGAGGGAGGGGGAGGTGGCACCATTGTAGGTGACACTGAAGGAGCGTCGGGATAGGTAGGATGAGAACCAAGAGAGAGCAGTATCTCCGATGCCAAGGGAGAGTAGTTTATTAAGGAGGAGGGGGTGGTCAACTGTGTCGAAGGCCGCAGAGAGGTCCAGGAGAAGGAGGACAGAGTAGTCGCCCTTGGCTTTGGCGTTGAGTATGTCGTTAGTGATTTTGAGGAGGGCAGTTTCAGTGGAGTGTAGGGGACGGAAGCTGGACTGTAGAGGGTCAAGGACCATTACCACTACTTGACCATTTACTATTCCTGTCTATAGTTATTGGCTTTTTGTAAAATTCTGTGTGCCCTTAGATCCTTTGGGGACTACTAACAATATGATGCCCCTAAAGAAAAACAAGTTGCCCCCTTTATTTTTGTATAAATATTTCTTTATAAAAAAAACTGTGAATGAGAAATATTTGGTTTTCTTTACAAATGTATATACTGTATAGTGAACACAGCAATGCTTTGTAAAGACTGTGGATTATACTGACCACTTCGGATGGCTGTGGATCATATTGACTTCGGATGGCAGTAGCTGTGTGGTTCTTTATCTAGGGTGTCAATGTAAAGGGGTTTATGTGATTTCTAGATATTTTGGACAGCATGTTGATCAATAAATTGCATGACAGGTTTCTGTGGTACAATCAAAATGATGGGGTTGAGTGTAGGACGCAAGGAATGGTTGACTCCTACAATGCAGTGTGCACCGGATGTGAAGGATAAGCATTGAGCACACTTTCTGGTGTGTAAGAAGTGGAGAGAGATTGTAGAACAAGTAATTATGTGGGACTTCATAACGGTGCCATATACATTTCTGTGCCACTATAGACTATTCTTTTAGAGAGTTGCATTTCCTGCATTGTATTATCAAGCTCAGTGCTACATGGCTCCTTTAAAGTGCTATCAAACCCACAACAGTAAAACCAGCCTGTATACGCAGTAAAGCATGCTTGTTATACTCACTGTGGAACCTAAGGGGTTAATCCTCTGCATTGTGTTAAAAGTCAGTTTGATCCTGACTTCTCTGCCCCTCCTCTTCTTCAACTGTTCACTCTGATAAGACAGACTGAACCCATAGCCCTTCTGCACATGCTCAGTTTAGTGTGTATTGCTAGAGAGGGTTTTTTTTCAACTTGGAAGAGTGCATGTGATCAGCACAGGGCCAACCAGCACTGTCCAGACAGAGATCAGGGGTTTTGCATCCTCCTAGAGCAGAAAGAAAACTCCTCCTACAACCTTTAACCTGTGCTCAGCTGAAGTCACAAGACTGTACTAACTGCTGATGAGAAAAGGTATTTAGCAGTTTATATTTACTAAATTGCACTTCCATGTTGTGTGTACTGTGGGAGACCAGATATAGTGAATGCAGGGTCCTGGGCTTAGTAACACTTTAAGTGCGATATCATTGTCTGCTATATAAGAGTACAAAAATATTTTTGGGTTAGAGGTTTGCTGCTGTAGAGGATTGATATTATTGATTGGCGCTTTCTTTTCTTATTTTTTGATATAAGAGTACAAGTTTCAAATTATTTGTCACCTGATTGAAGTTTGGTTAATGCTAATTAATGCTAATTAGTGCACTACATTTATCTGAATACAGGGTCCATATATGTATTCTGATCTGATTATACAGACTTGCGTAAAGAACATGAGCATCAGGGAAGTTGGGAGGATGCCATTGCTGACCTTCTGAAAATGTTAGTTGCTTAGTTATAATTGGCTTTAATAGATTCTGAGCCACTGACCTGGGAAAAGCATATCACAACTAAAATCAAAACTACTGGTACTTGAGTACTGAATCCACTAAATCAATATGAAGACCAGGCAAATGAAATAAATCAGGAATAGAAGCTTACATATTTCCCTCAGAACAGGTTTCCTATTTAAAAAATATTCTATGATTAAACATATTAGGCAGACATTGGTGTGGCACAATGTAAATGGGTAAATGTTGGACAAAATGGAATTTGTTATTGATTTCACATTATTGATGTAAAAGTAAAAAAAACCTTATCTACACCTCGTATTGCACCTCATATTTTACATTGCCATAGATTATTATACTGACTGGTAAACATTATTAAGTGAATAAATAAATAAAATGATCATTGGAACTTTTAGGCTAATTTATTTTTCATCCTTTGACAGTGTTATCACCAGGACTGGATCTTCTAGATCTAAGTGAACCAATTATTCCAACCCAGAGTAAAGCGAAAAAGTCAGAACCTGCTCTGAAAGGGGAATCTTCCAAAGGACAGTCCATTAAAAAGAAAGTGGATGAAACAGACCTCATCAAATCTGAAGCTGAGCGAAGCACAAAAATTGTAAAAATTCCAGAAAAATCATCTTTGGATTTAGGTAATGTTTGCATTACTATTTATTTATATACTGTTCATACGTATTTTATGTATTTCTGTGGTTATTCTCTAACTTATTAACATGTTTTTGGCAACTTATTTCTAGTTAATCAAGTAGTATGTTGGCTTGATCTCATGACCTGAAATTAAGAAAAAAAAAGTCAAAATACTATGAGTGATTGGCGTTTAGACTCTTTATTTAAGGACCAGATCATAAAGCTATATCCAATTGCCTGGCACTATTCATCTACATTAAAAATAAAAAATAAAAATCTGCATTTTATGTGATTTAAGGTTGTATCCGTGAATGCCAAACACAATTGAAGAGAAATGAAAAATACAAATAAAAATTACAAACAAATAACAAATGATGGGTTACATAAAATAGTCTGAGGTCTCACTTTTAGATTCCATCTCAGCAAGAGCTGACTTGTAGACAAAAGGTCACAAGTATTTCAGGTATTTCAAGACTGCATATACGGTAAATCTACTATTACAAGGTAAGAATAGATACTGCAAATCTTAGTCTGTATAACCAATCCAATATAGTTTACTGCCTTCATTTTGGTTCTGATTTGTGTTTCTGATCAAAATGAGCTGTATAGATTTTTACAATGTGTTTTAAATGACTGTAAAGGTTCCAAATTTTTTTATAATAACATGTTATACTTACCTGTTCTGTGCAATGGTTTTGCACAGAGCAGGCCAAATCCTCCTCTTCTCAGGTCTCCTGCCTGCACTCCAGGCCACTCCCCCCTGCTGAATGCTACCAGAGCACTTGTGTGTGCTCACTCCCGAGTCACCTCTGTGTGTCTATGAGACGCACAGAGCATGGCTCAGTCCTGCCTCCCTTCCCTCCTCACTGGCAGTGTTTGACAGCAGCAGGAGCCAATGGCTTAAAAACGCTTGAAAAAGCCTGAAAACAACGCTTTAAAAAACACTTTAAAAAATACACTCAAGTGTGAATGTAGTCTTAAAGTGATTCTAAAGGCTTATTTTTTTAAAACAAAAAATAACAAACATGTTATACTTACCTGCTGTGTGCAGTGGTTTTGCACAGAGCAGCCCAGAGCCTCCTCTTCTCGGGTCCCCCACTGGCACTCCTGGCCCCTCCCTCCTGTTGGGTGCTCCACAGAAAGCATCTTGCTATGGGGATACCAGCTGCTCTGTGTATCCATTCACACATGGAGCCGCGGCTCGGCCCTGCCCCCTCTCTTTTTTTCATTGGCTCATTGGCTGTGATTGACAGCGGTGGGAGCCAATGGCTCCCACTTCTGTCTAAGCCAATGAGAAGAAGGAATCCCAGGATAGCCGAGACTCCAGTGCACATCGCTGGATCAAGAAAGGGCTTAAGTATCAGGGGGGACTGGGGGGGATGCTGCACAGAGAAGGTTTTTTACCTTCATGCATAAAATGCATGGAGGTAAAAACCCTTGACCCTTTAGAACCACTTTAAGAATGTTCCTAGTGAAAACATTTTTTGTACGTTTTGGGTAGACTGGGACAAGGATAGAACTTTTGTGAGGTTTTTGTCTTTGTTCCCCGGGGGGAGATCAAACCTTTTGTTGTGTCCTGTTACCATTGTCGCCGGACCAGAAAATGAGGGTTGGTTGTCATGAAAACAAGGGGTGAAGGGAAATTTCTAGTACTCTGGCCAGTGTTTCCATATATTTTGATGACAACAGGACGCACAAAAAAACCTGATCAGGTATTAACCAATTACTTCTTAAAAATAAAAATACATTTTGGCTAAAGATACTTATTAAGATAAAAATGAGAGATATTTGTACAGACAAATAATGGGGCAACAGAACAATTTGCAAAGATTATGGGCACTTATGCCCTGGGTGCCATAACTAGAAGGGTATTTTGGCCCAAAAAGGTCAGTCTACATGAACAAGCTTGGGAAATGCCTTAACATTAACACACTTTGCCTGTAGATACTGCACTCAGCAGTCCCAGTTTACTTCTGTTATTCATCCCAGCAGGTCTAACCCCAGGTACGTGGACATAGACATGTATTCCAGGCATGGCACTCATGTGTACATGGCTTTCAAATCTGAAATTATAGCATTTTCTCTGTCTTTAGTGCTATGCATTGTAAAATAATGTTAATGATAGGCTAAAAAGATAATTAAGTTCTAGCATTTCAGGCTGTTCTTTATTTTATGGTATAGTGGAAGATCCTATCCCTCTTGTATTGAACTGTATTGTTGCTGTATTGTCTCCCGTTATATTGTAAAGATTTTGAGCAAACTGTTGGCGCTATATAAATCCTGTATAATAATAATAATATAATAAGATCAATAACCTACAACAAAGTTAGTAACCTGTTCTTGCTTTTAGCAGTATTGCATGGTAAGTAACAGATGCAGCTAAACATCACCATTCCTTGCAGCTCCTAGCAGCAACTATTATCCATTTTATTACATGTACTTGTAACAGCCTACATTACACGGTGACCCTCTCTATTTTTTGTGCAGTCAGCCAAAGTAGGCTCTTTAGCAGTATGATACTTGACTGTTAATTAAAATTTAGTGCACATTTCTCTTTGCTTTTTCAGTCATTTCTCTTTTCAACTAATTCACTCTCCTCAGATAAAAGTATCTGAAATAGCCTGTGATTTGATTTAAACCTGCCACTTCCTTATTGTAGTAAAGTTTGCATTCATCTTTAAAACAGGTTCCAAAGGGTATATGCACATTCCTTTTTTATTAGTAGGTGACCTAAAAGAACCTAAATCTAGTGCGCTCAGTATGAAATATCAACTTTCAGCTTCAAATTCAGAGCTCTAAGACACACTCCATATAAAGTATAGCTTTCTAAATGGTCAGTCAGGAGTGCTGCAGTACACTAAAGCAACCCATAGGTGATCTGATTTTCTTTTCTTCCGCCACAGGTGGAAGGAATTAAAATCACTTTATTCCCCCATCAACACAGTCAGTATTGATGGGAGAATGTCTTCCACAGTGCTATTGTGTTTTTCCAGCAGGGGGTGGGGGAGTTTTACCCGCTGGCAAAACACAATTACTGCTAGCAGCTATAGTCGCTGGCAGTAATTGCATGTCTGTTGACCAAATCTATAGATTATGACATATAATATTTCTCTGATATGATTTGGTAAGTGAAGAGTTCTTACCCAGAAGTGAAAGGTTTAACACAACAACCAAAATTACTTGGTGAATAGGATGGAGGTCTAAACTAGGATGGAGGTCTAAACTAACACAAACAAACTATCTAGTTACATAAAATAAACATTATTAAGAAAGCTCGAACATATTACAAAATACAAACAGTGAGACAGAAAAGACATAAGACAAACATTTAGATATAAGTGCAAGGGATATATTCCATAATTTCCATGGAACTGGACATACAAGTTCCATTCCCTTCCCCTGGTGTTCCAAAGAGAGCTTCTCCCTCTCTAGTGTCCATAGTTATAGGCCTCTCCTCCATTAATTTTCATGGAGTATCTCTGATTGGTTGGCAAATCAATTCCCTTTCATAATTAGCTAACTTCAAATCCCCTGTATCTAGCATATACCAGCCCCCTCTAAGGCAAATCTTGGCCCACCCTTTATGGAATTTAAGCATGCCAGTTCATGACCTTTTCCTGGAAAACTAAGTATTCATGAACAGCTGGTCACCTTCATTGCATATCTAAATGAGATATCCTTTGAAGTGCATATTTGTGAAGCCAACGGGTTTGTCCCATTGTTACATAAACTAACTCTGGCACCAAACTGTATGAAAGAGGATTCTAAGCAAAGACTTCTGTTATACAGTAAAGAAGGTGTAATTAATAGAATATTCCCTTTGGCAACTGTGGTATCTATAGAACAGGAATTGATTGGAAGACATATTGCACACCCAGACTGATACAGCTCTAACTGAAATATATTCATAATTACAATATTATTTACAGTGTTTAATGGAGATTTCACATAAACTCATTATCTAACAATGTCGAAAAATCTAACAGGCTGGTTGTGCTCAAGTCAAACGATGGATTGACTTGGAAACAATCAGCCTGTCCATACATGGATCGAATTTCAGTCAGTTCCTCCTGAACTGGCCAAAGTTCAATCCATGTGTGGTCTGCTTTAGGCTGGCCATACATGCAGACTGAATGAGGAAAGATAGCTCAATTGACCAGTCTATGCTAAACAGCATGGATGGCGAAATCTGCCCTGCCAGCTATTGTATTCAGCAGCTCTGACACCCACAGCAGTCTGAGTACCTGAAAAGTGACTGCACCTGATAGCATGTAGTCAATGTTCTTCTGAGAATTTTACAACCGGATCACTTGATTTTTAAATTGACTTTTGTCAAGCTAGGTGTTGCCAGCAGGACCACCCATAGCTCAAATTTCAGGAGGAATCAGCCAAAATCTGAGCCATGTGTGGCTAGCTTAAGCAGTGGTCCTGTCAGAGCTCAAGTTTCATTGTTGAAAGTAATAATTTCGATGCTCAGCTTTCAGAATTGCTAAGAAGTATAAAACGTTTATTTGCAGTCAGATCTTAGGGGTCTTTTTATAAATGTTTTTACACAGCTTTAACCGAAGAGTTGAACATATATCTAATTGGATTCAATAGGGAAAATGCGTAAATCCTGGGTTAAAGTTGTGTGAATTTTTATATAAAAACATTTAAAAATAGACCTTCAGTTTTAAAGTAGCTATAGCGGCAAAAGTGTTTTTTATTTTGGATAAAGTAAAGAGGGATTATAACCCGTCAGACTGATTTCTCATCTGTTTCCCATTGCGGAGATCTAATTTCCTGTCCCATAGCCAAAACAAGAAATTAGAGGAAATCCCTCCAAAGTTCTGTCAACAGAACTAGTGTACCCATAGGAATATTTCCCCCTCTATTCCTGTTCTGGTGACAACACAAAATTTGGGATATTCATTTACATTCACTTTCAATGATAATGGTCCCCAGGATAAACAGAGGGGCTGAATCTAACGGGGATACAGGGAGCACTAGAAGCCTGACATTTGAATCCCTCTCCACTCCATCAAAGTTAAAAAAAAATGGTTTGTCGATAGTTACAGTATACTGTAAGTTAACTTAAATACAGTAAGCTAGTGATGGATCATTTAGTAAGTTTGCTCATTTC
This sequence comes from Staurois parvus, assembly GCF_062004578.1. Classification (NCBI taxonomy): domain Eukaryota; kingdom Metazoa; phylum Chordata; class Amphibia; order Anura; family Ranidae; genus Staurois; species Staurois parvus. The sequence continues at coordinate 24,717,662 of NW_028317951.1, read as the reverse complement.
CCCTCTTCTATACTAATCTGTGGATGACTGTCTTGGCTGAGTGAGCTAGGGTAAAAAAGGATTGTGTGAACAGTTAGTGCTCTTTCCAATGGATAGCTAGGGGATAGTAAAACAGGCAGATGAACCATGGTTTAAAGTGTTACTAAACCCACAACAGTAAAATCAGTCTGTATATGCAGTAAAGCATGCTTGTTATACTCCCTGTGGAACCTAAGGGGTTAATCCTCTGCATTGTATAAAAAGGCCGTTGACCCTGACTTCTCTGCTCCTCCTCTTGTTCAAATGTCCACGTCTTATCTCCTGATAAGACATTCTGGACTATGGCCATTCTGTACATGCTCAGTTTGGTGTGTATTGCTAGAGAGGGTTTTTTTTTCAAGAGAGTGCATGTGATCAGCACAGGGCCAATCAGTACTGTCCTGACAGAGATCAGGGGTTTTGCATCCTCCTAGAGAAGAAAGAAAACGCCTCCTACAAGCTTTAACCAGTGCTCTGCTGGACAATGATAGAAGTCACAGGACTGCTCTAAATGCTGATGAGACATTTTATTTATCAGTTTATATTTACTTAAATAATTGCACTGCCATGTTCTCTGTACTGTGGGAGACCAGATATAGTGAGTGCAGGGTCCTGCAATTTAAAATAAAAGTTAAAAAAAAAATAAGAATAGAGGCAGTAGCACCTCCTGAATGACTGTCAGCTGCTGCTATATCACCCTCTGAAAAGTGATCACTTTTTACAGGGAGGTGAGCAGTACTGCTAATATGAATGACATCTTCCATTAGTTTTCCAGTAGGATCTCTGAGGGTACCATTCAAATCTTGTGTTTCTCACAAGCATGAGAAGTGCCATGCTAGGATGCTGTAATCCACCAGCATGGTTATCTGACAGTGCCTGGCAGTGGTTTACCATATAGCATTATGACTTTGCAGGTAACAGTTAAACATGCTTTCAGCTACACACACAAGTTTTTAATATTTACATTGTATAAAACACATTTGGATATGTTGAGAAACACCAGTGAAGAGCAGTGCAATGTTTCTGGTTTATCAATGTATGTAGTTTATAATGCTATGTTATACTTTCTATTCAGTTAACAAAACATGTCCCATTCCTGAATGCCATATTAAATAAAAGGAGTTGTTTTTTATTTGTCTTTTGTGTGAAGATCTCTTGCTTACTTTTAGCCCACATTCAGACGCAGCTGGAAAAGTGGGGTGATGGGTGTTTTCGAGGAGATAAAAGCAGTGAGTGTCATCGGGGCTTGGATAGAAAATCATCATCTAAGGAATCATCTAAAGAACTCTTATGGTAAATTCTTTCTGTTCTCTAATAGAAAAAGCAAGCCTTTAAGTATTCAAATGATAGACTGCAGATGCAAATGAACTCTGCTTTAAGGAACATTTTGCAAAAAAAAGAGAGCATATTTTAAAAAGTTGTTCTCTTGTCTTTTATTATGTCATCATATCATAAAGTGGATTACAAAGCCTTTGTACAACAACTGATTAAAAATGGAAACCAGTTAAATGTTTGCCTTGATTTTTTAATTAGCACTATAAAGGCTGGTGTCCAGTTGGTTGCTGTCGCCAATGTGAACATTTTATTTTAACAGCAACAAACATTGTAAGCAGACCTCAAACCCCCTATATTTATATAACAGGAAATAAATATCTCTTTTTTCAAATTTACATCTGAAAAACTCTAGAGACCACTACTGTAAGAATATAAACTTTACAGGGCTACCACGGAGGTTCAAATATGAAAAAAAAACCAGAAAATGATATATCTATTTGCAGTCAACTGCCTAACAAACATTTTTATTTGTAGAATAGTTTTAAAGACACACAAAACATATTAAAAACATAGGTATATTTATTAAAAACAAGTTCTACCCTATACGATCCTTCTAATTGAAAAAATCCATTTTTGTATCTGTTCTGGACATTAATAATGAAAAATGTATAGTAAAGCAACTCCTATCCTCATATTGATTAGTGGTTCCAAATTAACCACATGCCGCCCAGCCACTGTAGATGTACGACGGCAGGGCGGTACGGCTGGGCAAAACCACGTTTTAAAATGTGTAGTTTTAAAACAGGCCGCCGCCCTACCTGTCCTGCCGATCACAGCCACGGATGTCAGTTGCCAGGTCACAGCCAGTCGTTACCGGCTATGTCCTGGCGATCGGTGGCAATCGCTGACAGAGAGCACAGCTGCAGTAGCTGTGCTTTCTGTCAGTTCCCTGACAGCTCCAGGACACACTGATCGGGACAGAAGAGTTTCTCTCTCCCAATCAGTGGTGTTCCCTACAGTACACACCCCCGCCCCCTAGTAAAACACTCCCCTCAGACAGTTAACCCTTTCCCTGAATAATAAACTTAACCCCTTCCTCCCCAGTGCCATTAGTACAGTGTCAGTGTTTTTATTTTTGCACTGATCACTGTATTGGTGTCACTGGGGATGTCAGTGACCCCAAGTCAGTACCCCTCAATGTCAGAATGTCCGCCGCAGTCCCGCAGTCCCGCCATAAGCCGCTGATCGCCGCCATTATTAGTATAAAAAAAAATTAAAAATCCCAGTATCTTTCCCACCATTTGTAAACGCTATAACTTTCATGTAAACCAATTAATTTACACGTACTGGATATTTTTTTTAGCAAAGACATGTCGCAGAATGCATTTTGGCAGACATTTATGACTAAATTAGATTTTTAAATTTTTGTTTTACTGGACATATTTTATAGCAAAAAGTCCAAAATATTGTTTTTTTTTCCTCAAAATTGTCAGCCTTTTTTTTATAGCGCAAAAAATAAAAACCGCACAGGCGATCAAATACCACCGAAATAAAGCTCAATTTGTGGGGAAAAAAAGGATGAAAATTTCATTTATGTACCGTATTGCATGACCGTGCAATTGTCTGTTAAACTAGCGCAGTGCTGTATAGCAAAAAAATGGTGTAAATTGCAGTATCTATACCATAGCTTGTAGATGCTATAACTTTCACACAAAGCAATCAATATACACTTATTGGGATTTTTTTCACCAAAAACATGTAGCAGAATACATTTTGGCCTAAATTTATAAGTAACTTTGAGTTTACTATATATTTTTTATAGCTGAAAGTAAAAAATATTGTTTTTCTTCAAAATTTTTGGCCTTTTTTTGTTTATAGCGTGAAAAATAAAAAGCACACAGGTGATCAAATACCACTGAAAGAAAGCTCTATTTGTGTTTAAAAAAGAACGTAAATTTCGTTTGGGTGCAGAATTGCATGACCGCGCAATTATCAGTTGAATTAGTGCAGCGCCGAGTAGCAAAAAGAGGCCCGGTCATTAAGGGGGGTAAATCCTCTGGAGCTCAAGTGGTTAATAACTACTGCAGTAAGGAACAGACACAGAATCACTGTTCTGTTTATTCGGCGCATTTGAAGTTTTTTATACACATGATTACGTAGGTTGCACATTAATATTACAATTGTACTTTTATGATAATAAGGGGCATTACATAGGCAGGCTAATTTCTAATCAGGACTTGAAGGAATGCAAATGTAATGAAGACATTATTAGTACCATGTGCACAAGGAGTGCAGTGTACAATACATAGGCAAAGCATACAAAATAGAATACAATTTTATACAGAATTTACAAATTTCCTTTACAATCTCCCCTCTTTTGATCAATATTTTACATTTTGATCACAGACCACACCTACTATCACCTTTAACCTGGAACCTCTTTACCTTTAGGCGGAACTAGTCCTGGTCTAGGAGGCAAACTTCGCTGAGAGAATCTAATAGCTGAGAGCAGCTATATCATTACAAAATGATATTAAGAATTTATATTATTATGACTAACACCTACATTAAAAACAAATGATTGATAAGCAACATTTACAGAGTAATGGGCTGTACACTCAGATCCTGTGGCCAGAGTGGCCTTGTAACTTAATTGTGCACATGCGTACTTACCAGCATAGTTAAACACAGACAATTCTGCATAAAATGGAAGACACATACAGTAAAAGACAATATGATTTCAACATGGCTGAACTACTTTTCACACCACATTAAATATACATATATCCCTCACTAATATATTTATTAAAGCATTGGAATAAATAGTACCCCAGACTGTGATTCCAAGAGGAAACCAAATTAAGCACAGAGATACTTTCATTTAGTAATTTGTGTTTTATAAACTGTACATGAAATAGAATCTGTATTCTCTCTCCAACCATTTCATATATATAAATTTGAATATCATGCAAAAGTTCATTTATTTCAGTAATGCAACTTAAAAGATAGTTCAAGCCGTGGTTTGTCATAATTGTGATGATTATGGCTTACAGCTCATGAAAACCCCAAATCCACAATCTCAGAAAATTAGAATATTGTGAAAAAGATGCAATGTTCTAGGCTCAAAGTGTCCCACTCTAATCAGCTAATTAAGCCATAACACCTGCAAAGGGTTCCTGAGCCTTTAAATGGTCTCTCAGTTCAGTAGGAATCACAATCATGGGAAAGACTGCTGACCTGACAGTTGTGCAGAAAACCATCATTGACACCCTCCATAAGGAGGGAAAGCCTCAAAAGGTAATTGCAAAAGAAGTTGGATGTTTCCAAAGTGCTGTATCAAAGCACATTAATAGAAAGTTATGTGGACGGGAAAAGTGTGGAAGAAAAAGGTGCACAAGCAGCAGGGAAGACCGCAGCCTGGGGAGGATTGTCAGGAAAAGGCCATTCAAAAGTGTTGGGGACTTTCAAAGGAGTGGACTGAGGCTGGAGTCAGTGCATCAAGAGCCACCACACACAGACAGATCCTGGACATGGACTTCAAATGTCGTATTCCTCTTGTCAAGACACTCCTGAACAAAAAACAACATCAGAAGCGTCTTACCTCGGCTAAAGAAAAACAGACCTGGTCCAAAGTCCTCTTTTCTGATGAGAGACACTTTTGCATCTCATTTGGAAACCAAGGACCCAGAGTATGGAGGAAGAATGGAGAGGCACACACTACAAGATGCTTGAAGTCCAGTGTGAAGTTTCCACAGTCTGTGTTGATTTGGGGAGCCATGTCATCTGCTGGTGTTGGTCCACTGTGCTTCATTAAGTCCAGGGTCAATGCAACCATCTACCAGGAGATTTTGGAGCACTTCATGCTTCCTTCTGCAGACGAGCTTTATGGGGATGCTGACTTCGTTTTTCAGCAGGACTTGGCACCTGCCCACACTGCCAAAAGCACCAAAACCTGGTTCAATGACCATGGGATTACTGTACTTGAATGGCCAGCAAACTCGCCTGACCTGAACCCCATAGAGAATCTATGGAGCATTGCCAAGAGAAAGATGAGAGACATGAGACCGAACAATGCAGAAGAGCTGAAGGCCGATATTGAAGCATCCTGGTCTTCTATAACACCTCAGCAGTGCCACAGGCTGTTAGCTTACATGCCACGCCGCATTGAGGCAGTAATTGCTGCAAAAGGGGCCCAAACCAAGTACTGAGTACATATGCATGCTTATACTTTTCAGAGGTCCGATATTGTTACAATCCTTGTTTTATTGATTGCATGTAATATTCAAATTTTCTGAGATTGTGGATTTGGGGTTTTCATGAGCTGTAAGCCATAATCATCACAATTATGACAAATCACGGCTTGAACTGTCTTGCTTTGCATGTAATGAGTCTATCTCATATATTAGTTTCACCTTTTAAGTTGCATTACTGAAATAAATGAACTTGTGCATGATATACTAATTTTTGATTTTTACCTGTGTATATATATATATATATATATATATATATATATATATATATATATATATATAGTCTCTTAACAGTGCACAAGTCATCTGGCTTTAGTTTGAGATCCTTCCAAACTGTTAAGTTCTGGAATTTGGGGAGAAAACATATGAATGAGTTTGTAAAAACCTTGAGAGATTATTATACAGTATTTATAAAGCGCCATTAGTTCGCTCAGCGCTGTACATTACAAAGGGAGACAAAACATGCGACAGTACGAAAACAATACAATGTGGGGTTTAAGGGCCCTGCTCTTTCGAGCTTACAATCTAGGAGGGAGGGGATAGTGGTAAAGGAAGAGATAGCTGTGGGGAATGGAGTGGTAGGAAGAGTGCAGGAGGTCGGCAATTAGCAGGGGGTGGGGTAGGCTTCCCTGAAGAGGTGGGTTTTCAGGGTGCGCCTAAATGAGAGGAGAGTAGGTGATAGTCTGATGGATTGGGGTAGGGAGTTCCAGAGGATAGGTGATGTCCTGGAGAAATCCTGGAGGCGGGCATGGGAGGAGGAGACCAGGGAACTAGAGAGAAGGAGGTCTTGAGAGGAACGGAGTGTGCGTGTTGGGTGGTACTTGGATATTAGGTCGGTGATGTAGTTTGGGGCAGTATGATGGACAGCTTTGTATGTCAGTGTTAGGATTTTGAATTTGATCCCTTGTGCAATCGGAAGTCAGTGGAGGGATTGGCAGAGGGGGGTGGTGGAAACGGAGCGGTTGGTGAGGTGAATGAGTCTGGCTGCAGTGTTCAGGATCGACTGAAGCAGGGATAGCCTGTGGCGAGGCAGGCCAGTGAGGAGGGAGTTGCAGTAATTGAGTCGTGAAATGATGAGGGAGTGGATGAGCTGTTTAGTGGTTTCTGGGGTTAGGAACGTGCAGATTTTGGCGATGTTGCGGAGGTGGAGTCTGCATGAGTTTGTTAGTGATTGGACTTGGGGCTGGAAGGATAAATTGGAGTCCAGAATGACACCAAGTACTCTGGCCTGCAGGGGGGGCCTGATCGTGGCATTGTTGGACGTGATGGAGAAGTCATTGGGGGGTGGTGTGCGAGCTGGGGGGAAGACTAGGATCTTGGTTTTGGAGAGGTTCAGTTTAAGGAAGTGGAGTGACATCCAGTCTGATATGTCGTTTAGTAGGTTTGTGATTCGGGCGGAGACAGAGGGGGTGAGGCGGGGGTAGAGAGATAGATTTGTGTGTTGTCGGCATAGAGATGGTAGTTGAAGCCGTGAGAGTGTATGAGTTGGCCAAAGGAGGAGATGTAGATGGAGAAGAGAAGGGGCCTGAGGACGGAGCCTTGAGGGACCCCAACAGAGAGGGGGAGCGAGGGGGAGGTGGTAGCGTTATAGGTAACACTGAAGGAGTGTTGTGATAGGCAGGATGAGAGCCAGGAGAGAGCAGAATATTTGAGGCCAAGGGAGTGTAGTTTTTTGAGGAGGAGGGGGTGGTCGACTGTGTCGAAGGCAGCGGACAGGTCGAGGAGTAGGAGCACTGAATTGGCCATTACCTTTGGCGGTTAGAAGGTCATTGGAGAGTTTGAGTAAGGCAGTTTCGGTTGAGTGTAGGGGACGGAAGCCGGACTGTAGGAGATCGAGGAGGTTGTTGTTGTTGAGGTGAGAGCTTAGGCGATTGTAGACTAAGCACTCGAGGAGTTTGGATGAGAATGGGAGCAGGGAGATGGGTCTGAGGTTGTTCGGGTCGTTGGGGTCCAGGGAGGGCTTTTTAAGTATGGGAGTGATGTGCGTGTGCTTCAGAGGGGAGGGGAATGCACCGGAAGAGAGGGAGAGATTAAAGATGTTGGTGAGGGAGCGTAGGATGGAGGGGGAGGGAGGTCGTAGGAGTTGTGAGGGGATAGGGTCTAGGGGGCAGGTGGTGAGGCGGGTGTCAGAAAAGACCTTGGTGACCTCCTCAATGGTAGTAAGGTCGAAGGTGTGGAGTGTGGAGGGGGCTTCAGTGTGAGGAATGTTAGGTGGGGTGGAGGTCAGAGCAGTGGTGAGGCTGATGGAGAGGGGTGATGAGGGGGTAGCTGTGTGAGAGGGAACGGGTTTGGAGGGAGTTTGAGGAACGGCGATGTCCTTTGCCAATTGTGTCAAACTTGTTTTTAAAGTGATTGGCAATCTCAAGGGCGGTGAGTGAGGTGCTGGGTGGAGGTTGGGGCGGAAAGAGTAGAGAGTTAAAGGTGGAGAAAATTTGGCGAGGATTGGAGGGGAGGGTCTTGATGAGAGATCAGCAACATTCTCTCTGAGATCCAAGTGGAGGACTTCAGCTGCTGAGAAAGATATAAACAAGTAAGCAACACACTTCCAAACAAAATCTCATAGGGAGAGAGTTCATATATCCCCTTAAGGGATTAAAAAATAGGAAGACATTCAGGCCATAGTTTTCTAGTTTCTGACATTTCCCTTAGTAGTTTACTTTTTTCCACTACATTGTGGATGGTTGGGGGTGTAAAATAAAACCTCAAAACTTTTTGTAAGAACTCTCCCATAAAAGTTCCTCTGGTGTTCTCTCTAACGTCTGGGGCTCTGTACTTACAAACTACTTCTGATAACACTTTTTACTGTGGAACATGTAAATACAAACCATACTCCTAAGATCCTGGCTAGAGCATCTGGATATATCCTTTTGTAATCTCTGGAAGGGATGTACAGTTCTTGGTTACACCTTTGGTAACAGGTAAAACAAAAAGCGCTATATTCAAAAACAATTGTGGTGAACCCTGGCGCTATCCCAGGTTCATTTACTAAGGCAGCCATAACTGCTTCTGACTAATGACATGGTCCATGTGTCAAGCTGAAAGGAAAAGAATGGCTAGCAGACCTAAAAGATCACCTTTTTCCAAAGTTCTGTTTCATAAGAAGTTGCCCCCACTGTGGACCACTTGTTCTTCATGTTCTGGGGTCCTCAAAGTTTAATTATTAATCCCAGCTCTACTGGGCCAGAACTAGGGTGGAATCTGTGAGTTGCACAGACCCAGCAAGTGTCTGGGGCTGTAATGCAGCAGCCTTAGTCACATGGTCTGCTTCCAATGTGTGCATTTTAATGTTAGTATGGCTACCTCAGCAAGAAGTTGGAAGGCTAAAGACAGCCAACCAATTAACTTACCGTGCTTGATTGGTTTACCTGCTGAAGTAAAAACTTCTAGCTCTTCAAATGGAACCAAAATCATGCACCATCAAAAAAGCTCTCTAGTCTTCTACTATCTATATAAATGTATACTCTTTCGATTGCTCACAGGCTTTGCTAAAGCATGGAACTCTGCTTCTTGAGCTGAGGAAAAAGGATACAATGACTCTGAAAATAGAGTCTTTCTTTGTCTCTAGCCTCTTCCAAGGTAATAATGTGACTGGGTTCAACGGTACTCCCTTTTCATTGTTATATTTTGTACAGAAGTAACAATACAAATTCATATTTTGTGAACCTTGCATTTGATACATATTTAGTTGGGCTGTTTGCAATAATTGCTGCACAAAATGTGGGACCATTAAACTTGAATACCTGACCAAAATAATGTCTGTACCTTTGTCTAGTAGCACCTTGCATACAGCTACTGCTCTGATATAACCAGGTGAACTCATCATCACTGGGTCCAGCTTACATAAAACATATCTCAGTGGCTTTTTTTTCTAACCATACTCTTTTTATAAGAACTCCAGTTTCATGTTTTAAAAAGATAACCTTTTCCTGAAAATATTATAATTTCTCTTTGCTTGCTCTGTTGTTAGTTTTAGCTAGATAATACAAGTCCCTAGTTCACATCTTACATATTTTTCCAAAGTCACAACATAATATATGATAACAATACCATGCGGTCATGCAGAGATGTCCGAAAATCCAGTGTTTTCTTGAGCTTACCATTGCACTTACAAGGAAAAGGGACACATAATTTCACAGTCCACACATTCTGCTTTGGATATTAAAAAGTAAAAATAAATAAAAAACAACAATCTGTATATGAAAGAACAGAAAATCATCAGCCAGATCAAAAAAAACTATTAAACAGCTGACTTTAGGTGGCATCTATCCTAGCAGGGTGTGTGGGCTTGGTGAGATGGGGTTGTAATTTTATATATTACTCTCACATCATGGACCGCACATCAAATTATTATCAGACCTTTAGATTTAATTTTATAGAAAAAGTTCACTTGTATTCCATCCATCTAGGCTCTGTTATGTATTAAGGCATCTGCAATATAACCACCTAATGTTAATCTAAAGTAACCCCATATTCACCCTATTAGATAGTAAGTTCTTATGAGGAGGTCTCTCTTAATGCTAAATAATACTTAATAATAAAAAAGTACCATCTCCCTTTATATTGTAAAGCGCTGCGCCACACAAACCCTGTATAACAATAATAATTATAATATGAATTACATATTTTTCCAATAACCATTATTCAATTTCCAACTAAAGGTTGTCCATACCAATTAAAATATATATATATATATATATATATATATATATACATATATCATTATAAACTTGTAGACAGAAATTAATACTCAAGTGATAACCTCAGTATTACACCCTAATTTCAATTACACAGATATACAGTATCTCTTTAAAGGAGGACACTTTGCCTCAATTTACTTTTTTAAATGCACCGTTTCTACTATCAAAGGATATTTAATTTGTGTTATATTATACATACTCAGGGCTTTTTTTCTCAGAGGAAAGGTGGTGGAACTCCCCCACCCAAACCTGGCCACGCCCCCATCAAACCCTAGGACCACCCCTTTAGAGAACAGGAATGCAAGTAAAATTTGGGAGGGGCTATAAAAGTAAATGTATGGAATTAACACCGCCCCCCCCCCCACATTAGTAAGAATAGCGAGTAACACTGCCCCCCCCCCACATTAGCAAGAAAAGCGAGAAAAATTGTATCGCCGCTCCTTACCTGATGCTGACGATCCGCGCTATGGTAGGATCGACGAGCAGAGGGCGTGATGACGTCAGCGCGCACCGCCGGGTGTACTAAGATACACCTTTCCTATGGGGGTGGCCGCGCGCCCCCGATGTTTACACGCTGGCGGTAGAGGGGGGGGGGTGAAGCGTGCATGTCCCCGCTCACCGGCTGTGAGCAGCGGCAGTGACAGGTGCCGGGCACGCGCAAGCATGACATAAACAAGCCGCGTCCGGCACCTGTCACTTTCGCTGCTCTGCATAGCTTGTCAGCTCTGCAGAGGCAGTCGGTGAGCGGGGACAAGAAGAAAAAGGTGGCGGAACGCAGTACCGCCGCGTTCCGGCAGAAAGAAAGCCCTGTACATACTATATGCACTTTTAAATGTAACCTTCATTTTACCATGATTACTGTGATCACATTGTTTATCAGATTAATTTAGCCTGCACATATAATATGACTACGAGTTTTCATAACATTATGTGTCCTTGCCAGTTATCACTGATAATTCCCAGCACATTCTTCTTATGGTAAAGAGGAGAGGAGGGAGGGGTGAAATCTACACAGACCTACAGGACTAAAAACCACAGCAGACCCATTTACACACAGGAACGAACATCTCTCTAAAATCACTTATATTTTTACCGTTTTTTACACAACACATGTTTATATTTTTCTCACTTTCTTTTAACTCTAGTCACACATTTCCTGCCTAAATTAGTTTTCCTTATTCTGTTCTCTGACATCCTTTCATCCCATGTACTGTAATCCTGTACTCAACTTACTCCAGCTGTTATGATCAGATGGGTAGCCATAGTGCTCTTCACATTTTCTCTGACCACATATAAAGTATTCTGTTTGGGCCAGGGCCAAAAATTATATTATTTCTATACAATTTGACTCTCATTTCTCTGTTTTAGCATTTCCCCATGTTTTAGAATTTACTAGTTGTGGTGGCTTACTCTAAATTAATTCCACAACCTAACATCAAAATTTCTCCTTATGTCTAATGTTACATTGTCTGTCCCACTTCATACATACTGGTCAAATAGAGAGCTGTTCCTCTAGCTGTTTAATCTGCATGATTCTTAGTCCCTGTGGATTTGGTAACCCTGTTACCCATTGTGGATCCCTGTCCACTTTAACCATTTACCTAGGGGCTTAGTATAGGCAGAACTGCATCTAGGTTCTCTAGCGCTCCTCTTGCACTGTGCATTTTCTTAGGGACCCGCTTACTTTCATTCCCTTAAAACTTAATATAATGCCCATAATGCCTTTCCAGGCTTATTTTATCTTCTCTACATGTGCCTATACCCTCTTGCCTCTAGATTTATCTATTTCAGCAGATGTGTACTTCATATAACCTGTTAACCAGTACTGTTCTTCCTTTTCTTATTTATAACACTCCAATGGACAGTAGAAAGTGACAACATAACATATAACCACCAATCAATATAGTTTGATTAGGGGAGTAAAATAGCTACCCTTTTTCCCGAAAATGCCTTACCAATCAAGGAATTACGATATCTCAAAATGTAAGCAAGGGGCTTACCTCAGCCGGCTGATTATCAGAAATTCCCAGATCGTCTCAGACTCCTCATTTCGGATTCTCAGGTTCACCTGTAAATCCCCTCCTGGCTGGCTCACCATCTTTTCTGGACATTAATAATGAAAAATTTATGGTAAAGCAACTCCTATCCTCATATTGATTAGTGGTTTCAAATTAATAACTACTGCAGTAGGGAACAGCAACAAAAAGATACACTCAGCATCTTTCCAAATCACTGTTCTGTTTATTGGCGCATTTGAAGTTTTTTATACACATGATTAAGTATCACATTAATATTACACTTGTATTTTTATACAAGTACAAGGGGCATTACATAGGCAGGCTAATTTCTAATCAGGACTTGAAGGAATGCAAATGTAATGAAAACATTATTAGTGCCATGTGCACAAGGAGTGCAGTGTACAATACATAGGCAAAGCATACAAAATAGAATACAATTTTATACAGAATTTTCAAATTTTCTTTACAGTATCCTAAAGTATACATATATATACTAAATCATAATAAATGGAATAAACATATACAGTATATCACAGACAAAGAAAAGAGAATGTATTAATCACTTACAAACAGTGGTGGTGCTCCCGCAGGATACAATATTTCCTAGAATACTTCTAATAAAATGTTAATAATATCACATGTATTGCTCAAAGCCCATTGAATAGATGACCATATAGAACATAAACAATCACTCACTCCCATGAGACTTCAAACTGAAGAGACTTAATTCCATATATAACAGCAGAAGTTCATCCATCAAAGGAGAATATAGGAAGAACCACCACAGGATCAGTGGGGTGCTTAACCCACAATAGTGTTCCATATCCCTTAATAACAAGCTAGTTAAAGATGGTGCCCAGAAGGGCAGGGAATGCCAAATACAGCCTCAGCCCCTTCCCTGGAAAAATGAGGGTATTGCACTGTCCCACCCAGTTCCTCCCACTGGGTAAAGCCCACCAAAAGCACGTGGGCAGTGTGACATCATCAGCCTGCACACTGGGGGCACCATCAAGCAAAAATTGCCAGAATCAAATAAAGTCATGACACACTTATGCATGCGGCATCACAATGTGCATAGCACAACAGCATCCCACATACCCCTAGGTGTCAAAAAGGGAGTATTATTGGTCCAAAAGGCAAGCCACCCCAGAGAGCAACCAAGGGGGAAACAAACAGGAAAATTGAAATGATCCAATGCCAAGCAATAGCACTCAGAGATGTGCCCTAGAGTAAATACATACATCAAAAACCACAAACTATTCAAAACATGGATAATTACATAGACATCAATAAGCAGCAGGTTGCAAAAGTAAATTTCCAAAAATATATAGAAAATTATACATAGAAATATATAAAAAAATGTTTTGGTTTTTTTATTTCAAATCTAATATAAATATATCCTCATAATGTAAAAACTATATTATCATCATATTATATATTTATAAACCATACAGAAAAATCTAAAAAAACTGACTACAACTTTGTTTGTATATCATAAATATGGTCATGGAGTCTTTTCCTGACCATGCAGTGGGTATTCTGAACATAGAAAGACCCGCATGCACAGGTAAGGACATAGACAACCCCTTTTGAGGCACAGGTAACCTTTCCAAAACATTTAAGTTTCCATCCTGTAGAGAGAGTTAAAAAACGTTGCCCTCAATTACAAATAGGCAGTAGTCATGCCTACAATTAGATCCACCAAACTGTTGTCTATCCCATTTCTTTTCCATATGCAGTGAACTGTAGACAAGTAAGTATTTTAAGAAGCAAGCCCTATGGTAAATAATTGCAGATTTATCCATAACAAAATGTTTAATTCACTATTTTATTGTTAACAGATGCCAATGCTTTTGACATATGTTAAGGATGTTCTGGGAAAAATTGTTTACTGCATGCATAAACCTGTCTGATTATCTTTAACATGTTGAATTCAATACAATAAATCCTCTCTATAGCCTTCCTTGGCTCTTGTATAAGCCCTAGTTAGCCATTTTCATGTGTACCCCTTCCTCAAAAACCTCTCTTTGAGAGTGGAAGTCTCCTGCTCAAAATCATCAAGCTCTTTTTGGATACTTTTAATTCACGGCCTTGGATGGAAACTATCAGCTCTCATTGGATTGTTTGAGAATGTGGGTTTCCTCAAGAGTTCCATGGTAAAGAAACCATTTCCTGCATTCTGGATTGTAAGGTGCAAAACAATTAAACATTTGGGATCCCAGGTATACCTAAACTTCAGATTAAACTAATTTTGTCCCTATACATTCACAAATATCCCAAATATATGTTGCCTCATATCTCATGTACAGTTGTGTTCAAAATAATAGCAGTGTGTTGAAAAAAGTGAATAAAGCTGAAAATCCTCCTAATAGCTTTTATTTCCATACACACAAATGCATTGGGAACACTACACATTCTATTCCAAATCAAAACATGAAGAAAAATATATCAAATTTGTGTTGTTCCTCTAAAACAATTTAATAAAAGTGAATATTAGACTGTTCAAAAAAAAAAGCAGCGTTTGTATTCTTCTTTACAAACTCAAACATTCACTATATAAACTGAAAAATGTTTGAAGATTTTGCTTTCCTTTGAATCACTTAATGAATATTTAGTTGTATAAGCACTGTTTCTGAGAACTGCTGTACATCTGTGTTGCATGGAGTCAACCAACTTCTGGTACCTGTGAACAGGTATTCCAGCCCAGGATGATTGGACTACATTCCACAGTTCTTCTCTATTTCTTGGTTTTGCCTCAGAAACTGCATTTTTTAGGTCACCCCACAAGTTCTCTATTGGATTAAGATCCGGGGATTGGGCTGGCCACTCCATAACGTCAATCTTGTTGGTCTGGAACCAAGATGTTGCACATTTACTGGTGTGTTTGCGGTCATTGTCTTGTTGGAACACCCATTTCAAGGGCATTTCCTCTTCAGCATATGGCAGCATGACCTCTTCAAGTATTCTGATGTATTTAAACTGATCCATGATCCCTGGTATGCGATAAATAGGCCCAACACCGTAGTATGAGAAAGATCCCCATATCATGATGCTTGCGCAACCATGCTTCACTGTCTTCACAGTGTACTGTGGGATGAATTCAGTGTTTGGGGGTCATCTGACAAACTGTCTCTGGCCACTAGACACAAAAAGAACAATCTTACTTTTATCAGTCCACAAAATGTTGTGCCTTTTCTCTTTCGGCCAGTCAATGTGCTCTTTGGCAAATTGTAACCTCTTCAGCACGTCAACAGTGGGATCTTGTGAGGGCTTCTTGCAGATAGCTTGGCTTCACATAGGCGTCTTCTAATTGTAACAGTACTCACAGGTAACTTTAGACCTTCTTTGATCTTCCTGGAGCTGATTGTTGGCTGAGTCCTTGCCTTTTTGGCTATTCTTCTATCCATTCGAATGGTAGTTTTTTGCTTTCTTCCACGTCTTTCAGGTTTTGGTTGCCATTTTAAAGCATTTGCGATCATTTTAGCTGAGCAGCCTATCATTTTCTGCACTTCTTTATATGTTTTCCCCTCTCCAATCAACTTTATAATCAAGGTACGCTGTTCTTCTGAACAATGTCTGGAACGACCCATTTTCCTCAGAATTTCAGAGAGAAGTGCACTGTAACCAGCATGTACAACATTTGCTGCCTTCCTTCCTTAAATAAGGGCAATAATTGCCACCTGTTTTTCAAAGAATGAATGACCTCACTAATAGAACTCCACACTGCTATTATTTTGAACATGCCCCTTTCAATTAGTGATTCAATTACACAGAATCAGCAGCATGCATGTCATGACTTTTGGGTCTGTTGGATTTCTATTACTCTACTACACCTGCTAGTAAATTATTTGCCATGCAGAAATATAATTTCTACCAAAAACAGTGATTGATCAGGTTAGTGATGTCTGACTGCTATTATTTTGAACACAACTGTATGCACATAAAGTTCTAGGCCTAGAGTTGAGTGTTCAAGCAATATTCATGTGGACTCAGTCGTCCCTGTAGAAATCTAGCTCTGGACACTCCTTTTCTACTAAACATCACAGGTTGAATCCACCTTGAGATCCTTTTAATATGTGGAGTGCCAAGGGCTCCTGACTGTCTGTATCAAACCAATGTGCTGGTTCCAGTTTATGGATGCAACCACTTTACCTGGCAGATTGTGTCAGCAAAAGGTAATTTAAATGGTCCTATATACAGTATTTGTCTTTGAGGATTGCCTTATCTTTCCAGCAATATGTGAAGCTGTTGAGTCCTTCCAAAGTTTCATCTAAAAGGTTTATAATTACAATGTTTCCATGGAAGAAATGGATGGTCCCTGTACATCTATGATTTAATGCTCCACAGCCACTGTCATTCACCCCAAGACCAAAAACATTCTTTAAAGTCTTTAAAGTGATTGACATATAATGTTTTCATTTTCTGTGATATATATGTTTAATACAATTATTATGAGTTAGTATAAATATTTATGCTTTAGGATGTATTTATGCATTTTTTTAGAAGGATCATTCAGGGTAGAGCTTTTTTTCATATGTACTGTATACCTATGTTTTTAATACAGGTTTTGTGTCTTTAAAAACTGTTCTACAAATATAAATGTTTGTTAAGCATTTGGTTTTATATAGATATATCATTTTCTTTCTTTTTTAATTTATGTTTGAACCTCTGTGGTAGCCCTGTTAAGTAGATATTTTTACAGTAATTGTATTCTATTTAAGTACTTCTAAAAGATTCAGAATCAAAATAAGTTGAATTCTGAAATATTTTATATTGAAACAAGCCTAAATAGATGTCTGTTTCTACTGAATTGATGTGTATGGCTCTCCTTGGTCCAATGTTAAAATGTTCCCATGACTGTTATTCCAGGTCAGCAGATGGTAGATCACAAGGTGACCCAATCAGAGATAGGAGTAATGTAGTGGAGACTGAGCAAGCATCTGACTTAGAACTAGCACCTGCAACAAAAGTGAGTATTTCTGCCAAGGTATAATGCATTGGCCACAGTAATATGTAATAATATAGCACCATATTTATGAACTGCACTAATTACATTATTTTTCAAAGCTTTCTTAAATATACAAGGGAATAAAGTATAACAAAATCAATATCACTGTATTTTTACCAACAATTTGCTGATTTAATCAATGATTTTATCAACACTTTTAAAAATTATCCTTATAGTTTGAGTGAAAATTGTCTTGTAGAAAAGATTACTTTGGACCTACAGAATTCACTTATTTGATAGAGTAGCATGTGCTCAGTAAGCCTATTAGAGTCTGGGTCAAAGTCAGAAGGTACTATTGAACTGTTTGTGGACACTTTGAATAATTATCAGCAGTGCCATGAAACAGGCTTAGTGCAGATTTCTGCTGCCACAAATTGCTACTTTGATTTTTGGGGTTTCTACTTTGCTTTAATCAGAACTGTAACACTGTGTTTTCCATAATTGTAATTTCACTATCGTGCTGCTGACTTTTCTCCTTGATAAGAGATAGGAGGAAGCAAAGCCCTGTCTTTATCATACTGACTGCCTCCACACGATGCAGAACAAGGCATGGCGAGTCTACAATGAAGAAAGATCATTTGTAGGGAGACTACAGGCAATATTGTTGACAAGTACTTGGATCTCTGCTTGCCTTTTTGGGCACATCTTTTAGAGTTCTGCCCCCCACTGTTTAAGCTTTCATTATATGTTTTCATGTATTTGTATACTTCAACACTAATATGATACCTCTGCTAGTATTTCTGTTTGTATTCTCAGAGTGTAGAGTATCTTCTAACACAGAAAAGGTTTAAAATACTGAACAACACTTCAATCATGTTAGTGTGGAGACTATAGTATAATAAATAACATTGCTCATCTAAAGCAAACATGTGTTGGAATACAGGAAGAGCGTTACAGTGTGCAATGGAACCGTGGCCTGAATTCACAACATGCAATATATACGGTGGTGTTAAACCTGTATGTATTGTACTGTAATATACAGAATGATGCAGGATGGGGCCTTATTCTGCATTCTCACCAGAGAAAGAGAAGTGCTCCATCTCAAACAGTTCTACCACAGCACACTAAAAGCAGAGTCATTGCATTCATTACAGTGTCCATATTACTATATATACTGTATATATATATACACACATACACACAGTATCTCACAGGAGTACACCCCTTACATTTTTGTTGTCACATGAAAAGATATAATAAAATATTTACAAAAATGTGAGGGGTGTACTCGCTTCTGTGAGATACTGTATATATATATATATATATATATATGTATGTGTGTGTGTGTGTATATACACACAGGGACCTGGGGGGAGGGGAACCACACACAAAATCTTTATGTGAACACACACATATGTCTTATATTTTAGTATAAGCAATGTGTCACTTTTGATTATTATTCTCCTTTTTATGGATTAACTTAAATTCATGCTGTAATACAAGTTTATATATTCAAGAGTTATTTTAGACTATTATTATTCATTATTTATTTTCCCAATGAATCCCTTCATCTTTATTTTAAATAAATTCAATTACATTTTTAAAAAAATAAACATTATTTTTGCATGTAGGGCAGAACAGATGTGCACAGTCCACATGTGCTTTTCTGCTTGCTTGATTGCAACCAGGAAGCAGGAAACTTTATTTCAGAGAAAAGACATAGAGTTTATCATAGATGCAGCTACAAACTTATACACACTGCCATCTACTGGTTGAAGAATACAAACCTTGGCAAAAAGTATGGAATCACTACTCTTGGAAAAGGTTCATTCAATTGTTTAATTGTGTAGAAAAAACTAATCACAGACATGCCTCAAAACTATTTTCATTTAACATTCCAACTGTCAGAGATCCGGGTATGACCAGAAATGTGTGGACTGACACAGAAAATGACAGGCTTCAGGAATGATGTAATAATAATATAATTTATTATTAGCCGCCCAAATATACAAAACGCACAGTAAACAAAACCAACCTTCCACTAATATCAATATATGCAGGAACACAGGCGTAGTCAGGGCTGGAGAGGTGGAATGGTCAGGCAGGCCGTAAGGTACTGTCAGGCACCGCCCGGCAGGATCTCTAGTGACCCACAGAACAGGATTCCCCAGGGCGCGGAGTCTAAGCCCAGTCCTCCTTTTCACCAGAGCCCCTGATGGTGGGGATGGACTTGGCGCAGGACTGAGACCAGGTCGCAGCCCCTGAGTGCACCCAACTGTGGTAGAGGGGTCCGCCGAGGGTATGTACCGGGGGAGAGCCTGATGTGAAGGGGCTGACAGGTTCAGACAGTAGTGACTGGATCCATGCGGGATGGATGACAGTATGGAGTGTAGCGTAGTCAGACAAGCTGGATCGGTAACGGTGGAGGCAGATCAGTACATAGCAGCAGGCAATGAGTAAACGGGTCACGAGCCAAGGTACAGCAACAGGAGGTCAAACAGCATAGGAGTAGGCAGAAGAATAGTCAGGGATGAGCCAGGATTCAGAGCAGGAGACGGTCAACAGGAATCAGGATCAGGCAGGGTCGGCAACAAGGTAACTTCTCTCAGGAACAGATGCACAGGAAACCAGGAACAAGATACAGGGGCTCATGGGAAAACACCAAGGTGCTGATTGCAGACCTGGCCCTGCTTAAATACACCTCCTGCAATCAGCCTCAGGTGATGGCTTGATTGCAGGAGTGAGATCCTGGCTGCTGAAAGCACCCGCTGGCAAGCACCAGTACTGCAGCCCACATGGCAGGTGAGACCCAGCACCACCAGCGGTGAGTCCATTCCTGACACCAACCTTCTGGCTTTAAGAAACACTTTAAAAAAACGCATTGAGAGTGCGCATGCACGGCCGCCGGGATCGGATGTTCCGGCACTAGCTCCGCACATCCCCGACACTGACAGCAGCCCATATAAGGGCATAGTGCTGCTTCACCCCCGGGGGCCCCCCCTGCCTTGATCCGGACCTCGGGCGCCTGTCACCATGCCCGGAAAAACGACGGTGAAGAGCCGTGGCGGCTCCCAGAGGCGGCTCCCTGCGGGGACTGGAGGATCCAAGATGGCAGCCGGATCGGCGCCCGCGGCTCCTGGTGCCTCCTCTTCCTCTCTCACGGCAGCACCTCTCCCTCGGAGGGAGAAGATGGGCTCCTCTTCCCACACTGGTCCAGGGAGGACTGCAGCAGCATCATCAGCTGGGGTGAGTGACTCCCTGCAGCCCACCCAGTCATCCTCCAGCTCTGTGCTACTAGAGTCCCAAGCTTCGGCCTGTTCATTGAGCCATGACTCCCCTGCATCCTCGCCCTTGAGCAGTGACATAGCTGCCATATTTTCAAGCCAGCATAGCGGTCCAGAATCGGCTTCCTCGCCGACGATTCCTCCTGACCCGCCTCTATACTCTGGTGATGCGACTTTGATAGCTCGGTTCGCAGATTTGCTGCAACACGAATTAGACAGAGCTACCTCAAAACTGGCGGCTGATCTTAAGCAGGATTTTCAGGCCTTGGGCCACCGTCTAGACAGTATTGAGGCTAAAGTTGATGCGACAGTCTAAAGTGTCTCCCAAAATTCTAACATGATCACCGACTTGCAAGATCGCCTGGAGGAGGCGTATTCTAAAATTGATGATCTGGAGAATCGGGCCAGGTGATACAATTTTCGCATTCGAGGTCTTCCTGAATCAGTTAAGGAGCTTACTAGTTGCACACACACCCTCATGTGGTCCGCTATGCCTGCTATTGATGACCTTCATCTTGAGATTGATCGCATTCACCGGGCACTGATCCCCCCCCGACAAGGGGGGCCTCCTAGAGATATCATCGTCAAGCCTCATTTTTTCCAGGTTAAGGAAGCGGTTATGTGGTATGGCAGGGAGAATCCGGATATAGAGCTTGCAGGGCACAAGGTACAAATCTTTGCTGATGTCTCGGCGGTCACTATCCAGAGGCGATCCCTCAAGCCACTTCTCTCTCACTTGGTTCAAAAGTACATTAGGTATCGTTGGGCCTACCCTTTTCGTCTACAGTTCACTCTTAATGGAAAGTCCTATGGGTTTGCTACATTCCAGGATGGCGAGGAATTGCTGCTTCAGCTGGGTATTATATCTCGCAGTCTGACGCCCCATTCCAATACGGGATCGGCTCCTCGACCTCCGCTGCTCCAGCCATTGTGGACTACTCCATTATCTCAGAAGAGGGGGTCCCGGAATCCACCTGAGAGTATTTCTTGAACTTCTGTGTCCTTCTGGGGACTTTTCACTGGGATATGTTAGTTTCTGTGGCTCTTTCTGTGGCTCTTAAGAGCGTTGGCCGCTGCCGCTGTGTTGGCGAGGGGGGATGGGCTGGGGGTGGGACTTGGGGTGTTGATTGCATCTGTTTGCTGAATACCATTTCAAGTGGTTTTAATTGTTTTGTTTTTATGTTCAAGACACTGTGCTTTTGATTTATTTTTGATGGGTTATAATTGCTGTCGGTGCCGGAGAGTGTCTTTGCGCTCTCCCTGATTGGAAGACTCTTCCCCAGAATTGTCTCTCTGGGCAGATCTATTCCACCACAGGGCTATTGCTCTGTATTTCCTGGTACATTGTTTTTATTCATCTAATAATACTGTTTCGTGTACCGTGGTTACTTGACATTTGGACTTTTGTGTTCCGAATGTTCTCTTTTCTTTTTTCTTTATTTCTCCAATTTTTTTCTCTTTGTTTTTCTCTGATTTTTTTGGGGGTCAGCTGGCGACATTTAAGGACTTCTAGGGATCTTCCTACTCTTAAGGAACGAGGGGTCTTTATCATGCTTAGCTTCATAATTATGTACCATGTTTTCCCTGCGGTCGTCTAGCGGAGAGGTTTGTTTAATTTCTCACAATGTTCAGGGGCTTAATTCCCCATCCAAATGCATACAGGCCTTTAGTTCATACCACTCCCTTGGGGCGGATATAGTTGCCTTGCAGGAGACTCATTTTCCCCCCTCCTTCTCTCCACATTATATCCATAAAAATTACCCTCTCTGCTTTTTTGCTAATGCTAAAGAGAAAAAGCGGGGGGTGGCCCTATGCTTTTCTCGCCGATTGTCCTTTACCGAATCTAAAATTATCCGGGACAAGGAGGGGCGATATCTTTTGGTGAAAAGCCACTTGGGAGGAAACCTTATCAGTTTTCTAATTTATTATACCCCCAATACCAATCAGGTTGAATTTTTCCAATCTCTGCTAAGCACTCTGGTCGGCGAATTTGAGGGTGACGCTATTCTAGCTGGTGACTCTAATCTAGCGTTGGACCAGACTCTGGATCGTTCCCAACCGCCACGCTTCAGCCTCCTTCTAGACGGAGCCATAAATTGGCTCAACTTTTATATCACTATGACCTTATTGATGCATGGAGGGAGGCTAATCCTACTTCTCAAGACTACTCCCACTACTCCAGGGCTCATAATAGTTATTCTCGCATTGATCATATTTTTCTTCATACATATTCACTCCCCAAACTGGTTACTGCTAAAATCTTTTCCACGCCCTGGTCTGACCACGACCCAGTTTCTATCACCTTGTCGTCCGAGACTCCTGGTAAGACGGCTTTTCGTTGGCGTCTAATGACTCTATTCTGGGTAATCCCTCTCATTGTCGGGAAATCTCCTCACACCTACAAATAATTTTTGACTTTAATAAAGCAGAGGACACGAACCCGGTGATTAATTGGGCAGCTCATAAGGCCTCAGTCAGGGGATATATTTTTCAACTCTCTTCTCGTTTAAAAAAGCCCGAAATTACCTACTTGGTACTAAAACTCAGTCGTACACTGACCTGGCTGCTCAACATAAGCAAAATCCCAGTTCTGATTTGTTACTTAAACTTGACCAGGCCCGACTGGAACTTAACTTGTGTCTTACTACCACTGCGGATAAACAACTTCGTTGGTCTAACCATAAATATTTTACTTGGAGGGACAGGCCTGGCACCCTGTTAGCACGTAAGCTGACTCCTAGACATTCCCAGATGGCCCTCCCCAAGTTTAGACTGGACAATGGTTCGTTATCTCAGGACCCGGGTAAGATCCTCCACAAATTTCATTCTTTTTACTCTCAACTTTATAGTTCGCCCAAGGGGGTTGTTCTTCTTCCTCTCTGGATGATTTTTTGGAGTCTATTTCACGTCCCCCCGTCCAGGAGGCCCATGTGGAGCAAATGGAATGACCTATCTCCTGTGAAGAAGTTGGGAATGTGGTGAAATCCCTTGCCTCTCATAAGGCCCCGGGACCGGATGGTCTTCCCAATAATTATTATAAAGCTTTCCCTGACATTCTGACACCCGATATGGCCCTGTATTTTAATTATTTGCGGGAGGGGGGGTGGTACTCCCAGATGAAAATAAGGCATTCATTAGCGTCATTCCCAAGCCTTTCAAGGATGCCGCTATGGTCTCTAATTACCGGCCTATTTCTCTGATTAATTGTGATTTGAAGATTCTTACTAAAATCTTGGCCCTGCGACTGCATAACTTTTTGGCCTTATACATTCATGATGACCAATCAGGATTCATAACTGCTCGACAAACATCGGACCAAATTAAGCGGACTATAGCTTTGCTGTCAGCTGTGCAGTCCAATTGGGATGGATCGTCGCAGAGGGAAATTCTACTACTGTCCCTGGATATTCAGAAGGCATTTGACAGTCTGTCCTGGGACTACTTGTTTAGAACGTTGGACAGGTATGGGTTTGGCCCTTATTTTAAGATGCAGTTGCGGACTCTCTATTCTACTCCGTCAGCTCAAGTTTCCATTCATGGACATAAATCAGTCCCTTTTTCGATAGAACAAGGAACTATACAGGGATGTCCTCTTTCTCCGTTGCTTTTTGCGTTGGCGATGGAACCTCTTGCGATTGATATTCGCGCTGATTCCACTATCTCGGGTGTTACCTGTGGTCAACGGGTTCATAAATGCGCCCTATTTGCCGACGATGTTCTTATGTACATATCTAATCCTCGAACGTCTCTACCTGGTCTCTTCCATCTGTTTCATCGGTTTTCTGAGGCCTCCGGTCTTACGCTTAACTCATCTAAAACCGTTGCTTTAAATATCTCATTACCTGATTCAGAGGTTCGCTACTGCCGGGAAAATTTTGATTTTAAGTGGGCCTCTGGTTCTCTCCCTTATCTGGGGATTCTCCTCACAAAATCTTTATCGACGTTATACAAGGCCAACTATCTCCCGCTTTTCAAACGACTTAAAAATGACTTACTAGGCTGGCAGGATCTTTCACTTTCCTGGTTTGGTAGAATTAATTCTATTAAAATGACCTTCCTACCAAGATTATTGTACTATTTCAGGACGTTACCAATTATGATCCCCAAACGCGAACTGGTCTTACTACAGGTGGCAGTCTCCAGATTTGTGTGGAGGGGAAAGCTCCCTAGGCTGAACAAATCTACCCTATTTTCTTTGAAGAGGCATGGCGGTTTGGGACTCCCTAATCTTTTTGCATACTTTCAGGTGGCCCAAATAGCACAGCTATCTTGTACTACGGCCAGGGGATATGTCCCCCAATGGGTTGGGATAGAGGCTCTTTCGTGCCGGCCATATGCTATTGGTACTCTCATGAGGCTTCCCAGCAGATTGCGCCCTCCTATTTTGTGCCCTACTCTATCCTATTCATTGTCAGTGTGGGATAGATGGCGAGCTCGTAAACCTTTCTTCTCTCCGCATACCCTGTTGGCCACGGTGTTTGGTAATCCTGAGTTTGCCCCGAGTCTATCTTTCGCAAGGTTCCAATGGTGGATTAATAAGGGGTTGTTACGTATTGGGGATTATTTGGATGGGGTTCGCCCTCGGTCTCCTCAGTATTTTGTGACTTCTTATAAGATGCCTCGCGGAGAAATATTCCGTTATCATCAACTTTGCTCTTTTATTGATAGCAAGCTTAGACTACTCACAGAACCTTGTGCGCTTACTCCTCTCGAGGTATCCTGTGGGGCAAGTGGGATGATGCGAGGTCACATGTCCATTGTTTATGCTTCGTTGGTTGATCCCCTCACTAAATTATCTTACATGACTCTCTGGGAACGGGATTTAAATAGCTCATTAGATTTAGATACCTGGCGGGCTGCGGCCCATGCCCTATCGAAGATTCGATTAACACTGATCTTGTTGAATCTAACTACAAAACGCTACTTCGAAGGTATTTGGTGCCTGCTCGCCTAGCCATAATATATCCTTCCGTTTCATCTGGCTGTTTCCGACGTTGTGGTCAAGAGGGTACTATGTTCCACGTTTGGTGGAAATGTCCAACTTGTTCAATATACTACCCTCTGATGTTCCCAAAAAAATCGATTAAAATAATTTTATATATAATACTGGCAGCTTGCATTACCATAGCTAGAAGTTGGAAACAATCCTTGATCCTGCTGGAAAGAGTGAAACAAAAACTAAACTGGATAATGGTTAATGATAAACTGACGAGTATTGTCACTGACGATGTGTCCAGATTTGAGAGGACCTGGGAGCCTTGGATTGATTATATCACAGTATCGCGAGTGTCTGGCAGCTGACCCCCCCCCCCCCCCCCCCCTCTTGTTTTATTTTTTTTTTCTCTTGGGAGTAATTTCCTCTCATCTCTCTCTTCATCTCTTTTCCTACTCTGTTCATTGAAAATTTTTTTGTTTCTTTTTTCTCTCTGTCACTTTTGATTCATTTTGGTTTAATTATTGTTTATTGATTTATGAAACCTGTATGTCCTGAGGGCTATGACACTTTTTGTGTGAATTGTAATGCTATTATCTGATACATTTTTTTTTTTTTTTACATACCTATAAGTGTTATGATTCTGATTTTACATCTTGTTCCCCCAACCCTTTTTTTCTTTTTTTGTTGTTTGCCATCTTGTTTTATGTCTTAATATGCTGGTTTCTCAATAAAAATATTGAAATAGAAAAAAAACGCATCTTGCCATAGGGCAAACGCTGAGAAAACTGTCCTTCAAGAAATATATATAATGTCAATGGCATAACCTCAATCCAATTACAAACCTACGGTGGAAATGAAAGAAAATGGTCCATGACAAGGCTCCAACCTACAAAGCTGATCTGGCAACTGCAATAAGAGATATTTGGAGCCAGAATGATGAAGAATACTGTTTTTCAATAGTGAAAACCATGCCGCAGAGAATTCAAGCTGTTATAAAAGCCAGACGCAAAAAGTACTAGTGGTGTACCAGAGTTTTTTTTGTCATGATTCCATAATATTTTCCTTAGAATTGAGTGATTCCATATTTTTTTCCTTTGCTTGATTTGCAAAAACAGTTGCGATTGACTACAGTTTTCTTTCTTTTTAAGTTTTTTAAGTGTTTCTTAAAGCAAGAAGGTTGGAATGTTAAATGAAAATAGTTTTGAGGCATGTCTGTGATTAATTTTTTTTCTACACAATTAAACAAAAGAATGGTGATTCCATACTTGTTGCCAGGGGTTTTATATCTCTACTGAAAACTGATGTAGTTGTTGCCAGTGTTGCCAACCTCCCTAAGCATTTTTATTTTACTGACAAAACATTGAAAAATAACTGGCGTGGCACAATTTCTACTGACAATCTGAGAAATCACATTGCAAACATTACAAACTAAGACAATCAATATTTAAACAGTGTAAACACATTATGGAAACACTGACAATACCCATAACAAGTAATTTGATTTACACTTACAAAGTCAACATAGCATGACAAATTATCAGCCCATGATATTTACAGACAGTTGTAAAAATGACTGATTTTTACAAACTATCTATAAATCTACTGACAGTTGACAACCCTGGTTGTTGCACAAAATACATGAACACTCTATTCAAACACTAAGAATAAACTGTATATGAAAAGACCTGCTTACTCTGACACATTAATCGTTCATATTTTTCCTATGCAAAGGAATGATGTCATTGATGTTAATAGAAGTCTCTGCATATTTAATTCAACTCTGACAATATTTGATATATGTTGGGCCTACAGTTTCCATTATACTGAAAAAAGCCTGAGTCAGCTTTATACTGTAGGAGGCAATATACATAGATGTTTTGGTCTTAACCCTTTCAACAAGATTCTAAAGGCTTTAAAGGTTTTTCAAATAAAGAATTAGAAGTAAGTATCCAACTTTCCATCCTTTGTTTGAAAAAATGTTTTTTGTTTGTTTATTCACTTGATGGGATTTTAGGAAATTTGTAGTGGGGGAAATACTGAAGTAATATCCTTGATGGATAGTATGTAACCTAAAGCACCAAATCATTCTTCTCACTGTTTGGGATATCGCAAATAAGCTTTTTTATGCATATGCATGTGTGTGTAATATATATATATACACACACTGTATATATATTTACACATATACCTGTATATATTGATACATTTTTTATTATTAGCCTACTTTTTTACATTCAAGCATTACTTATATGTCAAGTGTGTGCTGTGTTGCACGTCCTGTATTATTCATTTGTGTAGTCACCTTTGCAAGTTAGCCATCTTACACACACACACGTCTTGTAAGTAATGTGTCATTTTTATTATTATTCTCCTTTTTATGGATTAACTGAAATTCATGCTGTAATACAAGTTTATACATTCATTGTTATTTTAGACTATTATTCATTATTTATTTTTTCAATGAATGCCTTCATCTTTATTTAAAAGTAATTCATTCAATTCAATTTTTTTTAAATACACATCATTTTTGCATGTAGAGCAGAACAGATGTGCACAGTCCACATGTGCTTTCTGCTTGCTTGACTGCAACCAGGTAACAGGAAACTTTATTTTAGAGAAAAGTCATAGAGTTTATCATAGATGCAGCTACAAACTTACACTTATACATAGAGTTTATCATATACATTTACCAATTCTCCTTGATATAGGCCTCTAGACAGGGGCAGCTCCAGACAGATTTTTGGGGGGAGTGCTATTTTGGTGCTGAAAGTATAAGTGGGGGAGCATCTGCTGCGCTCTTGTGGGCATGGCCAAAATAGTGGGCTTGATCAAAGGTAAGCTTAACCAAAGAATGGGTGCTTTTTTCCTGGTCTATCCCATTGTATAGACAAAATAGGGCCCTGGGGCACACTAAAGAGATCTTTGGTGTAAACAAAGGCCCAAATGACAAGCAATGATACCCCCCATCAAGTTTCAGCACCAGCAATAACCCCAGCAAGTGTAAAGACCAGAACAGCATGACATAATTAACTCCTAGCATAGGACAAAAATAAACACCCAGCCTGGCACAATAATTAGCTCAAAGCACAGAGCAATAATTAACCCCCAGCATGGCACAATAATTAATCATCAGCATGGCAAAATAATATACCCCCCTGCACTGTATAGCAATTAACCTCCCTCGATACACAATAATCAAGCCCTTAGCATGGCATAACAATGTATTCTCAGCATTGTGTAGTAACTCCCAGCTCAGCAATAAACCCCAGGATTGTGCATTATTAACCCCACTACACAATAATTAGCCCCCAACAATAAATAATAATTAAACTCCTGGAGTATACCAGTCAGTGTGCCCCCTTCATTATGTAGTGGGGCAGTGAGCAGTATGTAGTAGCATGGAAAATTTACTGATGGAGCACATTTTTTACTGACATCCTGAAATATGACAGAAACTTCTATTATAAACTCGGAAATCAATATTTAAGCAGTATAAATGATATATAAACATTAACAGTACTCAGAACATGTAATCTGCTGGCTTTACGATGTCACACAGAGTGACAAGATTTGAGCATGACTAGGATGATGAAAGACCTGGGACACCCTGGGATGAAACAGAAAAATAAGTTCTGCAGCAGATGTAGCACAGTGGTCAGTATGCATGGCCAGATTTTGGCTAACAGTAGGAGGGGGTTGAAGGAAGATCAATAAACAGAATCTGTGCCTAGTTGCTATATACACTTCACACATAGAATGGTCCTTGTACCCTCAAAATATTCCTAATTACTGTACCACAACTAACAGCCTCACAGACACAAATAAACCTTAGGACAAAGGATCATTTTTTAAAAAAAATAACCATTTCCATTGTATATGCTTTCATGCACATAAAAAGGACTGACTGAGCTGACCTTAAAGAAGAACTTCATTAAAACCAGCAACTGTTGGGACAATGAATACCTTGGCTAAGTAATGTATAAAATAATGCACAGAGTGCAGGGGCCAGGAGTAAGTAACATACAAAACAAGAGTGCAGCATTCAGGATGAACCCTCTCTTCACATCAGAGTCCCCTACATCTTTTATACATCAGGGTTCCAAGAGTTCCTCCTTAGATCAGAGCTCAACTTTGCATTAGAATTCCCCGTTACATCAGAGTCTTCAGGGTTCCCTCTTACAGTGTAAGGGGGATTGCTGTGGACCATGATGTAAGGTGGAATGCTGCCGACTCTGGCGTCACCCCTGCCTCTGGATTACCTATATGAATATTCCTTTATACACATAATGTATAACTGTGTATACATAGTTTTTTTTTTATTTTATATTAATTGCTCGCATATGATATTATTTTTCTTTGTCATATGTTTATGTATGGTGAATCTAGTGCGTGGTATCAGCTCTTTCTCTTGTGCCCAGTGCTACTCAAGTTGTTTTACACTTGGTCACCAAGGGTCCGCCTCTCACTCACCAGTAGGTAGCCCATGCAAGTAGACTGGCACCTTGAAATGCATTCCAATTGCACATGTGCCACAAGTGATGTCAGGCGGAGGAAGTCCCTTGGTCGCGGCTGCACTTCTGGATTTCGCATATCACCTCCTGTCATCTTTAGCAGTACTAGTGTCCAGGTCCTTTCCATCTCCCTATGCCTGTAGCCAAGGCTGAGTGCTCACCACCTCTTGTTGTAGGCTCTCTAGTTATTCATTTAATAAATGTAAATGTAAATGTACACTATGAAGTGCCTCCACTCTTTTCTCTTTTCTATTTGTACCTTAAACGGAGTGCCCTCTCCTGCTCACCATAGTCACATTAGTTGCTTTATAATTAGTTTTAGGCTATATAGTGTACAGTCCAGCTGGACTGTACACTATATGGACTTTGTCTAACCATGGGGGTAGTATTTATATTGCAGCTTGGGAAGAGTTTTATATATTTTATTTTATTTATTTTGTTTATTATTCACTTTGTATGACTCCTCAGGCACTGATCTAATACATTAGTTTTATTAGTTTTATGCTACCTGCATTTATTCACTGTTTTTCTCAATTAACATATTCTGCTCTTGTTATGTTTTTGTGCCTTATGACATATATTCACACTTTCTTTTACTGATTTCACAGAAGTTTACTAGGGTTGAGTGCTGATGATCCTGTGTTACACACATGGAATCTCTTTTTGTTCTCTGCCAAATCATCTCTCGCCCTATCCTGACTGGACTGTACATTATATGGACTTTGTCTACCCAGGGAAATTCTGCAAATACCACGGCACCGTATGCAGAAATACCCAGGTTGCTCAGGCATAGAACATTGCTTTGTAAGAGAAGGGCAGAGATTTAATTAGGATATAGCAGTGTTGTCAGAATGCTGACTATAACTAGAGAGATGTTCTCTAGAACATAATTGTGCTTTCTATCCAGTAGTCTCTATTCTCTTAATACCATCTTTCTCTCTATGGAAATATCATAAGGATTAATATTTAGCAGCCATAAAGTGGATATAGGTGTCAGGCAACTCAAGCCTTCATTATTAAATGCTTTCCAAAAGAACATATACAGCAATCCCTAGTAATGAAGCATAAGTCATACGTTCTTGGCATCAGTTTATTAAATAAGCCATAAGGCAACCCTAGTGCCCTTTAAATTGAAACAAAGGGTGTTACCTGAAAAAAAGGTGGTAAATATCTACCTTTTTCCACAACTCACTCTGCTGAAGGTCTTTTGGGAATTGTCCCCAAAATGTCTTCTGTAAAAAATAATTTCAGGAGAATCAATCTCCTGTGTCCCCCTCAACAAT
This sequence comes from Staurois parvus, assembly GCF_062004578.1. Taxonomy (NCBI): domain Eukaryota; kingdom Metazoa; phylum Chordata; class Amphibia; order Anura; family Ranidae; genus Staurois; species Staurois parvus. Next base: position 24,686,442 of record NW_028317951.1, on the reverse strand, counting down.
CATTGGTTCCTTCTGCCAATCTCTATATCACTACAGGACAAAGTACTAATGTAGAGGCTGGCAAGGTGAAGCAGTGCGCACTATGCCAGGATGCAGGAAATTGACACTCTCCAAAGTTTTGGTTTTCCAGCAGACCTTGAGGGATTCCTCAGAAATAGAGCCGCAAGAGAGATAATTATTTATCCCTTTTTTCCCCAAGTACTGTTTACTTTAATTTAATTGACTCGTGACAGAGTTGCTTTAAGAATGAAACATTGTCATTCCAAAAAGACTTGTTTGTTTCTATTTAATGTAATTCAATGTACTTCATCTACTAACTAGATTTCTTGACTTTGTGGACAACCACAGAAAATTACTTATAACCCTCAAACATTATATATTAATTTTTTTGCAGAGATCCCAGAGAATAAAATGGTGATTGTTGCAATATTTTATGTCACGCGGTATTTGCACAGCGGTTTTTCAAACACAAAATACACTTTAATGAATGCAAAAAGCACAATAGATAACCCGATTTTTTGGTAAAATATAAAAGATGATGTTATGCCAAGTAAATAGATACCTAACATGTCACAATTTAAAATTGCACACACTCATGAAATGGTGACAAACTACGATACTTAAAAATCTCCACAGGTGATTTTTTTAAAATTTTAACAGGTTACCTAGCACTAGATTTATTTTTCTTGCTCTGACTGTGTGGTTTAAATGCTGTTTACATATGTGGGTGTGGCCTATGTCTGCATTCACTTCTTCGCACGAGCACAAAGGATGGGAGAGCTTTAAATGTTTAATTTATTTTAATTAGTTTATTTCTTATTTTTCCACGGTCCATTTAATTTTTTTTAATCACTTTTATTCCTATTAAACATCTCTTGTAAAAGAAATAAGGGATGACAGGTACTCTTTATGGAGAGATCTGGGGTCAATAAGACACCAAGGCTCAACCTTTAAGAGCAAAAAATCGAAAACTTTTTTTTGATCTTTTGCTTTAAAAAAAAAATGGCCGGAACAGCGCTCCAGTCCTCTAAGGCCATAGAGACGATCAGAGGTGATCTGGTCTCTGATCGCCTCTATGGCCAGTTGTGCAACCCATCGGATCATTTAGAGGGCCCACTGGTGGGAACGGTAAGCCTGAGAAACACCAGTAAGCAGCTGAAGGAGTGTTCCTCATTAGCCGCTAGGATTGCTTTCAGGAGAAAGCCAGTAGCTGGCTGGAAAAAAAATAGAGAGGTCATGGCGTATAGCCTCAGCCATAACCCTGGTATACAACTTGCTAACTGCAGTGTATATATGCATATTGCAATCAGCAAGTGACTAGAAGTTTCAAAACTCATTGACTTTTTTGGAAAATAAGGATCCTTTCCTAGTCTGATAACTTTGTGAATTGAGCCTAGAATTATGTTACAAAAGCAAGTCATACACTTCTAATAAGTTATATTAATGTGATTTTATAAAAGTACAATTGCAGAAACTGAGTAACTCAATTAATTGGGCGTTCTCTACCCTGGTTATAACAACAGAGTCTATGGCAAGAAGAATATCAAATGCAGTTATATTAGCATCTTTATGAGTTATATTTTGATATAATGCTGCACTTCATGTTTTATAGGACATACCACTTACAGAGTTCATTGTTTTCAGGTACTTTCATCAGCTATAGTAGTGAAGCAAAAGTGGAATTTATGCATTAACTCAGCTCTTTATGCACCCGAAATAAACAATATAATATCTAAATGAGGAGCCACGGGAAGCATAAAATCCATTACATTCAAATTCTAATTTAGATGAAGTTCAGAAGTAGAGAATAAGGAAAAAAGATGTCAGGCACTCATCTACTTTCTAACGCAACAGGAGGCTGATTGTGTTGTCTCGACAACCGCCATTCTATATTCATGCTAGGTTTCCCTTTTTTGCCAGGACTGGCCCCGCGTTAACCTGTCAATTTCCATAAGACAAATGGAAGCAATTTAAGAAAATACACATAGTAAATATGACATAAGTGTAAGTTACTACAAATTCTAGACCTCATGTTAATAAAGAGGCTAAAACAAAACTGCGGTTCATTTATTAAAGAGGTAAAGCATGTTCACTTTGTGATGTGTATGCTCACTTTGCAAAATTAATGTTCATTTAGCATAGTGAAAGAAGTGAAGATGTGTTTACTTCAATTATTCAACTGTGTACTAGCAAAAGTCATCTTTTTAAAATACCCTTGCATAGGGCTGGGTATTTAAGCTCCACTTTGGGCACCAAAAGAAAGTGACACCTTCCTGTACTGAAAGGGTTAAATGCTCAAAAGTCTAGGGGTAAAGGAATAGGTAGGTTTCTTTCATGCTGTGGGGCCTGTCCCCTGAAGCCAGTGGTCAAACTGTGATGTCATCACATACAATGTAGGGCCAAGAGTCATGCATTGTATGTGAGGATGGAGAGGGTCTGCCCTGTATGTGGGGATGATGAGAGGGTCTGCCCACAACTGGAGTGTTGGTCAGTAGCAAAGGTTATTTGTACTGTGAATACCCACACTGGCTGTTGTCTATAACATCCTTTACCTGCAGATCGGTCTGCTTAGGAGTACGGATTAATTCATTTAACATTCTGCCATTTCACTCAGCCCTGATGACGGTAGATCGTGTGGTCCCCAAAATATGTTGGCTGCCTTTTGCCCTGATTGTTGTAACCAATTGAACTATTATTAATTTCGCAATTTCTTTGATCTATTACACCTGGATGTCTCAACTCTAATAAATGTCCTCTACTGGGGTATCCAAGCAGCCGAATACAGACCAATTAGGCTCATGTAATGACTTTGTCCACTTTTTGATAACCGGTGAAAATCCATGCCCAGCGCCCCTCTACCACTACATTTAGGTACATTTCAAGGCTTGACATCATTGGTATTTACAGTCATGGCCGAAATTGTTGGCACCCTTGATATTTTTCCTGAAAATCAAGTATTTCACACAAAAAAGGTATTGCATTAACACATGTTTTGCTATACACATGTTTATTCCCTTTGTATGTATTGGAACAAATATAAAACAGAGGCAGAAAAGCAAATATGACATAATGTCACACAAAACCCCAAAAATGGGCTGGACAAAAGTATTGGCACCCTTAACTTAATATTTGGTTGCACACCCTTTGGAAAACATAACTGAAATCAGTCGCTTCCTATAACCATCAATAAGCTTCTGACACCTCTCACCCGGAATTTTGGACCACTCTTCCTTTGCAAACAGCTCCAGGTCTCTCTTATTGGAAGGACACCTTTTCCCAACAGCAATTTTAAGATCTCTCCACAGGTGTTCAATGGGATTTAGATCTGGGCTCATTGCTGGCCACTTCAGAACTCTCCAGCGCTTCTTTGCCATCCATTTCTGAGTGCTTTTTGACGTATGTTTGGGGTCATTGTCCTGCTGGAAGACCCAGGATCTTGGACGCAAACCCAGCTTTCTGACACTGGGACCTACAGTGCGACCCAAAATCCTTTGGTAATCCTCAGATTTCATGATGCCTTGCACACAGTCAAGGCACCCAGTGCCAGAGGCAGCAAAACAACCCCAAAACATCATTGAACCTCCACCATATTTTACCGTAGGTACTGTGTTTTGTTCTTTGTAGGCCTCATTCCGTTTTCGGTAAACAGTAGAATGATGTGCTTTACCGAAAAGCTCTATCTTGGTCTCATCTGTCCACAAGACGTTTTCCCAGAAGGCTTTTGGCTTACTCAAGTACATTTTGGCAAACTGTAGTCTTGCTTTTTTATGTCTCTGTGTCAGCAGTGGGGTCCTCCTGGGTCTCCTGCCATAGCGTTTCATTTCATTTAAATGTCGACGGATAGTTCGCGCTGACACTGATGCTCCCTGAGCCTGCAGGACAGCTTGAATGTCTTTGGAACATGTTTGGGGCTGCTTATCCACCATCCGGACTATTCTGCGTTGCAATCTTTCATCAATTTTCCTCATCCGTCCACGACCAGGGAGATTAGCTACAGTGCCATGGGTTGCAAACTTCTTGATAATGTTGCGCACTGTGGACAAAGGCAAATCTAGTTCTCTGGAGATGGACTTGTAACCTTGAGATTGTTGATATTTTGCCACAATTTTGGTTCTCAGGTCCTCAGACAGTTCTCGTCTCCTCTTTCTGTTGTCCATGCTTAGTGTGGCACAGACAGACACACAATGCAAAGGTTAAGTGAACGTCTCTCCTTTTTATCTGCTTTCAGGTGTGATTTCTATATTGCCCACACCTGTTACTTGCCCCAGGTGAGTTTACAGGAGCATCACATGCTTGTAACATTCTTATTTATCCGCAGTTGTGAAAGGGTGCCAATACTTTTGTCCAGCCCATTTTTGGAGGTTTGTGTGACATTATGTCGAATTTGCTTTCTTTCCTCCCTTTTTTTGTTTTGTCCCAATACACACAAAGGGAATAAACATGTGTATAGCAAAACATGTGTTAATGCAATACGTTTCGTGAGAAATACATGATTTCCTGGAGAAATATCAAGGGTGCCAACAATTTCGGCCATGACTGTATTTACACAATGCAACATCTTTTTAGATTTTACCAAAATACTGGCCAATATATTGTGTTTATGTGTACTAATTTTACCAATATTTCAGCTATGGGAGACTTAGCCAAATGGGTTCTATGCTCTGCAATTCTGCCACAAAGTCTCACTCCTCCTGCTGAATTCCATAACATCAATCATGATACAGGTCACATACACGGAGAGGATGATAATTATGGTGTTAATGTGTAGGATAAGGGAAGTGAAGGGCATGGTATACAGGTAACATCCTGAAACTGGATGGAGATGCCAAGTACAGGAGAAGATGTTGGTGAAAGGGTTAACTGCAGCAACTAAACAATCCCACAATAAAATGATGCCTGTCTGCCTACCTATGATTTTTTGTTATTGAATGATTCATTCATTGGTTCCTCCTTCCTCCATTGTGAAAGGGAGGGGAGAGCTCTCACATTCAAACAATTGTAGTATTTACATTTGTGATCACTGTGATTGGCCATTGCAGCAATCACAAGGCACTGAGCCACTCTGATTGTGCCTCTGCTGTCTGTTGTCTGAGAACAGTGGATGAAGTGGCATTGTGCATGAGCTAGACATGTGCACCAACAATACAGAAAAGGATGTTTAAAACCATCCACTGAGAATAACAGCCTCCTTTAGAGGCTGTTTTACTACAAGGATGGTAGCAGGGTGGTTAAAATAAAGAACATTCTCCTGGTGTGTTAACTTTGAAAATTTATCAAGAAATAAAAGTGCTGAGAAATGTATTCATCAGACAGTTACTCTTAATTAATTGTCATTTAGTAATTTATTCTTACAGAATTTCAGTGTCCTCAACAACCAAAACTTTCCTGTATGTTGGAAGAGTTTCAGTATGGATTCAACACATTTTAATAATCTGCAAACTGAGCAAAAGTGCACATTTTCAATTATTTTCCCCTGCTTATTAACCTCCCTGGCGGTATGATTATTTCAGATTTTTGGTGCTGAAAGCGGTACCATTTTTTTGCATGGAAATATGTATTTTTTTAATTGTAGGCCTGTAATATTTAGGAATAACTCACTGAAATCTGTCCAAACAAGAGTCTAGTAAACATCCCGGGTATGATAAAATTTGAAACACAAAATCATAAATTATAATTTAATAAATAATCATAAAAATAATATAAAAATAATAAAAAATTTAATTCAATAATATAATCAAACCAAAAACACTGAAATTTGAAATATAGCGCCAAGTTCGCACATCGCTGAGCTCAGTCGCAAAATCGTTTTCAGTGTCTGATGACGAATTTCCCCACGAATCATTATCACTCAATTCTGCAAGTGGTTCTAATTTACTATCGCTGTTCTCTAGCTGATCTAAACCGCTTTTGACCTAAAGGGACACTTTTTGGATGCATGGACGTTTCTCAGTTTCCAGGCAGAAAGAACAGACAAAATGCAGGCAGGGCACAGGACAAAGCACTAGGGACAAAATGTATGTGAAATTGGTTGAGACAGCAATGTTTTACTATGTAAAATGTAAAAAAAAAAAATGAAATTTTTTAAAATTTTTAAATTTCCGGCGGCGGCGCCCGTACGTCCCGACGTCACAGGGACAGGACACAGAAGCCGGCCGGAGGAGATGGCCGGGGACGCTGCAGGGGACACATCGTGGGAGCGCAGGGTAAGGTAAGTGAAGAACACATGCCGGAGCAGTGCCGCATGGTATTCCCGAGTGTAGCTCGGGGTTACCGCTTTTGGTACTGAAATGTTACCCCGAGCTACACTCGGGAATACCGCTAAGGAGGTTAAAATCCAATGGGAGACTCTCAAGTACAACATGGTGGCTAAGTATCTATTATATGCTTCTTACAGCTTTGGGCCATGGAATCAGATAGAGTGTTTATTTTTCCCCATTTTTTCCATGGGTTCCCTTCCATATTTGTGTTTGACCAAACTGGCCCTGGTACGCATTATGGATGGTAGCAACAGTAACTTGTAAGTTCTTTCAGAAGCCGGCAGTGATGCAAATGGTTCTAGGTGCGTATGATGAACTAAATATTTTATTTGTACTGCCCATGAATATCAACCATTCAATAAATAGCATATTTATATTATGTACAACCTATCTTAACAAATGTGAACATTTTGAAATGACCACCATATGTCCAGAGATACATGGGTGACTCTACTGTTGTTAATTAACATGTTTCTACTCAAAGCATGGGACATCTATAAAAGAGATAAGTGGTGATGAATAATTAGCAATTATTCCAGTTTAGAAAGATTGTTTCTAGTGCTGTAGCTCGAGAAAGAAAATGCTAATTACAAAACTTTAGGCTTTTAAGAATAAAGACATCTCAAACAGCTCTGCCCAGCTAGATAAAAAGGGTCACATCCACAAAAGGTCTTCCAGCTTCCTGCTGCATGATTTATGGATGCAAATTAGACAAAGTATTACTCTAAATAACAGTTTTAAAGCTTGGTCATTACATAGGTCTGCACTGTAGAAAATGAACACCTGTGGGTTAATATTATCAATTAAAATGGCATTAATTGCAAATATGATCACATGTGGTTGAGAAAATAGTTAATAAATTTAGCCTATTGCAATTTAAAGTGGAACTTTCGCCAGAAAATTAAGTCCTGGTAGATCACTTCATGCTGGCCCCTTTTGCAGGTATAGCTATGTAAAACATTAAAAATAAGTGCATATATGGTTTAAAAATGGCAACACACATCAAGGCACCTGCCCAAAACATTCAAAAAAGCAAGAAAATGCAAATGCAAAATTTTGAATCCAGCCCAAAATTGAAGGGATAAGAGGAATTGAAAATTCAGTAGAACTCTACTGAAATAAGTAGATGACTAAATACATTCCACTAAGAAAAGCAATGGTAGTGCATGACCTTTATTGTAAGAAATAGTGGAGATCCAGCAGTTTGAGCCACAAAAAATGTTTATGAAGTTCAAACACATTTTTTAGTACATACAAGCATTGTTACTTGTACAGATACAAATGCCCTTTTTTACTGATATTCAACCAAATCCAACCATTGATCATTTCTTTTTTCAATTAAAAATATCCACCACTGTTTCCACCTACATTCCTCAAAAGAGAGCTATTTTATGTAGCATTGCTACTTCCTTAGTGGGTTAACATAGTTCAAATGTAAACCGTTACCAATTGAGGTTTGGTTTGCTAAAGAACTGTGCATCTTATTTTTTTTATAACATGCTGTTTTCACTTTTTTCATTTTTTGTATCTTGGTAATATTTATCTTTTCCAGCTATTATGCTGTCTACAAAGAATTATTCCAGTTAAAATGTAAACCCTTACCGAATGATGTTTGGTTCGTTAAAGAACTGTGTATCTTATTTTTTTTATAACATGCTGTTTTCACTTTTTTCATTTTTTGTATCTTGGTACTGTTGATCTCTTCCAGCTATTTGCTGTCTATAAAGAGTTATTCCAGGGTTAGCTGCATATAATTCCTCTGAACCCACTTTTCTACAGTGACAACAGTAGTCTGTACCTGCTAAGCCATTCATAATCTCCACCAGAGGCACATGTGATAGGGTGACAGCACAGGAACACAAATGGGACAGTTTTCTTATAACCGGAAGTGCCTGAGTGAGGATAGAATCACCAAGTACAAAGTAATAAAGACTGCAGATGAAAAACAGGGAGGGTAATGGGTTCTATAGACAATTAAACAAGTTCACTCATAGAGGGGGTTGTGAGAATTAGGTCTTATTTTGGTTTATGAGAACAAATTTGCTCATCTCTAGCTTTTAGATGTGAAATTTGAAAATGGTTGATTTGTTTTATTTGAGCCTTAAAATGATTTTTAAGGCCTCATTCACACTGGGTCTTTAGCCCCAGTGCATGAGATCCTGACATTTAGGTGTGGGTGGAGATATAGGTGCACATCCAGCCCCACTGCCTGAAGATTGTGAAACTCTGTAAGAGTCAGACAGCTGCTACAGCTGGGTAGAGCTGGATGTTGCACTGAGCGGTACTTACATTTAGTACAGTATGCACCTAGAGACAAATGCCCAGAACACAAGCAGTCTGGGTTCCAGGCATTCATCTCTGGATGTATACTGCATTAAATGTAAGTAACACTATGTGTACCTTGCAGCTTTCAGCCACGCAATTGCCTGAGCTCCTACCTCACTGACAACAACCTTCTTGACCCTTTACAGTCTGGCTTTTGCTCACTACACTCCACTGAAACTGCCCTAATAAAACTCACTAATGATCTACTAACAGCTAAAACCAATGGCCACTACTCCATACTCTTACTACTTGACCTCTCTGCGGCTTTTGATACTGTTGACCATCCCCTCCTCCTCAAAAAACTCCACTCTCTTGGCCTCAGAGACTCTCTCCTGGTTCTCCTCCTACCTATCACAGCGCTCCTTCAGCGTTACCTATAACGCTGCCTCCTCCTCTTCACTCCCTTTTTCTGTAGGGGTCCCTCAAGGTTCTGTCCTTGGACCCCTTCTCTATCTACACCTCCTCCTTTGGTCACTTGATAAACTCCCATGGCATTAAGTACCATCTCTATGCTGATGACACACAAATCTACTTTCTACCCCTCACCTCACCCCTTCAGTCTCCTCTCGTATTACTAACCTACTAAGTGACATATCGGCATGGATGTCACTCCACTTCTTCAAACTCAATCTTCCAAAACTGAGCTCTTAGTATTCCCCCCAGCCCGTGCCCCCTCCCATGACTTCTCCATCAAGATCAATAACACAATCATCAATCCCTCCCCTCATGCCAGGGTACTAGGTGTAATCCTAGACTCCCATCTGTCCTTTCAGTCCCAAATCCATTCACTGTCCAAATCTTGTAGACTTCACCTCCACAACATCTCCAAGATACGGCCGTTCCTAACCTCGGAAACCACTAAGCAACTTATTCACTCCCTTGTTATATCTCACCTTGACTACTGTAACTCCCTCCTCATTGGCCTACCTAATCGCAGGGTATCCCCTCTTCAGTCTATCATGAATGCTGCTGCCAGACTCATCCACCTTACTAACCGTTCTGTATCTGCCACCCCTCTCTGCCAATCCCTCCACTGGCTTCCCATTGCCCAACAGATAAAATTCAAAATGCTAACATTGACGTACAAAGCTATTCATAACACTGCCCCAAACTACTCTCCGCTCCTCGCAAGACCTCCTACTCTCTAGCTCCCTTGTCTCCTCCTCCCATGCTTGTCTCCAGGACTTCTCCACAGCTTTTCTATCCTCTGCAATTCTCTACCCCAATTTATCAGACTATCGCCTACTCTGCTCACTTTTAGGCAATCTCTGAAAACCTATCTCTTCAGGGAAGCCTATCCTGCCCTCAGCTAATAATGGAATCTTCTACTCTTCCAACTAGTTCATCCCCAACAGTTACTACCTTTTGTACCACTCCCTCCTAGATTGTAAGCTCCAAGGAGAAGGGCCCTCCTATCCCTCTTGTATTAAACTGTATTGTTGCTGTATTGTCTCCCGTTATATTGTAAAGCGCTGAGTAAACTGTTGGCGCTATATAAATCCTGTATAATAATATACTTTGACAGCCTCCCGGCAGTGTGGCTGGATGGTGTGCCTGTACCTTTCACCAGCTCCTATACACTATAGATTCATGCACCAGGGTTGATGCCAAGTTTGCATGAGGCCTAAATATTAAGATACTCTGGGTCAGCAGAAAAAAATTACACACACTGCTCGCTGTATTATTGTTTGAGCCCTGGCATGTTTGAAAAAATGCCTTTCACATAAGTGTATCTATTATTCAGCAGATCCAAGGATCAGAGGGTCACTAACAAGCGGTTATGGGAATGGCCTTCTTTTTCCACTAATGCTTTAATGTTTTACGATTTGGTTGTTTTCACCTCATGAAAAATGACCTTTATATTCTGTGGTTTGTAATGGAGCAAATCATTAAATATTGATGGTCTGGTAGTCAGCTGCTGAAATGTTGCTATATTAGGACAGGTGTATTTTTAAATCCATTATCAATACTCCATACTAGTTAATGGAATTTCATTCTAGACTAAATCATATTTAGATGCTTTTACCATACTAATTGTTTTCTGTACCACTGGAACATCTCATGGGGATCTCAAGACTGGAGCATTGTTTCAGTGTTGTTTGACTGGTCTAATCCTGACTAAAGCACTGATGTTTATGGCAGTCTTTCAACACTTGCTCACTACCTGTTGTAAGGCCTGCTACAGTATATATGTCTCAAAAACATGGAAACATTTTCTGCTTGCAGCATTTCATCCACCAGTAAAAAAAAATAATATTATTGTTATAAAAATAATTTTAAAAATAATGAAGCGATGCACTTTAACACAAAGTGATTTTTATATATATATATATTATTTTTTTTTTTGGAACAATAAACCAAACATTGAATGTAAACCATGAACCAACAAGTAAACATGAACTAACAAGAACACACTAACCCACTCAAATACCTCCACCTCAAGTGCCACAACAAACTACTCCGCCACACAAAGTCCCTGTCAGGGCTGGGCTCCTGCTACTTAATGAGCAGCTCTTTTCTTCCACTGCTCAGAAGCTTCTCAGCTATCGGTTAATTACCAGCCACTTGTCTCCACAGTGACTCACCTGGATACCATTACTTGCATCATTAGCCCAGCCCACAGCCAGTTTATTGTTTTTTTCTTTCTAGTTTGTTAAAAATTAAGTAATGTATCTATTTGAAAATGTGTATAATCTCCTAGAATAGGAGTACAAATATGTGATTACAGAAGATATGCATGGATTATACTGTATGTCTGGTAGCCACGCCTGAATGCCTTTGGTTGTACAATTGCCACACTATTAGTGTCAAAGGAAGATGGATGTTTACCTGGTGCTACTGTTAGGAGAGATAAAAGGCGTATTTTAAAAATTGTCAAAAAAGCTAGTGAGGAGTGCAATGTTGATTTTGTTGTGCACCTTGGCACAAATGATTTGTCCCAGAATGATGTGTTCTGTACAGAAGGATTTTCAGTTTTTTGGACAGGATCTTCAACAGTTAGGATGTACTGTTACATTTTCGGACGTCTTACCTGTACATAATGGACAACAAGAGAAAGTACTTCGTTAAATTTTTTTGTTTTTTTTTATTTAATCTGTTTTATCAAGTTTAACAGAGAACACATACAGTACAACAAAAGGAAAAATAAACAGACAGTGCCAGCACAAAGGCAAGGCCTTGGCCCAACAGAAACAACACAAAAAAACAGCTAAAACTAAACCCGGGAAGGGGGGGGGGAGTTACATGACATGCAAGGCTTAAACACACACAGTTAAATTCAGAGACCCTTTACAAGTAAGAGAAGACACAGCAAGTAAATACAAACACTTCTAAGCCCTCCAATCATCCACTATGGTGGCGGTGGAGGTGTTATCTAACTAGTAGGACCAGATTTTGTGAAATATACAGGGGTACCCTCTGTTAGCGTAGGTGGTTTGATATAGAGGCATGCTCGAATTCACTAAACGCTTCCAGAAATTTGTCGTAGGAGGAGAGGCTTGCTTCCCGCACAATGTAATTGCCTTACATGCATAAAACAACAGTGTATTATTAAGCCGCTATGGGAGCTAAGGGTTCCACCAGCCCCAACAGAAAATATTTTGGGTCAAGGGGTACTGTTGTTTGTGTTATTCCTCCAATAGTTTGCAGTACCTCCTGCCAAAATGGCACAATAGCAGGGCGGGACCAAAATGTATAGAAGAATTCCCCAGTATGATGTGAACAACAGCAACAGGTTGAAGGGAGTGAGGAGGTCATTCTGTGCAGCCGGTGTGGGGTCAATTATACCTGGTGCAAAATTTTTAATTGTATTAATTTATCTCTGGCAGAGACTAGGGGAAAAAAGGGAGAATCCCATATCTCAGACCAGTCATCATCATCCAGGCTAGGGATATCCAGCCTCCATTTCTGTTGTAGAGATGTTAACTCTGGGCTAGCTGCCACTAGAAGGTATCGGTACAGCTCCTATGTGGGTTTCTCCAAGTTTGAAGGATAGCCTCCAACTCAGAGTATGAGGGAGATATTTGTTGTCTTGGAAATTGGCTTCTGAAGGTATGGGAAATCTGAAGGTATCTGTAGTAATGCGGATGTCAATCACCAGGTCTTGGCCAGGACTCAGTGATCGTTGATGGAGCTGACAGGGTAGAGGTCTGTGTGTAAACAACACAGATCTCTCCCCTGTCAGCACAAACAGGCTGCTTTGTATTGCTCTGCACATAAGAGCAATACAAAGCAGCTTGTCTACATATTAAAACACACACAGCCCACTATGTAAAACACAACATAGCACACTATTAACCGTTTGATCGCCCCAGCTGTTAACCCCTTCCTGCCCAGCGTCATTAGTACAGTGTCAGTGATTTTTATTTGGACTGATCACTGTATTAGTGTCACCGGGGATGTCAGTGGCAGTTAATCAGTTCCCGCCTAGTGTTAGAATGCCTGCCGTAGTCCCGCAGTCCTGCAGTAAGTCGCTGATCGCTGTCTTTACTACTAAAAAAAAAAAAATTACAGTATATATACCACCATTTGTAGACGCTATAACTTTCACATAAACCAATTAATTTACACGTATTGGGATTTTGTTTAGCAAAGACATGTAGCAGAATACATTTTGGCCTAAATTTGATTTTTTAAATTTTTAAACTGGATATGTTTTATAGCAAAAAGTCAAAAATATTGGTGGTTTTTCTTTTTTCAAAATTGGCGGTCTTCTTTTGATCATAGTGCAAAAAATAAGGAATGCAGAGGTGATCAAATACCACCAAAAGAAATCTATATTTGTGTGGGAAAAAAGGACATAAACGTAATTTATGTACAGTGTTGCATGACCAAGCAATTGTCAGTTAAAGTAACGCAGCACCATATCGCAAAAAATGGCCTGGTCAGGAAGGGGGTTAAATCCTCTGGAGGCAAGTGGTTAATGATATAAAGAAAACATATGATGGGATCACTAAAATGAAAACTGGGCACAACACCTATGTTAAGGGAGACCTGGATGTAGCAAACCACTTAAACAATTACTTTTGTTCAGTATTCTCAGAAATAAATTATACTAACAATAATAAGTTGGGAAATCATATTGGTCCCTAGTAATGATGGATCATTTTTAGGATTTCCAGAGACAGAGGTAGCAAAGGAACTGGCTTGGTTAAAGATGAATAAAGCAATGGGCCCTAATGGAATTCATCCCAGAGTTCTAAGAGAACTTCTAGGTATAGTTGTTAGACTAATAACTGATCTTTTTAATCAATCTCTTCTAACAGGAGAAGTTCCCCATGAATGGCGGACAGCTAATATTGTACCTATCCACAAGAATGGCAGCAAGGTAGAAGCTGGCAATTACAGGCCAGTGAGTTTAACATCGGTTGTAGTCAAGTCAATGGAATCACTCCTGAAAAGAAGGACCACTGATCACTTAAAAACACAACTGGCTAGATTCAAAGCAGCATAGCTTTACTGAGGGCAAATCATGTCAGACTAATCTGATTGGATTTTTTTACTTTATTACCAATGTTTTGGACCAGGGTGGTGCTGTGGACATAGCATATCTTGATTTCAGCAAGGCATTTGATACAGTTCCACATAATGATCTCATTCAAACGTTGTACAAGCTAGGACATAGCCCTTGGGTGGTTCAGTGGATATGCAGCTGGCTAAAGGATAGAGTGTGGTTGTAACTGGGGTTCACTCTGAACAGAGACCAGTCACTAGCGGTGTATCACAAGGCTCTGTACTAGGTCCTGTTCTATCTATCAATATGTAAGTGATATAACTAAAAGGTTTGTTGGGTAAGGTATGTCTTTTTGCTGATGACACAAAGGTATGTAATAAGGTTGATATCCCTGGAGGTGTCTGTAACATGGAACATGATTTGGCATTGCTGGAAGATTGGTCAAAAAAGTGGAAATTGGAGTTCAATGTTTCTAAGTGTAAAATAATGCACCTAGGGAAAAATAATCCATTGAGAGAGTACAACATTGGGGGTACATTGTTGGACAGCACTTCAGAGGAAAAGGACTTGGGGGTACTTATTTCAGATGATTGCAAACTGAGCAAACAGTGTGGCCAGGCAGTGTGGAAAGCAAATACAATTCTAGGATGCATCACTAGAGGGGTCACCAGCAGGAGGAAGGAGGTCCTGATTACCCTATGTCTTTAGTTAGACCTCATTTAGGATACTGTGTCCAGTTCTGGGGACCTCACTTACAAAAAGATATAAAAATTACAAGAAATAGTGCAGCGCTAACAACCTATACTAAAATACAAATGAGATAAATGGAAATATCACACATAGAATGCACAATAAATATTCAGTGGTAAGTGCTCATAAGATTATACATATATTCTTTGCTAATTCCCATTAAATTAATCTGGATTTAGATTACCCTTCTGAGGGGGGTTTTTGCTTTTTAAAGTGGTTTGGTTTCTTTCCTTGTGGTTGAGGTGAGTGTGTGCTGCTTATCAATAGGTGTTCCATTGAGCGCAGGAGTTTTTTACATTATCTAGTACTTACAAAAAGATATTGTTAAGATAGAACGAGTCCAGACATGGGTAACAAAAATGGTGAAAGGTCTAGAAGATAAAACATATCAAGAGCGACTTCAGGAACTTAACATATACATTCTGGAGAAAAGAAGGGAAAGGGGAGACATGAATTAAACATTTAAATACATCAATAGGGTGAATAAGGTTCAGGAGGGCAGTATTTTCAACATTAGTGGTGTGAACCTCCTGCGCTCCCAAGTGTTTAAAATCAATATATATAAATCCCAGGGGAAGCTGCTAACATTAAATCATATACCAGTAATTGTGATAAATAAATATAAAAAAGAATGTAGCGCTACACCCAAAATATATAAGCACATTTAAATAAAAATAAATATATATAAAAAATTGTGAAATCACAAAATCTCATAAAAAATATGTATATAAATGTGACAGTGATAACAATTAATTAGTGCCCATAAAACATAAAATCATAAAATCAATAAGGTAAATAGCTCAAAACAAGTGAAAAAAAACATTTCCATATATATATATGTATAAATCACGCATACACATATATATAAATATATTCACACGTGCCTCTTGTGAAGTGAAATGACCATTAAAATCGTACAAACAACAGTGCTCTCAAAGTCCAAAAAATATTGCTGGTGACCAAAGAGAAAACGGTGCTTCCAATAACTACTATTAGTGACCATAGGTAAAACTCGTGCAGATTTCTGAGTGCATAAATTCTGACAATCTGACCACCATCTGGATAAGCCTCTCACCTCATCCCTTCGACCCTTGCGGATCAAAGAGCAGTTGTGGATCCCCCTCACGGATCCTCCAAGAAAAAACTATCCCTCCAAAGGTTGTTCTCTCAGAAATAAGTATTCCCACTCTGGCTCTTCTCCAGGAAAGTATTACAGCATCAATCTCTCAAATGAGACAAAATGAATCCTCCCATAGTGCAGTATATTTTATTTATAACATAGGGACAGATGACATTAAGCATTTGCACTTACGTAGCAGCCAGTCCAAAACCTCATGCTTTCGGATGAGGGTATGTATGTATGGGTGTACAGCTGAATACACAGGTGTACCAAGATGGCCGCCACGCCGGAAATACGTCACCACGTCAAGCCCTTGTGGTCTTCAAAGTTATGGCCGCGGGAAGCAGTGGTGGATTGATAATGAGGAGATCACCTCCCATGAGGGCGTTTCCTTTCACCAAGATGGGTATTTAAGGTGAGATCGTCACTGTGATTGACAGCCCTGAGGAAGTCACATGACATTGTGACGCAACGCGTCGGCTTGACGTGGTGACGTATTTCCGGCGTGGTGGCCATCTTGGTACACCTGTGTATTCAGCTGTACACCCATACATACATACCCTCATCCGAAAGCATGAGGTTTTGGACTGGCTGCTACGTAAGTGCAAATGCTTAATGTCATCTGTCCCTATGTTATAAATAAAATATACTGCACTATGGGAGGATTCATTTTGTCTCATTTGAGAGATTGATGCTGTAATACTTTCCTGGAGAAGAGCCAGAGTGGGAATACTTATTTCTGAGAGAACAACCTTTGGAGGGATAGTTTTTTCTTGGAGGATCCGTGAGGGGGATCCACAACTGCTCTTTGATCCGCAAGGGTCGAAGGGATGAGGTGAGAGGCTTATCCAGATGGTGGTCGGATTGTCAGAATTTATGCACTCAGAAATCTGCACGAGTTTTACCTATGGTCACTAATAGTAGTTATTGGAAGCACCGTTTTCTCTTTGGTCACCAGCAATATTTTTTGGACTTTGAGAGCACTGTTGTTTGTACGATTTTAATGGTCATTTCACTTCACAAGAGGCACGTGTGAATATATTTATATATATGTGTATGCGTGATTTATACATATATATATATATATATATGGAAATGTTTTTTTTCACTTGTTTTGAGCTATTTACCTTATTGATTTTATGTTTTATGGGCACTAATTAATTGTTATCACTGTCACATTTATATACATATTTTTTATGAGATTTTGTGATTTCACAATTTTTTATATATATTTATTTTTATTTAAATGTGCTTATATATTTTGGGTGTAGCGCTACATTCTTTTTTATAAGTATTTTCAACATGAAACCAAAATCAAGAACACAGGGAACATGACCTTAAACTAACTGGAGGAAAGTTCAAAACTAATCTCTGAAAGTACTATTTTACTGAAAGCGTAGTTGGTGCTTGGAATAAACTTCCAGCAGAGGTAGTGAGCCAGTCAACAGTAATTAGTTTCAAACATGTTTGAGACAAGCATAGATCTATACTCAGACAAAAAAAAGTTAACAAAAAAAACACAAAATAAAAACAGAAAATGTACTAATTACACTGAGTGATTAAAGGGGTATTTCATTTTATTTCTACACAGGGGCTTGGTGCATGATATAGTCAGTAATTTTGCACTAAAAAGATGCCGGAATTGCATTGGCGCAGGATGTGTGCTACCTAATAGTCTATTCTATTTAACCAAATGCTCAGGCACTCTGATAACATGAAAGCATGATTTGCCATAGGGCAGAGGTGCACTGTGGCATCTGCACCTTGTGTATCAGAGAATTTTGACCCTTGTTTAGAAATATTTCATACAAAAGCATGTATAATTCAAAGCAAGCCTTTCAAGAATGAATAACGTCACCTACAGTTGTAGCATAGTGTGCTACAATACGAGTTCAATGTGGTTTAATGTGATAAAGACACAGGAAAAATGAGCAATTTGTTCACACATTGTAGATCCCAACAATTAACTTTTGAAAGATTGCACAATAACATAGTAGCCCTTTTGTTAAAATGTATATAATATACAAGTTGAGTTCATACAGTATTTGTACATTTTCAAAGAGTCAGAAGATATATTGTTGTAACGCACCTGCTGTGTTGCCAGTACCTAAATCCTTCAGAACAAAGGCATAAGTGGATTTGCAATGGTGTTAGGTAAAATGTAACAAGATGCTCACCACTCTCTCTTGCTGTCATAGATTGCTCTGTGAAATGCTTCTGTAAAGTATACTTTACATTTACTTTTACTACTGTTCATTTTACATTTACTAATGTTTACTGACACTAGCTGTAATGTAACAGAGGGATTACCTTTCTTTTCTTGGAAAGAGTCCCTTCTCGTGTTCCTCCATATATTTTATTGTGGATTGTGATGGATGTATGAGTCTTTCTGGTATTCCAGAGTATAGTGGTGGTTTGTGTCATGTTTTGTAGCCAGTGTTTTATGACCAAAAGGAAAAGCACAAGCACATCATTCTTTACATACAAATGCACATACCCATAGACATAACATGATTGTTGAATTTCAACCAATCCATGTGTTTGGGTAGAAGCAGCATGCTGTAGACGTGCTCAGCCAACTATTTTTGGTGGAAATAATAAACAGCCAGGTTAGGTTTTTCTGAAAATTATTTCCTGAGATTATGGCACAGGTATCTGGCTGACAATTTTGTATGTTTAGTTTTTTTCCTCCTTTCTAGTTAGTCATTAAAAGTGTTTGAATGTTTAGTTTTGTATTTTAAAAAAAAATCTCTTTTTTAGGGACTACTGAATCGGGAATCACGTTTAGGGGGAGCATATCTGTCCAGAAATCAGTCACTGGAAGAAGAATTTGAAAGGGCGAAAGCTGCAGTTGAGGTAAAGTTTTATGTGCAATTCATGCACAATTATTATTATTTTTGAAATTATTATTATTTAAAAAAGATCTTTAGCTTATTTTTACAGTTCCTCTTATTATAATTCTCTCCTCCTACAACGTAATTGGGTAAAAAAAAAATATTTTTTTTGCTCTCCCTATACCTTTTTTTTTAATTGTCCTGCTCTATTTCCTTTTTTTTACTAGGTGAATGATGTAGCATCTATTCTGTCGACTCCTGGGAGTTCAGTGTCACAAATCCCAGGAATCTTCAGGCACCATTTTTTAGTTATTGCGAGATTTCTGTCCTCAAAAGGAAGGAAGAGAGTAGAGGAGAGCAAATGCTATAGCTTCCCTGTTGTTTAGAGGTTGCTACAACTGCAGGAGAAATTTTTTGATGGCTCTGCCTTTGCTATAGCAACCTGCACACAAAAACTTTGTGGCACTGTGTGCATAGTGCGCAGGCAAGTGATTTAACAGTTCATCATGAGTAGGATACTGCTGCTTATCCTGGAAGAGAACAGGCACTGGGCACAGCTGCCCTTACTGAAAATGGCAGTGGACAAACCCCAGTTGAGTGCTGTGCTAATAATAGTCTGATTTGGAAATACACACTTCTTTTAAAAAATAAATCCCTAAATATCATTACTAATACTAATTTGTTTTCTTAACTTTTATTTTTTGACTGAAGTTCCTTTTTAAAGTACTTTTTTTTTTTTTTATGAAAAAGCCCTATGAGTTCTCCCACTGCCCTTTAGATGTTATACCAAAAATCAGACCCAGTTCAGCTCTCCTTTTTAGCTCTATAAATGCAAACACTGCCCAGCACAGCAAATAGCCAGGCAATGTACAGTGCTACTATGCTACTTCTGTGGTCTAAGTTTTGGCATATTTATAAGGAGGTGTGAAGGAAGCTATACAGGTATGTTCATACAAAAGTACACCCAAACTTTAAAACATTATATTATCTGCGTTCCAGTCCCAGACCTTACCAAAAGTATCAGACATTCATCAACCTCCTAGTTGCTTACTACTGCAATATGTCTGTAACAATCTGATTGTTATCAATTGATTGACTGTACAATGAAACTGTACGTTGTGACTGTCTCTGTCAGTCTAGACTTTAAAATTTTCACACTTACACATTTGTTTTAAAAGTACTGCTTACTACATACCATATAAACTAGGCCTAGATGTGCCTTCATCTCAAACTGTCCTACTAACTGGACAACCTCAACATGAGCTTCCGGAATTGGAAAGAGCCATTCACCTTCAACCACAAATGTTTTGTCTGTTTACAAACATTTTTATTTATTAAGAAATAGGCTGCAAAAACATAAGGTATACCATACAATAGAAAAAAAGGCACATCTGTAATTTTCATTCCAATAAGGTACACTTATGTAGAACATAAAGGTTAAGTACATGAGCAAGGTAGGCAGGGAGGTAGTCAGAGCAATAAGTCCACCAACAGAAAGATACTATCAATTAAATTATGAATGTTTATTGGGCAGACAGTAAGGGGTTTATTTACTAAAGCTGGCGAGTCCAAAATCAGACTCCCTTCTGCATAGAAACCAATCAGCTTCCAGGTTTCATTGCCAAAGCTTCATTGAACAAGCTGAGGTTAGAAGCTGATTGGTTTCTATGCAGAAGGGAGTCTGATTTTGGACTCTCCAGCTTTAGTAAATAAACCCCTAAATGTCTACGAGTTTTTTTTATGGGATTTTTTAAAAATTCAATTAGAATAAAGAGACGTAGATCATGTTCATTTTGCAAACTCACTCTTTACTTTACAAATTGAAATGTCACTTAGCTTTAAATGATGTAAAGCCAAACAAAATTTCACTTTGCAAAGAATATCCAATTGTATGCAAAGGAAAAAAATGAAATTTTGACTGCACATGATTGGATGATGAAGTGAGCACAGTGTTGCCTCTTTTACTTAAGCTAAATGAAAATTTACTTAGTACAATGAATATAGCCACTTTTTTTTTTATAAATCAACTCTACTGCTTCCTTCTAAGTGGTTAGTTTCCAGCACCATGTCTAGGCATTCTGTGAAATCTTGTTCATTTTTCCTTTTCCTTAACATGTCTCTAATATTAGTTACTGGAAAGATATTATATCATTTTTGTTATATGCTATAACCTGTCTCAATCCCTCTAACTGACCCAAAGTAACAGTTTAAGCACTGCATGAACAAAAAGCATTGAAAAATATGCAGTGCTTTGTTTCTTTGTTAACTTAGTGTGATAATGTTTAGGTTGGTTATTAAAAAAATTAAATGAATGAACCAATGGTTCAGAATTTTTCAGAAATAATGCCTTATTTCCAGAATAGCTGCAGACCAAATAGAAGAAAAACATAGATAGAGACAATGTTTGGGTTAATGCATTGCTTCAAGCTAGAAGGGACACTGTTTAAAATAAATATGAGAAAATGGTTTCATGGTAGCATAAAATTGAATGTGATAAGGCAAA
This sequence comes from Staurois parvus, assembly GCF_062004578.1. NCBI lineage: Eukaryota > Metazoa > Chordata > Amphibia > Anura > Ranidae > Staurois > Staurois parvus. The sequence goes on along the minus strand of NW_028317951.1, from coordinate 24,665,201 downwards.
TCTGCTAAAAGACCAGAGCAATTTTCATCAAAAAATTATGCATGAGTATAATGTGTAAAAATGGGGAAAGGAGCTGAGGAACAAAAGAATACTTGTGCACCATAAAGTTGTTGTTTCTTTTTTCAAAGCTAAATTGACTAAAGTGGACATGCACTATAGTACCCCCCTTTCAAAATCTGAACACTTCGTTCTTAGTAAAATAATAGGTGGTAAAAGATATGCAGTTCTGTCTTTCTTACGAAAACTTTCATCGATCCCCCAGCAGTGGAAGTAAGAGGCAGGAGAAGTTTTGATAGGAGAGCAAGAGGAATGTTTGTGAAGATAGAGGAGGATTGATGGATTAGAGGAATTTACAGTTTTATTGTTTTAGAGGAGAGAAGAAGAAATATAGCAGAACTGATGACAGTTTGCATAAGGAAAGATGTTTGTGAGGCAGCTGGTGCTGATGTTTAATGTATATTGAGGGAATGTAAGACATATAGAATGTCCTACAATCCTTCCTCTCTTTAACCACTAGCCTACTGGGCACTTCTACCCCCTTCCTGCCCAGGCCAATTTTCAGATTTCAGCGCTGTCACAATTTGAATGACAATTGCACGGTCATGTAACACTGTACCCATATGACATTTTTATCATTTTTTTGAGACAGATAGAGCTTTCTTTTTGTGGTATTTAATCACCTCTGGGTTTTTTATTTTTTGCTAAACAAACCAAAAACCACTGAAAATTGTGAAAAAAAAACAACGTTTTTTCTTAGTTTTTGTAAATAAGTGATTTTTCTCCTTCACTAGTATGCGCTAATGAGGTTGCAGTGATGGGCACTGATAGGTGGCACTGATGGGCACTGATGAGGAGGCACTGGTAGGTGGCACTGATGGGCATTGACAGGCATCACTGATGGGCACTGAAAGGCAGCACTCATATAATCACTGATAGGCGGCACTGACTGGCACTGATAAGCTGCACTGACTGGCACTGATAGGCGGCACTGACTGGCACTGATAGCCAGAACTGACTGGTACTGATAGATGGCACTGACTGGCACTGATAGGTGACACTGAAAGGCAGCTCAGATGAGCACTGATACGTGGCATTGATGTGCACTGGTAGGCACTGATATGTGGCACTGATGGGCACTGGCAGGTGGCACTGATGAGCACTGACAGCTGGCATTGATGGACACTGACAGGTGGCACTGCTGGGGCTACACTGATCATCAGGTCACACTGATGTAGTGAGTTCCAGAGGATGGGGGAATGGGGATGGAGGATGGGGGAAGCCCTAGAGAAGTCCTGGAGACGGGCGTGGGAGGAGGAGACCAGGAAGCTGGAGAGTAGGAGGTCTTGTGAGGAGCGGAGAGTGCGTTTTGGGTGGTAGATGGATATGAACAGCTTTGTACGTCAATGTTAATATTTATAATTTTATGCGTTGGGCAATCAGAACCCAGTGGAGGGATTGGCAGAGGGGGGTGGCGGATACAGAGCGGTTGGTAAGGTGGATGAGTCTGGCCGCAGAATTCAGGATAGACTGAAGAGAGGATAGCCTGTGTTGGGGTAGGCTGGCGAGGAGGGAGTTACAGCAGTCAACTCGGGAGATGATAAGGGAGTGAATTAGTTGCTTTGTAGTTTCAGGAGTTAGGAACGTGCGTATTTTGGAGATGTTGCGGAGGAGGAGTCTGCATAAATTTGTCAGCGATTGGATCTGGGGCTGGAAAGACAGATTGGAGTCTAGAATGACACGTAGTACTCTGGCTTGCGGGGTGGGGCTGATGGTGGCGTTGTTAGTCGTGATGGTGAGGTCAGGGGGGGGGGGGCGCGGGCTGGGGGGAAAACTAGGAGCTTGGTTTTGGCAAGGTTTAATTTGAGGAAGTGGAGTGACATCCAATCTGATATGTTGTTCAGAAGGCTAGTGATTCGGGCGGAGACTGAAGGAGTGAGGCGAGGGGTAGAGAGATACATTTGAGTGTCATCAGCATAGAGATGGTAGTTGAAGCCGTGGGAGTGTATCAGTTGACCAAGGCAGGAGGTGTAGATGGAGAAGAGAAGGGGCCCGAGGACAGAACCTTGGGGGACCCCAACAGAGAGGGGGAGTGAGGGGTAGGTGGCAGCGTTATAGGTAACACTGAAGGAGCATTGAGATAGGAAGAGAGCCAGGAGAGAGCGGAGTCTCTGAGGCCAAAAGAGTACAGTTTTTTGAGCAGGAGGGGGAGGTCAACCGTGTCGAAAGCCGCGGAGAGGTCGAGGAGTAGTAGCACTGAGTAGTGGCCATTGGCTTTGGTGGTTAGCAGGTCGTTAGTGAGTTTGAGTAGGGCGGTTTTGGTGGAGTGTAGGGGACGGAAGCCAGACTGTAGGGGATCAAGGAGGTTGTTGTCGGTGAGGTGGGAGCTTAAGCAATTATAGGCTAAGCGCTCAAGGAGTTTGGATGAGAATGGCAACAGGAAGATGGGTCTAAGATTGTTTAGGTCGGTAGGATCCAGGGAGGGTTTGTTTAAGTATGGGAGTGATGTGCGCGTGCTTCAGGGGGGGAGGAGAATGTGCCAGTAGAGAGGGAGAGATTAAAGATGTGAGTGAGGGAGCGTAGGATGGAGGAGGAGGGAGATCGTAGGAGTTGTGAGGGGACAGGGTCAAGAGGGCAGGTGGTAAGGCGAGCTTCAGAGAAGATCTTAGTGACCTCTTCAGTGGTAGCAGGGTCAAAGGAGTGGAGTGTTGAGGGGGTTTTAGTGTGCAGAATGTGAGGTGGGGTGGAGGTCTGGACAGTGGCGATGTCGAAGGAGAGGAGAGGAGTGTTGAGGGGGTTTTCGTGTGAGGGATGCTAGGTGGGGCAAAAGTCTGAGCAGTGGTGATGTTCCTGCAAATTGCGTCGATCTTGCTTTGGAAGTGGTTAGCAATCTCGTGGGCGGTGAGTGAGGTACTGGGTGGAGGTGGGGGCAGAGAGAGCAGAGAGTTGAAGGTGGAGAAGAGCCGGCGAGGACTGGAGGAGAGGGTATTGATGAGGGTTACAAAGTAGGCTTGCTTGGCAGTGATCCTCAGGGGGGATTGGAGAGAATAGTAGGATGCAGTGGGCCTCAAATGAGGAGAAGGATAGAAAGGGAGGGTTAGGGGGGACTTGGAAGGTGCTCTGCGGTGACAGGAGCATACCAACCCCACCACCTTTTCGACAGGTGAGTGGGTCCAGGTGAGTGGGTCCAGGTAAGACCTCCATAGGAGAGTGCTGCAGGGGAGGTAGAGTCGGTGGTTTGGATCCAGGTTTCGGTGGTTGCCAGGAGGTTGAGGGAGCGGGAGACAATGAGGTCATGGATGGCGGTAAGTTTGTTGCAAACCGAACGGGCGTTCAGGAGTGCACACGAAAACAGAGTGGTGGTTTTAGGGAGCAGGGGGACTGGTATTAAGTTAAGGGGATTGCGGCAGTTCATGGAAGTAGGTAGGTGCCTTGTGGGTGAGTGAGGTGGAGGAGGACCAGGGTTTTGAGAGATGTCCCCTGTGGTTAGAAGGAGAAGAAGGGTAATAAAAGTGGCATGGGAGCGGGATGTACAAGAGCATGTGATTCTACCATTGGTGGCATTCGGGTCAGTGGGAGAGTGGAGTAACAGGAGGAGGTGGTGAGAGCCATAGAGGGGAGATGGAAGCAGTGAGGGTGCAATGTATAGTTGTTTGGGAGGAGCGGGGGGATAGAGAGAAGAGATTTTGGGGACGGAGGAGAAGAGTTCGAGGAGGAGGAGTACAGGTGGCATTTTAGGGAGGAAAACTAAGTGGTGGACAAGTGAGGTGGAAAGTCTCTCAGGGCACTTGGTTGTAGACAGTCGGCGTGTAGTGCCATATCTCGTGGCTGTACCGTTCCATGACAAGAGTTCTCGTGCTTAGGATCAGGGTGGGTAGAGTTCCGTTTGGCCAGTTGTGGTCAAGGGTAGTCAAGTTGCAAGTTCCAGTTTGTGTCAGGCCCAGGTGGAGGGGTGAGGTTTGACTTGAGAAGATGCAGGGTGGGCGTCAGCAGTGGAAGTATTTCTGGGGGTCGTCGGATGGGCTTCGGGTCAGGGCAGGGTTGCGCCGGGGTAGGCGATGGTAGGCCTCGCCAGGTCGAGATCATCTGTTGGGCTTGAGGAGATGCGAGGTGGACATCAAATGGGCTGCGGGTCAGGGCAGGGTTGTGCCGGGGTAGGCGATGGTAGGTCTCAGCAGGTCGAGATCGTCCGTTGGGCTCGGCAGGTCCGGGGTTTATTATCAAAGCTGAACCGCGCAAGCTGAAGTTACAACCTGATTGGCTACAATGCTCAGCTGCATCAGATTTTGCACTCTCTAGTTTTAGTAAATCCCCACCAAAGTGTCAATGATGAGGCCAACTATGCCCACCGCTACTTGATCTCTGATTGATTGTTCAAGCCCCTTGACTGTCTTTTCCAATGCCCAGGTGCAAAAATCTTCATAGCACCGCTTACCTTAGCAACTGACACCAAATCTCTACACTCTGTCCCAGCTATATTCCTACCACATGCAATAGGATAATGGCTTAGAACTTCTATCGCAAGTAAAATAAACCATGTATGTACCTCAGAACAAATGCTGTAGCCGCAAATTTGTGGTAATTAACTTGTGCAAAGTTCATGTGCCAGGGTATGCTATAGAATTTTCACTGTAAAGGACTGTGGTCTGTGGTGCAGTAGAGAATAGCACTGTGTGGTCACTAAGGTATGGAGAATTTTGGTGCTGAGACACACTCTTTGAGATCTGTGTTCTGAAAGCAGTTAAATGTGTGTGGCACATTATTATTATTATTATTATTATACAGTATTTATAAAGCGGCAATGGTTCGCTCAGCACTGTACATTACAAAGGGGGACAGAACATGTGACAGAACAATACCAATACAATGCAAAACATGAGGGCTCGAGGGCACATGTAGTATATTCACACTAAACTGTGCAAGGAGAAATCCTAACAGGTCAGATACACAGAATGTAAATGGATACTAACATTTATAGGTAAAGTTGATCCAGGGAATATCGGATTGCCTCTCGGGGGATCAGGAAGGAATTTTTTTCCCTGCAGGAGCAAATTGGATCATGCTTTGCTGGGTTATTTTTTTTGCCTTCCTCTGGATCAACTGTGGGTATAGGATTATAACTTTTTTTTTAAATGGTTGAACTGGATGGACTTTTGTCTTTTTTCAGACAGACTAACTATGTAACTATGTAACCTATATGGTGTCCATGCCACTGGCTGCTAGAAATGTTCTCATTCACAGGAGGTTCAGGTGCCTTCATGAAGATGAAGGGGATGGGTTTTGGCAGACTAACAGGAAATAATGGCTCAGAACAAACCACCTGGTCTTCAGGAAAGAACAACCTCACCTGCACAGTGCCTGGAGCATTTCTGTAGCCTCTGCACCAGTCCTGGAGAGGCTGACATAATGAGGTTGGTTTAATAAAGGAAAACAGGCTGTTCACTTTGCAGGGGAATGTTCCCCAGAGCTTGAAGAATTCAGTGCAATACTTGCAAAGTATGCAAAAAATACAAAGTCAAGTGCAAGAAACATTTTTAAAAACAGTATTTTGCATATGATTGCATGATAGCAGTTTAACAGACCTTCATCTCATTCACTAAGCTCTGGAGATAATTTCCTCGCAAAGTCAAAAGTCTATTTGCCTTTAGCAAATCAACCCCACTGTATCAAAGCTTTCCCCTTCTGCAGATTCATGATAATAGCAAGTGCAACAGGCAGTGGTCTAATCAAAAACACTATTTTTACTCCAATCAGACATTTCTAGCCTTCCAACCAGTTGGCCAAACCCAAGCTAGAGTCTCTCACAGTCTAAACTCTGTCCATGACTATATCCTTGGACCTTTTTTCAATATATATTATATATATGTGTGTGTGTATTTTCGTGACAGGCATCAATAATTTGTCCTTTGGGCAAAATTTATACTTCCCTGTGGAGTTTGTGCAACGGTGGAAAATAGCTTAGGATAAGCCTATCAGTTTATAAACTGCTGTTTCCTGAACAATGTGCCTCTTGCACATCTAGGTTTACAGATCTGACAGGCAAACATAGATTATGATCATGTCTACTATAATACATTTTACAAAGCTTAACGTAGTAGTAAACGTTCTGCGTGTTTTAGTTTAACACATTGAGCACAATAAGACAAACATTCCTCATTAAAGTATTTGTTAAAATTCTTATCCTAGCACTTGCAATTTACAAGTGTAGACAGTGTAGTATCAAGCCAGTCTGTTAGCTTGGAGAAAGAAGAGGAAAGGAGGAGTGAAGAGCAAGGGAGTGCCTTGCCATCTTAGGGCTCATGTACACGGGGCGTTTGGAAAACTCTTCTGAACTATGGAAGCTGACTGCTGGAAAATGTAGGTTAAAAAATGGCAGTTTAGCCGCGTTTGCATACCGCGTTTATGCGTATTTGCGTTTAGAAGTGTTTTTAAAAGATAACCTCAGGAGACCTTCCCAAATGCCCAGAATGCACTGAAAAATAGTAAATAACTAACTATTTCAGACATCTTGAAAGAAATAGAGCAGAATCAGAGAGAGAGCAGTATGTGTTGAGATGACCTGTCTTTTCTGGCTGTATTCACTATGGATCCCATCATGAGCATAATGCAGCACGTTCTACCATTTTTTCCTTCATGTGAAACCTGGAACTGACTGCGCTGGTGTACTAGGTCCATTTGAATATATGGAAAACGCTTTGCATGCATTTCTGATGATGAAAAAAGGCTCTGGACAGCATCTGGATATGGAACAGTTAAAAATCGCTTCTAAATGCAAACGCTTATAAACGCTGTTAACCGCGTTTACATGCATTTACAAGCATTTGGTGTTTGAAACACCGGTAAGATCTACTCCTGAACACAAGTTTGGTGCATTCAAAAAATGTAAACTCAACTGCCTGTAAACGACTGTAAACGACTATTAGTGCATGGACACATAGGAAAACATTAGGGAGAGTTCAGGGGCTGCTGAAAAAAATGCTGAATAGCTCCTAAACGTCAGTTTAGTAGCCGTCACCTAGCAGGGGTGGGCTGCGTTAAAGAAGACACATGGCTGAGCAACAGTGTCTGCCCCTAAACTGCTAAGCCATTTTTGCAAGAGTGGCTAAACACTATGTTTGACCCTCAGAGGAAGGCGAGCACACAGCCCTGGAGTGACATTGCTGTGGAATGACCTACTCTGTGGATGGCAGTAAGCCACAAAGATTATTTTTGTTTGAAGGACTATTATCTCGCTGCTGAGACAGTTTTATTTCTTTTTTGCTTGCAGAAAGCTGTTTTTGTTATCATTATTTGAAAAATAAAGACTGACCTTTCATTTCACATGTGTGAGCTTAATCCCCCAGAATATCACATAAGACATAACTCCCTGTATGAAAGGTGGCTCCATGATACGCTGCAAGAGAAAGGAGCCATCCTGAAGCTGTTAAACTGGGGCAGTTGTCATAACACCAGCTTAATCTGGAACATAGGCAAGAATTAAAAGATAAAGAAGCTGCATACTCAGTCAATTCTTTACACAAAGGTAAAAAACCTTCTCTGTGCAGCAGCTCCCCCAGCCACCCTAATACTCACCTAAGCCCCCTCTCGATCCAGCGATGTGCACTGGATCTTGACAATCCAAGGACTCCCTCTCCTCATTGACTGAGACAGCAGCTGGAGCCATTGGCTCCCACTGCTGTCAATCAAAGCCAGTGAGCCAAAGAGAAAAGAGAGGGACCAGGATCAAGCCATGGTTCTGTGTGTGAATGGACACATGGAACAGCAGGTGCCCCATAGCACTTTAAACATCATAAATGGTGACTGGCAAAGTGAGTGTCTTCCGGTGATCAGAATGACTGAATCATGCACTCACCAGATGCATAATTCAAATATGCATATAGATGGTATCCCGATATCCATACGCAGTTGTCTCATAAACGGATTTGGTCATCATCTAAGCGCAGCAGTCCATCCAAAGGATCCTCTTATAAATCATGTGTTGCCACACTAGGACACCCCTCAGCTGTCCCCTAAGAGACTCTGCAAGTTTTTGGACTCAGCAGGGTCCCAAGAAAAAAGCCAGGATGGTGTAATACCGTTTTAAAAAAGATTTATTGATCCAAAAGATAGACAAGAACTGCATAAATAGACTGACCATAAATTTGCATTAATTAGCATAAAAATCACCACCGCTCCATACGGTGGTAAATGTCTGGGATATGCTGCTCTTACCCTGACGCGTTTCGTGCCATGTGCACATATTCATAGGGAGTGTGTCAGCTAACCAGACATCTACTCCAAACCCTGTATTTATAGTATCTGGCGATCGTATAAGCGCGTCCGCCATTTTGCCGGCGTCCCCGCGCATGCGCGAAGCAGACATCGCTATGATGTCCGCAACTTAGTCCAGCGCCATTTTGTTGTGGTCTGCATTACCATCAACTACGATGCCAGAGACAAACACAGCTGTGCAGTGAATATATTATCGGCAATGAGCGGCTGTTTGTCAATATATACAGGGCTGGAAACAACACACAAAGAAATATACAATGAGAACACCTAACTGAATGTTATAAACACATGTATATAGATGCACATCCACATATCATAGTTCATTAAAACATTAAGTTAATAAATTAATATGTCTCCAGTATAAATATACAATAAATGCAATTACACCAATTACAGAAATAATACAAATAAAAACAAGATTAAAAATACATAAAAATAAATGGTATCCATATAAGCATGATTAGGCATATATCCGCAATGACCAAGAACCACAACATGATATACACGTAATGTATAATTAGACAATATATATGATTTATAAATGTTATTAAAAATATGTTATTGAAAAATCAAAGCAGACACAAGATTGCATTGTATCTGCAGATTAACCATAAATGGAAAAATACTTAATAAAAATGTAGAGGTAATAAGCGTAATTATGTGCAATCACACAAATAACAGTATAAAATAACAAGCCCACCAAATAGTAATGTAAAAAGATGTGTAAAAAACTGTCAATTAATAGCACATACAAATAATCAACCAAAGTCAGCTGTTATCGATAAAACTGTTGATATCAAACTCAACATTATGTCCTTTGGGATAAAAAGTGTCCAATTCATAAATCCACTTTGATTCTTTTTGTGAGACTGTTCTCTTTCTATTAGTTCCCCTCCAATGAGTTGTAACAATATCTATACCAGCAAAAGTCAATAAAGTGGGGTCATTATTGTGGAATAAACGAAAATGTTTAGACAAGGAATGTTCCTTATTCCCCCTCTTAACATTGCTGACATGCTCTCTCAAACGATCCTTTAATTTCCTCGTAGTTCTCCCGATATATTGTTTATTACACGGGCACTGTAATAAGTAGACCACAAATCTACTATTGCATGTGATGAAACCATCAATATTATAATGTCTTCCTGTAACTGCTGAATTAAAAGTGCTGGTGCTCCTTTTTCTAATTCCGTTACACCTACAGATGATACATTTGTTACATGGAAAGAATCCTTTAAGCTCCGAGAAGAAGGAAAAACTAGTGGGGGGATTAACCACGTTAGGGGCTAACTTGTCTCGCAGTGTTGGTGCCTTTCTAAATGTTATTTCAGGCTTATCAGGCAGAAAATCTGCTAAAACAGGGTCGGCTTTTAATATTTTCCAGTTAGCCTTAATTATTTTGGAGACAGCCTTATGTTGAATGGAAAAGCCAGTTATAAATGGGCATACTTTCTGTTGTTTCTGCTTATTAGTCCCATATAGAATAGAGTCTCTCTCTAAATGAGTAACCTCCTTGATAGTGTTATCCAGTTTGTTCCCATCATAACCCTTTTCCAAAAAACGTTCCTTGAGGATAGAAGCTTGATGGAGAAAAGTATTTTGATCAGTGCAATTTCTCCTGATCCTCAGGAACTGACTTTTGGGTATGTTGCTCAACCACATAGGGTGGTGGCAACTGTCGAGGGGGATGTAGCTATTTCTGTCAGTAACCTTGAAAAAGGTTTCAGTAACAATCCTCCCTTCATAATTAACCAAGGTTAAATCTAAAAAATGGATGCTAGTTGTGCTATACTCAAATGTGAGCTTAATGTTAAGTGAGTTAAAATTCAAAGTGTTAAAAAAGTTCAATAACGCTTGTTCCTCACCGTTCCAAATTAAAAATATATCGTCGATATATCGTCTATAAAACAAAAGCTCTGGCCAATCTCTTCCATATATCATGTCTTCCTCCCACCTAGACATGAAGAGATTGGCCAGGCTGGGAGCAAACTTCGCTCCCATTGCAACCCCCTTAGTCTGTAAATAAAACTGGTTATTAAACCAAAAGTAGTTCTTGGTCATTGTGAATTGCAACAACTCCAGAATAAAATCTTTCTGTGAACTCGACATCCCATTAAAATCATCAAGATAGAACTTCACTGCTTCCATACCATCTAAATGGTCAATATTAGTGTACAATGATGTAACGTCAGCAGTCACTAAAAAAGTATCACATTTAATGCTGATGTTATTAATATCCTGTAAAACCTGTTTTGTGTCGCGTAAATACGAGGGGGTGCCAGTGACTAGAGGTTGTAAAAAATGATCGATGTATTCACCCGCTCTAGAACCCAATGAACCGATGCCACTGATGATCGGTCTTCCCGGAGGATTAGTCATACTCTTGTGTATTTTAGGTAAAATGTAGAGTATGGGTAACTTCGGTGCAGAGGGACATAAAAAATCTTTCTCTTTTTTGTTTATGACCTTATTATCATAACCTTTATTTAAAATAGTTTTTAATGATTTTTTATATGAATAAAGTGGGTTTTTAGACAAAAGAGAATAGGTATCATTATCACTTAAAATATTGTTAACCTCATTAATATAATCAGTTTTGGATAAGACCACGACACCTCCCCCCTTATCTGCTGGTCTAATCACCAGATCTTTATTTTCCAACAGAGTGTCCATGGCTTTCTTACAGGCTATATTGGTTCTCGCTTTCTTTACTTCCAGTGTGCCAAGGTCCTTTAAGACAGTGTCACGGAAAGCATTGATATAAGTCAATGATTGTACAGGAGGATTAAACAACGAAGCATTTCTCAAATGAGAAGGAATGCTAGTGTTCGGAGGGTCATTACGTACAATAGGATTGGTCAAAAAATACTTTTTAAGAGTTAATTTTCTGACATATTTCCTAATATCGATGTAAGTTTGAAATTTACTAAGAGATGCTGTGGGTGCATATTTTAGGCCTTTACCAAGAAGGTTGAGTTCATCTGGTGATAATTCCGTATTGCTGAGATTAAAAATGCCCAATTCATTTACATCTTTCTTTTTTTGGGATTTATTGACCCTCTGGCCTCCTCTTTTTCCTCTCCGTGGGCGCTCCTTTTTTGTGCCCGTCCTGGGCCTAAAAAAGGCTGCTGTGTCTGTTTACCCTCATTATGTTGGTTACCGGAATGGGAGGGGCCAGTTTGTGGGGTCCTAGGTTGCTCATAATAAGGTCTGTAACCAGGTTTTTTGAAATTACGACCATTTTTTCTTTTATTCCTTGGGATGTAAGATTTATAATGATGTTGGTAATAGTTATCATTATTATCGCCATTGTAATAGTATGGTCTTGGATGATAATTATCCCTTTGTTGTTGCCAATTAGGGTGCCAATTATTGCTTCGTGAGCCTATATTGTAATCAGCCATAGGGTTCAGAGTATCATACCTATTTGATGTAGGTACATTAAATTCAATGCGCTGTTTTACAGGTGTCTCATAGTAATTATTATTACTTTTATTACTTTTAGGTGGATAACCTCTGTTGTTGCGGGGGAATTTGGAAGGTTTGTTTAAAGGAGTAGCAAGAGGTGTGGGTGGAACAGGTGTATTAACCTCATCCTTTTGCCACCTAAAAACATAATCCTCCTGATAATCTTTTACATCCCTAGCATACTTCTTTCGTTTTTTAACCCTTTGTTCATTTTCTAAATGTTCCATATATGTTTTTAATCGATCAGATTCTGACTTATAATCGTCTTTATCTTTATACGATATAAGCTGTTCTTTAAGTTTATTGATCTCTGTATCCAGGTAGGAAAGTTTCTTTTTCTTTCTGGATATAAGGAATTTCAATAATTCGATGCCAGAATTGTTGAAAAATTGGAACCATTCGGTTGAACTGTTAATGTCCTCATGTTCCGGAGGTACATCCCAACGCAGGGATCTCGGGACCATTTTTTCTTTGACATATCTGTCCAAGAATGATATATCCCATAACGTTCTAATTTCAGCAGAGGTAAGATTTTTTAGATGAACGAATAAACCTTTCAAATCAAATTGTTCAATGGGTGTAGAGAATACATCATCTGATATGATGGATCTCATTGATCTAATATCAAAAATATCCGCCATTATTAGACTAAATCAATAAGGTAAAGTAAATATGGATCTAGCTGCTACAACTTAATTGGTAATAAAACAAATCAAAAAGTAAAGATAAAGTGAGCGCTAGATGGAAAAGCTGCTATGCGCCAATAAGTACCAAAAAACTTAAAAAGACATATAAAAGAGAAGGGCGCAGCGCTAAAACACAATATGATTAAACCATATACATATAAATGGTGACAAAGTGCAAAAAACTGTGCATAAGAATGGTGATAGTCCTTTAAACATCATAAATGGTGACTGGCAAAGTGAGTGTCTTCCGGTGATCAGAATGACTGAATCATGCACTCACCAGATGCATAATTCAAATATGCATATAGATGGTATCCCGATATCCATACGCAGTTGTCTCATAAACGGATTTGGTCATCATCTAAGCGCAGCAGTCCATCCAAAGGATCCTCTTATAAATCATGTGTTGCCACACTAGGACACCCCTCAGCTGTCCCCTAAGAGACTCTGCAAGTTTTTGGACTCAGCAGGGTCCCAAGAAAAAAGCCAGGATGGTGTAATACCGTTTTAAAAAAGATTTATTGATCCAAAAGATAGACAAGAACTGCATAAATAGACTGACCATAAATTTGCATTAATTAGCATAAAAATCACCACCGCTCCATACGGTGGTAAATGTCTGGGATATGCTGCTCTTACCCTGACGCGTTTCGTGCCATGTGCACATATTCATAGGGAGTGTGTCAGCTAACCAGACATCTACTCCAAACCCTGTATTTATAGTATCTGGCGATCGTATAAGCGCGTCCGCCATTTTGCCGGCGTCCCCGCGCATGCGCGAAGCAGACATCGCTATGATGTCCGCAACTTAGTCCAGCGCCATTTTGTTGTGGTCTGCATTACCATCAACTACGATGCCAGAGACAAACACAGCTGTGCAGTGAATATATTATCGGCAATGAGCGGCTGTTTGTCAATATATACAGGGCTGGAAACAACACACAAAGAAATATACAATGAGAACACCTAACTGAATGTTATAAACACATGTATATAGATGCACATCCACATATCATAGTTCATTAAAACATTAAGTTAATAAATTAATATGTCTCCAGTATAAATATACAATAAATGCAATTACACCAATTACAGAAATAATACAAATAAAAACAAGATTAAAAATACATAAAAATAAATGGTATCCATATAAGCATGATTAGGCATATATCCGCAATGACCAAGAACCACAACATGATATACACGTAATGTATAATTAGACAATATATATGATTTATAAATGTTATTAAAAATATGTTATTGAAAAATCAAAGCAGACACAAGATTGCATTGTATCTGCAGATTAACCATAAATGGAAAAATACTTAATAAAAATGTAGAGGTAATAAGCGTAATTATGTGCAATCACACAAATAACAGTATAAAATAACAAGCCCACCAAATAGTAATGTAAAAAGATGTGTAAAAAACTGTCAATTAATAGCACATACAAATAATCAACCAAAGTCAGCTGTTATCGATAAAACTGTTGATATCAAACTCAACATTATGTCCTTTGGGATAAAAAGTGTCCAATTCATAAATCCACTTTGATTCTTTTTGTGAGACTGTTCTCTTTCTATTAGTTCCCCTCCAATGAGTTGTAACAATATCTATACCAGCAAAAGTCAATAAAGTGGGGTCATTATTGTGGAATAAACGAAAATGTTTAGACAAGGAATGTTCCTTATTCCCCCTCTTAACATTGCTGACATGCTCTCTCAAACGATCCTTTAATTTCCTCGTAGTTCTCCCGATATATTGTTTATTACACGGGCACTGTAATAAGTAGACCACAAATCTACTATTGCATGTGATGAAACCATCAATATTATAATGTCTTCCTGTAACTGCTGAATTAAAAGTGCTGGTGCTCCTTTTTCTAATTCCGTTACACCTACAGATGATACATTTGTTACATGGAAAGAATCCTTTAAGCTCCGAGAAGAAGGAAAAACTAGTGGGGGGATTAACCACGTTAGGGGCTAACTTGTCTCGCAGTGTTGGTGCCTTTCTAAATGTTATTTCAGGCTTATCAGGCAGAAAATCTGCTAAAACAGGGTCGGCTTTTAATATTTTCCAGTTAGCCTTAATTATTTTGGAGACAGCCTTATGTTGAATGGAAAAGCCAGTTATAAATGGGCATACTTTCTGTTGTTTCTGCTTATTAGTCCCATATAGAATAGAGTCTCTCTCTAAATGAGTAACCTCCTTGATAGTGTTATCCAGTTTGTTCCCATCATAACCCTTTTCCAAAAAACGTTCCTTGAGGATAGAAGCTTGATGGAGAAAAGTATTTTGATCAGTGCAATTTCTCCTGATCCTCAGGAACTGACTTTTGGGTATGTTGCTCAACCACATAGGGTGGTGGCAACTGTCGAGGGGGATGTAGCTATTTCTGTCAGTAACCTTGAAAAAGGTTTCAGTAACAATCCTCCCTTCATAATTAACCAAGGTTAAATCTAAAAAATGGATGCTAGTTGTGCTATACTCAAATGTGAGCTTAATGTTAAGTGAGTTAAAATTCAAAGTGTTAAAAAAGTTCAATAACGCTTGTTCCTCACCGTTCCAAATTAAAAATAGACGATATATCGACGATATATTTTTAATTTGGAACGGTGAGGAACAAGCGTTATTGAACTTTTTTAACACTTTGAATTTTAACTCACTTAACATTAAGCTCACATTTGAGTATAGCACAACTAGCATCCATTTTTTAGATTTAACCTTGGTTAATTATGAAGGGAGGATTGTTACTGAAACCTTTTTCAAGGTTACTGACAGAAATAGCTACATCCCCCTCGACAGTTGCCACCACCCTATGTGGTTGAGCAACATACCCAAAAGTCAGTTCCTGAGGATCAGGAGAAATTGCACTGATCAAAATACTTTTCTCCATCAAGCTTCTATCCTCAAGGAACGTTTTTTGGAAAAGGGTTATGATGGGAACAAACTGGATAACACTATCAAGGAGGTTACTCATTTAGAGAGAGACTCTATTCTATATGGGACTAATAAGCAGAAACAACAGAAAGTATGCCCATTTATAACTGGCTTTTCCATTCAACATAAGACTGTCTCCAAAATAATTAAGGCTAACTGGAAAATATTAAAAGCCGACCCTGTTTTAGCAGATTTTCTGCCTGATAAGCCTGAAATAACATTTAGAAAGGCACCAACACTGCGAGACAAGTTAGCCCCTAACGTGGTTAATCCCCCCACTAGTTTTTCCTTCTTCTCGGAGCTTAAAGGATTCTTTCCATGTAACAAATGTATCATCTGTAGGTGTAACGGAATTAGAAAAAGGAGCACCAGCACTTTTAATTCAGCAGTTACAGGAAGACATTATAATATTGATGGTTTCATCACATGCAATAGTAGATTTGTGGTCTACTTATTACAGTGCCCGTGTAATAAACAATATATCGGGAGAACTACGAGGAAATTAAAGGATCGTTTGAGAGAGCATGTCAGCAATGTTAAGAGGGGGAATAAGGAACATTCCTTGTCTAAACATTTTCGTTTATTCCACAATAATGACCCCACTTTATTGACTTTTGCTGGTATAGATATTGTTACAACTCATTGGAGGGGAACTAATAGAAAGAGAACAGTCTCACAAAAAGAATCAAAGTGGATTTATGAATTGGACACTTTTTATCCCAAAGGACATAATGTTGAGTTTGATATCAACAGTTTTATCGATAACAGCTGACTTTGGTTGATTATTTGTATGTGCTATTAATTGACAGTTTTTTACACATCTTTTTACATTACTATTTGGTGGGCTTGTTATTTTATACTGTTATTTGTGTGATTGCACATAATTACGCTTATTACCTCTACATTTTTATTAAGTATTTTTCCATTTATGGTTAATCTGCAGATACAATGCAATCTTGTGTCTGCTTTGATTTTTCAATAACATATTTTTAATAACATTTATAAATCATATATATTGTCTAATTATACATTACGTGTATATCATGTTGTGGTTCTTGGTCATTGCGGATATATGCCTAATCATGCTTATATGGATACCATTTATTTTTATGTATTTTTAATCTTGTTTTTATTTGTATTATTTCTGTAATTGGTGTAATTGCATTTATTGTATATTTATACTGGAGACATATTAATTTATTAACTTAATGTTTTAATGAACTATGATATGTGGATGTGCATCTATATACATGTGTTTATAACATTCAGTTAGGTGTTCTCATTGTATATTTCTTTGTGTGTTGTTTCCAGCCCTGTATATATTGACAAACAGCCGCTCATTGCCGATAATATATTCACTGCACAGCTGTGTTTGTCTCTGGCATCGTAGTTGATGGTAATGCAGACCACAACAAAATGGCGCTGGACTAAGTTGCGGACATCATAGCGATGTCTGCTTCGCGCATGCGCGGGGACGCCGGCAAAATGGCGGACGCGCTTATACGATCGCCAGATACTATAAATACAGGGTTTGGAGTAGATGTCTGGTTAGCTGACACACTCCCTATGAATATGTGCACATGGCACGAAACGCGTCAGGGTAAGAGCAGCATATCCCAGACATTTACCACCGTATGGAGCGGTGGTGATTTTTATGCTAATTAATGCAAATTTATGGTCAGTCTATTTATGCAGTTCTTGTCTATCTTTTGGATCAATAAATCTTTTTTAAAACGGTATTACACCATCCTGGCTTTTTTCTTGGGACCCTGCTGAGTCCAAAAACTTGCAGAGTCTCTTAGGGGACAGCTGAGGGGTGTCCTAGTGTGGCAACACATGATTTATAAGAGGATCCTTTGGATGGACTGCTGCGCTTAGATGATGACCAAATCCGTTTATGAGACAACTGCGTATGGATATCGGGATACCATCTATATGCATATTTGAATTATGCATCTGGTGAGTGCATGATTCAGTCATTCTGATCACCGGAAGACACTCACTTTGCCAGTCACCATTTATGATGTTTAAAGGACTATCACCATTCTTATGCACAGTTTTTTGCACTTTGTCACCATTTATATGTATATGGTTTAATCATATTGTGTTTTAGCGCTGCGCCCTTCTCTTTTATATGTCTTTTTAAGTTTTTTGGTACTTATTGGCGCATAGCAGCTTTTCCATCTAGCGCTCACTTTATCTTTACTTTTTGCCCCATAGCACTGCCAGGACAGCCTGTGGTGGACCCAAGAAGAGGAGGATCCAGCCTGCGCTGTGCAAAACCACTGCACACAGCAGGTAAGTATAGTCATGTTTGTTTTTTAAAAAAAAAGTAAATTAAGCCTTTAACCACTTCCCGCCCGGCCAATAGGAAAATGACGGCCGGGCGGGACTCTCGTCGATCCAGGTGGGCGTCATATGACGTCCTTCCTGGATTGCACCTTGCAAATGCCTGCAGGTCCCGCTGTGGCGAGATCTGTCACTGGCTGTGTACCTCAGACACAGCGAATGACAGATCTGTGTACCAGCCCGTTGCCAGTACCATGTGATCTGCTGTGACCAATCACAGCAGGTCACATGACAGTTGTAAACAATGGATGGCTTCAGGGGCGGACTGACCATTTGGAAACTTGGGAACATTGCCCGAGGGCCCGGGGTCAGTAGGGGGCCCCATGAGATGCCCCTGGTACCTTTTTCATAGGCTTTTTTGAGTTTGGGCCCCATGATCCCCTATTGCCCGGGGGCCCCATGAGTTGTCAGTCCACCCCTGGATGGCTTCCTTTCATGCCATCCATTGTATACAAGTGTGTCTTGCTGTGAATGGTCACAGTGATCACATGCACAGGCTGGTCCAATCACACTGTTCCTCGGCGATTGCTGGGTGGTGGTAGAGGATCTCCAGCCGGGATCTGGTGATTGACATCTGTAGCCACCAATGGCTGCGCAGGTAGGGCAGCGTGCATGCTCCCCCTACCCGGAAATGCAAACTCTCATATATATACGTGATTTTGCACAGTCTTGCCGCACTGTAGCAGCAGTCCTGCTAGAGATACATTCACAGAGAAATCCCTCCTTCACCTTCCCCCTCTGCCTGCATTGGTCAGTCCGTATTGAAGGGGCATGGTTACCCAAAGGCCGGTCAGTTGCAGGAGCAGTTCTTTACACCAGTTCACCACTTTCTGGGCAGCTGTCCAGTCAGCGCTCACCTTTCATCCTAAATGCTGTCAGACTGCAGCAAAGGGCATCGCTCTCCTATTGGTTGTTTGCAACCCCCGGCCACTGATTGGTACAGAGAAGAGGAGGTCGGCGGGGTTGGGTTCCCCAGGAAGTATATGCTTGCCATACTGACCTGAACATCCTGTATAGACTGTCCAGGTGTTACACGGATCTGAGTGAAGGGCTGGGAGGCTGACTGAGTTCACTGAGCAGGTGGGTGATGTTATCTCTGTCTTCCATGATCCCTCCTTACAAATCTCTCGCTAGTAGTAGTAGCAGGCTGCTGTGCAATGAACTCTGCCTAGTGTATATGTGTAGGTCAATGGAAAGGATGTGGGGGCAGCAGGAGAGAGGATAGTGGGGGGGGGTGGGCAGGAGGGAACATTATAGCATGAGGAGCCATGAAGGGACAGGGTAGCACAGGGGGGCAGGAGGGGACAGTATAGCACTGGGGGGGCAGGAGGGGACAGTATAGCACAGGAGGGGACAGTATAGTACAGGAGGGACCAGTATAGTACAGGGGGCAGGAGGGAACATTAGAGTATGGGGGGGGGCAGGAGAGGACAGTAAAGCATGGGTGGGGGGGCAGGAGGGGACAGTAGAGCACAGGGGGGCCAGGAGGGAATGGTATAGCATAGCATAGAAAGAAGGGCCAGGAGGGAACAGTATAGCACAGGGAGGCCAGAAGGGAACAATATAGCACAGGGAGAGCACAGGAGGGAACAGTATAGCATAGGGGGGGGGGGGGGGGGGCAAGAGGGAACAGTATAGCCACACCCAAGACACCCACTTCAAGCACCCCTTGTTCATTTCTCCTGCTTATGGAACCACACCCATAGTAAATGAATGCCCCAACCCTAATTAACATGATTCTCTGCCTACAGCAGCTTTCTGGACACACAGGAAAAAGTGTTCCTAAAAACATTTTTGATATGTTGGCAACTATGTAGATATAAAAGCAGGATTGTATCTAGTTATGCATGCATTAAAAATAATGACATTATTATATTGTATAACTAGCATTGGTACATGAGTCTTGATATCAGCCTTGTGTAATTCTCCTGAACCGCAGCACTTAGAATAGAATGGAAAAGGAAGCATTGAGATCCAGTCCAAACTCTATTGCTTTGCATAGGTGTGCTGTCAGATTAACAATGACATGCTTTTAGGAAGGAGAACACATTGGTGACTTCATTTGTGTGCTTCTGTTTCATCAGTATCCGGTCATTGGCTGGATCAGGTCTTTGACCAAGGCTGTATTGCTTTACTGACTGTGCTGTCTGCAATTACCCGGATCATAGGATTGGCTGAATAAAATCCCAAATCTCTGCAATATAAAAATTGTAGTTCAAAGTCTGGTGACACACCTTGCAAGTGCACTTCTAGATAGGCGTGATTCAGTGCAACATACACATAGAAAATTGTCTTGGAAAACAAATTTCTTGTCTGATTTTTTTGTGAATTGTGGTTAGTTGCTTGCTCATTCAAAATGAATGGCACAATGCACATAAACCTGCATGCAGTAATGCAAAGCACTAGACAGCTGTGAAGGGAACCTAAAGGTTTGCCTATAACTGTGGGCAGCCAGGCAGGTGCCCATTAGCATGCAGCTTCTATAGAACCTGGTCACTAGGGAAGAACTACTCTACTACAATTGTTACCAGACTACTGTGCTTTAGGTGGGAGGGCCATGGGTCTTCAGCAGCCGTCTGCAGTACCAGCCCGGGGACACCTCCAGCCACTCACCTGTGGTGTCAGCCGGGGGGTTGACCAAGTTATCCCCCTGTGTACCTACACTGGACTGCACTGTGGGAGACACTGTTGTGGGTGCTAAGCAAAAGTAGCTGTTTAGGTACTGGACTATTTCATGAAAAAGTCGCTGCTCTCTAGGATCGGTGGCTGTAGAGCCTTAAAAAGGCTGTGCAGTACTTCCACCAAGGGTCTATCTGGAGTCTCAGAGACATAGCTCCTGTTTTTACAGCTTCTTACAGTTCTTCATCTAACAGTGTTCTGTACTGTATGCACTCCCTTTTGCCATTTTGACCCTGCCTGAATAGCTAATCCTACTCTGCACATATTTAATAAAGTTCAAGTTAAAGCTACCCTCTGCCTGATCATTTAGCCAACTTCCTCTACCTGTAACACATAGTTCACGAGTTTAGTAAACAGAGTAAAATGATAAAGTACTACCGGTTTACAGGTAGGTGTGCTTAGGATGGCCAGGACTAAGAAAAAACAAATTAAAAAAAGTTTTTTCGTGTAAATATGAAGTACTGAATTTTTTCACAAGTGTATCTGTTTCTATCTCTCTTCTCTCTCATATATATATATATATATATATATATATATATATATATATATATATTTATTTTTTTGAAAGCGAAAGTGATGTAACATTCTTTTGCTTTTGTTGTGTGATTAGACACCTAGTTAACAGGTGGGAAGCCTTACTTTCATCATTCACTGTGTGCATTGCTGGTAATATGGAGTCATGTCAGCGCTTACTGAGCTTCAAAGAGGGCAAATTGTTGGTGCCCCCTTAGCTGGTGCCTCTATGGCTGAATTGCCAATTTATTTGCCATGTCGCAAGGTATCAAAGGTTTTGACAGTTTATACAGTTTCTGAGAAAACATTGTCTGATAAGCATAGGCACGGTCATCATGGTCAACTGATTGAAAGAGACAAAATGACATTGCACAGGATTGTGACCTGAAATAAGAAAACAACTGCTGCAAAATTGACTGCAGAGCTCAATCTCAGTCCCTTGAAGACTGAAATTTTCACTCTACAGTGAATGATGAAAGTGAGGCTTCACACTTGTTAGCTAGGTGTCTCATCACATAGCAGAAGCAAAAGAATATTACATCACTTACACTTTCAATACAAAACATGTCATCACTTTTACACCTGCAAAATATTTAGTGTTTCCATTTTTTTGTCCAACCCCTGTATATATATTTATTTATTTATTTAGTAAAAATTGTTTTCATTTTTAAAATTGTTGCACTTTTGTGCTGTGCTCAGGATTGACATTAGAGATGAGCGAAGTATTCAAAAATTCGATTCGGCTGATTCGGCGAATTCGCGGAATAAATTTGATTCGAGTCGAATATATTCGCTGCGAATTTAACTTATAAAAAGGGTGTTTCTAGGCTTCAGAGAGCCTTTATATTAGTGCAGAACACTGTACCTTTAATTTAAATGCCCTTGGAGTCTGCTGGGGAACAGAAATAATACTGTCAGTCAGTATGACATGCAGATGAGTGCTGTCGATCTTAGAATCACCGCACACTTCACTCATTTGGGCAGTCACGGGGCCAAAACCAGAGTGTGGAGCCACAGTGTGGCGGTGGAGGCAGCAGCAATGGGAGGCCATACAGCACCCTATGACAAAATGGAACCCACCAGCAGTGTGAGGAGACCTGAAAGTGGCACATGGCAGAGTGTGACGGTGGAGACAGCAGCAATGGGAGGCCGTACAGGGACCCATGAGACACTCTGGACCTGGCAGCAGCATGAGGAGGCGGTACAGGGGCCCATGACAGATTACGGGCCTGGCAGCAGCATAAAGAGTCGGTACGGGGGCCCATGGCAATTACGGGCCTGGCAGCAGCAATGGGAGGCCCGTAATCTGCCAGCACCCTATGACAAAATGGAACCCACCAGCAGTGTGAGGAGACCTGAAAGTGGCACATGGCAGAGTGTGGTGATGGAGACAGCAGCAATGGGAGGCCGTACAGGGACCCATGAGACACTTTGGACCTAGCAGCAGCATGAGGAGTCGGTACGGGGGCCCATGGCAGATTACGGGCCTGGCAGCAGCAATGGGAGGCCCGTAATCTGCCAGCACCCTATGACAAAATGGAACCCACCAGCAGTGTGAGGAGACCTGAAAGTGGCACATGGCAGAGTGTGGCGATGGAGACAGCAGCAATGGGAGGCCGTAGGGACCCATGAGACACTCTGGACCTGGCAGCAGCATGAGGAGTCGGTACTAGGGCCCACGGCAGATTACGGGCCTGGCAGCAGCAATGGGAGGCCCATAATCTGCCAGCACCCTATGACAAAATGGAACCCACCAGCAGTGTGAGGAGACCTGAAAGTGGCACATGGCAGAGTGTGGCGATGGAGACAGCAGCAATGGGAGGCCGTACAGGGACCCATGAGACACTCTGGACCTGGCAGCAGCATGAGGAGGCGGTACGGGGGCCCATGGCAGATTACGGGCCTGGCAGCAGCAATGGGAGGCCCGTAATCTGCCAGCACCCTATGACAAAATGGAACCCACCAGCAGTGTGAGGAGACCTGAAAGTGGCACATGGCAGAGTGTGGCGATGGAGACAGCAGCAATGGGAGGCCGTACAGGGACCCATGAGACACTCTGGACCTGGCAGCAGCATGAGGAGGCGGTACGGGGGCCCATGGCAGATTACGGGCCTGGCAGCAGCAATGGGAGGCCCGTAATCTGCCAGCACCCTATGACAAAATGGAACCCACCAGCAGTGTGAGGAGACCTGAAAGTGGCACATGGCAGAGTGTGGCGATGGAGACAGCAGCAATGGGAGGCCGTACAGGGACCCATGAGACACTCTGGACCTGGCAGCAGCATGAGGAGGTGGTACAGGGGCCCATGACAGATTACGGGCCTGGCAGCAGCATGAGGAGTCGGTACGGGGGCCCATGGCAGATTACGGGCCTGGCAGCAGCAATGGGAAGCCCGTAATCTGCCAGCACCCTATGACAAAATGGAACCCACCAGCAGTGTGAGGAGACCTGAAAGTGGCACATGGCAGAGTGTGGCGATGGAGACAGCAGCAATGGGAGGCCGTACAGGGACCCATGAGACACTCTGGACCTGGCAGCAGCATGAGGAGGCGGTACAGGGGCCCATGACAGATTACGGGCCTGGCAGCAGCATGAGGAGTCGGTACGGGGGCCCATGGCAGATTACGGGCCTGGCAGCAGCAATGGGAGGCCCGTAATCTGCCAACACCCTATGACAAAATGGAACCCACCAGCAGTGTGAGGAGACCTGAAAGTGGCACATGGCAGAGTGTGGCGATGGAGACAGCAGCAATGGGAGGCCGTACAGGGACCCATGAGACACTCTAGACCTGGCAGCAGCATGAGGAGGCGGTACGGGGGCCCATGGCAGATTACGGGCCTGGCAGCAGCAATGGGAGGCCCGTAATCTGCCAGCACCCTATGACAAAATGGAACCCACCAGCAGTGTGAGGAGACCTGAAAGTGGCACATGGCAGAGTGTGGCGATGGAGACAGCAGCAATGGGAGGCCATACAGGGACCCATGAGAGACTCTGGACCTGGCAGCAGCATGAGGAGGCGGTACAGGGGCCCATGACAGATTACGGGCCTGGCAGCAGCATGAGGAGTCGGTACGGGGGCCCATTGCAATTACGGGCCTGGCAGCAGCAATGGGAGGCCCGTAATCTGCCAGCACCCTATGACAAAATGGAACCCACCAGCAGTGTGAGGAGACCTGAAAGTGGCACATGGCAGAGTGTGGCGATGGAAACAGCAGCAATGGGAGGCCGTACAGGGACCCATGAGACACTCTGGACCTGGCATCAGCATGAGGAGGCGGTACGGGGGCCCATGGCAGATTACGGGCCTGGCAGCAGCAATGGGAGGCCCATAATCTGCCAGCACCCTATGACAAAATGGAACCCACCAGCAGTGTGAGGAGACCTGAAAGTGGCACATGGCAGAGTGTGGCGATGGAGACAGCAGCAATGGGAGGCCGTACAGGGACCCATGAGACACTCTGGACCTGGCAGCAGCATGAGGAGGCGGTACAGGGGCCCATGACAGATTACGGGCCTGGCAGCAGCATGAAGAGTCGGTACGGGGGCCCATGGCAGATTACGGGCCCGGCAGCAGCAATGGGAGGCCCGTAATCTGCCAGCACCCTATGACAAAATGGAACCCACCAGCAGTGTGAGGAGACCTGAAAGTGGCACATGGCAGAGTGTGGCGATGGAGACAGCAGCAATGGGATGCCGTACAGGGACCCATGAGACACTCTGGACCTGGCAGCAGCACGAGGAGTCGGTACGGGGGCCCATGGCAGATTACGGGCCTGGCAGCAGCAATGGGAGGCCCGTAATCTGCCAGCACCCTATGACAAAATGGAACCCACCAGCAGTGTGAGGAGACCTGAAAGTGGCACATGGCAGAGTGTGGCGATGGAGACAGCAGCAATGGGAGGCCGTACAGGGACCCATGAGACACTCTGGACCTGGCAGCAGCATGAGGAGGCGGTACGGGGGCCCATGGCAGATTACGGGCCTGGCAGCAGCAATGGGAGGCCCGTAATCTGCCAGCACCCTATGACAAAATGGAACCCACCAGCAGTGTGAGGAGACCTGAAAGTGGCACATGGCAGAGTGTGGCGATGGAGACAGCAGCAATGGGAGGCCGTAAAGGAACCCATGAGACACTCTGGACCTGGCAGCAGCATGAGGAGTCGGTACGGGGGCCCATGGCAGATTACGGGCCTGGCAGCAGCAATGGGAGGCCCGTAATCTGCCAGCACCCTATGACAAAATGGAACCCACCAGCAGTGTGAGGAGACCTGAAAGTGGCACATGGCAGAGTGTGGCGATGGAGACAGCAGCAATGGGAGGCCGTACAGGGACCCATGACACACTCTGGACCTGGCAGCAGCATGAGGAGGCGGTACAGGGGCCCATGACAGATTACGGGCCTGGCAGCAGCATGAGGAGTCGGTACGGG
The DNA here is from genome assembly GCF_062004578.1 of Staurois parvus. Lineage (NCBI taxonomy): Eukaryota > Metazoa > Chordata > Amphibia > Anura > Ranidae > Staurois > Staurois parvus. The sequence goes on along the minus strand of NW_028317951.1, from coordinate 24,639,865 downwards.
GGCCCATGGCAGATTACGGGCCTGGCAGCAGCAATGGGAGGCCATACAGCACCCTATGACAAAATGGAACCCACCAGCAGTGTGAGGAGACCTGAAAGTGGCACATGGCAGAGTGTGGCGATGGAGACAGCAGCAATGGGAGGCCGTACAGGGACCCATGACACACTCTGGACCTGGCAGCAGCAAGAGGAGGCGGTACAGGGGCCCATGGCAGAGTGGCGAAGCGTAAGCAGCTTAAATTGAAGGCCATACAGAGGCCTATGTTAAAAATAATAACATGTTTGGGGCATGATTCATGGCGGATTTAGTCAGTTGTGTCAGGAACTGGTGGTTTGAAATCCAGACTAATCCACGCCTGATTCATTTTCACAAACATGAGTCTCTCCACACTTTGGGTGGACAGTCGTGTCCTCCGCGGAGTTACAATACCTCCTGCCGCACTAAACACGCGCTCCGATGCCACGCTACTGGCCGGGCATGACAGCCTTTCAAGGGCAAATTCAGCTAGTTGGGGCCAAAGGTCAAGTTTCGTTGCCCAGTAGTCAAGGGGATTGTCTACCTCGGTTGGCAGGGTGCTGTCCAAGTAGGCCCAAGCCTGTTGTTTGAGGTCCTGCTCCAGGTCCACCTGATGCTGCTGCTGGTTACTAGTTTCCTCACTGCGCTGGTGAAGAAAGCTACTCATCATCGACTGCAGACTGAGGCAGCCGCTGCTGGTGGAGCTGCCACTGCTCCTACCACCCCACCCCTCCCCTGCTGCCATGGCAGCGGAACGCAAGCGCACAGGGCCCACAGTGTCTGAGGATGGACGTTGGCGCAGAAAGGCAGAGACCAACTGACTACATAGGTGGTTTTTATAGTACTTTATTTTGGCCTCCCTCTCAGCAGGTGTGAAAAAGGCCACCATTTTTGAACGGTAGCGAGGGTCCAACAAGGTGGACAGCCAAAAGTCATCCCTCTGTCTGATGGTTATTATTCGGCTGTCGCTACGCAAGCAACCGAGCATGCTATGGGCCATTTGTGCCAAGGAATGCGAGGGACTCCCTGCCTCCATCTCCACAGCATACTGCCACGGTGCGTCTGGGTCCTCTGTCTCCTCCTCCTCCTCTACCAGATGCTCCTGCTCCTCCACTCCTGTCCGCTGAGTGGAAAAACCACCCATTTCACTCAATAATTCCTGAGCACCAATGTCCTCCTCTACCTCCTCCTCTTCTTCCTGTCCTGCCCCCACAGGGGTCATGTGGCGTTGAGATCTGTGCACCACGTCTACCGCACCCTGACCAGCCATTGTTAACAGCATTTGTTCCAGGACGTGCAACAGAGGAATGACGTCGTTCATCCCATAGTCCTGCCGACTCACGAATAGCGTGGCCTCCTCAAAGGGCCTGAGCAAGCGGCAGGTGTCACGCATGAGCTGCCAATGGCTGACATCTAAGTTACACAGGGGAGTACCTTTATCCGCTTGTAACATCAGGAAATCGGTGATGGCCTTTCGCTGTTCGTAAAGGCGGTCTAACATATGTAGGGTTGAATTCCACCTTGTTGCAACGTCACAGCATGAGGAGTCGGTAAGGGGGCCCATGGCAGATTACGGGCCTGGCAGCAGCAATGGGAGGCCCGTAATCTGCCAGCACCCTATGACAAAATGGAACCCACCAGCAGTGTGAGGAGACCTGAAAGTGGCACATGGCAGAGTGTGGCGATGGAGACAGCAGCAATGGGAGGCCGTGCAGGGACCCATGACACACTCTGGACCTGGCAGCAGCATGAGGAGGCGGTACAGGGGCCCATGACAGATTACGGGCCTGGCAGCAGCAATGGGAGGCCCGTAATCTGCCAGCACCCTATGACAAAATGGAACCCACCAGCAGTGTGAGGAGACCTGAAAGTGGCACATGGCAGAGTGTGGCGATGGAGACATGGGCCACGCTTGACTTTCTGGCCACATAGTCGACATACAGCTACGTTTACTTCCTCGGGCGGCTTGACGAAAAATTGCCACACCGCCGAGTAGGAAACTTTGCCCCCGCTACTCCTCACTGGCTGACTGCTACTTCCTCCGTGCACACCGGCACCACTACTGGCCGTGGTGGTAGGCTGCAGTGGAGCTGGTGCTCTACTCCGTGGCCGTTTGCCTCCACTGACACTACTGCGACCCTGCTGCCTCCTGGGCAACCCACCGACTGTTTTGCTCGCTGCCAAGCTGGCACCCTCTTCTCCTGATGATGCGGAAGCAATAGCCTGATGACGACGAGGCTGCCAAGTGCGATCAGCCTCATCATCATCAATTAGGGTCTCCGCCTCACTACTAGCCCCCTCGGCTGCGTGTGGGTCAGGAGACAGACCTGTCTCTAGACCGGCTACCGAGCCACTCTCCTCGCCAGTACTTCTTCGCCTGGCTGCTGAAGAGGCGGATGTCTCCCCCCGTTCCTGACCGCCCTCTGTTAGCTCTTCCTCACTGTACAGTGGGGCTGAGCCCACAGCATGCGATACTTTGCTTGGTGAGGGAACACCAAAGGACAGGGGCAGGTAGAGGACACGTGATTTCAGTGGGCTTGCTCCCGGGCCATGCCAACTAACGGTTGTGTCTGACGTACCCACCGACCGTTGGCTGTAGGTGTCAGAGGTGACCTGGGAAGAGGAAGACGACCATGCCAACCAATCGATGACGGCAGGGTTGTCGGTGGAGACACGACCGCTGGATGACACCGGGAGCACTGGCCTCTGGCTGCGACTAGTGCTGCCTCGACCCCTTCCTCTGCTGCCACGTCTGCTCGCTCCTGAAACATTGCCTCCTCTGCCACTCCTCTGCGTGTTGTCTGACATACTCTTTAATTAAACGATTCTGTGTCCCTGAGTAACGATTCTGTGTCCCTGAGTAACAATTCTGTGTCCCTGAGTAACAATTCTGTGTCCCTGAGTAACAATTCTGTGTCCCTCAGTAACAATTCTGTGTCCCTCAGTAACAATTCTGTGTCTGTCCCTCAGTAACAATTCTGTGTCCCTCAGTAACAATTCTGTGTCTGTCCCTCAGTAACAATTCTGTGTCCCTCAGTAACAATTCTGTGTCCCTCAGTAACAATTCTGTGTCCCTCAGTAACAATTCTGTGTCTGTCCCTCAGTAACAGTTCTGTGTCCCTGAGTAACAGTTCTGTGTCCCTGAGTAACAATTCTGTGTCCCTGAGTAACAATTCTGTGTCCCTGAGTAACAGTTCTGTGTCCCTCAGTAACAATTCTGTGTCCCTCAGTAACAATTCTGTGTCCCTCAGTAACAATTCTGTGTCTGTCCCTCAGTAACAATTCTGTGTCCCTTAGTAACAATTCTGTGTCCCTCAGTAACAATTCTGTGTCCCTGAGTAACAATTCTGTGTCTGTCCCTGAGTAACAATTCTGTGTCCCTGAGTAACAGTTCTGTGTCCCTGAGTAACAATTCTGTGTCCCTGAGTAACAATTCTGTGTCCCTGAGTAACAATTCTGTGTCCCTCAGTAACAATTCTGTGTCCCTCAGTAACAATTCTGTGTCCCTCAGTAACAATTCTGTGTCCCTCAGTAACAATTCTGTGTCTGTCCCTGAGTGACAATTCTGTGTCCCTCAGTAACAATTCTGTGTCCCTCAGTAACAATTCTGTGTCTGTCCCTGAGTAACAATTCTGTGTCCCTGAGTAACAGTTCTGTGTCCCTGAGTAACAATTCTGTGTCCCTGAGTAACAATTCTGTGTCCCTGAGTAACAATTCTGTGTCCTTGAGTAACAATTCTGTGTCCCTCAGTAACAATTCTGTGTCCCTCAGTAACAATTCTGTGTCCCTCAGTAACAATTCTGTGTCTGTCCCTGAGTGACAATTCTGTGTCCCTCAGTAACAATTCTGTGTCCCTCAGTAACAATTCTGTGTCTGTCCCTGAGTAACAATTCTGTGTCCCTGAGTAACAGTTCTGTGTCCCTGAGTAACAATTCTGTGTCCCTGAGTAACAATTCTGTGTCCCTGAGTAACAATTCTGTGTCCCTGAGTAACAATTCTGTGTCCCTGAGTAACAATTCTGTGTCCCTCAGTAACAATTCTGTGTCTGTCCCTGAGTAACAATTCTGTGTCCCTGAGTAACAATTCTGTGTCCCTCAGTAACAATTCTGTATCCCTCAGTAACAATTCTGTGTCTGTCCCTGAGTAACAATTCTGTGTCTGTCCCTGAGTAACAATTCTGTGTCCCTGAGTAACAGTTCTGTGTCCCTGAGTAACAATTCTGTATCCTTGAGTAACAATTCTGTGTCCCTCAGTAACAATTCTGTGTCCCTCAGTAACAATTCTGTGTCTGTCCCTGAGTAACAATTCTGTGTCCCTGAGTAACAATTCTGTGTCCCTCAGTAACAATTCTGTATCCCTCAGTAACAATTCTGTGTCTGTCCCTGAGTAACAATTCTGTGTCTGTCCCTGAGTAACAATTCTGTGTCCCTCAGTAACAATTCTGTGTCCCTCAGTAACAATTCTGTGTCCCTGAGTAACAGTTCTGTGTCCCTGAGTAACAGTTCTGTGTCCCTGAGTCACGACCGCTGGATGACACCGGGAGCAATGGCCTCTAGCTGCGACTAGTGCTGCCTCGACCCCTTCCTCTGCTGCCACGTCTGCTCGCTCCTGAAACATTGCCTCCTCTGCCACTCCTCTGCGTGTTGTCTGACATACTCTTTAATTCAACGATTCTGTGTCCCTGAGTAACGATTCTGTGTCCCTCAGTAACAATTCTGTGTCCCTCAGTAACAATTCTGTGTCCCTCAGTAACAATTCTGTGTCTGTCCCTGAGTAACAATTCTGTGTCCCTGAGTAACAGTTCTGTGTCCCTGAGTAACAATTCTGTGTCCCTGAGTAACAATTCTGTGTCCCTGAGTAACAATTCTGTGTCCTTGAGTAACAATTCTGTGTCCCTCAGTAACAATTCTGTGTCCCTCAGTAACAATTCTGTGTCCCTCAGTAACAATTCTGTGTCTGTCCCTGAGTGACAATTCTGTGTCCCTCAGTAACAATTCTGTGTCCCTCAGTAACAATTCTGTGTCTGTCCCTGAGTAACAATTCTGTGTCCCTGAGTAACAGTTCTGTGTCCCTGAGTAACAATTCTGTGTCCCTGAGTAACAATTCTGTGTCCCTGAGTAACAATTCTGTGTCCCTGAGTAACAATTCTGTGTCCCTGAGTAACAATTCTGTGTCCCTCAGTAACAATTCTGTGTCTGTCCCTGAGTAACAATTCTGTGTCCCTGAGTAACAATTCTGTGTCCCTCAGTAACAATTCTGTATCCCTCAGTAACAATTCTGTGTCTGTCCCTGAGTAACAATTCTGTGTCTGTCCCTGAGTAACAATTCTGTGTCCCTGAGTAACAGTTCTGTGTCCCTGAGTAACAATTCTGTATCCTTGAGTAACAATTCTGTGTCCCTCAGTAACAATTCTGTGTCCCTCAGTAACAATTCTGTGTCTGTCCCTGAGTAACAATTCTGTGTCCCTCAGTAACAATTCTGTGTCCCTCAGTAACAATTCTGTATCCCTCAGTAACAATTCTGTGTCTGTCCCTGAGTAACAATTCTGTGTCTGTCCCTGAGTAACAATTCTGTGTCCCTCAGTAACAATTCTGTGTCCCTCAGTAACAATTCTGTGTCCCTGAGTAACAGTTCTGTGTCCCTGAGTAACAGTTCTGTGTCCCTGAGTCACGACCGCTGGATGACACCGGGAGCAATGGCCTCTAGCTGCGACTAGTGCTGCCTCGACCCCTTCCTCTGCTGCCACGTCTGCTCGCTCCTGAAACATTGCCTCCTCTGCCACTCCTCTGCGTGTTGTCTGACATACTCTTTAATTCAACGATTCTGTGTCCCTGAGTAACGATTCTGTGTCCCTCAGTAACGATTCTGTGTCCCTCAGTAACAATTCTGTGTCCCTCAGTAACAATTCTGTGTCCCTCAGTAACAATTCTGTGTCTGTCCCTCAGTAACAATTCTGTGTCTGTCCCTCAGTAACAATTCTGTGTCCCTCAGTAACAATTCTGTGTCCCTCAGTAACAATTCTGTGTCTGTTCCTGAGTAACAATTCTGTGTCCCTGAGTAACAGTTCTGTGTCCCTGAGTAACAGTTCTGTGTCCCTGAGTAACAGTTCTGTGTCCCTGAGTAACAATTCTGTGTCCCTCAGTAACAATTCTGTGTCCCTGAGTCACAACCGCTGGATGACACCGGGAGCACTGGCCTCTGGCTGCGACTAGTGCTGCCTCGACCCCTTCCTCTGCTGCCACGTCTGCTCGCTCCTGAAACATTGCCTCCTCTGCCACTCCTCTGCGTGTTGTCTGACATACTCTTTAATTCAACGATTCTGTGTCCCTGAGTAACAATTCTGTGTCCCTGAGTAACAATTCTGTGTCCCTCAGTAACAATTCTGTGTCCCTCAGTAACAATTCTGTGTCCCTCAGTAACAATTCTGTGTCCCTCAGTAACAATTCTGTGTCTGTCCCTCAGTAACAATTCTGTGTCCCTCAGTAACAATTCTGTGTCCCTCAGTAACAATTCTGTGTCCCTCAGTAACAATTCTGTGTCTGTCCCTCAGTAACAGTTCTGTGTCCCTGAGTAACAATTCTGTGTCCCTGAGTAACAGTTCTGTGTCCCTGAGTAACAGTTCTGTGTCCCTGAGTAACAATTCTGTGTCCCTGAGTAACAATTCTGTGTCCCTCAGTAACAATTCTGTGTCCCTCAGTAACAATTCTGTGTCCCTCAGTAACAATTCTGTGTCTGCCCTGAGTAACAATTCTGTGTCCCTGAGTAACAATTCTGTGTCTGTCCTTGAGTAACAATTCTGTGTCCCTGAGTAACAGTTCTGTGTCCCTGAGTAACAGTTCTGTGTCCCTGAGTAACAGTTCTGTGTCCCTGAGTAACAATTCTGTGTCCCTCAGTAACAATTCTGTGTCCCTCAGTAACAATTCTGTGTCTGTCCCTGAGTAACAATTCTGTGTCTCTGAGTAACAATTCTGTGTCCCTAAGTAACGATTCTGTGGCCCTAAAGTCTCTTTGGCCCTAACTCTGTCCCTAATACAGAGAGGTCTGTCTCTCTTGAATGACCGGAGGCTAATGGAGAATTCTAAGATGGCCGCAATTTATAGCTCGACCATTACACAGTGCTGGCTGGCTGGCTGCTGATTGGCTAATGCGATCACATGTCATGAATGAATGCATTATGGGTCAGCACGCCTTGTCTGTGCGCCTTCCCAGAGATCCCCGCTCCGTCGCCACACATGTCGCCGCCATTTTTGGAAAATTTCGATTCGCGCATCCGAAGTCTGCTAATTTTCGGATTCGGCGCGAATCGAATTTTTCCTAATCTTCAAAACGAATTCCACTTCGCCAAGTTCGATTCGCTCATCTCTAATTGACATCATAATGTGACAAATGTGCGGTTTCCATTCTGGGGTTCCCCTATGTTAATCAGGACAGAAACTTGTATAATATGATGGTCTTCTCTGCTTTTTTGCTGTGGTTATTATTTGAGTTCACTTGAATGTGTAGATAGTAGAGTATATTGTAGTCACATGATATTTTGGTATATAGTTATGTAGCACCCTCCTAGTGCAGCTAGGGTGGCTAGACCCTAATTGTTAGTCAGGAGCTGGTTAGCAGCTCAGGCGTGATAGCCAGAGGGGTCAAATTGTAGTCAAGGCTAAGAGACTCTGCAGGCCAGCCCCTCTGGAATTTCCCCCTGCTCTGAGGTTATCAGAGGAGGGCCTTGGAGGTAGTGGGTGGTTCTGAGGAGTGTCTGGCTGCACTCTTGAGGGACCTCAGCCAATCCCCAACAGAAGTATTGGCAAGGGGCTGGGACTTCCTTAAAAGTGTAAGAGTCTGCTCAGTAGCAGGAGAGTGGTGGTGGGAGAGGAGTGTGAAGCAGGAAGATACAGTATGAGGCTGGAGGAGGAAGGCTGCCAGGAGGCCTGGTGAGATAGGGCCTGCCTGTGAGCCCAGAGCTGGAAAGGAGGAAAACTTGGGACTCACTGGCTCCCTGAGCAAGAAACATCTGTATGGCAGAAAAGGAGCAGCCCAGCTGATAGGCCTGGTAGCAGCAGCCATCCCACAAGCGGTACAGGAGAGGATCTGAGTGAGTACCACTGCACCCCCTGGGCAGATAGGAAAAGGAGCACTCTGGTGGGAAACCAGATTAGCCCCCTACTAGTGACTGTGACCATTTAAAGGAACAGGAACAAGATCCCTTGCTCAGGAAAGGTCTCCAGATTGCTGGGTGAAGAGTACATCTAGGGCCTGGGGTGGTACAACTAGAAGCTGCTGGCTAGCACTCCAACAGAGAGTGCATCAGAGAAGGAGAAGCTTGTGAATTGTTCAAGAAGTTGTCCTCGGATATCGGTTCCCTTAGTAATCCTATACCCCTCTTACCCTATCTGAGTTCTAATCCCCTCAATAAACAACAAAATTAACGCTCAAGGACTGATTTCTGTCTATGGAAAAAAGCTTGTGTGGAAAATACTGAATGACCGGCTGTGCAGAACTATAGGGGGACCCAAATTCATCAGCAATCCTTAAGGAGGTAGTGCTACAGTGATTTAAACTATCTGTAATGAAGAATTTTCCAGTAGGTTCACTATTCATATGTACAGTATTATGACTGGTTGATGAGTATACAGTGTTCATAACAATTTGTAACTTCAGGCTTGATAAAGGGTTATAGAAGGATCTGAAACATTACAATATTGATTCTGTTTGCCTGCTACCCTGATCTACACTTGTATTGCAATTGGAAGATGATGGAGTAGTTTCATAATACAATAAGAGCAAATTTATCTGCATTAGGAAGTATTCTTTGCTGGCTGCTAGGTATCTGAGGGGCTGTTATTGTGGTAGTTTATGTAAGAATTTATTCTAAATACTTAGGGTGGTGTCCTCTCAAACAAAATATTGCAGTGCCTCCAGCCGTTAAAATACGGCAAATATTTAAGAAACCTATAATTTGGACACCTTAATAATTTGATCACCACTTAATAATTTACCTTGAGTTCTTTTACCAATATGATTTCATACCATATACACAAAATTTGCCTTTTTGATATATAAATAAATTTATTTATGTACAAAATGTATATATATATATTAATACAAACGCAAAATACTGGTGATGAATATATATTCTTACACACAATCAAAGATATAATATGTTAATATCTATATGGGATCATACAATATATGATTTTCAAATAAAAGAAAACAAAATTTTGGGAGGTTAGTAGCAACCTATAGTGCTTCAGATATTATTTCTCATTTCTCGTGGCCATAGGGAAATAAGAAAATATCTCTGATAATTAGCACCACACAACACTACAAATTAGTTAATATGCAGTATATAACCTCAATACCAATATGCAAACAGTTATAGTTATAATAATTCAGAGGACCTTAATACATTCCTAACCACACAATAAAATGTTATAAATCGTAGAAAGTTTGAAATGTCAAATAAAATTACAATATTCTAGCACAGTCTCACCACTCCCAGAATCTTGATTTTGAGGACTCCCCAGTGGGATGCAGTTGGGAAAAGAAGTATTTCTGGGCAGTCAGGCACCAGAATTTAACTGAGCATCAGCGTCTCTGGTGGAAATCTTCTCCTTCAAAATGGCAGCTGGAAGTTTTCAGCAAAATGGCCGCAGGGAGCAAGTGAGGTATGGTGCAGTATATAGTGGTAGTAGGGTAGTGAAGAAGTAGTTTCAGGAGTAGTTCAGAAGTGATCAGAAGATGTCAGAAGATTAAAGTTCGTAGAAGACTTTGGAAGATTGTTAAGTTGCTTCCACTTTTAGGTGTCTGGCCTTTTAAACCATACAAGTCCTTTGTTCCGAGGGACCTCCCAACAGGCTTGTTGATTGGATGGTTGAACAGTTTGCAGACCTAGAGATGTTCCTAACCTGTCCACTGGGGACAGTCAGGTATTACAAATGAATTGGTGGTCTTAATGATGATTCACACTTTTATATAAGCAGTATGTCTTTATGGATCAATATATTTCCTATTCAAGTATAGATGATTTCACTACTAACCCTTGGATAAGGACCATAGAAAGATGTGAATACATTTGGTTTCTCATTTTTCTGATCTATGAACTGTATTGGAATGGCTGATTTCCTTTGGAAATGTAGAAATTACCCAACTCGCAAACCATCTTATATTTCATCACTTCAATCTTCAGTTGAGTGGGATGAAATACCCAACTTTGTTAAATAGATTTTGGTATGTGGAAATATACCCTTGATAATATTTCCATTGATATAAACCACATTTTTCTTTGTATCTTAAATGGCCCAGGTTTCACCTTGTGCTGAATGCACAGTTCAAGGAAATGTGAAGGAGAACCTCATCCATTGTTGGGTAATTAGTGTAAACAGACTGGACTGGAGTTAAACCTCAGTATTCAATATCTTATTGTGACAGCTCAAGAAGTTTTGTTTGGTAATCACACACTTCCCAAGGTTTTGTGAGAGATAAGACAATGAGGATTTCCTCTCACCATTGTCACTTTGGTCCAGGTGTTTGTTCACCTGCAGACATCCAAATAGTGGTGTTTGAATCTCATTGTCTCTTAGACCAGTTTCTTCCACTCATTGTGTGTGTAGTAACTTCTTGGAATATCACTGGAAATTCACTAGGGATGTTAACCCATGACAGTCAGCTTAGAATTTCCTAACTTGGGAAAATATCATTTTTCTTAATAAACAGTCCAAAAGTCATCACATTATGCAGACAGTAGATTGTTATTGGATCCAACCAAAAACAGGATTGGCAGATTGTTATTAAATTTCAATGGGAATCATTAGGGTCTGTGTCAATGGGCTTTCGGCTTGTGTTGGTGTCATTAGTTTGACATCAGATTGAGTTGCTTCTGAGATTATTAAGAATTCATTGACAGGTAGATATAGACTTAAAGCAAAATCCCATCAACACAGATCTTTAGAATGTTATTTTTTTTGTATTTCTACACATATCCCTACAGGCTTAATTCCCCGGTTTGTATAGAAAATAGTTTTTTCTCTATCTATTCATTTCATACTTTCTAAAGCTGGAAGCGGGCAAACAAGGATACATCAAACAAAGGAACTGGCATGTTTTTTGTGCTGTGGCAAATCTGGACATGGCTAGATGAGCAAACCTTCTTAAACTGAAAGCACATACAGGTGAAACTCGAAAAATTAGAATATCGTGCAAAAGTTCATTTATTTCAGTAATGCAACTTAAAAGGTGAAACTAATATATGAGATAGACTCATTACATGCAAAGCAAGATAGTTCAAGATGTGATTTGTCATAATTGTGATGATTATGGCTTACAGCTCATGAAAACCCCAAATCCACAATCTCAGAAAATTAGAATATTGTGAAAAGGTGCAATATTCTAGGCTCAAAGTGTCCCAATCTAATCAGCTAATTAAGCCATAACACCTGCAAAGGGTTCCTGAGCCTTTAAATGGTCTGGTTCAGTAGGAATCACAATCATGGGAAAGACTGCTGTCCTAACAGTTGTGCAGAAAACCATCACTGACACCCTCCATAAGGAGGGAAAGCCTCAAAAGGTAATTGTAAAAGAAGTTGGATGTTCCCAAAGTGCTGTATCAAAGCACATTAATAGAAAGTTATGTGGAAGGGAAAAGTGTGGAAGAAAAAGGTGCACAAGCAGCAGGGATGACCTCAGCCTGGAGAGGATTGTCAGGAAAAGGCCATTCAAAAGTGTTGGGGACTTTCACAAGGAGTGGACTGAGGCTGAAGTCAGTGCATCAAGAGCCACCACACACAGACAGATCCTGGACATGGGCTTCAAATGTCGTATTCCTCTTGTCAAGCAACTGCTGAACAACAAACAATGTCAGAAGCGTCTTACCTGGGATAAAGAAAAACAGACCTGGTCTGTTGCTCAGTGGTCCAAAGTCCTCTTTTCTGATGAGAGCAACTTTTGCATCTCATTTGGAAACCAAGGACCCAGAGTATGGAGGAAGAATGGAGAGGCACAGAGTGCAAGATTCTTGAAGTCCAGTGTGAAGTTTCCACAGTCTGTGTTGATTTGGGGAGCCATGTAGTCCACTGTGCTTCATTAAGTCCAGGGTCAATGCAGCCATCTACCAGGAGATTTTGGAGCACTTCATGCTTCCTTCTGCAGACGAGCTTTATAGGGGTGCTGACTTCATTTTCCAGCAGGACTTGGCACCTGCCCACACTGCCAAAAGCACCAAAACCTGGTTCATTGACCTTGGGATTACTGTACTTGATTGGCCAGCAAACTCGCCTGACCTGAACCCCATCGAGAATCTGTCGGGCATTGCCAAGAGAAAGATGAGACATGAGACCGAACAATGCAGAAGAGCTGAAGGCCGCTATTGAAGCATCCTGGTCTTCCATAACACCTCAGCAGTGCCACAGGCTGATAGCTTCCATGCCACGCCGCATTGAGGTAGTAATTGCTGCAAAAGGGGCCCAAAACCAAGTACTGAGTACATATGCATGCTTATACTTTTCAGAGGTCCGATATTGTTCTATGTACAATCCATGTTTTATTGATTGCATGTAATATTCTAATTTTCTGAGATTGTGGATTTGGGGTTTTCATGAGCTGTAAGCCATAAACATCACAATTATGACAAATCACGGCTTGAACTATCTTGCTTTGCATGTAATGAGTCTATCTCATATATTAGTTTCACCTTTTAAGTTGCATTACTGAAATAAATGAACTTTTGGTCGATATTCTAATTTTTCGAGTTTCACCTGTACTATGTCTGTAGAGTTCTCATCCTCTACCAATCGGGTCTCTCATACAGCAAACAGAAAATGCTGGCACAAATAGGGATTTAGCTTTTGGGGCACAAAATGAATGGTGGGAGTGATTAAAGCCAAAAGTAGGGTGTGTCACCTAAGTGAGTTTAAATGGAAATTGTTCATGTTTGACTGGAACCTATTAGAAACATCAGGAAAATGTCTGTGGACATGAGGAATACAAGAAGCTAGGTTTATTATCGTGCTTGTATCTTGTACCAAACATTAAACAACTGACCTAATAACCTCAGATGAAAGTGACATAACATAAATTGTAAACTCCTAAGAAATACAGAGAAAAGGAGCCATTGCCCAGACAATGAAGGTATGTGCTCTATCATACCAAGAATGAACCTAAAGCCTTTTCATTAGCTGACTTTTGTAGCACTACCCCCTTAGAAGTCATTGAGTTTTTTTCCCTTGCACAGCCAGGCAACACACATTTTCTTCCTCCACACTTGCACACTGGAGACAGTAACCAGTCCTTAGGCTTGCTTTTTTAGTTTTATTAAGAGGTATTGAACCTGGATTGGGTTGAGGAATGCATGGGATGCCCAAGGAACTGTAAACCATGAGGAGAACTCCTTAGCAGCTATGTACAAGTCTATGGATAAAAACAAAATCCTGTCTTTTCTCTGATAGCACTCCAGCTCTCTGGTGTACCTCATCAGGCCCCAGATGAATCTGCCTCTTCACCCAGCTGTACGGAGGGTATACCCTGGGCAAGGGGACCAAGAAACTGCCAACTTCAACAGTCCCAGTTGAGGAGCTAGTTGGGTTCTCCACCTGACTGTCCTCTCTCCTTATTTGGCCCAGGGCGTGTAAGGTTACTCACGCTGTCCTTCCTGATAGCTTAATGGGTTAGTGGCTGCCTTCAGGCCCTCCACTGGACTGTCTCCTTCCCTGCTGCTCAGGCTGTCTCTCCTGGTAGATGGTGGTACAGTGGAGATCCCTTTCTCCAGCACCTGCCTGTAGATAGCCCCCTCCCAGGTTCCACTCTCCAGCCTCTCACTCCATCTTCAGGCCAGGGAGGCTTGAAGACCAATTAACAGTTGTACTTTTCTTTTGTTCCTTAACTCCCCCTCTTTGTTGCAGCTCAGTATTCTGGTTACCTATTCTAATGATTACAAGATGATAGGCTTATCCTGAATATGGGGCCAATGATGTGATGGAAAAAAAAATAGATCCCCAGAGCCTGTCCTTATCCTGGACTTCGTGCTACAGCATAGTCACGGTGGAGTTACAGTGTGTGCGCAAATTGTGGCGGCGATGAATTTCAGCCCAGCAAACACTGTATGGCTATGACATAGGAAATCATGGAATCCAGAGTACCTAATGAGGAACTGTTCCACTATCCAATTGAGGACATGTGCCAGGCAAAGCATGTGTTTGAACTTTCCCTGCTGAAGGTAGTTAGTCATTTCTCAGCCTCCCCCCAAAGAGCTGACAAAATCTCTGCCCCACTGTGGTTTCTGAACTCCAGGCATACCTGCTGCAAAACAGCATGGCAGTGTTTTGCCTGAGCCAAGTGCACAGGCTCTTGGTCCCTTGGGAGGGAACTGATGACTCTGAAGATTCGGTGAATGAGGCCATTGAGGTGGAGGGGATAGAATTGAGCTGTCACAATCACCAGAACATGGGAATTGCCACCAGTTCCAGTGCTGTGCCCCAACCTGCTTTCTTCCATGTTATCAGCAAATTTACCCAGTGTGTCATTAAAGAGATGTAATTTCCCTGCCCGTTTTCTTGACCATATGTCTGTGGTCATGTGGACCCTGCTGCTGACTGCATGCTCCACTGCAATGAGATGTTAACTTCCACATGTTAGCGGAGGGCAGTGATGACCTCCTGTGTGAAAAATAGTGCCTGGATTCCTATCACTGTGGTGTAACATAGGCTACAAAGTCATGGAAGGGGGCAGACTACCAGCTGGAATGGGAGCAGCTGTGAAGCCAGCAATTTTTCCAAGCTGAAATTGAAACGTTGGGTATGTGGGAGACTGGGAGTTGCTTGATCAAGGATGTAGCTGGAGATGGTGGCTGATAGGGTTTGTTGGGAGACTTACAACGAGGTTGAAACCTATGCTTGGTCCTTCTCTGCATTGCCACAAGGGAAGGTAAGCCTTTCATAAACTTTGCAAGACTTTCATTCCTATAACTCAAGGAAAAAGAGGTTGCAGCAAATGAAGATAGATATTCTTTTATTCTTTTGTAGTGGGGGGAAAGGGTGACAGGGAGGTGTGAGAGGGAGAAGGGGTGCAGGCATATTGTTTTACTACTGGTATCAACCAAGCACCAAGCTTTGTGGTCACCCATATGACTGGTAGATTTATCCCACTTGACACACTGCAGGCAAGAGCTGCAAACCACTATGGTGCTGTCTGCAGCAGTTGTGTGAAAAAAGGCCTAGACTGCGGTCATAGACCTGTTGATACCAGGATCTGCACTAATGAAGCAGTGCCATCTGGTGGAATATGGGGACTGCTCCCTCCACTCCTCTGTAAGCTGCCCCTGGATGGCATGCTGCCTCACTGATTTTGTGCCTCTCTCTCACTTTCCTCCTCTACAATCTCTGGCATTCAGGTATGGTCCGAGACTTGAACATCCCCACCATCCTCATCACTCCAGCCTATTTGTCAGTAAGCTGCAAGTGTAGGAACATCACTATCAATTGCTTCATCTTGCTTGTTGTCCCCTCACTCTATGCCTATGGTACTCTTTCTCAAAATCTGATTAAATTAATTCCTGTGCATCCTCCTGCAGCAAATTACTGATGGTGTGCTCAAATCAAGTGACTCCTCAATAGCAGTTTATGGGGGAACAGTGGCATTATATGTAGATGATGTGGAAAAAGAGAGGAAGTAGGATGATGATGAAAGCTTGGTTATTCACTCCACCACCTCCTCCATGTGCTCTGGCTGTGTAAAATGTCCACTGTCAGAAAGGAAAGATAGACTTGCCCTGGCTCTCAAAGATGCAGCCTAACCACCGCTTGTGCCTTGGGATGCAAAATGTGCTAAATGTAAAGATCTTCTGCTTCTCCTTTTGACCTTCAAGACAATGATGATGAAAACAAAGTATTGCCTAATTTTACTGCCAGGTATGGTAATAGTTTGATTGAGGATGTAATGCTTTTGTGCACTTCACAATGTGGTAATGTGGTCATTTTGTGCAAAGTTGGACAACAATAGTATGACTTGCTTCCAAAAACAGGGAGCTTTGCCTGTGTCAGCAACAAGTTCACGCTATTAACCCCAAAAAATAAAAATTAAAAGACCAAAACAAAATTATATATACTGTAGATAAAATATACCTCCCTTAATAAAAAAAATTTAACAAACACAACTCCAACACCAATCCTATAACACTGTAACCCATGTTTTGGAAATTTTACAGACAGGCAAGTATTATCTTTATATTGATCAGTGGTTCCAAATTAACAATAAACACTGCAGAGAAGAGATACTTTCCAAATAACTGTTCTGGGTATTCAACACAATTTACAGTTATTATATTAATGTGATATCTACATAGTTATGAAAAAAACTTAGACAGTAAATAGGCAGAGTTGTTTCTTATAAATCTAAATCTAAATGTGATTTTGTAATAAAAAAAACATTATTAGTGCCATGTGCATAATATGAGTGTAGTGTGCAATACCTTAGCAAATCATACAAAATGTAGTACAGTTTTATAGATAATTTAACATTTATTTTACACCCCAAACCCATTCTTTTATTTTTTTACATTTTCTTTCCTAGCAGAAACCTGCTGGGAAAATACAATGGGTGGTATGCAATAATAGGTAACCCACTGCAAGTAATGGACACTATACATCACAGTAAATACAGATGGTATTCTCCACTCTTTGTAGCCACTGCAGGTCACTGTAAAGTAGCACAACACAGCAACATTTATATCACTGTATAGCTTTGTATCTAACACTGTACAGCAGTAACTATCTGTACCTGAAATGTATACGACTATCAGCTGTCCCTATCTGATCCAATTCCAACATACAATGACAAACAGATGATGGGAGAGCTTTCTTTTATAGGGATGGGATTGGCATATTTAGAAACACCCATTATTGGCCATACTCTGCCACATGACCCCAGTTCAGTTTATGAAATGCATTATGGTAATTGGTTTGGGTACGAAGGTGACCAAACTCAGTAGTTCACTATTTCCCTTAACAGTGGACAAGCAAAGTTGGGGGTCAAACTCTACCTCAACTCAAATTTAAGTCACATGCCTAGTCTGCATAAACCTTTATTTTAGATTATAATTCAGACATATACGCACATCTATTTACAATAACTGAACAAGACATTATCACTGTAAAATTAACACATAAGAAAAAAGATATGTAATGCAGGGAAAGCATGTATTAGATCATTTGGGGTATATTCTATTTATTTATTGTAAATACATGTTTAGTATGATGTATTTAGCACAATTTTCACACAGCCTTGGAATAAGGGAGAGCACAGTAGTAGCTGTTTACTTTCAAGTTCCCTCTCGGAAATTCTCTTTCTGTATTTGAAACTCCATATAGCCTCAGCTGAACAAAACAGATGGGGTATAGGGGTATTCTGAATGTTTCAGTTGTGTTTCAGTTTGATCTTGGGCAATATGTTGATAACTATGAACAGAATTGTTCTACATATCAGCTAAGAACAATCAGTTAAACCTACTGGCTGGAAATATAAAATACTTATATACAGTAATTCATATCTAGTGGAGTAAAAATTAAACAAAATAATTTTTTTATCCTGGTATAATTAAGATGGGGAAAATATATACAAAATACTATACATTCCTTGTAAAAATGTTTTAATAGAATATAAGTACTTTGGATTACTTCACTGATGTAAGGCTATAATAAAAGGTGATAGTACTGGAGTTTACTGATTTTCCACAGTTATCTGTATATTGAATTTCCTCACATCCCCTACTGGCATCAGATGACATATAATGTGAAGTATGCTGCTAGCTGATAGATATTTTGTTGTATTATGGATTTGATAGCTTGGCTCAGTGCCACATGTCATTCCTTTGCTTCTAAGAAAAGATTACAATTTATCATATTTGTAAAGAATTGATTTTATTTTTCCTTACAGTGTTGGAATTCACAATGGGAAATCATCAAGCCTTGGTTATTTCATACTATTTTACACTTGATTAAATATGTAAACATTTTAGACACCAGTGTGCCCTTTCTTAGACACAGAATAGGAAGGAATTATGATATGCACCTGCTTCCCTCTAATTAGGAATCTGCACACAGCAACTTGAAACTGCAGCTTGCACATAAAGTAGGATTACACTGCTATTGATTTACAACTCTTACAAGGAAATGCATTAATTACTATATGGGGTTTCTGTACTCTGTAAAGTTTCTGTACATTTTGCATCTGCTCGCTGTAGATTAAAGATTTTGTAATTCAAAAGTGTGAAACAAATAAACTCTTTGAAATGGCATCCAATTCCTTAGTGTGTATAGCTTCCAGATTATCAGCCATGGGCTGGCAGTCCAGAAGCTTTGGTGATTTCCAAAGGAGCTATTACATCTGAGCTATTTTTTTTCTTATTTATTCCATTTTTTTTTTTTTGCAGTCTAGCCATGAATACAAGCATAAGCAGCTCATGTAGTTCATATAAACACAATGGAGAATATATGGCAATGATAGGTATGCTTACCATAAACAGTAGAATTTTTTTCTGCCTCAGGCCCCCTCTGGTGGCATGGTCTTCACAAAGAGTAAGTGGTACCAGCCAGTAGAGTACCTGAATCAAAGAGCCTTAATATTGAGAAAATAGGGGAGGATAAATTTCTTAAATGCCATTTTTTGCCTTTATATGGCCTATGTGTATCAGTGAAATGTTGCATATACTGTTCATAAGAACATCAACAGCAGGTAGGTGCTAGGTACATTTTTTTACAGGCTCAAGCCCTTAATTTGTTAATAGTAGAATAGTATTAATTATGTATGTGCATAGGCAGGTTGCCTACTTTAATTAGTGAGCAGTGGCTGACCCAAGCCAGGGGATGGGGTTATATTGTTCTGTCCTTTTTCCTGGGCTTTTGGGACGCAGCCTACCCACCCTGTGCTGCTAATATAAGGTTGTAAGGCCGAGTATGGCGGTCTCCATTTCAGTTTGTTTTTGGGATTCGATCAGTGTCAGTGATGTCATGACATCTCTTTCCGGAGGGTGGCTGCTGGGCCCTGCAGTCCTCTAAAAGATGCCAACCATTTTGGAGAAACTGCCAAGTATGGATTTACACCAGTATTGGACAATCACCATTTGAGGTATGCATGGGCAACCACAAATCAGAACAGCTAGTTCCGGTTCAGTTTAGAACTGTGTTGCACTTTATTATGTTTGGCTATTGAACTTTCAATAAAGTTCTTAAACTTTTTCTAAGCCTGGTCTGAAGTTACTAAAGGAGTGCATGACAGTTACATGGCAGCTAAACTAACTCGGGTGAGTTAAAGCACATATGGGGTGTGAAGCAAGTCAGCCACAAGAGATTAACAAAGTATTGGAGTGAAGGAATAGAGTAGTTGTTATGTTTAACCAAAGAACTTGTTTAATCAAATAGCTGCCTGTCATGAAGCATGGTACCTGGTGTGGCAGTCGTGCACCCAGAGATGGATGCGGTTCAACCATTTTGGCTTCAACCTCCATCTTGGCAAAGGGTCAGCCATCCTGCCAAACATATTTCCCCCTCATTCTCCCCCTTCCTCTCTGTTCATACACATTGACATATGGCCTGTGTGTTAAAAAGTGTCACAGGCCAGGACACAGCAGGGAGCCCTGAAGTGCCTGGTTGTCTAAGAGAGCTGTGCAATCTAGCACATTGTAAGAGATAACGCAAGCCTTCCCAGGAGTTCAAAGACATTCCAGAGAAGCATGAACCAGATAACACTTTTAAAATCCATTTTTCCCCTATGTCTCATATCTTGGAATATGAGAGACTTGCATAAAAACCAGGCATATCTTCAGATGGACCACGAGGACACAAACAGTTTGATAGGTCACTCTCCTTGGCTGGAATACATAGGAAAGCAGAAAAGTAGATCTCTGGAAACATTCAGTGTATAATTTCATATCTAATCATTCCTCAGATGTGTTTGCATAATAACCTACCCACGGGTGGAATGTCACTTGTGCATAGGGAAAGTTATGAGCCAAAATATGAACTATAAGAGATTTTGGCTCTAGTTTAGGCCTACGCCCAGACCTTCCCTCCCTAAATGGGGTATTGGTCCTTGACTTCAGAGACACCCCCTACTGGGGAACTACAAAATGGGTTGTCAGGCCTAAGAGAGTTTAGTTGAAGAATTCTCCCTTTTACCATCAGAACCAACCTGGGAGACCCATACCCTTTCGCTCTGAAACTTGATCTGCAAACCCAAGGTTGATTGGCAAGTACTTTAACCTCCTTTCTGTTATCTCTTGCTGTGCTGTTGTTCTCTGTATATTTATATATATATATTGGTTACATCTTTTTTCTGTAAATATTTTTATTGGACCCTTTTGACCTTTAGTAATAAATCTTTCCTTCTGAAAGTGTTGAACTGTTTCTATAGCTCTTCATTGCAATTTACGAATTCCTGCCTCTAAAAAGAGCGCTACTGTTTGTTTAACCATCTGTATAAACGGTCTGCGGTGGCAGTGTTATACAGATGATTATCTCAACCATTATAGTGTTATAGCTGATATCACCGAGGTTCCTCTTTCTCTGTACAAAAAAGAGGTGGTGTCAGTGTAAAGAGTTAATTGCGTAATTAACCTGACCCAGTAACAATCGCTTCCAGGCTGCCGGTACATAGATTGCGGTCCAATTAGCTGGAAAATTGTTGCGCAGCTGGGCATAGCATTGTTCTGCACGTGACATCGCGGTTTTAGATTGGCTGGTCCTTCGTTCACAAGTTTGGTGAGAAGGTCAAGGGTCTGACGCCGCGTTTGTCACACCTGGGTCAGGTGAGTGGTGTCCTCCAGTAGCGAGGGTGTTGGTGTTCTGCCTCCATCTCCAGTGGTTGGTTTCCCATAGCAACTGGGAACAACTCACGTTATGGAGACCCTCAGCCTCACTGCCTGGTACAGGAGAGAAGGAGAAGTGTGCACATATATGGTCCACACTAGGTGCACAACAGGACCCCATTCTGTCACTGGGAGTGAGGTGGCAGAGGTACACCAGTCAGGTGGAGTGGGCATAGGCCCAGTGGTGTTCCTCCTAAATGCAACAGTTACAGTGAGGTGTGTAGTGTCAGGGGATGCAGTATTTCACAGAGAGACTCTGTAAGGTTAATCACTACACACAGTGCACAGCTCATCTCTAAGTCGGGGGCCGCCATAAGGTTGATTTCACTTGAACATGACCTCCGCCTCATCCCAGGGCATTTATGAGTGCATGCTTGAAAAGGTACCCCATGTACAGGGTGTGAGACCTCCCCCACACTGCCAAAATAGCCTAAGAACTCAGTGGGCTTACAGTTACATACACAGCAAGCAAGGACCACCCATTGCACGGCCACATGTGAACCGGAACTCCCTAGTTTGAAGAGGGAAACTAACATAATTACTAACAGCACTAATGATGCACTTGCATTTCATTTTCTTTATATCATACAGAATGCTTTGTTGTATTCTTGCAAGTCCCTAAAGCAATGCATACCAAGGAGACAGAGCATAACTAAATAAAAATATTCATACATTTGTAGTAAGATAAGCTAAAGACTTAATTATATCTTTCCTAGTCAGACACTGAATTTTGGGATAAGATGCAAGCTGAATGGGAAGAAATGGCAAGACGGAATTGGATTTCTGACAGTTCAAACTGTTCAAACCAGACTGGAACTTCATCTAGAGAAACGGTATGTACACTTATACAAAGATCCTATTTTGTTCTTTGTTATATGAAATACATACTGCTGCTGATGTCATCAAATATCAAACTCTGACCTAGAATCTTTTCACAGCCCAGCAAATGCCAAACTCTACAGCATGCTGACAGCTTTGGCGTGATTGTTGATTAAAGTGCCTGAACTGCAGTATGTGGGTTACTGGAGATGGAAAATGAGCAAAACAATTTACGCTTATTCATAATTCAATTTTGGATGAGCTGTATACTCTAGCATGAAGCTTACAAATTAAATTCAAGAATTTCTTCAAAGCAACCATTAGTAAAATATTTTCTTCCACCAGCTCCTTTTTTTACTGGACATTTACAGCTACAAACCTCAGCTGTATATTTAAAAAAAGGCTGTTGATCACCATCAGGTATCTAAACAGCTTATGCTGTCCTTTCTGAGGGCATGCAAATGGAGCCATCCTAAAGGTAATGTTAGTGGCTTGAGCCCTGGATCTGGTGCTTCAGTTGAAAGACGATGTCTGAGCTTCTGCTGTGTTACTGTATCTTTAAGGAGAAAGGGTTGCCTACAAGTGAGACTGCTCTCTGTACATTGCTATCAATGCCCCATAGTTGGGAAAGTTCACCTTTGTAAAAAAATAATAATTGCACGTAAAAAAAAACGTTTTGTAGGAACCTGAAAAGCATAGCATCTGCTGATTGCGGGTACAATGCAGGGTTCCTGCAGACTGTTCTACAGACTGTCAGTGCATCTGTCTGCTCATACCTTGTACGGGCAGGCAGTTACACAATGATAGGAAGACTTGATGAACTACCTAGAGAGCTCACTGGGACCCTGGTATTTTATTGAGAACTACAAGCTGTCAGACGCAAAGGCTGTTGGCACTTGTAGTTCATTTATTCACAGACCTCTGTGAATAAATGCTGCAGCCATGTAGGCAGAGCCCCATGCAGCCACAATTTTTTCAAATTGTGATAGCGTGTGCAGGGAGAAGATCTCCAGCTTGCTGTCACAATGAGGGGGGTAAAGCGAGAGGCTGCAGAAGTGGGAACATGTTACATATTCCACCCTAAAAATGGATGGAACATGTAATGTTCCCAAAGTTGAACTTATGCTTTAGGAACCTTATTATCAAAGTTGCCTTTGGTGGCAGTATGGCTTCCACATGTATTTGCAATTGAATGCAACTAAAACCCTTGTTTTTATTTTGCCGATTGAAGCTGATAAGTTGAGGGGGGGTCCCCATTGCTAGCTTGAAAGTATGCTTGAGACCCTCTTTGTACTGAGCAGTAGAAACCAGACAGAATTTCTAGCCCTTGCCAACTAGATCCAAAGTTAAAAAACTAATTTTGACTGAAGTTGGGCTATAACCAGCGACAGACTGACCATTCGAGCACTCGGGCACTGCCCAAGGGCCTGGGTCAGTAGGGGGCCCCATGAGATGCCCCTGGTACCTTTTTAATTGACTTTTTCATAGGCTTTGTTGGGTGTGGGCAATGACACAGGGGCCCCATGATCCCCTATTGCCCAGGGGCACCATGAGTTGTCAGTCCGCCCCTGGCTATAATGCATGTTGAAATGCACAAGGAGTAATGCCAATACTCTTCTAAAAGTGGTCCAGGATCCTCCAGTTAAATGCAATAGTCATCTATACAAAGCAGTAAGCGAGAAAAATGTAAATCACAAACATAAACCAGCAAGAGAAACAATCTGAGGAATGGCTGCAAGCCATATATTTCTTCCCCATTGCAGAGTTCATGGACACAGTGATGCATCATGCCATACATACTTCCAGTGGATGGTATGTACAGATCCAAATATGGCCAGTCTTTCAAATACTGAGGCAGAAATTACAACAGTGTATAGCAGTCACATCCTTAAGGGGTGTCTACCTAGTAATAGTCCTATGTGTATGACACTGGTAGTATAAATGCCTTGAAGACATGGCCAAAGTTGAATATAGTAATACCAGCTTGGAATATGGCAGTCACACCACTGCTGGATGTCTTACAAGTAATCCTCCCATAATGCAAAACATATAGAGAGATATATGACCAGTTCGTCAAGCAAACAGTTCAGCACAGCTTTGCAAAAAGCATGAAAACATGTGCGCATCCTATGGTGTAACTGTAGGATAGCTTTTCAAAGAACATAACCACATGCTATGGTGTAACTGTAAAATAGTAACTGTGTGCTTGCAGGTAATCAATCTAAATGGTTGGAATGTAACAGATGTATACTTGTGCCCATATTAATTCCAATGGATAATGTTCTGAAGTTATGAGTATCTAAACAAGCACCACCATCTGTAGTTCTGGGCACGTGCTGATATTAAGCAGTGATGACATATACTTGGCATACAGTATACTGAAGCAAGATACAATGTACTGAAGCAACAGCCATGATAAGTCCTGCACAAGGATGGTAATCAAGGGAAACCAATGGGAGCCTGACCAGTTTTTCACCAGCATTGCTACAGTATATCTCATATTTGGGAACTCAAAATTAAAAAAAAATGAGAAAAATGTTTTGCCTGATGTTGAGCTATAACTCATGATATAAAAGCACTAAGGTAATCAGGGATCAGGGTGCAGGTATTTATTGTATTACAAAGTAATGTTGCTTTTGGCCTCTTGCACACAATACTCATGTTTCAGCATCAGCATTTCAGGCATTTGTTTTTCCCTTATTCGCATTCGCACGTACAATATATTCCTAGGCAAAATCCATTAATATTTATGCTCATATGTGCGTACCGGTGCTAATTACTGACCAGGAACGCACATTCTTTTCTTTTTTTTTTCTTACTCAAGAATATGTAGGGTTTGTTTACATGCTTGTGTGAACAGGCACATTATAAACAATGGGCTACATTTTAGATCAGTTTAAAAAAACAACGCTGTACTGAGCTTTTTCAAACTTCAGTGTGCACGAGGCCTTAAAGTTCTTTTCTCATAGTGTATAGACTGTCTGAAATCAATGCACTTCAAATAACCAACAGCTAGTTGTAGTTATCCATAGTTAACTGGACGTATTCTCTACTGCTGAGGATGTTTCTGAAGCTTATCCAAGCCACTTCCTCAATTGTAATATGTGTCAGAAATGCTTATATAGAATGCATCAGTTAAACTATAGATAAGCGTGCATATAAAATTTGAAAGTCATATAAGTCGTAAAAATCATGAATTCCAAATGTGTACTTAGATAGCATATGCTCTAGTTTAGGTCTGATCTAATGACAGAGATAAAGAGGGGCCCACAATATGGCTCTCCCTTTCTTCTCTTCCTTTAATGTGGTGCCAATTTGCTAGGATGAAATCTATGTTTCTGGTGAAATGCGACCATTGATTCTGGTAGTATTATGTCACAATATTGATAGAAAAGTATGAGCCTAGTGATTCACAACAAGTGATAACTGCCAACATCCCCAGAATGCAAATATAGGACATGAAAGGTAAGTGCAAATCCCCTTTGGATTTTAAAGGCAGAAACAAAATTGGAAAAATCTCTAAAAGACCAAATGTCAATCTTTATTCGTTAACACATTCATTAATAAAAATTTGGCTCGAGGGCCTATAAAATCTTTCAGTGGTTCAACTGGAGTTAAACATACAGTACAAAAGACTGGACATTGAACATATTCCCTTATGGAATACAAATACACCGATAAAGATTTCCAAGATTAATACATCTTGGTTAGTAGCGGTGTAGTCTTCCAATAACTCCCAACATGTTTCAGAACTGAGTTCCTTCTTTAGGTGAACCCATCTGTTCCCTGAAGAAGAAACTCAGTCCTGAAACATGTTGGGAGCTATTGGAAGACCACACCTATAGTTGCAAGAAAAAGTATGTGAACCCCTTGGGATTACGTGGAGTTTTGCATAAATTGGGCATAAAATGTGCTCTGAACGTCATCTAAGTCACAACAATAGAAGAACACAGTCTGCTGAACATAATACTACACAAACATTAGATGTTGCCATGGTTTAATTGCACATAACATGTAAACATTCACAGTGCAGGGAGGAAAAAGTATGTGAACCTTTGGACTTAATAACTGGTTGACCCTCCTTTGGCAGCAATAACCTCAACCAAACATTTCCTGTAGTTGCAGATCAGACCTGCACAACGATCTGGAGTCATTTTGGACCACTCCTCTTCACAAAACTGTTTCAGTGTAGCAATATTCTTGGGATGTCTGGTGTGAATCGCTCTCTTAAGGTCATGCCACAGCATTTCAATCGGGTTGAGGTCAGGACTCTGACTGGGCCACTCCAGAAGGCGTATTCTGTGCTGTTGCAGC
Source organism: Staurois parvus (assembly GCF_062004578.1). Lineage (NCBI taxonomy): Eukaryota > Metazoa > Chordata > Amphibia > Anura > Ranidae > Staurois > Staurois parvus. The sequence goes on along the minus strand of NW_028317951.1, from coordinate 24,613,875 downwards.
CATTGTTTTGTTGAATTACTTGTATGCTTTGGGTCATTGTCCTGTTGCATCCCCCATCCTCTGCGGAGCTTCAGTTGGCGGACAGATGGTCGTACGTTTTCCTGCAAAATGTCCTGATAAACTCTGGAATTCATTTTCCCAATGACAACAATCCGTCCAGGCCCTGAGGCAGCAAAGCAGCCCCAAACCATGATGCTCCCTCCGCCATGTTTCACAGTGGGGATGAGGTTTTGATGTCGGTGTGCTGCGCCTTTTTTTCTCCACACATAGTGTTGTGTGTTCTTCCCAAACAACTCAATCTTGGTTTCATCTGTCCACAGTATATTTTGCCAGTAGTGCTGTGGAACATCCAGGTGCTCTTTTGCAAACTTCAAACGTGCTGCAATATTCTTTTTGGACAGCAATGGTTTCCTCCGTGGTGTCCTCCCATGTACTCCATTCTTGTTTAATGTTTTCCTTATTGTAGATGTGTCAACAAAAATGTTAGCATGTGCCAGAGATTTCTGTAGGTCTTTAGCTGACACTCTGGGATTCTTCTTTACCTCATGCAGCATTCTGCGCTGTGCTCTTGCAGTCATTTTTACAGGACGACCACGCCTAGGGAGAGTAGCAACAGTGCTAAACCTTCTCCATTTGTAGACAGTCTGTCTTACCGTGGACACATGAACATCAAGGCTTTTGGAGATACTTTTGTAACCCTTTCCAGCTTCATGCAAGTCAACAATTCTTGATGGTAGGTCTTCTGAGAGCTCTTTTCTGCGAGGCATGGTTCACATCAGACAGTGCTTCTTGAAACCAGTAAACCCAAAACAGGTGTGTGTTTTTTAAGGGCAGGACAGCTGTCAGCAACACATCCAATATCATCACACTGATTGGAGTCAAGGTTGGCTCACTCCTGGCTGCAATTAGCTCTGGGAGAAGTCATTAAGCTAGGGCCTCACATACTTTTTCCTCCCTGCACTGTGAATGTTTACATGTTATGTGCAATTAAACCATGGCAACATCTAATGTTTGTGTAGTATTATGTTCAGCAGACTGTGTTCTTCTATGGTTGTGACTTAGATGACATTCAGAGCACATTTTATGCCCAATTCATGCAAAACTCCATGTAATCCCAAGGGGTTCACATACTTTTTCTTGCAACTGTATACTAAGCAAGATATATTCATATATTTGTACTGTATGCGTAACTCCAAGTGTTGCAATATTGTGGCATATGCAATATTACATCATTCATTATTTGCAACATTATACCTGGTGTTGTGCTTGTTCCAGTAACATGGCACTGCTGTATCTTTACTAATACCTTGTCCTTGTGGCTTGGTAGTTTGTCACCACTCTAGAAATATTGGAATTTAGTACAGCGTGGCAGGTACCATTTGAAAATATGTCAAAAGGTAGCATGTAATCCAAGCTAGTCCTGAATCAGTATTAAGGGCCTGCAAATGGCTTGTGCAAGTCATCAATATTGCCATATAAATGGCTTGCTGAGTCATCGTTAAGATCAGTGAACTGAGCCATGCAGCCATTATTAGGGTCAGATAAATGGTCCATGCAGTCATCACTAAATTCATGTATTTGGCTTAAAAAGCCATCGTTATGGTCATGTTTATGATTTGTGCACTCATCATTAGAGCTGTAAATGGCTTGGGGACTCATCATTAGAGCCATATACTGTACATGATTTATGCAGTTATCATTACTGTCAAGCGTATCACTTGTGTAGTCATCATTATGGTCGTTCATATACAGTATATGGCTTGTAAAGTCATTATTATGGTCATGTATAGGGCAACAAAATGGTCATGCATATAGTTTGTTCAATTATCATTAGTGTCAATATTAACTTCTTTCTAAGTTTTCCTGGATGAATTGAAGTATGCTCAAAAACTACAGCAAAATGAAGAGCACTACAGAAAGACATCAGGCACAGGGCAAATTCCCATGTCCACACTGATTATTGGTTTAGATTTTAGGCTGACTGCAAAATAATTTCTTTTTACATGTGTAGCTTTAACGGAGATCATTTTTATATTGATTAGCTCCTAAACTGTATGCAGTGCTAGCACAGAGTTAGTTTTGTTTTTCTCAAAAGCTAAAAATGTAGATGTATTTTTATAAAACAGTGAACCTGGCTTTTAACAAACATTCACTGCAATTGAATATTCGTGGTGCATGTGATTTAAATTACAGTGACTAATTTACCATTAATGAATGTTTGGTGAAAGTTACAGTGACATTCTGCTTATTATAAACCATAAAAGCAGCTTTTTAAATTTAATAAACACGTGATATCTGCCGCTGTTTTGTTTTAGGGTTATTATTTCCACATGGATAATCCATTTAGGGAATGTTCTGCGGCCTTTGAAGAAGGTATGAAGAAATTTAAAGAAGGAGATTTGCCTTTGACAGTTTTATACCTGGAAGCTGCCATTTTGCAAGACCCAAATGATGCTGAGGTAGAGTTCTGTCACTTCCTGTTTCTTTTCAATATTTTAGTAAGATCAGTTCTATTAACTACTTGCCGACGTACCTGTACGTAGCGGTGCATACTGTTGTCATATCTCACAGCAAACATAACAGTCCTTTTCCAGAGAGATTTAATCAGCTCAGAGGCAATCCATAAAACAGAGGTACAGACAAGGCAGATGACAGGGTACTTACAATATTCATATAATCATCAGACACCATCAGAGAACCCACTTTCTCCTGTCACACTTTCTCCTGTCACACTTTCTCCTGTCACACTTTCTCCTGACACAACTCAACCAAAAAACCTTCCCTAATATACACATTTTCCCATTGACCAAAGTGTTGAGCAATCTTATAGGTTGGTTTTATGAGCATGTTTGATCTTATGTGTCTCAAACAACATGTCTAGACCCAGAACAGCTGTATGCATAGATTTTAATTAAAAAGTTAAATGGATACTCTTTGTCTTGTTTATGGCAAAACTGCAGTCTTTAACATCCTTGTACAAAGATGGACACGACACCCACGTTGAAATTATCTTCACCACAAAAAAGTACACTATGAATATTTAAGACCTTTCCAAATCTAATCTTACAAACTTGCATTTTACAATGCTGGTAGATTTGCAAATAACCTGCTCTGAAACTCCCTGAAACCCCTGACTCTCCACATATTTATCCAAAAACTGGTTAACTCAACATAAAAAAGGTAAAGTAGTTACCTTGTGCATAAATTAACATAGTAAGGAGTCCTTGGCTATCCTTTTCATCAATAACATAAATATACACCATATGTGTGTATGTATGTATATATATATCCTTCGCATATGCACACTGGCACTCCCCCTGGGGCGCGCAGCATCATGGTCCTGTGACCGGACACAGCGGATTACAGTGCTTGGTACCCCATGTGATTGCTATGACCAATCATAGCAACCACATAATAGCATGTTTTTCATTTACTTTCTTCATTTTCAAAAACATTGTGACAAAAAATTACAAAAAAACTTGCCATGCCTCTTACTAAATACATTGGACTGTCTACTTTCAAAAAAAGGGTCATTTGGCCGGTATTTGTATTGTCCTGGCATTTTAGGGAATCAAGTAATGATATAGGCCAGTGGTCTCCAAACTGTGGCCCGGGGGCCAGATGCGGCCCTTTGCTTGCTGTTATGCTACCCACAGGGCATTATTCCTCCCACTGCTAGCAACTTTGTGGCATAGTTCCTACCACTGATACAGACAGTGGAGCACCATTCTTCCCACTGACTCCAAAGATGGGGCACTATTCCTTCTACTAATACCAATGGTGGGGCACTATTCCTCCCATTGACACTAACGATGGGGCACTATTACTCTCATTGACACCAATGATGGGACACTATTGCTCCCATTGACACCAATGATGGGGCACTATTCCTTCCACTGACATCAATGGTGGGGCACTATTACTTCCACTGACACCAATGATGGGGCATTATTCCTTCCACTGACACCAATGATGGAGCACTATTCCTCCCATTGATACCAATAATGGGACACTATTCCTCTAATTGATACCAATGATGGGGCATTCCTTACTCACACTGACATCAGGACATTTTCTTCTTCCACTGGCCACAGTCTGGCCCCCCTAAAATTTGAAGGACAGTAAACTGGCCCTTTGTTTAGAAAGTTTGGAGACATCTGATATAGGCAGTCAGTACATCAGGACTGATCTATTTTCAAATATTTATGCCATGCTTTGTAGGCTCAATAACTTTCACACAGACTAAATAATATACACTAATTTGGGGTAATTTTATCCCAGAAATATAGCAGACTACATTTTGGCCTACATTTATGGTTATTTGTTTGCAAAATGTTATAACAGAAACTAAGAAACATTTGGGCAAACAATAAAAAAACACTGGTGATTAAATATCACCAAGAAAAAGTTCTATTTGTGTGAAAAAGTATATAAATTTCATTCGGGTACAGTGTTGCATGTTTGAGCAATTGCCAGATAAAGTAGTACAATGCTGAATAGCAAAAAACATTACCTGGTCATGAAAGGGTAAAACCTTCCAGAGGTCAAGTGGTTAAACAAAAGGTATAAAAGATAGCAATGTGTAATTACCCATAGCAATCAGATTTCAGGGTTTTGTAAGAGTTAGGACAATAAAAACTAATTTCAGTCTTTGTGTCAAGGGTTAATGCACATCACAAAATCTGTTCTGCAATTATAAATAAAGGCATATAAATGTCAGAGAAAGCACCTTTTGTGTGCAAAGCCCGGAAGTTAAAACCTTGCATGCTAACTAGAAAAAAAAAGGCAAACGTCATAAGCGCAATTAGATGGTAGGGAATGGATTAGAGTATAAAAGCCAATTAGCAAATTATTTCTTGAGATCACCCCTGCTAATCCGGACAATGGAAATTCCAGGAAGGATCTGCAGTAGTATAGATTGGAAGATAGTTAAAATGGAAAGATTAACCTACGGTAATCTCCATCTTTTATTCTCTCACAGACCTAACAGTCAGGTTCCTATTATAGTAATTTCCACAAAATGCCTTATTTTTGCTTGAATGTACCAAATATTCTGTCTGTTAAGAATATTGATGTTAATATGTTTTCCTTTCCATATTTCCATCTCGTCCTTCTCTCTCCTTTTTTTTTGTGCTAAAACTTTGTTAGGCTTGGCAGTACCTTGGTATCACTCAAGCAGAGAATGAAAATGAACAGTCTGCTATTGTCTCTCTACAGAGGTAATTAAGAGAACATTCTTTGAATATTTTCTTAACATATTTTTTTTTAATCAAACCTCTTTAACTACAGTATTTCCATGTTTGGTTGTTTTAATCATCTTTTATGTCACTTTGTGGTTTCTGAAGGAAGGGATCTGCAGGGAGCCTTATGTCACATCCTAATGACATAGGGCACCATGCAAAACTAAATGTCCCAACAGCCCTCAGCCTTCACACACATTACAGTCTAGGAAGAGGTGAATGGGTGTGTGGGCAGTGAAAGGGATCAGAGAACTCCCCTGTCATCATTCTCTTGTTACTGTTCGGTGGGATTTATGGGCTAGGCAGAGAGAGACAATTGTGTGGGCAGCGACTGAGCGCAGCAAGCTTCCTTGTCATCTCTCTGATGTAGTTGCTGACAGCAGCTGGGGTGAAAAAGACATCAAGAGCTGCGTGGACAGTGTCAGGGGAGGACAGAGCTCTCACGTCATTGCTCTCATCTAACTGCTGGGTGATACTGATGAGTGAAGGTAAAGAGAGACCCACAGGTTCTGGGGGAAAAGGAACCTGATGGTCACATATCCTCCACCTAGTCTTCAGGGTAGGCCTGAGAACCCACATCCTCCATCCAGTGAAAAAAACACACACAAAAATGAAAAGGTAACAAATGTGAGGAGAAAAATAAATAAATAGTGGCCATGCATTGTGCACTGGCTCATTCTTGCACAAAGTGCAGCGGTCAGGATCTCCAGCAGTCTGAGCCCCCCCCCCCCCCCAACACAGTGCTCCACTCATTAACCCTGCTTAGGGAGACAAAATGCTGTTGATTAGAACACAACAGTTGTGGCTGGCATAGTACCACGGGATTGGCGTAAGGTCAACATGGTGCCTATATTTAAAAAGGGGTCAAAGGCTTTACCAAGTAACTATAGACTTGTTTGTTTAACTTCTTTAGTTGGGAAGATACTGGAGAGTTTGATGAAAGACCACATAGATGAGTTCTTGCTAGAAAAAAATATTTTAAGTAACAGCATGGATTCATGAAAGACAGAAGTTGTCAAACAAATCTAATTTCTTTTTATGAGGAGGTGAGCAAAACTTTAGAGGGGTGGCTGTGGACGTAGTTTACTTGGATTTTTCAAAAGCAGTTGACAGTCTGCAGGGTTGAAATAATCAGTTTGTAAATGGATAGAAAACTGGCTAAAAGATCGTATTCAGAGAGAAGTGGTTAATGATTCATACTCTGAATGGTCTAGGGTTGTTAGTGGTGTACCCCAAGGTTCAGTGTTGGGACCCTTGATTTTTAATATATTTATAAACGATATAGGGTCTGAGATTAAAAGTACTATTTTAGTGTTTGCAGATGACACCAAGATATGCAGTGGAATAACGTCCTTACAGGATGTCTCCAACTTACAAGCCAACCTCAAAGCGTTATTTAACTAAGCAACTATGTGCCAAATAAGGTTTAATGTTGATAAATGTAAGGTTCTGCACTTGGGGAATAAGAATATGCATACATCATACATACTAGGGGGGGTACAACTGGGGGAATCAATGGTGGAGAAGGATCTGGGAGTTCTGGTAGATCACAAGCTTAATAATGGCATGCAATGCCAAGCTGAGGTTTCCAAAGCGAGCAAAATCCTCTCTTGTATGAAAAGAGGTATAGACTCCAGAGAGAGATATCATATTACCCCTGTACAGATCACTAGTAACACCTCATCTGGAATATGCAATTCCGTTTTGGGCTCCAATTCACAAAAAGGATATTGGGCAAATGGAGAAAGTGCAGAGAAGGGCAACCAAACTGATAAGAGGCATGGAGGAGCTCAGCTATGAGGAAAGATTAGAGGAACTGAATTTATTCTCTCTTGAGAAGAGGAGATTAAGGGGTGATATGATCAACATGTATAAATACTGTACACCGAGTTCACTATATGAACCTTTGATGTAGAGGTATTCACCCTGTGATCATCACAGAGGACAAGGGGGCACTCTTTACGTCTGGAGGAAAAGAGATTTAATCTCCAAATACGGGAAGGTTTCTTCACAGTAAGAGGGGTGAATATGTGGAATAAACTCCCTCGAGAGCTGGTTCTGGCCAGCTCAGTAAATGGTTTTAAAAAAGATCTGGATTCCTTCCTAAATGTACATAATTAAACTGGATACTAATATTTATAGGTAAAGTTGATCCAGGGATAAGGAAGTCATTTTAAATCCCCTGCAAGAGCAAATTGGATCAAGCTTTATTGGGGTTTTTAGCCTACCTCTGGATCAACTGTGGATGTAGGATTGTGTATATAGGATTGTATATTCTTTCCCCCTTTTTAATTGTTGAACTAAATGGACATGTCTTTTTTTTCAACTGGACCAGCTATGCAACTATATGACTTTGCAGGGGGCATGTGGGACCCCTGAAGGTCCAGACCACTATGCTCTGTCTAGATCATTAGCATTATGCTGGCACAGGCTAGTTTAACAGAGGGCTATAATAGCACACAAAATAGAAGAAAACATTGACAAAATCTTTTCTTTTTATGCATCCTAATAAAACAGAGCTTCAGTTAAGCTTTAAAATGAGTATAACAAGTATCAATTGTGATCTGGGGATGTTTACTCTCTTGGAAGATGCATTTTTTAAGCAAGTTCACATCAGTCTGAACTATTTTTCAGGGCTTGTTAGCCCATTTTCAATAAACAGAAAAACAAAGTGTTTACAAGGTTTCCCACACAGGGAAGCTTCACAAAGCAGCAACAAAAATGCTAGCCCACCTGGCCACATTCAGCAGCTCAACCATTGTTAGCAAAGGTCTCCCTAACCTCAGGTTCCCTCAGCCTTAGTTGCAGTACCTCGCAGCATGGGGCCCACTCCTGACCTCCAAATAGGGTTCTCCAGCCCCTCTGAGATTGCTCGCTCTTTCAGAGACTTCCAATAGCTCCGCGGAATAGCTAGCCGCTTCAGGTTTCTCTGCCTCCCAGACCCTCTCTTGGTCTCCCAGGCCTTTGTAGCTGTCCTGACTTTGGGCAAGAAGTCCCTTATACTGTACAAGGGATGCAGTCTCTGACAGGAACAACCAGATCTCCTGACAGAGCTCGGTCTCCAAATGGCAGCTACTCCAACTGCAACAGCCCTGAGCTACTCTCAGATCTGGCAAAGCCCAGACATGATTGAAGGTTCCTTTCCACCCAAGGCACTTCAGAACCTTTAAACTCCAGGCCCTGATCCAGGATTACAAAACCCAGATTTTTCTAATCTCCCAATAAATATGCCAGCACCTCTCAAACCATAACTTTGAGAATCCTGTGTCCTTTCTGTACCAGTTTACCAAACTCAATCCGTGGCCGGGCCTCACACTGTCACACTATATATACTAAGGTCCAGTGATATAAAGAGTTATATATAGCATACTCAGTGATTTATATCATATAATTGTAGATGCAAATTATCAGCACATGTAAACACATAATCAGACTATTTAGGATGTGAAAAAGCAAAGCATGTTTACCTAGCTCAAATGTCAGGGAGATTGGCATCTTTCTTTGCTTAATCAGAGTCGCATCTTTTTCTGTGACATCATGTTCATAAACATTGTTTAACAAGTTAATAATTTGTGTTTCGCAATTACATAGCAAATTATCTTGACGTGGTTTTAAAAGTCATAATGAAAGTGGTTGTAAAGGCTGAAGGTTTCTACCTTCATGCATTCTATGCATGAAAGTAATAAAACCTTCAGTGTGCAGCTCCTGGCGCAGCCCCCTATAGACACACAGAGGTGGCTCGGGGGGCGAAGACACACATGTGCCCCCAGAGCAAGCAGCTTTCTCTGGGGGCACTCAGCAGGGGGGAGGGGCCAGAAGTGGTGGGGGACTCAAGAAGAGGAGGATCGAGGCTGCTCTGTGCAAAACCATTGCATAGAGCAGGTAAGTATGTCATGTTTATTATTTTAAAAAAAAAACTTGAACCTTTAAAAACACTTGAACACCATAAAACCAAAGAAATGATCTGTGGTGTTTACTTTTATTAGACAAAATAGTTGATGCCATAGTGACTGTGCAGTGGCACTGGGTAATTGTATTTTCTCATGATAATTTTATTATCAGGCTTCCAACAGTTTCTGTTACATGTGAAAAAGTAAGTGCTCCTCAAGAAAACTGATGACTTTTCAACATGTTTAAATAGGTAAACATTATATCTTGATTCAGAAAGTGCCAACCGATAATGGTGATATACTTGAACAGCCCATTTGCCCTAAGTAAATCAGCCCCAGTGTATTCATTTGCATGATCTAAATAAACAAAAATGCAGATATGTCATATGTAAAAAGTAAATACACTTCTAATTTACCACCGCTTTAAATCCATGAATTTAGAATTGGGTGTTCCAGATCAGGTGCCAGTGATTGAAACCTTCTTAGGGAATATGCAGATACAACCTCCTTTTTTTTTAAACCTCAGATATCTAGGGGCTGATGTTCTCTTTGTTATTGACATGTGTGATGTCATCATGAGAAGATCAATGGAGCTATCTGATGCCCAGTGTAAGGAAAAGAATCTATACGACTAATTTGTGAGGATTGGCCAGCCCAACAAAGTCAACCCATGAGCTTACCTTTTGATGCTTAAAACATTTTTCAAGAACTCCAAAAATTCAGTGTAGGGCGTTTACGTAACTCTTGCAACAGTTGGTGTCAAAGTGCATGCATTTACCAAAAGAAAGTCTTTAAAGAAACAACAATTGAGCAGGATTACAAATAGAAGAAAACACCATGGGTAAAGGGGGCTTTAAAGGCACAACATACTGAAAACAATCAGGTACTTAAAATGAACACATCATTATTATTTTCAGATTCAAAGCATCCACTTGCATTAAAAATATTATACACAGGCTGTATATTTGATCAACATCTACATATATTGCTCTCCTCAGAACTCGTATGGTCATGTGTATAACAGGGAATGTCCCAACATGTTTATTCCAAGCAAAACATATATTGTGCCCAAATTTCCAACACGTTTCAAGACTTGCTTATCCTCAGGGAAAATACATTGAAAAGAAATGATGAGGGGATTTGTAATGAACAGCCTGCAAAAAGTACATAAAGCAAGTTCATCTGTGTATTACTGTGATGGCCACAGGGGGACGAGAAATATTGGTGCCCACAGAAATCCTGAAATCGCTTCACAGCATTCAGCAGCATGGCCAACTGCAACCAACCACAGGGGAGGACAGCAGCAGGGTCATCTTAAAGCTGAACTCCAAAAAAACTGATTAATATACACATTAAACACATATAAAGGAGCTGTTTTACCAGCCAAAGGATTTGTTTTTCTGTCCATCTAGTCCTGAGATTTACATACCCCTGCCCCACAGCACAGACCTGTCTGGCCGAGAGGGGGGCCTGATCATTCTCTGTAGTAGTATCATTTGAAATTGCAGATCCCCTCCCCCACCCCAATGCAGTGAATGGACAGTAAAAGAAGAAAAAGCACACTGATGAGCCCATCTCTCTGTCACTCTGCTCTCTCCTGTCTCCTCCTATCAGCATGCTTTTTGCCCTGCAGCACACCTGATTGATTCCTTTTGCTGCTTCTTCCTTTCTCTCTCTAAGCTCTGTTGTAGAGACTACAAGGAGCTGTTACCAAGCAAAACTCAGGTACTTACAAGGCCTGCATTTAAGGAAAACACAATCAATGATATATTGATAAATACACATCTGTATTCGCTGATATGGAGGTTTATTTCATATTTCCCTTTTCAACTTTTGATTTTATAACAGTAATGATTTTTATTTTATTTTAGTGACTTTTGTGAGTGTGTGTCTGCTCCCACTATATAGTTTTTTTCAATCTCAGTGTGTGTTCAACATATATTTCTCCTTGCAATCTAAAAGCAATAAGCCCCTTTTTTATCTAACAGCTGGGGGTTCAGGTTTGTTAGAGTGTTCTATACATGCTATTTGTGAGGACTCCTCTGATGGTGATCTGATGGCCCCTAAGTGCTTTTGCAAAGCTACATTAAATTGTATTGCCATCTTTGCATTCACAATTGAGAAAACCCCATTATATGTTTGTTATGTGTTCCCATTCACACAGCAAGCATAAAAAATTAAATATTTCTTACCTTTAAGATGTTTCTCAGGAGGAGGTGTCATGGCTGGCTGCAGGGATTTGTGAAGAATGTCAGAGTGAGTCTGTCCCAAGTCTTACTTCATTAACATACAATGCAAGAAACCTAGACCATAAACTCTGTTAGAACAGACAGTGTTCAAATCTAGTTAATGAAGATCTACCTGCACAGTACAGACAGGGTTGATTATGGAAAACATAGCTGAATTTGGCAAAAAAAGGGAAAATACACTTGAAGTTGTGTCTTTTATATCTGCTTGGAGTTTATCTTTAGGTTGGGTTCACACTGACGTGGTGCAGAATTCGCAGCGTTTTCTGTGCGAATTCCGCACCGCATCAGAATCGCACCCCGCTCATACAAACCGATGCGGTTGTGTATGTTACGTTAACAACACTCCAAAATTGGTCCGCAAAACACGGTGCGCTGTGCAGAATCGGATCGCATAGGTGTAAATACCCATGCAATCCGATTCTAGTGCGGACCCAAAAAAGGGTCCTGCACCTTTTTTGGTGCGGGTGCGGTGCGATTGGAGCCATACATAATGTATGGCTCCAATCGCACTGCACACAAATCGCATGTGATTTGCACAGGAATGCGGTGAGATTCCTGTGTGAATCACATGCGATGTACCGCACCGCATTAATGTGAACCTAGAATCAAGGATTAAATGTTAGATTTATTTTCAGTGTTAGGCTGCATTCACACTGAGCTGAGCGTTTTTCAGGTGTTTTTGAGCATTTTTATGAGCAGATCTGCAAATATTATAGGTGTTTTTTCAGGCGTTTTTCATTTAGGCATTTTTGCTGTGGCCAATAGAAATAGCTGCTGTTTGAACTGAAAATGCCTGCAAAAATGTTGGGAAAAATGCTCATTCCCAAATAATGGGATTTTACTTGTTGAGCATTTTTGAGCATCGAGCTTTGAGCTGAAAGACGCTCAAGTTTGAACGGGGACAAAGATGTGATGGTTGCATTCATTTTCTTTTCTTTATTTTCATCTTGTGATCCAGCCAGTAAGTCTGTTGCTTTTCAACAGAACAAGCTCTCCTGCAAATGTAACAGTTAGAGTGTTGAGACAAACTATTTACAACGACAGGGATGATTACAAAGATCAACTTTTATATTTTTTTCATGTAAAACCTTTATCCCAAAAGAAAACAAATCGTTGCTGTAATTGCTTGTGTAAGGCTAAGTTCACACTAGCTTTGTAGGCAGCCATTTTGCAGGAATTTGAGGGGCGTTTTTAACGCTCCTCAAACGCCTATGAAAATTATACACATGGCAGCACACAGTGCTGTTCACACTGAAGCATTAGCGTTGTGGCAAAATTGACACCTCATGTCAAATCAGGAGAAGTTGAAGCCCTTCAATGCCACCCATTCTAGTCTATGGTGACAATCCTCAAATGCCTGGCAGGCGTTTGCATGGCTCTTATACCGTTAACTTCATTATAGGCATTTGTGGTGAGGTTTTAACGCTTGGAAAACGCCTGTCAAAAGTTTGGGGAGTGTTTGGGGAGCGCTTCCCAAACGCCTGTCTAATGCCCGTCAAACTCTATAGCGGTGTTTGGGAAGAGTAAGAAATTAGTCAAGTGTGAACGAGCCCTAACTGAAGCGTGGCTTCAATTTGTTAGTGTATCTAAATCTTGTACATCTAACACTACCCTCCCCCCAGAGTGACAATGCTGCTTTCCAAAGGTGCCCCTGTGCTCATTCATCCAGAGTGGGGGCACTCTGATACAGAAGGTGTGTTACTGGCCAGATCACTAGGTGAAAATAGAAAAATGCCTAAAAGAAGAAAACTAATGAAGCCATCACATCCAAGGTTAGGTAAGCTGCAAAATATTACCTTTTTAGTTTTGGGTTTAATATCACACTACCAACTGGAGAGTTGTAAAGCCTACATCAGTCTGGTAAATACATGAACAAACTACTATTTCATCTCAAGCTGCCCATTTGCTTACCCCGAGCTGCCTATTTGCCAACCCTGAGATGGACATTATGCTTCCTCTAGCACTGTCTCCAAGCCCTCTATCTAGAACATAACTTACACTGGAAAGGAACCTCATTTATGGATGGTGTTAGAGGGGACAGTTCTTCAGAGCATCTTATGCATAACTAAGGGAAGTATTTCTAGAGGATGAATGGACAAAGAGGCAGCTCCTAAAAAGGAGAAATGTGTCATTAGGTGCATACATGAGGGTCCAAATTAGGTGGGCAGGAGGCAGCATTCCTTGGATATACAGTGTATGAGATTGGCGGTGCATGAATATATAAAAAAGTTCCTGTTTATGGAATGGTAAAGCATCTGCAGGCTTATGCATGAATTGCTGCTTCTAAGGTAATATCAATGTTATTTCTGACATTATAATGGTACTACTACTGACTTCGTACTGTAATAGTACAATTGATGTTACAGTGCTGCCAATGTGATATCAGTTCTTTTTCTGAAATGTTATTGGTATTGTCACTGACAAATCTCTCAACCCATGTGGTTTTATATGCCTCAGAATGAAGATTATTTAGTTTGATCCATGCTTGCAACCTCACCATACCAATGGTGCATGGATATACCCGGTTTGTCAGTGCTGGGTTAGAAAGCTGCATACGTGTCTCTAAGGCTACGTTCACACTAGCATTGTGTGCAGGCAGCAGTTTTTACCGCTTCCCAAACGCCTCTGACAACTCTGCACATTACAGCACGTGGTGCTGTTCTAACGGGAGCGTTTGCGTCGCGTCACGGCAAAACTGACGCCTCTGGTCGAGTCAGGAGGCATTGAAGCCTCCTATTCTCGTCTATGGTGCCGCTCTGCAAACGCCCGGCGTATGCGGTGTGGTTGCAAGGCGGTTGCGGTGCATTTGCGGAGCGGTAACACCACTCAAACTGCATTATAGGCGTTTGTGGGGCGTTATTAATGCTCGGCAAACACCTAGCAACCACCGCTAAACTGCGCATGCAGCGTTTGCGGAGCATTTGCCGAGCGTTAAAAAACGCTCCACAAACGCTGGACCAACGCTTGCCAAATGCTATAGGGGCATTTGGCAAGCGTTGGTAAAACAGCCAAGTGTGAACAAGCCCTTAGTGACAGCAATTCTGAGATAGCAATGCAAGAAGGATATCTTGTGCAGCTTTGCATTCCTTTGGATGGTAGCTATAGTGTTAATATATTTGGTAGCAGCATGGGAGGACACAGTTTAGGTCTAGCTTGTGGTCAGGAAAAGCCACAGTTAGTCATTTAAAGTTACATAGTTAGTTTGGCTGAAAAAAGTCCATCCAGTTCAACCATAAAAAAAGTTATAATCCTATACCCACAGTTGATCCAGAGGAAGGCAAAAAAAACAGCAAAGCATGATCCAATTTTCTCCTGCAGGGAAAAAAACTCCTTCCTGATCCCCCGAGAGGCAATCGGATATTCCCTGGATCAACTTTACCTATAAATGTTAGTATCCAGTTATATTCTGTATATCTAGGAAAGAATCCAGGCCTTTTTTAAAGCAATAGATTGAGCTGGCCAGAACCAACTCTTGAGGGAGTCTATTCCACATTTTCACAGCTCTCACTGTGAAGAAACCTTTCCGTGTTTGGAGATTAAATTTATTTTCCTCCAGACGTAAAGAGTGCCCCCTTGTCCTCTGTGATGACCTCAGGGTGAATAGCTCTACACCGAGTTCACTATATGAACCATTGATGTATTTATACATGTTGATCATATCCCCCCTTAATCTCCTCTTCTCAAGAGAGAATAAATTCAGTTCCTCTAATCTTTCCTCATAACTGAGCTTCTCCATCCCTCTTATCAGTTTGGTTGCTATTCTCTGTACTTTCTCCAGTTCCCCAATGTTCTTTTTGTGAATTGGTGCCCAAAACCGGTTCAAATGGAATTTTACCCATCACAACTTGATAAAAAAAATAATGTTCTTTAGCAAGGAACATACATTCCACATTAAAGTGTTACTAAACCCACAACAATAAAATCAGTCTGTATATGAAGTAAAGTATGCTTGTTATACTCACTGTGAAATCTAAGGGGTTAATCATCTGCATTGTGTTTGATCCTGACTTCTCTGCTCCTCCTCTTGTTCACAGCAATGTCCACAGCTTATCTCCTGATAAGACAGACTGAACCGTAGCCATTCTGCACATTCTCAGATTGGTGTGTATTGCTAGAGATGTTTTCTTTTTTCTTGGGAGAAGGCATGTGATCAGCACAGGGCCAAGCAGCACTGTCCAGGGGTTTTGCATCCTCCTAGAGCAGGAAGAAAAGTCCTGCTACAAGCTTTAACCAGTGCTCTGCTGAACACTGATAGAAGTCACAAAACTGCACTAACTACTAATGAGAAAACATATTTAGCAGTTTATATTTACTAAAATAATTGCACTTCCATGTTGTGTGTACTGTGGGAGACCAGATATAATGAATGCAGGGTCCTGCGTTTAGTAACACTTTAATAATTATGCTACCAAAATTAGTGTGTGTTGTAAATTGCCTCCAGCATTGCTCCTGTTTCTTCTTGCTGAAGGCTGCCATTTTGCAGAAACCTAAAGCCCATGAACAGCAGTAAATCTTTAGGCTATCAGCAAATCAGCTTCTACATTTCTACATACAGTGTTGAAAAATGGAGACCAACTGAGCATGTGCAGAGCAGGGTTAGACTGTGTATTACTGAATTTTTAACCAGTATAAGCACTTATGTTTAATGTTTTACATAGCTATACATGCAAAAGGGGCCAGCATGAAGTGATCTAGCAGGACTTACATTTCTAAGTAAAGTTCCACTTTAAATATCAATATAATAGATTGTTTTAAATGATATCATGTGATATATATAATATTTTTTAACCTTATGGAGGTCCTGTATAACTAGATTTTTACCAATAAACCTATCATTCATGAGTACCAGATTAAATATATGCATAGCCCAACATATTTTTAGCTGTTTGCTTGGAGTTCAGCTTTAATACCAACCCACATGCACTTTGTCATTTTTCAAGAAAGACTCATAAATAATGAACCCCATAGAATTTTTTATAAAAACAGCATGGTGGTTCTTAGAGGCATGTATGTTTTAGTTGCCACTCTTTGGTTAATTATTTAATTAGCTCATTAACAATCAATGTAACAGGCCCAAATGCCATTAACATCTTGGACCAAGCAAGGAGGCCAATAATAAAGAAAATAAAATAGAAACAAATAGGAAATGTTTCAAGACTTTTGGAGCCAGTAGCTATTAATCAACCATATACTTTTGAAAATGAAACTGGCAGATTTGCTAGCAATAAGTAAAAACACAGAAGAGACTTGTAATATAATAATGATTTTAGTGATCAATTACCGAAACAATCATTGTAACAGGCCCAACACCATTAACATCTTGGAGCAAGCTAGGAGGCTAATAATGATTTTGGTGGTCAATATACTGACTCACAGTTCAAAAAAGAAATACCTAATCCTGCAACATTGGCCTAGAGGTGCCATTAAACGGACCTTACAGTTACCTAATGTAACAGAGGCAGAACATCCTGAGAGCAAATAGCCTTTTTCTTTGCCACATTAACCCATTACGCTAGGCACTACCGAGCTCCATGTATCTCTACAACCATAACATCTTGAAATGTAGGTCTTTGCTTTTGCTATATTGCATAGTTAACGTTGCCACACAACCTGCCAGTGACTTTTAACTGATCAGCCAACACACCCTGCAAACAACAGGCAGAAACAGTAGTCATGTTACTAGAGCTCCACACAACATGCGGTGGGGACAATGTGGTCTTTTTGCCATTATGGATTAACTTTGCCTTTCCTATCTCCTTTTTACCATCATTACAACTCACAAAACAGATTCTTTTCACCCCCGCATTACTGTGACCATCACCAGCACCAAGCAAACGAGTTTACATTTTAAGATGCGATAAATTGACATAACCATGAACATAATAACTGAACAGAGTATAATATTTTTGTAGACTACAACCAAATATTTTTTTTTCCATTAAAAAAAAGATAATGTTCTGCCATAGCCTCACACAATTTGCTTGCAAAAGCAAACCCAGCAAGATGGCAGCTTTTGTCACCTAATCGTGTTTGTCACCGTAGTGTTAAAAGATTGGCAGTAGACGTACACAAAGTATTTAAGACAAAAAACTTTTCATGACTTGTGTTTGATTCTGGAAAAAGGAGAACAATGAAGCACGTGTACTGCAAATTCTATATAATCCTTTTTATGGTTGTGTTACATTTTTAAAAAGAACATGGTCTTTACTTGATAATCAATTGGGGAACTTACACTTTTTTCTGCTGTTTCTTACTTGCAAGCACATATTTTATGTTCTTCTACTAGGAAAGAGAGCTAGAAACTCGAACACTGTATGCACCACAGCAAGAAAATATATTTCACTGTGAACTAAAAGTTTAAGGTTCCATGTACACGGGACATTTATGAATGATGGAAACTGACTGCCGGAAGACGTAGGTTAAAAAACATCTGTTTAGCTGCGTTTGCATACCGCGTTTATGCTCGTTTATGAGCATTTGCATTTAGAAGCGTTTTTTGTAAGATAACCTCAGGAGACCTTCCAAAATGCCCAGAATGCACTGAAAAACAGTAAAAAATTAACTATTTCAGACATTTTGAGAGAAGCAGAGAGAGCAGTATTTGTTGAGATTAGTTTTTTTTTTTTTGTGGTGTTTGGATGTGTTTTAGCTCATTTCTGTGCAGAAATTATTGCAGCAGTATCTAACATATTTTATTTCATGCGAAACCTCAAAGTATGGTGTACCAGGTACTTTTGAGTACCGGGAAAATGCTTTGCATGCATTTTTCATGATAAAAAAGGTTCTGGACAGCATCTGGAAATTGAAGAGTTAAAAAAAATTTCCAATTGCAAACGCTTATAAACATGGTTAGCAATGTTTACACACGTTTACAAGCATTTGACGTTTCAAACGCTGATAAAATCTACTCCTGAACGCAAGTTTGGCACGTAAAAAAAAAAAAACAATGTAAACCCAACTGCCTGTACATGACAGAGTGTACATGGACACATAGGAAAACATTAGGGAGGGTTCAGGGGCTGCTGAAAAAAACGCAAAAAAGCTCCTAATCGTGAGTCTATCAGCTGCAGTGTACATGGAGCCTAAAGATATACATACCTAATTCCCTAGCCCCTTATACACTAATTTGTGGTTTCAATATTGCTTTCCAGGTGCTTACAGCTACAACCAAATAATTTAAAAGCACTCATGGCCTTGGCTGTCAGCTATACCAATATAGGGCATCAGCAAGATGCATACGAGGCTCTGAAAACATGGATTAAGCAGAATCCCAGATATAAGTTTCTAGTGAAGAAATCTGAATCTCCAGCATTGACCAGGAGAATGTCAAAACCATTTTGTGAAAGGTAAAGTTAGACACTTTATTACTATGGAGACAAAATGAACCACATATTAATATTAACCCTTTATTTGCTACAACAATAAACAATATTTACTGTACTATTATTTATCCAGGTAAAAAAAAACTAATTGGTCTAATTTTCTTCATCTGACCAGAAAATATTTATTTCAAAGGGCCCTAGGTCCTAGCATCCAGAGTCCTTCATTAGTACCGTATTTGCCGGCGTATAAGACGACTTTTTGACCCTTGAAAATCTTCTCAAAAGTCGGGGGTCGTCTTATACGCCGGTACACATGTTAGGGGGGCTGCGGCATTAAGTACAGGGGTTTGCAGGGGCTGACGTCTCTTACCTGGATCCAGTCCCACGACGATCCGGTCCAGGAAGCGCGGCGTCTCCTTCAGTTCGGCCACTGGATGTTCGTGCGGCTGCGCGGCTCCGCCTCCTCACCGGTGATTGGCCGCCAGAACTGTAGCTCAGGAAAGGCACACAGGCGGCCAATCACCGGCGAGGGGGCGGAGCCGAGCGGCCCCGCGAAAATTGAGTGCCGGAGCAGCAGGTAAGTGCTCTGTGTAGAGGTGCTGCTGCAACCACATATGCTGGCTGCAGCAGCACCATACGAGAACAGGGTCAGCAAGTCTCAGTGGGAGGAATAGTGCCCCATCATTGGTGTCACTGATACCAACGATGGGGCACTATTCCTCCCACTGATACCAACGATGGGGCACTATTCCTCCCACTGACACCAACGATGGGGCACTATTCCTCCCCCCCACTGACACCAACGATGGGGCACTATTCCCCCCCCCACTGACACCAACGATGGGGCACTATTCCTCCCCCCACTGACACCAATGATGGGGCACTATTCCACCCCTCACTGACACCAATGATGGGACACCATTCCTCCCACTGACACCAATGATGGGGCACTATTCCTGCCACTGATACCAATGATGGGGCACCTATTCCCCCCACTGATACCAATGATGGGGCACCTATTCCCCCCACTGATACCAATGATGGGGCACTATTCCTCCCACTGATACCAATGATGGGGCACTATTCCTCCCACTGATACCAATGATGGGGCACTATTCCTCCCACTGACACCAATGATGGGGCACTATTCCTCCCACTGGTGTGCATTGGAAGAGGGGTAGTCTTATACGGCGAGTATAGCCCAAACACTACATTTTAGCAGGAAAAGTAGGGGGGTCGTCTTATACGCCCAGTCGTCTTATACGCCGGCAAATACGGTACATGTATGTCACTGTGCCCCTCTAGAGCTTTTGGCTGTACTACCGGTAATGGTGTATGACGAGAAAAAATTATGTTTTTATGCCATTTCCTTGGAAAATTACAACTGTACAATTGTAGGGAAAAAAGTCCAAATTCACAAATTAGAATTAGCTTTTTAAATTAACTTGAACCAGACCTGGGCCATCCCCATCCATATACATTTTGTTTATAGACATGCTTAACACACAAGAATATGTCTGAAGCCAATTATTCCTAGCATTATGTATATGCATTAATTTGTAAGACTTTGTACGTATACCAAACTACTGTCAGAATCATATTTATCATACAACTGTATTGAAAAAAGTCTGAGCAAGGACAATAATTGCTTGTCTCAAAATATTTCAGAGACAATTCTCTGGACTTCTAAATTAGACATGGAGCTTCTTAGATGATTTTGACTACTTTTCAAAAGTCCTAACACACTTCTGTTCTATGGTATTACTGCTACTCCTCCATATATACAGTGAGTGAGCATTGTCACCCTTAGACAGTAAGTGTGTTACTGGCAGGGTCGCACGCTTGGAAAAAAAGAAAACAAGCTGCTGAAAAAGAAAACTAGTCAGCTGCTACATCTAAGGACTTGGAAGTTGCAATATATGGGTTTAAATATGTTTTTTGTTGCATGCTTGCATTGTAATCATTGATTCTCTTAAACTACTGTTGCAACTTGCAAATCAATTTTTTGATGCCTGTTAAGTTTACTTTTTAAGGCTTATTAGCAGTGACCTATTCCCTGTGGTTATTTCAATGTAATCAAGAAGGGCACAGGGTAATAACCCCTAAATGTCTACAAGGCTTAGTAATTTTGTTTCTAAAGATAAAAACAGGGTAAA
This sequence comes from Staurois parvus, assembly GCF_062004578.1. Lineage (NCBI taxonomy): Eukaryota > Metazoa > Chordata > Amphibia > Anura > Ranidae > Staurois > Staurois parvus. The sequence goes on along the minus strand of NW_028317951.1, from coordinate 24,593,018 downwards.
GGTTGCCCATTAAGTCCTGGAAACTTTTTATCTGCTGGGTGGAATCATGTTCTTCTTGGGTGAAAAGGCAGATACATTATATTGTTGTTTTGCAATAGTTATAGTAGTTTTTTGTAGGATAATGATAGGAAGCAAATGCTTATTTCACTGTGGTATAACTAGTATAGAGGGATCCAAGATACACACAAATTGGTCATTTCTTGTGTGTATTTCTCACTGTGCAGTCTCAAAGAAAATGATGATGTTTAGAGATAAGTGAAAGCTAAAATGAAGCTAGCTTTTTATAAAGAAAGCTAAAATGAAGCTAGCTTTTTATAAAAGCAATAGGAAATATTTAGATCATCCAAATTTGTTTGACAACACAAGATCAGAAAGATCATAAACACACAGACATACAGTTCTATATATTTAAAGAATAAAGAAATTGTCTGGAAAAGGCACACATAAGATGGGGTATGGGGTAGAATTCATTTAGAAGCTGTCACGGGTATACACATAATTTTACAGACAACAGCAACAGCTATTAAGAAATATTTTCAGCATACTGCAACTTGTTACTACTCAAGCATATATATATATATATATATATATATATATATACACAGTGGGGCAAAAAAGTATTTAGTCAGCCACCAATTGTGCAAGTTCTCCCACTTAAAAAGATGAGAGAGGCCTGTAATTGGCATCATAGGTAGACCTCAACTATGAGAGACAAAATGAGAAAAAAAATCCAGACAATCACATTGGCTGATTTGGAAAGAATATATTTGCAAATTATGGTGGAAAATAAGTATTTGGTCAATATCAAAAGTTCATCTCAATACTTTGTTATATATCCTTTGTTGGCAATGACAGAGGTCAAACGTTTCCTGTAAGTCTTCACAAGGTTGGCACACACTGTTGCTGGTATGTTGGCCCATTCCTCCATGCAGATCTCCTCTAGAGCAGTGATGTTTTGGGGCTGTCGCTGGGCAACACGGACTTTCAACTCCCTCCAAAGGTTTTCTATGGGGTTGAGATCTGGAGACTGGCTAGGCCACTCCAGGACCTTGAAATGCTTCTTACGAAGCCACTCCTTTGTTGCCCGGGCAGTATGTTTGGGATCATTGTCATGTTGGAAGACCCAGCCACGTTTCATCTTCAATGCCTTTGCTGATGGAAGGAGGTTTGCACTCAAAATCTCACGATACATGGCCTCATTCATTCTGTCCTGTACATGGATGAGTTGTCCTGGTCCCTTTGCAGAGAAACAGCCCCAAAGCATGATGTTGCCACCCCATGCTTCACAGTAAGTATGGTGTTCTTTGGATGCAACTCAGCATTCTCTCTCCTCCAAACACGATGAGTTGTGTTTCTACCAAACAGTTCTATTTTGGTTTCATCTGACCATATGACATTCTCCCAATCCTCTTCTGGATCATCCAAATGCTCTCTAGCAAACTTCAGACGGGCCCAGACATGTACTGGCTTAAGCAGGGGGACACGTCTGGCACTGCAGGATCTGAGTCCCTGGTGGCGTAGTGTGTTACTGATGGTAGCCTTTGTTACGTTGGTCCCAGCTCTCTGCAGGTCATTCACTAGGTCCCCCCGTGTGGTCCTGGGATTTTTGCTCACCGTTCTTGTGATCATTTTGACCCCACGGGGTGAGATCTTAAGTGGAGCCCCAGATCGAGGGAGATTATCAGTGGTCTTGTATGTCTTCCATTTTCTAATTATTGCTCCCACAGTTGATTTGTTCACACCAAGCTGCTTGCCTATTGCAGATTCAGTCTTCCCTGCCTGGGGTAGGTCTACAATTTTGTTTCTGGTGTCCTTCGACAGCTCTTTGGTCTTCACCATAGTGGAGTTTGGAGTGTGACTGTTTGAGGTTGTGGACAGGTGTCTTTTATACTGATAACAAGTTCAAACAGGTGCCATTGATACAGGTAATGAGTGCAGGACAGAGGAGCCTCTTAAAGAAGAAGGTACTGATCTGTAAGAGCCAGAAATCTTGCTTGTTTGTAGGTGACCAAATACTTATTTTCCACCATAATTTGCAAATATATTCTTTCCAAATCAGCCAATGTGATTGTCTGTCTGGATTTTTTTTCTCATTTTGTCTTTCATAGTTGAGGTCTACCTATGATGCCAATTACAAGCCTCTCTCACCTTTTTAAGTGGGAGAACTTGCACAATTGGTGGCTGACTAAATACTTTTTTGCCCCACTGTGTGTGTGTGTGTGTGTGTATATATATATATATATATATATATATATATATATATATATATATATATATATATATATATATAAAAAGTGTGACCTATAAAATATGGCTTAGGCATAAGGCAAATTAAATCAAAAGTGTGACCACAATCTCCTGTGTTGTATGGGTTGTTTTTATTGATTTGAATTGTTATACTTTCAGTGCTTCCTTGGAAGAAGTGAAGGATTTGTATCTAGAGGCAGCACATCAGAATGGGGACTTAATAGACCCAGACTTGCAGACTGGACTCGGAGTTCTGTTTAACCTAAGTGGGGAGTTTGATAGAGCTGTAGATGCCTTCAACTCTGCCTTAATGGTCCGGCCTGATGTAAGTTCATTAAACTGAAGAATTTGTAAATACCAACTTCGTCTCTTCTTTCCCCACCTATGCCATATGTATATTTTAAAAAATGTATACTTTCAAATAAATAAATAATTTTGAGTTAAAAAAAAAATATTTAGCAGATACACAGCATTAATAACAGTAAAGGCTTTAGAAATGTATTTGGTCAAAAGCAGCTCCCTGCCCCTGTGCTTCCTTGACATGTGACCCTATGTACTCTTTAACAACTGCCTTATGGAACACACACCCTAGTGTCCAATTGATAATATTAAAATCCCTTCTGTTCATTATTATTATACAGTATTTATAAAGCGCCAACAGTTTGCTCAGCGCTGTACATTACAATGGGAGAAAGTACATGAGACAGTACAATAACAATACAATTCAATACACGACGGGTTCGAGGGCCCTGGCCTTGGAGCTTACAATCTAGGAGGGAGGGGATAGTGGTACAGGAGGAAATAGCTGTGGGGGATGGAGTGGTAGGAATAGTGGAGGAGATCGGCAATTAGCTGAGGGCGGGGTAGGCTTCCCTGAAGAGATGGGTTTTCAGGGTGCGCCTAAAGGAGAGGAGGAAAGGTGATAGTCTGATGGATTGAAGTAGGGAGTTCCAGAGGACGGGGAGGCCCTGGATAAGTCCTGGAGATGGGCATGGGAGGAGGAGACCAGGGAACTAGAGAGAAGGAGGTCTTGCAAGGAGCGGAGAGTACGTTTTGGGTGGTATTTGGATATCAGGTCAGTGATGTAGTTTGGGGCAGTGTTATGAATAGCTTTGTACGTCAATGTTAGCATTTTGAATTTTATCCGTTGGGCAATCGGAAGCCAGTGGAGGGATTGGCAGAGAGGGGTGGCGGATACAGAGCAGTTAGTAAGATGGATGAGTCTGGCCGCAGTATTCAGGATAGACTGAAGCGGGGATAGCTTGTGGCGAGGTAAGCCGGTGAGGGAGTTACAGTAGTCGAGTCGTGATATGATAAGGGAGTGAATGAGTTGCTTAGTAGTTTCCGGGGTTAAGAACGGACGTATTTTGGAGATGTTGCGGAGGTGGACTCTACATGAGTTTGTCAGTGATTGTACCTGGGGCTGGAAAGACATATTGGAGTCTAGGATGACACCTAGTACTCTGGCTTGCGTGGTGGGACTGATGGTGGCATTGTTGGTCGTGATGGAGAAGTCAGGGGCGGGGGCGCGGGCTGGGGGGAAAACTAGGAGCTCAGTTTTGGAAAGGTTTAATTTGAGGAAGTGGAGTGACATCCAATCCGATATGTCGTTCAGTAGGCTAGTGATTCGGGCGGAGACTGAAGGGGTGAGGCGAACTTTCAGAGGTATTGGACAATAAGAGGATAAAAAGGTATGGGGAATCAACTTCGCTTTAATGCATTATAGCTAGACCAGTGATAAATTCTATACAAATAAATAGAGATGTCATTGCAGACAAAATAATTCTTTAGAACCACTTGTTCTTATTTAAACAGAACTCCAGGTAAATAGTTCAGTATGACAGTGTATGCCATTTTGTCTGCCGGCTGTCACATTCCCACATCCATTTTTTCACATGATCTTTACATCTGTCTGATTAGTAGGGGGTTGATCCAATAAGCAGCACACCTGAACCATAATGTGGGGAACCACATCTGTGTGGCAGATGTGTGTAAATTAGTTTAGAGTCCGAGTGAACTCATAGCAATAGATATGCAGTCATATAAACAATGTACTAACAGTGCAGTAGCCACCAGAGTTTGACCCAGCAGACCTAGTTCTCAGCACTCTATAATATTACTGGCCAGACATGCCCCCTATTTCCTCTGCCGTTCAAGTTTGCATGAGGACACTGGTGCAGAAGGATGTGAGTATTACTCAGCTATACCAGAACACTTGAGGGTGAGAGACATTAGTAAGCAACAATCAGTCAAAACCCATAGCTTTCAGAGGTATTGGACAATAAGAGGATAAAAAGGTATGGGGAATCAACTGGGCTTTAATGCATTATAGCTAGACCAGTGATAAATTCTATACAAATAATTAGATATCATTGCAGACAAAATGATTAACGTGCACATTACTAAGAGATATTTTTTATATATGTTATATTCATCTTTGCTAGCTGACTATGAACTTAAAAACGGTGTTTGCACTGACTCTTCTTTGCTAGGACTACTCACTATGGAACCGCCTGGGTGCAACGTTAGCCAATGGAGATAAAAGTGAAGAAGCAGTAGAGGCCTATTCAAAAGCCCTGGAGATACAGCCAGGATTTATTAGGTCCAGATATAATTTAGGAATAAGCTGCATTAACCTTGGAGCATACAGGTCAGTAACAAGCAACTATAACATTTTAAACTGCATTGTGAATCTATAGCTAAAAGTTTTTATTTTAGCTTTGGTGGGAATAGAGAAAGGTTAGGACCTCTGTTGAGATAGCAGATATTGTTTACATACAAGCAGCATGTGTATTCTTACTTGAATTTAGGTTTTGTGTATTTGTCAAGATCAGTGCAGTAATTCAGTGTGAGGCACCTTTCACATGAAAGGTCTAATCAGGTCTGCCTGTCAGTTTTTCAGGCGGAACTGTCTGGACAGTCCATTCACCCCTATGGACCGTTAGGTGTAAACTGACTTGTGTCCACCTACCTCTGGTCCCTTCCGTCTAGGCAGATTGAATCAGAGGGTAGTTGGGTGTAAAGGGGCAGCGAAGTCAATTTCCTCCCGGTCGTCCGTAGAGCAGAGTGGGCTTTGTTCGTGTTTGCTCTGCAGAAACTGAGAAGACACATCCGCCCACTCTGCTCTGATCAGCAGGGGATTAGCGGATAGATCCCCTGTTGATCAAAACAAAGTCTGGCCCGTGTGAAAGGGAACTAAAACTTTGTCATTGTACATGAGCTAATTTTAAAGTGGTTGTATACCTAGAAGACAATCTGATGATCCCTGATCATCCCATTCTAAAATGTTTATCTGCATTGGGCATTGGAGCTTAGTTTCACACCTACAAGCTCTCCTGTTCTCCAGGAATCATCCCTGCTATGCTAGTCTGCCTGCCACCAGGCAAAACCATGGAGATGGACCACCTCTTCTCTTGTGACTGACAGACTGTGGAGAGAAAGATATCTGGTACAACTACAGCTCTACCAGTTGTTGGTGGGTGTGTATAGCTGCAGACAGTACATGATGTAATATATTTGCCTACCAACCTTCCGGTCCTAAGCTATGCACATGGACCAGCAGCTTTAGGAGCTTTGAAAGGCACTAATGGAGACTTTTATAGAGGTAAATCCACTGATGTAGTTATAAGTACATTGCATTACATGTGTTAGTGAGCTTGATTAAAGCACTTTACAACCACTTTAATCACATGCCATCCATAGCCATCTATATACAACTTGAACTTCAAGTAGTCAACTTGAATGGTTAAACAGTCACTTATGCACAGTCCTGTGCTTGATCAGCTAAAGCAGAGGAGTGACATTAGGGTCTAATATACCCCTAATGTCTCCATAAAGAGAACAAGACACCAGCAAATGCTGTCACATAGGGAGCTTGTTAGCCCCCTTGTGATAGTAATAATGTTAAAAGAAAAAAAAAAGTTAACAAATTTAAATGATAAATAAAAAAATATTTGAAAAGTAATCCCGCTGCCCTACACACACAGTGTGCACACCTAGTGTGCACGTGCATAAACAGTGATTATACCACATATGTGATGTATAGCCACAGACATCAAAGTGAGAGCAATAATTCTAGGGCCATCAATCATGGTTAATTCTAATTGTCATCACATACAATACAGGAACATTAATCCTGTATTGTATGCCTAGGAGGTTTGCGTGCCAGCAGAGCCAGTGACGGCTTTCAGAACAGTTGCTGGGGATTGGTCGTAGAGTTGTAGGGAGCCTGCTGGAATGAGAAGTAAAGTAACTATATACCCCTTAATCTGCTGCCCCTAGATTAACCTTTCAGTGGGGGGGTTCTCACTGCAAGGGTCGATTTTAAAATCTTTCTGGAGTTGAACCTAATAACTAGTTTCTATCCATTATGATCTTGTTTAATATCTTAACTGTTCAGCATAATGGGAAGCTCAAATGTTTGGCTATGATCTTGAAGGCTGCCATATCTAGTGAAAAAGCAAACAAAAACATTGTATTTCTTAGTAAAAATGATGAAGGGAAAGTAGAATGTTGTATTTTGTTAACAGTGTTTTCTAAAATCTGCATTCTTTTAATTTAGAAGTATCACATTAGCATATGAATGTGGCTTTGACTTTGATATGTTTTCCTTTTGATATGTTGTCTTTGCAGAGAGGCTGTTAGTAACTTCCTTACAGCCCTAAGCCTGCAGAGGAAAAGCAGGACTCAGCTGCAGTCTCTTCACCCAGTCATCTCAGGCAATATTTGGGCTGCACTCAGAATAGCTCTTTCTATGATGGACCAGCCAGATCTGTTTCATGCTGCCAATGTGGGAGACCTGGATGTTTTATTGAGAGCCTTTAAAATAGAATCATAAAGTAATGGTTGGACCTCAATGACCTTTTCTACAAATCAAGTGTTTGCTGCAGATTCAGATGGGCATGATATTCAGTACTTCCAACAGATGATAACTTGGCCTTTTTATCCCAAAGATTGCTCGGTTACATCTGACACAAAAGCACAAACAGCAAGGAGTTGCAGATTACATTAACTTTATGAACATTTGAATAAAATTAGCCTTTCCAATAAAGAACATTTTCAGAGAAATTATCTTTTATTAGATATCTATGAGACTGATAAGACTGCATAGAGGAGTCCTAGATATGTTGATACAGCAAATTAGTCCAGATTCTGGATATATTTCTTCCATACTACATCAGATGTCCATGTTTTGAAGGTGCTGCTCTGCACTTGAGCTTAGTGCTAAGACCATCTGCAGTACAAAGAAGGAAAACTCTTGGTCAGTGCATGAGGATCTATACCAACTATACAATGATTGCTCATAACCTGTATGACCTTTATACATGTTAGTAGATGTGGAGTGGAATAGTTTTATTAGCATCACTTTGCAATCCCTGCTATTGTATTTGTAAGCAGGTACCTTCCAAGGAATACCATCTATAAGATCCAGTGCACCTCAACATACAGCAGTAATCAAGAGTCTGAAGTTGGTTGTTGTCAGAATGCCTTTGCTAACTGATATGTGATGTGTTGTCCAGAGGTATAACCAACTGCCAAAATTAATTATAACTTTATTAATACAAAGAGAAAGTTGCACTGATTGAGGCTGTACCAAGCCCGTTTGTAACTATATGTTTGCACTTTAGTCAGTTTTAATTATGCATGACATTAGTGTCTGATAGTAATGAAAGACTAAACAATATGCCGAAATGGCAAATAGGACCAAATATATTCTATAGGGATTTTTTATCCACTAAGATCATGAATTATGTACACTCTTAAAAATGCTGGTGAAAATGAATAGAAAAACATATGCAAACTGACATAATCTAAACCAGAGATGAGCAGTTCTATTCAGTTGTGGAATAGCTGTAACAGGGTCTACGATCTTTCATGTGGACCCAAGGGTGCTCCAGTAATAATACATATATGCTTTCTTTAAGATAATTCACCTTTTTTTCTTTGTGAGTTTTAAAGTATAACATCTACTTTTGGAAACAGAGCATAATTTATACTGGTTAGAAAGTTTAAACAAATGCTAATGACACAAACCTATTTAAGATTTATGGGGGTTAATAATGGTTTAGAAATCCCCAGCCAAGAAAATTGCCAATAAAGCAGATATCAGCTTTAATTAATGTCAAGAACTTGTAGAAACCCTTCCCTTGGGAAGATATATATGTATTCTGCACTGTAGACACTAGGAGAAACAATAGAACTATGTTAGAGCATGGGTCATTGATAATATATTTGCCTATTAGACATTTTCTCCAAATATTTATTCAGTGTGAGTTAGCATTCAGATAGAAGCATGTTAAACAGCTGGGCAATTTCAGAAAGACATTGCAAAAGCAGTAATTATGTATCAAGGGCAATAATTCCATTGCAACCAATCAAATTTCAGTCTATTCTAGTTATAAAAAGGGAAAGATGATTTCTGACAGGTTGCTTTGGGTTACTAAAGTTTGTACATTGCTGTTTACCTTATGGAATATTTTCAGCAGTATATCTTTCTTTATGTTATAGCTTTAGCATTTAGAACTTTACAGAATTCTGCAACTGTCAGAGTGGTTTGTCTGCTTTAACTGCATATATAGATCTTGTTACACTATTTATTTTAAACAAATTTTTTTTAACTAGCAGTATCTTAAAATGGCACTAGCCTAGTTTATAGTTTGCAGGCCCTATTAGCAAGTGACTAGCAAAATATACTTGATGTTTTAGTCGAGTTTTAACTAGAAAGAAACATGCTATCTAACCCTATCTGATATAGAAATGACACTGCTCTAGGTCAAACTTAGCAATTGGTATGATTTAGTTGGTCAAGAAGTTTTAAATGACCAAGACTATACTATACAGTCGGGTCATGACCTGCTTGAACACTGCCAAACAAGCAGAAAATTCCTTTAACACAAATGCACAGACTTTTTTTTAGGCTATCCAACAAATGCATATTCAACCATGCAGCTAAAAGGGTTAATAATAATGCACTCTGTTGTACTGGATGGGTCATCAGAGTAGACCTGTGATCCAGGATTAAAAAAACAAATCATTTATCTATTTGGCTGTATGTTACATTACACAATTTTTACTTACCGTACCTCAAACAAAGGTAGATACATCAATTTTAAAAAAATAAAAATTTAAAACATGTTTTTAATAAAGATGGTCCATATGGGACTGTGGAGCGTCAAAACTATGTTTTGTTGAGTCTGTTTGAAGTATATAATTTATACAGTGCCAGAAAATCTTATAACCATAAAACCAGACTTTCAGGATATGTGAGTTATGTCCCAAGATATTACCCCCAAAGGATAAGATGAGCCCTAAATGATTCTAAGTCCATACTCAGTTATAAATTCAATTAATTAGCAAAGCATAATATATGGTTTAAAGCACAGACATTCCCCTTCACAGATGCTATTAACAAAACCTAATTTCCCACAATTTCCTGCATTACAAAAACCAATGTGAGGTACATTTTTCAGTATTGCCAGCTATACTGTATATGCTTCCATTATAAAGCACAGGTCTACATGTTCTTTTTATGCACCCACACATCACAGCAGTGTTAAGCAAGCCTTTATATTTTACGGGTCCTACATAGGACCACGTACACCTCCATAAATCTATACAATATGTTTACATTTTGCTTAGAATAATAATGGTATGATGGAGATAAATGTTCCATATAACATAATTATACATATATTAAGCAGTGTGACCAACAGGCTTCAAGAGTATTCGTGCTCCACATTGAGTGATGATACCCCTTACGAACACAGTGATAACTTAACCAGCACAAAATTGCATTTGTTATACAGTTTTTCATATTTCTATTGCAAAATATGGCGAGTATGTTAATATCACCCTCATATATTTTATATCCACATGTTGCTTGTGCCCTAGGTGGCCAGATAAGCAACAGACTTGATGGGACAAAAGGGTTGCCACTTAGACTTCACTGTACCACAGGTCCGTTAAGAAGATTTCAGGCTTTAATTTTTTTTTCCTTTCTCACTTTTTTAACAGATCCCTTTTTTAAAGTTTTAAATTTGCTACATTTATGTTGTTGACAGGATATTGCTAGTACATGCTGTGCCACCTATCATTCATTGTATTTGTAGAAATCCAGACAGTACTTATCATATGTTTTTATCTTATTCCACCTTCACTTTCAGCCTGGATCTAATCTTTTTAGCGACATATTTAGGCTACAGCAGGAGTTCTACGTCCTCCAGATATCATTGGGTCCCCCTCTCTCTCCCTTCACCCTCACTCCTCTCTCTGATTAGCTTCCGCCTCTCCCGTAAGCTGTGATTGCCTTGTCTGTCTTAAAATAACTTGTCTTTGATTGCTCCACTATTTTTAAAGCTACTGATTCTCATGGATAACATTTTAGCTAAATATACCTGTGCAACCAGGATTTCCTATCCAATATCACAGGACTGGAAGTAAAATCTTTAAATGTATTACTTTGAGCAGAGTTGCATTTACTTTCACTTTACCTTTACGGAAATAAGTATGCATTTTCAGAACAGATATTTTTTGGGATTTAAATACAAAGATTTAAACTTAACATGGAAGGCTTGGATTGGGGTATACTGGGATTCAGTAATGACTCCACAAAATGGTAATCCGTTCTGGGACTCAGCTGTAGGGCCTGCAGGTTTTGTTACATAGAAATGTGCAGTAACCCATCAAATTTCTGTGCAGTCTATGACCCAAGGCAGCTCACAAAGATTAACTTTTGATCTTATTGCTTCCTATGGCATATTCCCACCCTTATTTAGGTATTTTAACAAACCACTCATTAAAATACGATTTTAAGCTTCTCAGTTTGAGCTTCTGATTTTAGTTCAATATCTCTTTATGACGCAGGATTAGAAGAAAACAAGCCATGGAGTGGAGTCTAATCCCATAAATTATTGTTGATACATGATGTCTTATAGCAAGTCATGCCATTCATCGTGTTATTCTATTTAACAATGCAAACTACAGTGCATAGAGGCTGCTTATACGCTCTTCCAAGCGCTCTAGCAGTTCCTAGATAGCAGCTGTGAAACTCTCTGTAAAAATAAACTTTATATTTAAAAGTCTGAGTATCCCTCCTTTCCTTGTTAGTTCCGTTATTTTTATTTTCTATTAGCTAATATCAATAAATAAGGAAAAAAAGTAAACACTTCCAGCCAACGAGGAAAGGAGAAAAGAAGAGTGGTTAGAAGCAACTGGGTAAAGTCAATTCTTACCAAAATTTTTTACAACTGCTTTCTTTGGAATGCTGGATAGCTGAGACATGAGTAAGGGAGCAAAAAAGAGCATACATCAACCACTATGCACAGGTATTGTTTATGGAATAGCAAGACTAAAGGCACTTGCTAACTAAAAAAAGAAAAGTTTAAAAGTCTTTTTTAAAGGTTTGAAGTCTAGGGATTTTGTTAAGATTTACTGTATAATATATTCCTATATTTTGGCCCAATGTAATCTTCATAGATATACCCCAGGGAGAAAACTGGTTATACTCCACTGTGTTATCAGACATCTAAAACCCCTGAAATAATGGTACTCAGTGCAAACACATACACAACTGCCTTAAAACAGACCCCAATGCCCTATTATTTGTGAGGTGCAAAAGAGGATAAAAGGTCATTTTAAATAGAATTATGATGAGTTTAAGATGGGTGTACTATAGCTGGACATGTATAAAGGCCCCTTGAATACATTCCAAATAGATATATTTCATTGGGTCTCACAGGGAATTTAGAAATCATTGTACTTCCACATTAGTCACGGAAATTACTTCACTGCCAGAGTGATCTGCTTTCAGATTAATTTCAAACAAAATTTTAACATTAAAGCAAATATGTGGCCTTACTACTATATAACCCCTTTTCATAAAACCCATTACTTATTATAAAACATAAATTACTGAATTGTTGTCAACAGTGCAGCAAAGAGCCATTATTAGAGAGCACTTAGAGGTTTCAGTCTAATGAACAACTAAATATGTGCTGGCTTTTCTCCCACTTCAATGATTGTAATAGACAAATAATTTCTTTACCAAAATCGGAGAATTTTCGCACACTAATAGAGAAACCATTGTGTTATTCAGGAATCTCAAACCATTCAACTAAATGGTACAGTTGCAACTCATTTCATGTCATGCTGAGCTGTACCCATTTTTTTGAGATGGTGTTGTTCCATGAGGTGCATCTCTTGGTCATGTTTGTCTCCCTAATTTTTTTAAAATGACTATTCTACCATTCTACATGCAATATGATATTTATACATCCCGAACAAAAAAGAGAAATCTATATTTTTAAAATATGATTATCTTGAAAGTAAAAAAGCATCAGATTTGTAAAAAAAATAAGAAAAAAAGGACTTTTTTAAAAACAATATAATAACCTCAGGTATTGCAATGTTGCATGAATTTAGCATTTATGTATTTTCAACCTATTAACCAAAAGCATGCATTCAAATGTATTTTACTGTAAAAAAAAAAAACCAAGAAACATGATTAAATCACTCTAAAGATTATTAAACTTGTGATGTGGGTCTTTTATTTATGGGTATGTAAAATGTTTGGTTCCTTTCATTATGAAGGAAGCACACAAAATGTCTTCAGATTAGGATTTTTTTTTTGGTAAAGCTTTTTATAGCATATGCCTTATTAGTTTTATTCTAGATGTTTCAATTAAAATGACCTTTAATGTTGGCCAGTTTGATCTGATTTTGGATTTTGGAGTGTTGCTTGCAGAAATCAGATTACGCTGCCAGAACAATGAGTGTATTGTTCATTCAGAGAAACGAAGTTCTGAAGAGTCAGACAACTTACATCTAAAACGTTCTCCCTGCTTTAATACAAGTATTTCTTCTAAGTGTGGGTACATTTGTTTTTACAGTACATTAAAAAGGGAAGAATGTGCAAAAGAGGAAAGTCTACATAGGTTGAGTTTCTGGGAGAATGCATAGACTGCCAAACAAATACATACAAGCTAAAAACTGAACAAGAAACTCACATAAACATAAAGACAGGAATAGAACAGAAAATCAGTTTATATTGTAGAAAAAAAAACTCTGAAAGAAACCTGTATAGACTGTTAAAAGTTTTTTTCTATATCAGTTTTTTGTTTAATCTGTCTTTGTGTTACAGTATACATGTTGCAATCCTATGTATTATACATCAAGAACTCATCTTCTATATACTGTACAGGTTTGTTACTGTTCTATCATCTTCCTTCCTGGAATAACATTTGAGTCTTCCACATTATAGTTTTTGATTGCATAGTACCCTGTATAAATCTATACTTTGGTGCCTCCTCAGGTGCTACCAATGCTACACCTTCCTTTGAATTGCATTATTATCCATATGTTTGCTTTCAGCTTGCATTATGTTGCATTTTTGTTAGCATAACAGTTGATTTTTATTGTTTTTAACTGCTTTGTATTTACATACATTTTTAATTATCCTAAACTAGGGGTGTCATATTCTGGTGTGTTTCACAGTGGACAACACTCTTCCAAATGGTTTAACCACAAGCCTACAGGGCACTTATACCCCCTTCCTGCCCAGGCCAATTTCCAGCTTTCACTGCTGTCACACTTTGAGTGACAATTGCGCGGTCATGCAACACTGTACCAATATGACATTTTTATCATTTTTTTTGTGACAGATAGAGCTTTATTTTGGTGGTATTTAATCACATCTGGGTTTTTTATTTTTTCTTAAACAAACCAAAAAAATTGAAAATTTTGTAAAAAAAAAAGTTTTTTTCTTAGTTTTTGTTATAAAATTTTGTAAATAAGTGCTTTTTTTCCTTCACTGATGTGCACTAATGAGGCTGCAGTGATGGGCACTGATAGGCTGTACTGATGGACACTGATAGGTGGCACTGATGGGTACTGATGAGGAGGCACTGGTAGGTGGCACTGATGGGCATTGACAGGTGTCACTGATGGGCACTTATAGGCAGCATTGATACATGGCACTGATATATGGCACTGTGAGGTGGCACTGACTGGCACTGATAGCGGCACTGACTAGTGCAGTTAGGCGTCACTGACTGGCACTGTTAGGCGTCAATGACTGGCACTGATAGGCGGCACTGACTGGTGCTGATAGGTGGCACTGATTGGCAGCACTAATAGGTGGCACTGACTGGCACTGATGGGTGACACTGAAAGGCAGCTCAGATGGGCACTGATATGTTGCATTGATGTGCACTGGTAGGCACTGATATGTGGCATTGATGTGGCACTGGTAGGCACTGATATGTGGCACTGATGGGCACTGGCACGAGGCACTGATGAGCACTGACACAAGGCACTGATGGACACTGACAGGTGGCACTGCTGGGGCTACACTGATCATCAGGGCACACTGATCATCAGTGCCCTGATGACCAGTGTACATGTCCCCTCCACGGAAAACCGATTACCGGCTCTCCTCTCGAGCTGTCAGCGTGACAGCTCGAGAGGAGAGAAATGCCGATAACCGGCATTTCCCTGTTTACATGTGATCAGCTTTGATTGGACACAGCTGATCACATGACCGAGCTGACATCTTCTGCTATTTCCGTGATTGGTGATCCGCTGTGTCCGAGGGACACCGTGCACCGCCGATCGCCGTGCACTCCCTGAGCCGCGCATGCGCGGTGAGAATGGGAGGACGCCATATGACGTCCTCCCAGAACGAGAGAACCACCTTGCGTCCATCATATTACTATATGGCGGGTGGGAGGTGGTTAAGGGCAAATCCTTTTTAGGGTAAAAGAAAGAATAGCAAATGTGCCACGGTGGGAAATTAGTTGGCATAACCATAGAAGGGTTAGTTCCTAAAAAATAAGTTCACCTTTTGGACAAAAATAACAAATGCACATTTTTTTGCAGGTGAAAAAATGTGCATTGAATAATTTTGTCCAAAGGAGCCTGTAAAGCATTGCACCAGCGATCAGTGGATTGCTGATGCCATGCAGGTCTCCTTCAGACCTGTTCAAATATTTGCTTGCTGTACGGGATGTATGATCAAGCAGATATTCTGACAGGAAGCTTCAACGAACTACCACAGCGCTCCACAGCACCATGGCAGTTCACTGAAAACTAAAATCCCACAGCCACTAAGGCTGTCTAGACTTGCAGTTCATTCATTCACAGAAGTCCATGAATGAATGACGCAGCCATGTGGGAGGAGCCCCACACGGTCGGACTGTTTTCAAATCTGACAGATAGTATGGGAGTATGGGGAAACTTCTCCCTGTATTATCTGTCAGAGGAAGGGGGGGGGCAGCAGCTATGGGAACATGTTACATGTTCCCAAAGGTGAACTTATCCTTTAAAGTATATCCAAAGCCAGAACTTTTTTTTATATTGTGCATACAGAATCTAATGGTTCAAACCCCTCTCATTTTTTTGTCATATGTATCTTATCGGGAGATTTCTCTTCACTTCCGGTTCCTTCAAAATGAGGGACATTCCCAGTTGTCAGCGAAACTAGTACCATTAATGGAACACTTCCCCCTATTTTTGTGCTGGTGACAAATAAACCCTTTAGATACACTTTATGTGATGTACTTTATTGTGATCCATCTTTATATGTATGCTATACACTCAACATATGGCCACTTTATTAGGTACACTCGTTCAATTGCTTGGTAACGCAAATTGCTAACCAGCCAAACACATGGCAACAGCTCAATGCATTTAGGATTCTAGACGTCATGAAGACAACTTGCAGAAGTTCAAACCGAGCATCAGAATGGGGAAGAAAGAGGATTTAGGTGACTTCAAACTTGGCAAGGTTGTTGGTGCCAGGCGGGCTGGTCTGAGTATTTCAAAAACCGCTGACCTACTGGGATTTTCAAGCACAACCATCTCTAGGGTTTACAGAGAATGGTCAGAAAAAGAGAAAATACACAGTGAGCGGCAGTTGCGCGGACGAAAATGCCTTGTTGATTTCAGAGGAGAATGGGCAGACTGGTTCAAGATGATAGAAAGGCAACAGCAACTCAAATAACCACTCTTTACAACCAAGGTATACAGAAAATCATCTCTGAACCAGGGGCAGACTGACCATTTGGAAGCTCGGGCACTGCCCGAGGGCCCGGGGTCAGTAGGGGGCCCGTGAGATGCCCCTGGTACCTTTTTCATAGGCTTTTTTGAGTTTGGGCAAGGACACAGGGGCCCCATGATCCCCTATTGCCCGGGGTCCCATGAGTTGTCAGTCCGCCTCTGCTCTGAACCACAACATGTTGAACATTAAAGCAGATGGGCTACAGCAGCAGAAGACCTCACGGGATGCCATTCCTGTCAGATAAGAACAGAAAACAGAGGCTACAATTCACACAGGCTCACCAAAATTGGACAATAGAAGATTGGAAAAATGTTGCCTGCTCTCGATTTCAGCTGTTATATCCCGATGATAGGGTCAGAATTTAGCGTAAACAACATGAAAGCATCTTTTAAATGCCACGGCCATAGAGTATTGTTGATGACCATGTCCATCCCTTTATGACTACAGATGGATTCTTAAAGCAGCATAGTGCCTCCATGTCACAAAGCTCAAATCATCTCAAACTGGTTTCTAGAACATGACAATGAGTTCACTCTACTCCAATGGCCTCCACAGTCAACAGATCTAAATCCAATGAGCACCTTTGGGATGTGGTGGAACAGAAAATTTGCATCATGGATGTGCAGCTGACAAATCTGCAGCAACTGCGTGATGTTATCATGCAGGCAGGGGCGGACTGACCATTTGGAAACTCAGGCATTGCCCGAGGGCCTGGGGTCAGTAGGGGGCCCCATGAGATGTCCCTGGTACCTTTTTCATAGGCTTTTTTGAGTTTGGGCAAGGACACAGGGGCCCCATGATCCCCTATTGCCCGGGGGCCCCACGAGTTGGAATGTTTCCAACACCTTGTTGAATCTATGCCACGAAGAATTAAGGCAGTTCTGAAGGCAAAAGGGTGTACAACACGGTACTAGCAAGGTGTACCTAATAAAGTGAGTGTACATGTTGGATTGTGATCAAAGCAATGTTGTGATGTGATTTTGTGTCAATATTTCTCTTTAGTCTGGCATTGCTGTGATGGTAGCTTCTTGGCATTCATTTGTGTCCAAATAAATATACTGAACTATAGATGAATGCCAAACTTTAGATTGGGCAGACCACACCCTCACCGGAGCACCCACTGTATTCTTTTTTTAGTTTTTTATTATATATTTACCTTTTACATGTTTACATATCTTTTACATTTTTTTTGTATACAGGCCTTTTCTGTGCTATCTTCATTGGAGTCATGTGACATCCTAGGATCCTCTTTTTCTGCATTGGCAGTGGTTGGATCTTTATTAAAAAAAATATATAAGAAAGAACAGCACCCAGATCTCTACATCTTTCTATAGAGAGCCCAAGCTGGCTTGATGATGCACCCCAGGAGATTTGTTCTTGCTGTCATGGGTTTATCAGGTTTCAAGTCAAGAAGATGCAGCTGAGATAGGAGGAGGATGAAGAGTACAGTGCTGAAGCATGAAAATTATTGCTTGGATACTTTTTTTTTTTTTTTTTTTTTTTTTTTTTTTTTTTTTTTTTTAACAGGGAGGGGGATTAAATACAAAATAACCTTGAGTTGAGCTATAAAGTGTTACTAAACCCACAACAGTAAAATCAGTCAGTATATGCAGTAAAGCATGCTTGTTATACTCACTCTGGAACCTAAAGGGTTACTCCTCTGCATTGTGTAAAAACCTGACTTTTTTGATCCTCCCCTTCTTCCAGTGCTCCCCTCTTATCTCCTGATAAGACATATTATGTGGAGTATCTCTGCACATGCTCAGTTTGGTGTGTATTGCTAGAGAGTTTTTTTTTCTTTGGAGAATGCATGTGATCAGCACAGGCCCATTAAGTACTGTCCAGGCAGAAGTCAGGGGTTCTGGATCCTCCTAGAGCCGAAAGAAAACTCTTCCTACAAGCTTTAACCAGTGCTCAGCTGGACACTGATAGAAGTCACAAGACTGCTCTAACTGCTGGTGAGAAAAGGTATTTAGCAGTTTATATTTACCATAATAATTGAATTTCCATGTTCTGTGTACATTGGGAGATCAGATAGAGTGAATGCAGGGTCCGTGCTTTAGTAACACTTTAATACAATAAAACACATAAAATTGATGCAGCGCTAATCCTCATATAAAAAACAATATACTATATAAAATAGGTATAAGATCAACTGATAAATCACACAACACACGTGCCCCCAATCCACATAAGGATATAATAAATCGTGACCCCCAAGCGTCCTATAAGGGACAAGCTGAAAACACAAATGTGAGCCCCTGCTATGAGGTCAGAAACAAGCACCATATGAAACACATATTAAACATATATAGTGTAAAAGAAGTCCATAAATGCTGTGGTGATCTTATTCATGCATAATGTGGGTATCCAAGCACCCTCCTTGTGAACCCAAAAGGTATGGCTGCAATGGCCTCTCACCTCCACATCATGACCCTGCAGGGCCACAAAGCAAATAAACCTCTCCTCTGGATCCTCAAGGTGCCCCTTTAATAACCAGACGATGTCACAGGTAATAGGTCATCATCACTCCACCGGACCAGTCACCAGGCAGCTTAGCACTCATATAGGTACCATAGATCATATGCCCATAGAACAGATGTGTAATACTGTTTAATGGCATATAAAAAAGAACCAGAAGTGCAGTCACATAAATGTAGCTTGAGTATATCAAGGTAGAATCCAATGAGCAAAGTGTACAGCTGTAATCAGGATAAAATCCAATGTGCAAGGTATACTGCATGAAGAGAAAAGCACTGGTAGATTCAAAAATGGCGCCACGCCGGAAGAGCGTCACATGCAGAGGTTATCGACGCGTTGCGTCACGTGATCTCGTGACTTCATCAGGACTTTAATACAATGCTTTCAATATAAAACTACAAACTTCCTAATTTACAAATGTTGCTTGTTTCTCTATCCTACTCCTTCATTGCATCATATTTAGCAGTTTAGAATAATGAAGCTGAAAAACTGATTCAATTTAAATTTTGAAGCAAATTATATTACAGAAAAATAACACTAGCGACATCCAACTCAGATGATTTTTGCACCTCAAACTATGATCAATTAAGTTCAAAGTTGTCTTTATGTCTAAAAGACATACAGACTATTGATGTACCCAAGATACTTTTGATGTGATGCTGCGCTGTTAGTTTGTGATGGAAAACACAGTTCAGCTGATGTTGTTCTCATCAATGATTTATGACTTTCACTTCTGAAGTCACATTAGCACTGTGTAACTAACCATAATGTGCAAAAAAATGAAGTCAGCTGATGTTCAAAAAGGTGCAGCATGTCAGTGTAAGCAGGAAAAGACACAGCAGGATGCTGACAGCTTCCTATTAATAAGTAATGAGAGCGGGAACATAAAAGAGCCAAGAGATAGATGGAAAGAAGTTGGTGAAAGAACACAGATTAAGAAACAAAGCAAATGAGATTAAAGATAACTTTGCAAAGCAATGTAAATAAGAAAGTGTACCTGTCTGCTGCAAAAGTGCATTAATATTTGAATATTTGAGAGCTCATCCTCCAGATATATCTTATATGCTAAATATTTTTTTCAAACTTTTAAGCTAGGGAACTGAGAGACAAAAGTCAAAATGTTAAAATATCTTTACTAAACAAAAACAATGTATTAAAAAAAACAGAGAAATAAAACCTTACAAATTACATTAAAGTCTATGTAAATGCAAAACTGTTTGATTTTGATATACTTGATATGAGCTAGACCCATCTGTAAATTGTTTAATACTGTGTCCCTACTGTCCCCCGTATTTGTCCTATTGGGCATTGTAATCAAAACAGAAAATGAAGGTAAATACTAAATTTCAGCATGGTCTTGAGAGCAAAAGTTGAGGGGAAATCTTGTAATAGGGACAATTGTTCTAGTGGTAACAGACTAGGACAGTTGTCCCCCTTATTTTTGGGAGACTTGCCTCACCTTCTATTGCATCTTCAAGCTAAAAAGTAAAGGGAAATCTCTTCAACAGGCCACATGCAGCAAAATATACCCAATAATGTTTTTAACCCGTACTTCTATATCCAAAGCTAAATAAATAAAAAAAAATCTCTGCTCCAAAAGGAGTATACAGGTTTGGGAGCTTAAACAGGAATTCCAGGTATTTATATTTTATATATATAGTTACATTTGTAAAGCTTGGACCAATGTAATTATGCATAAATCATACCTGGGTGATGCCCTTGGAAGTTGGAAATCACTGAAGTAGATGCCCCTATTTCAGTATATTCACTTGCTTCTGGGTCCTGCTTTTAGTGTCTGCCCTGCTGCAATCTGAACACAGGAGGTCGGTCGCTTGGCCTAGGCACCATAGGCCTCTTCACCTCATCCAATCAAAGAGCGTTCTGCAATCATTCAGAAAATGCAATGCATTCTCTGAATGGTGCCCGTGCGGAGCCGACGGCCTACTGTGTTAGAAATGCAGCAGGGCAACTACTCAGTTCAGGACTCGAAGCAAGTGGAGATCACTGGACTAAAGGCGTCTACCAAAGTGATTTCCAGCTTCCAAGAGCATCAGTCAGGCATGGTACAGTATATACATAGTTACATGGGCTCAAGCCATACCAGTATAAAGATCTATAAAAAATACCATACCTGGAATTCTTATTTATTAGCATAATTGGTTAAAGTGTATGTATAGATAAATCTTCTTATTTTCTCCACAGATTTATTGATTTGGCACTAAAGTTGACATACGTTGCAGTGCAGCACACTACTATATATTGCAGTGCACTGCCAGAAATGATACATTTACTTTTTTCTGCACCATTCAAATGAATAGGCTGCCTTAAAGCAATGCACATTAACACATTAATGCACATTAACACACCTTGCTCCAGCCATGCCCTCTGACATGTTTCACCCCGCCATTGGGGCTTGGTCACAGTGGTCTCTGTGGGGCGAAACACATCAGAAGGCATGGCCGAAGTAAGGGCTGAGGCCACCATAGATGCTGGTTTGAGTGGTGTCCACATCTCTTTGTGACTCTACACCCCTGGATAGTATTAGGATGCCTGCTCCCACTCTCAGCACATCGACGGGGTTACTTTACATTGCAGAACTTGGAGCGGCGCCACAAGCCTTTTCATAGCACATTAACAGAAAGCATAATGCAAGTAACAAACCGTACCGTAAAATCAAGACATTCTGTTGGCAATACTGCCAAAATGACCAGTGGTGCAAGCACAAATTTTAATGTGTCCCATTTATGACACTAAAATTACATTTCGAACATGGCAGACTTATTTAAAAATTTAATAAAAGACTTGACTTACTGTACTATTGTCCTCATAACTCGACCATTCCATAGTTCAAAAAGATTTCTCACACTTAGAAGAACTTCTCTTACTGGATGCCCTACACCCAACCACATAATTCCACACTCTATACAACATACTGTTTCCAAGTTTTCTCCCCAAAATACCCAGCTATGTTAAACACTAGGAACAGGAGTTTAATGTCTCACCTTCTGCAGAGGAGTGGGAAAAGGCATACACTTTACTATATAAACTCTGCATTACCTGTAAAGTGCCCTCCTATCCCTCTTGTATTGAACTGTATTGTTGCTGTATTGTCTCCCGTTATATTGTAAAGCGCTGAGCAAACTGTTGGCGCTATATAAATCCTGGATAATAATAATTAAGTGCATAAGAACAATTTTCAACTGCTGGTTTAAATGCCAAGATGACTTTCGCCACTATAACTGCAAAGTCCGCAGTCGGAAAAGCTCCTGTTTCAATAACTGCTGTTACAGTTAGGCTGCAGACACTTCTGGTTCCAGCTTCTCAGAGGGCCAAGACATCCATAATTTCTAATAGCTTCTCCTCCATAGCCCTAGGCAGTTGATAACATATTGACATTAGATTGTCTCAGCCATATGAGAAAACTATCATTGGAGTGTGTTGACTTTGGAAAGCGTAAAGAATAATAGAAGGTGGACTTTTTAAAATAAACTGAACTCCATTATTAAAAAAAGAAAATACCTTTTCAGTGTCCCCCTCCCCACAGCAACAGTTAAATGCTCATTAAAGCAGAACTTTAATCTATAATAAATTGTTAAAAAATAATGCTCTTTAGTAAGGAATAGGCTGTAATACTTACCTTGTTTTCACTCCTTCGGCAGACAATGCTCTCTTCTTCTCTCTGGTGCTCCAGGTTGTAAGTTGGTCCAAACGTACACTGCTCTGATTCCTGTACAAAAAGTTTGAGTGTGCACAAACAGCAAAAATAACATGTCCAGAAGATTAAACCTTTCCTACTTCTATTAAAATATGTTTTTCTCGATCGGACAAATTCTCCCTCACTTCCTCTCAGGACTCCCCAGCAGGGAATCAGATGACAATAAAAACATGACAGAGGTCCCATCTCTATACAAGAGCAAATAAAAAGTTTGGATGTAAAACTATAAAGTATTATTTTAATCAGACAGACCATTCCTAGCAGACTTGCAATAAGTTTATCAAAACATATAATGAATGAATAAAACCACATCCTTTTGTGTGCATACAGTATATACAGAGCTTTCAAACCATTTAAAACAATTGTTTTAAAACATTTACATATCCTGATAACATTTACATTAAAGCCTAACTATAGGCTATTATTTTGCAGCCTGAGCTGCAGTGGACAACTTTCAGCTGGCCCCCTTCAGTACCTCTTCTTCGCAAGATGTTTTTAGTTTTCTGGGTTTAATAATGTCCACTATCCCTCAACCCAGTGGATTAAAAAAACATTCTGCATACACGGTGCCCTGCCTTTTGAGCACAGTTCCCTGAACTAATAGTGTATTAGGTCTCATGCTCACTAGAGAAGCTAAAGACTGCTTTAGAGACACTGGACAATAAATGCTAATGTTTTAGTGTTTGTCGCTGGCGTTCAGCACATTCAGCCTAGTTTATAAGCTACGTTTAGTAGCTTCAGCATTAAGATGTAGCACTGTTGTTAAGGAGAGGGCCTTGAAGCCAGCCGCCCCGTCCTTAACAATGGATAAGTCATCAGTTGTCAGTGGGATTCCCCACTGACAACTGATGACTAAATTTAAAAAAAAAAAACATTGCTGGCAATGGTGAGGGGTCCCCCCCCCCCGCAAAATCCATACCAGACCCTTATCCGAGCATACAGCCTGTCAAGTCATGAAAGTGGGGGATGAGCAAGCGCCCCCCTCCTAAACCATACAAGGCCACATGCCCTCAACATGGGGGGCGTGCTTTGGGGCAGAGGGGTCCCCCACCTAGTGGTTGTGGGGGTCTGCGGGCTGATTGGGTAGGGGTACTATGTATCACTTACTCATTCAGCAAAAAGTGTAAAAAGTAAATAAAAACACAACACACTGAAACGTCCTCCAGCAGGAAATCCACAACCCCTGAGCATAGCAACTGACCAATACTGAAGTGTATGGAAGCCAAACCTTGTAGTGTTTTTTTTTACATTTTCAATGCAAATTTTCAAGCTTTTGTTAAAGGGCATGAGCAGCTGGGCAGTGCCATATGGACATTTACCAAAGTAAAATACCATTCAGTAGGGACCGGGTCTTTTTTTTAACCACTTCAGTCCAGGCACTTTTACACCCTTCCTGCCCAGGCCAATTTTCAGCTTTCAGTGCTGTCACATTTTGAATAACAATTGCATGGTCATGCAACACTGTACCCAAATACATTTTTATCATTTGTTTGAGACAGATAGAGTTTTCTTTTGGTAGTATTTAATCCCCACTGTTTTTTGGGGTTTTTTTTGTTAAACAAACGAAAAAGACCAAACATTTTGGAAAAAAAAACTTTTTTCTTAGTTTTTGTTATAAAATTGTGCAAAGTAATTTTTCTTCTTTAACGATGTGTGCTGATGAGGCAGCACTAATGGACACTGATGAGGCAACATTGATGAGCACTGATAAGCTACACTGAGGTTCACTTAAGAGGTGGCACTTATAGGGGACTGATAGGTGGCACTGATACGCATCACTGGTGGGCACTGATAACCTGCACTGATGAACACTGATTGGCACTGATGGGGCCGTAAACAATGTACTACAGTGTAAACAATATACTGTCAGACTTGCGGATTATCAGCTCCCTTTTCCTTACACAGAGACAGCATGTGAGCAAAGAAATGCTTATAACTGGCAAGTCTGTTTACATGACTGGACACAGCTGATCACATGGTAAAGGGCTGCTGTGACTGGCGCTTTACTAAAGAACACAGCGGTCACAGAGCACGCCTTATGCGTGCACACACATGGGAGAATATCCATGGACGTCCTCCCAGAATTGGAGAGATGCTGCAGCCATCCTTCGGCTATAGTGTGGTAGGGAAGTGGTTAAAGGGCAACATTAAACATTGAAAATTAATTTAAATAACATGCTTAGGGAGTGCTATAAAACTGCACATGAACATGCATATCTGTATGATGTACTTAAAGTAGCAAAATTTAGAATATACTGTCCCTAAATAAGAATTCCTAGCCTGCTTTGTTATGTTTTAGAAAATGGCACTGGAGTCCCCCACAAATCCATACCAGCCCCTTCTCTGCTAAATTAAAGTTTTATAGGGATTTTGAGGGGGAAATAAAAAATGTTGTGCCCCCCTCAAGCTCCATATCAGATCCTTATCTATGATGGGGGTCTGGTATGGATACTCTATGGGACCCAAGAAAATAACAAAAAAAATGGGGTCCTCCTAAAAATCCATAAGAGTCCCTTTATCAGGCATGTAGCCTGGCTGGCCAGAAAAAAAAGGGAGCAATGAGCATGCACCCTCTACTCTTGAACCATAGCAGGCTATAACCTGAACATTAGGAGGTTACCTTGCCAGGACAAGGGGTGTAAAGCTTCTAAATGCAGGGCATATTGTGTTTGTTACTCATTCATTAAAACAAATGTTAAATAGTAAATAAACACAGAGAAATATCAACACAATACCAAGGAACCCTGGTGGCATCATTCACCAAACATGATCATAACCAATAATTGGTCAACAATGTCACCCAGGACCCAGGATGGGAAGCTGTGATTTAGTGGTTGTGGCAGTGACACTGCAACCAAAGGTTCAGACGGTCAGATGAACTAGTGTACTGGCCGATCCTTTTGCCCTTTTGGCAAAGTGTAAACAAGCTGGGTTCATGTCTAACTTATGGTCTACCTGAACCCAAAGCTCATCCTTAGTGGCAATTTCAGGCAAAGGGATTTACAAAATAACATATTTTCATTCATGTCACTTGATAAAAAGATCTGTCATCTGAGTCCCACATTTCCCTGTCTGCATTTACTACAATCTTCTAGTAGCAGATGGTCATTTTTAAAAGCCTCACTTTGTACAATACAGAAGTAATGAATAGGCAAGATTTTCAGCCCATAGCTCTGCTGAATGGGAAGTGTTTGCATCTGGCACTACTAATTCCCATAACAGCTCAAAGCTTTGTTGGAACATTTCCCTTTTTAACCCATTCCTATAAATGAACTTTCTGAATTTTTAATTAACTTGTGTCACATAATATTCTATAAAACAGCTGGCTAGGTTGCACCATAGTGAATCCTGTCTTTTTGAAGAATTCTGTTAAGAACAATTTACATACACGCTTGCAGCTAAACCTCAATATATTAGTAAATCTGTATTTTTAAAAAAAAACACTTAACTGATACCACTCTCTGCTGTAAATACTTTACACTGTACCTGCCTTTATTCTTTACATTAGTTTGTTGTGGAGCCTGTGGTGTGCTTAAGTGTTCTCCTTGTAATGCTGCAGAGGACATAGGAGAATATGGCCATGTGAGCCATGTTAAGACTATACAACGGCTTCATAAATAGGCCCCTTAGTGCTCTGAGGTCCCACCCCTGCTTACTATCAGTCACATACTTTATGAAAGAATTGGAAAGAGTAGGAACTGTGCATATCATGTCTGTGTGGACTTCACATGGATCCTGACATTTTTATTGATCCTAGGGAATGCATAGCTTTTTTTATATATGCGGTTTTTAGTTATTATGCCCGTCACTGAAAAAACACATTTTAAAATGTTTCCTTTTTTTAGCTGGATAATTTAAATATTTGATATTATTTTTAATAATTTATGGATTTCAGTTAGAAGGTGAAGTTTTGTTTACCAGGCTAATCTCAGCTGCTTTTCTGAACAATGACTGACACACACAGATACGTAAGAAAATCTGTTCTCCCTCTTCTCTGTAGAGAACGTTTATTTTTTATTGTTTGCTTTTTTCTTACAAAACCCATCCTGTGTCATTTATTTGTATAATACCTGCTCTATAAACAATAAAATTGCATAAAACAGTTTAAAAATTAACAAAACAGAAAAATCTAATAAAACTGACTGAAAACCATTATAGTGAAATAGGAAAGTATTAGAGCTGCTGTCAAGTGTTTATTGTTGCCTGTGTTCCTGCAAGGCAGATTTGCCGTCTGTTTACCCATCTTGGTGACCCTTATCATGAAGATAGAAAGTGATGGGAAATACAAAATTTTATAGCTGCCATTAGGACAGGAGGTGAGGAAAAATCTTTTATTGGGGTTGCTATGCCATTAGTCATATTTCTCCTTTCTTTTCCTGGCAGTCACACAGGCGCCCTGGAGAAACCCCTTTTGGTCCCTCTACTGGGAGGTGGTGAGTGTGGTTCTGCCCAAATTCCTCCCACCAGTTTTTGTATGTGGGTGGCCATGCCCACAGTCCCTTCTGGCACCCTGCTCAGATTTGGGTTGGAACCTTTCTTCTGGAGGGTGGCGTGGCATGGCCAACCCAATGAGAGGTACTGCCCATCTAGTACACCCTGGGGATATGGCCAGGGGTCCGGTGCATCCGCAGATATAGGGGGGGTCACGTCATGTGTAATATCAGCCACTTCTGAGTGCAAGCTGGAGTGGAGTGCCCTATGACCTTACATTGTCGTATACCTGGGCCAACTCCTTATTAATGCCCAAGCTTCATGCTTATTAATGCAGTAATTGGGTATCCGCTGCTCACCACCGGCCAGATAGAGGTAATTTGTGATATTTCCAACAACTGAACGTGAACAACTTACCTACGTTTATACATACTAAGTTATGTGATATAATTTTTTTTGCTTTGTTTTAACAATGATGACACAAAGTTGTATTGACAGGCAAAACCCAATTCTGTAAAATTTAGCAGTCTAATTGCCTGTTTGTTCTAATATGGTAAAAAACTGTAGGATAAGCCCTAGATCACACAACAATGAGCAGTTACAGTAATATACTACATGATTATACTGTGCTGACCATGCAATCCTGGAGCTCAATGCCTAGTCTTATATATTGGAAATGTAGGATAATACGCCCCACAGCACAAAGCAAGGATGAGCAGTAAAATGAGTTTATAGCTATAATGTTCAAACAAGCAGTACTGTGCTCAGTGCTCGGTCTAATATTCTGAAATTGGAAATGTAGTAGGACAAGGCCCACAATACAAAGCAAAGGTGATAATTATGTAAAGTAAAAGGTAGTTTACTGCTACACTATGTAGATAAGCAATATCCTGCAAGTGCTGTAGAATATTCCCCACACAGCAACAGAAATCCCCACAGTACATCAAATCTAAATATTTATTCAGCACAGTCTAACTAACTAGATTGCCAGACTGCAAATTCCATGTGGCTTTAAAATGACTTGTTTTTAAAAGACCTGGGTGCGGTCATATACCAGGTGGTTCTAGGCCTCCAATAGGACTACTATTTCTTAACAGGACATCTGGGACATTTTTCTCCCCACAAAACATTTACACTAGAATTGGTGTGACAGCACTCAGGAACACTATTCCTGGCTGCACTATTTTGGGTCACTGGCATAGGTGTGATAATGATCAAAAGCACCGTTGCTGGCTGCTGGTGTGGCCACAATCAAAAAAAAATACTGTTACTTGCTCACACTAGTTTTTGACAATGGGACTTTTGTGGCTAGCAGTATTGAAGGTGGCTGAGACTAAGACTGTTGTGGTGGCAACCAGGAACATTGTTGTTTACCTAAGCTTATGGTAGGCAGGTACCAGTGGCGGCAGGCAAGTAGCGGAGTCAGGCAGGCCAGGTCATACACCATCAGGACAGATCAGGTACAGGACACAGGCAGAAGCATGGTCTAGGTACAAGCCAGGTCTGGAAGCCGATCAGCGGAACAGAAGCCAATGGAACAGACAAAAGCGAAAAGGTCAGAGGACAACCCGAGATCAGTACAGGCAGAGTTCAGGTGTTAGTCAAGGACAATTCGGGTCAGCAATGGAAATCAAGATATAGGATCAGAGGAACACAAAATGAACAGGAGGCTGAACACAAAGCAGCACTGATCTAGAGCTCTAGCCCAGTTTAAATAGGGAATTTTGCACCAGCATCTGTCACAAGTGCATGGGTACGAGCACCAATGTGCGCATGCATGTGCACATGCGAATTAGCATTTACTCAATTTCTGTGAACACAAGAGGGAACATGTATTAGCCTGCGTACAGAAGTCCGTTCAGAAGAGCAAACTTGTCTTTTAGCATGACCTTCCTGACACAATGGATCTAGTGTGGTGGTGATCAGGAACACTGATGCTAGCTTACACTGTTCTGGTGAGACTGGGACTTGTGTTGGTGGTGATCAGGAACACTTTTGCTGGATGCACTCATCTAGTAATATTGTGATTGGTGTGGCAGAGAGATCAACAACACTGTTGCTTTTTACAATAGTCTGGTAACCCTGTACAGGTGTGGTGGTGATTAGGAACACTGTTGATGGCTTGAACATATGTACTAGCACTGGTGCAGCAGTGAACAGGAACACTGTTACTGGCTTACACTGGTCTGGTGTCATTGTGACTGGTGTGGTGGGGTTCAGGAGTACTGTTGGTGGCTTAAACTGGACTTGTGACACTGGTACTGGTGTGACCAAAAACACTGTTGATAGCTAAACTGGGATGGGTTTCTTGGCTGTTCAGGAACATTATTACTGATTTACATTGGTCTGGTGATACTGAGACTTTTGTATCAGTGATCAGGAACACTCTTGTTGGCTGCACTGGTCTGTGGCATTGTCACTGGTGTAGCAGTGATCAGGAACATTGTTGATGGTTACACTGGGATTAGTCTGGTAGCAATCAACAACACTGTTGCTGGTTGCAGTCTGCTGTAACAGCTATAAAGAGCACTATTGCTGTTTACAGTGGGACTGGTGTGGCAGGGTTCAGCAACACTGTTGCTGGCTTACACTGGTCGGGAGACACTAGGACTGGTGTGGCACTGATCAGAAGCACTGTTGCTTAATTACAGTGGTCTGTTGACATTAGGACATGTGTGGCAATGATCAGGAATACTGTTGATGGCTTACACTGGTCTCGTGACACTGGGACTGGTATGGCAGAGAAAAGGAATGCTGTTGATGGCCACACTGGCACTTGTGTGGCAGCAATCAGGAACATTGTTATGTGTTGCTGGTGCTGTGGTGCTCAGGAACACTGCTGCTGGCTTACAGTGGTCTGGTGACACTGGGGCTTGTGCGGTGGTAATCAGGAACACTGTTGAGGGCTGCACTGGTCTAGTGACCCTGGGCCTGATGTTGAGAAGATCAGGAGCACCATTGCTGGCTTACACTGAACTAGTGACACTTTATAGATGTGGCAATTATCAGGAACACATTGGCATTGGGACTGGTGTGGCGGTGGTTAAGAACACTGTTGATGGCTTACACTGGTCTTGTGATACTGTTGTGGCAGTGATCAGAAACACTGTTGATGGCTGCCCTGGTGTCAGCAATCAGCAACACTGTTGTTGCCCTGGTCTGGTGTGGCAGTGATCAGGAACACTGTTTCTGGCTACACTGGTCTGGTGACACTGTGTCTGGTGTGTCGGTGATGATTGACTGCACTAGTTCGGTGACATGGTGTAACAGTGTGGCACAGATCAAGGACATTGGATGGCTGCACTGGCATACTATGTCAACAGAGTATTTAGCTAGTGTCTCTGAATACTAGCCATAGCAGTACAATGTTACCATAATGACATTGTACTGCTCTAGTCACTGTGATGCAGGCATTGTTTACAAATTGATCACTGTGATTGGTCACAGCGATCACATGTTACAAATAAAAAACGTATGCACGAGCAGTGAGAGCAGAAGGATGTACTAAAATGCCCTCATGCCCTCTGGAGACAGCAATCATTTTAAGACTTTTTTAGTTCTGGATAGAATGGGAAAAACTTTGAACCTCTATTAAATTTCTATTTGCTGTTCATGTCCCCATTTTTAGAATTCATCTCAGTCTTCAAAGTGAGTGTATTCTTTATGAGACAAGGGCCAGAAAAAATGTACAGACTTCACAGAAGTTGAAGAAGGATGCATTTTAAAAGGGACACACAGAATGCAGCTTTTCATCCAAAAATCAACATTTAAGAGCATTTATGTCACAGAAAAAGAATTAATATTGTACAGACTACATAGAGAGCATTTCAGCAGTTGGAGTAGGCCACTTGTTAAAATGGACACAGCATATGCAGCTGTTAAGGCAAAATATACACAAAAGAGTATACTTTTTACACTAGAAAAATGTGATTTCTGGTAAGCCTTATTGACTTAATGAAATCACGATTTAGCTTTAAAAAAAATGAAAGTTGATATATTTCTGATTTAAAATATAACTAAAGGCATTTGTTTCCAGTTTTGGATAGAGTAGAGAGAGATTGGAATGCCTATTAGTTTTTATTGCTGTCTGTGCCTGTTAGAAGGGAAATCTTCCAGTGGAAACACTAGTTCTAGCGACCTAGGGTCCCCAAGCAATTCTAATTTGTAGAGATTTTCTCTCACTTCCTGTTTGGCTATGGGACAGGAAGTGAAGGTAAAAGTCTGCAATGGGACACAGATGGCAAAAAAATTCTTACAGGGGTTATAACCCTCCCTTTCTCTATCCAGAATGAAAAAAGAATGCTTATGGTTCTACTTTTCTTATTATTCAGAATGTATATGCTAAAAACAACATACATAGTATTTCTACAACATCTTGTAGGCCACTTTTGCATACACTATGCCCCCCATATAGCTATGTAGGACCAAAACAAGTTAACGTTTTTTATTTTCTAAAGTTTATACTTTTCTGTTTCAGAAACAATTGAGTACTGTCCATGATACTTTTTTTATTTGCACTAACATACAATTTTGAGGACAAGCTTTCGGGGAGTGTCCCCTTCTTCAAGGTCCAAGCAGTACTATACAAATTACAAAGTTTTAGCAGAATGTTCGAAGAGATGAAAAAAAAAAAAGGAGGCTAGAGATAAGACACAGCAAAAGCAAAGGGGGGGGGGGGAAAGACAACACTCACAAAGAGGGAGTCAAGCTTGAGCTGATAGTCATAAAACTGTTGGATAATGATTGAGGAATCCCATGTCCAAATTCAGGCCGTTATCTCTTGTGTCAAATAGAATTATCATTCTTAGTTCAAAAGTTTTTCTTTCCTGAATGGATTTGAAATTTCCTTTAAGAACTAAAATATTTTCTGTTACTTTTCTGTTAAAAATATAAAAGTAATATTTTACACACAGTATACAATATGCAAAAATGGAGAACCTCCATAAATAGAGACTTTTCAGGCACTGTGCTAAAGAACAAAAAACAGGAGTAAACTATAAAATACTGTAGTTGTATTTATTAACATCCATTAAAACAGTGGGCCATCAATTCCATCACTTATTATGCGAATATTTGATAAAATAACCAACAAGTCACATAATAGAATTTGACGATTCCATAGCCCGCTATTAATACTGACGCGTTTCGCAGTCCACACCTGCTTTTTCAAAGGTTTTGCGGGGGTCGTCTACAAAACATATACATGTTTCACAGTAATAAATATATGTTTGAATACATGAAAATATTACAGCTATTAATACACATTGTAAAAATAATTTAACTGAAACTGTTACCACAATATTCAATTAGATCACAGAGCTGTTATTGGTTCAGAGACGATAATAAACACCAATGTCTGCTGCCAAAGATAGATGCCACATCATATGCCCATATATCCACCCCCCCCCCACACACACACACACACACACACACACACACAAGATGGGGAAGAAGGGAGAAACCAAACAAGACACTGTTCCACACAGAGAAGAGGAGGAGGCGAAAGCCCTGCTAGCGATCAAATGTAAGCTCCAATATGAAAAAAAGGGGTGGGGGTTCCTATATAATCTTTCTATTAAAATAGCTTACAAAAATCTCAAAAACACCAAGGACCATTATTTCGGGCAATATCCATTCATATATATAGTGGCATATACTGCAAAATTTAAAATAGGGGGTTAAAGGATCAAGTCCTGTCTGTAGCCCAATCTGTCCTCGATTATTTTCACCACCAGGCATGGGAGAAAGAAAGCTCCAGACACTAAAGTGTAAAAGCTAAATCTCTGAAAGTTTAATGCATGCAAGCAGTATTATACAAAACCAGAATGACCAATGAAATATTCCACTCTTATCTGTATAATTACGTGAATAACAGAAACTACAAATGGCTGATGAGTACCATATAAGGTGGTGCAGTTTACTGAGAATAGAAACTAGACGAGAGGAGGTACAAACAAAACTCAAAATCTAAACTAACTGTTCACACACCTAGAAGTGGAGGCATT
This sequence comes from Staurois parvus, assembly GCF_062004578.1. Lineage (NCBI taxonomy): Eukaryota > Metazoa > Chordata > Amphibia > Anura > Ranidae > Staurois > Staurois parvus. The sequence goes on along the minus strand of NW_028317951.1, from coordinate 24,560,086 downwards.
ATACAAAATGGTTTCCAGTTAAAAAGACATATTTCCTTACACTGCCCATGTAGCACATATGTGTAGTGGCAAAGAGGGTGAACTTTAATGAGTAAATGTCACACATGTGTGCAAAGATGCAAGAGCTTTCTGTCCTGAGAGCGTGCATACTGCACATGGGACTGTAGGCCACGCTCCCTCCCCCCAACCAATACCCCCAAAAATATAAATACATAAATAAAGACCAGAACACACATTTTGGCATTAAAAATGGCCGCGGTACTTAATTGGTCTACCACAATTCATATAAATAAATACATTAATAAATTACTTTTATTTAAATAAAAATCATACATCTGATAGCACAACCATTAGCTCAGTTATCAGAACTCGTTCAAAGAACAAGTCCGGCCCACCCCATACCTGCAGCCAATTAAATACAGTTCTGGAGTCCCAAATTAAAAATATCCAGGCCAATGTCTGAAAGATGCATACCATCTTTGTGATACAAACCTGCAAAGACTCCTTCCAAATCCACATGTCTAAAAGAAAAACCATCTATTAAACGTAAATATTTTTCCACCACTCTACTAATCCTTTTTCTAATCTTTTCCATCACTCTGCATTGAGAAGAGCATAGCCAAGATAGACTTGGAACAATTTCAGAAAAAAATTACAGTAGTATTAGAAGTTAATTTGAACCTATTCAAATTTAACTTCAAATGCCAAGAGGCATAATAAAGATTGCATCTCCCCTAACGTAACTTTTTTCCTTCTTATGAAAACAGCAATTAAATATTTTATCCTGTCAATTTTAAACAATGGTAACTGAAACTCCATGAAAGATATGTCAATTAGAATACAGTAAAAAAAAACAAGGATGCTGACTGAAGTACAGTTTTTTTCAGATGGTAATGGGATACCAAAAATTTGCAATATCAAAAAATAAAATGAAGCAGGTCGGAGCATAATTTTAATTTGAGCAACCGATGAACAAAAAGTAAGGAATAACATTTTCACATCCAGATTCAAAACAGATCACCCAGTTAAGGGAAGAGGAAAAATCTTCAAAATAAGAGCAAGATAATGCACAGCCCATTGGCAGGCATTTGTCAAAAAAATAAAAAAATATCAAAATAAAAGCCTAAAGAATTAAATGCCACCGGGTCTATAGGTAAAAGGTGAAAAGCTGACTTGTTGTCTGCCTTTGCCAATAAAGCTCCTGGGCCCAATGATCAAATTCTCAAAATGGCGTCTTCAAACGTAGAATATGATATTGACTATAAAGAATTGTCAATCTCATAGTTTAGAGAAGCTCCTTTAGGAAATGAAAGATGGTGGATTAATTGGAAAGCATTAGGTTCCTTTTTAGGAACTACCCTGAGCGGTGAAATGCAAACATTTTTAAATGGATCAGAAATAAAGGGACCAGCTACCTGAACTTCAGCTATTTCTTTGAAGATTTTTTCCCTAGCCACATGAGAGAATTTAGAAACAGACTTAAGGTTAGGCACAGCTTCACATCCAGAACCCAAAAAATCAGCCAGCGGAAAACCATATGTGAAGCCTTTAATTAGGACTTTGGCTTTCACCCTGTTTGGATAAAACTCCAGCCATGGACTCATTCATTGAAGCCTCACTGGAGTACAGGCTTTTTTAAAAATATCATGCAGAGATTGTGTTGTGCTACTAAGTTTTTTTTTGTAACATTTTACCACTGGGTGATTTCCTGTGCAAAAAGAGCATTCATGCTCATAATGACATGAAGTATTCCATTTACTCATTGTAAGTGAAACATACTGTATCCCTTGCCTATAAGCCAACACCGCTGTTTGATTATTTGCAGACAAACTATTGACAGTAGTTTTTTGTGGAAGAATAAGATTGAGCCCCAACCCCACATATTTCATCCCCCATTTTAAAGATGGATAAGTCGCTAACTTTTGACAGAATGACTCATCATATTGGAACCACACAAAGCCACCAACGTTTTTATACGCTTAGAAGAGGTGGTCCACATGCTGGAATAAACCACTACATAAATTAGGATGCTTTTTGGCCATAATGCTAAAAAAAATGCAAAAACCTTGCAACCAGTTAAAGAAAGACATTGGAATGGGTCTGTGCCTTTCTTCATCCAATTTATCATACAATTTCTTATCAGGTCTAAATGTAAAATCTTTTGCTGCTGGCAGAAGTGTCAATACGTCAATGAAATCACCCCTCCAAATCTTCTCCTTTACTGACACGGGTAAGTGGAAAAACCAGAGGAGAAACCTCACATGGCAGTGCTTCCTTAAAACAAGTTTCTTTGACCTGCATACAAGCAGCAGGAGATAAAATAGGAGCAACCATAATAAGAGAAAAATTCCAAAGTAGAGAAATAATTATTTTGAATGCCTTCGTTAAACTGAATGGAGTTGGCTTTCTCAAGTTGCCTAGCAACTGAAGGAGAATGGGCGGAGGAATCTCTTGCCTCTCCCTGCTGATGGCACGAGACCTGCCTCGGCTCCTTCTTGCACTTTACTGAAGTATTGGAGGAGAAAAAGACCTCTTCTTCCTTGTTTGGTGGCTTGGGCCAGCCTCCATGATGCTCTCCTCCTATCCGCTGTCACTCAAACATTTCTCATGCAAAGTCCCTCACTCTCTTCCTTTCACCAGTGATAGTGGCGGTGGCAAACCAGCTCTTCAGGCTTAGGCACTGCTGACTGCTGAGGGAACGGCATATCTTCCAAAGGAGCTGCGCCTTCCACTACACGCCCTCCGTTTCCTGGTCTTCATAAAGTGTCAATCAGTGTCTCAGCCAGGCTTCACCTCCTTTTCTCTCAGCCCACTCTAAAACGTGCCTCAAAAGTGTCTTCATGACCGCCGCAGTCCAGTTTTTTTTTAGGTAAGAGGTCTGGTATGCACAAATCTCAATCCCTACAATCTGTATATGGGCTCCAGGGAGTTCCAGAACTTTCCAAGTATTCCTATTGACTGGAATTTGCCTCAGCATAATTCCACCAAATTCTTAAATGGGAAGTACACCTAAATTACAACATTATAATTTATTAATTAAACTATACTGGAAGCTAAGAACAAGAGCGGGGAACGGGGCGCCCGCAGTCCAAAGAAGGTAAGCCCAAAGTTTTGTGCCCCCTCAACATAACCAGCACAGTCACTGAGTTGTCAAAGACAGCCCTTGGTCTCTACTAAAGATCAGGAACTGGTCAGACTGGCTCCTGATCATGTGACCACTGCAACAGCTGATCACAGTGGTCATGTGATCAGCCAGTCCTTCCCACCTCCTAGGAGTAAAAACCCTGTTAAATGGGATGCTGGGGCTGGGTAGGAAGCGAGGTAAAATAAACCTGACTGGTGCATCAGTGTGTCCAACCTACTGCCAATTTGCGCAAATCTTGTGCAAGTAAATTTTGTAGTCCACTAGTTGTCTGGAAATTGGTTAGCTTCTAAGTCTTGGGAGCCCACTATAAACTTCTGTCTGACTGGAGCTAAATCTACCTATAGATATTAGATGGTGAAAGGATGTACAGACATGCTCAACTTCCAAAAGATCTGTCACGAGAAAATCATTTCACAAAAGTGTACTTTAAAATGTTATTAAACGTTACATTTTTAGAATCAATTACAGAAGTTGACCTCAGTACTTACCTGTTGTGTTTCTTCCTCTTCTTTAAAATGCTTGAGCTAGTTTAAAATTTGTTGCCCCAGATTCCTACTTTTCATGTGGCTCTGGTGCTTTCCAGAGTCCTATAGAGCAACCCTACATGCGCACACCATGGATGAAGACTCCAAGTCCTAACACCATTATGCTGCCTAAGCTGACATTCACAGGCAGCCAGGGAGGAAAAGATGGGGCACGTATGTGCAATGGCTGCAATGACATTATAGGGCATGTAGCCCTGAGGATGAGTGAAATAGACTGAGAGAAATAGACAAGACAAGCTTACTGTCACGTACCTGATGGGAGACTGAATTGACGAGGGCGGCCTCACTTGTGTCACTAGCCCTGACCCCGCTGAGGTTGAAACAGAGGGAGTCTAGGGACCAGGGGGACAAGAGCACCAGTGGTTGTTGCTTGCGGCTCTTGCAGATGATAACCTTGGTAGGCAGAATATCCTCTGATTTGGGCAACGTAGAAATAGACCAGACAGGTTCTGTGGATTGCCAGATGTGCAGCAGAGCAAGGTAGATAGCAAGGACACAGGACTGGAGCAGAGTCAAGGATAGCCGGGGTCATAAACAGTCAGGCAGCGCGATACAGAATCAAAAGGAAAAACCAAAGTCAGGAGCAGAGCCGAAGTCAGGAACCAGGAGCAGGAGAGTAATCGGAGTCGGGTCAGGAACAAGCCGGGTCAGCAACAAAGGAATCGTACAAGAACAAGCAGGACACAGGGAGAGCTGAAGACCAGTCAGCACTGAACCTGAGCAGAGGCAGTCCTTAAATGGGCCGTCTGGCGCCAATCTTCGCTGTGCGTGTGCGCATGCGTGATCGTTCATTTCTGCGTGCATGCGCACAACCGGCAATTCTTCTGTGGGAATTCCTATGCGCATGCGCGTTCCCGATCTTTGATTCTTCTTGCCAGAAATCCCTTACACATTCACAGTGTCTGTGGTGACAGTGGAATTATAGGACATGTAGTCCTGAGGAGGGGGAACAGGGGACATTCAATGAAGTGATGAGTATGCACTCCTCAACTAGAAGTTTGGGGAAGCGTAGCACTGGAACCTGGAGACTTTCTGCTTAAAGTGATTGTAAAGTTTAATTTTTCTTTTTAAAAAACAAGCATGTCATACTTACTATGGTTTTGCACAAAGCGGTCTGGAACCTCCTCTTCTGAGGTCCTCTGCTCACGCTGTCTGCTTCTGCTCTTCTCTGTCTGTCCTCATAGCAAACTGCTTGTTATGGGGGCAGACATGCAGGCTTGATCCTGAGCTGGGCTCTGTACCTGCTGTCTTTTGTAATGGGACTATATACCGAATTTTTGTGGGGAAAAAAATGAGGGGAAATGTCTGTGCGTCTTATGGAGCGAATATGGAGTGGTAGGCCCGGTATTCGCTCCATTGCCACCGTCATGTTAGAATACCAGGCCGGCCACTCGGCTCTACTCGGTCCAGCAGTGTCCTGCTTTTACAGGTCGACTTCTCTCCCTGACACCGGCATCTTCAGTGTGGGCGCCCGGCTGTGACAGCTTGCGGCTTCACAGCCGGGTGCCCACTGCGCATGCGCGAGAAGTGCTGCATTTTGTGAATGGCTCCGTAATCTTCTGGGACCTGTCACGTGTCCCACAAGACTACGGGGTGGACAACGCCGCAGAAGTGGGAGCGGGTACCTGTCAAATTTGGGTAAACGCCCCCCTCCCCAAAGGTCTGCAGTCTCTGGTCATCTCCTGTTCTATGTCCACAGTCTCTGGTCATCTCCTCTACTATGTCCACAGTCTCTGGTCATCTCCTGTACTATGTTCGCAGTCTCTGGTCATCTCCTGTACTATGTCTGCAGTCTCTGTTCATCTCCTGTACTATGTCCGCAGTCTCTGGTCATCTCCTGTAGTATGTCTGCAGTTTCTGGTCATCGCCTGTACTGTGTCCGCAGTCTCTGGTCATCTCCTGTACTTTGTCCGCAGTCTCTGGTCATCTGTAGTATGTCCACAGTCTCTGGTCATCTCCTGTACTATGTCTGAAGTCCATTGGTTCAGAATATTTTTTTTCTTGTTTTCCTCCTCTAAAATCTAGGTGCATCTTATGGTCAGGTGCGTTTTATGGAGCGAAAAATACGGTAGTATTTGTCTTGTAGAATTGTATATATATGAGACATGGAAGCATTTGCCTATGATAATGAAATAATACACTAATATAAGTTTACGCATCTCAATAATATATTTAATGCTATTTTACAGATCGCTTTCCTAATGTTCTGTGCCATATAACATGTTGTTAATATCTTTGCCAATGTCTTTATTGTTTGGATCTAGGTCCTAGGAGCCAAATTTACAGACGTGTCAGTCACATATGTGTTATGACGCCATTTTCTGCAGGATTTAAGTTTTTAAATATTTGGCAAGACAGCGGTTAAACATAAAATCTTAAAATGAAATTGAAATATTAAATATTAAGATACAGAACACAGCTTTGGCTCATTCTTGATGAATGAGATATTGTCTTTCAGATGAACTCATGTTCCAAATGACCATTTATAATGACTCCTGCAGCCATTGCACATCTTGTACCAATTCCAAGCTAAGGCGTAAGACAAGTCTGTGAAATCACATTAACGCTAGGGCCATTGCTCTTAGTCAAGGTCGGCTCCAACTTCCCTAATGAAATTTTTCTTATCTTTCATCTGTCTTGTTATTTTCAAGGGAGATAAAAAAAAAAGGTCTTTAGCAGCTGTTTCAATTGGTGCAAGAACATACTAAAAAAGTTCAGTTACTAATAATCTCTAATGATTTAAACATCATGCAGCATTTTGTAGGGCCACTTTCCAACTGTTAATGTCAATTGTGTTTTGCAGCAGGTGTGTCAATAATAACAATAATGTAATAGTCCTCAATAATTTTGTTTCTCTACCTCTATGCTATGTTGTTACTTTCTCGGCTCTTTCCTGTGACTTATGTCTGACTGTAGTCTGTTTCTTCACCATCTCCAAGCCATGCCCTATTTTCTCATTGCCTGTGGCTACTTAAGGACCAAGACTGGTGCATAGTGTGAGCTTGATATGATTGTTCATGTTCAGGCTGCTCTGACTCCCAGTCTCTTTTTGTCTTTTTTGTTTGGGTTTTAACCTTCTAACTGTAAGGAAATATGTCTTATTAACTGGCATCTATTTTGTATAATGCCTCCATTTTAGATGTGTGAACAGTTACTTTTGGTTTTGAGCTTCTCTTGTAACTTCTCTTGTCTTCGACAAGTCCTTTATTTAAAGAAGAAAAATAAAAGAATGTCCCCCGAAGTAGATCCAACGCCAATACCCAAAAAAAGAGAAAAAAAAGGCTCCGCTCCCATCTGACTGCTCCGCTGGCTTGACAGTTCTTAAATATGTAAGGGGCGGGGCCAACCAGTGACATCATGCATGTGGCCCCACCTCCTTGTGACACCATAGACCGAGCATGCCCCAGTTAATGATGCTACAAGGGATGGGGTTACACACGTGATGTCCCTGGGTGGCCCAGCCCCTTACATATTTAAGAACTGTCAAGCCAGCAAAGCAGGCAGACGGCCGGGAGCTAGCGTCGAGAGTGAAGCCTTCTTTTTCTTTTTTCAGGTAGCGGTGGCAGCGGGCATCGTTATTGACATTGGATCTACTTCAGGGAACATTCTTTTATTTTTCTTCTTTTTTCTTGTCTTTTTTCACACACTAACATGGGGACAAGGTGCTTTGGGGGGGAGCTCCCTCTGCCCCAAAGCAAACCCCTCATGTTGAGGGAATGTGGCCTGGTATGGTTAAGGAGGGGGGTTTCTCCCTCATCCCCCCCCCTTTCCTGACCTGCCAGGCTGCATGCTCAGATAAAGGTCTGGTATGGATTTTGGGGGGGGGGGGGCTAGACCTGAAGGGTTTGGTATGAATGGAGGGGGGACCCCATGCCATTTTTTAAATTATTTTTTTAACCCTGCTGACAGCTGAAAAACATTAACACATAGTTTTCACTACTAAAATGCCACTCATAAAATATTTTATTAGCATTTTTTGGTGAATTCAAACTTTTTTTATTTTTAAAATGCTATGGGGTATCCTGCCACATACTCAGATGCAGTAAGATACCGCTTAGTGAATTGTGCCCAGTGAGCCTCTCACCGAGCCCCCTACTGACCCCGGGCCCTCGGACAATGCCCGAATGGTCAGTTCGCCCCTGGCAACGCCTATTAAGATCTGTATAATAGTTCTTGTCTTGCATTAAACTTTCAGAGATTTAACTTGCACACTTCGGTGTCTGGAGCTTTATTTCTCACAGGCCTGGTGGGGAAAATATCCAAGGACATTATGGGCTACAGACAGAAATTGATCCTTTCCATTTTGGTGTCAGAATTTGGGATGATGATGTGACCAGGCAGGTAAGCTGAGCTATACATTTTAGTTTGCATACTATCCCTGGGTCTCAAAGGGGGACAATCAAGGTAAAGTTATCGTTTGAGATTGTTGGAACTTGTGGGGAATTCAGAGGTTTTGGGAACCTCTGGGAAAAAAATTGCCTAGGCAGGAATAATATTGTGAATTCACAGGAGTCCTCGTTTATTTTTGCCATTTTAGAAGTGTATGTGCTTATTTGCTGTATGTTAAGAAACTGTTAAGTAGTATTCTTGTTACAGTATAGGGTTATTTCAGTGTCGTACTTTTAAATGTTAAACTCCTGAACTGTTGAGAAGGTTTTGTCGATGTTACAGCCTCTCCACTTCAGAGAATAAGTGCTGACACTGTAGTAATTTAGTGCTTTGCCTAACAGCTGTTTTGCATCAACATGGGTCAGATCCAGGGTAAGGGATCTCTGACAAAAAATTCCAAAGCTTCCACATAAAGTGTTAAGTGATATTGCTAAGAAAAAGAAAGAAAGACAAGAGAATCCTCAATTGTGTAGGTTAACTTGTAAGGAATATGTGATAATGGTATTGTTATGGGATGATTATTACCGTATTTTTCGCTCCATAAGACATACCTGACCATAAGACACACCTAGGTTTTAGAGGAGGAAAACAAGAAAAAAAATATTCTGAACCAATGGACTGTAGACATAGTACAAGAAATGACAGAGACTGCGGACATAGTACAGGAGATGACCAGAGACTGCGAACATACTACAGGAGATGACCAGAGACTGCGGACATAGTACAGGAAGCTTTCCCGTGGTTTTCCAAGGACCCAAATTATGAAAGCAGCAGGACTTCACTGGCTCAAATATGTATCTGGTTACGCTCCAGAGCCCAGGAATTTTCACCTCCACTCTTAGACCCACCATCTGCTCTGCCCAAGTTATACACAAGTATATCCAGCCTTGCCAAAGATTATTTCCTCAGAGCTCCGAGTGCAGACAGACCACCACAATTTCCCATAGTACAGGCAGAAGATATACAGCGTCCTGATAGTGCAGAATGGGAGGAGGGGGGAGGGGCAGAGGGAGGAGGAGGAGAAGAAGAGAAACACAAGAGGCAGACAGTGCTCACAGCAGGACATGAAATTAATAATAGATGTAATTTTGGGATATGACATGGACTCAGGGTTTGACTGGACAAAGGTGTCTACAATACATGTTCTAGTTGATCCTGGAACCCCAGCAGCCACTCATATATGGCTGAAGGAGATTTTTAGAAAAAGGTGTGGGAGGAGGTGACAGCTGAGATGGAGAAAATATGGAAGAGCAGGAAATCGTTATCAACTGCTGTTGCTTGTAAGCAAGGAACAAAAGAGGCAGTGATAGTATGTGAAATGATTTAGAAAAGTTTGGAAGGAAGAAGCTGGGGTGGATAAGATTAGGGCAGAAATGGACACTATATATATCCAAACCTTGATGGTAGGATACAGACCTGAAATTTTGCTGTAAATAAGACAGCTTATTTCAAACTGGACAGAGATGGATTCAGGTACATTTGAAAAACAAGTGATGGAGGAAGACACCGCTGGATATTTTGAGGTCTCCAAATCTACCAAAAAAGCATATTTTCAGGGGTTACATAGTTATAATCCTAGAGAAAGAGGTAGCAACAGAAATAGGGAAAGAGGAGAATAGCACCCATTGTCCCAGATGTGCCCTAATTGATTATCTCCATTCTACATGATACATGGTGTTATACTGTGATCAATTTAAGCAAAGTTTTTTTATTTCGTCCAAGCTGACAAAAAGACACAGCTACTGTTAAGTTTTACTCTGGCCAACAAATAGTTAACCTGGGCCAGATTGCCCTAAGGCTACATGCATTCTCCGACATTTTCCATGGCCCTCCGAGAATCCTTGAAGGTTTGACACCTCGCCATGGTTCCACATTGCTCCAGTACATGGATGACTTATTACTTTGTTCATCCAGCAGGGAGGCTTGCAGGCAGGACAGTATACCTCTTTTAAATTTTCTGGGTACAAAGGGACACAAGGTGGCAAGGCATAAGGTACAATGTTGTCAAATTTCTGTGGATTACTTAGGTTTCACTCTGTCACAAGGCACCAGAATGGGGAGCCAGTCAAGGATCCTAGCCATTACGGGTCTGCCCCGCCTGAAAACTAAAAAGGAAATGCTCTCCTTCTTCCTTGGTATGGTCAACTATTGTCACCAATGGATACTTGACTGCTCCCATTATGACAACATACTCAGTCAGCACACTAAAACTGAGGCTTCATACCTCATTGAGTGGGATCAAGTATCCACCAATGCCTACCAATCCTTGAGGTCCTCACTAGTTTCCTCTCCTGCTCTGGGATTAGTGAATTGCAATGTTGATTGTCATGTGTAAGCTCGTGATAATTGTAAAACCATAACAAATGATGCCAGCAGCCTATTTTTCAAAAGTAGTGCCAAGCCCGGTACAGGGCATGCCGGCATGTCTAAGAGCCCTGGCCGTTTGTGACACGGCAGTGGAGTACTCCATGAGTGTGATGCTGGAACATAAAACCATCCTTCACACCATTCATTATGTACTGCATGTCCTTAAGAACTTCACTATGCAGCATATGACGGCACAAAGGGCAAGTGGTTATGAAGTGATTTTGATATCAACTGCTAATTTGCAAGTAAAATATGCAGGTTCTAATTTAGCTATGCTAAATTGTTTGCTAGGGATAAAGGGTGAAACTGATAATCCACCCGAGGAACATGACTGTGTTCAGGTAATATATGAGGATACCACTCCCAGAATAGATCTGCAATAAAAAGGGCTGACATTAGATGCAAATGGTCTAATGTCAAAGGGAGGTATGACAAGACTTCCTGTAATGGACCGCCTAACAGCACCTCTATCAATCCCCTGGCAGAGCCTCCCCAGAATGCGGAGTCTAAGCACCGGAGCACTTGTTCACCAGGGCCCCTGATGGTGGGGATGGACTTGGAGCGCTCCGGTACCAGGTCGCAGCTGCTAGGTATCTCCAACAGGGGTAGAGGAGTCTGACAGGAGCTCCAGGGGGCTAAGAGTCTGATGTGAGGGAGCCTAGTGATCCCTGCGGGATGGATGAGCTAAATCAGAGTCGTACAGGCCAGGTCGGTAACTAGCGGGTCGGTGAGGTACAAAACAGTAGGCAAAGGATAGTCGGGTCACACTCAGGGACAATACCAAAAGATCAGATTTAAAGGGGAACATCCAGGAGCAGAGTCAGGCAGGCCAAGGGTCAGGACAGGAGAAGGCAGCAAGATCAAACAATCCAGATCAAGATACTCACAACACAGGTAACAGCATACAAAGACCATTCGGCAACAAGTGTTTGTGCAGAGCTGGTTTAAATAGCCCACCCTGCACCTGACAGGCGTAGCCTATGTCCTAGTGCCTGCCTAGTACTGTCAAGACGATGGGTGCGCCTGGGTCCTAGTGCCCTGCCACCTACACGTCTTGGCAGACACCTACGCCTGTGTAGACCCATGTGTTGCAATGGTCCCTGACATTGCCCCCCCCATGGGTACCCTCCGGGTGCCAATTGATCTCTCCACTGCGGGTGATCACGCACGAACCCCCGCATAAGTCTAGGAGCATGAACATTTTGAGCGGGTTCCCAAGAATTCTCCTCAGGACCATAGCCTTTCCACTTAATCAGAACCTGGGTCTGGCCCCCCCTCCTCCGACAGTTCAAGATTGCTTCTACCTCAAATTCCTCCTGTTCCCCTACTATAATAGCCTCTGGGGGCCTGGATTCCCGATCCGGAAATGGGTCTGTGGCTACTGGTTTCAGCAAAGAGACGTGGAACACAGGATGAATCTTGAAGGTCTCAGGAAGGACCAGCTCGTAAGCTACCTCATTGATCATGCGTTTAACCTGGAAGGGGCCTAAAAAGTTTGGTCCTAATTTCTTAGATGGGCACTGCAATTTTAGGTTAGTCGTTGCTAACCAGACCTTGTCACCAGGCTGCAATATTAATTCCCCCCTTCGTTTTTTGTCAAACGCCTCCTTGTTGTCTTCCTGGGCTTTAGCCATGGCTTCTTGTAATCGTTTGTTATTGTTTGAAAAAAATCCATCATGTTTTGGGTAGCTAGGACCATGCTTTCCGCAATCAGGTCAGGCATGAATGTGGGGTGGAACCCGTAATTCAAAAAAAACGGTGACTGTCCTGTAGCAGAGTGATTCACGTTGTTGAATGCAAATTCCGCCAGGGGCAAGAGGGTCAGCCAATCATCCTGTACAAATGAAGTGTAACATCTCAGATATTGCTCTAATGTCTGATTGGTCCTCTCTGTCTGCCCGTTGGTCTGCGGATGGAAGGCGGAAGAAAGCGAGAGCTTAATGCCCAGGGCCTTGCATAGGGCCCTCCAAAATTTGGAGGTGAACTGCACCCCTCGGTCGGATACCACATCCTCAGGAACCCCATGTAGCCTAACTACTTCTCTGATAAAGATCCTGGCGGTCTCTTCTGCTGATGGGGTCCTCTTCAGTGGTACAAAATGGCCCATCTTTGAAAGTCTGTCCACTACAACGAAAATTGCCGTATGTCCTTGGGACGGAGGTAGTTCCACTATGAAATCCATAGCAATCTTCTGCCAAAATTGGGTGGGAATGGGTAGTGGGCGTAGCAGCCCCCAAGCCTTGTTCCTGGTTGGTTTATTCCTTTGGCAAATCGCACAAGATTCCACGTAGCGTTTACAGCCCTTGTTCATTTCAGGCCACCAGAAGGTGCGTTTAAGTAGTTCCAATGTTTTTGCCGTTCCGAAGTGCCCCGCCATTGGGTGATCGTGACAGTGCCCTAATACCTGTGTCTGCACCTCCTTTGGAACCACAATCAGCCCCTCTTTCCGTATCAGTCTTTCTTTGCGGGAGAGTGGTACTCCTGGCACTGTGGGACAAGCCTCAGATGCGTCCTGCAACTTAACTCTCAGTTCTGTTTGGAGAGCCAAAAAGTTTCCAGCAGACAGAATGGTATCCGGTTTGAGTTCTTCCTCAGGATCCTCAAACATACGAGACAGGGCATCTGGCTTTGTGTTCTTTGAACCTGGCCTGTATGTGATGTGGAATGAGAATCGCGAGAAAAACAGGGCCCATCTGGCTTGGCGTGGTCTTAGACGTTTGGCTGTTTTCAAATATTCAAGATTTTTATGATCCGTGAAAATCAAAATTGGGTGCGCTGCTCCTTCCAGTAGATATCTCCATTCCTCCAACGCGGTCTTGATGGCCAACAGTTCTTGGTCCCCGATGTCATAATTGTGTTCTGCCGAAGTAAGTTTCCTAGAGAAGAACGCCACTGGGTGTAGCAGTTCTTTGGGCCCCTTCCTTTGTGACAAGATGGATCCTACTGCGTTCTCGGATGCGTCTACCTCAGCGTCAACAGCTAAGGCCTGGCTCTGAGGGGGATCCCCGGACACAGTTAAAGTGTCAAACCGATCTCCCAATCGGGCGCATTTGTCCTGCAGGGCAGTTACTGCCTGCGTCAGGGCGGACAAATGTTGACACATCACTTCAAAGGGGGAAGGATTCCCTCCAGACTCAGTCATGGCCGAATGGTACTGTAATGGACCGCCTAACAGCACCTCTATCAATCCCCTGGCAGAGCCTCCCCAGAATGCGGAGTCTAAGCACCGGAGCACTTGTTCACCAGGGCCCCTGATGGTGGGGATGGACTTAGAGCGCTCCGGTACCAGGTCGCAGCTGCTAGGTATCTCCAACAGGGGTAGAGGAGTCTGACAGGAGCTCCAGGGGGCTAAGAGTTTGATGTGAGGGAGCCTAGTGATCCCTGCGGGATGGATGGATGAGCTAAATCAGAGTCATACAGGCCGGGTCGGTAACTAGCGGGTCGGTGAGGTACAAAACGGTAGGCAAAGGATAGTCGGGTCACACGCAGGGTCAATACCAAAAGATCAGATTTAAAGGGGAACATCCAGGAGCAGAGTCAGGCAGGCCAAGGGTCAGGACAGGAGAAGGCAGCAAAGTCAAACAATCCAGATCAAGATACTCACAACACAGGTAACAGCATACAAAGACCATTCGGCAACAAGTGTTTGTGCAGAGCTGGTTTAAATAGCCCACTCTGCACCTGACAGGCGGCGTAGCCTAGGTCCTAGTGCCTGCCTAGTACTGTCAAGACGATGGGTGCGCCTGGGTCCTAGTGCCCTGCCACCTACACGTCTTGGCAGACACCTACGCCTGTGTAGACCCATGCGTCGCGATGGTCCCTGACACTTCCACGTCACAGTGCACAGTTCTATCGCATAGGACATCTGGGTTGTCAGGTAGTGACAGATGAAATAAAGAAAAAAGATTGTTTCCAAAAGGAAGTCATCCCTCGATGGGAATGTCCAGTAAGTAAAGACTTAGACATAGGACCAGTATCTACCTCAAAGGTTACACAACAGGTAGCAAAACTGATGAGCATTGACTGAAAGTTACACATACCCTACCATCCACAGAATTCTGGTCAGGTAAAATGAGCAAATAGGACCCTGAAGGAAAAACAAAGGAAGGTAACAGGTAGGACATTTAAGGGATGGGAGTTGTATTTGCCAGCTGTTCTGGCTGAGATGAGGATGACACCTAATAAAGTCACCAAATTTTTCCTTTTTGAAATATTTATGGGCAGGCCATACCCCACCCCCTGGACAAAAGGTCCTTTGGTAGTTATGCCAGGTGATTTAGAATTAATCCTGGAAAGTTATGTCCAGGAATTATAAAAGGGGTTGTGAGCGCTATGAAAACAGACAAAGCAGCCACAGCATCAAAAAGGATACCAAAGAACCTTACAGACCATATAACATAAAAGATGCGGCGCTATAGCATAAATAAAATGTCCAAAATATCAATATGGTGATTGAGTGATTGATGTGATGATACAAACATTATATCACAAATAAAATGACATGCGGTGCAAAACCAGTCCTTGTGACAGTTATTTTCTTTCAAAGTGCTGCTTCCATGCAGTGAACGTGAAAAGGATAAGGCTGTGCACTCACCAGATGCACAGTGTAACTGCGCATTTAGAGATATATAATCTCCACAAGATCCACAAACAGCTTCAAGAGATCAGGTCAGGCCAGATATTCCTCCACCCGTTGGATGTTGCTAGTACTCCACGGTCTCTCTCTTGGGTGGCTCTATAGGTGATATGTGACTCACCAAGGGCCACAAAGAAAGGAGACCAATAGCATAATACCGTTTTAAAAAATATTTATTATATATGCAGTATGGTAAGGTGAGGAAAACAAACAATCACTGACCATGAGGTGAATAAGCAGATGGCCGCCGGGACCTCCGTGGTGCCGGCGGCAGAGAAATAGTGACGCTGTAGCTCCTACCTGACGCGTTTCGTGCTAACCGCACATTATCAAAGGGGATAAGCTTCAGCGTCTGCTCCTGACTGTATCCATTAAATATCGTAAATGGCGCATGCGCATTACGAACGCGCCATTTTCTATAGGAAATATGTCTCCATATCGGGCGCCATTTTGCCGGAGACCGGCCCAATCTCACATGTGCGGGCGCCATTTTTAAGACCACAGGTGTGTGTCACTAGGTCACCAGGGAAACCGAATATACAAATATGAAATGCTAAGAATTGTCATTAAAAACACCTAAATGAGCAGTGCCAGAACTCAATCCATAATAAGGTCCACACCTGAGAATGAGATTGGCAAATATCGTCAGAACGGATCACTGCGCATGTGCAGGATAATGCTGGGATATATATAGGGAACTGTCAATTCCTTATCCCCATATAAAATCATAATAAAATCTGATGATACCCGTGACACACACTTTACAATAAGATGAATACAATACAAACATAGGTATAAATAAACTCATGAATATAAATAAAAACAATAATATCTGCAAAACACATATTATAATCCAAATAATGATATACACGTATTGTCCCTAAATTGTAAATACAAAATATCACCACTATACATTCGATATGTATATAATATTATGTGTTTTTATGATATCGAATGTATAGTGGTGATATTTTGTATTTACAATTTAGGGACAATACGTGTATATCATTATTTGGATTATAATATGTGTTTTGCAGATATTATTGTTTTTATTTATATTCATGAGTTTATTTATACCTATGTTTGTATTGTATTCATCTTATTGTAAAGTGTGTGTCACGGGTATCATCAGATTTTATTATGATTTTATATGGGGATAAGGAATTGACAGTTCCCTATATATATCCCAGC
This sequence comes from Staurois parvus, assembly GCF_062004578.1. Taxonomy (NCBI): domain Eukaryota; kingdom Metazoa; phylum Chordata; class Amphibia; order Anura; family Ranidae; genus Staurois; species Staurois parvus. Next base: position 24,543,813 of record NW_028317951.1, on the reverse strand, counting down.
ATTATCCTGCACATGCGCAGTGATCCGTTCTGACGATATTTGCCAATCTCATTCTCAGGTGTGGACCTTATTATGGATTGAGTTCTGGCACTGCTCATTTAGGTGTTTTTAATGACAATTCTTAGCATTTCATATTTGTATATTCGGTTTCCCTGGTGACCTAGTGACACACACCTGTGGTCTTAAAAATGGCGCCCGCACATGTGAGATTGGGCCGGTCTCCGGCAAAATGGCGCCCGATATGGAGACATATTTCCTATAGAAAATGGCGCGTTCGTAATGCGCATGCGCCATTTACGATATTTAATGGATACAGTCAGGAGCAGACGCTGAAGCTTATCCCCTTTGATAATGTGCGGTTAGCACGAAACGCGTCAGGTAGGAGCTACAGCGTCACTATTTCTCTGCCGCCGGCACCACGGAGGTCCCGGCGGCCATCTGCTTATTCACCTCATGGTCAGTGATTGTTTGTTTTCCTCACCTTACCATACTGCATATATAATAAATATTTTTTAAAACGGTATTATGCTATTGGTCTCCTTTCTTTGTGGCCCTTGGTGAGTCACATATCACCTATAGAGCCACCCAAGAGAGAGACCGTGGAGTACTAGCAACATCCAACGGGTGGAGGAATATCTGGCCTGACCTGATCTCTTGAAGCTGTTTGTGGATCTTGTGGAGATTATATATCTCTAAATGCGCAGTTACACTGTGCATCTGGTGAGTGCACAGCCTTATCCTTTTCACGTTCACTGCATGGAAGCAGCACTTTGAAAGAAAATAACTGTCACAAGGACTGGTTTTGCACCGCATGTCATTTTATTTGTGATATAATGTTTGTATCATCACATCAATCACTCAATCACCATATTGATATTTTGGACATTTTATTTATGCTATAGCGCCGCATCTTTTATGTTATATGTCCAGGAATTGATTAGGTCTTCGAATGGTGTATACGGTGATGTACTGTATGTCTCTTATTCCTTTTTTTCCACAGATAATCCAACTCACCCATATAAACCAGGAGATCGGGTAATGGTTTAGGAACTTCACAGACACAAGACCGTAGATCCGCTGTACTGGGAACCCACCATAGTAATGGCTGTAATGAGAACCACAGTTCTGACCAATCTTTGGCCACAACAGTAAGACTGTGAATGACACTGAACTAATAAAGAAGAGCAGAAAAAGATCATTGACTGAAAGTATGTCACTGTTGAAATTTAAGTACAGGTATGCCAAGCTCTTGGGAATCGAGAGTTGTTGGGTTTGAAGTATGCTCCACCCTGAAACCATGAACATTCTTGGAAACAACTGTGAAATTTGATGCGTCGTCACTATATGACAAAAGAAAGGAACTGTAAGGAAATATGTCTTATTAACTGGCATCCATTTTGTATAATGCCTCCATTTTAGATGTGAACAGTTCGTTTCGGTTTTGAGTTTCTCTTGTAACTTCTCTCTCATTTCTTGAGAACAGTTTCTGTTCTTGGTAAACGGAACTACCTTACAAGGTATCTCTCAGCTGTTTGCAGTTTCTGTTCTTCAAGTAACTATACTGATAAAATGTGGCATCCTAAGAATAAGCAATGCTTATTGAAATCTGTATAATGGTTCTTGTCTTGCATTAAACTTTTAGAGTTTTAGCGTGCACACTTCGGTGTCTGGAGCTTTACTTCTGCCAGATCTGGTGGGGAAAATGTCAGAGGACATTTTGGGCTACAGACAGAAATTTATCCTTTTGCTAACCTTATGTGATTATTAACTCAATGTGTGTTGGTTTCTGATTCTGTTTCATTGGACCTGCTCCTTGTTTCTTGTTGATCCTGATAATGATTATATCTAGTTCCACAAGTACTGTTGTATACTGCCTATCATTGCCCATATCCTAAACCTGGATATAATTCTACTTTATTGTAGCACTACCTTCTTAGGAGTTGCAAGAGATTTGGGTCCCCCTATAGCCCAGCACAGCCAGGCAACACACATTTCTTTCACTCAAACTTGAATTAGGAGACAGTAACCAGTCCTTGAGCATTGTTTTGAAGTTTTATTCAGGGATATAGAACTTGGATGGAGTAAGGGGTGTATGGGATTCCCAAGGGATTGGCAACTGAGGACAAACTCCTTACCAACTATGTACGAGTCTCTACAGCAAAGTTTCTGTTCTGGAGAGCTAGCCAGCATCTCTGGTAGTACCACCCTAGACCCCAGATGACTCCTCTCCTCATCCAGCTGTACTGGGTGAATCCCTGGGCAAGGGATCCAGTGCCTGCCACTGCAGTGTGAAACAATCCCAGGCAAGACAACAAATCCAGTTCTCCACTAGAGTGCTCCTTTCCCCTTACTGGCCCATGGGGTGCATGTTTACTCACTTGGTCCCTCTCCTGTGCCGTCGGTGGGTTGTGGCTGCTACCAGGCCTTCTAGCTGGGCCTCCCCTTCCCTGCCACACAGGTGGGCAGGTGAAGTACCAAGCTTTCAGCCTTCCAAAGTCCTCTACCTACAGGTGAGCCCCTCTTCATCTGGGCCCCCTCACAGGCTCCTGCTTCCAGCTTCACATCCTTCTCTCTCTCTTCCACCCAAACTCCCCCCTCTGCTGAGCAGGTTCAGCTACTCTTACAGGTTGTCCTGGCCCCTTGCCAAGCCTCCTGTTGGAGATTGGCCAGGATCCCCTAAGAGTACAAAACAGCCACTCCTCAAATCCGCCCACTGCTTCTAGATCTTTCTCCAAAGTTCTATAGCAGAGGGAAATTCAAGAGGGGCTGGTCTGCATAGCCTCTCAGTTCTGACCACAATTTGACCTCTTTCTGACTGTTGCACCAGGCTGCTACTCTCTGCTACCCTCTGCCTAACAATTAGGATCTAGCTCCCCCTAGCTATCTATTATTAGCAAACTATTCCCACCTGTCAAGACTGTAAGCTCTTTAAAGGGAAGCAATCCTGAAAGCTGAAGAGTGAGGACTTTCCTGTAGCCAGACCCATCCTCAGCATTAGGTATACACAGTTATTGATCTCTATACTAGTTGCTAGCTCTCTCTCCTCTATACCTGACATTTGTTCCTACTTTCGTCTGGATAAAATATACCTGTAACCAGGTATCTCTGCTTCAGGAGCCTTTAAAACAACCAAAATCCAGTCAGTAGTCTGCTACAATGACATAAACAAGAAAGGTAATCAAATTAATATAAAGTTAATGTTTGGACAAAATGTTTTATCAAAATAGTAAAAATATGTTAATAATTATCATATATATGTACTAACTTGGTAAAACAATTCTGTATATTAGGCCATGGCCATAGTTTTGTCTCTTCTAGCTTTTAAAATGTTTTGTAAGCTTTGACAGGTATTTTGAGTCAAATAATCATCTAGTGTAGCGTAACTGCTGTCAAAATGACACCTTTCTGATTTTCTTCTTTCTTTTGTGTTTGTAACAACTGATTGGAAATCACTTTCTCGAAAAATGATCCACTCCATTCTGCTTTTGTGCCAGCTGCTCTTGACAGCGTGTTTGCAATATCCATTTTTCCATGAGTATATGTTACAGACAAGTTACATTTCTATAACGCCAACAACATTCTGTGTATTATTGTAGGAGTTTGACCAACTGATATTGAGAAATTGACTTACACTTGTTGGGACAGCTGTCCTTTTTTCAGTAGAGTTCTCAACAATGCTTCATGGGGTGTAAACTCTTTTGAGTAACTTTTGAGTCCTGATTAAGGATGCAATTCAAGTTCAGGTCAAGATAGAGTTCAACTCAAAATGTGTATGTTCAATGTTTGGGAAAGTTGCGAGCTATAGAATCTGTTTGTCCCTTCACCAAATCCCAATTACCATAATGCATTTTATGGTCTGTGATACTTGGTTAGGTGGCATAGTAGGGGTAATAATGAGGGTTTGTAGATTTGCTAGCCCCCTCCCTAAAAAAGTCAGTTTTCCTATCAGATTTTGCTAATGATTCGCAGTGATTTGCAGGGTTGTGGGCTACAATAAGTGGAGTGTGGTCCCTTCATTTACTCTGCTGTACAGTGCTTTATTACTTTCAATTTCATTGTGTTGGACAGACCTCAGGTGCTAAGACCTAGAACCTAAGACCAGCAAACAAACCCAAGAGTCCTTTTTAGGGCTACGTTTTCATGTGCGTCAGTAACAACTTCTGTCTTAGCTGCTGTGCCCTCTCTTCCTTTTCTTTTTGTTTTAAGGCAGCATTTTGTTGAGGTTTTTTACTTTTTTCTTCTCTTTTTTATAAGTTTCTGCTAGAAAAAAAAACTGTTTTTAGGTTATAGTGATTGGCATTTGGGATTTTAGTTACAATATTTTATGTATTTCTATGTTATTTTAATAGGGTATTTACAGGCCCATGCAAAGCTGCCCTTTGTTATCAGCACATCCCTGAATAAAACTGTGGTTCAATTTACTGCACAAAATCACCACATGCTCAATCCTTAGAACAGAGGTTCTTTACATGCAGCTAGTAAGGTGCAAACAGTTTCTGCATCTGCAGGCACCACGACGCTGGGGGTTGGGCGTGGCATCCCACCCACTGGGGCCATATAGGGGAGAGGTGGCGGCAGAGCCAGATATGATTGCCAGGCTGCTTTTTTGCTGCTTGGACGCTTTACCAGGCTATGGGCCACAAGGCGCTGGGCTCAACCTTCTATTGGTGTTATATGAGTGCTCTTGCCAACATTTATCTTGATCAATTATGGATCTGAAATTTGGTGGCAGATTCCTGGGGGTAAGTTTAGGTGGGGGACACCCATTTATGCTGTTTTTTTCTAGGGGAGAACTAATAATATAATATATACCCCATGTATGTTCCTAGGAGGGTGTTTTTTGTTAAAAGCTTATGCCTTATATTTTTCTTTGGTAGAATTATCTTGAATTTAAATGTAATACCTTGGGGGCAGCAAGAGGTTAAAGTCCTTATTGTAATTATTTATTTAAAATGTATGCAAACCCCAAATCTCTTTTTAGCCTAACAGTATATAGTTTTCCTAAGCAAATTGTTTTTTTGTGAATATCTTGCAAAGTTTCATGCCAGAAGATCCTGCTAGTAATAGCACCCCTCGTTGCAGGCTGACACCACTAAGCTGCTCCCTTTTTAGTTAACACTAAATTTATCAGTCTCCTTCAGTTGGCCATTGGGCTGCCAATATACGATAGACCTGATAGGTAGTCCAACATGAAGAAGTTCAAAAGATTGAGTGGTAACAAAGTGCTGCTAATTGAGAGGTGATGGCTTGTGCAGGTCATACATGGGTCGAATTCCAAATTAATTTTCTTTAGAAAATCTGACATTTTGTGCATTTTGTAATCCAATGGTGCCACCATTGATTTCAAAATTCAACCAAGCCTTCAACTTCACCTCATGTTGCTGCAGAAAAGAATTGTTGTGGACAAGAATTTTCTTTTCTTTCCAGGTCACAACTCATGCTCATTTATTTTTGGTTTATATTTCCCGCACAATTTTCCCATCATTGATTCAAAATTCATTTTTCAAACAAATTCCAACATGCCCAATCACTCAAATTCGATGGTCAGACAAAAATCGACCGTTTCTTTCACCCACTAATGGTGCGAAATTCGAACTACATTCTATAAATAAGAATGAATATTCTTAGAAAAGATTTTCAAAAGAAAATTCTTTCAGAATTCGACCCATGTATGGCTGGCTTTAGTGTCAACCTTCAAAAGGAGGCGCCGTTACTGATAGAATCTCCAGCAAAGAGGCTTTGCACCAGGCTTACAAAAAATGATTTGTTAAATAAAACTGTATACAGTGAGGCATGATGCCAAATATATTGAAAATAGATTTCAGGTTTTTACATGCACTTTAACTCACATGACTATTATTAGATTTTATTTGTGCTTTACTATCTTATCTACTCCCTCTCTAACAAACTACAGTGGGTCGTTCAAGGGATAGCTCCGCCTGGTGCCAATAGATGTTTTTCAGAGTTTACCAATAGACAGGCAGTGACAATAAATAAGACAGTAAAGAGCTCTAGTCACAGTAACACAGAAATAATTCATGATATGCCAGAAAGTTTCCCATCTCTGAAAATAAGTCATAGTACTTTCATCTACAAGTATGATTTTAGAACAATTTGAGTGATCATTCATAAATACATGCTACCATTATAGGTCACATCCAGCACATAGCCAGTGTCATTGTGTTTTAGCTGTCATACCCCATTACTACCACTGAAATAGTGAAGCACATTATGCTCATTTCTAACACTCTCTTTTTTAACAGAACTTACATTTTAATGTTTAAATGCACTATATTTTCAGTGCATCCCTTAAGCACATTTCAACCACTTTTACAGACATGAAGGCTAGACTAGGAAAAAAGTATGCATAAATTAACATTAGGGAACTTGCCCTTACACTTCACACTCCGATTCAAACACACAGATTAATTCAGCAATGATGACCCACAAGTGGTATAGCTATTGTAAAGAACTGCCTGGCGGTACCTCTAGCAGTCCACTGGTCAGGTTTCCCCAGAGCGTGGAGTCTAAGTCCCGGTCCGCTTGTTCACCAGGGCCCCTGATGGTGGGGATGGACTTGGAGCGAACCGAGACCAGGTCGCGGCTCCTGAGTACACCTACCACTGGTAGAGGAATCCACCAGAGGTCCCTGCAGGGTGAGAGCCTGATGTGAAGAGGCGGAAATGCCAGGGCAAGGTGGATGGATGGATGGATGAGCAAGAGCGTGGTCAGACAAGCCGAGTCGGTAGCCGTGGGAGCAGTGCGGTACAAAGCAGCGGGCAGAGAATGGTCGGGTCACATGCCAGGTCAGCAACAGAAGATCAGATCCATAAGGGGGCATCCAGGAGGGAGGTCAGGCAAGCCAGGGGTCAGAGCAGGAGAAACAGCAAGGTCAAGAACAATCCGAGTCAGCAAGAATCACAGGAACAGGATCAGGAACACAGGGAGACCAAACGGCAATACCTGTCAGCGCAGTGCGATTTAAATATCGCGCCCTGCGCTGTCATTGGTGCCAGGCGCGCACCCACGGTTTCGAGTGCGCATGCGCGGGTTCCGTCTCCGCCGCGGCTGGCCAGGACCTAGTGCCCGTACACTAGCGTGAACAGGCACAGTGCGTCTGCGCCGAGCCGTGGATCGTGGGGGCTCCTGACAGCTATAATAATTAATTAAGAATCCTCCTTTAAATAATGCGGGAACAGATATTTGATTCGTTATGGTGAACCAATAATTTTAGCACATCTCCATTGTTTTTCTCACAGATTTTTTAAATACACTTAACAACAAAAGTGCATGTATAGAACGTTTTGTACATCTGTAGGTTGCATATAGTGAGAAAGGTGGTATAGTTGAAAAACAGGAGCTTGTTAGATGTTACTAAGTGGACATCTGGGTATAATATAGCTCATTATATACAAGACAATTTAATTCCTGGAATGCCCGCGGTGTAGCATTATGGTGGTGAGCCACAAAGCCATGTTCTAACTTGCACTCGCCTGGGTCGCAGTCCAGTAGGGTCAGTCTTTACGGAGTAGTTAAAAAAAAAAACAACACTTGTGTGCATTTTGCTGTTGGCAGAAAACTGAGTGACAGGAATCCGCAGTAGCGGATTAACAACAAATTTTGCTTGAAAATTGGTAAAAGTGCGAGTGAGACTTTAGCTCTGTTGCACCAGGATTGTGGTTAATATTCCATAGCAAAATCAAGTGTTTTTGAATGGTAAAGGCAGTTTAACAGGGGAGCCAGAAGATGTCCACGATGACACAAGAAGTGGACAGCCAAAAGCGCAAAGAATGGATACAAATATGAACAGAGTGTGAGCCCTTGTACGCTCAGATCAAAGATTGAGTGCGCAAATGATAGTAGAAGAATTGAATATGAACAGGAACACAGTGCGGAAGATGCTAATTAAGGATTTGGGAATTTAAAAGATTTCTGTATTTTTTTTCTTGGGAGAGTACATGTGATCAGCACAGGGCCAATCAGCGCTGTCCAGACTCATAGGACAAACAGGGGAGAATGAAATCTCCTCCTACAAGCTTTAACCAGTGCTCTGCTAGACACTGATAGAAGTCACAAGACTGCTCTAACTGCTGATGAGAAAAGGTATTTAGCAGTTTATATTTACTAAATAATTGCATTTCCATGTTCTGTATAAGGTGGGAGACCAGATATAGTGAATGCAGGGTCCTGGGTTTAGTAACACTTTAAATTGTCACGTCTCATACAGCAAGGTTTTATTTGTGTACCTGTTAACCATCAAAACTGCATGTGAATTTTGTTATGTGTGAATAGGACAACAACAGATGTTTCCAGGTTATTCTATTAAATTTGAATGTGAAAATATCTAGATGGCAATCATCATAGGAAATAAGTATGCTCCTCACTCCATATAGTAGCTAAAATTCACTTTAATGTTGGGTTAAAAAGCATGACATGTAGGAGTGCCCAGACTGATACATCACCAAGCCAGCGGAGAGGAGAAACACATGCTCCCAGAAGTTGGAGGATGACACATGATCCTGGGCCCAATAGTAGGTTGCTCAGCCAAGGAGCCTCAGGACATTGGGAAGGGTGTGTGGATATCTACATATCCTTCCCACTATCCTGAGGCTCCTGGGCTGAGAAACCTACTATTGGGTCCAGGAACATGTGTCATCCTCCAGCTTCTGGGAATATGTGTTTCTCCTCTCCACTGGCTTGGTGATGTATCAATCTGGGCACTCCTTCATGTCATGCTATTTTACCCAACATTAAAGTGAATTTCGATTTTAACTGTTCCTGGGCTTGTGACTCTATTGACTTCCACAGGGTTGTGAGCACTCCTTTATTTGTTGTTTTGTGCTCATGTCTCACTGCTGGTCAGATGAGTTGTTGGAGCTGCCCATACTGTGCCTATCTACATATCCCCTGGTACCTCATTGCGCTTGGTATTTGCAGCTTTTCAAAATTTTTTATAAACACACCTCTAAGTTTATTTGAACAATAAAGGAATCACACGTGGTTGTTTGGCCTAAGATTTTAAACTGCCTGGAATTATACATGTGTGATTTGGTTCATTACTAGAGATGAGCGAATTATTCAAAAATTCGATTCGGCTGATTCGCCGAATTTGAGGAAGAAATTCGATTCGATGCGAATTTATTCGCTACGAATTTAACTTATAAAAAGGGTTTCTAGGCTTCAGAGAGCCTTTATATTAGTGCAGAACACTGTACCTTTAATTTAAATGCCCTTGGAGATGAGGAAGGAGAAGGATGAGGAGAAGGAGAAGGATGAGAAGAAGGAGAAGGATGAGAAGAAGGAGAAGGATGAGAAGAAGGAGAAGGAGAAGGATGAGAAGAAGGAGAAGGATGAGAAGAAGGAGAAGGAGAAGGATGAGAAGAAGGAGAAGGAGAAGGATGAGAAGAAGGAGAAGGAGAAGGATGAGAAGAAGGAGAAGGATGGGAAGAAGGAGAAGGAGAAGGATGAGAAGAAGGAGAAGGATGAGAAGAAGGAGAAGGATGAGAAGAAGGATGAGAAGAAGGAGAAGAAGGAGAAGGATGAGAAGAAGAAGAAGGATGAGAAGAAGAAGAAGGATGATGAGAAGAAGAAGAAGGATGAGAAGAAGAAGAAGGATGAGAAGAAGAAGAAGGAGAAGGAGAAGGATGAGAAGAAGGAGAAGGAGAAGGATGAGAAGAAGGAGAAGGATGAGAAGAAGGAGAAGGATGAGAAGAAGGAGAAGGATGAGAAGAAGGAGAAGGAGAAGGATGAGAAGAAGGAGAAGGATGAGAAGAAGGAGAAGGAGAAGGATGAGAAGAAGGAGAAGGATGAGAAGATGGAGAAGGAGAAGGATGAGAAGAAGGAGAAGGAGAAGGATGAGAAGAAGGAGAAGGAGAAGGATGAGAAGAAGGAGAAGGAGAAGGATGAGAAGAAGGAGAAGGAGAAGGATGAGAAGAAGGAGAAGGATGAGAAGAAGAAGGATGAGAAGAAGAAGAAGGATGAGAAGAAGAAGAAGGATGAGAAGAAGGAGAAGGATGAGAAGAAGAAGAAGGATGAGAAGAAGAAGAAGGATGAGAAGAAGAATAAGGATGAGAAGAAGGAGAAGGATGAGAAGAAGAAGAAGGATGAGAAGAAGAAGAAGGATGAGAAGAAGAATAAGGATGAGAAGAAGGAGAAGGATGAGAAGAAGAAGAAGGATGAGAAGAAGAAGAAGGATGAGAAGAAGAAGAAGGATGAGAAGAAGGAGAAGGATGAGAAGAAGGAGAAGGATGAGAAGAAGAAGAAGGATGAGAAGAAGAAGAAGGATGAGAAGAAGAAGAAGGATGAGAAGAAGAAGAAGGATGAGAAGAAGGAGAAGGATGAGAAGAAGAAGGAGAAGGATGAGAAGAAGAAGGAGAAGGATGAGAAGAAGGAGAAGGATGAGAAGAAGAAGAAGGATGAGAAGAAGAAGGAGAAGGATGAGAAGAAGGAGAAGGATGAGAAGAAGAAGAAGGATGAGAAGAAGAAGAAGGATGAGAAGAAGAAGAAGGATGAGAAGGAGAATTCCAAGCCGGCAAAAAGTGTATCTGCAGAGCTCCGCTATTTCTTAGCGGAGCTCTGCAGATACACTTAGCGGAGCTCTGCAGATACACTTTTTGCCGGCTTGGAATTCTTCTTATTTTCATCCTACTTCTTCTTCTTCTTCTTCATCCTCATCCTCTTCTTCTGAGGATGAGGATGAGGATGAAGAAGAAGAAGAAGTAGGATGAAAATAAGAAGAATTCCAAGCCGGCAAAAAGTGTATCTGCAGAGCTCCGCTAAGTGTATCTGCAGAGCTCCGCTATTTCTGACAGTTCTCTGACATTCACTCCATACAGCGGTTGAAACATTGTATCTATTTGTTTCCATAAATGGAAACACATAGATACAATGTTTCAACCGCTGTATGGAGTGAATGTCAGAGAACTGTCAGAAATAGCGGAGCTCTGCAGATACACTTAGCGGAGCTCTGCAGATACACTTTTTGCCGGCTTGGAATTCTTCTTATTTTCATCCTACTTCTTCTTCCTCTTCTTCTTCTTCATCCTCAGAGGAAGAAGAAGAATGAAAAGAAGAAGAAGAATGAAAAGAAGAAGAAGAAGAATGAAAAGAAGAAGAATGAAAAGAAGAATGAGAAGAATGAAAAGATTCTTCTTCTTCTTTTCATTCTTCTTCTTTTCATTCTTCTCATTCTTCTTCTCATTCTTCTTTTCATTCTTCTTCTCATTCTTCTTTTCATTCTTCTTTTCATTCTTCTTCTCATTCTTCTTTTCATGAAGAAGAAAATAAGAATGAGAAGAATGAAAAGAAGAATGAAAAGAAGAAAAAGAAGAAGAAGAATGAAAAGAAGAATGAAAAGAAGAAGGAAAATAAGAATGAGAAGAATGAAAAGAAGAAGGAAAAGAAGAATGAAAAGAAGAAGAAGAATGAAAAGAAGAATGAAAAGAAGAAGAAGAATGAAAAGAAGAAGAAGAAGAATGAAAAGAAAAAGAAGAAGAATGAAAAGAAGAATGAAAAGAAGAATGAAAAGAAGAAGAAGAATGAAAAGAAGAAGAAAAAGAAGAATGAAAAGAAGAAGAAGAATGAAAAGAAGAAGAAGAAGAAGAATGAGAAGAATGAAAAGAAGAAGAAGAAGAATAAAAAGAAGAATGAAAAGAAGAAGAAGAATGAAAAGAAGAAGAAGAAGAATGAAAAGAAGAATGAAAAGAAGAAGAAGAATGAAAAGAAGAATGAGAAGAATGAAAAGATTCTTCTTCTTCTTCTTCTTTTCATTCTTCTTTTCATTCTTATTCTTCTTTTCATTCTTATTCTTCTTCTTCTCATTCTTCTTTTCATTCTTCTCATTCTTCTTTTCATTCTTCTTCTTCTTTTCATTCTTCTCATTCTTCTTTTCATTCTTCTTCTTCTCATTCTTCTTTTCATTCTTCTTCTTCTCATTCTTCTTTTCATGAAGACGAAAAGAAGAATGAGAAGAATGAAAAGAAGAAGAATGAAAAGAAGAAGAATGAAAAGAAGAATGAAAAGAAGAAGAAGAATGAAAATAAGAAGAAGAAGAATGAAAAGAAGAATGAAAAGAAGAAGAAGATGAAAAGAAGAAGAATGAAAAGAAGAATGAGAAGAATGAAAAGAAGAATGAAAAGAAGAAGAAGAAGAATGAAAAGAAGAAGAAGAAGAATGAAAAGAAGAAGAAGAAGAATGAAAAGAAAAAGAAGAAGAATGAAAAGAAGAATGAAAAGAAGAATGAAAAGAAGAAGAAGAATGAAAAGAAGAAGAAAAAGAAGAATGAAAAGAAGAAGAAGAATGAAAAGAAGAAGAAAAAGAAGAATGAAAAGAAGAAGAAGAATGAAAAGAATGAGAAGAATGAAAAGAAGAATGAGAAGAATGAAAAGAAGAAGAAGAATGAAAAGAAGAATGAGAAGAATGAAAAGAAGAAGAAGAAGAAGAATGAAAAGAAGAATGAAAAGAAGAAGAAGAATGAAAAGAAGAATGAAAAGAGGAAGAAGAATGAAAAGAAGAAGAAGAAGAATGAAAAGAAGAATGAGAAGAATGAAAAGATTCTTCTTCTTCTTCTTTTCATTCTTCTTTTCATTCTTATTCTTCTTTTCATTCTTATTCTTATTCTTCTCATTCTTCTTTTCATTCTTCTTTTCATTCTTCTTTTCATTCTTCTTCTTCTTTTCATTCTTCTCATTCTTCTTTTCATTCTTCTTCTTTTCATTCTTCTTTTCATTCTTCTCATTCTTCTTTTCATTCTTCTCATTCTTCTTCTTCTCATTCTTCTTTTCATTCTTCTTCTCATTCTTCTTTTCATGAAGAAGAAAAGAAGAATGAGAAGAATGAAAAGAAGAAGAATGAAAAGAAGAAGAAGAATGAAAAGAAGAATGAAAAGAAGAAGAAGAAGAATGAAAATAAGAAGAAGAAGAATGAGAAGAAGATGAAAAGAAGAAGAAGAATGAAAAGAAGAAGAAGAAGAATGAAAAGAAGAATGAGAAGAATGAAAAGAAGAATGAGAAGAATGAAAAGAAGAAGAAGAATGAAAAGAAGAATGAAAAGAAGAAGAAGAATGAAAAGAAGAATGAGAAGAATGAAAAGATTCTTCTTCTTCTTTTCATTCTTCTTCTTCTTTTCATTCTTCTCATTCTTCTTATTCTTCTTTTCATTCTTCTTCTTTTCATTCTTCTTTTCATTCTTCTTCTTCTTCTTCTTCTTCTTTTCATTCTTCTCATTCTTCTTCTCATTCTTCTTCTTCTTTTCATTCTTCTTTTCATTCTTCTCATTCTTCTTTTCATTCTTCTTCTCATTCTTCTTTTCATGAAGAAGAAAAGAAGAATGAGAAGAATGAAAAGAAGAATGAAAAGAAGAAGAATGAAAAGAAGAATGAGAAGAAGAATGAAAAGAAGAATGAGAAGAATGATAAGAAGAATGAAAAGAAGAAGTATTCCAGTACAGCAAAAAGTGTATCTGCAGAGAGGTCCGCTATTTCTGACAGTTCTCTGACAGTTCCTTCACATTTACAGCGGTTGAAACATTGTATCTATTTCCGAATAAAAACATCTGTATCCTAAATGGAAACAAATAGATACAATGTTTCAACCACTGTACATGTGAAGGAACTGTCAGAGAACTGTCAGAAATAGCGGAGCTCTCAGGGACACTTTTGCCGGCTGATCAGGAAAAATCCGATTCGCGCACCCGAAGTATGCTAATATTCGGATTCGCCGCGAATCGAATTTTTCCTGAAATTCGAAACGAATTCCACTTCGCCTGGTTCGATTCGCTCATCTCTATTCATTACCATTCATTTTTCGGACGAAAATGAATGGGGATGACGTCACACTTTTGAATATATTCGATAACAATCAAATTCATTATGACTATAACTTGTTTGTTAATGAGTGGGCGGCTTCCGCATCCTTAACAAACATGACTTATCTGCTGTCAGTGGGATTCCCCACCATCAACAGAATGTAAACAATAGAAGTGACAGTTACATTTTTTTTTAAAAACGTGGTACAAAACAGTGTACCCCCAATATCGATACCAGAACCTTATTCGAGCATGCAACCCAGCAGGCCAAAAAAGGAGGGGGAACGAGCAAGCGTACACAGACTTTAACCTTAAATGCTGGGATACATCTCAAGTGATGGAGGTTAGTCTAAAGAGAAAGCAGGACACTGTGGTGGGAGAAGGTGGCCTTATTGAGTGGGAGGACAAGTTCATTCTATGTATTGAGTACCAGTATGTATCTTATGTGGTGTGTCTAGGTATGGACATGGGAGACTGGAGAAGTATGGGGCATGCTCATTACCCCCTGCCTGAGCCAGTCAATCATCCTGGGAATAACAAACCAAGATTGATTTTGCTAAGTGTCAAGAATAAATACAAATAAATGTAAGTATGTGTATTTCAAAATAGCCGCATTCACTATATTCCACATACAAATATAAAGTGCATGTGCAAAAAAATAACAAATGCATAAAGAAAAAGTTCATATATGTGCTCATAAAGTGCTGAATTCACAATCCATGACCAAACAAGATCCAGTGCAGATAAAGCAGCCCAAATTATCCCACTGATGGACAAATTCTTCACCACTTGTGTACACAGACAGTCACAAACTGCTTACAAGATACTTAGGTCTCAAAGAGAAGGAGGTCTGGCTGCATACAAAGGAAAAACCCAAATGGATGGATGAAAACCTCATTGTATATCAAGCAGAACTCATGCTGACACCAGCAATCCAGGAAGATAAACTGACTCAAAATGATATCAATGACAAGCATGAGGGAGAAGGTCTCTCATAGTGTAGTATTAAAATCATCACTTTTATTAAGATAAGAAAGATACTCACAAGTGTAAAAGTTAAACCGGCATTACAATCTCAGTTTGTCAATCAACGCCAGGATAGACTTGATGACATCACCACTGTAGCTCCGCCCAGCGTGTTTCATCCAATAGAATGTCATCACTGGGGCAATGCAGTCCAGTTGTGAAGAGGTTAGATGCCCAGGAACTGAAGTGGGGTCAAGTTCCTCATGCTCTGTGCTATGAGTGTTCATACTTTGTATGTGTTTACTGTTCTAGAAACAAAATTGTCTTTTGAAAAATGTATTGAATGAAAAACAAAATGAATATACAAAAGCATTAAATATTATCTTTAAAGGGACACTGTCATTGGGATACACATTAACCAGCATTACAATCTCAGTTTGTCCCAATCAATGCCACGATAGACTTGATGACATCACCACTGTAGCTCCGCCCAGCGCGTTTCATCCAATAGAATGTCATCACTGGGGCAATGCAGTGTAAGTCACATAATTATCTTGAGAAAGTGAGAGTGAAACACTGGTGTTTGTCAGTCCAGTTTTGAAGAGGTTCGATGCCCAGGAACTGAAGTGGGGTTACGTTCCTCATGCTCTGTACTATGAGTGTTCATACTTTGTATGTGTTTACTGTTCTAGAAACAAAATTGTCTTTTGAAAAATGTATTGAATGAAAAACAAAATGAATATACAAAAGCATTAAATATTATCTTTAAAAGGGACACTGTCTTTGGGATACACATTATCCCAACAACACGTTCTCTTTAAAATATCTGTATTATGCAAATGATTCTGGTGAATCCAATCATTGCTCTGGATGTATCAGATGTCTGCTTCTCTCAGTTCCACACTTTCCAGCTTCTTCCTCATTATTATGCCCCTACACAAATTACAGAATAAAATGTGCACTTTTAATATGCTATAAACTATCCTAGTTATAAGATGAAAAGAAAAATATGTTGTTCATAATGTAAAAGGGGGGGAATCAGAGTGCATCAACCATCGGTATGTAGGTGCTATAAATACTGTATGCATGCAATATAGACTATTGGTCTCCAGTGATAAAAGGGCTTGTTATCAGGGGTGCAAATGCTAGTTGCCACAGAGATTTCACCAGAAATTGGGGAGCAGCAATTTGTGGGTATGTCCTATCAAAATTCTGCAATTGGGGCATGTACCTTGCATGTAGCCATTTAACTCCAAAAAATAGCTATGATGCTGATAATGATGATATCTGTTGTGTTCGATTCTCAATGATTCTATGGACCAAGTTTCTCCACATTTTTCAAACTTGTACTGCTTCTAGTTGTTTCATTTCCTGGCTAGTGTCAGATTTTATGGTGTCAAACACTCAGTTTATTAGGTGGCCTGGCTTCCTTTTGCTGCTACCTAATCCAAGAACAATTGCCTTCTTCAGAGAGGTTGATCACATTACATGTCCAAAATACGGCATCCTGAGTTTTGCCATCCAGTGAAAAGTCTATGCTCTGGTATTGTTTGTGTGTTATCTTTACTGTACACAGAATGCACAAGAGCCTTCTCCAGCACCATAGCTCAAATTCATCAATTTTCTGGTCTAGCTTTTTCATGGTCCAGCTATAAGTAGCTATGGGGAACACAATAACCCAAACAGATTTGCATTTGGTTACCAGGCTAACATCTTTGCTTTTTAATATTTGGCCCATGCTCATCATTGCTGTGCAACCTAGTGCATTATGATGCTTCATTTCTGGACTACAATGGCAATCTGTGCGCTCAGAAAAATAAAAGATGCACACAATCCATTCCTTGCAGTGGTCATGATCTTGGTCTTTTTGTTCATCAAGGAGAGGTTTCCTTCTTTGATCCTTTTAATCAGATCTTTCGGGGCATCTTCAGTTTCTGAGAGAAGGGTCATGTCATCAGCATATTGAAGATTGTTGTTCCTTCCTCCAATTGTTACTACAATAATATATATAAATACATGAGTCTAAGTCTGCTTTAAGTGTTGAAAACTAGGTATTGAATATTGTTACTATAAGTGTTGAAAACCAGGTATTGAATATTGTTACTATAAGTGTTGACAGTATTACATAGGCCAGAATTAGATCTAGAATTACAAAGTTGACATTTATCTGAATAAGAAACTGTTCATGTCTGATGTCTTTTGAAATTAGGGATGTACATTGTATTTTACTAATAATAATACTTTAAAATACTTGATTTTTTGTGTCAGGCACTGTTCCAATGATAAGAGAGCACATTGTTGTATGTAGTTGAGGCTACATCTGAAGCAGAATGATGCACTTGCTATTGGTATCCCAGAGAAATAATTGCTGTATTCTACACTGAAGACCCTCAGTGATCCTATCCTTTATGAGAAAAATGGAGATTGGATTGTACCTTTTGCAACTGCCACATAAATCATAAGCATCCATCAAGTTATATTACAATACTTTACATTGTAAAAACACATTAGAATCAAATCACACATGCAGTACCACTAACATCAGTATCTATGCTTTGCAGACGTCAGATTTTACATGCAACACCTCAAGTTTTTTAATCAGAATAATGTAAATCTGTTGGCTACTGACTCAGCAGTTCTTGTACAAGGTCTACATTGATTAGTTTCTGTGTGCGAAACAGAAGCTATAGTACATGAAGCTTTTAAGGACATCACTACTTCAGGTTTCTAAGGTATACTTATTCAGTATGGAAGAGGAAAGAAACTGCAAAACCATTCTGCAAAGTGCAGTCATTTATGTCAACCAGTTAAAAAGTAGGTACTGTATCTCATAATGTTAGTCGCTGAAGATAATCAGAAAGCACATATACTTTTTAAGCCCATTAGTCCTTTTTAGTAAAGTTGACTACAGAAAACAGAAAAAATGTTATTGCTACACTACATCAAATACAAAAACAAGCAAGAGCTATAAAGTATAACATCAGTTTGAGATTTTGTAGAAAACTGAGGGCCAGGGTTAGAAATGGAAACGCGAAGTTAGAAGGACAGAGTTAAAGTGTTACTAAACCCAGAACCCTGCATTCACTATATCAGATCTCCCACAGTACACACAACATGGAAATGCACTTATATTAGTAACTATAAACTGCTAAATACCTTTTCTCATCAGCAGTTAGAGCAGTCTTGTGACTTCAGCAGAGCACTGGTTAAAGCTTGTAGGAGGAGTTTTCCTTTTGCTCTAGGAGGATGTGAAACCCCCTGACCCTCTGTCTGGACGGTGCTGATTGGCCCTGTGCTGATCACATGCACTCTCAAAAGAAAAAAAAAAACTCTCTTGCAATACACACTAAACTGAGCATGTGCATGTAACTATGGATTCAGTCTGTATCAGGTGGTCATTTCAACAATAGAAGGAGCAGAGAAGAAAGGATCAAACAGCCTATTTACAAAATGCAGAGGATTAACCCCTTAGGTTCTACAGTGAGTATAACAAGCATGCTTTACTGCATATACAGACTGATTTTACCGTTGTTGGTTTAGTAACACTTTAAAGATTTAGGTCTAGTTTTCTGCTTGTCCTGTGTACAATAGAACAACCCGGCACAGTGAAGAATCTAGCATTCAAATACTGACTGGTCTCAGTTACCTTTTTTCAGTGTTGTAGTTGAGCAATACATTTTAGGTGTTTTACATATATTCTTTTAAAAACATTTTACATTAACATATGTGGTATCTTCCATCCACACACATTGATATTTAGACCATAATAACAATTCTCTCCCAGATTTGATCACAAAAAAAGGTTCCAATGTCTCAGTTTCAACACCTTTGCACACTGTCAGTAAAGAAAAAAAATATTTTGCTTCAAGTACTTTTGGCGTTGTTGGCTGGCAAATATCAACTATTTAACACAAATGTAAGACTTTGAAAATATGCATGTGCACGTCTATTACACACTCATATCATTCAAGTTCCAAGTCAGAGTAAAAGAAAATTATTGAATAGTTAAGCATACTCATTCTGAAACAATACATGTCTTTTGCCATTTTTACACTGATTTGCATTCCTCCAAGATCGCTCCATTTTGAGCCGCTATACTACATTTACTAGCTCAATGTCCTCTTCAAACAATGTCTAAAACGAAAGTGAAGACTGAATTCTCTTGACAAAATTACTGAAGCTTTGGCTGGATAACTTGGTGGCAAATCACTGGGAACAGGGATGTATGAATTAGGCCATCATAACCATTTTACCAAAGCTACATGCCCATTTTCTTATTAAATACTGATGATAAACATTTGGCAACCAGACTGGGGACAGTTATCCCCAAGCTGATACACAGAGACCAATCAGGGTTCATCCCCTCCAGGTCTACAGCTTGGAATATTAGGGGGTTATTCTTGAATCTCCAATTACCAGTAAATAACCCCAGGCAACAGGGAAATCTGCTCCCTCAACGTTGCCAAGGCTTTTGACAGTGTCAAGTGGCCATACCTCTGGGAGGTCTTGGCAAGTTGTGGGGTTTGAGACACCTTTATCAACTGGATAAAAATTCTATACTCGGCTCCTGTGGCCAGACTGTGGATTATTGGAGATATATCTGACTCTTTTCCACTACACAGAGGAGAGAGACAGGGGTGCCCCATGTCACTCTGGCCCTGGAACTCCTGGTGACTATGATTAGGGCTTCTCAAGACATTGTGGATTTCCATGGGAGAAAGTTGGAAGATAAGATATTCTCGTATGCTGACAACACCTTATTGCACCTAGGCAACACATCACCTTCCCTTCCAAATCCAATGTCTCTTATTGAATGATTTGAAGCCTTATCAGGGTTCACACCTAACTGGAATAATTCAGTATTGCTGCCCTTAGATGAGCTCATACACTCATTGCCAGCATGTACCCAACAAATCAAGATGGTTCAATTATTCCAATATCTAGTTGTTGCCCTCACTTTGACCCTTACGTCATATCTGGTATGAACTTCCTACCTACCTCCGAAAATTTAAACAGAAAGGCTCTGCCTGGTGCAAACTGACCTTGACCGTAATAGGGAGAGTGAATTTGATCAAAATGGTATGGGCCCCACAATTGCTATATATACTTCACAACTCCCCAATCTGGATACTTTGTAAATAGTTTACTCGTATTGACACTCAATTTAGCGATCTAATTTGGAAAAATAACGGTCAGCCAGAATCAAGTTCACTAAGTTACAATTCGGTAAAGAGCAGGGGGGCTTTGCGGGATAGGACCCAGTGGACAGCTCAGACTCCATACATAGCTTATTACTTTCCTCAGATGCTGAACTAACAGCTTTGTCATATCTTGAAATGGGTTTTCCAAATGTTCCCTCCAACTGTCCCATGGTATCCCCATTAAAAATGCTCTGGAAGCATACAAAAACTAGCTTACAGGTCAAAGGCTTCTTAAAAGCCACACCATTTTGGCATAATCCTAATTATATGGAATTAGGCAGATTGACAGGATTCCAAATGTGGAAAGATCTAAGTATCTGTTTCATAGCACAATTTCACTCCAAGTCATTTTTCTACTGTACAAGAGGAATTTGCAATAGCAAGACGTCAGTTCATCAGATATCTACAGTTGCGCCATCAGATTCACGTCCAGGCACTAACTTTAGTGGATCACCAATTGCTCTAGGATATAATGTCAGAACACAATAAAAAAGGCATGATCTCATATATATATATATATATATATATATATATACTAAGTATACTGTCCTTATGACCCTCACTCAGGACATGGCCGGGAGAAAATGGGAGCTAGATCTGGGAGAGATTAGGGGAGAGACAGGGAAGCAAGCTTAACATCCATACCCCTCATATTGGTCTCCTCATCCCAAACAGTATCTCAATTAATTTTACTGGCATATATAACCCCTGTTCAGTTACATAAGTGGGAAGATGTAAGTGACCTAATGCATACTTTTTGGTGATGCCCAAAATTACAAAATTATTTAGATATTGGAAGGAAGTCATCGATACTATATCCTCAGTATTCATGGATACTATCTCATAAGAATAATTTGCTTTTTGGGCTCTATAGATGAGAAATTGTTTACTCCCCAGATCAATTTTGCAGTATTAAAGTTCCTATATTCGGCTCACAGGCAAACAGTTCACTTCAGGTTATTACAACATACTCCTGTTAAGCAACATTGAAAAGAACGGGTAAATACTACTCTCATATGTGAAAAACTAACATATCAACATTCGAAAACGCTTGTAAAAAAATCTCTCTCTCTATGTGTCAAAACTGGCTAGATAATCCAGGACTGGATCCTCCTCAGCTAGTTCTCCATAGGCTAATGCAGGTATAGGAGCTGTGGAATTTCAGAGGGATTGGTATATGCACCTGGGTCTAGATAGCCTCATTGTTGTGGGTTGGTTATTCTTCACCATATGCATGATTCTCCAGTTGGGTAATGGCAAACATCTAGTCCTTGTTCCCTTTATATACCTTCCCATGTTAAGGTATTGTATATTGTTTTATGATTTCTTTATTACAGCTACAATTTGTTAAATGTACTGTCACATCACATGACACAGCTATTTTTTTCTGAAAAATATTACATCCTTTTCTTCAATAATAAAGTTCATGTTTTGTGTACCAAAAATTAGCTCAGTAATGAATTTTCTGATTAAAAAGAAAAAAGGAAAATGATTTCCTGACAGTATTGGTTATGCAGCAGTAAGTCTCCGGGCCCATTCACACTAGGAACTGCGCTGCATGTTCCTGTGCGATTCTCATGCAGTTCTGCTCAGTGAGATTTCAGCTCATTCATTTTAAGTGGGCTGAAAGCATTACACACCAACAGTAATGCATGCACTACTTTTGGAAGCGCACTGCGGCTGGATTGCATGGTACTTTTAATAATTAAAAAAATAATTGAGTCCATGGAAGATTTTTTTTTTTTTCCACAGGTTTTTGGAAAATGACAAAAACGTTTTAATTTTTAATAAAACACAAAGTTGTAATTTAAATGATATATTGCTCACACAAGCCATGGGTATATGTGAAATTAGACTCCAAAATACATTCTGCTACTTCTACCAAGTATGGGGATACCACATGTGTGAGACTTTTTGGGAGCCTAGCCACATAGAGGAGCCTGAAATCCAATGACCACTTTGAAAGCCTGAAGGTGCGTAACTTCCTCCTTTCACTTCCTCACTACCTATCACAGTTTCAGAGGCCCTGAAATGCCAAGATAGCACCAAACACCCCCCGCCCAAATGAGCCCTTTTTAGAAAGTAGACACCCCAAAGAATTTAAAAAGAGGCATGGTGAGTATTTTGCAGATCTAATTTGTTTCTCACAAGGTTTTGAAATATAAAAAAGAAAAAAAAAATATGTTATTGTTTTATTCTTTATTTTCCAAAAACTTATGGCAACAAATGAGATCTGCAAAATACTCACCATGCTTCTTATCAAATTCCTTGGGGTGTCTGCTTTCCAAAAATGGGTCATTTGGGGGGTTTGGTGCTATCCTGGCATTTCTGGGCCTCCGAAACTGTAATAGGTAGTCAGGAAGTGTAATGAGGAAATAAAGCCCTTTAAAAGCCTGAAGGTGCTTATTGGATTTTGGGGTCCTGTACTTGGCTAGACTGCCAAAAAGTCTCTCACATGTGGTATCCCCATACTCGGGAGAAGTAGCAGAATGTATTCCAAACACTTTTGGTAAAAAAATAAATTCTTCTATGCCTCTCAGCATATAGTTTGGGGTGTCTACTTTCCAAAAAGGGGCCATTTTGAGGGGTGGGGGCATTTTATGCCCAGCATTAGTAGTTTATGCCACACATCACTCACTCTTCTAACCACCTGAAGATCAAGCCTTTTCTGACACTTTTTGTTCACATGAAAAAAAATCTGTATTTTTTGCTAGGACATTACTTTGAACCCCCACATATTATATATTTTTTTAAAGCAGACACCCTAGTAAATAAAATGGTGGGTGCTGCAATTTTTTATGTCACACAGTACTTGTGATTTTTCAAACGCAATTTGTTTTTAAAAAATACACTTTTTTTACTTTGCACAAAAACACAATATATTGGCCAATTATTTAGTAAGAAATAAAAGATGATGGTATGCTGAGTAAACAGATACCAAACATGACATGCTTTAAAACTGCACATGCCCCGTGCAATGCTGAAAAACTGCATACATTTTTAATATCCATTGGCAACGCTTTAAAAGCCTTTACAAGCTACCATTTTAAATTTGCAGAGGAGGTCTAGTGCTAGAATTACCTCACATGCATGGTGCAACCGCTGTTTACATACTGGCACAGGGTCAGCGCTCGTGCACGCAGGTGTGTGCGTGCACTGGGGGAAGGGTGCTTTTTTTTAAGTTATTTTGATTTTTTCAATTATTTTTACACTGTCCCGTTGATTTTTTTTTAATCACTTTTAATGCTATCACAGGGAATGCAAATATCCCCTATAACTTCAATGGGCATTGTCATATATTCTTTTTTGAGAAATCTGGGGTCTATCAGACTCTAGATATCTCCTCTGCCCTTACATTATGTAATCTCACCAAGATCTGTGTGATAAGATTCTTTCCCAATTTACAAACGGCGCTGTTTATATCCTACGAAACTGAAGTGTTGAAATGCTCATAGCTTCTGATTTCTTAGGCTATAGAGATGATTGGCACCATTCTGGTCTCCAATCAGCTATATGGTCAGCTGGCAGAAACACCGGCTGCATTCTCATGTTCCCTCTGGTAGGCACAGGACTACCCAAGAAGGCCGTGGAAGGCAGCAAGGGGAGGGGTGCATCTTCTCCCACTGCTAGTAAAAGCAATCCTGCAGCTAATTAGCCACTACAATTGCTTTTACATGAAAACTGATCGCTGGCTGGAAAAAAAACAATACCAGGATGATGCCTGCAGCTGTAGGCATCATCCGCGTATAACCATTCAAAGTCCAGTGATGTACCAGTATGTCGCTGGTCCTTGTTGGGTGTATATGCTATGATCTTTTTTTTTTATGCAGCTTGTGGGCTAAATGAAAAAAATAGAAGTAATCTCTGCCAGAAAAAGTGTGTGGTATGCGCACCATTAGAATATACTGCCCTGCATGCATCCACCCACTTCCAATGGTGGGCACACATGAAATATCGCCAAAAAATATGATTAAATATATATGACAAAGCATAGGGGCCATCCACCCACTGGCCACTCTAGGCCCCCATGCTTCGGCATATATTCTTTTTTAACTGCGAATGAAAAATATCATCCAACAGCACTGCACACACCTACTTATGTATATTCTGAGAGCAAGAAACTGTTTGTGACAGAGTAAACAAGTTGGTGCTGCAGCTGAATGACATTCCTGCAAAGAAAACAGCAATTGTTAACAATAAAACAGTAACAATAAAACAGTAAAATCGTAACAGTAAAACAGTAACAACAAAAAACTAAAACTATTTTTGGTTTTTAAAAGTTAAAATTTTTTCTTGGACTTGCACTTTTTATTTTTTAAGGGTTTTTTTTAACTTTTTTTTAATAAATTTTAACATTTTAAAACAGATTGTAGGGTCTCTCAAAATGCGATAGCCAGTTTCCTGACTACCTAACATATTTGAAGACCCTGTGTAAATATGCGTCCTGAATTGTGCCGTGCTGTACCCTATACTTATACTCCACTAGTGTGTGATAGCGACAGAAGCAGTCTTTGAGGCAGAGACCAGGTTGGTCAGGACAGGAGGGACAAAAAAAAGCGGGTGTCACACCTAATTCCATGTCTGTTACAGACATTACATCTTTTTTGGGGTGTCCTTTGGGTTGGGGTAACAAGAATGGCATCGGGAAAAGGCCTCTCATGCAGCCAGCTAACTGCATATGTGTTGGGGGTTTGGGCCACAGCACCTTCTGGATACAAAAGGGCCGTGATGATCTCTTCCTGGATTTTTAGGAAGGATCCACTTCATCCAGTTGCTTTGTAAAGCACAAAAGCATTATATAGAGGCAATTGAAATAAATAAATAAACAAACAGTTTTTTGTACAAGTGTCTGGCTTTTCAGGAAACTAAGTACGTCTTCACCATCTGGTCATTGAAGTCCACCCCTCCTATGTTAAGGTTATAGTTGTGGACACAGAGGGGCTTCTCAACAATACCAGCTGCTGTGGCAATTTGGATGGTTGTGTCTATGTGAATGGAAGACAGGACGAAAACATCCCGTTTGTCCTTCCACTTCACTGTGAGCAATTCCTCATTTCTCAAGCAGGCTTTTCCCCCCTTTTTAAGACAGCTATTTACAAGCCGTTGGGGGAAGCCCCGGTGATTAGGTCACACGGTGCCACATTGTTCCAAGGTTGTACAAATTTCTAAGTAGTGGCATACTTAAATAAAAATTGTCCACGTATAAGTGGTATCCCATATGGAAAAAGGATGACATGAAGTCCAAAACTATCTTGCCACTGCTCCCCATGTAGTCTGAGCATCCAAGGGGCTCTACGTGACAATCATTTCCCTTATAAATCTGAAACTTATATGTATAGCCTGTTGCCCTCTCACAGGTCTTATACATCTTGACCCCATATTTGGCATGCTTGCTGGGAGAAATTGTTTGAATGTAAAGAGGCCAGAAAAATTAATGAGGGACTCAACACAGATGTTTTGCTGGGGAGCATAGACATCTGCAAATTTTTGGTTAAGGTGATTTACGAGGGGATGAATTTTGTAAAGCCGGTCAAATTCAGGGTCACCCTGAGGATGACAGAGTGTGTTGTCATTGAAATGCATAAAATGCATTATATTCTCATATCTATGCCTGGCCATGCCAGCAGAGAACATGGGCATATGATGAATCGGGTCTGTGTACCAATACAACCGCAATTAATTTTTTTTAGTAATGCCCATTTTGAGGGTTAGGCCCAAAAAAAAAATGTAAATTTGGAAACCGTAATGGGTTTCCATGCAAATGGTCTGGCAAGGTTTGAATTTGGGTTAGCGGAGATAAACTGTTGTGCATATAAATTGCTTTTATCCACAATCAATGTATACAGATCTTCCGTGAAAAACAGCTCCAAAAAATCAAGGGGAGTATTTAAATTTGCTGTTTCCACCTGAATTCCGGGTTGAGCAGTGAATGGGGGAAGTACGGGTGCTGCAGAATTTGTGGGCTGCCAATTGGGATTTGCAAGCACATTCAGAAGGATACTAGGGGCTCTTTGGGCCTGCGTGTGAATTCTTGGTGGCTGTGGGACACTACTTGAGCTTGCCACCGCACCAGCTTGTACTGCACTTATAGGACTTGCCACGTCACCAAGTGACACTGCAGTGCTGGTATATGAAAGACCAGGATGTACTAGGCCGCTGGTGCTCGCCAGTTCACCAAAACATAGAGCAGCACTATAACTGGCACTTTGTTGCATATGAGAGTCATCATACAATTGTAACATCTCAGCAACCTGGGAACAGGACCAGGTACGCCTGATCTTAGCAGGGACCTCTTCTCCATTGTCTGTGCTCTCTGTCAGGGTGCCGCTGCTGTCTACAGGTTCATATTCTGAGGCAGATTGTGTCAGTGAGTCCTCCCCTTCGCTCTCATCTGACATGCTCAGAATCCAGTAGGCCTCTTCACTAGAGTACCTGTCCATTGACATTTTGTACCTAGTGCAACTCACGGGAAAAAGAGCACCGGACTGTCAGGGACTGCTCGAACCGCTACAAAAAAATTTACCAGCAAGTGCTAACAGAGATCAGGCCTGATTCTGCGAACACTGCGGTTTTGTGTGTAATGTATCAAGTGACAGTGATCTAGTGATAATGCACTTGCTGGGGGAGAGGGGGGGTAAGCGTAGGGGCTAAAACCCAGGTACTGGCAGGTTCCGGGACTGATCCTGCTAACGCTGCGTTTTTGGGGACACTATATGTTAGGGATCCGGGTATGACCAGAAATGTGTGGACTGACACAGGGAAACACAGGCTCCAGGTATAGTATAAACAATACAATTTATTAAAGACTAAACAGTACATAAACGCAGTGCAAGACTAAACATAAACACAGTGCAACCAAACCTCCAACAGATAATAAGAACAATACTAAATGTAGTCGGGCAGGCCGGGTCGGTAGCAAACGGGCAGGCAAGGTACAAGGAGCAGGCGGAAGCGTAGTCAGGAATAGCCGAGGTCAGGACAGGCAGAGTTCATGCAGAGTCAGGATAAAAGCAGAATCAGGATCAGGCAGGAAGCAGACAGGATACAGGTACAGGGGCTCATGGGAAACATACACCAAGGCCCTGATCACAGGCCTGGCCATTCCTTAAATACACCTGCTGTAATCAGCCTCAGGTGATGGCTCATTGCAGGAGTGAGCCGCTGGTTGCTAAGAGCAGCGCTTGGCCAGCCCTGGTACTGCAGCCCACAAAGCAGGTGAGTCCCACCACCATTGGCAAGTCCATTCCTGACACTATACTAATGTGAACGCTGGTATAGTGCTGATCTGATCAAAGATTTTGATCCGTTCAGACACTATACTAGCAATGGAGGTTTATTGTGCATGTAAGCATGTTCATGGCAATCAAGGGGTTAAATGTGATTACTGGTGTACTGACGGGCAATCTGACGCTATCTGGGAGGGGCGCTAACTGATGCTAACTAACGCTAATGCTATCTGAAGTATCCGGTGACACTAATGCAGTAATCAGCAAAAAATCTGTACACTGTACTAATGACACTGGCGACAGGGCAGTGAAGGGGTTAACTGGGGGGTGATCAAGGGGTTAAATGTGTCCTAAAATGTGTTCTGTGTAAGTGTGCTGCTTGTACTCACTGTGTCTTCTTTCATCACTTCCTGTACCTGTGTAAGTGTAAACACAGGTACAGAAAGATCCCTGATAGGACAGGGATTGATCATCCAATTTAGGCAGACCATCGCTGGCCTAATTTGGATGATTGATCCCCTGGGGATCAAATCACGGCACCCGCGGATCAGCAGGGGTGAGCGCGTGTTCCCCCCACTGGCCCGCAAAAACTGCGGGAGTGTGACTCACATATATATACGTAATTTTGCACACCTGTGCCACCCTGTAGCAGTATTTCTGCTATAGGGTGGTAGGGAAGCGGTTATACAATGATTTACCTTGGGCATCAAACACTCCAATGCAACCCACGCAGCTATTAGGAGGTATTTTGGTCCACTCAAGTATACAAAATTGGGATAGATAGACAGACAGACAGATAGATATTCAACTCAGTACTCTAATAATATAATTATTGACATGCAGATTAAACTAGAATTACAAAAACAAACTCCAGGGATCTCCGTTTAAAAGCAGCAGTGACAAAACAGAAGTGGCATTTCATTAAATTTTGTGCTCTGTGGCAATGCTTGTCACTGTGTCTTCCCTAAAACTTTTGGCAGTCTGATCACAATCTATGAAAATGTTCTTAAGCCTGAATGCATTTGACATGGCATCACAAATGAAAGCAAGCAACAATTGTTGTTCCAAATAGTCAGGAGAGTTAATGAAGAATTCCAGGCAGTACTCTTGCTTCAGGAACTTTAGAAGAACGTATTACCCTGACTCAGGAACTTTCCAAAACTTACCAGGAGTCAGCAATAGTGAAAGCAGAGTGAATGTAAAGTACATTTATGTCACTCAGTCTATGAGCTTAATACACATGACATGCCAACTAGCTAGTCACAAGTTCATTGGGTATAGAAATACAGGAAACAAGCAGCATTTCCTAGAGCAGCATTTCTCAATCGTTTTTCAGTTGTGACACCCTTTAAAATTCTACACAAATTCAAGGTACCCCAGTCTTACAGGTAAAAAAAAATTTAAATCTTACTCAGCAATAAGAAAATTGAGCCTGGGATGATGCATACAATACAACCACATTAAAATTAACTCCACATCAGAAGTCCTCCCCTCACATCAGAGGTCCTTCCCTCACATCAGAGGTCCTCCCCTCACATCAAACGTCGTCCCCTCACATCAGAAGTCGTCCTCTCACATCAGAGGTCCTCCTCTCACATCAGAAGTCCTCCTCTCACATCAGAGGTCCTCCTCTCACATCAGAAGTCCTCCTCTCACATCAGAGGTCCTCCCCTCACATCAGAAGTCCTCCCCTCACATCAGAAGTCGCCCCCTCACATCAGAAGTCCTCCTCTCACATCAGAAGTCGCCACCTCACATCAGAAGTCCTCCTCTCACATCAGAGGTCGCCACCTCACATCAGAAGTCCTCCTCTCACATCAGAGGTCCTCCCCTCACATCAGAAGTCCTCCCCTCACATCAGAAGTCGCCCCCTCACATCAGAAGTCCTCCACTCACATCAGAAGTCCTCCCCTCACATCAGAAGTCGCCCCCTCACATCAGAAGTCCTCCACTCACATCAGAAGTCCTCCCCTCACATCAGAGGTCCTCCCCTCACATCAGAAGTCGCCCCCTCGCATCAGAAGTCCTCCCCTCACATCAGAAGTCGCCCCCTCACATCAGAAGTCCTCCTCTCACATCAGAGGTCCTCCCCTCACATCAGAAGTTATCCCCTCACATCAGAGGTCCTCCCCTCACATCAGAAGTCCTCCCTTCACATCAGAGGTCCTCCCCTCACATCAGAAGTCACCCCCTCACATCAGAGGTCCTCCCCTCACATCAGAGGTCCTCCCCTCACATCAGAGGTCCTCCCCTCACATCAGAAGTCCTCCACTCACATCAGAAGTCACCCCCTCACATCAGAAGTCACCCCCTCACATCAGAAGCCCTCCCCTCACATCAGAGGTCCTCCCAACACATTGGAGCACCCCACCCCTTCACATCTCACATCCTAGTCCTCCTTTACATCAGAAGTCACATAAACATCAGAGGCCTCCCTATGCAAGAGGGCCCTCCATCATTTTAGAGTACCCCATGATAGAATTCCCCCATCACAGGCTCTCCCAATCACCCTCATTACATCACAGCTCTAACTTTTGGCTCCAGCAGCACATCAGAAGGTGAGGGGGGTGCAGGTGTGAAGGAGGCAAACTCTGGATGTGATAAACTTTGCTATTGAGTGGACCAGCAAGCCGCCAACACCTAGACAACAGATGACACTGTGCATTCTGTCCTAAAGAGTCACTGGTTGTTATGGTGTCAGAAGCCTACCCACCCACACAATGGCCAGTCATGACATTGATCCAGGGCAAACGGAGTCCCATGCTCACAGCACCCTGGCTGAGAAACACTGACAGAGTCAGGTTTTATTAAAAGTATCTGAAAGGCATACAACCCTGCAGTAACCTAAATTACTAGTACATTACTATATACCTGAATCCATTTACTCTAATCTTCACATACACTGTAACCAGGAATGTATGTACTGCAAGGCATTTGCCTTGGGCAACATATTTCAGGGGGGCGGCGCAACCCCCAGGCAGAAACGACACACGTGGCAGGTAACAGAGGATGGAAAACAGGGGAGGCCCTGCAGGAGCTCCTGAGGATGGTGTAGAGGGGATGAGCCATCTCCTCACGCAGGAGTCGTTATTTCTGCAGCAGTTTCCGCCACATGGGATCCACAATAGGCTGCTGGAGGGTGTAGGCAGAGGCCAAATCTGCTTTTCAGGGATGTCCGAATCACTGGCAGAGCTCAGCTCACAAGGATGACACCAGGTTTTCCTGATCATAGCTCCGGGGATGGCCAGCAGGTGTCATTCCAGAGAGCTGTGAAGGTGATTGCTAGAACAACGCAGTACATGGTCTCTCTCTCTCGTACTTTTTTTTCTCTCTCTATTTCTCCTTTTTTCCCTCTTTTTCTTTCTCTCTCTCTCTATATATCTTTTTCCCTCTCTCTCTTCTCTCTCTCTCTATTCCTCTCTTTTCTCTCTCATTTTTCCTTTTTTCCCATCTCTCTCTCTCTCTCCTCCCTCTCTCTCTCCTCTTCTCTCTCCCCATCCCTCTCTTCTCTCTCCCCCCCTCTCCTCTCCCCCCTCTCTTCCCACCCTTCTCTCCCCCCCCCTCTCTCCCCACTCCTCTCTCCCCACTCTCTTCTCTCCCCACTCTCTTCTCTCCCCCCCCCCTCCTCTCTCTTCTCTCTCTTTCCCTCCCTCTCTTTCTCCCCCCCTCTCCCTCTTCCCCTCCCCCTTCTCTCTCCTTTTCTTCCCCTCCCTCTCTCTTCTCTCTCGCCGTCTCTCTTCTCTCTCCCCGTCTCTCTTCTCTCTCCCCGTCTCTCTTCTCTCTCCCTCTCTATCCTCTCTTTCTTTTCGCTCTTTTCTCTCTCTCTACCTCTGTTTTTTCTCTCACCTTCCCTCTCTCTCTTTCCTTTCTCTTTTCTCTCTCACTGTTTATTTTTTTCCCCTCTCTCTTTCTCCCTATTTTCTATCTCTTTTTTCCTTTGTCTCTTTTAGATGGAGGGGGGGGATTTTAGTCTTGCCCAGGACAGCAAAAAAACAAAATACACCACTGACAAACAGTAACAGGCTTTTTCAAGAAAAAAGTAGCGTATAAGTTTAGCACTTATAGCAACCAACAAGAATACATTTTTTGTTTCCCTGTGCCATGTAAGTTGTGGTTGTTAAAAGTTATTTTTGCTTTGCACCAGCATTTACAATACAGAGGCCAAATAATGTCTAGCAGGTCTATTTCTCACCTTGAAAGGTAGATAGTGTGGAGTCAAGATGCAGAAATAGTAGAGTTCTGTAGAATCTGCTACATACAACCATTTCTCTTCATTATTAACACTAACACATGGTACTAACAGTTAGACAGCCAAACACAACGAGGGAGGATTAGAAAGGATTGTGTCTTCCTGGGAAGTGAAATAAAATCTACTTCTGACATTCACCACCATGAAGGATTACTGAACCAGTGAAAAATGATTGGAGCTGAAAATAACAGGGAACACACCTTGCCTCGAGTCCCTAACACATATAAGAAGCTCACAGAGGAGCAACTACCCAAAACGGACATATAAATTCACTGGGAATTCAGCAATAACTTGGTTTGACTGTATGGAACCAACAAGTCAGAGGGCCCAGATACTGCTGGTGCTTCTTTTCTAATGCATTGATTACACCCTATTAAAAATTGCTGTGTACATAGCTCTGTGTGTACCAAGCTAAGTGTACAATACCGCCAGTTCCAGATCTTAGAGTGCTGCTTTCCAAAGCTTCTAGGTAGGACAGCGTACCCCCTGAGTATCTGACGTGCATTGCTGGGAATAAACATTTCAGGAGCAGTATGCCACGTAAGATAATTCATCAACATATGAAATACAGAAAAAAAAACCTTTACTGTTGTGTCAAAGTGATACTAAACTTTGGTTTTAAAAAAAAATTCTATACAAGTATGTCTTCTTAAAGTGTTACTAAAGGCTATGATCTTGGCTCTTCCTCTTCTTAGTCCCGCATACACGATGCTTGCTCACTCTCGAGCTGTGTTTTTTTGGAGCGACGCTCCATAGGCTCACACAGCAGGGCTTATCCCCGTCTTCCACTTCCTCTTTACAGCATTTGATTTACAGTAGCTGGAGCCAATGGCTCCTGCTTCTGCTCGAGTGCTGTGTGAAGAGGAAGAGGGAATAGGAGATGCAGCCATGCAGAGTGCTGGATTTCTTCTCCAATTTCTTCCCCTTCACATAGGGAAGGAGGAGGACAGAGGAATAGAAAACATTTTTTTTAACAATATAAAGAATGCATTAAGGAAAAAAAAATGTTTTTAGCTTTAGCATCACTTTAACTCAAAGCGAAGCTCCACCGAAAAGGGGAAGTTCCGCTTTAAGTCTTTGTCCCCTGCTCCCCATTAAGGATTGGCACCTTTGGGGAGTGGGGGGGGGGGGGGAGAGTAGGTACCCGAATTTGACAAGTACCCACTCCCATTTCCCCTGCGATTGCCTAAGGTGACCGAAAGCAGAATTTGCCCCCCCGCCCTCGTAGTCTTGTGGGACACGTGACAGGTTCCAGAAGACTACGGGGCCATTCACAAAGTGCAGTGCTTCTCGCACATGTGCAGTGGGCACCCAGCTGTGAAGCCGCAAGATGTCACAGCCGGGTGCCCACACTAAAGATGTCAGTGCCAGAGAGAGAAGATGGCTGCTGAAACCAGCGGTGGTGAGGACACCGCTGGATTAAGGGACAGGTAAGTGGCTGTATTTTAAAAGCCAGCAGCTACAGCTTTTGTAGCTGCTGACTTATTTTTTTTTTCAGGGGGAACTCCGCTGTAAAGAGGTTCTAAAGGCTATTAATTTCCCTAGGATAAAAAAGAAATTATACTTATTTGCTCTGTGCAATGGTATTGCACAGAGCGGCCCCGAACCTCCTCTTCTGGGGTCCCAGCCAGCACTCTCCACTCCTCCTTTTCTGCTAGTACCCCCATAGTAAGCTCTTGGGGGGAACTCGTGCGGGCATGCTCTCAACCTGAGCTGTGTGCATTCATAGACACACACAAGGTGGCTTAGACCCCCCCCCCACTCCCTCCTCACAGGATTTGATTAACAGCAGCAGGAGCCAATAGATCCTGCTGCTTCTTCTTTGTCCTGTGAGAAGAGGTAGAGAGGAGCGCACCACAGCAGCTGGGCAGAGAAGGGATCGAGAAAGGATTCAGGAAAGTATTTAGGGAGGTGGCATAAAATTACTGGGACATTTTTACTGTAATGCAGGGAATGCATTAAGGTAAAAAAAGTCTGGACTTTAGAGCCGCTTTAAACGATACCGTCTATTGCTCTCAGCCTCCTCTAAATCTCCAGTTTTCTTTTTTTTTGCTACTGTGATCTGACTTCCTGGTAAAAGGTGGCTATGTTTGTTTTCCATGGTTCTACTGTATGTAGGAACATAGCCACCCCTAGACTAGGGACTATGCTATGGGATGTGTAGTGTGCACAGAGCAACACACATGACCACAACTGTCGTTCTAAGCAGTGAAGGGGGAAAGTGAATTATTTTGGAGAATGAGGATATTGTTTAGTGTCATGTCTTGAGGGCATGTCTGGAATCCCAGGGATAGCAAACGTGGAGATAACTTATACTGTATGTAGGATGTACACGTCACAAAGTAGGGCTTAGCCATCCTTGGGGAAATCACTATAAATTAAAGAACAATATTATGCTTTTAGTAGTTGATATGACTTTATATAGAGATGATTTAGGGAATATACTCAGAAATGTATTTGTCTGCATGTGATACTTTGAAAACCCGCTTGTTTCTATGAACTAAGCCTTTCTAAGGGGACCTATAATTACAATGACACTGCCACCTACTGATTATTTGTGATAAATCCAGAAATTGTGCATTTACACAGGTGGTTGAAAATAACTGAAAGGAGCTGTGGGCTGCCTAAATAGATAGAAAAACAATCTGCAGCTCTCCAGTAACATAAGAACTGCATCCTATGGTTTGGGTACAACATTCACAGCTGCCAGTAGTGGTGTTCTATCAGTGATTTTGCCTTGTGTATTTATGATTTGAAAAAGGGAACTAAGCCTGCTTTAATCTGGCCATTGTTCCCTATGATCCAGTATGTGGAAGCCCCTGACCTCCCCTCTCTAATGCAAATGGAAGCTACATTGAAATCAGATGGTTGGTATGTCAACTAGAGTGCAGCTAGCCATATCCAGCTTGAATTTCAGTCAATTCCTGCTGAATCGACCCATGGTTGAGGAACAGGGATGTAGATAAGGGTAGAGGAAGTTAGGGGTGTGTGAACCCCCCCAGAGCACCCTGCCCAAATGCTAGGTTAGACATCGGTGGTCCTAGCAAACAGTCATATACTTGCTGCGCCCCCAGGCCCCAATATTCAGAGGAGGAGGGCAAGGATGGAACTATCTCCTTCAGATCTACCTGGCCAGCTAGTAACATCACTGCAGGTAGGAAACTGGGACACAGGGTGGGCTCTGTACATATGTTCCAGGCTAACCAGCGGCACCAATGTGAGCTGAATATCCTGCTGGTTCCTGTAAAAATGTCTTCCCACCTCACCCCCCCATACTGCCTCACCTACCCTTGTACTGCCTCACCCCCCCCATACTGTCTCACCTACACTTCATACCGCTCCACAAACCCATATACCGCCTCACCTACCCCTCATTCACACCCCATACTACCTCACCTAATCCCCCATACCATCTCACCTACCCCCCCCATACCATCTCCCCTTCTCTCTTCCAGGTAAAGCACCTCCCTTCATCCCTTCCTAATCACTGCACCTCCCTGTCACCCACCTAATCTACCCTGGTTACAACTCCCACCCTCCCCCTCATTTCACCTCTCTCCTACCCATCTAAACCTTCCTTCCCAGTAAAAGCACCTTACACATGCCTTATTCTGCCCTGCTTGTCACACTGGAAATGTATTAGTTATCTGACCCATGAAACAATGCAATCTATATGTGGTTGGCATCCTATTTCATTTGCTATTAAAGTGGTAATCCTGCCTAACCATAAATATCTCAAAACTGCCCCTCCACTTACTAGTGAACTCTAAGATGTGCCTCACTTACTATGGACCCCTAAACTTTGCATTACTTACTAATGACCCCTGAACTCTAAGCCATGGCCAATATGCAGCACAATGAGAATCACACCCAATATTTGCACGCCACACTTTCTATTTCACAGCCAGGAGACATATAATTTTGCACACAGGGCCAT
This sequence comes from Staurois parvus, assembly GCF_062004578.1. Lineage (NCBI taxonomy): Eukaryota > Metazoa > Chordata > Amphibia > Anura > Ranidae > Staurois > Staurois parvus. Next base: position 24,508,431 of record NW_028317951.1, on the reverse strand, counting down.
TGCTTTCAGAAAACAATCCTGTAGCCAACCTTACTGAGCAATGCAAGAGGCACCATTTTGTGTCACTCTTGCAGTTTTAGAGATGACCCCCCCCCCAGCAAAAAAAAATTATCTAGGAACCTGTTGAGGGAAGTGAAGGATAGTGCTGGACTTGTAGGGTTATCTCACTGGTAATGCTATCGTAAAGTATTGCTGTTGATGTAATTGATCTGATTCCTGGGCAGGTAGCTTCTATACCACAGCAGAGGTCTATGGTCTCCTTGGCTTGTAGTGTAATGTAACAAAAATTAAAATTGAAGTGCCCACACCACTACTTAGGTCCAGATACAACTTGTCATCATCATCATAATAATAATTGTTTTTATGAAATGCTATAGTTTAGTATTCATGTTTTCATATTTGTCTGAGGTTTTTGTGTATTAATTTTGACACTTCCAGTTCTATTGGCTATTTGGTTTTAAATATGACCCTGTGGAGGGAATATTGTATTGATATTAGATTGATATGGAAATCTTATCTTCTTTCTAGCCCTAATGAAGGGGGCACTCTTGGACAAAATACTTTGGTTACTTTTTGGATTGTACTCGTGACTTTTATTAGATTAAAGTTGTATCTGGACCTCTTAACAGTGGTGTGGAGCTTCAATTTCAGTTTTTATTACAATATTTGAGTCATGGGTGGCACCATTAGCAGCAGCTGACTCCACAAACTTTGATCAAAAAAATTAAAGGAGTTGGGTAAAAAATTGTCAACTGAAATGTGACTATATTCTATGAAATACAATAGACGGCAGTGGAGATATCTCCATCCATGCTGTTTAACGTTAGATTTTTCTCAGTCAGCCCATGGTCTGAATGGGAGAAATCTATGTGTATATGACTAGCTTTAGTCCAGGCTTTGTTTCATGCAGACTTATTAAATGAAGTAGTGCTAAGTGTAATGGGCTGTCCCCAAAGGCACCAGTTTTGAAACTAATATTAATTCCAGGCAGATTAAAGAGACACCATTCAGTTCAATTGAATATTCAGTATAAATAAATACATGTACAATATATTACAGTAAATTCAAGTATAAGCAGATTAAATTTCCAGTAATTTGCACAGGAACATTCTTAGGCCATCTGGACTTTGCACAATTCTGCCAATTTAACACAGTGAACATACCTACAGGAGGACAAATCACAGAGATGACCTCAATAGTGTGGTGCTGCTAATTCATAGGAGTACCTGGAGCAACTGGCAATCGTAGAAATGCAAAGATAGGAGTAATGGACGGTGAGACATGCTACTAAAAACTAGACTCCCTGTCAGGTTTTAATTTTCTATGTCCATGCTGGGGAGAATTAGTCCTCTATTTGTCCTAGTGACTATTGTCACACTAAAGTGACCTGACAATATAGGACTTCCTGTATGTCTCAACGGACTCCAAGAAAAGGGTTTTATGGTGAGTACAAAAATCCTATTTAAAGAAGAAGTACAGGAACAACTTCGCTGTTTAAAATGTGCTGGATTGTAATGGGCTAAGTCCAATGAGGAGTATCCTACCACATAGATTTCTCTTTGTTATTTACAATTACCATTTTACTGAGTGCTGATAGGTATAGCCATCGCTATACTCCTGGCACCCTGACATCAGAGTGAGGGCTCTGCTACACAGCAGCCAAATAGGCTCACATGACACAAATTTCCTGTGATTGGGTAAGAGAAGAAGACGGGTGGCCAGTCAACTCTGTGGCTGATATGTATGTGACAGGGAACTCAGTAAAAATGTAAATAAGAGAGAGAAATTTACGAGGTGGCATACACCTACCTGGACTTAATCCATTGTAAGACAGCAGTGTTCATATGTGTGGGGACTGAGGGGTGCAGAACCATGTTTGCGGACACAAAGAATCATTTGTATTAAAAAGCCCACAACCCGAATAGCAAAATGTCAACAAATCGGTGGATGCCATGGTTTCTATATAATGGCTTAATGTAGTTGTATATGCAGCATTTTATTTTGGCAAGGAAATGTACTATGTTATAGTGCAATAATTACTTTTTGCATAAAGCCCTATTTTTGTGACACCTACTCAGTTTTTTCGCTGTTAGTATTTGACATAAACACAGGTTTCACTGGTGTTGTCGAAGACTGTATGTTTCCATCACTAACCTAGCTACAATGAATACATAATAATCATTTTTGCCATTCTTATAATTGTAGCTACAAATATAATGCTTTGATTGCATATTATAACGTAGTGATTTTAGAATAGATTTTAAAAAGTCTTTTAGTATGAAATAAAAGATCTACAGGCCCAAAAGACATGTATAAAATATGGAACAAGCAAGGTTATTCTACATATCCTCATTACGCAAGCATAATGTTCATTCTAATTAGTCTAGGGCAGCCTTTCTCAAACAGTTTTTTCCAGCCTCACAGTGCCTACCTGGCACTGGTGCCAATGCCACTTAGAAGAGCCAATGGCAAGGGACCAGTGAAACGTTTCTTGTCCTTTAGATAAGTAACCACTCATATCAATGATCTTTTTTAGAAAGCTGTAAGGCAGGCATTCTTCCCACTGATCACCAGCGTACCAGGCATTATTTCAGCTGACCATCAAAGTGGGAAGGAGCGACACTGATCACCTACATTGAAGTGTATGCAAACCCTAACAAATAAATGGTCTGAATTGCTTCCTTTTGGTTTGCTAACTATATCATTGAAAGTATTGTTATATCTGTTTGATAAGAACAAAAAATACCTGTTAATTTTTTCGAAATCTTGTGAGCTGATCACTTCTAGTGCTCTCCTGTGCACAAGGTGGGGTTGGTTATGAAAATGAGGAGGATGGGGGGTGGATGAGGAGAGGACTGTGCTCTTTGTAATACATCACAAATGAAGAAGGCAGGGCTGGCGACCTGCTTTGGAATTCAGAACCAAAAATACAAAAATGTTGCAATGCTAAAGAGGAAATTAGAAACACACTACACTTCTGGAATATCAGTTATCAATCTGTACTTGCATCCTTTATAAAGGGATAAAACATTGGGATGTGTGCCTAAATTGCAGAGATTTACATTGTTTTCAGCTTTGTCTTGATACAGAAATGTAGTGTACTACAATTAGTAAAATGCCATTTTTATATTGGTGTTTTTTCTGTGCTTTCACCACTCATAATCACATCTAGAGATATCCATTATCTGTACTCAGTTACTCATGGAGTCAGTTTAAAACTTGGATTGCCTGCATACCATAATACGTATGACATAATATAAATGAAAAAGAATGCCAAGACAATCGCCAGTGGTGTTGCAAGATGACAGCTAATGCAGGCCATACATGGGTCAAATTTCAAAAGATTTTACATTAGAAAATCAAATATTTTGTGCATTTTGTAATATGATGGTATGACCATTGATTTTGAAATTCGATCAACTAAGCCTTCAATTTCACCTGATGTTGTTACAAAAAATAAATTTTGTGGTCTGGAATCTTCTTTTCTTTCCAGGTCACAGCTCATGCACATTTCTTTTTCGATTATATTTCATGCACAATTCTCCCATCATTGATTAGAAATTCGTTGATTCTTTAAAACATTTTCAACATGCCCGATCACTCAAATTTGATGGAACCACAAAAATTGGGTATTGCTGCAGTCCCACTAATTGTCAATATTCTAAAGATAATTCAAACTGACAATTTTTGAAAGAAAAATCATTGCAATTCAACTCATATTTGGTCGACATTAGGCTTGAGAAAGAGGGACCCACCCCTGAAAAGCATTGCCTAGTTTAGGTTACCACTTACACACTTAGTGGTTAGTAGCTTGTTCCACACCAGACAGCTCAATCCACTGTCAGCAGACAGCCCCTGCATGGAAATCTGTTCAGGCCAATGTGAGCCTCATCTTTAACCAGTCTGCCAGCAATCGGGAGGTAGAAAAAGGGGGATTGAGTTGTCATATTGCAACACTGCTGGCTACAGTGTTAGCTCTCTCACAAAACTGGTGGTGCATGGTAACATGCAAGTGCAAATTATCTAGATTCTATAAATAGTTTGTGAATAATGTGCTATATAAATTGATTTCACCTCCATGTTCTGTAAATAGCTTGCACCCAGCTTGTTCTATAAATAAACTGAAGATTGATTGTTCTATAAAAATATTGCACCCAGCTGGTTTCATATATAGATTATACACGTGTTTTATAAATACACTGAACCGTGCTTGTTCTATAAATAGATTGCACCTGTGTGTTCTATAAATACACTTAACAGTGCTTGTTCTATAAATATATTTAACCTTGCACCTGCTTTTTCTATAGATTGCATCCAGTTTGTTTTAAAAATAGATTGTAGCTACATGTTCTATAAATAGACAGCACACAACTTGTTCTACAAATAGATTGTACCTGCGTGTTCTATAAATTGCACACAGCGTGTTCTAGAGATTGCGCCTACGTGTTCTGTAAATAAATGCACCAGCTTGTTCTATATATAGACTGAACCTTGCTTTTTCTATAAATAGAATTCACCCAGCTTGTTCTATACATTGATTGAACTGTGCTTTTGCTATAAATAGATTGCTCCCAGCTTGTTCTATAAGTAGATTGAACCTTGCTTGTTCTATAAGTAGATTGTACATGTGTGTTCTATAAATAGATTGCACCTGCTTGTTCTATAGATAGATTAAACCTTGCTTGTTCTTTAAATAGATTGAATCTTGCTTTTTCTATAATTAGATTGAACCGTGCCTATTCTATAGACTGAACCTGTGTGTTCTATATGTAAATAGATTGCACCCAGCTTGTTATATAAATAGATTGAACCTGTCTGTTCTATAAAATACACTGAACTGTGCTTGTTCGTATAGATTGAACCTTGTTTTTTCTATAACTAAATTGAACCTGTGTGTTCTATATGAAAATAGATTGCACCCAGCTTGTTCTATAGATTTAACCCTTTGTGTTCTATAAAATACACTGAACCGTACTTGTTCCTATAAATAGATTGAATCTTGCTTATTCTACAAATGGACTGCACCTAGCTTGTTCTATAAATAAATTAGATTGAACAGTGGTTGTCCTATAAATAGATTGCATGCAGCTTGCTCTATAAATAGATAGAACTTTGCTTGTTCTATAAATAGATTGCACCCAGTTTGTGCTACAAATAGATTGCACACATCTTGGTATATAAATACACTGAATTCTGCCTGTTCTATAAAGAGATTGAACTGGCGTGTTCTATAAATTTTTCACCCAGCTTGTTTTATAAATAGACTGTACTAATAGACTGTACTGTATTTCCATATTCTATACTGTAAATGGTTATTAAAACTTGCTTGTTCTATAAATAGATTTCACATTGCTTTTTCTATAAATAGAATGTACCTGTGTGTTCTGTATTTGCACTGAATCTTGCTTGTTCTTTAAATAAACTGAACCTTGCTCATGCTACAAATACAATATCTCACAGAAGTGAGTCCAGCCATCACATTTTTGCAAATATTTTATTCTATCTTTTCTTGTGACAACACTGAAGAAATGACACTTTGCTACAATGTAGTGAGTGTACAGCTTGTATAACTGTAAATTTGCTGTCCCCTCAAAATAACTCAACACACAGCCATTAATGTCTAAACAGATGACAACAAAAGTGAGTACACCCCTAAGTGAAAATGTCCAAATTGAGCCAAAAGTGTCAATATTTTGTGTGGCCACCATTATTTACCAGCACTGCCTTAACCCTCTTGGGCATGGAGTTCACCAGAGCTTCACAGGTTGCCACTGGAGTCCTCTTCCACTTATCCATGACGACATCATGGAGCTGGTGGATATTAGAGACCTTGCGCTCCTCCACCTTCTGTTTGAGTATGCCCCACAGATGCTCAATAGGGTTTAAGTCTGGAGACATGCTTTGCCAGTCCATCACCTTTACCCTCAGCTTCTTTAGCAAGGCAGTGGTCGTCATCATGTTGGAATACTGCCCTGCGGCCCAGTCTCTGAAGGGAGGGGATCATGCTCTGCTTCAGTATGTAACAGTACGTGTTGGCATTCATGCTTCCCTCAATGAACTGTAGTTCCCCAGTGCCAGCAGCACTCATGCAGCTCCAGACCATGACACTCCCACCACCATGCTTGACTGTAGGCAAGACACACTTGTCTTTGTACTACTCACCTGGTTGCCACCACACGTTTGACACCATCTGAACCAAATAAGTTTATCTTGGTCTCATCAGACCACAGGACATGGTTCCAGTAATCCATGTCCTTATTCTGCTTGTCTTCAGCAAACTGTTTGCAGGCTTTCTTGTGCATCATCTTTAGAAGACGCTTAATTCTGGGACGACAGCCACGCAGACCAATTTGATAGTGTGCAGCGTATGATCTTAGCACTGACAGACTGACCCCCCACCCCTTCAACCTCTGCACCAATGATGGCAGCACTCATGTCTATTTCTCAAAGACAACCTCTGGCTATGACGCTGAGCACATGCACTCAACTTCTTTGGTCGACCATGGCGAGGCTTGTTCTGAGTGGAACCTGTCCTGTTAAACTGCTGTATGGTCTTGGCCACCATGCTGCAGCTCAGTTTCAGGGTCTTGGCAATCTTCTTATACCCAAGGCTATCTTTATGTAGAGCAACAATTCTTTCTTTCAGATCCTCAGAGAGTTCTTTGCCATGAGGTGCCATGTTGAACTTCCAGTGACCACTGTGAGAGCGATAACACCAAATTTAACACCTGCTCCCCATTCACACCTGAGACCTTGTAACGCTAAACGGCATTGGGGAGGGAAAATGGCTAATTGGGCCCAATTTGGACATTTTCACTTAGGGGTGTACTCACTTTTGTTGTCAGCGGTGTAGACATTAATGGCTGTGTGTTGAGTTATTTTGAGGAGACAGCAAATTCACACTGTTATACAAGCTGTACACTCACTACTTTTCATGTGACAACACTGAAGAAATTACACTTTGCTACAATGTAAAGATATAATAAAATATGTACAAAAATGTGAGGGGTGTACTCACGTCTATGATACTGTAGATTGCGCCTTGCCTGTACTATACATAGATTGAACCTTGTATGTGCTATAAATAGATTGAAACTGCATGTTCTACAAATTGTTTACATACCGTGTATTCTATAAATAGTTTGCACCTGCATGTTCTATAATTAGATTGAACTGTGTTTGTCCTATAAATAGACTGCACACAGCTTGCTCTATAGATAGAATCTTGCTTTTTCTATAAATTGAACCTGCGTGATCTATAAATACACTGAAAATGTGCTTGTTCTATGAATAGATTGAACCTTGCTTGTTATATAAATAGATAATACCTTGCTTTTTCTATAAATAGGTTGCACCCATCTTAGTATATAAATATACTGAATCCTTCCTGTTCTATAAAGAGATTAAAAAAAAAAAAAAAAGATAAGAGAGAAGCGAGCACTCATATAATCAGCTGCTAGAACACTCAAAGGAATCACAAAAAACCTTGCATAATAAATCATAAAATATAGTGCAGCGCTCCAATCTAGGATATTAAAATAGTTCAAAATATCTTCATATATATCTTATACAGAAACCATGAAGAAAATCTCTTCCTTGAAATGTATTGGTGACAGGAACTGTATAGAAAAAATGCGCACTCACCGACCGCGCATTATAAATGCACATGTATGTGACCATCAATCCAGGTAACCAGCAAACACATGGTACATCCCTCAGAGGTAAATCATCAGCCTTGGGTGTAGTAATATACAGCAGAACTCAGAGATCCCCTTAGACCAGTGAATGGACAGCCTAGATCAGTGGTTCTCAACCTGTGGGCCGCGACCCCTTTGGGGGTCGAACAACCCTTTCACAGGGGTCGCCTAAGACCATCGGAAAACACATATTTCCAATGTGTAAAGAGCAGCTACTGTGTAGAAAGGAGCTACTGTGTAGAAAGCAGCAGTATTGGAGGTAAAACGACACTTCATGAATTATAATGGGTAAATAATTTTATGGTTGGGGGTCACCACAACATGAGGAACTGTATTAAAGTGTCGCGGCATTAGGAAGGTTGAGAACCACTGAGCTAGATGAATGGGCTCCCTCTTCTGGATATAGGATGAACTGGGAAACAGCTGCTGTGGATCTATTTGGTTGACGTGGCCTTCATGAGATTGGCCAGATGCATGGAGTTGTCATTGTGGGATGCGGTGTCCTTCAGAGGTATACTCAATCATGGTGACTGATTGCGTTCTTGAGGGTTGCAGCCTTATCCTAATGCAAACACCGATCTCCACAGAGCCAATACAGATGCAAGGCAGCCAGGTGTCAGTACACACAACCTTCCCTTCCTGTGTTGTGTGTACTGACAGCTGGCTGCCTTGCATCTGTATTGGCTCTGTGGAGACCGGTGTTTGCATCAGGATAAGGCTGCAACCCTCAAGAACGCAATCAGTCACCATGATTGAGTATACCTCTGAAGGACACCGCATCCCACAATGACAACTCCATGCATCTGGCCAATCTCATGAAGGCCACGTCAACCAAATAGATCCACAGCAGCTGTTTCCCAGTTCATCCTATATCCAGAAGAGGGAGCCCATTCATCTAGGCCAGGGATGGGCAACTGTGGCCCTCCAGCTGTTGGTGAACTACAAGTCCCATCATGCCTCTGACTTTGGGAGTCATGCTTGTAACTGTCAGTTTTGCAATGCCTCATGGGACTTGTAGTTCTACAACAGCTGGAGGGCCACAGTTGCCCACCCCTGATCTAGGCTGTCCATTCACTGGTCTAAGGGGATCTCTGAGTTCTGCTGTATATTACTACACCCAAGGCTGATGATTTACCTCTGGGGGATGTACCGTGTGTTTGCTGGTTACCTGGATTGATGGTCACATACATGCGCATTTATAATGCATGGTCGGTGAGTGCGCATTTTTTCTATACAGTTCCTGTCACCAATACATTTCAAGGAAGAGATTTTCTTCATGGTTTCTGTATAAGATCTATATGAAGATATTTTGAACTATTTTAATATCCTAGATTGGAGCGCTGCACTATATTTTATGATATAAAGAGATTAAACTTGCGTGTTCTAGAAATAGATTGAACCTTGCTTTTTCTATAAATAGTTTTTACACAGCTTGTTCTATACACTGTACTGTATCTACATATTCTACAGATTCCTTGCTTGTTCTTTAAATAGATTGAACCTTGCTCATGCTATAAATAGATTGAAACTGCATGTTCTACAAATTGTTTACATACCATGTATTCTATAAATAGGTTACACCTGCATGTTCCATAATTAGATTGAAACGCTTTTCCTATAAATAGATTGCACACAGCTTGCTCTATAAATAGATAGAACCTTGCTTGTTCTATAGATTGCTCCCAGTTTGTTCTATAAATAGATTGAACCAGTGTGTTCTATAAATGCACTGAACCACGCTTGTTCCATAAATAGATTATACCTTGCTTGTTCTGTAAATAGTTTTCATCCATCTTGGTATATAAATACACTGAATCATGTCTGTTCTATAAAGAGATAGAACCTGCATGTTCTATAAATAGATTGAACCTTGCATTTTCTATAAATAGTTTTCACCCAGCTTGATTTATAAAGACTGTATTGTATCTACATATCCTTTACTGTAAATTGATTTAACCTTGCTTTGTCTATAAATAGTTTACATCCAGCTTGCTCTATAAATAAAATGTACCTATGTGTTCTATATTTGGACTGAACCTTGCTTGTTCTTTAAATAGATTGAACCTTGCTCATGCTATAGATTGCACCTTGCCTGTTCTTTACATAGATTGAATCTTGCATGTGCTATAAATAAATTGAAACTGCATCTTCTACAAATTGTTTACTTACCGTGTATTCTATAAGTAGATTTTTTTATCTATAAAAAGATTGCTCCCCGCTTGTTTTGAAAAAAGAGGCTTTACATATTTAGGGAAACTTTTAAGTGTTAGTTCACCTTTACCAAATAAGTGTTTATGCAGGTAAAGGATGCCTGTAGATAAAAACAAACTGTGCAGCTTTGACTAAAGTTGGATAATGACCTTGCTACAGATGTAGGCCTTTTATTTACAGTACCTCCAGATACCTGAATAAGAGTCTCCCAAAGATGGCATTATCCCATCCTGCTATGTTGTTTGGATATTGCTAAAATATGCCTCGCAATTATTGCTCACCCCCATCAGCACAGGAACAAGCTCTCAAACCCCCGCACATGTGTGGTCCACTAACTCCTCCATCTCAGTATTGCTGACCTCAGAGACACTGCAACAGGGAAAAACGAGTGCATGCAAGGGGGGATTGGCTGGAATGGTCTTAGCAATGTCCTAGAAACAAGATAGGACAGAATGACGCCATCTCCTGGAATTTTCCCACCAGGCTTTCGAAGGTACCTACATGGCCTACACCTAAAGCAAGGGCATTATTTAAATTATAGTAAAAGCTGCACAGTTTGTTTTTATCTACAGGTGCCTCCTCCCTGCATAGGAAGGTTTTTGGTAAAGGTGAACAAACCCTTTAACATCTTCCTGTCCACCCATTGCCTATAGATGGTGGACGGGAAGCTGTGCTGATGTGGGTCAATGTACCTGTACGTCAGCCAGCATCAGCGGCGTCTATGTGGCTCACAGAGCATGCACCCGGGAGCCTGGCAATCGGTAAGTTGCCCGGACACAGCCGATCAGATTACTGCTGTGTTCAGGCGATCACATGGGGTTTTACCATGTGATTGCTGTGACTAATCAAATCACTCACAATATAAAAACTGAAAGTAGAGATCGGTTCTCTGCTCTCAGTGTGACAGCAGAGAGAAGCGATGCAACGGCTTGTGAGTGTGCAGTAGCCTGTCAGGCTGCATGTACACTCACAACCTACTGTGCCAGCCACCCCAGTGTCCCTAATCACTGTTCATTGTAGTCAGTAAAAAACTATACAGCCAGCCTTGTCACCTGTCCCAGTGCACACAATAACATGGCCATACACCATACCAGCACCGCCGCTCATGCGCAGCTCAGTATACTGTACATTCAGACACTGTGCCTGTGTGCTGGGATGACTGAGCTCCTGTGCATGCGTGTGAGTTACGTTATCCAGTACTGGCCAATCAAGAAGACTGACACATGAAAGAAGCTGGGGAGAAGATGCCAGTGCCAGCAAAAGGCCTTGAAGGTGTTGAGTTACCTTAGGTGTTGAAGCTAAGGTAAGTATCACGAACTTTAGTTCCACTTTAACTGAAGAAAAAGAGGCCATTGGAACAGGATAGCAAGGGACAAAATTTTACCCTCAACAGTACCAAGGGGCCAAAAGATGAACCAACCCAGATTCCAAAAAAGACAAAACTCTCTTCATGAAGAAATTAAGATAAAAAACATCTTGGCCTTGGAGCAAGTGAAGTATGACTTTTATGTGTGCTTGTATACTAAAGAGCAGGGTAGATAAAAATCAATGATTTTTAAAAAAAAAAAAAAAAAAAAAAAAAAAAAAAAAATCGGATTTTTTGATTTAAATCAGATTTTTTTGATTTAAATCAGATTTTTTTGATTTAAATCAGATTTTTTTGATTTAAATCAGATTTTTTTAAATAAAATTGGATTTTTTTGAATAAAATGCTTTTTGAGGAAAATATATTACCATCCAAAGGTTATTCCATCATGAAATAAAGATTAGTTTTTTAATTATGTAGAATAAGGCTGTATATGTTTAATTTTTTTGGTAAATAAATTCCATTAATCCATTCACAATGTCATGCTCTTCCAGAGGATTTTGTAAGATTATTGGGCAGTTTCTCTGCCTACAAGATATTATCACAGATGCTTGGTTTACTTTTGCAGTTCTCAAAACTGAATTTGACTCAGCGGAGATCACATGCCTCTTCTTCACAGCAAAAATGTTATAACATGAACAGAGTTAAGAAAGACCTTAATCCTAACTTCTACAAACCTATGAATACAGAATCAACCCCTTCAGTGCTATGTTTCAAGAAGTTCAGTGAATAGAATAGAAACAATATTTTTCTGATTGTTTGGAGTGGAATAGATCTGCACAAGAAGAAAGTGAAACTAAGTGTGAGGAGGAAGGGGCTGACAGTCTAAGTTTCTTAAAATATATATATTTTGTTTAGCCAAATTAGTTAGCAAACATGGATGTTTGTTTAAGCAAATAACATATACTGGAATGTTATTGTTTCAGTTGAATAAATCTATTTAAATTATTATTAAGATGATTATTTTTCTCCTTCCTAAGTACAACAGAAAAGTTGTCCAAATATGAATGATTAATCTATTAAACTGGGGATAAAAAAACTAATATGAAAAGTTGTTATTCTAAAAATCTTCATCTACTTGCATATTAAAGTTATACCAGCAAGAATTAGTCTATGTAGAAAACTAGGATTTAAATCAAGCCTTACTGACTAGTGATTTAAATCGTGATTTAAATCAGTTTGATTTAAATCAAATCCACCCTGCTTAAGAGTAGGGGAGCTATCACCATATCAATTACAGACCAATAACAAAAGGTCACATTATTATTATGAATATTATTATAATAATAAAGAAATAGTAAAAAAATAATAATACTTTTACCCTGAAGGAAAAAGACATCCATCCTTCTAAGACACTAGCAAAAAATTAACACATAATGGGAATAGGAGGGATTATACTTGCCTGGCTATCGGCTTTTTTGTTTGCCAGTGTCCAATTCCTCCTGTAGGTGGCAGTATAACCCAGTTAGCGCAGATCCTATGTTCCTTAAATTGTTACTAAACCAACAACAGTAAAATCTGTATATGCAGTACAGCATGCTTGTTATACTCACTGTGGAACGTAAGGGGTTAATCCTCTGCATTGTGTAAAAAGGATGTTTAATCCTGTTTTCTCTGATCCTCCCCTTGTTGCATTGCCCCTCAACTGAGGCTTGGGGGCAAGCTGCACATGCTCAGTTTGATGTGTATTTGATGTGCTACAGGTTTTTATTTTTCTTGGAAGAGTGCATGTGATCAGTACAGGGCCAATCCCCACTGTCCAGACAGAGAGTCATGGGTTCTGAAGTTTCATAAGACAGCAAGAGGAGAACAAAAACTCCTCCTACAAGCTTTAACCAGTGCTCTGCTGGACACTGATAGAAGTCACAAGACTGCTCTAACTGCTGAAGAGAAAAGGTATTTAGCAGTTTATATTTACTAAAATAATTGCATTTCCATGTTGTGTGTACTGTGAGAGACCAGATATAGTGAATGCAGGGCCCTGGGTTTAGTAACACTTTAATGAACCAGATAGACATACTATGTTATTTTATACCCCATTTTCATTGTGTAGCCTGCATTAGGATATACTGTAGAAATCTAAAATCATATTGGTTGCTAATGGCAATGGTTTAGCTCCCTGCACCTTCTGTTACAAAAAATCCAGAAATTTCCATAGTGGTTTCAAATCAGTGGCTTTTTAAGGAGTGGCTATGGATAAAACACTGCAGTGCAATAGCATGAGTCCATTCCATTTATTCAAATCAAAAACTCAAACCATTTTTAGGAGTGTGAAAATCTTTTAATTTAAAAGTTTGAAGATCTCATTGAGGTAACACTTCCTCATATGCAAAATAAATGATTCTAATAAAGATACACAATTGTGCTAAACATCGAAGTGATGCCAATGAGTAACACATAGTACAATAGGGACACAGAGCAAATGTTCTGATATAAAATTTGTATCTTTATTCTTAAAACACAACTGTAGGAATAACTGTGTTATGCCAATATTCTGATAAAGGACACTGTTCAGAGAGAGAGAGAAACTCTTCACCCGCTGGGCTACAAAAAGAATCAGACCTACAGTAATCCAAGTACTAGGCAAAGTGCCTATAGACAGGCTGTGTACAACAATACCACAGTTGATGGAAAAAATACACAAGCTTTACAATAGTGCCATAGTAGATACTAAAACATTGATAGACTTGCAGCATATAGTCTAAGGAAAGAATGCCTTATAGATTCTCCTTTTCCTTTCTCTTAGTGCAGAATAAGAAAGTTAATAGAAGACCATACTTGGTTGAAATGTGTAGCAAAGATTGTACAAATGTTTCACTTTCATTGTTAAAGCAGAACTCCAGGCAAATATTTCTTTACAGGTCCTTGTTGCTGATTTCCTACCTTCACTGAATTTTTCATCCATCTGCTGGTTCACTCAGTAGTTGGTCTGAAATAGCCTTTTCCTTTTCAAATCAAACGGTTAATTCTCTTTGGTTTCCTGCTTGTACAATGAGTGGCTGCTATGCTTCCTATTCCCCTAGCCACTGGTCTTGACATATCCCTTCAGTAGTTCTTTCTCTAGGAAGTAGTGATGTAATTCTGCCCCACTTTCAGTGGTGAGCTGACCAAGACTCTTAAGACACATTTAACATGTACAGGACCAGTGCACCCGCCCCCATTCACAATTCTCTGTGCCTGATAGGAACTGTAGTTTCCTTTTTACTGCAGAGAGAGGAGAGGATATGATGTAATCTCTGCTGTTACACCTCCTCCTTGGCAAAGCAGATGCTGTTATCTTTTGAATTACAGAGATGAGGACTTGAACATTCAATTAGACTTTTCTCCTACATGGTAAGGCTTTTCAAAATTGTATGCACCGTTTAGTGTTGTATGTGTGTGTCTGGTACTAATGAGTGATTTTTATTTTTTTTTTACTATCCCAGAGTTCTTCTTTAACGGTCAAAGTGGCCATACATACAAAATTAAATGGAATGGTGGTTTTCTCACACTGCAATTTCTTCAACATTTCACTTATCCTCATGCTAGTGTATGACATGTACTCCTGGCTGCATACATTTAAAGTACAACATCAGCATTTATTTATTTATTTTTTTTTGGAGGGTGGTAATATTAGAAGTTCTTTTAGAATTTTACAGCTGTGTCCCTGTCAATGAAATTTCCCCAAAGTGATGGGATATATCAGCTTTAACAGTTGTCAATAACTAAACCTTGAATCTTCTATACACTACCCAAAACTAGAAAAAGATCTGGCTGGAGCTCTATTTAATGTAACTTTATTTTATAGATTAGCTATGCCCTTTTGTTCACTGCCCAAGCAGAGTTGGCACCAGACATTGATGAGAGAGGGAGGTACTGTTACTTTAATTAACTGGTAAATTTATTATGAAAGAAAAAATAGGAAGTTCTATATAAAAAAAAAATTATCCGGGTGCAATCTAATGTATTATAGGAAGGCATTGCCTCCTTATTTCTCCAAGATGCTGGCTCTGCACCATAGTCCTGACATAATAACTTGGCAAACATGTTACAAAGTAATACATAAATGACTGCAACATATCATAGAATCTCAGAATGGCTGTCACTGATGACTCACAAAGTATAGGGATATGAAATACATCCCCATGATGTCAGGGGACCTCTTCCTCCTGATTCTCAGCACCATGAGTCCAGATCAGGCAAAGAGACCCAATTCACAGCCATAGAGATTTTATCTTTAGCCTTGTGACTGTAATTTTCAAATAAAATAATCCCTTTTTGAAAAAGAAAGTCCCTAAATTGGTGTATTAGCTTTGTGATTTGAGCCTAAAGTAAGTCATATAAAAAAAAGAGGCAAGTATAAGTTTTTTTTAAGGCACGTCTTTTAAGGTTGTAACTTTATTTGCTTTGGAGTTGTTAAGCTACACACCATGTAATTTAATTCTTAGTGGGCCCCTACCACCTATCACATAAGGATGCCAGAAAGCATTCATATACAAGACTATTAATAGGCAATACCATGACATGTCACTTTATTGCAGAATTTCGGCTATGTATGCATGACTCCTGTAATGATTATACATTCCTGTCATAATTGTATATTTGCCAATATGCAAGGTTTTAAAAAGGCACTATTGCAACTGCTGTGTGTTTGCATTAGGTTTTGTAAATTACCCCTCTGTATTATGAGGGTTGTATACTATTGGCCAGAATAAGGAAATACCTGAAAACTAGGAACAGGCCATACAATCAGATGAACAAACGTTCTGTATTGATATATCTAATTAATGACATTGTTAGTACTAAATATCTTAAGAAGATACAACTTGGGCCTGAGGATTTATAAATAAACATGTGTATTACACAGGTATGAAACAAACCTTGTTCTAATGATAAGGTAAATGTATTGTTCTCTGCCAATATGGTAACATCAGATGCAGGACATGTACTCTCAGCCACAGTATCCCAAGGGAAATGACTAAAGCTCAGCAATGAAAACCTTCACATATCAATCCTGCCCTTCTGTGAAAGAACTGAAGATTGGATTGTGCCTCACAGGACTGTCAGGAAAATCTAAGCATCTATCAAAATGATATAACAGTACTTTACAATGTACAAACAGAAACACACGCACACAAAACAACACTTCCATCAACATTAGTACCTTGCACACATCATATTCTGCACACATTACACTATACTTCAATGGTACATCAGAAGAAAATAACTTCCAGCCATTTATGTGAGCTACATTATTTTGGAGCACATTGTTTCAATATTGCAGTGCTTCTTTACTTTAAACAAAGGGTACATCAACTTCAGATTAACCACAGTCTTTGAGCTCAGCTCTAAAACTTTGGTGTGGTCACAAAAGCTAAAGAGACCTTCAGCATAGTTTTATGCTGCCATGCCAGTGTCATGGTATAGGCTTACCAATTTCTAAGGCACCCATAATGTGAATGCCAATCTATGCACTTAGTAGGTGGGAATTATCTATAATCCTATTATGACATCATAGAGATGATTATACTGGCCGAGATGATTTAAGATGTGACAGGTTGTTACTTGCAAATATCCCAAGTGGCAAAATTCTTGCTAAATTTGCATTCCACTTACTTGATTCCCCACTATTTAAAGTGGTACTCCAACATGGTACTTGGAAGTCTAAAGAAATGAATGGGAGTGCAGAGAGCTTATGCGCAGGCCAACTCCAGATAATTTTGACAAACGGCTCTAGGATC
Organism: Staurois parvus; assembly: GCF_062004578.1. Classification (NCBI taxonomy): domain Eukaryota; kingdom Metazoa; phylum Chordata; class Amphibia; order Anura; family Ranidae; genus Staurois; species Staurois parvus. Next base: position 24,491,437 of record NW_028317951.1, on the reverse strand, counting down.
TAGTGAGTAATATTTTGGTAGATCTGTGAGTATAGTGAGTATAATAATGGGAGGGGTGGTGGGGGGCATCATATAAGTGTAACTGCACCTACAGATCACAGTAGAGTGCACCTCGACAAGTAAAAGTGGAAAAAGCTTGAGACCATCAGCTTGAACAATGGTCTGTCTAAGCCACCTAGAGATGTTGGAATGAGAATCTTTCCTGGGTGCATCCAGGAAGACAAAAAGGGATCACTCTTTATGAAAGAAGCAGTGGCAGGGAGATACAGACATCCTGAACCCCATCCACAGCCAGAGGCACATACAGATAGTGGAGGGATATTTCCTTTTGATGAACTGGAGCCAGACAGAGGAACAGAAAACAATAACCTAATTGAAGTAAACAGCAGAAACTAACTTGGATATCAATGTCATGTTGCCCCTAGGCAAGACCAAAAAGGGACCTTCGCAAGATAAGGATGACAATTCAGGTACTGACATTGTAAAGTTGATGGCTACAAGGAAAACTGCCTTTGTTGGTAGGTGTAGGGAGAGAAATGTCTTCAGTAGGTTCAAATGGCATATTCTGATTGCAAAGAAAACCAGATTGAGATCCCATGGAGTCACTGGAAAACAATTGGAAGGAAGCCACATGGGAGACCTCCTGTACAGAGGCCTTAATTAAAGAGTAAAGGCCAACAGTCTCTGAAACACAATGTAATGGGCAGATACCTGACCCTTGATGGTGCTGAGAGCCAAAACATTGGTCCAAACCCAGCTGCAAGAAGTCTGGTTTGGGAACAATGAACAGGTTGGAGAAAAAACCCTGGAATCAATCTGCTAATGGGACTGGGGCTATGACACCTTGATCCAAGTGACCCTAGAAGATGCAATATCTGTGTGGAGACACAGGAAAGTTGGAAGTGAGGACATGAGAAGAGGGCAGGAAATGTTTTTATCCCTGGTACACCACCTCCTGCTACCAAGCATCTAGACTTCAAGCTATCCAAGAGTCCTTAAAGTTTGACAGATGTCACTCCATTCTGGAACATGGGGATCCACCTTCATGTAAAGGATACTTGTCTGAGGATTTGGCAGACTGTAAATGCCAGGCTTTGTGGGTGGGTTGGGAGCCAAACTTAGGACTTTCAACACTGCAGTCAAGGAAGTGGAGAAACAAAAAGGCACATTTCTTGACAGCTAGAGCTTCTTAAGCTTCTTCTACTGGGGTAGATGGGTGCTCTTGTCACCAGCAGCATCTATGATAATGTTATCAAGAGCAGGTCTGAGGAGACATTATGCCTCAAAGACCATATAGATCAAACTCTTCTTGCACAAATATTCCACAGTCCAGCACTTTAGAAAAAAGGGCCCTATGCCTATGCTCTGAAATGAGACACATGCAAGAGATGATACAGAAGGCTGCCAGCAAACTGTCAGTGCTAAAATGTAATGCTACACCTATCTGCTAAATGCGTTAAGAAAACAAGGGATCAATCACAGCAGTGGTTTTATCTCTTTTAAAAGGATTTGACCTATTAGACATAGTCTAACAAAATAAAATGACAGCCAGGACTGTGACTTAATTTTGCTCCTGTTGTGACTTGTGGGTGTAGGACCCACCAGAGAGAACAAATGGTTTTCAATCACTTTTTGAGTCAGAGCACCTTAAAGACAGGCATATCCTACACTGATAAGAGTGCTGAAACACTCCACTTAATTTAGGTCTATAGCAAACAACTGCCACTCCTCAGGGGGTAAGCTTATCAGTCACAGACTTTAGAGACTCTGAACAATGACTCAGAAGCCACCAAGGCCACAGGTAAATTAGTACACAATCTGCTGGAGAAGGAGCAATCAGTTAGCAAATAACTAGGTAATTCATAAAATTAATGTCTTGAATATCCGTAGTAAAATTTTTAGCCAAAAGGGCTGTGGATCCAGACACACCAGAAGAAGCCAATGAGGATTGCAAGAACAACATAGACTAACAGCAGATGACAGTATAACTCCAGGCTGCAAATGCTGGCACCATCATTAGGCGCACTGCAAGCAGCCTTGGAACCATTAATAGAGTGTAAGCTGGGGGGCATCTGATACAGTTAGGATATGCTTCAGCCATGGTGTTATAAGGTAACATACATGCTCAGGGTGAGGCCGACCATAGACAAGTTGAAAACCAAATGTTCTGTCCATCACGAGCAAGAATTTTCATTCAGTTTTCAAGTCCTAAATGACTTGCTTAAGAGTCAAGGCCTCAAGTACTCTTGAAACCCACACAGTTGGTGGCAGATGAGGGTCAGAAGACTGTAGGCAGGCAGCGGTAACAGATAAAAGATCAAGGTTCCACATGGTCCTTTGCAAGCAGGATAAGCAATAGGGAGATGCTTCCTCAATGCTGTATGGTGGAATGGCAACACTCCACCCAGTTGATGATGTCAGAGCACCATCCCAAGGCAATAACACCCTCTACAGCAAAAGTTAGTTGGAATGAGGAATAAAGGCAACCAGCATCCAATGAAAATGAGGTAGCTCCCAGTGCTTAGCTCGACCAGCCTACTCCGTAAAAGTTGCTCTTGACCTGGAATGCACTCCACAGCTAACTTTTAGCAGAAGTAAATCTGGAAGACATCCTCTGTTGAACCCAGGAACCAAAGGTCCCAGGCCATCCACGCAACACCCAGGCCAGCAAGTCTAGATGTAGTCCTCCAAAAACTAGGCTGAAGGTGTCCACGCCAGATAGCTGCTGATCAGAGGGAAACACTCCAGCAGCAGTGTAGATGGAAGAAAAATTTGAAAAGAAAAAATTACATTCATCCTCCTAAAACACCAGCAAAAAACTCAGGTTGGTAGCAGGAGGAGTTGGCCTGGGCTGGCCTACTTTTTTTTTTTTATTTACCAATGTCCAATCTTCCTATAGGTGGCAGTATAACCTGAAGGTTAAAAGACTGTGTCCCTCAATGTACAAGAAAGAAATATACATATTTACCTACTTCTCTTATATAGTATTCCTGAATTGTTTTACAAAAGATGTGTTTGATATCTGCTGGATATTTGCTTTACAAAAGTGTTTGTTGCCTTTTTTTCCCGAAGCAAATAAATCTCTGGGAGACTTTCCCTGCCAATACTAGATGAGGTGTTTGTGAGAGAATCAGACATGTTGGTGGTCTGTTGCCCTAACAAAATTGGCAGTGCAAGACAGAACAGTGAGAAAAACTAACAGCAAGCTGTAAATTTCTTTTCATTTACAGTATTATTAGTTTATCGTCAAGTAGCACTACCATTCAGCATGCGGGCATTGAAGGTACATAGGCCTATAGAAGAGAAAAAAAAAAAACTAGATTCAATACCACATCCTTTTTGCAGAACGCTTCACTTGGTTCTCATTTAAAAAGAAAAAAGTATGCCATAGTAAAAGTGTGGAAATAGCTTTATAGAAACAATATAGTTTTTCAATAAAAAATTGCCATATGTAGTAGGCCAGTTTTTTTTCTTTAGCAAAACTTAGAGTTTTGGACTTTTAAGATTTGATTTACATATAACTCAGTGTGCAATCTGATACCAAAGGTTATTTAAACGATTAAAACTCTGTGCTTCCACTGTATAAAAAATACTACAAGCATCAAAAACTGACCCAAATCTTTTTCTAGCTAGCGAGCCATTAGACTTCTGTCTGCCTTCATTCTATTTGCTAACTGTCTTTGTATTCCATTTAATGTGCTTCCAGAACTTCCCGCTCGTCTCTTTCTAGCTGCACATAGCATCCTGTGGATTACAATCTGACCTCATCAGATTAATCTGTTCACTTCATGTGTTGCTTCTGCTGCTTAGCAGCAGGTGTAATTGATTATCTATTAAACTTCTTTTTAGTTTATATTATTTGTACTACTAAATTATCAACTACAAAATAACTCACGCTATAAGTAGTGATGTCTATTGGGTATTATTTAAAATAAAAAGACCAAAAAGTGCTGGTGCTGTTAAACTCAACCTATTCTTTGGGTTACTCATCATGTTGTGCTTAGCTACCAAGTAATCCTAAACCTAATCCTAGACAACATGAAGGAATCTAAACTAAATAGTGGCAAATGCTGATCAACTCCATATGATGTGTTTGGTTGGTGATTTATCCTCCGTACTTCTGGATAGCATAAGGGAATCATAAGAAATTTCTGTGATTCACATGCTAACTGGTGTCTAATCCTAAACAAGTATAAAACTTTGCCTGCAAAGTACAAAACTTACAAAGGCCTTGTGAAGGATATCCTTAAAGTGACCAAAAAAGAAATGGATACATATTCCTCTAGATACAGGAGTATCTAGAATATACAAAAAGGTATTACATCATTTATGATAAGGGTATATCCAATGAACCTTCCAAAGTCAAAACTGACAAAACTTTAAAGGCTTTTGAGGGCAACGGTATCTGTATATAGAAATACAGTGCCACCTGCTGAGCATTCCTTGATAATTACAGCTGAACAGAAAGTGATTGAGTTCATCTACTAAAGGAGTATACATTTATGCAGCCCCGTGAATATGCATTCACTTCAAATATGCAGTTATGTGAAGGGGAATTGAAGAGCATAGGAATTTCCCTTGCATGTAATTAGATGGTTTCAGGGCTCAGTGAGAACATTCTACTCCTTTTGCACATCAACTCCAATGTGCTGTAAAACCAGGTGTCCATTTTTATTTCTTACCAAAAATTTCCCAAATATTAATGCCCCTAAGAAAAACATTCAATGCTTGCAGTAAAGTAAAAGGTAACACTCATCCATTACATTGCACACAACCAACTTATATTTTCCTGCGGTAGAAATTTCCAGTTAAACACATAATAAAGCATCTTTTTTTCTCTATAAATAAACTATAAATATTTTAGTTTTCATCTGAAGTTTTGGCAGTCTGACATTATTTTGTTTTTCTTTACTTTAGCTGGTATGAACGGTCTATGGCTTTCTATAGGCCTAAGCCCCCACTTAAATCTTAGCAAGGTAATCTATGATAGAAGTATAGATAGCCCAAGTCTTTAGGTGGTCTCTCAGATGATGTAACCTTATGGTCGTTGTAAATAACCCATCTGAAAAACAAAAGGCAGAAAATTAACATTTTTAAATGCATTGAAGCGTTTGTGCAGTATATCCAAAACTTTTTTGTAACCATTTGCCCTCCTAAGGATTTACCCCCCTTTCTGACCAGGCCATTTTAGGCGTTACGGCACTGCGTTATTTTATCTGACAATCGCACGGTCATGCAACACTGCACCCAAATGAAATTTAAGTCCTTTTTTCCCACAAATTGAGCTTTCTTTCGGTGGTATTTGATCACCTGTGTGTTTTTTATTTTTTGTGTTATAAGCAAAAAAAGACCAACAATTTTGAGAAAAAAATATTTTGGACTTTTTGCTATTAAACATCTCCCAGTAAATCCAATTTCATCATAAATTTAGGCCAAAATGTATTCTGCTACATGTGTTTGCTAATAAAAATCCCAATATGTGTAAATTAATTGTTTTTTTTTTTGTCTACTGGTAATGCCAGCGATCAGTGACTTTTAGCGGGACTGCAGCGGACATTCTGACACTGGGGGGGAACCAACTTGGTGTTACTGACATCCCCAGTGACACCAATACAGTGATCAGTGCTTTAAAAAAAAAAAAAAGCACTGACACGGTACTAATGGCACTAGGCAGGAAGGGGTTAATGTGAGGGGAGATCAAAGGGTTAACTATGTGCGTGTTTTACTAGGGGGCGGGGGGTGCACAGCCATCCTGAGCAGTGTGCTCGAGCTGACAGGGAGAAAGACTGTAACAAAATAGTCTTCCTCCCGTCAGTGATTGTCGGTAATCACTGGGCGCCAGCGGGTAATTACCGGCCAGGACCTGGTGATTGACATCTGCGGCTGCGAATGGCGGCGCGCGCCCCCTACCCAGAAATGCGAAACCACGTGTATATATACATGATTTTGCGCACAGGTGCTGCCCTGTAGCAGTATTTCTGCTAAAGGGCGGTCCTTAAGCAGCTAATTTTGAAAAAAGTAGGAAAGGATTAATACCCCTGCAATTTTATTTTTCTGTTTATGTACCACTGATTAACATTTCCATTTACTTTTTGTCTTATTGATGCAACAGGAAATTAAGGGAAAGCACTCTAAGTGAAAGAAATTCCTCTTTCAGATACTTGTCCCAGGAACAGGTGTCCCCACTGATAAAGGATAAGTGTAAAAAAATTAAACAGCTGCGCCTACCTATCACCAACTTCCAAATCTCCAAAAAATATGCACCTACTCCCAACAAGTGTTAAATAAAATAGAACTGCAATGTATAAAAATATGAAAAGTGAAACAACTAAAAACACATTCAATTCAAAGTGGGCAGTACAGTGGCTAAATGGTTAGCACTTCCGCCTGGCAGTACTAGGGTCGTTGGTTCGAATCCCAGCCACGGCACCAGCTGCCTGGAGTTTGCATGTTCTCCCTGTGGGTTTCCTCCGGGTACTCTGGTTTCCTCCCACACTCCAAAGACATGCTGGTAGGTTAATTGGATCCTGTCTAAATTGTCCCTAGTATGTGTATAAATGTAAGTTAGGGACTTTAGACTGTACACCCCTTGAGGGTTAGGGACTGATGTGAATGTACAACATATATGTAAAGCGCTGCGTAAATTGACAGCGCTATATAAGTACCTGTAATAAATAAAATAAATAAAGTATAAATCAAAGTGAATGTCCCTTTAAATGATCTCATTCTCTTTATATAGTGCAGTGATCAAAGTGCAAATCATATGTGAAATAATTTCTCTTTCTTCACATCCAGTTTTTTTCTCTTTTGATATTCCACCTCTTGTTTTATTTTGGCATTCCAATATAGTGATTCCCGCCACCATTCAATTATGCGCTCACCTCCAATGGACCTGCCATGTGCAAGGTCATAAAACGCTTTCCCCCTGGGGTTAATCACTAGTATCATTCAGGTTCCAATATCACTGGATTCTCCACACTTCATTCCACTTTTAAATGGTATATGACATTTCCATAAAACAAAGTGTATGGCACTTTAAAAGATCGCCGACGTTTCCTACAATGGGCTCATATAAAAAGGAGGCTCCCACGTCACTTCCGGTTTAAACAGCAATCAGTCATCCAACTCCACCTTAACTGTTGTGGAGTGGAGCGTGAAGAATCCAGTGATATCGGAACCTGAATGATACTAGTGATTAACCCAAGGGAGGGAAAGCTTTTTTGATCTTGCACATGGCAGGTCCATCCCTTGAGATGAGTGCATAAGTGGGAATCACTATATTGGAATGCCAATATAGCACAAGATGTGGCATATCAAATGAGAAAAAACTGGATGTGAAGAAAAATTATTTCACATTTGCACTTCAATCACTGCACTATATAAAGAGACTGAGATAATTTAATGGAACATTCACTTTGATTTATACTTTGAATGTATATTTGGTCGTTTCACTTTTCATATCTTTATACATTGCAGTTCTATTTCATTTATTTTATTTCATACTTGTTGGGGGTAGATGCGTATTTTTTGGAGACTGGAAATTGGTGATAGGTAGGCACAGCAGTTTCATTTTTTTTACACTTGTTTCACAAATAGTGGGTGGTCTATATACTGATTGCAGCCACCAATTTTTTCATTAACACATATATATATGTTTTTGAGGTGACACATGTTGGTTTTTGGATTGTTTTTTTATTTAGCTGGTAGCGCGGGAATTATATTTTATATATAACTTTAAAGAATAGGTTCACCTTTGGAGCATGTTACTGTACATTTTAAAAATTAATCACAAAAAATGGGACTTTAAAAAGGTGTCTGATAATTAGGGTTGCACTGATACCACTTTTTTAACCAGCAAGTACGAGTACCAATACACTCAGTCAAGTACTTGTTTATGCCGAGTACTGATACTTTTGCAGTGCGATTTGAGCCTTTACAAAATTAATGGGCTCAAAATGCACTGCAAAGAATCACATGAGATTTGAACAGGACTATGGTGCGATTCCTGTCCGAATCGCATGCAATTTCCCCAACTGCTCCTGTGCGATCTGAGCCCATTCATTTTGTATGGGCTCAAATCGCACCACAAAAGGTATCAGGTTTGGGTATCAAAAGCATTTGCACGAGTACTTGTGCAACTATGCAGTATCAGCACCGGTACTGGTATCAGTGCAATCCCACTGATAATGCAATGCATATGCACTGCTGTTAAAATTACATCAGTTTATTCAATTCATATAAAAACATTCAAAATGTAACAAAACGTTGCCCAACACGGCTTCTTTTTTGTGTACAGACATATAATACTTACATTTTAACAAAATTTGTTTCACAGCTCATCAGTGCTTTTCCCACCCTACTATATACCACTTGCAGTGCAGGCACCATCAACTGTGACATCAAGCAGCCACAGCTCATGGAACCCCTAATAACCTCCACAGGAACTTTTCGCTTCGTATACGCAAAGAGAATATCGGATGATCATGATCGTCTTTTTTTTTTGCATGCTAGTTTCATAACGGAAATGAAGAGGTTACTAAAGTTATCAAAATTCTCGTATGACAGAATACAACTTCGGAGGTGATGCAATGTCACAAGGTCCTAAAAAGGCTCCTCTACACTTTAGAAGTCCTTTTATTGTCATACATACCGTCCCTCTTTTTTGATGTGACAAACATAGTGCCCAGACATGGTAGATGTTCCCACATGGCTGATGAATGCAAAAAGTTCATATCCTAAAAAGCATATGGTTGGTTAGCAGATATAAAAATGTACATATTTTATAAAAAGAAATATATTTAAGTTAGGTGGTTTACACTAACAGGCACCTCTATACAAAGAGTATAATGTATTCAAGTCAATCTCTGCTCCATAATTGTTTTTATTTTCCATATCCACAATGTTCCTTAAACCCCTATGGAGAGTAAATTCTCTATGTCTACAAAAGTGTTCAAGGGTGGAAGTAGCAGAGGCACTGCTCACTTTCAGTTCTGTGAGAACACAAGCACTGATATTGATCATAGCGTGAACCTTTGTATTCCCCAAGCATATATAAAAGTGGTACCTTCATGTACTCCATTAACTATTTCAAACATATTTCTTCTCTTCCCAAAACATGTAACCTAATCAGGCTACAAAGCAAGGTTACCAAAGTGCAAATTGACCTTTTGACAAAAATCGACATCTATGCCCTGATAAGAAACCACTAACCCTGGCAAATAAAATGGTTTTTACAGGAAAGGCTGAGATGTCTCTTATATACAGTATACATTCTGACTTGTAGATTGATGTTCTCTATGCTGTGAGAGAGGCAAGATGGCTGTACTCAATAGGGAAATAACTAGGTCTCCAAGAACAGACTGGAGCAGGGTTTATTATTTGGTATGTAGTGAGTTGATTAACCCCTTCTGGTTGGCTCTTTAAATGGTCTGTCATGCCCAGGGCTGATAGGAGGGGATCCTGATCCTGCAGGCACTGTAACTGGCTCTACAGTGCTGATGTCATTGGAAGCTAACAATCGTCTATACTTGACAGTGAGCTTTCATGACAGCTTGGTCACAGTTCTGGAGGTGCCAACGGAGCATGCCCCAGAAAAAGACAGTGATGAATTTATGTAGTGGCTTGGTGTTCAGGCCCACCCACCCTGCTGCTGCATATATGCAGATAACTGTCATAAAGGGGTTTCTTGCTTAGTAGCTGAATAGCTTGTATTTGGCATGGTCTTCTGTAAACATTGTCAAAGGAAAGGTTGTCCAGATTACTCCCACAAGTCAAAAACACATGGGTAGGTTAACTGGCTTCCTTGTATGCGTAGTAGAGATTAGACAGCAAGCTCTCTAATATAATACTATGAAATATGAAAAGTAACTGAGTCCCAAATGATTACTAGGAGCAGCTAAAGGGATGAACACATGCCCGGTTTCTGACGTTGCTAGAAACTAGCTGCCGTGGCCAAATTCTAGTCCTTTTACCTTTGTTCTGGTTTTTAAAGCCTGTCCCTGACTGACCACACCACAACATGAATTCTTATCAGAAAGCTAGTTAGGTCAAATCAATAATTAGTGCAAATCTGCCAGTAGTTTGACATCTGTGTTTTGTACTCTATCTGCATCACGTAAAAAAAAAAAAAAAAAACTGTCAGTGAGGAGGGTGTTGGATCATGATGATATTTTCTGCAGAACTCTGGAAGGGGTAAACTACATTACTGTATAATTGTAAGTAAACATTAGAAAGTAATCTAATAAGAAAGTGATGATTTATGTAAGACATGTACCACGACTGGGCCTAAGCCACAGCTGCTTTCATCACACTGACTTGCAGTATGTCCTAGCAGCAGGAAGTCCAAATACAGCAGGCACAGATTCCCAGAACGGTTTCAGCAGTCTTTATAAGTAATGTGATTAATAATGATATTGGACAGCTCCTGCAGAGAAATCCAAATGTTTGATGTTGTATATTGGAAGATAAAACTATTTTGAACACCTGAGGCTCTATGGCCATATTTGAGGTAGTTCACTCAATTTATAGGGAGGTGGGCCAATGTCAATATAAACTAAACAGACTTCCACTTACTTCCAGTACTGTCAGGAGCAGCATTAAAGAGAATGTAGTTACAAATCTTCAATAATATTTTTTATTTCTCATGTAATAAAAATGAGCAGAAATATACAAGACCATTCCTTTAAGCTCCAAGGCCAAGGTTCTATTGAAAATTGAGAGGTATGGAGTCATTTATGGAACATGCAATCGCCCGCTTAACACTTTTTAGATCTTATCAATGCAAAATACTGTATAAAAAAAAAAAAAATCAACAACTGGGACTATTACTTACTTCCATTTCCATCTTTAATTCGAGGACCTTCATCGTTGTTGGTGAGAATTCCACTTTGATTATTCTCAGAAACTACAGATTGTGAAGTATTTGCACCTTCTTCTTCAATTTCAGGGTGGGAGAAAATCCAATCCAGAGCTCGCTCAAGATTATTATTCTGCAAATGAGGATGTATTATTATACTATAATTATGACAAATCATGGGCAGAAAAAAATACCACTGTTAGAGGCATCTGGCATTCTTTTTTTTTTTTGTTTTTTTACACCTCTGAAAGCAGCTCTAGTTTTCTACTGTCTTTCACTGGTGTATTTTAGAGCAGCGTTTAGGGGCGTAGAATGTAACGGCCCAAACCTGTGGTTTTTTGCATAATTTACACCTGTACATGTGTAAAGGCAACTAAATACGAATATGCGCTTAAATTTATTCTAGCGGCTACCCAACAGAATTAGTTTACACTCATACGCATCTAAATGCAATACTTGCATGAAAACACAACATTAGAAGCATTTTCTTCTGCCAATTTCTGGCAATATATTTGCAGCATTTATTCATTCACCCATGTGCATGTAGCTTTAAAATGAAACTAAAGGGAAACGTAATAGTGCCATTTCAAAGATGCCTCCTACTGCCCATAATTACATTTTATTTTTTTTCCACCAGAGAAAAGTAAACTACGTAATGCAACACTGGCTGCTCAGAGTGGACAATCAGAAGCCCATGCATTGTCAATACCAGGTACTTTCATGTATAGCGAAGTGGGAGCACACAACCCTACCCTTCCTCCCATGATTCAAAGAATGGCCAATCACAAACCCTGTCAGACAGCACAGCTAGGTTAATGACCTGACCTTTTTTACTCTTTGGTTATGTAAAACAGCTTGGACATCTCCGTAACCACAGCCAGCGACTAGACAATGTAGGTGCAGCAGCATCTAGAGTTCAACTTTATGCACTGTCGGCACTTCTTGGCACTATACGTACATGCCCCATGTGCTGCTGCAGGCTCTTGTTCACTATAATGACAGGATGCCAGTAGCCGCAGGTATTCACGGCTCTTTGCACAGCCAGCATTACCTGCGGTGATCACTGCTGGATGCACACAAAGTGCGTCCAACTGTGATCACTTCAGGTAATTGTTGGCTGTGCAAAGAGTCGTGAATACCTGCGGCTGCCAGTGGCTGCACCTAGTCGTTCAGAGCAGCAACACGAAACAGCAGATTCCTGCCACTACAATTCACACTGGCCTAAATTGCTGGTGTGAATGTAACTTTAGAGGATTACTGTAGCTACTATTTAAAATCAGGTCTTTACCAGTATTTGGAGTCCAGCGGTTCTCCTTACTGCTGCCGGTTCCCAGTGCTGCCATGTTGGACATAGGAGCCAGTTGTGACTTTCTGAAAAACCACAGCTAGCAACTTCACCTGGCACTTTGTGAATGGTCCTGCACCCTCTTGGGACATGTCACATGTCCCAGGAGGCTGCACAAGGGGAGAGGTAAGTGCAAATAGCATCATCTGCACCTCAGCGAGGATTTCAGTTAGGAAAAATCATTAACCCTCCCCAAAAAAAAAAAAACTGACACCCAGTTACAGGTTGAAAGGAGGGAATGAATGAAGTACTATGGCAATGGCAGATCTAAGTAAAGGCTAAGATGGCACCTTAACATTGAATAGGAGGGTTTCATTTAGCTTAACTGAAATAGAATATTCTTTCTCCTAAACATGGCCATGGTATTAATACAAACTCTGAAGTTTATATTGTAGTGGAAAGAGTTAGGATTTTGTTTATCATCTAGTTGTTTTTCACAGTAATAAGAAAATATTCTGTTTAGATTCATATGAACTTACTGTTGCCCTTAGTGCCTGAATTGCCTGATTTCTCTGGAAACCCATTGAGGAGATCAAGGCAACAATCTCTTCTGGAGGCTGGTTAACCAGAGCAGTCTCTCCATATGATGGCAGTGTAGATGAAGTAGCAGGACAGCCAGGAATAGTTAACGGTTCTGCAAAATCTAGTATAAAATGAAAAGGAATTGGAAAACTGTACAAGCACAGAAGATCGATAGTAGTTAATGATGTTTATGACATCAGAGATCAAACAACATTTTTAGGTTTTAGTAGAAAACTCAAACTGACCAGTAAACAAAAGTGCAGCGCTCACAATGCAGTGAATATACTGACCGGGGTCTTCCATGTGTGCGATAATCCAGTTGAACGCCAATTCTGCCCCCATGCTTCCAGTGTAATACACAGCCTTCCGACATGCCTCCAGAGGGAAGCCCATCTCTGCTAGCTGCATCACTGAAGACTCATCTATGTCAGGAGCTGCATGGAGGTGTCAGAAAGACCATTTAGTATCTGTTTCTAGACTGGGTTTTCAATAAATGGACTTAATTTTTTTAAAATATGGATTCAAGAAAAAGGAGCCTTTACATAAACAGTTGATAGATGTGATGAAAAGGCAACAAGATCGTATAAAGTCACTATTGTAAAGGAGAGCAGTAAAATCAACTACATAAATAGAAAATATTATCTATATTAAGCACAAGCCTTAAAAAACTGACTGTAACACTTCTTCTTATGCAAGCTTTAAAACTGAACTCCACGAATATATGCACATAAAATACTCAGTATTGGCCAGCTTAGTTAAATCCAGTGCTCCACATGCCAGAGGGGCAATGCAGACATACTAGTTCCCCATCAGGTCTGCTCCCCTTGTAACTGACAACAGGCAGATACTTAGCCAATTGACAACATGGTAATAGCTAAAAAATCTTCCAACTGCCTGCTGTCAATCACAAGGAGAAAGCAGACGTGATGGGGAACTAGTGTCTCAGGTTTGGTGCAGTAAAAGTGCCCTTTGTAAAAATGGCAATATTAATCACTTTGTCAATCTGCAGCACGTCAATAAAGCTACTGAAACAAGTTACATAGCTTTTTGAATGTGGCACAGGCCATTTTGAAGGACCAGAGCACCAGAAAAAAGTGTCAGTAGGGATTTATTGAATCTCCCTGTGGAGGTGATTTCTCTATATATTGTCCCAATAATGGCTGATCTATCCAATTATCCTTATTGGTATACTTATGTCCAACGATTCTTTCCTTTACTTGCTGGATGGTTTCCATAAAATAAAGAAGCCCACACTGACATTTAACCAGAGAAATGTTATAACTAAGACATTTGTAGTCATTTGTAATTTTAATAGAATATGGATGCATGAGTAAACATTTCACTTTTATTCATATTAAAAAAATGTATAATAGAAAGTAAAAAAAAACTACCGTTCCTTCTGGGTTCTAAAAGTCCTGGTCAACTGATCAACCAATTTTATGGATTCAGCATGAACCACTTGATTGTAAAAGGTTCTACCATGCCTAAATGGATGTACAGGGGGACTTTAAAATTCAGTAACCAGGGGACAGTTTCTACCCTTTTTGTGCCAATGTTCTTTAATACATGCAAAAATTTTGTTTGAAAAAGCATGTACAAAAAGTGTATTATACACTGAAATACACGGTTATTGAGTCAGTACTTGTATTAAAACAAGGAGGCGGCAGGGACTTATAGCTTATATAGAGAAAAAAAAAGGGGGGGGGGTTCTGGATTCTAAAATTTGGGACCTTACATCTACTGGAAATAAACCAAGATTTTGACTTAAACAACATACTTGTTTTAATGTTTTTTTTCTTTAGTTATAATTATATGATATTTTTATTTCAAGTATAATTAGTGCACATTTTTCTACATTTGTTTGTCCTTGAGTGTTTGAGAAGCGCAGTGGCCACTAACCTCACTCATTAAGAAATACGGTTTGTCCTCACTTGTTACTACTTTGTAATCAGTGAGAAGTTTAATATCTGTATGATGTTACTAATTTCATTCATGTTACGATTTATGTGATATGCTATTGAGATGTATTCAGACCTGTTATTTGGCCTGACAAAGGGCTTGTTGTATGAAACCGCAGCCAGTTTGAATAAGTTCTTTGCAACTTAAACTATCAATCAGTGCCGCCTCTACATATTAAAGGCCACTTTTACGTGAGGCAGACTCCAATTTGATCTACAGGGGAACTGTACACTGAACCCCTGTTGATCCGAGTGGAGCAGATGGATAACAGGTCCATATCTGCTCAGCTTCTGCAGAGCAGACATGGACTGAGCCCTCTCTGCTCTATGGAAGACGACTGTAAACGGACTCCCTGTCTGTTTACTCCCAACTACCCTCCAATCCGCCTAGGCTGAGGGGGATGGATCCCCTTCCATTTATTTTTTAGCAAACTGGGTCAGACTGGGCGTAGGCGGTAGTAAACAGACACAGGTCCGTGTACACCTGCTGGTCCAAAGGGGTGAATGAAGGGTCCGATCAGCTCCAACTGAAAAGCTGACCGGTGGACCAGATCAGACCCTGTGTGTAAAAGGAGCCTAAGCCACTGGGTGAGGCTCTGGTTTGCTGCCACTAATATAAAAACTGAAGGTGCTTTTGAGCTTTTATCAATGTATATTGTGACAGATTAGTACTTTGTCACTGTGCAAAGAAGCAGATTAAGCATTTGCGGCAAGTGTGTTCTTAAAGACTTTTCCCTGGCTGGATGAGATTTCACCATCTGGGCAAGTCCCACATGTTTCCAAACAGAATCTGCCAGTTTTGGAGTCTGCCATGGACTGGTGTAAACGTCATTTGGCATCAGTGACTGATGAACAGAGTGGAAAGTCAACTCTTAGTGCCATGGAAGAGCCAATGGCTGTCCAGAAGCAAGATGGACAGTGCTGTTGCCCATAGCTATACTGGTGAGATTAAACCAGCTGACTTTATGCTGCAGATTTTGCCAACTGAGCATGCAAAAGTCTTTCTAACTCTCTCATTGAAAGGATTGCTCTGCCAGAAGCAGGACCCAAGAAACACTGGTCAAAGATGCTATGGCCCCTGCCGATGGAAAAGTATCAGGTGGTCTACTGCGTGATGGGCAAAGTCACAACAGCAATGACAAGATTAAAAGCAATATCCTTGGAACGGAGATACATCACGACTATGAGACCCAGCAAGCCTTAGCCTTAGGTGAGTGTTTTCCTCACAAAAGGGCAATCCATTTTGCCCTTCAATGCTCCTCCCACCCTAGAAGATAGCTGTGCTGTGAGGGAGCAACGCATGTGTGCAGACACTGGAAGAGTATCTGTTCTGTCCTGCACTAACCAGGCGGACATCTGAGTGAGATTAACTACTGCAGGAGCAGCATATGTGGACATAAGGATCTGATGTCAAGGTCTATTTGACCAGCTCGTTGTCTTAAGATAAGTAAATGGGGCACTGTCTTTCTGAGAGAGACAGTGCTCCAAATAGGCATAAAGCTTGTATTGCCCAAGATGAGCAACTTCATAGAAGGCTGAACTGTTATGCCATTCAGTGTCATAGTGAGAACCCTGGCAAGGTCAACCCTTCTGTAAAAGAACTTATTTTGTTGAGGGATAAAAAAAAAAGTGGGTGGAAAGCCCTAACAAAATCTTTGAAGCTTTACATTTGAAAGTAGAGTCCCACTATATGTGCGTACGTGCGCACACACACACGCGCGCGCGCATTCAGCCCACAAAAGTATAAAAGACTACCCTCTTCTAATATCAGCATGATGTTGCACGTGTGGCAGCATATTGGCCTGGCAGGTTTAAATTTGCATAACTTTCACTGATAGAAGTTTGCCATTTAGAGTTAGGTCTTGAGTAAAAAAAAATAGGCTAAAGGTTACATTTTGGTTGAGGTTTATGGTTGTTTGTTAGATAAAGCCTAAAGGGTTAAGGATTAGGTATCAGAGTTAGGTTAAAGAATATGAGTTAAAGTGATTGTAAATCCTCACCTTGTAAAACAACCCATTCAGTTTAAAATATAAATGAAAGGCAAAACATTTGTGTATGGATATTAAGAAAAAAAACCAAATACCTTTTTCCCCTTTTTTATAAGTGATGACATTCCCTCTGTTCTCCACTGCATGAGAGCTAAGGGAGGAGAAATGGCAGTACACTAAACTTCCTCTCAGAACGGTATTGCTCGTTATAGCACACGTGCACAAATGGCCTGCACAGCGCACTCTACACTAGTTGAAGCGCTAGGCAAGGTCATTGAAGAATGAACCAGATTCCTACAATACCGCTGTTGGTGAAGGTATGGCGGAAAACATGCTCCCTGTTAGGTATATAGGGTTTACAGAATATACCCCTATATGGGATAACAAAAATTTACCAGAGCTTAGGGAGTTAGAGAATTCTAATAACTGGAAGCAGAAGGGAGCTGTGAGACTCTCACAATTATATTTGTCTAGGACACTGAAAACCTTCCAATAGCTGAGAGAGGAGTTTGGGCTTACAAATAAGCTATTTTCCCAATATTTACAGATGAGGCATGCATTGGCAGCCAAATTTCAAAACAGTAGAGTTGGAATGATGTAATACCCCCCTTTTAAAAATCCTGGTAAAAGCTACTTCCACTAAAGGGTTGATATCAAAGTTGAATGCCAATATTCACTTAGTGGCACTAGAATAGGACCTGGACCTCCCAAGTAGAGAAAGATGGGCAGAGTATGTGGGGGAGCTGACTGATGCACAGTGGAAGCATATATTAAAAACAATAGACCTAATATCTCTGTCCCCATCACATAAATTAGCACAGATTTATATAATCCACAGGACATATTATACACCAGGAAAATTGTTGCATCCGATCCCATGTTTGGGGAACCCACCTGCAATTCTCATTCATATGTTTTGTAGGTGTCCTAAACTACATAGATATTGGGAGGAGGTGGTCAACACAATAGAGTTGGTATTCAGTGTAACGCTTGTAGTGGAACCTTAATTATGTGTGTTGGGATATATGGATTACCAAGATGCCTCGTCCGCAACACAGACGGCAGTGTTGCGGTGTCTTTGTCTGGCCAGAAATTCGATTGCCCATAAGTGGATTAATCCCTTAAAATTTTTTCATGTGGACTGGTTAAGAAGGGTTAACAATCTGTTAATAAGAGAAAGACTTGTCTATGTGAGAAGGGGGTGTGAGGGCAAATTTGAAAGTGCATGGAAACAGTGGATGGAGGCCCAGGGATTGGTTGTAAAGTATGGGAATACTGCAGAATGAGAAAAGCAATCAATACCCTCCTGAGAGGAAGATTAGTGTACCGCTGTTTCTCCTCCTTCAGCTCTTATGCAGTGGAGAACAGAGGGAATGTGATCACTTATAAAAAAATAATGTTTTTTTTTTTTCTTACTATCTATACACAAATTTTTGCCTTGCATCTTTATTTTAAACTATATAGGCTGTTTTACAAGGTGAGGGTTCACATATAATTTAAATCAGCTAAACAAATTACAGGGTCATCTAAAAAATATGCAGGTATGCCTACAGTTTGTTTTCTTTGGAGAGCAGCAACGGCCTGGGTAGAATAGCCTGACCCCTCCCAGCATGCTGCAGAGAAGAACCTTTGCAAAAGTGAAACACTGATCTCCTCTGCAGAGCTCTGAAATGCCCCCAAGTCATGCCAATAGTTCTGCAAGAAAAGCTTACACTCCCTTCGTTAGGCTTTAAATGGAAAACTGAAAAAAACAGGCCAACTATTACAGGCAAAACAAATACAGATACAAGAGAACCATTGCTACTGCTGCTAATTCACTTGGAGCCATCATCTGAGAAAAAAAAAGTTGTTTATGTAGACGGTAATATTTTATGCTTACAATAACTCCAGTAGCTACATAAACAATTTTACCAATGACATTAAAATAATCATACAAGTCCATCCAAAAGAGTAGAATCTAATGTAAATGTTCTCTAAAAATATAAATGGAGTGAAGCAGCTCAACAACCTTGTAGGGTGTTCAAAAAAAAAAAAGAGAAAAAGTGGTTATAACTATGATTGTATATGTATAGTGCTACGCTGATTTCATTGCAAGTAAACACAAAAAGAAAAGTCAGAAGATAAGAATACGTACGATCCATGAACTGGTTCCTAAAACGATCTGAAAATACATTAAAAAAAATTTTTTTCAATTGAATTAGGTGCAGAACAAACATGACTTCATAAACTATTCATTACAGTTTTCAAGTGTTCAAATCTGCACAACATACAGATCAAGCTGTCCACAAAAAAAGTGAGAGAGGCTAGCATACATTTTAACACTGCCAAAAGGTGCTTAAATAGTAGCACAAACTTTTTCAAGTAAAGTTTTAAATCATGCAAAAAAAAAGTGATTGATGAAAGCACTCTAGCAGTGTTTAGACTATTCCATCCTCTCACTTTTGCAGGACAGCTGTTCTGTAGGTACTGTACATGTAGAGAAAAATATAAAGGCAATTTTCTATAAGATTTCTTTGAGGACAGCATGCAAAAAAAAAAAAAAAAAAAAATCCACATCTATATAACATACAATAATGTTTGTTGAAATTTGACAAGAAAATTAATGTTCAATAAATGGATCACAACTAAAGGTATACCTATAGGCAAAACTTTTTTTTTTTTAGTTTTGGATAGATTGGAGAGGGATTAGAACACCTGTCAGTTTGTATTGCTGTCTGTGTCCCCGTTAGGGAGATTCACCCTCTCCATTTGTCCTGTTTACCATTATCATTGAAAGCAAAAGAAACACCTTTCTTAAGGGCAACCTATAATTTGGGAAATCTTCCAATGGGGACACTAGTTCTGATGACCTGGGGGTCCCCAAGAAATTTTCCTTAATTTTCAGGGATTTCCTCTTACTTCCTATTAGGTTATGGGACAGGAAGTGAAGCTAAATCTACCCAATGGGACAAAGATGGCAAAAATAAACCTTACAAGGGTTACTCCCTCCCTCACTTTATAAAAAAAAAAAAAAAAAAAAAAAAAAACACGTTTTGCCTATAGTCCTGCTTGAAATAACCAATGCCTCCACAGTCCCTGCTCATGTACCCTTTTCATCTTAGGCTCACATAGAAAACATAGGGTTGGATGTTAAATACATGCTGTCACCAATGCTGACAGCAAAGAAAGTATTGAATATGTTCACATACCTTTTGGATCATCTGGAATAACAATTGGGGGAGCAATGTCTGGGAGCTCTTCTTCTCCTTGCTGCAGACCTTTTGCTCGTAGATGGTTAACGTCCAGGATATCTGGCATATCCACTGTGACATCTAAAATAAAAGAAATGCTGTAGAACATGTCTACTCACTAAATTAGTGCAAAAGTCACACTGTTTACACAACTGAAAGCATCACCTACCAAGTTTCTTGGGCACCCAGTCAAGGCCAAATGTAAACTTCTTAATTTGAATTACCAAGTATTCAGGGAATGAAGCAAAACGAGACGTCCTAGAGAAATAAAAATACAATATTAAAACCTAATCATGAACAGTATCTGAAGTCGCAGTTAACAAAATAATGCAACAGTAACAGCATACGCATAGGTGCCAAACAGAAAACTCCATCTCAGAGTACGTGGACAAAATCGCTATTCAATGGTTGCCATGGATTGTGAAAAAAAAATACATGATTAAACTCAATACCACCAACAATTATACGGTCACAATTTTATTCTGCTAGGTCTGAAGCTGCATATTTTTATGCAATTTTTAAAAATTTTATTTAAACAGCTAAAAATGTCTTCTTAAAAATACCAGGCCTGCATACCAGATATATAGGCTGGCATCCCCATAGCAGGAAAGCTTCCCAGTGGATAAATAAAATCAAAGTAATCTCAATTTATTTACCCCTTTACCTTTCTTATAACTTAATTTAAATAGTTAAGTAACAGGATACTTACTATTTGCTGGTACCCAAACAATCCCTGTGTCTGGCCTTAACACAGACGTTACCCACTGACAGCAGCCTACTTCCACATTTGTGGTCAAGCACTCGATGGTAAAATAATGAAGGATTACATGAAATACTGTGGTCTGTGCGTGAGAGTGGTAAGGTGATAAAACTGTGAGTGCCTTTGGGGGCAATAACTCTGTGTGCTATGCAAAACAATGTGTTTAATGCGAAGAAAAGAATACATTAAACACAAAAACTTGCAAAAATGTTACACATGTAGACAGATACAGAGGCTGCAAAAATGCACACTGCACACCTTGGATATTGGTTTCTACCACTGAAAGTAAAGTGCAGATATCGGAGATTGCAGCAGTTTGGGTGCAATGAAAAGAGTACTACTAGATTGTAAGCTCCACGAGCAGGGCCCTCATATTCCTTCTGTACTGAAATGTATTGTAATTGTACTGTCTCCCTTATATTGTAAAGAGCTGTGCAAACTGTTGGCGCTATATAAATCCTGTATACTAATAATAATACTAGAACTCTATATTACCACATTCAAAGCACTCTGAGAACTACAGGTTTTCCTGACCTGCAGATTTTAATGCAGGTATTTGAACTAAGCTTTAAAGTAGCACTCCAGACAAATAAAAAATTAACTGCCTAATAAAAGACAAAAATAAAACCACCAGGTTCTGCTGCAATATTCAACTTTAAACCAAAGATCTCCCTGCAGTATTTATTTCTGCAGATAAATGGCCCTGGTTTATTGTTCAGCATCATTCAACCCATTTCCCCTGAGCCCAGGTCATTCCAGACCCAAACCAGCCTGTCGCTGGATAGAGAAACAAGAAGCAACACAGTGATCAACTCATCTGTCACTTTGCTTTCTCTTCCTATCAGCGTGCTGCTTGTTAGCATATTGACTGATTGCCTCTTTTTACTGCTTCTTCCTCTCGTGGTCCATGTAGCACAAAGACTGGAAATAATTTTGTTTTCTCTGAAAATGCATTTGGTATCAAAGAACATTCTACCTCTAACTTCACTGTACACCCAAGAGTATGGGCCATCGAAAAAAGTTATAGAAGCCTAAAGTACACCAAATCAAAGATCTCAGTAAGTCTTTTGATTAGTCAGCCTTCAATCGGAGCACACAGAATGCTGGAATGCCAGGCACGTGAGAGATACGGATATGAAGTGGTGGCAGCCAGATAAGACCTCTGTCTTATATAAATAAGACAGGAACAAGCAATTCATCCCCCAAGTAAAAGTCCTGCCACTGATGACCTTTGTAACAGAATGTTCACTTGATAATCATCCATAAAACATCATGTTTAATCCTTACAATTAAACTATTCTTGGAATACATATACATAATGAAAAATGTGTGCAAAACGAGGACAATAATTCATGGTATTCAATTAAATATATTCCCTTAAAAAGGAAGGTATAGTGTATTTTTAGTGAGTGAACTTTTTTTATGGTGAGTTTTTCTTGCAGTGTTCACCCTAAATGACTTTTTATAGCTTTGGTATTGTGTTAAATATAAATATGTTTAGTTTTGCCAACAGAGGGCGCTCACAATTGCTCGGTGCAATTCTGAACAATTTTTGAGATGCAATATTCGTCACAAAAGGGAGTGATTGTTTTGACCAACTCACAGAACAGAAAGCAGTTTCTGTGTATTTTTTAGCAAATATGGCTACCTGCATTTTTAACAGGATTATTAAAATTAAGCTGATCTCCATTTACATGTACATCTAAAAGCTGTTAACTGAACATTTGGTTGAATATTGTTCCTTCCATATCCTCTGTGATCTTACCAACAGACAGAAATGTGGGAGAGCAATCTGAAATAGGACCTACCCCAAAAATAAGACCTAGTACTATTTTTGGGAACTGCTAAGTATAAGACCTACCCCGAAAATAAGACCTAGTTGTGATCAGGGCTTTTTTTCAGCCAGAACGCCGAAACGTGACTTAACGCCAGCACTGGCCCTGTGCACACCAATATCTATTGTCTCTTATAAACACAAAGGCATGGCTTTCGTGTTTGCAAGTGACAGTCCCTCTTGTAAGTGACAGCACCATCCGCTCCCACAGAACCTCACTACCTCTGTACTCGGTGTGGGACAGGGAAGAAACTGATATCTGCGGGTGCAGTATGCAGTGTGTTTAGGGGTAGGGTTAGGCATCTCATCCTGCAGCATGGAAGCCGATGCCCCAGGGTGATCACCGGCCAGTGGGGAAGAGGCGGAGCGGTAAGTGCGCTTGGTGCACGGTGTGGGAAGATAGGGACGCAAAACGGGAGTTAATATAGAGAGGGGCCGGCTGCTGACAGCTGTGTTTTGAAAAGTTAGCTAACCATATGAGGGCAGTGGAGGGGGAGGGGGGGGTGTGCAAAGGTGAGCTGCAGTCAGGTGTTGCAAAAGTAAACTGATAAATGATTTGCAGACAGGGTGCATAGGTGAGCTGTGGCTGGGAGGGGAGGGAGGGTACAGAGGTGAGCTTGAGTTGCAACCCACCTCTGCACCCCCTGGCCACAGCTCACCTCTTCATCCCCTGTCCGCAACTCACCCCTGTACCCTGTCTGTGACTCATCTCTGCACCCTATCTGAAACACCTGTCAAGTCACCCCTGCAACACCTGACTGCAGCTCACAACTGTCATGAGCCGGCCCTCTCCACAGTAACCCTCATCCACAACTGCCTGCAGCTCACCTCTGCACCCCCTCTCCACACCTGGACATTAAAAAAATAAGACCTACCCAGAAAATAAGAGCTAGTGTTTTTTTGAGCCAAAAAAAATATAAGACAGTGTCTTATTTTTGGGGAAACACAGTATCTATGGACATATAAAGATTATTTATTGATGCAAAGATATCAAAGTTTTGTGCAGCTGTTGTGAGCAAAAAAGCTGCATATTTCACAAAAAGAGACATTGCTTTACATACTTATGATGTGTGGATTGATGAAAAGTGCACAAGTTTAAATAACTAAGTTTTTTTTGCTTTCACTTTTTTTTTCTCAAATTCTCATAATAATTTTTTGCAAAATGTCCAGTTCACAAACATAAATATTGTTTAGGTGTGATATTGTAATTTTTCTGTATGAAATGGGCATAAAATTGGTATTTCATCACAATAAAGCTGACTTCCAGGAATTTATCTACTTTGAAAATCTGCTGGCTTACTATAGGTTAAGTACAATGAGGCAGATCCAAAGAACATAGGTATACCACTCAGGCAAACAATCCCGATCAATCCATGACAGGTGCAGGCTCTGGCTTGCCACCACACACGATACAGCAGGAAGAAGGGTCAGCCGCACAGCGGAGGATTGATGAATATAGTGTATGTTTATTGATCCATAGGACACACAAAACACCAGGACATGAATACAGGACCTGATAACCCGTTTAACACGATCTTGTGCTTAATCATAACCCAATGAGGTGCATGCCACCTCATGGAGTTATCTCTGTTAATTGGAAGTGGCAAGTTTTACAGGGCTCAGGAAATATAGCCATCACTACACTCCTGATACCCTAAAAGGAGAGATGCTGCTTTCTAATACACAGCATTTCTACCTGCCCTTTCCTTCCACTGTCCATTCACAGAAGGCTATTTTTTAAATTGGCTCACGTAATATAAAGAGCTCTGTGCCTGGGCAGGAGGAAGAGAGGGGCAGGCAAAGCTGTAGCAGCAGCTGTGTGTGAAGGTTCCAGCCTCAGAGCGCTGGAAGTATAGCAATAGCAATACTCCCAGTACTCAGCAAAAATCTAAACTGTAAATTAAACTGATTCATCCATAAGGTGGACTTACTCTTTAGTAATTCATATCTGTCTATTTATTTATTGAAATAATCCATATTTATAATCCATTATATAAAGTACAATATCAACAAAAAGCAAGAGAAAATCAGTAAATCGAGTCTCTTGTACTAAATGATTAGCTTTCACATTTTTACAACACTGCATTAGGAAAATCATATCAAAGTTTATCTAAACTTGTTTTTTTTTCATTTTTGGATAAAGCAGAGAATATTTAAAAAAGGTTAAAATGTTAACCTTACAGCAGAGACTTCACTTCCTGTTTCATAAACACAACAAAAAGTGAAAAGAAAAAAAAAAAAAACTCTAAATGTGAGGGAAATCCCTTCTCAGACCGTTGTCACAAGAACAAGTGCTCCCACTGGAATGTGTTCCTTGTTTATTTGAAAACTCAAATTTTGGATTTTCCCTCACTTTCACTTCCAGAAAACTGTAAACAAATAGTAAGATTGCATTTCTATGTGGGGAAACAGACTGCAATAAAAAACCTCACAGGGGTTTTTTAATCTTTATTTGTTCCAAAACATAAAAAACGGTTTGATGCACTTTAAACGATAAAGTAATGTATTTCTGGCATATGTGGTTGTGTTGTAAAGACTCACTTAATGCCAGCAGACTTGGCTTGGAGAGCGCTGCTCCAGAAGTCATCCACATTCTCAGGCTCAGTGAAGGCTTGAACACAGGCACTGAAGGGAATCTTGGCACGCACAAGTTCAGGCAGCGGCCTTTTTGAACTTTCTGCTTCTCTTCTTTTTAAATCATAGGCAATCACTTCATCTGAAGAAAAATGGATTGCCATTCATGTGAATTTTGAATGATCAAAAATATAAGGAAGGTACAAGTATGTCCCTATTTTCTTCACAAACTATAAACATTCAGATTTCATGCTGAGACAAAGTATTCTGGAGATCCTTCATTTTTCTGAACTAACTTTATCATATGCTCTTCTTCTAAAGAACATCAACTGCCTATGGTCTTCTAAAGAACATCAACTGCCTATGGTCTTCTAAAGAACATCAACTGCCTATGGTCTTCTAAAGAACATCAACTGCCTATGGTCTTCTAAAGAACATCAACTGCCTATGGTCTTCTTACCTTTATTTGTTGCAGCCTCCATTGCCACAGGTAACTGCATTATATAATCCACTCTCTCTGTGTAGCGCACTTTCCGTGACTGACAACATTGTGTCCGCTCTTCCACCAAAAACCTAAAGACATCACTGGGATTTTCTGAGCTTGTGCTATTTCTCTATAAAGAAAATAAGTAAATCATCTAAATACAGCACATACAAACTTGAAGTTAATGGACAACTGGTAGCGAAAACAAACTGAGAAACATTAAATTCATCTACAGGTAAGAAAAGAAACATCTATAAGATTTTTAAGCACTTCCAAGCACTCTTGTAAGCATAGATTGCCATTCACATTATGAAAGAAGGAAGCTTTCACCAGCATTTATCATACATTTTTTTACACCCCCCTTTACTTGATAGTACTTTTATATATATTTTTAGAAAAGGAATGCATTACAAATTCAAGAAAAACATTGTTAAATACCTCTACAAGATTAATAAGGTGCAGGAAAAATTCTTGTGCATCTTGTTGTCTATTTGATGAGAATTCTGCATGGCCTTTGCTCATTATTGCTTTGAACATACGAGTTGTAATCCCCTTTGGCTGAGGCTTAAAACATAAAAACAGGACAGAAAAAAGGGGGGAAAAGTTAATAAATTAGACCATACCAGAAAATAAAATATTAAAGCTAAAATGTGAGGAAATCTAAAAAAATGACCCTTGTGCTGCAGCTTCTCTGCCCCCCACACCCCCCTCCCAACTCAACTTTCCCCTGCTGCAAGGGTCAAATGCATGTTTTTAAACTAGGGTGCCATTAAAAAGCAGTTTTACTTACTTTATCCCTTGGCTCCCCTGGAAACTGGCACTTTCCTCTTCCCTCCAATGCTCTGGGTTGTGGGCAAGCCCTGACTGTCCTCACTTACAATGTAAGACTGCTGACCCTGTATTGTACATAATGACAACCAACAAAGTGCCAGAGAGAAGCAACTGCAAGGAACTGGTCGTATGGAAAGGAGGACACCTGAGAAAGCGAGGGATAAGTAACTTGTTCTAGGCAAAAGCTTCCATTGAACCTCTGCAGTGCAGAGGTAGCCCCACTCTAGGGGTAGTTTTTCACATTTCCAAAGTTCAGCTTTAAACACATAAGGGTTAATTTACTAAAGCTGCAGCTCTGCATAGAAACCAATCAGCTTCACGTTTTTTTGTTAAAGCTTAATTGAACAAGCTGAAGTTAGAAGCTGATTGGCTACCATGAACAGCTGCACCAGATTTTGCACACCCCAGTTTTAGTAAATCAGCCCCATACAGTCGTTGAAAAGTAACTCCACTTTTGTAGAGAAAAAAAACATTGCCCTCTGAGTGATCAATGTAAATTGCAAGGATTGTTTCTCCCACTGTGTTTTTGGATGCTGGTTCTGAATGAGTGACTAATTAATTTTAATCACAATGACATTTATGTTGCAGAGGATGCTTAAAACCTGACTTGTATCCTAGCACAGACTTCTTCACACAAGTAGGATATGAGCTTTCTGGAGTGGTTCCGTACACCAACTGTGTGTAGAAGCCATACTGTATTGACGTTTTAGAAAATCACAGTGGCTGCAGTCTGAAAATTCAAGGTAGTTGTTTTTTAACATTAAATTATAATTCAGATTGTGTACCAATTGTATATGATATATATATATATATATATATATATATATATATATATAATATATATATACACACACATATACAGTGGGGATCGAACGTTTGGGCACCCCAGCTAAAAATTTGTATTAATGTGCATAAAGAAGCCAAGGAAAGATGGAAAAATCTCCAAAAGGCATCAAATTACAGATTAGACATTCTTATAATATGTCAACAAAAGTTAGATTTTATTTCCATCAAAAAATGGCGTCTGCAAAAGTTTGGGCACCCTGCAGAGTTAATATCTTGTACTGCCCCCTTTGGCAAGTATCACAGCTTGTAAACTCTTTTTGCAGCCAGCCAAGAGTCTTTCAATTCTTGTTTGAGGTATCTTTGCCCATTCTTCCTTACAAAAGTCTTCCAGTTCTTTGAGATTTCTGGGCTGTCTGTCACGCACTGCTCTTTTAAGGTCTATCCATAGATTTTCAATTATGTTGAGGTCAGGAGATTGTGAAGGCCATGGCAAAACCTTCAGTTTACGCCTCTTGATGTAATCCCCCGTGGATTTCGAGGTGTGTTTAGGATCATTATCCATTTGTAGAAGCCATCCTCTCTTTAACTTCAGCTTTTTCACAGATGGCATCAAGTTACCATCCAAAATTTTCTGAAATTTTATTGAATCCATTTTTCCTTCTACTCGTGAGATGTTCCCTGTGCCACTGGCTGCAACACAACCCCAAAGCATGATTGATCCAACCCCATGCTTAACAGTTGGACAGAGGTTCTTTTCATTAAATTCTGTGCCCCTTCTCCAAACGTACCTTTGCTCATTCCGGCCAAAAAGTTCAATTTTAACCTCATCAGTCCACAGAACTTGTTTCCAAAATGCATCAGGCTTGTCTATATGTTCATTTGCAACGTTCAAACAATGATTTTTGTGGTGAGGACGTAGAAGAGGTTTTCTTCTGATGACTCTTCCATGAAGACCATATTTGTACAAGTATCTCTTTATAGTGGAATAGTGTACCACAACTCCAGTGTCTGCCAGATCTTTCTGGAGGGATCGTGCAGTCAAACGTGGGTTTTGAATTATTTTTCTCACAATCCTGTGAGCTGTTCTGTCTGATATTTTTCTTGGTCTTCCAGATCTTGCTTAATTTAACTTCCACTGTTCCTGATGACTGCCATTTCTTAAATTACATTCCGAACAGGTGATATTGACATCTGAAAACGCTTTGCTATCTTCTTATAGCCTTCTCCAGCTTTGTGAGCATCAACTATTTTCAGTTTCAGTTTTCTAGACAACTGCTTAGAAGAACCCATGGTGCTGATTGTTGGGGCAAGGTCAGATGAGTCTGGGCATTTAAAACCTTTGAGATTGACATCACCTGGTCTTCCCAGACGATGATTGAGAACAATCCATGACACTGGCAGGTCTCAGCTTTGCAAAGGGGGCAGTGCATAAATTCTGCAGGGTGCCCAAACTTTTGCAAACGCCATTTTTTTGTTTTCTGTTATTTTGAAAGTGTAAATGATGGAAATAAAATCTAACTTTTGTTGACATATTATAAGAATGTCTAATCTGTAATTTGATGCCTTTTGGAGATTTTTCCATCTTTCCTTGGCTTCTTTATGCACATTAATACAAATTTTTAGCTGGGGTGCCCAAACTTTTGATCCCCACTGTATATATATATATAGATAGATAGATAGATAGATAGATAGACACACATACATACATACATACATACATGCACACACTTATATAAATATTTGGACGCAGGCACTATTGTCATACTTTTGGCTCTGTAAACCACCAGAATAAATTAAAACTAAACAATCCAAATTAATTTGAAGTGCAAACTTTCAGCTTTAATTCAAGGGGTTGAACATAAATATCAAGTACAAATTTTAGGAACTGCATTTTTATACACAGTCCCTCCATTTTCAGGGGCTCAAATGTAATTGGACAAATGAATATAATCATAAAGAAAATATTCATTTTTAATAATTTTGTTGAGAATCCTTTATTGGAAATGACTGCCTGAAGTCTGGAACCTAGGGACATTACCAAGCACTAGCTTTCCTCCTTTCTGATGCTTTGCCAGGCTCTAACTGCAGCTGTCTTCAGTTGTTCTTTGTTTGTGGGTCTTTCTGCCTTTAGTTTTGCCTTCAGCAAGTGAAATGCATCCTCAAAAGGGGTTGAGATCAGGTGATTGACTCAGCCATTGCAGAATATTCCACCTCTTTTCCTTCAAAAGCTTCTGGGTTGCTTTTTCAGTGTGTTTTGGATCACTGTCCATCTGTACTGTGGAGTGCCGTCCAATAAACTTTGCTGAATTTGGCTGAATCTGGGCTGACAGTATATTTCTAAACACTGCAGAATTCATCCAGCTGCTTCGGTCTTCTGTCACATCATCAATAAACACCAATTACCCAGTGCCACTGAAAGCCATGCATGCCCATGCCATCATACTGCCTCCACCATGTTTTACAGATGACGTTGTGTTGTTTGGATCATGAGCTGTTCCAAGCCTTCTCCACACATTTTTCTTTCCATCATTCTGGTACAGAATCATCCTAGTTTCATCCGTCCAAAGAATGCTTTTCCAGAACTGGTCTGGCTTTTTTAGATGTTTTTTGGCAAAGTCTAACCTGGCTTTTCTATTCTTCAAGCTTATGAATGGTTTGCACCTTGTGGTGAACCCTCTGTATTTGCTCTTGTGAAGTCTTCTCTTGATTGTAGACTTTGACAATGATACACCCACCTCCTGGAGAATGTCCTTCATTTGCCTGGATGTTGTGAATGGGTTTTTCTTTGCCATAGAGGGGATCCTGCAATCATCCACCACTGTAGTCTTCTGTGGACGTCCATGCCTTTTTATGTTGCTGAGCTCACCAGTGCTCTCTTCTTTCCTCAGAATGTACCAAACTGTTGATTTGGCCACTCCTAATGTTGCTGCTCTCTGATGGATTTGTTTAGTTATTGAGGCCTTACAATGGTCTGTTTCACTTGCATGGACAGCTCCTTTAAATACATGATGTAGGTTCATAGCAATAGATTCCAAATGCAAATACCACACTTAGAATCAACTCCAGACCTTTTCCTGCTTAATTGATGAAAATAAAGAAGGAGTAGCCCACACCTGGCCATGAAACCGCTTTTGATTGAATTGTCCAATTACTTTTGGTCCCTTGAAAAAAGGGGGATGGCTATTCTTAAGAGCTGCAATTCCTAAACCCTTCATCCAATTTGGATGTACATACCCTCAAATTAAACCCGAGACTGTGCACTTTCAGGCCATATCCATTCTATAACTATAGCTTGAATATGTTTTGGTAAATACCTGAAAAAAAATAAAATTGTGCCTGTGTCCAAATATACAGTCAGGTCCATAAATATTGGGACATCGACACAATTCTAACATTTTTGGCTCTATACACCACCACAATGGATTTGAAATGAAACGAACAAGATGTACTTTAACTGCAGACTGTCAGCTTTAATTTGAGGGTATTTACATCCAAATCAGGTGAACGGTGTAGGAATAACAACAGTTTGCATATGTGCCTCCCACCTGTTAAGGGACCAAAAGTAATGGGCCAATTGGCTTCTCAGTTGTTCCATGGCCAGGTGTGTTATTCCCTCATTATCCCAATTACAATGAGCAGATAAAAGGTCCAGAGTTCATTTCAAGTGTGCTATTTGCATTTGGAATCTGTTACTGTCAACTCTCAAGATGAGATCCAAAGAGTCAGTGAAGCAAGCCATCATTAGGCTGAAAAAAACAAAACAAACCCATCAGAGAGATAGAAAAAACATTAGGCGTGGCCAAAACAACTGTTTGGAACATTCTTAAAAAGAAGGAACGCACCGGTAAGCTCAGCAACACCAAAAGACCTGGAAGACCACAAAAAACAACTGTGGTGGATGACCGAAGAATTCTATCCCTGGTGAAGAAAACACCCTTCACAACAGTTGGCCAGATCAAGAACACTCTCCAGGAGGTAGGTGTATGTGTGTCAAAGTCAACAATCAAGAGAAGACTTCACCAGAGTAAATACAGAGGGTTCACCACAAGATGTAAACCATTGGTGAGCCTCACAAACAGGAAGGCCAGATTAGAGTTTGCCAAACGACATCTAAAAAAGCCTTCACAGTTCTGGAACAACATCCTATGGACAGATGAGACCAAGATCAACTTGTACCAGAGTGATGGGAAGAGAGAGTATGGAGAAGGAAAGGAACTGCTCATGATCCTAAGCATACCACCTCATCAGTGAAGCATGGTGGTGGTAGTGTCATGGCGTGGGCATGTATGGCTGCCAATGGAACTGGTTCTCTTGTATTTATTGATGATGTGACTGCTGACAAAAGCAGCAGAATGAATTCTGAAGTGTTTCGGGCAATATTATCTGCTCATATTCAGCCAAATGCTTCAGAACTCATTGGACTGCTTCACAGTGCTGATGGACAATGATCCAAAGCATACTGCAAAAGCAACCAAAGAGTTTTTTAAGGGGAAGAAGTGGAATGTTATGCAATGGCCAAGTCAATCACCTGACCTGATTCCGATTGAGCATGCATTTCACTTGCTGAAGACAAAACTGAAGGGAAAATGCCCCAAGAACAAGCACGAACTGAAGACAGTTGCAGTAGAGGCCTGGCAGAGTATCACCAGGGATGAAACCCAGCGTCTGGTGATGTCTATGCGTTCCAGACTTCAGGCTGTAATTGACTGCAAAGGATTTGCAACCAAGTATTAAAAAGTGAAAGTTTGATTTATGATTATTATTCTGTCCCATTACTTTTGGTCCCTTAACAAGTGGGAGGCACATATGCAAACTGTTGTAATTCCTACACCGTTCACCTGATTTGGATGTAAATACCCTCAAATTAAAGCTGACAGTCTGCAGTCAAAGCACATTTTGTTTGTTTCATTTCAAATCCATTGTGGTGGTGTATAGAGCCAAAAATGTTAGAACTGTGTCGATGTCCCAATATTTATGGACCTGACTGTATATGGACCTATCTGGATAGATAGATAGATAGATAGATAGATAGATAGATATGGGGGTTTTTTTACTCGCTCCATTTGGTTTCCATGAATATGTATTTATCCTTTAAATACATATATAAATACTGTATGTGTACAATAAATAATAAAATAATCTAAGCATAACATAAGGCAACACACACTTAAAAGACACACACATTTAGACTATAGGTCAGCTCTACTAAAACTGATACTTTGATTTTTTTTCCATGCCCCCTACAGAGCAGCACTCCATTGCTATAGTTTCCCCAATTAAGCCAAGGCATTTGGTGAAATTTGTTGGGTCTTTGGACTATTTTTTTGTAGCTCCAGTTAGTATCTCCTTTCTCATCAGAAAAATTGTGTTGCTAACGTAAACAAACCTGCATCTGATAATCAGGACACCTGGGCACTTGCTTGCTATAAATAAATATTGACAGAACATGAATCTGATTAATACTGCATTGTGGGAATTCTTTGACCTTTAAAAATTATGTTTCATGATTCATATGGATAATTGCCATATGCTCAGCATTTTATATAGTGTAATGTTTAAATGATTCATCTCCCAAAGGACCTACACAAAACATTTTGCGCTTTCATTTTCCTCTTTTACATAACCCAAGCAGCATTATACACACAAGGTACTAAAAACAGTGATGCATCATAATCTTATATGTAAAATCACACCAACAAATCTGTACTAACTCTTTTTTGATGTGTACAAAATAAAATAAGTGGCACAAAAAACACTAAACAGAGATTTAAAAAAAAAAAAAAAAAAAAAGCATTGAAGATCAGAAACATGAACCAGTATTTCAACAAACAAAAAAAAATGAACCCATAGCACCTGAAGCAGAACTATGGGCACAAATATATCATTTAAATAAATTCCTTTCTGGGGGCACCAAGCATAACTTGAATAGAGAGCAAAACTATGGGTGGGACAAGCAGGACATCCCACTACAGGCTGTGCAGATAAACACAGGAGGCGCCGATACTACTCTGCACAAGAGGAGAGAAAAAAGTAGTGACTGGTCTCAGGCTGTCTGAAACAAAGCAGCTAATACTATACTGAAAAATACATCAAAAGAGAGCCTAGAGATCCACCAGCTGGATGAAAATGTAAACTAATAATATTTGTAAGAAATTGTTCTAAATAAAAACAAAAAAAAAAATACGATCAAGAATATATATATATATATATATATATATATATGAAGACCTTATACATTTAAATACTCTTTAAATAGGACATTATCCCAACCACTGACTAGCTGACAATAAGAAAAAGTATATCATTCTGTGTGGAAATAATGTATTTCAAAATCTTTATCAGAAAAGAACTTGATCATATATACATTTGCCAGCAACAGCCAGACAGTACCTTTTATGTTCTAATCTACCCCTAAAAGGTAGTGACTACATGAATCTGACTGCATGCTGTGGACAACACTTGCTACTGCCTTCTAATTAATTTTTACAGATAAGGGACTACAATTAGATGTAAATCCAGCTGCCTCTCATTTATCAAAGTATATGTGACTTTGTAAGCAATTTAGGCTGCATGCACAGGGCCACTGATAAGGGAGTAGAACCAGTTCTCCTGTACAGGGCCCAGGCCAATGGGGGGGCTGGCGGACAGCAGGGGATTTAGATATGGGCAGGAAAGGGGGTGATCAGTGAAGCTAAGGGAAGGGGGGGCAATTACAGAAACGGATTCCCTGGGTCTCTCTCCCTGCAGTAGCTAAAAGCTAGGTTCTATTTCTCTCCCTTTCACCTGCTGCAGGGAGAAACACACAGGGGGCTGTGTAAAGCACACGCACAGAAGCATGCTCTGTGCAGATAGTGTGTGTTGGAAGCATACGTCCCTGCACGTGCTTTACGCAGCCCCCAGCACATAACCATGTACAGTGGTATCTTCAAGTCATCTCAACGGGTGGCAGTATGTGGCAGCAGTAGGTCCTGGCAAAACGGATTATGCAGGCTCTACCCGCTGTATGGTCCCTGTACAGCTATGTGCTTGGTGCCTTACTTTGTCACTGTACTGTTAAAGCACATATTGGAGAATTATGAATGAAGCTAATTTCTTAACGTATATCTGTCTAGCTACTCCTGTTTAGCCCTGCCCTTGCTGTACGCCAAAATTGATTAATGTCCTCCACTAATTTAAATTGATCTAAATGAATATGAAACATCATGAGACTGATCCTTCAGTGATCACTATTAACAGTATGCTACATTAAAAATCAGTTCCTTTAAAACAAATATTTGAGTTTTACATTCTGACAAGCTCCATCAGCAAATGTCTAGGAGAAGCCCTACTTCTGAATCCCTAGCTTCATTCACCTGTCATGCTCTTGCTCTCCCTTTTCTATTCTTTTATTTCAAATTAATGCAGCAGCATGAAGAAGACTTATTCAAGAGGATTTAAAATTTGTGGTGAATGTACTCCAGTAACTAGATCTTTCTGCTGGACTGGGCGACTGAGCCCATCACATTCTACCCAGAACTAAAGATGGGTACACACATGAACGAAAATACTCCACGCTATACAGATGGAAGAATCTCCCTGCTGGGGCTAATGTATTCTGATAGCTGCAGTCGGCACCTGTCAGAAAACCCTAACAGCAGGTGCTTATGAATATATGCAGATATTGTTTGGCTGGCAATTTTCTTCCCAGCTCCTTCAATTTTTCAAAAAAAGGGTGTTGGATGGACCACACCACGTAGCAAATTTAATCCAGTTCCTCAGGATATGTACAACATTTGAATAGTGTGAACCCAGCTTTAAAAATAGGGCTTGCAGCTCAAATCCCCGTCAGGGCACTAATTGCATGGAGCTTGCGTGTCCTCCGTGTGCTTGCATAGTTTTCCTCTCGGTACTTCAGTTTCCTCCAACACTCCAAAGACTTACTGGAGCATTAGAAGGCTCCTGTCTACATTGGTCTTAGCATGAGTGGATAAGAGTTAGGGACCTTAGATTGTAAACTTCTTTGAGGCAGGGACTTATGTAAATAGCTACATAAATATCAGCAATAAATGAAAGATCTACTCATGCATTCTCCTCCAATGCAGGTAAAAGGTGAATATTATGAATCTGTGTTAGGTGCAGCTGCTCTGGAAATAAACCGGTTAAATGAACTTTCCCTGCCTCCTACAGAACACAGTTGTGTTATCAATACTAAAGACATTAATAGCACGTTGAAGGAGGAAGAAGGGGAATGCAAGGCATATCACTCACCAGCTGTGTCCTAGAATGTCCTCTCGTTATATGAAAAGAGCAAACAGGGATTTAAAAATTGACAGGATGTACAAAGGAAAATCATTTAACAGCACCTGATACAGGGAAAATGGGACGGCATGACACAAACCCAAAGAAAAAAGGTGACATTAGAATCAGCCACCTGACGGTATTCGGCATTAATGAAACCAGAGAGAGGAAAGGCTATTTTTGTTTATCTTCCTCCTGCCAAGAAGAAATGTTACCCACCCCCAATTCTGTGAAAGATCATTCCTGGAGATTTTTTAGGAGACCGAGAAGATTCTTGAGCAGGCATATCGAGTCTCTTACACTATAATGAAGCTCATTCCCATGGGCACCAACAACTCTCCCCATGAACACTGCACACATCAATTAGCTATGTGGCAAGATGTGAACATTCCTAATATTACTGGGATTCTCAAGGCTAGTTTTCACTTGGGGGGGGGGGGTGCGCTCTCTGATCATCCTAGAAACACTTCACTAAGCAAGTTTTTGCTAACAGAATGTGGTTTAAGGCCAGGCTCCATCTTCCTAATAAATATGATAGCAACTGCATGATGACTACAGTATGGCTGATGCACTCAAACAACAATGATGTACTTTTGACAATAATGGAGAAGTCTGGGGTGTAAAAAAAAAAAAAAAAACAAACAAGCATCCTTTCTCACCACTATGCTGCAACATTAGTGTGTTTACTCTGCTCAGAGCGGAGAGCATTGACTGTCAGTCACTGCTCTCCGCCCTGGACTCACTGAAACATCAGACTGGGGACGGGGCGGGTGCAGTTGACTCCGACTCTCAGCTACGTTCTGAGAGCTGGAGCCAGCTGTCAGTCAAGCATCTTGGTGGATCCCGACAAAATGGTTGGGGTCCTTCCAGTGCCTGGATTGACTCTGCCATGTCAGCTGATAGCGGGAAATAGTCTGTTATAAGATGACTCTAAGACACAGAAGAGCAAAAGTAAGTACACTCCTATAATCAACAAGAGAATTATGACCAAAAAAAGCTTTGGCCATAGCTCTCTTATTGTATAATTTTGATAAATTACCAGTAAACTGCCAAATGCTATGACAACTCACAAAACACTCATTAATGGAGTATGCCCAACCAAAACACTTTTTTAAATTTTAAACAGAGCGGAAAAGTGTTAGAACCCTTTTAAATTTGATTAACATCCAGGACTACACATACTCTGTAAACACCATCTCTAAATATTCTTAAAGCTAAATTCTTTGAAGTAGATGAAACCTACCTCTGCAGTGGACATGGCAGCATATTAAATGAAGACAATTTAAATTAATGGGATGAAATTAACCAAAATTAAACATGCACCATTTTAAACACAACAGTACACTACACTGTGTGCACAATTAATAGGCAAGTGAGTATTTTGACCAAATCTTCATTTTTATGCATATTGTCCAACTCCAAGCTGTACATACTTGAATTCTTATTGGATTTAAGCATATCAGGAGATGTGTATTTATGTAATGAGGGAGGGTGTGGCCTAAGAAGATCAACGCCCTATATCAAGGTGTGCATAATTATTAGGCAGCTTCTTTTCCTAAGGCAAAATGGGCCACAAAAGATTAAACTGACACTAAAAAGTCAAAAATTGCAAATAGTCTTTCAGAGGGATGAAGCACTCTTGAAATTGCAAAGATCACAGAACCATCAAATATTTTGTCACAAACAGTCCACAGGGTTGCAAGAAATGTGTTGAGAAAAATAGAAGCAAATTAACTGCCAAAGATTTGAGGAGAATCAAACGTGAAGCTACCATAAACCCATTATCCTCCAGTGCTGTCTTATTTCAGAACTGCAACCTACCTGGAGTGCCCAGAAGTACAAAGTGTTCAGTGCTCAGAGACATGTCCAAGGTAAGGAAGGCTGAAACCCGACCACCACTGAATGAGACACACAATTTGAAACGTCAAGACTGGGCCAAGAAATATCTGAAGACAGATTTCTCAAAGGTTTTATGGACTGATGAGATGAGTGTAACTCTTGAAGGACCAGATGGATGGGCCTGTGGCTGGCACAGAGCTCCACTTCGACTCAAACACCAGCAAAGTGGAGGTGGGGTTCTGGTATGGGCTGATATTAATAAAATGAGCTAGTTGAACCTTTTCGGGTTGAAGATGGACTCAAAATCAACTCCCAAACCTAATGCCAGTTTTTAGAAGACACTTTCCTCAAGCAGTGGTACAGGAAAAAGTCTCTATCTTTCAAGAAGACCATATTTATGCAGGACAATGCTCCATCGCATACATCAGAGTATTCAACTGCGTGGCTATCCAGTAAAGCCCTTAAAGATTAATAAATAATGACATGGTCCCCTTTCTCACCTGACCTAAACCCTATTGAGAACTTGTGGGCCCTACGTAACTACTTGACCTCCAAAGGATTTACCCCCCTTCCAGACCAGGCCATTTTTTGCATTACGGTGCTGTGTTACTTTAACTGACAATTGCGCAGTCATGCAACGCTGTACATAAATGAAATTTACATCCTTTTTTACCCACAAATAGAACTTGGTGGTATTTGATCGCCTGTGCATTTTTATTTTTTTGTGCTATTAAAAAAAAAAAAAGACAGACAATTTTGAGAAAAAAAACTATATTTTTGACTTTTTGCTATTAAACATGTTAAGTAAAAAAAAAAAAAATTTTAATTTCGTCATAAATTTAGGCCAAAAGGTATTCTACTACATGTCTTTGCTAAAAAAAAATAAGTGTAAATTAATTGGTTTAAGTGAAAGTTATAGCCTTTACAAATGGCAGTAAATATATACTGGAATTGTTTGTTTTTTTTACTAGTAAAGGAGGCGATCAGCGACTTAGTGGGACTGCGACGGGCATTCTGACACTGGGGGAACTGACTTGGTGTCACTGACATCCACTTTGATCGCCCCTCATGTTAACCCCTTCCTGCCCAGTGCGATTAGTACAGTGTCAGTTCTTTTTATTAGCACTGATCACTGTATTGCTGTCACTGACATCCCCAGTGATACCAATACAGTGATTAGTGCTAATAAAAAGCACCGACACTGTACTAATGGCACTGGGCAGGAAAGGGTTAACATGAGGGGCGATCAAAAAGTTAACGGTCTGCTGTTTTACTGTAAGATGTGTGTGTGTTTTCAACTGTAAGCACACTGCTTTGTATGGCTCTGCTATGCAGAGCCATACAAAGCAGTGTGCAGGAGCTGACAAGGAAGAGAACTGAATTGTTTACATACAGTTCTCTCCGCCAGTCAGTAATGCTCGGCAATCACTGGTTGTCAGCGAGTAATCGCCGGTCGGAACCTGGCGATTGACAGCCGAGGCTACAAATAGCAGCGCAGGTAGGGCTCGCACGCCCCCTACCCGGAAATGCAAAATCACATATATAGGAGTGCTTTTACACACCCCTGCCCCTCTGTAGCAGCATATCTGCTATAGGGTGGCGTGAAAGCGGTTAAACGGGAGATTTACAGTGAAGGAAAACAGTACACCTCTCTCAACAGTGTTTGGGAGGCTGTGGTTGCTGCTGCACAAAAAGTTGATCATCAACAGAACAAGAAACTGACAGACTCCATGAATGGAAGGCTTATGACCGTAATTGAAAAGAAGGGTGTCTAAATTGGTCACTAATTTGTTTTTTAAATGTCATAAATGTTTATCTATAAATTTTGAGTTGTTTATTATTCTCACTTTAACAGATGAAAATAGACAAGTGAGATGGGAACATTTTCCTTTTTCATTTAGTTGCATAATGATTCTGCACACTAATAGTTGCCCAATAATTGTGCACACATAGATATTCTCCTAAGAAAGACAAAACCTCACTTTTACTTTCTTAAATACTCAGGTATGAGGTTTATTAACATTTTGGATTGATCGAGAGCGCTGTAGTTGTTCATTAATGAAATTGATCCTCAAAAATATAACGTGCCTAATAACTGCACACAGTGTATAACACAGAGTAGCCTGAGATGTGTTGATTTAATGCTTTAGGGTGCCATTGATAATGACTGGCACAGCAATGGCTAATACAAATAAAGAGTGTGCCAACGTTTGTGTTCCAGCAACACACAACACTGGAGAGATCTTAATGAGTCCTAAGATGCAAATAATTACAAACATGACAGATTCTCTTTGGCTCTATAATAACATGGTACAATTTTTTCCACTCTTCAGAAGATCATGCCAACGAACATTCTCACATAAAATACCTTGTGTTCTTCCTTCATCACTTGTTCTATGAGTTCACATTTCACTGGAGGTTTGGAGTACTGTCCAGACAGAAGCCCATAGCCAAATTTGCCCCTGTTTTGCAACACAAACAATGGCAGGCATATATAGTTATATAATACAAATTATTAGTAATTCATGAGCGCCAACAAAATGTACATATTTATCTTAAGATATTCCTTTTTTTTTGTTTTTGTTTTTTTATCAGACTGTGTCTAAGAGTATATGAAAGCTCAATATATCCCTCTACCTCCTCTTTATGTTCCTTGTTTCACTAGAACTTCTCTTTTCTTATCTTCTCTAAACACTTCTAACCAACATGGTATTAAATAGAATTTTAAAACTCAGAGGCAGGTGGTACTTTGAGTCACACTATTATCATGTTACAATCACTACAAATACATTTTTATTCAGATATTTTAGATTAATAGTCCAGCGATATGTGATATTTAGAAAAGTTTCGAGTATGGAACAGGACTTTTTGTGCACAAAAGGTAAAGCACAAAAATAATTACTCTAAAAACATATAACATTTATAGTTCCAAAATGTTTTTTAAAAAGGCAAAGACAGAAGTCTTCTGTCTTTGCTTTTTTCTAAAACATTTTGTAACAATAAATGTTGTATGTTTTTAGAATAATTCTTTTTGTGCGTTAATTTTGGTGCCAAAATAGTCCTATTCTGTACTCGAAATTTCTAAATATTTTTTGGATGTGGCATTCAAAACTAATTGGCTTGATGAAAGAGTGTTCTATTAATATGTGATATTCTATGGACAAGGAGGTAGGATTGGATATACCCTGTTGAATGGTTATTGTATGCATCATCGAGTCAAAGTAACCATGCTCATGCTTGCCACAAATTCCAGTACTTGTTCATTTTTTTATCATCATGTGTTTGCATTGCTTAAATTACTTTAATAAACATAGATTATACAAGAAAACGTTTGAAAATGTAGAAAAACAAAGTAATGCACACATGGGACATTTATAAAATGTGTGCAAGGTAAATACTGGGCAGTTCTCCATTTAACAACGAATATGAGGTTTTAGTTAAAGGAAAAAGTACACTTTTAACACACATACTTTATTCTCACTTGTGCCTGCAGCTTTCTTGATAAAGTCATTAGCAACGGTTACCTGTTTTGCCAATGATCAAAAATTGTGGACAGAATGCTACAAGTGTAGTGTGTTTACAGCATTTCCTGGCCTCCACTATAGGGAGCTGAAAGATGAACTGCTCATATTAACCCAATGCAGAGTCCTTCTCCTTCTCCCCTGCTCCCTCTAGTGGTGCTCAGGATCCACTGCTGCAAGAGAAGTACAATATAATCACGTAGATGTCAGGATGGTAGCTTCTGTATGAATCTCTTAGTTATTTACATGAACAGGCTGCTGGGACAAGAATAAAGTATACATCAGTTCAGAAAGTGCTTTTACCTTTAAAGTATGCTACCAACAAAAGGGTACACAGCTGTGTTTTATAATTATTAGGCAGCAGAAAACTACTCAGTTTAAATTCTATTTAAGGCCTCGTGCACCCTGCAGCTGTCAAACTCCTGTTACAGGCATTTGATTTTTTTTTATTTTTGCCTCTTTATGTTAGTCTATGTGTCCATGGACAAAAAAAGAGAAAAAAAGTGCCTCTAAGTGCAGTATGTAGAACATTTGTTGAGGAACACAGTAAGAAACACTCACATCATGGAGAAAAGGAAGGCTTTGGCATATGTTATAAAGATGGAAGACATGACTGCGTCCTCGATGTGATAGCCATAGTCAGCGCTGGGGGAGAGATTCTGGATGTTCACAAGGAGACGACCGGCTCCTTGTGAACATCCATAAGTAGAAGGCATGCTTGAGAAGGGAGCACGCTTCTGCTTTCTATCGGCCTTGCGCATGCTCCGAAATTCATCGCATTGCATGGTGGACTTCCCCACGTTATCACGCTGGCGTCAACATTGCGCTCCAGGGTGTATTCCGGACACCATTTTCCAATACTCACACGTGCCGGCCGGCCCATTGTGAACATCCATAAGTTATGCTTGAGAAGAGAGCACGCTTCTGCTTTCTATCGGCCTCGCGCATGCTCCGAAACGCATCGCATGCTGGACTTCCCCACGTCATCACGCTGACGTCAACGTCGCGCTCCAGGGTGTATTCCGGACACCATCTTCCAATACTCACACGTGCCGGCCGGCTCCTTGTGAATAGCCATAAGTATAAGTTATGCTTGAGAAAGGAGCACGCTTCTGCTTTCTATCGGCCTCGCGCATGCTCCGAAATGCATCGCATTGCATGCTGGACTTCCCCACGTTATCACACCGACGTCAACGTCGCGCTCCAGGGTGTACTCCGGACACCATCTTCCGATACTCACACGTGCCGGCCGGCT
This sequence comes from Staurois parvus, assembly GCF_062004578.1. Classification (NCBI taxonomy): domain Eukaryota; kingdom Metazoa; phylum Chordata; class Amphibia; order Anura; family Ranidae; genus Staurois; species Staurois parvus. Next base: position 24,449,378 of record NW_028317951.1, on the reverse strand, counting down.
CCTTGTGAACATCCAGAGTCTCTCCCACAGCGCTGACTATGGCTATCACATCAAGGACACAGTCATGTCTTCCACCTTTGTAACTTATGCCAAAAACTTCTTTTTCTCCTCCATCACGTGAGTGTTTCTTACTGTGCATATTGCTCATACGATAGTTACATCTCATGAGTAACTGAAGTTTAATTTTGCTCAAGTTCTCATGAAATTTTGCCTAAATATACTTGACTGAATGTGCATGTAATCTGTGTGTGGAAGTGCTAGATAATTTATGTTTAAATATTGTTAAACATGCAGCATTTTTAATAGATTTTAAGTTGGTAAAAAGGTGAGCTTCTATGCTGAACACAATGTCTAACACAAGATATAGCCATGCTTGGGTTGAGACCAGCAACTGAATTGGGCTGCGCTTTAATGCACATAGCTGCAGCACAGTGATGTGGGTTTTTAGGGGTTAAAACAGGTGAGAAGCAGGCAACATAATGCGATACGTTTTTACCCCCACCCAGCCGTTCCATTTAAAAGGCAGCAGAGAGGGGTGTACACGTGCTGCAGCCGAAATGCTTTGTATCACAGCACAACAAAAATTGTCCCTGCTGTTGAGTTCAGTAGTCAATAACGTCCACCGAACACGGCCCAGTCAACTGAATGGGGCTGCCCAAAACCGTGTGCACAACACACAGTTGCAGTAAACTGGTGCAGGGTTTAAACAGGTGGTAAGGAGGTGATAGAACACCTCCTTGCCTCCTGTCAAGCATCCCCTGAAGAGCAATCCTAATGTGGATTGCTGTTTAGTTTGGTGCACTTAAGTAATCTTCTGCCTGCGGCAATTACAAAAAACGTTCCTGGACACCATTTGCTCAGCTGGGGGCCAGGAGAAAGAATCTGACTATATGATGACTTTCAGGCACAGTGAGTAATCCTTGTGCCGTGGTTCTGACAATCAAATTAAAGTCCAGCAGGCTGGGACCTTAATGTAATTGCCGTTAACTGCAGCACAAGAACTATTCCGCCCATGCCCGAAAAACAAGGGCTGAGCAAACAAGGCTCAGGAAAGTTTTTGTAATTGCTGCAAAATGGAGATTACTTAGGTGCCCCAAAGTAAAAAGCCCCACCATGCCACCCGCTGTGAATTGCAGGGGACCTAGGCCCCATAGAGAAGGGCTGGTAGAACCCCATTATCAGAAACCCTGTTTCCCAACACATAGTTGCCCTTCCTTCGATCCCACATCAATTTGTCCAGGGCCCAGAGTCCTATACCCAAAAAAAAAAAAAAAAAATAACTGTTCAAACTGTAAGAAAAACAATAAAGGAGGATCCAGCAGGTACCTACATCTGTGTGTTGAAGTCTTGAGTTGGGTCCAGAGGAGCATAGTCAAATATCCGTGTTAAGCTCCCTACGTAACTGAAAAAATGAAACAAACATTAACAAAATGAGAAATTGGACAATCACTTATTTAAAGTGGTTGTAAAGGCTCAAGGTTTTTTACCTTCATGCATTCTCTGCATGAAGATAAAAAACCTGTGTGCAGCAGTCTCTCCCCCCCCCCATTCTTAAGTGGGGTACACACTACAATCGGATGAGAAATTCTGCACGAGGCACAATCGTTTGATTTTCTTATAGTGTGTACACAACTTTCGACATTCAATTCAGACTTTCCAAACAAAAATTTCCAAAGGGACAAACTCCAAAATGTTTCATCTATGTAAACAGAACTATTGTTTTTCGTTTAATGTGTATCATTTTCATATAGTTTTTGTAAGAGATTGGATACAAAAGACGGCACGTGATCAGAAACAATAACCAACAACAAAAAAGGAGCACCATCCTCAGATTCGACCGTCTGTGAGACATCAAGGAAAATTTTCTTATAGTGTGTACTAGGCCTTATACTGAACCCTATCTCGATCAAGCATCTCAGCTCTCTGGGGACTCTTCTTCCTCATTGGCTGAGACAGCAGATGCAGCTATTGGCTCCCACTGCTGTCAATCACAGCCAGTGAGCCAATGAGGAGAGTTAGGGGGTGGGGCCAATCTGCGGCTGTGTGTGTGAATGAAGTTAGCCTGCTTGGGTGCCCCCAGTATGCTCTGGAGGCAATTGGCAGAAGAAAGGGCCAGGAGCGCCATCGGGGGACCCAAGAAGAGGATTGGGGCCGCTCTGTGTAAAACCACTGCACAGAGCAGGTAAGTATAACATGTTTGTTTGTTTTTTTTAATTACCTTTAATATCACTTTAAATGCACACTTTGCTATTCCATTTTCAATCCGTCATACAAGTGATTACATATACTGGAGCATATACTGTATACATTGAAGGACAGCAATTAAAATACATAAAATTATTTCCAATTTAACTCCACAGACATCATAATAATGCGTTGTGTGTACTGAAGAAGTTATCATACATAACTGGTTTATATATGCAAGCAAGTCAGCTGTGGGTGAGAGTTCTTTGGTATCACTTCTACCCTGCTGCATCATAGGAATAGTTTGGCCAAAAGACAGTGTTGCTCATCCCAAGGTTAAGCAAGGTTCTTAAGGCAATGCAGAGGGAGATTTCTTTGCAAGGAATCTGGAAGAATGTAACAGAAGATCAAACCATCGACTGTTCCTAAGAAGCAGGTTGGAAATAATTACATATTTATGATATATACACCCAGTCTAGAAAACATATACCAGTTTTTCACTTTAAATGTATTTCTGTACTTGAAAATATTTTTTAATACTCCTCTTTATTTAAAAAAAAAAAAAAAAGAAGAAAAAAGAAAACCTGGATGTTTCCATAAGCTGCTTGCCTTGCCCCCTCTACCTCCTCACAGGCTACGATTGACAGCAGCAGAAGCCAATGTCTCCCACCACTGCCTCCATGGCCAGTGAGGAGAGAGAGCCACTGCTCTCGGGCACAGAGCTGGATTAAGATCAGGCTCAGGTAAGTATAAAAGAGTGGACTGGGGGGATGCTGATCACTGAACGTTTTTCTATCTTAAAGTGCTTCTAAAGGCTCAAGGTTTTTTACCTTCATGCATTCTACGCATTAAGGCAAAAAGTCTTCTGTGTGCAGTATTCCCCCCAGCCCCCCCCCCCCCCCCCCCGCAATACTCACCTAAGCACCCTTTTGATCTAGCGATGTGCACCGAAGTCTTGGCTATCCCGGGACTCCCTATTCTAATTGGCTGAGACAGAAACGGAAGCCATTGACTCCCACTGCTGTCAATCACAGCCAGTGAGCCAATAAGAGAGAGGGACACACGGAGTAGTGGGTGCCCCCATAGCAAGCTGCTTGCTGTGGGGGCATCCGACAGGAGGGAGGGGACAGGAGAGCCTGCGGGAGACCTGGGAAGAGGAGGATTCAGGCTGCTCTGTACAAAACCACTGCACACAGCAGGTTTCTTTTAAAAAAATAAACCTTTAGAATCACTTTAATGCAGAGAATGCATTAAAGTAAAAAAAATTCTGCCTTTAGAAGCACTTTAAGAATTTTTGATTTGAGAACAAGGTCCTTGTGTTTTTTACAAAGTTTGTTTTACAGCAAAAAGTACAAGTAGAAAACAAAACAGGGCAACTGTGTAAAGGGCTGATGATCTAGCCAATATTGTACTATGGTTTTCCTGGTTCAGTACAAGGTTCTGGTTACTGATACTTCCTGGTGAAAGGTCATCAAAGGGAAGTCTCAAAATCCCTAGGATACCCATTCTTTGGCTCAGTAGAAAAATAAAAGGTGCAATGCATTGTCCAGAATGAAGATCCCCCTGTCCTGAGGTACAACTAGGACACAACAGGGAGTCTCTATGAGAAAAGTGATACATTTTCTAAAGGATTCCAATATGTTCCCCAGGGGCAGACTGACCATTTAGGCATTCGGGCACTGCCCGAGGGCTTGGGGTCAGTAAGGGGCCCCATGAGATGCCCCCGGTACTTTTCATAGGCTTTTTTGGGTGTGGTTTGAGTGTGGGCGAGGACACAGGGGCCCCATGATTTCCTATTGCCCAGGGGCCCCATGAGTTGTCAGTCCGCTCCTGATGTTCTCTATGTTCTGAATCACTGAAGGAGGGAGTTCTGAAGAAGGGAGATACTGACAACTAAGCTATTCTCTGCAATGCTTCAAGCCACTGCTTCTCTCTAAGTAGGCCTAGGTCCCTTACCCACGTTTCTTAACTTGATAGTAACAGTGAGTTGTGAGATCTGGCAGGCAGGGCATTATATATATTTTAGATATGACCTTTTTTCACACTGAGAATGAGCGATGAGTGAGAATAATTCCAGGTTTAGGAAGAGTAATATCCGTAAATTTTTGTTGACTACTGAGAGCATAGTGGAGTTCAAAAGATCAAGAACAAAAAAACTGATCATTGGAGAGATAGCTCAAGTTGTAGTTGTTGGAAGGATTTGAGTCAATCAGCATGGTATAAAACAGGCAGATGCCAATTCTTTTCAACAAGACTGATCCTTACAAGTTGATCGATTCAGGAAGATACAATATTTAATTTCCCATAGAGAGTTTACTCATTAAAAATAAATTCCAAATATGGTACATTTTTACATCCAGCTTGGACCAATATAACTATGTACAGTATATACACCATACCTGGCCATTCCTCCCTGGAAGTTGGAAATCACTTACATCACTACTCCAGTGATCTTGACTTGCTTCCAGCTCCTGTGCTGAGCGGCTGGCCTGATGCATTGTGAACACAGGAGGTTGACCATATGAGTATGAGTACCACTAAGAGAATGGTTTGCATTTTCTGAATGAATGCAAAGTGTTCTCTGATTGAACGAGGTAGAGAGCTTGACGTCACTGCACCACCTCTCCACTTTGTCCAAACAGAGGATGCTTTGTAATTGTACACTCTCCCTTTATATTGTAAAGGGATGTGCAAATGGATTCCATTCTCAACTTCACCATATATTTCACAGAGAGCTGGGGCTTGCAGTTCTGTCAAATGTTTATCATTTAGAGGTTCATATCTAGTCCAAGTCATCTGTTATGATAGGTTGCCAGGCACGTTCAGCTCCCGAGGCCTTATTTATATACAGCCAGAGGGGGGGGTGTCACACTATGAATTTACAGTCATGTAGTGGCAATATGTAAACTGTGAATGTTTAATTCTCATTAGCTGCTATGGGTTACTAAACATTATGTCAAGATTTGTGAAAAGGTATATTATTAATTTGAGAACACTGGACATGGCTAAAAAATTTCCAAAGTAGGCAAGACATGTGTAGCATGTCCAGTCCAGCTTCTGGGGGGAGTACTAGATGTACTAGCAGATTTAGATATAATAACAAACTGAAGCTAAACTCCAGCTCACACTGCAGTTACAGCAACAAGTTGTGTTCCTTTTGGATAAAGGATATATATGAACTAGAAAAGCTACAATTTCTGGGGAAATTGTGTGAAGTGTTCTTGCCTCCACCAGTAGTCTACAACTGGAGTGGGCGGAGTAACTGGGTGGAGTGGCTGGAGTAACTGTGAAAAGGTTGGACTGGGCAGAGTAACTTTATGGAGTGGGTTAAAAACTCATGCAACTCACTCTACAGCAAGGGCAGAGAAGAGCGGTTAAAAACAAACTGCTCCAACTTGCTCACTTCACTGGCGGTTGCCATCTTCAAACGGTTGTAGTTTAAAAATGATAAATCCTACACCGAAAAGCTTTATATTGTGAGAATCACAAGACCCAGACCTACATTCTGATGCATAGTATGTCTCTGAAATATTAAAAATTAAGGCACAGTCGCAGTTTAGAAATTGCCCTTCAAATTTGAGGTGGCTAGAGTGGAGTTTCAATGAATGTCAATGGGCGGCGTGAGTTGCAAACAAATGGTCATGTTGTTAAAACTATCAGGACTATGGCTTAGCCATGGACATTTTTAGTGGCAGCAGGGATAGCTGAACGTTTTAATATGAAATTTGTGTAGGTGGGCTTGAAAATGAGGGAGTGATGGCAGTTTAGAAATCATGTCCTGATTTTTCAGCTCACACTCTAGCTTTTGTCAGCTCCCACTCTAGTTTTGAACATTCCGCCATTCATTCCTATGGGACCAATTTTACCACAAAAATGCCGATATTTTGTGAACCATTCGGTGAAATGTTCCACAAAGTAATAGCACACCAATCGGGAACAATCTGCACGTTTTGGTATATTACTGTCTATGTAGTGTAAAAACTGTGGGAGGAGTTAGGGTGGTAAATTTGGATATAATAAGAATATATATGTGAGATAACAGTAAGTGGTCTTGCCATGCAAGAACACCTAATAAAACCGGATTATAGAAAGCACCCTGCCAGTGGTAAATGGTTTGTCTCAACACTCTAACTACTATATTTGCAGGAGAGCTTGTTCTGCTGAAAAACAACAGACTTTCTGGCTGGACCACTAAATGAAAATATAAAAAAGCCTAAAAAAGGTAAACTAATGCAGCCATTACGTGTAAGACTTGATAAGCTGCAATATAATAACGGTTTGCTTTTGGGTTTAATACCACTTTAAGCAACCAGACAAGTAATAAAATCATTTTTTTTATAACACAAGTCTCTATTTAACCTCATATTAACCACTGGTTTGCCCTAATCACCCCCAATTAACTTCCTGCTAATTTTGTTTATTCCAATTTTATTAACTACTAATATTTAAACTTTTTCATTTTAGATGTTTTGTTTTTTTTATTTTTTTAGTGCTAGGCCTCGTTCACATGGAGTGTATGCATTTGTGCCCTGTGTGGGGGCGGAGTAGTCCATGAATCCTTGTGCAAGATGTCCCATAGCTGTCAATTTAAATGCAGTGGCTGCAGACACTGCTGCTGCTTCCAATGTGACATCTGTGTGGGTATGGGTGCATGGCCCCGAAGCACCCTAGGTGTGAACGAGGCCTAACATTAAAAAATTGCAAATTTAAAAAAAAATACAAAACAAAAAAAAACACTCTCTTTCACCTGTAAAACACTTTACAATGCTTTGTCCCATAATCATAATTTCAGTGTCATTTTAAACAGGACTAATTATAAAATAACGTTTAGACTGTTTATGTTTTGTTCGACACAAACACTGGTCATTACACTGGTTCTACACTTTTTTGTCTACTTTTTATTACTTTGTTATCTTAAGTAATGACAAAATGATTGCCAAATAAACAGGTTTATATCAGAAATGCAAAAATTGCATTGGTTCACATAGGGGGGTACAAGTGTGAGAGCTGAAGTAGTTAAAGTGTGGTCTATGAATAGAGGACAAATGCCTGATTTAAAGAACCGCCTCCTTCATTAATAGATCCTGTTTCATTCATAGAAGCTGTAGTATAGCTTCTGTGAATGGAGGAAGCAGACCTAAAGTGCAGGCATATTCAGGAACTGAAAAAAAGCCTCATGGCAAAGTAAGGGAGTTGGAGCAACAGGACTCTGGCTAGCCACTGTATGGCAACCATTACTATATAATGTATTACAGTTAATGCTCCAAACAGCATCATGAAATCATGGCATGTCATCACAAGTCTGAACAACCCGCTGCACATTATAAACACACAGCTACAAATAATTATAATAATCTGCTTCTGCTTATGTATTCTGCACTATGGTAATGTATCTAATACACACAAAAGCCTGCTCAAGATACTCAGTGTCATGAAAAATCATGACTGTCAGAAGGAGATCAAGGCATCACCAACAACCAATAGAAGATAGTTCAAGATAGTGCAAAGAAGAATTAAAGTGTTACTAAACCCACAACTGTAAAATTAGTCTGCATATGCAGTAAAGCATGCTTGTTATGCTCACTGTGAAACCTAAGGGGTTAATCTTCTGCATTGTGTAAAAAGAATGTTTGATCCTGACTTCTCTAATCCTCCCCTTCTTCCAGTGCCCCCTCTTATCTCCTAATAAGACATATCGTGTGGAGTCACTCTGCACATGCCCAATTTGGTGTGTATTGCTAGAGAGGTTTTTTTTTTTCTTGGAAGAGTGCACGTGATCCTTATACGGCAGAATGAAAACTCCTCCTACAAGCTTTACATGTGCTTGGCTGGACACTGATAGAAGTTACAAGACCGCTCTAACTGCTGATGAGAAAAGGTATTTAGCAGTTTATATTTACCAAAATAATTGCATTTCCATGTTCTGTGTACTGTGGGAGATTAGATATAGTGAATGCAGGGTCCTGGATTTAGTAACATTCTAATTTCCATCTATTAGATCTGCAGCAATGAAAAGATCAGAAATCTGGTTTGAGACATTCAGCATATGCTGGTTCAAGATGGTTTTCTGCAACTGTATACTATATTTCATTGCCAAGCTTCTCCTCATGGTAGGTCAGCCATCCTAAGGTTACACTATTTCTTTATGTCAGTCTACAGTCATATTTTTACCAACGTCAGCTTTCAGTAGTGTGACTATTCCTCTAGTTACACTGTGATGAACATAAATAACATGGCAGAAACTGAGCCTAAACAGCGAAGAGTGGGTGTAGTGTCTTCTCCAATACCAAAAACCCTTCCTTCATCTTAATCTTGGTATATAGTTACACAAAACTAATGTTTAGGATCAGTTACAGCTTTTTCAGCATTCTGAAATATTTTAATGATGCTCAATCATTTAGTTTTTCTATAGCAAATGAGAAGATGCTTTATTAACACGCATGCCACATGAAATGGTATGGCAACAGTAATAGCAGGAGGTGAAACTTAGTAATCATGTTAGAAGTAAACAGATCTCATAGTTGCCTGCCGCATCTAACTATCTACCAATGTCAATAAAAACAGGTCTAGAGGAAGAACTCAATGTTTTTATCAAAGTAGCTCTAACCCATATCATAAAAATTGTATAGACGCGTTAACATGTTGATGTCATTTCAAAAGTTGTTTTCACTAGTTCTAAACCTGCAGCTTTCAATAAAAAATACCTGGCGATCCTGCTAAAAAAAAAGTCTTTGTTCAGGCAATTCCCATTATAGTGTGACAACTGTCTCCCAAATGTCCCCCTGCATTGTCACTGCCACACCCACTCCTGGTGGAGGACTAGAAGCAGCCATACTGACACACAATGCACATCAGGAAGATAGCCCACAGTAATGATGTGCAGCCAGTACAGAGTGAGTGCATGCATAAAGGAAATTGTTGAAAGAGGTCTTTGAGATGAAAAAAAAAAAGGATTGACATTTGTCTTTTTTTACATCTCAGTGGAAAAAAATGAAAAGTTGTTTATACAGAGTCCTTTAGCAAAGCAAAGGTCATTCGGTAATAGATCTACTTTAATTGATCAATTAGCTACATATATAAAAGAAGGATAACACAGGTTGGATTACAGGATGCTGAAGTTAGCCCATTACCCATTTTAAAGTAAAAATAATACAAAAAAACAAAAAGAATTGTCTCTCAGAGTTCCACATAAAACCAAATCTCTGTAAACTAAGAGGGCCTCTTTAGACTGGAAGTGACAACTCACTTAAAACTTGCTATTTAGTAGGCATACCACACCACCCCTAAATAAGTGCCAGTGGTACTAAATTGCTAGAAGTCAGAATAAAAGTCGCAATTTGAATGCCAACACATTTCCAGTGAGCTGCGACAAACATCTCCTCATTCTCTTCATTCCGCATAAATTTATAAACTCGATATTCACTTCAATTATTCAGTCAAGTGCGGACGAAATAGGAAAAAACAGGAATTTGCTCTTGACATGATGTGGTAATTGAAGTGAATCTTAACCCAATTTACTGCATGAACATTCTAAACGCCTTTAGTAAATAAGTCTTAGGGTATATCTTTTTCCACATTATTTTTTAGGTAGCCCTCACTGAAAGAGATATGACCAACTACAAAGAAGTTCAAACCTGGCCAATTTATAAAATGATAGGAAGAGTCCACAACTCCAAAACCCATACGAAGACTTTATTTCTTACATAAGAATGACATAAAAACTGATGCGTTTCGGCAAATAGCCTTGTTCACAGCATGCTGATATTGTGAGCAAGGCTATTTGCAGAAATGCGTCAGTTTGTGTTTCATGTCACTCCTATGTAACGAATAAAGTATTCATATGGATTTTGGAGTTGCTGGCTCTTCCTATAATTGTATATATTGTATCTGGTGGTTGGAGGACATTCAGAGCCAGAGCAACCGCGCTCAGATCCCGTTATTTAATCCAGGGTGTGTTCCATCCTACGAGCGCTGCTTTTTGATTTGTTTTGTCTATTCAAATCTGGCCAAAACCGGAGATATGGCATTCATCATAGGTGTCAAACTCACATATTCCCATCATACCATTTATGAATGCATCTACAATAACAGACATTCAATATCCAACTGCTAATACAGAGAACTATTATCAGACTTTTCGTTGATAATTGGTAGTCCATAGATGCTTCTTTTTACTGGTTTTTACTTGTTTTCTAGCATAGATAGTTTGTACAGTAGACCGGTTATTCTTCTAGAAATGCTCAGCTCATGAGCCTCTGGTTTATTTTTATGGTGGGAATTTGATTGCACACATATCTATGGAGGAAGTAATGATGACACTTACGCCCTCTGGAATTCTGGTATGCTGAAGATAACCTGCATCACAGTGCTGAGGTAAGAGCTGTTCCCCTGGTTCTTAATACCAGTATAGCCGGAGCCAAACATCGGCTTCAACTTCAGTCCAGTCTCTTGGATGATTTCCCACTCGCTGATCCTTGGTTTAACTTCAGTATCCAAAACGCCTTTCTCTGTCTACCAACAACAAGCCACCATTCAGATACAAATCAAAACATTTCAAATAAGCACATACAGCATCAACACATCTACAATGTTTATTTATTTATTTTTGTAGAGTTTTACTCCTGAACGTCTGCATTAATAGGAAGAATCCGAAGTCTACATTAAATACCTTTACTAATATACTAGTGTGAAGAAGAACTGAACCCAAAATTGCTTTTCTGCTTACATTGGAATCTAGAAGATTTCCTTCCTTTCAAACCTTACAGCTCTCAGACAACCAGCATGTCTAAGAGCCTGGTCATAATTGTTGTTTTAGCAGATGCATTTTTCCTTGAAATCAATTAAACTGTGCATCAACTTATGCTTTGATTTTCATTGGTTTCAATATGAAATGCATCTCCTAAAAAAACAGACAAGTGTGAATGGGCCCTAATAGATCATGGTCAGATCTTCAGTATCTCACCCGCTGATTTTCAACATACTATTATGTGGTATTTAGCAGAGGGTGGAGAATGAAGACAATCCAAATCATTTGCCTTTTAAGGGAATATACCGAGAATGAATTAAAGAAAAGATTTTGCCTGAAAAAGGATTTTGCCCTTCTGTAGGGTGTACAAAACAGGCTGTTTCCGGTAGGTGTTCCTCTTTAATTTTGTCAGACATACACTATATTACCAAAAGTATTGGGACGTCTGCCTTTTTATTCATCTTGGCCCCCAGGTTCAGACATACCAGCCCCCAATGATGCATCTAGCCACACCTGCCAGCCACTAAGAATGGGCTTCGGCTGTCTCCTGGGAGATGTAACCAGAGTCTCCCAGTGGGTTGCAGGACCCCTCAGAAAAGTGGCAGTGAGGCCACAGGTAAAAAGTGAAAAGAAAAAAAAAAATGAAACAGCCCCCACCGTTCCCCCCAAAAAATGAAGAGGAGTGAAGTTCCACTTTAAGAAGTCTATTGCCAGTATAACTAGCAGCAACCACATTTATACCTGCCCAAGGTGAGGGAAGCTTTTTTCAACAACAGCATTTCAAATGACCTTATGGTCATCTTATATGTACTGTAAGTGTTAAACAGGCAAAGAATATTGAAAGTCCAGCCCATGTGGTCAAAAGCAACCCCTCCACACACAACCACCTAGGGAAGCTCATTATTAGCCTGAAGCTATGATATCTAGCCTTACTGGTTAGTTTTGAAGTGCAAGAGACAGGAGGGAGACTTGCACACATAACTATGGTAGCTGGTCCAAAATTGAATAATCAAGTGCCATGGATTTTGGGACTCCTGAAGTGCTTTATAGAGTATCTCAGCACATTTTGGTGCCTGCTTTCAATATCCCATGCCTGTTCGTGCTTTTGAACTGATCGTAACATACATTTAAAGGATAATTAATTTTTTATGAAGAAGAAACTTTAGATTTTATAGTGTAATTTCCACATCTCAAGAACAAAGGCTAGCCCTACCTTTCTCCAGATAAAAAGGCAGTATTACTGTTAAAATGGACAGCAAGTCCATAACCAGAATGTAAAGTTCATATCATATATAAGGTGAAGTCAGACAGAAGTTAGGAAAAGTCAGACGTAAAGAAACAAAAAAAAAAAAACAACAGTACTGATAGTTACCCCCTGCATCTGTAACATATCGATGCCAAAATGTGCAAGGTGTTTGGCAAGGTGGGGATCCACAACAGCTTCTTCTTCATCAAATGAATACACATCTGCAAAGAAAAAAATGCATACAATTAAATTGTATCTCAGATAATGCTGAGAATCTGAGATGCACAAATTTACAATTGCATGTAACGGTTTGTAACATAATGTCTTAGCAGTGTGCAGAGTATTTAAAGAAAATCTATTTAAAAAAAACATAGGGCAGTCAGGAACATACCCATTACAGCTTCGAAGCACTGCCATTAGTCCTACTGGTTAGTAAGGCAACCTGTCATAGCGAGTGTTAGCCCTCTGCTTGTCAGGCTCGACAATGGCAAGTACCTACAGGAGTTCCCCCTACTAATCTTGATAGAATTACATCCCTGTGACTCCTGAATGATGGATTGCATTTTATCATTTTTTTCAAGGGCTAAAGTGGTTGTAAACCTCAAACATGAAATGTGAACAAAGCATATCCCTCTATAGTGTGTACTCAATCCAGACCACTCAGTTGTCATTTCTGTCTGCTGCTTCGTTCCTCTGCTGTCACTTCTGACAGGTTTTCCTGACACCAAGAGAAAAATGGTGACAGATTGGTGATGGTAGATTGACAGCCTCAGCGCTGTTCGTGTGTGTGGGGGGGGGGGGTTTCATTTGATTCCCCCTGAACTGTTAAACTGACTCATGGCAAAAAGTATAATTCACTCTTACACCACAACATTCACCCACTGGAGGGAGTAAAATCAGAACTTTATATCTGTAATGTCAGTGACTTGGTGAGAACTGGAAATTAATCTGTACTTGGCCAATAAAGGACAAAGCAGCAAAGTTCAGCCCCTTTCACTTTAAAGGTGCTCCTTCCCCTACTTTTTATACTGCACCCACTTAATATTTGCTACCCCACTGGCTTGTTTAACAACAACAGTGAAATAACTGGTACTTCTAAATATGAGGAACCACTTGACTCTCTCCTCTTACTAACACCATGCATTCTGGGTACTGGAGCAGAACAAGATCACATATGGGCAGGAGTAAATTCTAAACGCTCTGTAAGCGCCGCCCAGCACTGATCTGGAACTTGCATGCGGCATTTTGATGGAGCTCTGTAATGCAAATAGAGTAGAAGGGATGTGAATCAAAGGCAAATATTGGAAAATGAGGGAGGGGGTAAGCAATAAGTGAACCAGCTACTTGATACTGCATAGAAAAATACAGGTTTATCTGGCCATTGCCTAAGCCAGGGAACTGGTATTTTTAGAAGCAGAAATCAACAATAGCAGGCGCAACACTTCTTCAGTAGAGATAAACTTTGAGGGCCAGATGACCCAGCGCCAGAGACAACTTAGTGAAGTACTTTTTTCAAAAAAGGAGTTATAAGGCTGTGGCCCCACTTTCTTTTAGGAAACGTAAAGTATGCTTTCTAGGCATGTGGTCAATATAATAGTAAATACATGTGGCAGGCTGCTATCCTAGTCATATAAAAGTGCATTAAAACAAACCTGCTATGAAAGGAACACAAAGGATGCCACTGATGAGTTCTCATGAAATTGCTGGAGAATGCTGATCTTTGACACAAACTTAAATAAGACTTTCTTGGCCTGCATACTTGTTCTAGGCAGCAACTTAAAATACTAAAGCCAGTGGAACAGCACAACAGAATTTTCAGGAGGTTACAAAGGTGGTCTTCATATTTCTGCAATTATGAGATTACTTTGAATCCACAAAACACCAAAAATTATAATCAATACATATGCAGCTGCACTATGATTACCTTACAGCAAATGTGGTACCAGTAGCCAATCTTATCACACAAGTGGACAATACCCTTAACCAACCTTGATATCAATCTTAGGGAATACGTTCATATATTTACAGGAAACGGTCATATACCTGCTCCATCAGGCGTAATTGATCCAAGCCTAACAGCCAATGGATAGCCCATTTGCTTGTGGTGCTCCAACGCGTGACCATTCCCTCCACTGCCTGAGCAGAACCACCGTCCACACAACACGGAGCCATCTGTCAGGTTTAGCCACAAGTTCTCTCGAAGTTCACATTTTGAACACTTCCAGCCACTGCAGAAAGTTAAAAATTTGTGGTCTACATTTGTTCACATACAGTGTTTTAGAAGCTGTTTAGTGCATAACATTATTTTTGTAAAGACACAATATCCCTGAGTAGAGTAGAATTGTAACCTTATTCAATCACTTGCAATAAAGCTCAGTACGTGGCTGATGGTTCTGATCAGCATATGTACACAGGGGTGTATTTACCACAAGGCAAACAAGGCATTTGCCTAGGGTGGCACTTTTCAGGGGGGGGGGGGGCAGCACTGCCCCTCGGAAGAAGGGATGGAAGAAGGGACACGTGCAGCACAGGGACTTGGCGGGTTCCGAAAGAGGCTGCGGGTTTCATGACTGTGTATGCACAGCCTGACTCTGATTCCCGGGGATGTCCAGAGCTGTGAAGGTTAGTGTCTCTCTCTCTTGCCATGGGGGCTGGTGTAAGGGGGACAGTGGTAGTGGAAGCAGGGGGGCAGTGATGTTGTTGGTCAATGTCAGGTTCTCTCTGCGGAGGGGAATTTTTGTGTTTCCTAGGGCAGCACAAAACCTAAATACACCACTGTATGTACACCATATGAGACCAGTGACCCCACTCGTTTAGACAAGTTTAGAACATTGCCAGATTATCAATAAGAAATTCAGCAACTTTTGGTCTGAACAGACTCTGCCTAATTATACATACATCTACAGTACTTTGCTAACTAATGCATTCATGTCATGTGTGGTTAATATGGGTCAGCAACAGTAAACACGAATAGACTACGGATGCATTGTCTGTGCACCATTAAGTTGGTAGTGTAGACTTCTGAACATGGGCATTGGTCCTGAGCTTTTCTCATCAGCCTCTGTTATCATTTCAATAGAGCTGGTTGGAAGAGAATTTTGGCCACAATGATCAATGGTCAGCAAGCTTGGATAATGTGATATAAACTTTAGACATAACTCACCTTGGTGGAATCTTCACTCCATTGTCTATTTGTACAAGATTATTTGCAAACTTTGACACTTTTAATTCTTCTTCCCATGACTCTTGTTCCAACTTTCTATATGGAGACTTGGAATTTAGAACAGCATCGCAGGCGATAGTAACCTGTACAAAGAGGCAAGAAAAATAGAACTTGGAAAAAAGTAATATTCACATTAAAAAAATTATATCTTATGTTTTTAACTTCGTTACTAGGATGCTTCTACCCATTGATGTAATGATCACTTTTTAACAAATAGATTATCCATGTGAAATACTTGCTATTGGAAATGTTCGGTTATATCTGTTCAATGTGTGCAAAACAAATATCTACTGATCATGTCAGAAATCCAGAGCTGTTTTGTGTGCTGTTCACATTTCATCTGTTATCCCAAGAAGCTCAATTAGTCCTCCCAGTTCCTATCTTGAAAATATAGATCAATGAGTCCTTATGTTGTGGAGAGTAGAAAAAAAAAGTTGCAATTCATTACTTTATCCAAGGACAACAGGGCAGGGCTGACACCCTTCAGCCCACAAAAATTCTGTGTTTTCAGCCCACTGCAGGAATTGGGAGCTGAATGCATTTCTGGAAAATCAATATGTATTCTTGGTACTTGCAGTGTCTAAGAAATAAATCACGGGGAAATGTACAGGTATTGCAGAGATGTTTTTTTTTTTTGTTTGCCCTGACATTCATTTGCCTCAATATTCTGCAATGGAGCAAGTATGTCTAAAATAGTTTTTAATGATCTTTCAATTGTGGGCTTATACTGACTGACAGCTGCTGACCACCTATTTTTTATTTTTAATAACTCAATTATTTTCTAAACTTTTAATGAATTCATTCAGGAGGATACACACACTCCTTGGGCCTTGCAACATTTTATAGTGTTTATAAGTATTTTTGCTCAACAGAAGAACAAGAGGTTCCTAAAATAATCTACTTCATAATTCAACAAACAGCACACTTTCACTGACCAGTGCTGGCAGTTCCTCTATGTTGGGTAAAGCAATTTCAAAATGATCTGGAAATATAACAAGTTTAGCTTCATCTTCATACTCATAGTCATCACTGTTGAAATCAGGGTCAATTTCAAGGTCTGAAATACAAGCCAGTTAATATAAATACATTATTATGGTTAGGATTTTGATCAAATTCCTGTTAGTGTTTCGCCTAGCTGTGGAAACTTGTAAGATACTAAAAGTTTAATTTCCAAAATGTAAAAAAAAGTAAGTAGATCAGGTGGACATCCAGGGCAAGTATGTTTACCCTTTAGACACCATTTGCTGACACATTTCTAAAATAGCATAAGACCAAAATACATTTTCAAAAAAACAATCTATGTCTTCCCTGTCCACTATTGATGGCTATGACAAGGTAAAACCACAACCTCCCGTTATTCCCAATGCTCTTAAAGATACAATTTCCATTTGCCCATAAAGGACATCCCCTCACGGCTAAGCTCCTATGTCAACCGGTTCCTGAGCAAAACAGGAGGATAACATCCAATCCCGGTAGCAACCCTTACACCACCCCCCCCCCATTCCCCCACCATTGTTTGAACCTGGTGAATTGATGCTTAGGCCCAAACACTTTCACAAAGGGTAGGTCAAATGCTCATGCCTCGGAGCCCCACTCAGCGAGGGCTCCAGCAGTACAGGGATGTGGTGATGAAGAGTGACTGAATAACACCCATTTAAGTGAATTAGAAAGTGACAGCGTCATTTTAAAGCAGAACGTGCACAGACAATATAATTCCAGGTGTTTAGTAATGGGAACAAATACACAGCAAATTGTAAAATTGGCGACAGGCTTAGCTTTAAGGGGGCCCAACCTTGTTTTATATTGCCTCACCCACAAATACCTCTATCATGCTAGTTATGAATAAGAGTGGTTGTACTATTTTGCATTTGGTACAGACCACCAGGATGTCTTCATCTGCCTTGATTGAGGCAGGCCTGCTTGTGTGCTGAGTTTTTAAAAGGGTTTTGGCCACCTCCAAGGAAACGCGGCACTCTATGCATGTATTGCTCTATATATGTACCACAAACAAAAAGAGGAAGAAAAAAGGCTGCACACCTAAAAGGCTAACCTCAAGGTAATTTTATTATGCAGTTATAAGCCATTGGAGACATGACAAGACAATCCTGCATGACAGAGGACTCCACCCCCCCCCCCTCCCCACAGAAGGTATGACAGCCATGGAGTGAGGATGGTCAACTGGTAAATGGGAGTCCAGTACTATAGTACACAGTAGCCAGTCTATGTGATAGAGGATACTGAAGGAGTATACCAGTGAGATGAACGTGTATAACCAGTCCAGCCTGTGATCTGCACAGCTGATATGACTAAGGTAGCATCACAAATCGCTAATACTCACAGTCCGATGGGACCCCTGGGCCCGTGATGATAAAGGCTGAAATAATGGTGGGATTTTCAAGTCCAGCAAAGAATCTGTCTGCACTCCCGTGGATGGCTGCCAGTCCTCCAATTCAATATATTACCATATATACTAATGCTATATGTTTATGCATTTATGTCTGTCATTTAGCTGTGTCAAATATCTGTATGGTTGGCACATCTAGGAGTCCCCGATGTGTCTAGTAGGCTCATATTCCATCTAGTGGGTGTTGGTGGGGGTGTCAATGGGCTGGTATTATCTTCCTCAGTTCCTCTTTCTCCTTTGTGAGGGGGGTGGCAGAACGGGAGGGTCCTCCATCTAAGGGAGGGGTTTCTTGTGGGGGTGTTGGGGTGTTGGGGGGTTGATAGGGTTGGTGGGGTGGGTTGTGTCAAGGGTTGGGTCAGGTCAGTCCCAGTGGACCAATTCTATCCTCAGTCCATCCTTGAGGGTCCCCTCTTGATATCTTGGGGGGGTAAAGTCCTCTGTCATGCAGGATTGTCATGTCTCCGATGGCTTATAACTATTTATGGTGCATAATAAAATTACCATGAGGTTAGCCTTTTAGGTGTGCAGCTTTATTTCTTCCCTTTTTGTTTTTGAATATTGATTAGGTAGCACCCTTCCAGACATTCTGGTGGCACCTCCACTTTTAGACACTGTACTTGGGTTCCCCAGCATTTCCCAATTCCCTTTTCCCTGATTTTTGAGACTATATATGTACCAGTTTGGGTGTTTAGATATACGAGTAGGGACCACAATTTACAGAAGTACCTTATCATGGCAGTATGGCATTATACTGATTTTCAAATACTGTATATGCAATAAAAATCTCTAAATGTTAAGTTTTCAATGCCAGCTAGCTGGATTTAGTTACTGGGAACATTTCCCTTCCTGTGAACTGCCCCATTCAAATGTACCTGTCACTTGATAGTTAGGGCCCTTTCACACCAATTTTCTTCTGTTTTTGCACTACAAAAAGCGGAAGAAAAATGGATGACCATTAAATCCTATTGAACTCTTTATACCACTCAATTGCAGGTCAGTTGCATTTTTAAAAGCATTGCAGGTTACATTTTTGATGCGTATTCAAATTGATACCAAAAATGCACCTCTCCATTAAAATGCATTGAAAAGCATCAAAATGCATGTTGAGTCACATGTCCATGTTTTACAGGTGCATGCTGATGTCAAACGGAAATGTGGCAAAGACCCAACAAAAATGCATATGCGTTTTTAACCCTTTTTTTCAACAGAGCTGTGTGAAAGCAGCCTTATAGACATGAGCAGCTGTCACTTTTTGGGTTTGCTGTCAAAGCAGAGCAGCTGATGGACTTCTAGGTAATCGTGAACTCTGGAAAAAACAACACAGCCCAGGCAGAAGACAAGAGCAGTGACTGATTGGACATGCCTGCCATAGAGTGAGATCAGCTAACAAAGGGGCCATCACTGCAGCTATTATTAGTTCTCTTAGAAACTCAAGATAAGAAAGGTTCCCGTTGTTCCTCTACTTAAAAGATGCCTCTTTAACGCACAAGAGTTTACTTTATAGAAGTTGGAAGTATTGTAATTATAAATAACTGAAGGTGCACACAAACCTGGCTCAACATTCACATTTAAGGCTATGATTAAAATGATTGGAAAAGATCATTTTCTATTTTTTTAAAAACAACAAACATGTTTTATCTACTCTGTGCAATGGTTTTTCAGAGCAACCCAAATTCTCCTCTTCTCGGTTCTCCTGGCGACACTCCTGGCTGCTCTGCTCGCAAAGTGCCCACATAACAAGCGCTTGCTTAGGGGGTACACATGTGTGCTCACTCCCAAGCCAGCTCTGTATGTCCAAGGACACAGAGAACTGCTCATCCCCGCCCCCACTCACAGTAGCAGGAGCAATGGCTCAAGGTTGCAATCTCTGAGCCAATGAGCTGCTGCTCTCATGGACATCACTAGATTGAGATCAGGCTCAGGTGAGTATAGGGATGGGGGAGGGGGTGGGGGTGGATGCATATTGAAAGGTTTTTTTTTACCATAACCACTTGCCTACAGGGCACTTATACCCCCTTCCTGCCCAGGCCAATTTCCAGCTTTCAGCACTGTTGCACTTTGAATGACAATTGCGCGATCATGCAACACTGTACCTATATGAAATTTTTATCATTTTTTGTGACAGATAGAGCTTTATTTTGATAGTATTTAATCACCTCTGGGGTTTTTATTTTTTCTTAAACAAACAAAAAACCACTGAAATGTAAAAAAATAAATGTTTTTTCTTAGTTTTTGTTATAAAATTTTGTAAATAAGTGATTTTTCTTCTTCACTGATGTGCGCTAATGAGGCTGTAGTGATGTGCACTAATAGGCTGCACTGATGAGGAGGCACTGGTAGGTGGCAATGATGGGCATTGACAGGCATCACTGATGGGCACTGAAAGGCAACACTCATATATGGCACTGACTGGCACCGATAGGCGGCACTGATGCACACTGATAGGCAGCACTGAATGGCACTGATAGGTGGCACTAATGCATACTGATAGGCGGCACTGAATGGCAGCACTGATAGGTGGCACTGACTGGCACAGATGGGTGGCACTGAAAGGCAAAAATGAAAATACTACTATAGTAACCTCCTCTCTGTGTACATAGGACCACCCTCCAACCATCAATGTACACTCACCAGCCACTTTATTAGGTACACCTTGCTAGTACAGGGTTGGAACCCCTTTTGCCTTCAGAACTGCTTTAACCACTTTACGTCCGCCCGCCACCCCAAAATGTACTGCGAACAGGCGGCAGCTACAGGACCAGCAACGTAGCCATACATCGCTGGTGTTATAGTAACACCCACACGTCTGCTGTGTCCACCGGACACAGCTGAATAAAGATGCCGGTGAACGGGGCCCGGTGAACATATGATTGCTATGCGATCACAATGACAACAAAGCTGTTATGAATCAATCTGATTCATAACAGCTCTGGTTCTCTTCCTGGTGAGCTGTGATTGGTCCACAGCTCTCACATGGTACATTGGTCCAATCACAGCACACTGTACCATGTGACCAGCTGGAGCCAATCGCAGATCATCGTATCATAAACTGTCATGAACGTAACCCAATCATGACAGTTCAAAGCAAACATTACATTGTAGGAGCAAGGAAAAAAGAAAAAAAAAAAACCCTGATCATCCCCAGAGTACTACAATGGTACTATGGTAACATACTACTCTGATAGAAGTATTTAAAAAAAAAAGAAACTGTAAAAAAAAAAAATAAAAATGTTTAAAAGAAAATTTTATTTTTTTTTTTAACTACTTGCCACCCGCCCACAGGCGAGCAGCAGCTTTGGGCAAAGCAACGTATCCTTATATCGCTTTCTATTTCCGAGTGTACTTGCGCATGAGTGCGCCCCCCATGCCAGTCCAGGGAGAGAAGAGAGTAAAAGAACTACATCTCACACACACATGCACACAGCACATTTAACCCTTTTCTGGCCCTTATTAACCCTTTGATCACCACTCCACCCAGCCAGTGACATAAGAACAGTGTCAGTATATAGAATTTTTCACTGATCACTGTATTTCTGCCACTAGAGACATCACCTAGCGTCAGGGTCTGTAAGCTCCCTTCCCAATAAGGGTCAGATAGCATTCGATTGCCCGCACACTACACTCACGCTATAGGTAGCGGATCACCACCATTACTAGTATAGTGTTTGTACGGATAAATATATTGATCACGAACAGAACTAGTGCCTCCCTAGAATTAGTGTTCCCAAAAATGCAGTGTTAGCAGGATCAGCCCTGTTCACTGCCAGCACTAGCGTTTAGCCCTTCCGCTATTTTTCACAGAAGATTTGTACCAATTGATTGTGGGCAAAAGCAAATTATACGCACAACAATATATCGTTGCCCACTCAAAATTCAGCTCTTGCCAGACAATTCACATGGAAACCTATCATGGTTTCTGAATTTAAAACTTTTTTGGGCCTAACCCTCAACATGGGCATTACAAAAAAGAGTGAATTGCGGTCACTTTGGTCCACAGACCCAATTCATCATATTCCCATGTTCTCTGCTGTAACATACATACCCAACATGGACTAGCAATGTACTGGTATGTCACTGGACTTTGAGTGATGATAATGGGATGATGCCTGCAGCTACATGTTCAGCTTCTAATATTGGCCCTGGATAGTAGAAGCACCTCCCCAAATGACCCTTTTTGGAAAGTAGACACTCCAAGGTATTTGCTAAGGGGCATGGTGAGTATTTTGCAGATCTCATTTGTTGCCACAAGTTTTTGGAAAACGAAGAAAGAAAACGAAAATGTTTTTTCTTTTTTAAAGCCTGTAACGAAAATGATATCTGCAAAATACTCACCTTGCCTCTTACCAAATTCGTTGGGTTGTCTACTTTCCAAAAAGGAGTAACTTGGGGGGGGGGGGGTTTACTATACTATCCTGGCATTTTAGGGCCTCCAAAACTGTGATAGGTAGTGAGGAAGTGATAAGAGGAAATAAGCTCTTTGAAAGCCTGGATTGGATTTTGGGGCCTGTATGTAGTCAGGCTGCAAAAAAGTCTCTCACATGTGGTATCCCCATACTTGGGTGAAGTAGCAGATTGTGTTTTGGGGTGTTTATCCACATATACCCATGGCGTGCGTGAGCAATATATCTTTTAAGTGACAACTTTGCGCAAAACAAGTGTCATTTTCCAAAAATTTGTGGCAAAAAATAAAATCATCCATGGACTCAACATGCCTCTCAGCAAATTCCTTGGGGTGTCTACTTTCCAAAAAGGGGTTATTTGGGGTGGTTTTGTATTGGCCCGGCATTTTAGCACCCCAAGAAATGTGATAGGCAGTCACAAAGTAAAAGCTGCATAAATTCCAGTATATATACACCATAGTTTATAGATGCTACAACTTTCACACAAACCAATATACATGTATTTTATTTTTCTTACCAAAAACATGTAACAGAATACATTTTGGCCTAAATTTATGACTAACTTTGAGTTTACTGGATATTTTTTTTTCTATAACCGAAAGTAGAAAATATAAATTTTTGTTCAAAATTTTCGGTCTTTTTTCATTTATATCACAAAAAATAAAAAACCCCAGTGGTGATCAAATACCACCAAATGAAAGATCTATTTGTGTGAAAAAAGGACATTAATTTTGTTTGGGTACAGCGTTGCATGACCACGCAATTATCAGTTGAAATAGCGCAGTCCCGAATAGCAAAAAATGGCCTAGTTATTAAGGGGGTAAATCTTCCAGAGGGCAAGTGGTTAATTCTTCGTGGCATCGATTCAAGAAGGTGTTGGAAAGATTCCTCTTAGATTTTGGTCCATATTGACATCATAGCATCACGCTGTTTTTGCAGATTTGTTGGCTGCACATCTATGATGTGAATCTCCCGTTCCACCACATCCCAAAGGTGCTCTATTGGATTGAGATGCTCAATTGCTACTAAGGAGCCCAAATTGTACCAAGAAACTATCTCCCACACAATTACACCACCATCAGCCTAAACTGTTGATACAAAGCAGGATGGATCCATGATTTCATGTTGTTTACGCCATATTCTGACCCTAGTTTCTGAATGTCGCAGCTGAAATTGAGACTCATCAGACCATGCAACGTTTTTCCAATCTTCTATTGTCCAATTTTGGTGAGTCTGTGCGAAGTATTGCCTCCGTTGCCTGTTCTTAGCTGACAGGAGTGGCACCTGGTGTGGCCTTCTGCTGCTGTATACCCATCTGCTTTAAGGTTCGACATGTAGTGGGTTCAGAGATGGTATTCTGCATACCTTGCTTGTAACGAGTGGTTATTTGAGTTACTGTTGCCTTTCTATCATCTCAAACCAGTCTGCCCATTCTCCTCTGACCTCTGAAATAAACAAGGCATTTTCATCCTCACAACTGCCGCTCACTGGATATTTTCTCTTTTCGACCATTCTCTGTAAACCCTAGAGATGATTGTGCATGAAAATCTCAGTAGATCAGCTTTTTTAAAATATTCAGACCAGCCCATCTGCCACCAACAACTATGCCACGTTCAAAGTTACTTAAATCCCCTTACTTGCCCATTCTGATGCTCGGTTTAAACTTCAGCAAGTCGTCTTCCCCACATTTAGATGCCTAAATGCATTGAGTTTTTGCCATGTGATTGGCTGATTAGCAATTTGTGTAACCAAGCAATTGAACAGGTGTACCTAATAAAGAGGCCAGTGAGTGCATTTCACATCAGGACTATGAGCTGGCCATTGGGACATTCCCATTCCATCCAATAGCAAGCTGGAAGGGTGGAAAGGCATTTACAACAAGGAATATTAGATGGATGTGACCTTTGAAAATTCACCAAAAAAATAGTTCCACAGATTTGAACAGTCAGTATTAAAATGCAATTACAGAAATGTAATTTTGCTTACCTAAAAATAGCTTGCTATTGATTCGTCTTGGTAGTGTTCCACCAGATGCTCCAGTTGCTTTCTAAAAACCAAAATATTAGAATAAACCCTACATTAATTTTGGTTGGTATGTATTTAAATCTGTGCTTCTCATCTGGGTGTTCAAGCATCCAACAAGTCATGTTTTGAGGATTATCATTGATGGCACAATAGTAGATTAAACAGTTTTTCCACAAAAAAAAAACAACAAAAAAAATCAAACATAACCTGTTCGTATTGACTAGAATTGAAAAACACTGATGTGTAGAACCATTAAAATGTAAATTCTTGCCTATTTTGCTTAAAATATTGAACCATAAAAACCATACTCTAGGTATAAAGTCAAAACCAAAATGACAATAGTATACATACAGCAATTTGGAATATACAAATAAAACATACATTGCACAGCAAATAGCTGCATAATCCAATTATGGTACACAATTGAAATTTAAACAAAAATTACATCAATGGCTTTTTTTTACCATTGTGATAATATGCTTCAAATTTATTATTTCAGTTCTGAGAAGACACCACTGGGTTGTTTCATCCTCACAATCCTTCTATGTCTAGGACTCTCCACACTTGGCCACAGCAAATCTGTTAAACTGTTACGGCTGATTTCCCAATAGTTTTTTTAGTCTACATGCACACAATTGGGTATTCAAAGTGAACAGGAATTTGCTTGTGGCATGACTGGATAACAGACATGAATAGTCATATAAATTCTGAGTGAAGATTCTCAATTCCTTTAGTAAACTGGCCTCTCTATGCCTCAATTACAAAATATTGTGAGGAGTAAGGAGGAGTAAGGAGCAAGATGAAAAATTTGTCTCGAACAAACACCTTTCAAACCGGTTAAAATTTTATCAAAAAGCTTAAAAAATAATACTAAAATGGACAATCTGCAAATAATGGAGCAATGCCAGGCCCCAGTGTTTAGACTAAAGGCTCATTTACATTTGCTTCAACTTCATCACACATAAAAGCATATACTGCTTCAACATGATATTTTTAATGTGTTTTGATGCTTTTGTGATACTTCGGTGTTGCTTTTTTGAAGCTGTAATGAAGCTTGGCAGATGCCCTGTGTGTGTTAATCTTCTATTTGTTTTAAACAAAACTGGCTCAGTATTACCCTCACTCAGCAGATCCCCAGCACCTTAGTACCCCTGTTCAGCATTAGTACCCTCATTCAGCAGATCCCCAGCTCAATAGTACTCTTGTGCAGCAGATCCCCCCCGTTCAGGAGGACCCCCAGCTGTGTTGATGTCCCACTCAGTAAATTCCCCCAGCTTTGCTGATCCCCAGCTCAGTAGTAACCCCCTGCTCTGCTGACCCCCCAGCTCTGGTGATTCCCCAATCAGTAGTAACCCCCAGCTCTGTTGATCCCCACTCAGTAGTAGCCCCAGCTCAACTAATTCCCCATTCAGTAGTAACCCCAATTCAGCTGATCCTCTGGTTTGCTGACCCTCCTCTCTCTCTGGTCCCAGATCACTTCCCGCTATATTGCTCCCACACTGCGTACCACATGCGACATTGCAAGTTTCTCCTGCTTCGGTCCCTCCAAATACCTCCAAAATGAAGCAAAGATAAAGCTGAATAAAAGCCTCTCAACAGCTGCAGGTGCTGTTAGCGAGCTTTGTCATAGGAATCTATGGGGGCTTTGGAGATGCTTTGAAGCACCAAGAAAGAGACAGGGAGTATGAGTTTTGAAGAGAAGTGAAGCAAAGCAAACTCAACGTGTAAACAGGAGTGTAAACTAACCATTTTATTTAGTGACAGGTGCGTTGATTGGCATTCAGAGTGCTTTAAAAAAAGCTTGTCCAATGCCACATTTTGGAGAAAGTATAAACAAGCCCTAAACATAACCTACTAATTATTTCTCCTAGTTTCGGATGCTGGGACAATTGTTTGTGCCCAACCAGCAGAAGGCATAATGTGAATGTGGACACGTCTGCAGCTGCACCACACATCTGGCACACATGGCCCAGGAAGAAAAGGTCCTCTTGATTTATTTTTATTACTCCTTTTCAGACCTGATCAGATGAGACTCTCTGAACAAGAAAAATACATAAAGTTTTATTGTATTTATTTTTTCTTCATTGTTGAAGGCATGGGAACCTAATAAGTTGTCAGAGTTCATTTCAAAAAAGGGCTGATTTTTTTCGGAGACCATATAATAGTATAACAATGACTTAAACTTGTGCTTAGTGGAGTTCATATTTAATAAGGTAGTGCAAAGTGTGGTAACCTGAGAGGAAAAGAGTTAAGAGGAAACCCATGAAAGTTATTTGTTCATGAAGATCCTCACTTATCAAGGTCAAGGTATAGTTAGCAGTAGTTAGTCACATTTAACTGGACGTATTCTGTATTGTTGAACATGTTTTGCAGCTTATCCAAGCTGCTTCGGAGCAGCTTGGACTGAGTTTCCCATGTAGTTATTAATGGTGGGGTATGTTCCCAAACACTCAGAACTAAAATTGAGCATATTGGATAAGCTGCAAAACATCTTCAACATTGCAGAAAAAATCCAGTTGAATGCGACCAACTACTACTAGCCATGGGAGTCACTTGGTGCTGCATACGAGCACCGGACTCTGCTCTAAATTTCTAAATGTCTGCAATATGCCATGTTCTGTCCTGGCCCTCTTGAAATAAGTTGAACTGGGAGAGATCCTGAGTACTCATAAATTGGGAGTGTGAGTTGGAGGTGCTGATCACCTTGAGGGAAGAGGGGTGTTGGTAGTGATGTATCTGGTTGGTGGATATCACGGCTGATAATGTATTCAGGGATGAGGTAATCAGTTTGTGGGGATTTGATGGATGGCCTTGAGCCTAGGTTGATTAGGGGTGTCATGACCAGTCTGTGGTAGTTAAAGGGTGCTTGCCAGCACACATGTCAACAATGAATGTGCAAAGCACTGGAGAGTTTTGCAGACATATTTTGCTAAAGCATAATGAGATAAATAAAGGAATGCCTGTTCTTGCATGTGCACTAATTTAACATAGTCTAATGTATTGTATGGCAGGGAAATGAGTAGTTGCCAGTGAAGCCAATTCAAGTGGGCATTGTCTTATGTAAGATATAATAAAATAGATGCCATATCTTTATGATCTGTATCACTCATATATGGCTCCTAAAGTCCTAGGAGTTTATTCTACTGTTACAAAAGAACACAAAAACTGCTATCCTCTATATAATGTGTACTGTCCTTTCAGGCCCATGTCCAATTTCTGTTCAAATGCTGACTTAACCTCCGCAACGTCTCCAGAATATGCCCTTTTCTAATCGATCACACCACAAAGCTTCTAATTCACTCCCTGGTTAGCTCTCTCGACTACTGCAACTCCCTCATTGGATTACCTTTACATAGGCTATCCCCCTCTTCAGTCCATCATGAATGCTGCTGCCAGACACATACACCTTAACAACCATTAAGTGTCTAGTACCCCTCTCTGCCAAACCCTCCACTGGCTTCCACTCGCCCAATGAATAAAATTAAAAGTACTAACAACAACTTACAAAGCCATCCACAACATTGCCCCCAGCTACATCACCAACCTGGTCTCAAAATATCAACCAAACCGCTCTCCTCCCAAGACCTCCTGCTCTCTACTTCCTGTGTCACCTCCTCCTATGCTCTCCTCCAAGACTTCTCCCATCCTATGGAACTCCCTACCCCAATCTGTCCGGCTATCGCCTAATCTATCCACCTTTAGACGATCCCTGAAAACCCTTCTCTTTAAAGAAGCCTATCCTGCTTCTAACTTTCTCCATCAACTCATCCTCCACAGTTATTACCTTTTGTATCCCTTAACCCTCCCTATTAGATTGTAAGCTCTAACGAGCAGGAACCTCTGATTCCTCTTGTACCAAATTGTATTGCTGAGAAAACTGTTGGCGCTATATAAATGCTGTATAATAATAATACTGCAGCAAAAATCAATTCTGCATTCCAGAATCCCACAATGGAGTTGATTCACAAAAGGCAGATAGGCTGTTCACTTACCAGGGAATTTTCCCTTACTTAGCAAATGAGCTCAAACATAGCTTACTTTCACCATTCAAAGGTGTGCTAGCAAAAACACTTTTTTGTTTTAAAAAATTCTTCCTTGCATGTGATTGAATATTCTTTATAAAGTGAATTTTCACCACATTCACTAAGCTAAGAAAAAATTCCCTTGCAAAGTGAACTGCCTATTTGTCTCTAATAAATTAACCCCTGTGTGTAGAGCACTTTATTCCTAGGCACTCTGTTCCCATGTGTAGTACCGAACAGGTCAATCTACCTTTGTGTTGTGATGCCCTGTCTTGCAGCTCATAACGAGAAGGTTACGTAGGATTAGGAGTTGTTTTTATAACATGAAACTGTGACAGGTGGCTTTGCTACAGGCCAAGA
This sequence comes from Staurois parvus, assembly GCF_062004578.1. Classification (NCBI taxonomy): domain Eukaryota; kingdom Metazoa; phylum Chordata; class Amphibia; order Anura; family Ranidae; genus Staurois; species Staurois parvus. The sequence continues at coordinate 24,420,768 of NW_028317951.1, read as the reverse complement.
ATCTGCCTGCAAGTGGAAAGTTCAGGAGAGACTGCAACTGGTCTCCAACAGTTCTTACATTTCCGGGGTTTCGGTAGCACTGTGTAAACACAGGTTTGGCTTTTTTAAGTTAACGCATTCAGGACTACGATACAGTTTTAGAATCTCCATAATGGGCCACAAACGGCAACCCAACTGTTGTTGATGGTGTAACCATTTGCTGCGCCTTCAGAATATACGTCATCTGCAGCTGTTCTTTTTACAGACACAAATACAATAAACTGCACACAAAGGAGTGTTTTCAGAGTACATCTCTGCACTTTGGCATGCTTTAAAATGTGAATAATTCCAGAAATTATTAGCCAACCAAACACATCATATACAGGTTTAAACATGTAAAGAACCAATTTACAACTGTAAAAAGCTGGACAGCATAGAACCCCTTACCAAGTCATTAGCAAGTTAAGCTGGCCGTTCATTAGTAGATATTTGTACTAACATTTGTACAAAAATTCTCTTTAGGACTTCAAAAAAGTTTGCTTTTAAGATTCTATTTTCAAATGGACTTGCTCAAATAAAAACCACATTCACTTTTAGAAATGCATTAATTTGAAGAAAAATTACCATCCTGCTATTTCGGATATTTTCATCACATTGTTCAAAAAGAAATATTGATTTTGACACATATAAAGAGTTATATGGTGTCCACATTTTACATATTGCTAAAGAACTGAGGATTTTAGGGGACTAAAACAATGACACTAAAACATACATAAAAAAAATATAAAACACTAGAGATGAGAGCCAAATATGTTTAGGAACCCAAAGGAGAAGAGATTGATAAATTAACCTAAAATGTAATATATTGCAGATTACCAATAATTAGATGTCTTGGCTACATTAGTTTTTTTTTTTTAGGCTTCCCCCCTCTGTTTTCACCTGGTGATCTGGCCAGAAACACACCTCCTGTATTAGAGTGCCCCCTCTATGGATGAAGGAGCACAGGGGCACCATTGGCAACATTTTCAGTCTTGGGGGAGGGGTGTGTTAGATAGACTAGCAGAATTAAATACACTAACAAACTGTTCACATTGCAGTTAAATAAAAGCAGATCAGTCCTGATCCAAAGCTGATTATTGTAAGCACCCCTGTAACTGGTAAATGGTTTGTCACAACACTCTAATTGCTACATTTGTAGGGCAGCTTGTTCTGTTGAAAAACAAAAGACATACTGGTTGGATCACCAGGTGAAAATAAAGGAAAGAAAGACTAAAAATAAGAAAACCAATACATAACAAATATTAGCAAGCTGCGATATAATACGTTTGCTTTTAGGTTTAATACAACTTTAAAGATAAGTTCACCTTGCAGGTAAACAAATGTGTATTCATAATTTATTTCTAAGGGGCCTGTAGAGTATTGCATTTGCGATCAGCAGGTTCCTGCAGATCGCTTTCTGCCTGTATCTCCTGTATGGACAGACAGTTTCTTGGGAGCAAAAAGATCAATGAACTAAAAGAGCACTCACCAGTGTCCTCATAGTTCATAGACAGCTACCAGCCATCAGCCACAATGACTGACTGTACTTGTAATCTATTCATTCGCAGGAATTTGTAAACGAATGGCACGGCTGTGTGGGCAGAGCCCCAAATGGCTGTGTTGTTTTCAAATTGTGAAAGCGGGTGCAGGGAGAAGATTCCTTGGCCACTGTCACTGAGATGAGGGGATAGGGAGATACAGGTACCGATACGGGGGGTTGTGTGTACTGCAGACAGGGGGGAGGAGGGGGGCGGCTATTTAAAAGCAGGAGAGGAGCAGTGTATACTGTGAGCTACCGCTAAATGTCACTGCCGATTTTTAAATGTAATTAACAGAATTTTTTTTCCTTCACTATTGCTCCAAGGAGCTGTCATTCTCCCCGCCGCGAAAGGAAACAAAGGGGCAGGGTCACTGAGTAATGCCACTGGGTGACTCCACCCCTTTGTTTCCTTTAGCGGCAGAGAGAATGGCAGCTCCTTCTCAGAGCTATAGTGAAGGAAAAAAAGCAAAAACAAAAAACAAAGCAGGTAATTACATTTAAAAACCCGCAATGACATATAGGGGCAGCCAGTGAGGGAGCCTGAGTGTATACACTGCTCCCTTACTGTATACACTGCTCCCTTACTGTATACACTGCTCCCTTACTGTATACACTGCTCCCTTACTGTATACACTGCTCCCTTACTGTATACACTGCTCCTTTCCTGCCCCCTCCTTGCACACACTCCCCCTCCCCCCTACAAAGAGGACCTGTTACTCATACTATCACAAAAGGAACTATTGGTCCCCTATGTAATAGCAATCATAAGTTAAAAATAAATAAAAATACACATTAAAGTAAAAAAAAAATACAAAAAAATTTGAGCCTCCCCAGCCCCACATATGAACACATTTTGGTTTTCACCCACGTGCATTGTGAATTTTCAGTATCAGTTCTGGCACCATAATTTTCATTTTGGTGCACCACTACTAAACAGGGCCGTAACAGGTAGCATGTTCAGGAAGGTGAACTTAACTCTTAAAGCATATCTATATAACTGAGGATTTACAGGAGCTAAATCAATTACACTACAGCATAAATATTTACATAAATAAAACTACAGAACTGGGAGCTAAATAAACTTTATGAGCCAAAAGAAGTAGGAACTGATAAAACAGATCTAAATTCAAATATAAACCTAGTCCACTGGTCCCACACCGGACTACCATTACAGTGCTGTTCCCGACTCTTCTAAAAATTGACCACTTTGGCAGGATCTCCTGGAATCCCATGGGCCACCGCTTCACTTCCTCTTCTGTATGTTAAGACACAGTTTAGGACTGGATTTGGGGCAAGGCTCTGTTTGGCTGCTCAAGCTATGGTAGCCAATTAGAGTCTCCAAACTACACAGGACAGGAAGTGAAGGGAAATCTCCCCAACAAGACACAGAGTGTAAAATCCGGGAGGTGTTTATCTAAAATGAAAAAGAAATTTGTGGTTTTACTTCAACCTCCATATGGCCAGTTAGAATTAGCGATGGTCAAGTTAATCTTATGGTTTACAAATTTGGACCAGTGTATAGTCAACTTGTATACACAGTAAACCATCTGAAGGGTCCTTCAAGAAACACCCACACTTTCAGATACTTGTAAATGTAAAGAGCAGTATCAGACAACAGATAAGGCAAGGATATATTCTATAAATAAACTTTAAAAGGAATTATATCACAAAATACCCACTGAAGTTCCTGGCTCAAAGGCTGCATACTAGGTCCAAGGCAGTAAAAACGAGCCTGAGCAGCTTCACTTCCAGTCACATCCCTACCTAGATCTAGTACACACACCAGGAATCAAAGAAAGGCAGCATACGTGGCTTCTCACACAGGTATTTTGCTTCATAAACAGATCATCTTTCATTTAAAGGAACAGATCATTGTAGTAATCTTACCTGTCTTATGTGACGTTTCAAGTGCATATAAACACATTGCCCTGTCTTCCGATAATGTCGCTCTACGTGCTCCCTTCCAAACCCCAGGAATGTGCTCATGCACACAAACAGACCGCCTTCAGATAACTAAAAAGTGGAAGGAAAAAAAAGACAACTTCATCTATAGGGCAAACCAAAATCTACATTATCAGCCCAGACACAATATTCAAGAGTGATAGGTATTGCTGCAAAGGATAATGCCTTTCACCAATTTTACATAACTTTTTTAATGTTAATTTTTTCCATTTCTTTTATAAACTCATTTAGAATTACACATTAAAAAGGTATACTGCAGTCAAAATTCAACTTTGAAAATGCACAACCAGCCTACATAAAGGATGCTTCAATGAACCTGCAAACCATGAGTGTCTAACCTTTTGAATTTCCTGGGCCACATTGGAAGAACAGGAGTTGTCTTGGGCCACACATAAAATACACTAACAATAGGGATAACTGATGAGCAGAAAATGTCTGGCAGATCACAAGTTAATGATCACCAATATAGATAATGTACCTGAGTAATAAAACTTCATTTTTTTGTAATATTTTTTATTATAAAAGTAAAAGAGGGCAACATAAAACTACAGGCATATCTCGGTTTATGAATTTAATTCGTTCTGCGGGACTTTTTGTATTGCAAAAAATTTGTAACCAGAAACGCGGTTTCCCATAGGAATGCATTGAAAACCAATTAAACTGTTCCGGCAGTCAGAAAAAAGTAACAAAAAAAGTATTTTATCTGTTCAAAACTCTTTATAAAGTGCACTTTAAAGGCATAAATACTGGACAGGGACATTATTAAAAATTAATTTGTAAATGCACTGAAAACCAATTAATCTGTCCCAGAGGTCAGATAAGTGAAAAAAAGTTTTATCTGTTCAAAACTCTTTATAAAACTGCACTTTAAAGGCATAAAGGGACATGATTAAAAAAAAAAAAAAATTGTAAATGCATTGAAAATCAATTAATCCGTTCGTATTGTGAAAAAAATTTGTAAACCAAGCCAATATTTTCAATGGATTTTCATTCGTAAACTGAAAATTACATTAACCGAGGCATTCGTAAACCGAGGTATGCCTGTACTGCGATATTTGACGCGGTTTTTGATAAATTAACGCATCAATATCGGGTTTCATTAATGTAGTAGCAATTCTCAATGAATTCTCAAGGTGCTCACCAGGTATTTTGGCTCCAATTTTGCCCTTCGTGTACTTCAGCCTTGGAAATAGCTGCTCACAAATATAGGTGCTTGCGAAAACTGATGTCATGAAGAAGGCATGACTGTGAAGAGTGGGATATTTTTCTTTGGGAAGATAAAACTTAAGTCTAGTAAAGAGACAGTCAAATTTTGCTTTGACTGCATGTGTTTGCTAAATGTAACCATATTTCTACAAATAAATAAAGAAACATTTTACGTAGGTTTATGATTTTGTGCTGGGCTGCATTTATAGCCATCTTGGAAACCCCTGCTGTAAATCATTCAGGGCATTCTAAAAAGACAAATGTTTCAGTTGCGAACATAATGAAGAACTTAAGTATATACACCAGGGGTGTCAAACTGGCAGCCCTCCAGCTGTTGCGAAACTACAAGTCCCATCATGCCTCTGCCTTTGGGAGTCATGCTTGTAACTGTCAATCTTGCAATGCCTCATGGGACTTGCAGTTTGGCAACAGCTGGAGGGCCCCCAGTTTGACACCCATGATACTTTCCCTCCTAAAGGCAGCAAAAGCTTTTAAAGTGACTTGGTACTCTAAATCGATGATCCTCAAAGCTCTCCTTAAAACGGGTTTTGTGGATCTTCAAGAAAGAGCATGTAGAAATGTAGCTACTTTGTTCAATCAAGATTATTCCATCTGGGTCCCTAAAATTCATAAAGCATGCACTGTAGGAGAGGTCAAAGGAAACATTTAAAAAAAAGGTATGGTCAACATTACAATTATTGGAGATGTCAAAAAGGAAGGTTTAGTGGCACACTTTACCAAAATGCACAATACATTTTCATTTTTCTATATGAAAAAAGCATCAGTCTAGCAATGCTACTGCTAAGGTTTCTCATGACACCCTGCAGACAGTGCAGGATTCTTCAAGCTCACTCAGAAAGGATACACTATATAAAAAAAATGTGATTATGCAAAAGGCAGTTTGTTTCCATGCCCCAACCAATTACCTAGATGGTCATAACCATTAAACGTAAGAATTTCACTCAACGTACAGAAATACTGAACTTCAGAAAAATCGCATTCAACAGTACGATCAGTAATTCGATACATTTTATTAGAAACCCATTAAGAAATTTTGTTTGATAGCTATGCCAATGGTATGAATTTAGGCGCAAGGAGAACATGCAGATTCCAGGCAGGTAGCACCATGGTTAGGATTCAAACCAACGGCTGTAGTGCTACCAGGCAAAAGTGCTAACCATTTAGCCACGGTTTATAAACACTGGACAGCAATAAAAGTTCTACATCTGTTCTAAGTGCTACTTCACTAAGCACAAGGTTTTCTAAACAGAAACCACATTTACAATTAGAATTTCATTCCTCTGATAAGAAATATTTTGAATTCTTCACCTTCAATTTTTCTTGTCATGAAACCAAATCACTGAATTGGCCCTGGTAACCTTTAGGAAATCAAGATAAAGTTTCAAAGATAATGGTTTTCTAATGAAATTGCAACCATGTATGGCAGTGGGAATAATTGGACTACTGAAAGATAAATGTGCACATACAACATAGGTGCACCTATTGACTTTCAGTGTTACAATGTCAAAAATGCCAAATGCATAAAATCACATTTTAACACCTTCCCGCCCGGGCTATTGCAGACTGTCAGCCAGGCGGGACACTCGCCGTTGTGATTGGGCGTCATATGACGTCCTGCCAAAACGAGCCACTCAGGTGGCAGCGGGGCCACGTTGCGGCGCAATCTGTCACTACACCGGGTTTGTTGCCAGTGTGAGGTGACTGCTGTAACCAATCACAGCAGATCACATGTTAATTGTATACAATGGATGGCTTCCTGTCATGCCATCCATTGTATACAATTATGTTGTTAGCTGTGACTGCCAGTCACATGATACAGACAGGGCCAATCACAGCCAATCTGTATCATGTGATCAGCTTTACCCAATCACAGCTAATCACAACAAAAGACTGAATGAATCAGTTTCATTCAGTAACAATGATTGCAAATATCAATGAAGTACATTGCTATTAGCAATCATAATGTGTTTAAAAAAAAAAAAAATCCTGATCACTTGCCCAGAGTAGTTCAATGTTACTATGGTAACATTGTATTGCTTTGGTCACAGTGTACCGAAAAATAAAATCGTAAAAAAAAAAAAAAATGTAATAAAAAATGAAAAAAATAATAGAAACATTTGAAAAAAAAATACAAATTCAATTATTATTGTTATTTTCACCAAAGAAATGTAGCAGAATATAGTTTGACCTAAATTTGTGAAGAAATAATATTTATTTGCAAAATTTTATAACAGAAACGAAGAAAAGTGCATTTTGTTTCTCAAAAGTTTCAGGTGTTTTTTTGTTTTATTTAGCAAAAAATGAAAAAAAAACTCAGTGGTGATTTAATACCACCAAAAAAAAGCTCTATTTGTGTGAAAAAAAAATGATAAAAATCCAATATGGGTACAGTGTTGCATGACCACACAATTGTCATTCAAAGTGCGACCGTGCTGAAAGCTGAAAATTGGCCTGGGCAGGAAGGAGGTATAAGTGCCCAGTATGGAAGCGGTTAAATGAAAATATATAAAGCTAGTGCAACATTAAATGCATGCATAATCATCAAGTCCTAACTTTCTATCAATTCTTCCACCGTGAAGATATACACATCACCTTCAGCCCCTGCTCACACAGTGCGGCTTTGAAGTTGCGCTACTTCAGCGCGATTTCAAAGCCGCCAATCTGTGCAACTTCATGCACAGATGACAATGCAAGTCGCACGTGAAATCGCACAAAAACAGTGCAGGAACCTTTTTCAAAGTCGCACCGGTTTGAACAGTTCCATAGCGGCAAACAGAGTGCAACTTGTCATGTGACTTTGATCTAGCTAGTTGCATGACAAGTTGCACTCAGTGCACCACTTCAATCTTCAACATGTGAAAAAGTACACAGAGTGCTCCACTGTCTCTTAGACTGCTTTCACATCGCTCCGGTGCAAAAACGTGATAAAAAAGTATATGCGTTTTTGCCGCATTTCTGGTGTATTGTGTACCTGTGAAAAAGGGGCACGTGACCAAAACCACAACCGCGTTATTTTTAACTAATTTTCCATTCATTTCAATGAGGAGGTGCGCACCAAAAATTCAGCAAACAGGGTTTTACAAAATATAGTGGACCTGCAACTGATCAGTGTGAAGAGCTCCATAGGATTTCATGGTCATGCGGTTTTCTTCTGTTTTTTATTTTAACACAAAAATGCAAGATTTCAATATAGTGAGCTCAACTAGCACCTGCCTGTGACACAGCTATAGCGTTTCCTGGTCACACTACACTCGGCAAGCATCAGGAGAATGTAAACAATGTTTGATCCACTATTCTGGCTCCCAGGCAAAGGACAGTCCAAAGTAAAATAAAGCCAACCACTGTGCCATCACACATGCATGCAGCCATCATTAAGGAATTAAACCTTACATAATCTTCTCAGGTTTGATATGCGATTCCCCCACTCAGGTATAAACAAAACATAAAGTTTTTTTCTTTTAAACCTTTTTTTTTAACCACTTGCCCTCCAGAGGATTTTCCCCCCTTCCTGACCAGGCCATTTTTTCGGATATGGTGCTGTGTTAATTTAGCTGACAATTGCGCGGTCATGCAATGCTGCACCCAAATGAAATTTATGTCCTTTTTTCTCACAAATAGAGCTTTCTTTCGTTGGTATTTTATCACCTCTGCATGTTTTATTTTTTGTGCTATAAACAAAAAAAACAGACAATTTAAAAAAACAAAAACAATATTTAATATATGAAAATAATAAATAAATTAATAGATTTAGACCAAAATGTATTATGCACATGTCTTTGCTAAAAAAAAAAATCCCAATACGTGTAAATGAATTGGTTTACGTGAAAGCTATAGCATCTACAAATGGCGGTATGTATACACTGGAATTTGTATTTTTTTTTACAGTAATGGCAGCAATCAGTGACTTATAGTGGGACTGTGGGACTGCGGCGGTCATTCTGACACTTGGTGGGAACTGATTAACTGATATCCCCAATGACACTAAGACAGTGATCAGTGCTAATAAAAAGCACTGGCACTGTACTGACATTAGGCAGGAAAGGGTTAACATCTGGGGCGATCAAAGGGGTTAACTGTGTGCATTTCACATTATGTGCCATTTTACAACAGAAGCATGTTGCTTTGTATTTCTCTGCTGCGCAGAAAAATACAAAGCAGCATGTCCTTGCTGACAGGAGAGAGACCTGTGTTGTTTACACATAGGTTTCTCCCCTGTCAGCTTTCCCCGACAATCGCAAGGAACCCGGTGATTGACATCTCTAGCCGCCAATGGCGGCGTCGGTAGGGGCGTGTGTGCCCCCTACCCAGAAATGCAAGATAGATAGATATAGATAGATAGATAGAGAGAGATACAAACATACATATACACACACACATATACATACACACACACGATTTTGCACAGCTCTGTCGCGCTGTAGCAGTACTTCTACTATAGGGCGGCGGGCAAGTGCTTAAACTGGACATATCAGGATGTGCTTTAGTCTGCATAAACACCTGACATGTCAGGATACACAGAAACCATAAAGATCCATCCTATATGTAATAAAAAGTAAGTAACACCAATAACTACAACAAACCAAACATACTCTTGCCAGTTTTCAAAAAAAGAAAGAAAATAAAAAAGCGATATCTTTGAAAATTATAAAAAAAAGTCCTAAGCTCTAGGCAAGTGTCTAAGCCTAGGCTGGGGGTGCCATATGATGATGTCGGTTTGCTGCAGGCAGTAGGAAATCATGTCCCCAGTTTCCCCCTTCCATGCTTCCAGTAACATTCTAACTTACAGGAACTGAAAGCTGAGAAGCAGCAGTAAAGGAATGGTTTGTGTACACACCACTCAGAATATAAAGGCAACTGCTCAGGCAATAGGGTTTAGCTTATGTTCATATATATGTGTGCGTCTTTGCATGCGCACGCCATGGGTACAGCAGCCCATTCAATTGAATGGGCTTCTGTACCTGCAAGAAGCATAGGGAAAGAGGTCCAGACCCCCACCCCCTTTTTTTTTAAAAAAAAAAACATGCCACATAGAACCATATAACAATCAATGCTACCCCATGCATCTGCTAAAGAGCATTTCTGTGCAGGTCAGGAACACAAGTTATTATGCATGCATTCCTGATCTGAACATATGTGAACCTAACCTAAAAGTTTCTCCAAACCTAATGTTTTTTCCTTTGATTTTATTTTCACCTAGTGATCCTGCTAGCAGAACTATCTGGGGATGAATCGTTGCACCACATTTCCAGCAGTGTGTATGTAGTCAGAAGCCCAGCGCCAGATTCATGAAAACCCTGCAACATGTTCATTGTTAGTACAGTCACATGCAACATATTACTGTAGTTCCTTTTTAAGACACTTTTACTTATGGCGCTTGCGACAAATTCAAAAAACATACTGCCACAGGGGTGAGAAAAAAAAAAGTGGTCAGCTTAGCACCATGTTACACCCTAAAAAAAGAACATACACTGCTCAAAAAAATTAAAGGAACACTTTTTAATCAAAGTATAGCATCAAATCAATTAAACTCCTGGGATATTGATCTGGTCAGTTAAGTAGAAGAGGGGGCTGTTAATCAGTTTCAGCTGCTTTGGTGTTAATGAAATTAACAACAGGTGCACTAGATGGGCAACAATGAGACCAACCCCAAAATAGGAATGGTTTTACAGGTGGAGGCCACTGACATTTTTTCCCTACAAATCTTTTCTGTTTTTCACTAGTTTTGCATTTGGCCAGGGTCGGTGTCACTACTGGTATCATGAAGTGATACCTGGACCCTACAGAGGTTGCACAGGCAGTTCAACTCCTCCAGCATGGCACATCAATATGTGCCATTGCCAGAAGGTTTGCTGTGTCTCCCAGCAGAGTCTCAAGAGCATGGAGGAGATTCCAGGAGACAGGGAGTTACTCTAGGAGAGCTGGACAGGGCCATAGAAGGTCCTTAACCCATCATCTGGAACGGTATCTGCCCCTTTGTGCAAGGAGGAACAGGATGAGCACTGCCAGAGCCCTACAAAATGACCTCCAGCTGGTGTGAATGTCTCTGACCAAACAATCAGAAACAGACTTCATGAGGGTGACCTGAGGGCCCGACAACCTCTAGTGGGTCCTGTACTTACTGCCCAGCACCATAGAGCTCGATTGGCATTTGCCATTGAACGCCAGAATTGGCAGGTCCGCCACTAGCGCCCTGTGCTTTTCACAAATAAGAGCAGGTTCCCCATAAACACATGTGACAGATGTGAAAGGGTCTGGAGAAGCCGTGGAGATTGTTATGCTCCTTGTAACATCATTCAACATGACTCTGTTTTGGTGGTGGGCCAGTGATGGTCTGGGGAGGCATATCCATGGAGGGATGCACAGACCTCTACAAGCTAGACAATGGCACTCTGACTGCCATTAGGTATCAGGATGAAATCCTTGGACCTACGCTGGTGCGCTGGGTCCCTCCTGGTGCACGACAATGCCCGGCCTCATGTGGGGAGAGTATGCAGGCAGTTCCTGGAGGATGAAGGAATTGATACCATTGAATGACCCCCACGCTCACCTGACCTAAATCCAATAGAACCCCTCTGGGATATCATGTTTCTGTCCAGAAGCTCAGTGATGCTCTGGTCCAGATCTGGGAGGAAATACCCCAGGACACCATCCGTTGTCTCGTTATTAGCATGCCCCGACATTGTCAGTCATGCATACAAGCAAGTGGAGGCCATACAAACCAAGTACCATTTTGAGTTTCTGCAATGAAATTTCAGCAAGATGGACTAGCCTGCTGCATCATTTATTCACTTGGATTTTCGGAGTATCTTTGAATTCAGTCCTCTGTAGATTGATAATTTTCATGTCCATCAAACGATGGGGCATCTTTACATTCCTAACACATTACCCAGTCCATATCAGTATAGATATCCAGCATGAGATTTTTCCCCATTGAAATCTGATATGTTTTCAAAGTGTTCCTTTAATTTTTTAGCAGTGCACTCTAATGCCTGCTTCACACATATGCATTTTACAGTGCATTTTAAGTTTTGCAGAAAAGCACTACAGTCTATTTACTGTGGTTTCCTTCGGGTCACGTTCACATCTGTGCGTTTTCCACTGGTGTGTTTTTTGGAAAGAGTCAGGGACTTTTTTCTTTACCACAGCAGGTTGTGTTTTTGGTTCCATAGACTTCGAAAGGAAACGCAGTGGAAATATCAAAAACACACCGCTGTCTGTGACAACAGACATCTCCCAAATGCAAAATAAAATAAAAACGCATTACAATGCATCAAAAACACATGTAAAAAAACCACGAAACACCAGGAAAATGCATCAACCACAACCTGTATAGGTGTGAACCCAGCCCTTCACATCTGGCATTTCGGGATCTCAGGCAGAATTACTACAATCTGCCTGAGATCTGAAATTGCAATGCATTCGCGGAAAAACGCACCACGCATGTTTGGGTGCCACTCATTTTTTTCTGCTGCAACTGTAGTGCAATGACTCGGCTGCAATCGTGGCTAACCGCATCGCACAAAGCTCATCACCCCAAAAAGGAGCAGGAGTTTTTTTGGGGCAACAAGCTTCATGCAATGCAGTTTGCCACGATTGCAGCACGATTTACAGCATAACAATCGCGGCAGAACCATACCGTCTTTAGGTGCCATTGTAAATGAATGGCAACCAAACACACGTGGTCCGTTTTGCCTCTATCGCGGTGCGATTTAAGCAATTCTGTCTGAGATCTCAAAATGCTAGATGCGAAAGGGGCCTAAAAGTTGAAGCGGAGTTCCAGCTGAAAAAAATAAAAAATAAAAAAACAAAAACAGTAGCATCTGACTTTTAAAATATAGACACTTACCTGTCACTCAGTCCAGCGGTGTCCTCACCACAGCTGGTTTCACCGGCTGTCTTCTCTCCCCGTCGCAGGCATCTTCAGTGTGGGCACCCGGCTGTGACATCTTGCGGCTTAACTGCACATGCGCGTGAAGTGCTGCGCTTTGTGAATGGTCTCGTAGTCTTCTGGGACCTGTCACATGTACCAGAAGACTACAGAGAGGGACAGGGGGACAACAATTTACGCTTCTGATCGCCTAGGTGATTTCAGTAGAAATGGCAGGGGGTACCTGTCAAATTCGGGTACCCACTCCCCAAAGGTGCCAATCCTTAATGGGGAGCGGGGGACGAAGGCTTAAAGCGGAACTTCCCCTTTTTCCGCATACTACAATTTTGGCCGTATTTCCTCTGGAAATGATATTTGATACATTACAAATTCTCTCCCTACTTCTCCAAATAGCTTCTCTGCTTGTAAACCTCCACCATTTCACAGAAGAGATGCTTGCGACAGCTCAGTCAGAGCTTCAACAGGTGATTTCACAAGACGGCTTTCTAAGAAGTGTCTATGCTTTCTGAATTGCAGAGTTTCTGTCCCAGAGGAACAATGCTCTCTCTGCTGTATCTATGGAGGAGCAGTGTTGTCACCTAGAACAGGAAGTGTGTTTTGACTACAGAATACCTCTCCCTAGGCCTCATGCACACAGGCAGAGAAAACACCGCTTTTAAAAGGCATTTTTCATTTTTTTTTTTTTTTATGAACGCAGCTCTATTTAAGCACATTATGTTGTTTAGATTCTTATTTTAGACCATGGTTCAGGAGCAAAAAAAATATGTCTCAAATCTGCATTTGGAGAGGAGCTTGCTGGAATATTTTACTCACATCCTGTACATGCATAAAAATCATGCATATGCTTTAAGACTAGGTTCACACTTACGTAGTTTGAGTTTGATCTGTTTCTGCAGTGTATTTTGCATTTTTTCCCCCAACTTGTTGCTGAGCAGAATTGTTGCTGGGCAAATCAAAATGCAAATCAAAAGCGCATAAAGAACACACTGCATGTATTTCTGCAGTGTCTCCAATGAAGTCTATTGAACCAAAAATGCAACGGTTTGCGTTTGAAAAAGTCCCTGACCCTTTCCAAAAAATGCAACGGGTGAAAGCGCGGAGATGTGAATGTGTCCCATAGGAAATATTGTTAAATGAACTGTAGTGTGTTTCTGCAAAACGCTCCGCAAAACGCTTAGGTGTGAACCTACAGTAAATTCTTTCTAGCAGGTAAAATAATTTAACATTCTGACCAGTAGAATGAGTTTACACTTGTAAACACACATGAACGCACATAACTGCGTGCCATAATAAGCATTATTACACTTTATTTTTCTGCCATCTTCTGGCAAAAAGTGGCATCATAGATAGGAGTATTTTAACAGCTTGCCAACTAGCCACAGTACATATAGTGCAGTGGGGCAGAAGCTACAGGCATTGTAACGTACTGCCTACTCCACTGTAATCTGACACAACATCAGAGTTGATCAACAGATCCCACCCAATGATTCATGGCATGCTCCTGCTGATCAGGTGTGTGCAATCACAGCCTAGAGCCCTGTGTTGACAAACATCACAAAGCTCTGTACAGAGGGAACGCTTGCTTTGTTTCTTTTCCCTGCAAAGCGGGGAAAGAAACAATTCGATTTATAGTAAAAAGCAACACAGAGTACACACATTAACACTTGTTAAGCACACAATTAACCCCTTCGCAGCCAGTGTCATTAGTAGAGTGTTACTGGAGCTGTCATTGGCAGTTAGTTCCCACAGTGTCAGATTGCCCACCACATTATCAGAGTCCCATTATAAGTCGCTGACTGCTTACTAATATGAAAAATAATCTAGTGCAGGGCTGAAAATTTCGAGTCTAGACCTACTAGCCAGGAACAAACCTTATTCTCCACCAGTTGCCCCACCCATCTTTGCCCAGGTCCGCCCCCAACCCCGCCCCTGGCCCGGCCCCAACCCCGCCCCCAACGCCCCCTTAAAGCTTATGAAATTACATTTTTCTTTAGAATAAAGAGTCCAAAATATAAAACTGTATACAGTAATGTATATCCCAGCTCCCCTGTACTCCATTATAGTGATATGACATGTATAGAGTAATCAATACTGTATACATGTCATCACTATAATGGAGCACAGGGGAGGGGGGATATACATTACTGTATACATTTCATATCACTATAATGGAGTACAGGGGAGGGGGGATATATATACTGTATACATGTCATATCACTATAATGGAGTACAGGGGAGCTGGGATATACATACTGTATACAGGTCATATCACTATAATGGAGTACAGGGGAGGGGGGATATACATTACTGTATACACGTCATATCACTATAATGGAGTACAGGGGAGCTGGAATATACATTACTGTATACATGTCATCACTATAATGGAGTACAGGGGAGCTGGGATATACATTACTGTATACATGTCATATCACTATAATGGAGTACAGGGGAGCTGGGATATACATTACTGTATACATGTCATATCACTATAATGGAGTACAGGGGAGCTGGGATATACATACTGTATACAGGTCATATCACTATAATGGAGTACAGGGGAGGGGGGATATACATTACTGTATACACGTCATATCACTATAATGGAGTACAGGGGAGCTGGAATATACATTACTGTATACATGTCATATCACTATAATGGAGTACAGGGGAGCTGGAATATACATTACTGTATACATGTCATCACTATAATGGAGTACAGGGGAGCTGGGATATACATTACTGTATACATGTCATATCACTATAATGGAGTACAGGGGAGCTGGAATATACATTACTGTATACATGTCATCACTATAATGGAGTACAGGGGAGGGGGGGATATATATACTGTATACATGTCATATCACTATAATGGAGTACAGGGGAGCTGGGATATACATTACTGTATACATGTCATCACTATAATGGAGTACAGGGGAGCTGGGATATACATTACTGTATACATATCATCACTATAATGGAGTACAGGGGAGCTGGGATATACATTACTGTATACATGTCGTATCACTATAATGGAGTACAGGGGAGGGGGTATATACATTACTGTATACATTTCATATCACTATAATGGAGTACAGGGGAGGGGGGATATACATACTGTATACAGGTCATATCACTATAATGGAGTACAGGGGAGGGGGGATATATATTCTGTATACATGTCATATCACTATAATGGAGTAAAGGGGAGGGGGGATATACATACTGTATACAGGTCATATCACTATAATGGAGTACAGGGGAGGGGGGATATACATACTGTATACAGGTCATATCACTATAATGGAGTACAAAGGAGCTGGGATATACATTACTGAGTAATGTATATCCCAGTTCCCCTGTACTCCATTATAGTGATATGACGTATACAGTGCTTACTCCTTGAGTCCACGACAGTGGTGGAGAGGGTGTCTCCTCTCAGCGGAGGAGAGAAGACTTCTCCTGCACCTGTTCCCTCAGTGGCGGTGCCGAAGAAGCCGGAAACCGGAACTCGGCTTCACAATGAGGCTTGGAGCGCAGCCGCTCCATCATCTGTGCTTGCTGCTCGAGAATTTCTCCTCGCATTTGGCGAGTGGCTTTTTCAATCCCTGATCTAGTGTATATACCAATGTTTGAAGATGCTTTAACTGTCACGTAAACCAATTTATATACACTTATTGGGATTTTTTTTCCCCAAAAGCACTTAGTAAAATACATTTTAGCCTAAATTTATAAAGAAATTAATTTTTTTATTTTTCTATTGAATAGGTTTTATAGCAGAAAGTAAAAAGTACTGTTTTTTTGTTTGTTTTTTTTAAATGTTGGTATTGTTTTGTTTATATAATACTAAATAAATAATCCCAGTGGTAATCAAATACCACCAAAAGAAAGCTCTATTTGTCTGAAAAAAAGTGTCAATTTCATTTGGGTACAGTGTTGCATAATTGAGCAATTGCAAGTTAAAGTAGCACAGTGCCAAATAGCAAAAAAATGGCCTGGTCATGAAGGGGTTAAAATCTTCCAGAGCTCAAGTGGTTAATATGCCCCTGTGCATGAAACCTTAACCTCATCTCCATAACACAGCGAGGAGATGCTCTGTAGCAGTTATTAGGATTTCAGTGCAACACAAGAGAAGGCCACAAAAATTTTCAAAAAAATAAAAAATCGGTGAATTTCTGGCAAGAACACCAGGCCCTTTTTTTTCCCATGTCAGCTTTTTATTGCTGTGTTTACTTCGGATTTTTTCTCTTTTCCCGCCAGGAGAAACTTGTCACTGTGACAGCAATGGTTTGTTCTCGTGCGTTTTACTGCCTGCCAAATAGGACATGTGGTTTCATTTACAGCCATGCTGTTTATTGTACAGCCCTGCGTAGCTGCATGCCCTTCTTTAGGTGGGCAGTAAAACCATGGCTCAACTGCTTGCTTTTGCTGGTGTGAACAAGTCCTAAGTGAGGAAAAATATCTCTAACACCCCAGATTGCAGTAAAATCCAAACAGGGGTTCTAATTTTTTGCTGCTCTATCCAAACTAAAAATAAATTTAAAAGCTGCCAAATAGGTAAAGGACCCGAAGACCGGCAAAGGACAGCTCTGGATTGGACAGGTAAGTGTCTTTTTATCAAATGTCAGTTGCTACAGTATTTGTAGATGCTAATTTTCTTTTTTTTTTTAGGGGGGGTCTGTGGACCCGCATTAAAAATGTCCAGTGTGTATGAGACCTTAGGATTTACCTGACATTTAAATCAGAATTGGCTCTTAAACTGGTCATACACAAAGATGTTTTTCTTTCAACACAACAGGCCAAACGAGAAATTCCTAGATTCCAAGCAGCGTAGACAGGTGAAATCTGCTGGCAGCTATTGCATCCTCACAGCTGTACCCACAGCTGTCAAATACTCAAATAGTGACTACAGTTGATTGGCTGCAGTCACTAATTGGCCAACTTTTTTTCTGCCCAGCTCCTTTGACTTCTGAAAGTTTGTGAAGCAGAGTGGTGTTGGGCAGCACCAACCACAGCTTGAATTTTGTCTCATTCCGAGAAATTGGTCAACATTCGAGCAGTGTATAGCCAGATTTAGTTTCCCGTCCCATGACATTTTCCATCTGACAAAGTTAAGATGAATCTCCAACCACACGTGGACATTTTATTTTTCCCCTTACTGGTAAGGTCCCCTTGGCTATTTTTATCGAATATGACTCTCCAGTCCTGTTCTTCCATACACCCATCCAATGATCATTACAGATGAAGTCCTTTTTAGGCATTTCTGTGTGATGGTAAAAGGGAGAGAAGAGGTACATGTGTTGATATGTATTAATGTGTCCTATTGTCAGAAGAGAAGTGTTCAGGGAATTCTGTTTACAGCTGTGATTTCTTAGATATCTTGTTATATTTACTCTTATGACTCACAGACTGCCTCTACATCATAATAATATCCCACGAGTCACAGAGCCACAAAAAGCAGTATGACAGGTGAACACTTAGGATAAGGTGTGCACATTAAAATAGGTATAGCCAAAGCTTTGGCCTATGGATCACAGGAGTGTAGTTCGTTCTGCACTCCTGTGACCCCATTTTCAGCTGATAGTGGGCTGAAGTCCGCTGCTGGCTAACGTTACAGAGCTGGTCCAGGCATTGAAAAGATCCCGACCATATGGTTGAGATCCACCCAAAAGACTGGACCTGGCACCTGGCTCAGCCTCTCAGCAAGCCGCCATGAGCCTGAACCAGCTTCTCCCACCCCCTCCACAGCTCAGCACTCCAGCCCACATGGAAGAAAAATATATTTTAAAAATATTCTTCCCAAATATATTGACATATATTTGAAATACTACAATTTTGGCCATATTTCAATATATTTCAAAATATATTCAAAATATGTATAAATGCTGTATGTTGAAATGCATCTTTATTACAAAATGTATGAAAAATATTTTTAAAAATACATTTTCAAATATACTGTATGTCTTTAAAAATACATTTAATCTGCATTTTTGGAATGCATTTACAAATATATGTAAAAATTACTTTATTTGTTAAAAGAAATCTGAAGAATATATTTAAAAAATATAGATTTTGAAAAATGTTTTTCATACATTTTGTAATATATAAAAAAAACACTATATATATATATATATATATATATATATATATATAATATGGCCAAAATTGTAGTATTTCAGATATATGTCAATATATTTGTGTAGAATATTTTTAAAATATGTTTCAAATATATTTTTCTTCCATGTGGGAGTGAGCACTGGAGGGGCAGAGCAAGAGAGCTGGTGACTGTCAGTCCCGATCAGAGCGGTGGAGGAGAACTGAGCAATCAACAGTGTTTTTTTTTTTAATCCAAACAATCAATAGTGTTCAGTTCTCCGTGCAGAACCGGTAAAGGGACATATGCAGTATTGTATTGTAATAATTTGGTTTTTTTTCAAAAACCCATACTTCTTTTTTAAAGTAGTACTAAAGCCTACATTTTTTTTTACCTTAAAGCATTCTCTGCATTACAGTAAAAAAAACATCCCACTATCTGTCCTAGTCCCCTCTATCTATAAATATGTACCTGGCTCAATGTCACCGTTCCATAGCTGTTTTGGTTCCAGAACGGCTTACTTCACTTCCTGTTTTCACAAGAGAAATTAATAGGGAAGCCATAGGTTCTTGCCACTGTCTGTCACAAGTCTGTGAAGAGGGGGAGGGAGCGGCAGCGTGGTTTATCAACACTAAGTGTGTCTATTGAAACACAGCTCAGCTCAGGATCCAATGGGATCACACACGTGTGGACGACAACTTAGCACCCAGCTTGCTACAGGAGACACCCAAAGGAGAGAGGAGCCAACATTGCCGGTGGGAACTGCCAGAAGATGAAAGTGAACGTTCCATGCAATAGATACAGCAGGCAAGTACAACCTTTTTTATTTATTTTTGGTTTTTCCTTCTGTAAAAACCACATCTATTTAAATCAGCACATCCAGGCCTAGGTAGCTGAAGTTATATGCAAATCTTGACTTTTCCTGGAAATCTCCTTCATGATCCAGCAGTCTCTAAGTTCCTGAGGTAATCAAGACTGATGTGAAATCCATAGCCCTGTACTGGGTGTGAGAACACAGAGGGACAGTCCACCACCAGAGAATGGGGGAGCGCGATCTCCTGTGCGAATGGAGGATCAGGTAAGTTAAAGTCTAAAAACTCTCCACCTAGACTAAATGAGCAGTTAACCCCCTAAAGTGCAGGCGCAGCCCCACTGCAAGGGATAATTTTATGTTTCCCAGAGTTGAGCTTTAGGTCTCACATTAACTAGTGCATGACATTTAACAAAAAATTGGTGGCCACACTGGATGATAGGCTATCCAAATTTCACAACCCTGGATTACATCACACTTACCAGTAGACTTCAGCAGGCCCTTGTTATACAGAACCCATTCTAATGAGCACTGGTTACTCCTTCCCTTTCCTACTACAGCCTCTGACCCCCACTCCCCCTCCTCCAATTACCCTTACTTGGCCTCCCCTCCCCCCAATCTCTTCACTGATCTTTCCTGAGTACTATTCCTTTTCTGTTAGCTGATCACCTACCATTTTTGTTTAAAAGTCAGCAGCTACAAATGCTGTAGCTACTGACTTTTAAAAATAAGGTACCGGCTGAAGATCCAGTTCTGTCTTCCTGCAGCTTTTTACCACTGATGCCGCCATTTTGAAGAACCACAGACAGCTTTCTGCTGTGCATGCGTGAGGTCGTGCAGTGCTGTGGCACTGGTCCTGCAGTCTCCTTTGATGTACAACATGCCCCAGGAGGCTATGGATAGGGATAGTGAGTGTGGGTAGGGGGCCTGCCCAAAGCCTAGGCAAAAATTAAGGAAATGGGAACAGATATCTATCAAACATGGGTATCCGTTCCCCAGAAAAAAAAAAAAAAAACACATTAA
The DNA here is from genome assembly GCF_062004578.1 of Staurois parvus. Classification (NCBI taxonomy): domain Eukaryota; kingdom Metazoa; phylum Chordata; class Amphibia; order Anura; family Ranidae; genus Staurois; species Staurois parvus. The sequence continues at coordinate 24,400,202 of NW_028317951.1, read as the reverse complement.
AAGTGTTACGGCTTTGGGTCGGAAGTTGAATAGGCAGCAGTTTCACTTTTGAGCGAGTGTCCACTTTAAGTAATCCTGTCCCTAACTTCAGTTTCGGGATGAAATAGTCCTGGAATTTATTTCTAATGCACATTCTGAATGGTGTAATAGATTTATAACTTGCCTTAATTTGCTGAATAATAGTCTTGTGTCGCTTTCTATATGTAATGTTATTGCAAGTGCAGGATAAAGATTATGCCCGCTCTGTTCTAATGTTTTCTTACCTGTTCAATATTGAAAACTCAACAAAAAACTACTGAAATGTGAACATTTAAGGTTAGTTCCATCCCCACCTATGACCCACCACTGGTCATTTATTCTGATGAGCAGCACTGCTGACCAATAGGGAAGCAGGAGAAGGAAGGGTTTATTCTAGATGGTTTAGGGCAGGGGTGGGCAACTGTGGCCCTCCAGCTGTTGGAGAACTACAAGTCCCATCATGCCTCTGCCTTTGCGAGTCATGCTTGTAACTGTCAGTTTTGCAATGCCTCATGGGACTTGTAGTTCTACAACAGCTGGAGGGCCACAGTTGCCCAGCCCTGGTTTAGGGCCATACACTCGCAACAGATGAGTCTGTGTCATGGGAACCACAAGTGGATGTTATTAGCCACGGGCAGCAAGTTTGTACAAATCCATGACAGTTGGCAGCAGCTATTTGCATGTAATCACACATCAAGCAAATACATGCAGATAGTAATCCAGGACATAGACAGTTCATATCCTGCGCTGCTCATCTGTTTAACTGCATGAAATTGCTTGATGTGCGATTATGGGCAACACAGCCCTGGACACCTGTAAGCCCGTCATTGATTTGTACAGGCTTGCTGGCGACAGCTAATGGCATCTACCCCATGGCACAGTTATGCTCTTTCTTGCTATACTGCCCTACACAGCTGTGTGAATGAGCCCTTATAGGAAAGGTTAGATTTCTACATAAAGCTATCTTGCTATACCTCTGGATCCACTGATGGCTCTGGCATGCCGCTATATAAGATATCCTGGTAAACAAAGCAACAAACTTCCAGAGGCACAGTAACCAGGCTTGTATTGGAACAAACCAACAGCTGCTTAGAAACCCTGACACAGCCAGTTGTGCAATCCAACTTGCGCGGACAGAACGGACTTACAAGCCGGTGGCTACTTGTACTGTATTTAAGGGGCACGTAGAAATTTAACTGCACACTGGCAAGTATGCACACCTTAATGCATTACTAAACCCAGGATCCTGCATTCAATAGATCTAGTCTCCCACAGTACACAGAACATGGAAATGCAATTATTTTATTAAATACAAACTGCTAAATATCTTTTCTCATCAGCAGTTAGAGCAGTCTTGTGACTTCTATCAGTGTCCAGCAGAGCACTGGTTAAAGCTTGTAGGAGGAGTTTTCATTCATCTCTGATTGTCCTATGAGGCTGCATAACCCCTGACACCCTGTAGCGCTTATTGGCCCTGTGCTCATCACATGCACTCTCCCAAGAAAAAATACTCTAGCAATACACACCAAACTGAGCATGTGCAGCTTGCCCCCAAGGCTCTGTTCTATCAGCAGATGGATGGGGGACAGTAGAAGGGAAAGATCAGAGAGGAGAGGATCAAACATCCTTTTTAGACAATGTGGATGATTAACCCCTGAGGTTCCACCGTGAGTATAACAAGCATGCTTTGCTGCATACACAGACTGATTTTACTGTTGTGGGTTTAATAACACTTTAAAGGAGAAGTTCATGTTACACCCATACTCAGGGTGCAACATGTAACATGTCACGAAAGGACCGGCCTCATGTCACAATTTAAAAAACATGCCAAGCAGGGCTCCCCTGTCATTCAAGCTTTGCAATCACTTTCTGCCTTACCAGTGGACTATGAAAGCCTGAGGTCTGCCTTGTGCCTTGCTGGCCAACAGCACTCCCAGTGCAAGGGCTAGATTACTGAATACGGATACAAATCTAGACTGCAGGTAGTTATACTAGTAGAATTTAAAATGAAATGTAAAATAATGTAGAGAGACAAAAGAAAAAAAAAAAAGATGTAGAGATTGTCCACTCTAAGGCCACAGATGGATAGAATTTCAAACAAAAATTCTTAGGAAAACTTGTACAAAAATTCTCAGAACATTTGTTTCCTGTTTGAAAGATTGTGTTTGCTTTTAATATTTGATTTGATGTTATTATTTTATTTATTACAGGTATTTATATAGCACCATCCATTTACGCAGCCAGCGCTTTACATATATAATGTACATTCACATCAGTCCCTAACCCTCAAGGGGCGTACAATCTAAGGTCCCTAACTTACATTCATATACATACTAGGGACAATTTAGACAGGAGCCAATTAACCTACCAGCATGTCTTTGGAGTGTGGGAGGAAATCGGAGTACCCTAAGGAAACCCACGCAGGCACAGGGAGAACATGCAAACTCCAGGCAGGTGGTGCCATGGCTGGAATTTGAACCAACGACCCTAATACTGCCAGGCGGAAGTGCTAACCATTTAGCCACTGTGATTTTGAAATGAACAGACTTTGCCAAACATAGACCATTAGAACTTCATTCATTCAAGAAAGATTTTCCATCCAGTTTCTTCAATTTGTCTTGTCACTGCAGTCAAAAACGAACGTCGATTTGACCCCTACTAATGATTAGAAAAACGAATAAACTTTCTTAGAACCTTCTTTTCCCAAGAATATTCATTCAAAATTCTACCCATACATGGCCAGCTTAAAGCCAGTCATATATGGATCGAAATTTGACCGGTTCAGCAAGATTTGTTCCATGGGCAGGCTGATTTTTACATGCAATTACTGCCGGCAGCTATAGCTGCTAGGAGAAATCATTGTGTCCTGCAGAACGGGAAGGCTCCCCGTGCCCCTCTTCCCCACTGGCAGTATACAATAGCACTGCGGGATGCAGGAAAGAAAAGTCAAGTCATCTATGGGTTGCTTAAGAGGCAATGTCCCACTTGCGATCCTGTCACCGGCAATTGCTATACAGGGCAGAAGATGGAGGAGTGTTTTTCTTGCTGAGAGATTCTTGGTGTTTCCGTCAGGGTTCACCAACACCAGTGCACTGTGTTAATATGTTACATACGTTGCTGTGCTGCAAAGCCATTGATTTCAAATAGCCCCCAACGTCTTTGCACTGAAGTGCACAGCAATATGTGGTAATCTATGAACGTTACATAGTTAGTCTGGCTGAAAAGAAAAAAAAAAAAAGGACAAAAGTCCATCCAGTTCAACCATAAAAATAAAAAAAGTTATAATCCTACACCCACAGTTGATCCAGAGGAAGGCAAAAAAACCAGCAAAGCATGATCCCCCGAGAGGCAATCTGATATTCCCTGGATCAACTTTACCTATAAATGTTAGTATCCAATTATATTCTGTGTATCTAAGAAAGAATCCAGGCCTTTTTAAAGCAATGCACTGTGCTGGCCAGAACCAACTCTTGAGAGAGTCTTTTCCACATTTTCACAGCTCTTACTGTGAAGAAACCTTTCCGTGTTTGGAGATTAAATTTCTTTCCCTCCAGACATAAAGACTGCCCCCTTGTCCTCTGTGATGACCTCAGGGTGAATAGCTCTACACCGAGTTCACTATATCAACCACTGATGTATTCATACATGTTGATCATATCCCCCCTTAATCTCCTCTTCTCAAGAAAGAATAAATTCAGTTCCTCTAATCTTTCCTCATAGCTGAGCTCCTCCATGCCACTTATCAGTTTGGTTGCCCTTCTCTGTACTTTCTCCAGTTCCCCAATGTTCTTTTTGTGAATTGGTGCCCAAAACTGAACTGCATATTCCAGATGAGGTATTACTAATGTGCAGAGGTGTGCTAGTAAAAATGCTGCCAGCTCAATTTTTAGTCCTTGCACTGCATTATTCAGCTCATTCAAATGCATATACAGCAACTAGCCACTCTGCTATAAATGAGCCATGGAGTAACGTCTTGATCCTCGGGCCGGTCAAGTACTGACAATGCAGAAACAGGAGTTACCCTTTCTAGCAATCCTGTGGCTGGTGTGCAATTGTCCTAAGAGCCCTTTGGGTTTAGTAACCTAGGCAATATGGGTTTTCCCCTACCTTTTTTTTTACCTAATCCCTTTTATTTTATTCTACGACATAGCCCTCTCCCATTACAAGACCGTGTCTAGACCTATTTGACCATTCTTTTACTGTCAGGGCCCTCCTGGTTTCATCTTGTAAACAGTAGAGTTTGCATATATGCTTTACTATCCATATTTTCATGTCTGGGGCCCTCACAGGATTTGCAGGGTCCTCAGTAAGATTACACTGTTACATGTACTATTTGATTTTTTTGAAAAAAAAAAAAAAAAAATGGAAAAGGCTAAAGCTGGGTATAGACTAGCAGAAATTTGAAAGAAAATTCTTTGGAAAATTTGTGTTAAAATTCTCAGAACATTCAAAAGTCGTTCCAAAAGTAAATCTTGCTTGTTTGTAGGTGACCAAATACTTATTTTCCACCATAATTTGCAAATAAATTCCTTCCAAATCAGCCAATGTGATTGTCTGGATTTTGTTTTTCATTTTGTCTCTCATAGTTGAGGTCTACCTATGATGCCAATTACAGGCCTCTCTCATCTTTTTAAGTGGGAGAACTTGCACAATTGGTGGCTGACTAAATACTTTTTTGCCCCACTGTATGTGGTTTTTGTTTGGTAGAATCTGTCCATATGCTCCCTTTATAAACCACTTACCATGCTGAAAGCGAATCCCTGTACGCTTCCAGCACAGTAGCTGATAGCAGGGATGTTGAATTTATATCGCCTGACAACAGGACATGTAGTTTCGGGCGCTGGGCAGGTAGTTTTTTCCAGCCTTTAGCCCTGCTGCGGCCAAGCAGAAGGGCTCAGCTGTCAGTTGGAAGCATTCGGGCGGCAGTGCTGCCGCCGATTGCTTCCACACAGTGCCAGCCTCTCTCATGTCTCTCATAGTTGAGGTCTACCTATGATGCCAATTACAGGCCTCTCTCATCTTTTTGAGTGGGAGAACTTGCACAATTGGTGGCTGACTAAATACTTTTTTGCCCCACTGTATACTGTAAGGCAGGCAATAGACGCATCTAAAACCAAAAATGACTCATAAGATTGTGCTAGATGTTTTGGGTTTTTTTTTTTAGAAAAACACAGCATGTTGGATCAGGCACTTTCAATTGCAGCACAATCATGTCGCAGCTAACACACTCATGATGCGAAAAAAGAACAATTCGACAATTGACAAGAATTTCATTTGGTTTTCGACTGCTTTAGAAACTCATACATTTTAGAAAAAATATTCATCCTGCTGCTTCAAGTTTTCTTGTCACTGCGGTCGAAATCAAACATCAATATAACCCCGCTATTGATTAGAAAAGCGAGAAAACACTCTTACAACGAAAAATGTCAAACAAAGATCTACTAGTGTTTGGCAAGTTTACCAAAAGAAAGGAATCTGCTGTCATTTTTTAGATGTACCAACTATCTGGCTTCCAGGTTTTCATAAGCTGCATTGGGACCAGTTTTGATCATGTGAACTGATATTTTGTTTTCATATGAATGGTTATTTAATCATATCCCTGGACTATTCTGATCAGATATTGGCTGTATAAGTCCACACATCCTCGTAACAGGTCTGAATTTAGTAACCATTTAGTCCCTATAGGCAGTAGTGTATTTAGATTATGTGCTGCCCTAGGCAGCACAAAAAATTTGTGCCCCCCCCCCCCCCCCCAATGAGAGAGGGAGACAGTTAAATAAGTGTGTGTATGTATATATGATTTTCCCTCTCTCTTCCCTCTCCCTTTCTCCCTCTCTCTCTTCCCTCTTCCCCACTCCCCCTCTTCCCTTCTCACTCTCTCCCCCTCTTCCCTCTCCCTTTCTCCCACTCTTCCCTTCTCACTCTCTCCCCCTCTTCCCTTCTCCCCCTCTTCCCTCTCCCTTTCTTTCTCCGTCCCTCTCTTTCTCCCTCTCTCTTTCCTCTCTCCCCCCCTTCCTCAGATGGTATGGGACCACACACACACCCACCCCCCCCTCTCCAAGGGCTGCTGATCTCTGGGCAGCAGGAAGGGGGGGGGGTGAGGTGTGTGCAGTCCCATACGATTTCTCAGTGATCAGTGTCAGTGTAATGTACTGGATGGATAACAGGAGGGAGAGCACACAGAAGACAACACAGCTCACCTCCTCCGGGCTCTTTAATTTCCAACACTTCTCCTCTCCTGCTCCAAGCTGTCCCCTGGTCCTGGCTCGCTAGCTGCTGGAGGGAGAGGTACATGACCATCGCTCTGCAACTGCCATCCCCCAAGCCCCACCACATCGATCTTCCGGCTTTCCGCCACTGCTCAAGAGGTCCCTTCTTCCTGGGGGGGGGAGGGGGGGGGGCGGTGCCACCCCCTAAAAATTGCCGCCCTAGGCAAACGCCTTGTTTCCCTCGCGGTAGATATGCCCCTGCCTATAGGGGAACTTGAGCAGATAAAGTTATGCAGGCCTCAGACTCTTGATTCTCAGCTGAAATCTGCATTGTAAAGGCCTGGAACAGGACAGCAAGTCAAGTACAGATATCCAAAAATGTCTTCATTACTATAACTTTATGGAGAAGAATTTCCGTTTTAGTGAACTGTATGACCAACATTAGCTCACTATACAAATTAAAGTGGAACTAAACTCTCTCAATCAACATTAACCCCTTCATGCTGACATCTAGATGCTGGGAGGCAGGAATTCGGGTCATGTGACCGCTGTGATTGGCTGTCACAGCGGTGACACGATTGGAAATCTCCCAATGGCAAGTATGCATCGGGTGCTTACTGATCCCCACTGGCTACTGTGCTTTGAGCACGCTCTCAGTACAGTAAGTTGTTCACACAAGGCCACATATATGCGGCCGCTTGGCATTAAGGTGACGCAAAGTGGTTAACGATTGTTAATCCTTATGCTGCTAGCACTGGTAAATACTATAGACAGGACATTTACATGTTTTAAACTTTTTTTTTTAAATATCTCTTCAGTTACTTCCTGATTTCTTGCCTTGTCATACATCCTAATAGTCTTAATGGGCATTTTTTTTCATTTAAATGGATGCAAAATAAAAACACACTGAACTGTATTTGGCATATACCAGCCCAAAAGGTTGACATCGATTTCTGCCCTTCATTACAAATGTATTTCCTGGAATTCACAAAACGTTATGCAGATATTCTTTAGAATTCTGTCACGCAAAAGATTCAGGAACCAGTTGGAAACAAGCAAATGAATTTGTTTTATGGAGGTTGAACACTCTGCTATCAGTGCAGCTCAGCAACACTCCCAATGCTCCCTGGCTGGCCACTGTGCCTGTCACACAGACGGGCGCAATGGCTCAAGAGTTTTGCGCACGCAAACATGCTCCATATCCTGCTCTTTAATACACAATACACAGCTGCACTATGAACACTGGCCTGTCTCTGTATGTTAACTTAAAGTGAAGGCGAGGTCTCTTGCTGGCTTCTTCTACCTGGGTGCCGGTCATCGGTCTTTATTAGGCTCCATTCACATCTGAGTGTAGCATTTTTTGTGCATATTTTATCGTGATTTTTGCACGTTTTCATACAGCGTTTTTAGCAGTTTTTGAACTCTGGCATTTTTTTTTAATAGAGAAAAATGATATCTGTGGCATCATTTGTTGCTAGGCTTTTCTGCTTCAGCTTTTCCATCTTATTTCTTTTTTTATTATTATTAATTTATTATTTTATTACGATTAATGTATTTTGTTATTTATCATCTTTTGTTAGGGTGATAATCATAATAATAAATGAATAAATGTTAAATACACAAGTAAATAAAAATAATCATAAATATTATGTAATAATAATTAACCCCTAACCTTAACCCCCTAACCTTCAAACAATATATTAAACAAATTATTATTATTATCAATAATAATAAATTAATTTTAAATACACAAATAATCATAAATATATACCCGTATTACTAAATTAATAATAATAATTAACCCATAACCTTAACCCCCTAAAAACTAAAAAGAAGTTGCAATAATTTTATTATTATTAATTTATTTTTTTATATTTTATTAACCATCTTATTTCTCATGATTTTTTATTTATATGTGTATCTCTTTGATATATTTTACATTAATTTAATCATATATAACTATTTTTTTAAACATTTTAATTTGAGCAGAAAATCGTTTTAAATACAAAAGCACGCAAAAAGTTCCAATCGCGCAATTCTATTCTTTTCTATGAGAAAAAAAAACACGCCAAAAACTTGTAAATCTGCCCAATTTGAGCTACAAAAGTAGCTCCAAAACATTTTTGAGCTTCAGTCAACATGGAGTGGAGATGTGAACCATCTCCATAGAGCAGGGGTAGGCAACCTCAGGCTCTCCAGCTGTTGCAGGACTACAAGTTCCATCATTCCTCTGCAAGTCATAGCTGTAACTGTCAATTTTGCAATGTCTATGGGAAATGTAGTTCCAGAACAGCTAGAGAGCCGCATGTTGCCTACCCCTGCCATAGAGTAATATGGATTTTTTTTTTCCCACTGACCGTTTTGGAGCGTTGAGCTACAAAACATTCAGATGTCAATGGGGCCTTAGCAAGCACTTTCACAACACATTGAAATTCAGCCTGTTCGGCAAGGACCGACTGAGTTTTGACAGTGTATGACCGTCCCTGTTCAACAGAAGTTTAACATTAGATCAACTTTTGTCAAAGACATGTTGGTATATTTTCCTCGATAAGCGGCTGCAGCCACTGATCAGTGTACTCTGACAGCAGGGGGTATCACTGTCAGAAATCAATGTCTCGGGAGGGGAATTTCTCCATCCAGCTCTTTGTGTGAATGGAGGAATCTGCTAGCTTTTTTTCGAACCTAACTATATGACCAGCTTTAGAATTGGTCATTATAACTTCCACTTTCCTTGTCCAAAGCGTGGCGGTAATTCTTTCTGAATCAGTTGCAGCTATAGCGACACCTTGTAAAAATGGCGCAAAGAAGAACTACCTGAATTTATCGCACGGGTCGAATTGTTAATAGCACGGTCACAAGGAATTAATGAAATAAGCGCAGGACTTTCCAAAGCGAATATACCACCAGAAAAGTGTTGTAAACACTTTATCGATGTGATATGTTTGATAACTATTTACTTGACAATGTAAAATTCATGCAATTGTTTATTATAAATAATAAGTACTTCAGGAAAAACATTTAAGCACTTTAAAAAAAAAAAAAAAGTATATTAAGACTTCAAAAATGGACTGATTTTCTCACAACTGCCCCTGAGATTTTCCCTGTACATAACCAGATCATTCAGTATTTTGCGTCGTGATAAGTAAATGAGGTTAAATGGTCATTCAGGGTGGGCCCAACCTACAGACCTCTCGAAATTGTTGGCTTTTCACTGGGTGGGTAAACTGCTGCTTGACACTTGAGACCTGAAGAGTGGGGATAAAAATAACTACTGCAGCATGCGTGATGAACGCCAGACAGCTGAGTCACTTTTAAAATGGACTTGGGATGTAAAATGCAGGACACATATTAAAAAATACACCAGCTAATTTGGAATGGTGTGACCTATTATAGAATGTCATTGGTTATGTGGTTTTATAATATTTCAATGTCAGGTTTTCTAGGATCACTCAATAAACTGTTAATGCAGAGGCCAGTAACTAAACCAGGAATGAGGAGGCGCTTGCTGGGAAAATCGTCTGAAGAACTTGGAGGAAACTTCAGCAAATCTATTACAGATTGACTTCACATTTTTTTTATCTGGCTCTATGCTGTTCTGCCTTGGATTGCAGTTCCCTTTATTTCCACCGAATAAAAACAAGATCTTTTGATATCCCTGGTACATAAACTAACAGAAAATAGGGCCACAGTGGTAAGGGCCCATTGACATTCTTGCGTTGCATTAAAGGGGAGATTCGCTCACTCAATCAACATTGACTATTTTTAATTATTATGCTGCTAGCATTAATGAATAGATAGGAAAGTATATTATATTTACTTGGGTTAAACTTTTTTTTTTTACATTTCTTCAGCAACTTCCTGTTTTTTTGCCTAGGCAATACATCTCAGGAGTCTTCAGGATGGAAGTACGGGTTTTCTCAGCTAAGCACACCCTCTTGCACGTAAGCCTGAACTAAGGGCTGATGGTAGTCAATGCTACATGGATCATCTGCCCTTACTCTAGATGGCCATGGACAGAAATGCTAGAGGGGGTGGTTTTCAAAGTTATTTCTCAGCAAAATAAAGCATGGAGACACGGATGGATGGTTGAGTTGGCTTTGAATATTAAAAATGAATTAAAGTGATATTAAAGTCTTGTGTTTGAAAAAAAAATAAACAAATGTCATACTAACCTGTGCAGTGGTTTTGTATAGAGTAGCCCAGATCTTCCTCTTCTTGGGTCTCACACCGGCACTCCCAGTCCCTCCCTCCTGTCGGGTGCTCCCACAGCAAGCAGGTCGCTATTGGGGCACCCGAGCAGATGCGCTCCCAATCCGCGGCTCTGCATGTCCATTCACCAACACAGCCACAGCTCGGCCCTGCACCTCCCTCTCCTGATTGGCTCACTGGCTGTGACTGACAGCAGGGGGAGCCAATGGCTTCAGGGGAGCCAATCAGGAGTGAGAGTCCTTGGAGAACCCAAGCTCTCGTGGACATCGCTGGATCGCAATGAGGCTCAGGTAAGTGTTGGGGGGGGGGGGCTGCTGCACAATCTCTGAAAAATAAACCCCAGATTTGTGTGCCTCTATAATTCAAGCCATATATAGGGTGAGGTTGGTATCCTACTTTACCAACACTACAATCTTTGTCCATTGCCTCAATAAGAGAGGACTATACTCATGGCAAGTGTACTCAACAATTTGCTCATTGTACGACTATCTGGAGGTGTTCCCACTCCATGGATAAATGGCACTTTCCCAAACAAGGTTTGAGGCTTCACCTTGTGGGGGGCAAATATAACCTGCTGGGGTGGGTGATATTTTTTTCAAATATTAAACTGGGGTGCTGGAAACTCTAACAGAATCACGGCCAAAGTAAAATCATCATACACACTCTTCGTCTGTCCCATATACAATCTGAAGTGCAGCCCTTGAGCCCAACCATAAGCTTTTTGACAATACAGTAACAGCTGAGGCCTTAACAATAAAACCTGATATGCAGTTAACAGACTTAAATAAAAAAATCATTAAAAAATTATCTATTTGTTGTGCCCATACAACAAAAGACTACAACAGGCCCATACTAATGTGCTATCAGATAGATGGTAAATACTAGGTCCACAACTCAGGACTACAATGAGAACTGTTTTCCTCAAGTTGTCCAAGTTGGAGATACGAGTTCAGAGGACATCCACATGTTATTTACCAATCACAACCTCGAATTTACTTCCTATCCAATAGCCAGTGAAAGACTGCATTCTTCTAGACACTTCACAATGACTATTTTAAGTGCAGAGAAATGTTCCACTAGCAAGTTCAACTACACATAAAGTTCTAAAGTAGAACTATAGGCAAAACTTTTTTTTTCTTTTTGAACTCTGGAGTAAGGGAGGGTTATAACCCCTGTCAGATTTGTTGACATCTGTGTTCCGTTGGGGAGATTTACCTTAACTTCCTGTTCCATAGCTAAAACAGGAAGCGGGAGGAAATCCCTGCAAATTAAGGGAATACCTTGGGATCCCCAGGTCACCAGAACTAGTGTCCCCATTGGAAGTTTTCCCCTCTATAATTTTTTTGGGGATAACCCAAAGTTTGGGGTTTGATTTTACTTTCATTCTCAATTACAACAGTAAACAGGACAAATAGAGAGGGTGAACCTCCCTAACTGTAGTTTTGCCTTTAGTTAGTTATATTTTAATTCTTTACATAACCCAAAGCTTCCGAATCCTGGGTTGCAACTCCAGTGGAGGACCACCGAAAGAGTTTTCATGTTGTGTATTTTGTCCCTCTGTTGGTGTTACAAGGAAAGATTGCCTCAGAGCACACGGAATGTAGGAAATTGTTCTCATTTATCCATTAGTAATGGGCGTCGCAGATCACAACACCAAAAAGGATTCATGGGAACAAATCATCACATTTATTGTAATAGAGGGGGGGCAGCCAATAATTGAAAACAGGACAGTCCCCCTCATAACACAGCAGTCTCCCAATTAACATGGCCATCTCTCTCATAACAGGGATATCAGGACAGTCTTCCTCAAAGAGGACAGTCTCCCACCTAACATGACCATCTCTCTCATAACAGGGATATCAGGACAGTGTCCCACATAACATGACCATCTCTCTCATAACAGGGATATCAGGACAGTCTTCCTCATAACAGGACAGTCTCCCACCTAACATGACCATCTCTCTCATAACGGAGATATCTGGACAGTCTCCCACATAACATGACCATCTCTCTCATAGCAAGGATATCAGGACAGTCTCCCACATAGCATGACCATCTCTCTCATAACAGGGATATCAGGACAGTCTCCCACCTAACATGACCATTTCTCTCATAACGGGGATATCAGGACAGTCTCCCACATAACATGACCATTTCTCTCATAACGGGGATATCAGGACAGTCTCCCACATAACATGACCATCTCTCTCATAACGGGGATATCAGGACAGTCTCCCACCTAACATGACCATCTCTCTCATAGCGGGGATATCAAGACAGTCTCCCACATAGCATGACCATCTCTCTCATAACAGGGATATCAGGACAGTCTCCCACCTAACATGACCATTTCTCTCATAACGGGGATATCAGGACAGTCTCCCACCTAACATGACCATTTCTCTCATAACGGGGATATCAGGACAGTCTCCCACATAACATGACCATCTCTCTCATAACGGGGATATCAGGACAGTCTCCCACCTAACATGACCATCTCTCTCATAGCGGGGATATCAAGACAGTCTCCCACATAGCATGACCATCTCTCTCATAACGGGGATATCAGGACAGTCTCCCACCTAACATGACCATCTCTCTTATAACGGGGATATCAGGACAGTCTCCCACATAACAGGGATATCAGAACAGTCTCCCTCATAGCATGACCATCTCTTTCATAACAGGGATATCAGGACACTCTCCCTCATAGCAGGACAGTCTCCCACATAACATGACCATCTCTCTCACCTTATGTGGAGTTTATGTGACAAGTGAAGGAAAACATCCCTAACAAGATCCAAAGGGCGAAAAAACTTGACAGTGGTTCTAAGTCTTCCTTACGTTATCCAAAATTAGAAAAGAAGATGTTTGGGCTAATGCTAGCCATACACTAGTCGAAAAATCATTTGAATAGGTTTTGTTTCTGAGTCACATACACACAGTACCAAGAGTTTGATTTTTAACAGGATGAGAAACATCATAACCTTTCAATTTCTTGTCCATTCAGCAGAAGTTTTCCAAACCTTTCCTTCAATTTTTTTTGGCTCAAAAACATCACTACAGATTTTCAATTTGTGCACATTTACTGGATGAAAAAGAACAAACTGTCCAAATGACAGATTTTCAAAGGATGTTTTGTCTAGTGTATGGCCACCATTAGTTTAGATAATAAATTAATTTTTAGAATAAAGCTTACCTGTAGGTAAAATGAATATCTCCCAAACGTGGACCATTTAGGAGATTTTCCAGCTAGCAGCAGGCAGTGACATCACCAGCACATGCGTTCTGAAGGAAAGGCATACCCGTGCTGTTCCTTCAGAGCTCTGTGTTGTGCGCAGGAGTGACATCATCGTGGCTCAGCCAATCAAACAGCCTGAGACAGCGAACCTGGAGGAAGACCGGGTGAACATGGAATCCCTGTCAGAGGTGACAGGGCACCGCTGGAGCGACCTCTTCTAAAGGGAAGTCTGACATAATGTGATAGTATGCAGCACATACTAGCGCATTATGGCTTAAACCTGCAGGGGGATCCTTTTTTTTTCTCTCTCGTTAACTTTGCTACCATTTTAAGTGTGCAGTGAACAAATACATATATGATAGAAAACAGGTATCACATCCTGATGCATTTTATGACATTACATATACCGTCAAAGAAAAAAAAAAACAAACCACTGCTTATAACAGGTTTTCTTTTTTTGCAGATCTATTAGGCCTCGTTCACACCTGAGAGCAATGCCGCCCAAATGTGAATATATGTGCATCCGCTCCACCCGCACAGAGGAATGCTGACCTGTGGGTGGGTGCCATTAGTTCTAATTGCACGCCGCCCGCACTGGAAAACGCAACTGTACTGGGAACTGAGGTTCCCGTGTGGGCTGCGTTTTCAGACGTGCAGGGACTTCTTCTCTGCGTGTCACAGGACACGGGAGTCCATTCAAATGAATGGGTTCTCGTGTCCGCGCAAAACGCAGCCCGCACGGCCGCATATATGTGAACCAGGGCTTATAGCCAATGTGCCTGTGCACATAGAAGCATTTATCTCTGCAGCATAGAGTGGCAGTTAGTGACATAAAATGCTGCCTTCTAGAGGAGTACTTTTGTGTAATATACTTGTATTTGCATGTAAACATGTATAGACTCATATACATGCATACACACATACATCTATTCTAGTTGTTAAAAAAAGGAATTCTTACATTCTAAGGCCTCATTCATATTTGTGGTTCAGGCCCTCAGCGAATTCCTGCGACTGGAATCACAGGTGCTTGTAAACAGCTGTTCCCAGGAAGCTTGTCTGCGTCCAGGACCTTTCATCCATCCCTAGCCGCAAAATGCGCAGACAAACGTGGACAGCCACAGCTCCAATTAGCCTGTCATTGCTTTGTACAGGCTTCCCAGCCACAGATACTTGTGACCATCTGTAATTCCAGACTCAAGAAGCTATTGGGGGCCCTAATCCTAGGTGTGTTTGAGGCCTAAATGTTGTAAGCACATTTACGTGCATAAATGCGAGTACTTTAATCACCATTACATGTGTTCTGGCAGCAATATCCTGCTTAAATACAAGTATCTTTAATATGGCTGTATGCATGAGCTTTAAATTATTATTATTATACAGTATTTATATAGCGCTAAAATGTTTGCTCAGCGCTGTACATTATAGTGGGGGACAGTACATGAGACAAGACAGTAACAAAATTATACACGAGGGGTTCGAGGGCCCTGCTCTTTCGATCTTACATTCTAGGAGGGAGGGGATAGTGGTACAGGAGAAAGTGGCTGTGGGGGATGGAGTGGTAGGAGGAGTGGAGGAGATCAGCTGTTAGGTGAGGTTGGGGTAGGCTTCCCCGAAGAGATGGGTTTTCAGGGTGCGCCTAAAGGTGAGGAGGGTAGGTGACAGTCTGATGGATTGGGGTAGTGAGTTCCAGAGGATGGGGGAAGTCCTGGAGAAGTCCTGCAGTCGGGGGTGGGAGGTGGAGACCAGGAAGCTAGAAAGTAGGTGGTCTTGTGAGGAGCGAAGTTTACGGGTAGGGTGGTATTTGGGTATCAGGTCAGTGAGGTAGTTTGGGGCAGTGTTATGAATGGCTTTGTATGTCAGTCTTAGTAGTTTGAATTTAATGCGTTGGGCAATCGGGAGCCAGTGAAGGGAATGACAGAGGGGGGTGGCAGAAGCAGAGCGGTTGGTAAGGTGGATGAATCTGGCCGCTGAGTTCAGGATAGGCTGAAGCGGGGATAGTCTGTGATGAGGTAGACCGGTGAGAAGGGAGTTGCAGTAGTCCAGACGTGAGATAATAAGGGAGTGAAAGAGTTGTTTAGTAGTGCCTGGGGTTAGGAACGTACGTATTTTGGAGATGTTGCGGAGGTGGAGCCTGCATGAGTTTGCTAACGATTGTACATGGGGTTGGAAGGACAGGTTTGAGTCTAGAGTGACACCTAGGACTTTGGCTTGCAGGGTGGGACTGATGGTGGCGTTGTTGGTCGTGATGGAGATGGTGGGGGGGGTGCGGGCTGGAGGGGAAATTAGGAGCACGGTTTTAGAAAGGTTAAGTTTGAGGAAATGGAGTGACATCCAGTCTGATATGTCGTTCAGTAGGTGGGTGATACGAGCGGACACTGAAGGGGTGAGGCGAGGCATGGAGAGGTAAATTTGCATGTCATCGGCGTAGAGGTGATAGTTGAAGCCGTGGGAGTGTATCAGTTTGCCGAGGGAGGAGGTGTAGATGGAGAAGAGAAGGGGCCCGAGGACCGAGCCTTGGGGGACCCCAACAGAGAAGGGGAGAGGGGGGGAGGTGGTAGCGTTATAGGTAACGCTGAAGCAGCGTTGGGATAGATAGGAGGAGAGCCAGGAGAGAGCAGAGTCTCTGATGCCGAGGGAGTGTAGTTTATTAAGGAGAAGGGGGTGGTCAACTGTGTCGAAGGCCGCGGAAAGGTCGAGGAATAAGAGGACTGAGTAGTGGCCATTAGCTTTGGCGGTTAGCAGGTCATTAGTGATTTTGAGTAGGGCGGTTTCAGTGGAGTGTAGGGGATGGAAGCCAGACTGTAGTGGATCGAGGATGTTGTTGTCAGTGAGGTGGGCGCTTAGGCGGTTGTAGACTAAGCGCTCAAGGAGCTTGAAAGTAAATGGCAGCAGGGAGATGGGTCTAAGGTTGTTCAGGTCGGTGGGGTCCAGGGAAGGTTTTTTAAGTATGGAGGTGATGTGCGCGTGCTTTAGGGGGGAGGGGAATGCGCCAGTAGAGAGGGAGAGATTGAAGATGTGGGTGAGGGAGCGTAGGATGGAGGAGGAGGGTGACCGGAGTTGTGTGGGGACAGGGTCAAGGTGGCAAGTCGGGATTCTGAGAAGACCTTAGTGACCTCCTCAGTGGCAGCAAGGCTGAAGGAGCGGAGTGTTGGGGAGGTTATAGTGTGCGGGATGTTAGGTGTGGTGGGGGGTAGGGCGGTTGCGAGGTCAAAGGAGGGGAGAGTTGATGGGGTTATAGTGGGAGGGAGGCTAGGTGGGGAGGTAGGTTGAGCATTGGCGATGTTCTTACGGATTGCGTCGATCTTATTTTGGAAGTGATTGGCAATCTCGTGGACGGTGAGTGAGGTACTGGGTGGGGGTGGGGGGGAGAGAGTAGGGAGTTAAAAGTGTAGAAGAGCCGGCGAGGACAAATGGAGAGGGTGTTGAGGGTTACGAAGTAGGCTTGTTTGGCGGCGTGGAGGGAGGAGGTGTAGATGAGGAAGGCGGATTTGTAGAGGGAGAACGCTCGAGGGGATCTGGTTTTGCGGCATAATCGTTACAGCGTGCGACTGCGTCGTTTAAGATTTTTAGTGTGGTCATTCTGCCAGGGTTGAAGCGGTCGGGGTCTAATGCTACGGGTGGTTAGGGGTGCTAAGTAGTCTAAGGCAGCTGATAGTGAGTCGTTTAAATGATGGCCCTCGTAATGTGTGAAGTCTATGTAACTCTAGGACCCCAAGTAGAAGTGGAAGACCAGCACTGGCATACAACAAACGGTATAGGATCCAAACAGGATATGGCACTGGATACATATGACACATGGTATAGGATCTGTACAGAATAAGGGGGTGGATCCCATATAGGACATAGTATAGGAGCTGTGCTGGACATGGCACAGCATCTATACAGGACACAACACAGAATCTGTATGGGACACCACATCGGATCCATATAGGCAACTGCATAGGATCCGTACAGGACATGACATAGCATAGGATCCTGACAATGCATGATAAAGGATCCATAAAGGAGACTGTAAAGGTTCTATACAGGACATGGTATAGGATCAATACAGAACACGGTATAGGATCCATAGAGGACATTGCATAGGAGACACACAGAAAACAGCATAGGCTCCATATAAGACTTGGTATGGTATCCACACAGAACACTGTATAGAATCCTGACAATCCATGGTAAAGGATCCATACAGGAGACAACAACAAGATATGGTATAAGATTCATACACGGCACTGTAGAGGATTCATAGAGGACATGGCATACCATCCATAAAGGCAGGGAACCCATATATGACACTATATCAACCCATACGGAACACTTTATAAAACCCAAACAGAACACTGTGCTGAACCTATACAGGACAGGACACAGGATCCATACAGGGCCTGCATAACACCCATACAGGACATGGTATAGGAACTATAGAGGGCCCAGTATAGGATCCATGCAGGGACACAATATAGGCCACGTTATAGGATTCATACAGGACCTGGTATAGGATTCATCATCTATCCATCAGAATATACCATACAGGACCCACTATAGGATCCATACAGGAAACAATATAGCACACTATTAGATCCATATAGATTACAGTATAGGACCCATAAAGGACACAATATAGGACACTATATCAGATACATACAGAACAAGGTATAGGATCCATACAGAACACAATATAGGACACTATCAGATCCATATAGATTACAGTATAGGACCCATACAGGACACAATATAGGACACTATATCAGATACATACAGAACAAGGTATAGGATCCATATAGGACACTATATCAGATCCATAAAAAACATTGTATAGGATTCATACAGGACACAATATAGGACACTATATCAGATCCATACAGGACACGGAGTGTGTGTGTATATATAACTCATATAGGACATCATATATGATCTATACAGGACTCGATATAGGACATATACAGGACATGATATAAGATCTGTACAGGATACAGTGTGTGTGTGTATATTATAATATATATATAAATATATGTGTGTGTGTGTATGTATGTATATATCCCATACAGGACACGATATATGACTCATACAGGACACCGTATAGGACCTATACAGGATGATAGATAGATAGATAGATAGATAGATAGATAGATAGATAGATAGATAGATAGATAGATAGATAAACAAAGTATAGGGCCTATACAGGATATGATATACAGTGTATGACCCATACAGGACACAGTAGAGGGACCTATACAGGATATGAAATACATATGTCCCATACAGGACACAGTATAGGGCCCATACAGGATATGATATACAGTATATGACCCATACAGGACACAGTATAGGACCCATAAAGTATATTATATACAGTATATGACACATACAGGACACAGTATAGGACACATACAGGATATGATATATGCGACCCATACAAGACACAGTATAGGACCTATACAGGATATGATATACAGTATATGACCCATACAGGACACAGTATAGAACCTATACAGGATATGAAATACATATCACCCATACAGAACTCAGTATAGGACCTATACAGGATATGATATACAGTATATGACCCATACAGGACACAGTATAGGACCTATACAGGATATGAAATACATATCACCCATACAGAACTCAGTATAGGATCCATGCAGGATATGATATTGTGATGGATTTGGTAAAATGCCTATTTCGTTTCCTATTAAATATATATATATATATATATATATATATATATATATATATATATACGCTATTTCTATAAGTTTTATAAATATTTACTTTTATACTTTAATACATATGTTGTGTGAATATTTTCTGCCTGCTGGGCTTTGTGGTACTATAAGAAATCTTTGCTTAAGAAATGTCTGCTCACACACACTGCCCCCCTCCCACCGTGTCAACTTGAAACAAAGGAATGTTGTTTTCCTATAAGATAAGGCCTGGAAGAAGATCACACCTATACCATGACGGAGATTGTTTTCGTGTGGAAATGACCAATCAAAGACTAATATAATGCTTATGCTGTTCTCACATGACTCTTGCATCATTTTGCATATATAAGCTCACTTTCTCATTATAATAAACTAGAAGTATTCATAGACTGAACTTGTGTGTCAGCGTGAGTCTCTTCCAGTGTGCGCACATTCCAAAGCTAGCGTCATAAATTAGGACAGGAACAGATAAGCACTGGACGATTCAGTCCTTGACTAAATCAATATACAGTATATGACCCATACAGGACACAGTATAGGACCCATACAGGATATGATATACAGTATATGACCCATACAGGACACAGTATAGGACCTATACAGGATATGATATACAGATATCACTCATACAGGACACAGTATAGGACCCATACAGGATATGATATACATATGACCCATACAGAACACAGTATAGGACCCATACAGGATATGATATACAGTATATGACCCATACAGGACACAGTATAGGACATATACAGGATATGAAATACATATCACCCATACAGAACACAGTATAGGATCCATGTATGGGTCCTATACTGTATATCATATCCTGTATAGGTCCTATACTGTGTACTGTATGGGTCATATACTGTATATCATATCCTGTATGGGTCCTATACTGTGTCCTGTATGGGTCATATGTATGTCATATCCTTTATAGGTCCTATACTGTGTCCTGTATGGGTCATATGTATGTCATATCCTTTATAGGTCCTATACTGTGTCTTGTATGGGTCATATGTATATCATATCCTGTATGGGTCCTATACTGTGTTCTGTATGGGTCATATACTGTATATCATATCCTGTATAGGTCCTATACTGTGTCCTGTATGGGTCATATATATCATATCCTGTATGGGTCCTATACTGTGTCCTGTATGGGTCATATACTGTATATCATATCCTGTATGGGTCCTATACTGTGTACTGTATTATTATTATTACTATATAAATCCTGTATAATAATAATAATACAGTACACAGTATAGGACCCATACAGGATATGATATACAGTATATGACCCATACAGGATATGATATATATGACCCATACAGGACACCATATAGGACCTATACAGGATATGATATACAGTATATGACCCATACAGGACACAGTATAGGACCTATACAGGATATGAAATACATATCACCCATACAGAACTCAGTATAGGACCCATACAGGATATGATATACATATGACCCATACAGGACACAGTATAGGACCTATAAAGGATATGACATACATATGACCCATACAGGACACAGTATAGGACCTATAAAGGATATGACATACATATGACCCATACAGGACACAGTATAGGACCCATACAGGATATGATATACAGTATATGACCCATACAGTACACAGTATAGGACCCATACAGGATCTGATATACAGTATATGACCCATACAGGACACAGTATAGGACCTATACAGGATATGATATACAATATATGACCCATACAGGACACAGTATAGGACCTATACAGGATATGATATACAGTATATGACCCATACAGGACACCGTATAGGACCTATACAGGATATGATATACAGTATATGACCCATACAGGACACAGTATAGGACCTATACAGGATATGAAATACATATCACCCATACAGAACACAGTATAGGATCCATACAGGATATGATATACAGTATAGGACCCATACAGGATATGATATATATGACCCATACAGGACACCATATAGGACCTACACAGGATATGATATACAGTATATGACCCATACAGGACACAGTATAGGACCTATACAGGATATGATATACAGTATATGACCCATACAGGACACAGTATAGGACCTATACAGGATATGAAATACATATCACCCATACAGAACTCAGTATAGGACCCATACAGGATATGATATACATATGACCCATACAGGACACAGTATAGGACCTATAAAGGATATGACATACATATGACCCATACAGGACACAGTATAGGACCTATAAAGGATATGCAATACATACAGTTGTGACCAAAATTATTCAACCCCCACTGAAATTGAGTGTTTTGGCCAGTTTGACATTGCTTTTGATCATTCAGTCATCTTGCTTACATTTACATTAAAGAGGCACTTGTAGGTCAGACAAATATAACATAACAGTTATAATGAAATAACCACAAATGTCTTTTCTGTGCTCACAGCATTATCAGTTTTATTCAACCCCCAAGTGACATTCAATCTTAGTACTTAGTACAGCATCCTTTTACAGTTATAACAGCTTTTAAACGTGAAGCATAGCTTGACACAAGTGTCTTGCAGCGATCTACGGGTATCTTCGCCCATTCTTCATGGGCAAAGGCCTCCAGTTCAGTCACATTCTTAGGCTTGCGCACTGCAACTGCTTTCTTTAAGTCCCACCAGAGGTTCTCAATCGGATTTAAGTCTGGTGACTGCGATGGCCACTCCAAAATGTTCCAGCCTTTCCTCTGCAACCATGCTCTAGTGGACTTGGAGGTATGCTTGGGATCATTGTCCTGTTGAAAGGTCCAACGTCTCCCAAGCCTCAGGTGTGTGACGGACTGCATCACGTTTCCATCCAATATCTCCTGGTACTGAAGAGAATTCATGGTACCTTGCACACGCTGAAGCTTCCCTGTACCTGCAGAAGCAAAACAGCCCCAAAGCATGATTGACCCTCCACCATGCTTCACAGTAGGCAAGGTGTTCTTTTCATCATAGGCCTTGTTCTTCCTCCTCCAAACATAGCGTTGATCCATGGGCCCAAACAGTTCTAATTTTGTTTCATCAGTCCACAGAACACTATCCCACAACTTTTGTGGTTTGTCCACATGGCTTTTGGCATACTGCAGTCGACTCTTCTTATTCTTTGGAGACAGCAAGGGGGTACGCCTGGGAGTTCTGGCACGGAGGCCTTCATTACGCAGTGTGCGTCTTATTGTCTGGGCTGAAACTTCTGTACCCACATCTGACAAATCTTTTCTCAGTTCCTCAGCAGTCACACGGGGACTTCTCTCCACTCTACGCTTCAGGTAGCGCACAGCAGTCGAAGTCAGCATCTTCTTTCTGCCACGACCAGGTAGCGTTTCAACAGTGCCCTTTGCCTTGAATTTGCGAATGATGCTTCCTAAGGTGTCTCTTGGTATGTTTAACATCTTTGCAATCTTCTTATAGCCATTGCCCTTCCTGTGAAGAGAAATCACCTCTTCTCTTGTCTTCCTGGACCATTCTCTTGCCTTCACCATGTTTGTAACCACACCAGTAAATGTCTAGAAGGAGCTGAGTATCACAGTCATTTTAAAGCTGCCTAATTGGTGCTTATTATGCTTGATTGCTGCTCGGTGACATCCACAGGTGTTTTCAATACCTGATGGAAAGCACCTGTATGAACCTCTGTTCTTCAGAGTGGTAGTCTTTAAGGGGTTGAATAATTGTGGCAATGAAGAAACCACATAAGAACCATTTACTACTGTATTACATAAACAATTGATGTCATTTTAGTTGCATTTGGGTAGTTACAACGTCCTTGTAGGATTTGATTCTGAATACAATTCCAAATGTACACTATAGTCCCTAAACCCCTTTACAGCATTGGGGGTTGAATAATTTTGGTCACAACTGTATGACCCATACAGGACACAGTATAGGACCCATACAGGATATGATATACAGTATATGACCCATACAGTACACAGTATAGGACCTATACAGGATATGATATACAGTATATGACCCATACAGGACACAGTATAGGACCTATACAGGATATGATATACAATATATGACCCATACAGGACACAGTATAGGACCTATACAGGATATGATATACAGTATATGACCCATACAGGACACAGTATAGGACCTATACAGGATATGATATACAGTATATGACTCATACAGGACACAGTATAGGACCTATACAGGATATGAAATACATATCACCCATACAGAACACAGTATAGGATCCATACAGGATATGATATACAGTATAGGACCCATACAGTACACAGTATAGGACCCATACAGGATATGATATACAGTATATGACCCATACAGGACACAGTATAGGACCCATACAGGATATGATATATATGACCCATACAGGACACCATATAGGACCTATACAGGATATGATATACAGTATATGACCCATACAGGACACAGTATAGGACCCATACAGGATATGATATATATGACCCATACAGGACACCATATAGGACCTATACAGGGTATGATATACAGTATATGACCCATACAGGACACAGTATAGGACCTATACAGGATATGATATACAGTATATGACCCATACAGGACACAGTATAGGACCTATACAGGATTTAAAATACATATCACCCATACAGAACACAGTATAGGACCCACACAGGATATGATATACATATGACCCATACAGGACACAGTATAGGACCTATAAAGGATATGACATACCTATGACCCATACAGGACACAGTATAGGACCTATACAGGATATGATATACATATGACCCATACAGGACACAGTATAGGACCCATACAGGATATGACATACATATGACCCATACAGGACACAGTATAGGACCCATACAGGATATGACATATACACAACCCATACAGGACACAGTATAGGACCTCTACAGGATATGATATACATGACCCATACAGGACACAGTATAGGACCTCTACAGGATATGATATACATGACCCATACAGGACACAGTATAGGACCTATACAGGATATGATATATACGACCCATATAGGACACAGTATAGGACCTATACAGGATATGATATACAGAATATGACCCATACAGGACACAGTATAGGACCTATACAGGATATGATATACATATGACCCATACAGGACACAGTATAGGACCTATACAGGATATGATATACAGTATATGACCCATACAGGACACAGTATAGGACCTATACAGGATATGATATACAGTATATGACCCATACAGGACACAGTATAGGACCCATACAGGATATGATATACAGTATATGACCCATACAGGACACAGTATAGGACCTATACAGGATATTGAATACATATGATCCATACAGGACACAGTATAGGACCCATGCAGGATATTATATACAGTATATGACCCATACAGGACACAGTATAATACCTATACAGGATATGAAATACATATCACCTATACAGAACACAGTATAGGATCCATACAGGATATGATATACAGTATATGACCCATACAGAACACAGTATAGGACCCATACAGGATATTATATATATGACCCATACAGGACACAGTATAGGACCCATACAGGATATGATATATATGACCCATACAGGACACAGTATAGGACCCATACAGGATATGATATACAGTATATGACACATACAGGACACAGTATAGGACCCATACAGGATATGATATATATGACCCATACAGGACACAGTATAGGACCCATACAGGATATGATATATATGACCCATACAGGACACAGTATAGGACCCATACAGGATATGATATATATGACCCATACAGGACACAGTATAGGACCCACACAGGATATGATATATATGACCCATACAGGACACAGTATAGGACCCATACAGGATATGATATATATGACCCATACAGGATATGATAATTATGACCCATACAGGACACAGTATAGGACCCATACAGGATATAATATATATGACCCATACAGGACACAGTATAGGACCCATACAGGATATGATATATATGACCCATACAGGACACAGTATAGGACCCATACAGGATATAATATATATGACCCATACAGGACACAGTATAGGACCCATACAGGATATGATATATATGACCCATACAGGACACAGTATAGGACCCATACAGGATATGATATATATGACCCATACAGGACACAGTATAGGACCCATACAGGATATGATATACACTATATGACCCATACAGGACACAGTATAGGACCCATACAGGATATGATATACACTATATGACCCATACAGGACACAGTATAGGACCCATACAGGATATGATATACACTATATGACCCATACAGAACACAGTATAGGACCCATACAGGATATGATATACAGTATATGACCCATACAGGACACAGTATAGGACCCATACAGGATATGATATACAGTATATGACCCATACAGGACACAGTATAGGACCTATACAGGATATGATATACAGTATAGGACACATAAAGGATATGATATACAGTATAGACGCATTATAGGACAAGGTATAGGACCTATCCAGGACACATTATAGGACTCATGCAGGATATGGTATAGGACCTATACAGGACATCATATACGATCTATCCAGGACACATTATAGGACATGGTATAGGACCCATCCAGGACACATTATAGGACTCATGTAGGACACGGTATAGGACCCACCCAGGACACATTATAGGACTCATGCAGGACACATTATAGGATCCATCCAGGACACATTATAGGACACGGTATAGGACTCATGCAGGACATGGTATAGGACCCATCCAGGACACATTATAGGACTCATGCAGGATATGGTATAGGACCTATACAGGACATCATATACGATCTATCCAGGACACATTATAGGACACGGTATAGGACCCATACAACACGCGGCAGGACCCCTTCTACCACTGACAACAGGTATGTCCGCGGGCCCTGTTTACCTGTCCCACTCAGCGATCGCTATGTATCAGTTCAGTGTCGGCGGACATAGAGATCTGCCTCCCTATCTGTCCCCCATGTGTAGGTGTGCGCGGAGCCCGAAGAGATCCTGACAGCTGCCATGCCCCCTCACGTGTAGTAGATGATGATGATGGGAGCACAAGGCATGCAATGGTCCGGCCGGAGGGTGGAGGACACACTCACTGGGGATTCGTAGGAGAAGGCGCACTCCGTCTTGTAGACTCGGTCCCCTGACTTGGGCACTCTGATGGTGGGCATGTAAGGGACAAGCAGCTCTCCCAGGTCTGTAGCCATCTTCACATTCCTGCTGCTCCCAAACAATGCTGTGTGACTGTACACCCTGCGGCCCAGGCATGGGAGGGCAGGACAGATGATGCTATTTTAATCCAATAGCAGATCACACCAGCTCTGGGTCCTGAAAGCCGGAGGGAGGGGGACTGGAGGGGGCTAGCTGCTGCCAGGAATGCCTATTTATAGATAGGGCTAACTTTTCTTTACTTCATAGGCCTGCCTGGCAGAAATGCCTCTCTGCCCATCTGGCACCAGCCTGCAAAGCATTAGCTGACACACATTAAAGTGTAGCTCTGCCTCAAAGTTTACTTTTTAGTATAGGAAGGACTAGAGCCCCTGGCAGGGGAGAGATTCCCTCACTTCCTGTCTGGGGAAAAGTTTGTCCTCTGAACAGGAAGTCACACACAGGAGCTCTCCACCAGCAACACTAACCACTTGCCCTCCAGAGGATTCCCCCTGATCAGGACATTTTTTTTTTTTACACACTGCGTTACTTTAACTGACAATTGCGCAGTCGTGCAACGCTGCACCAAAATGAAGTTCCCATCCTTTTTTCCCCACGAATAGAGCTTTCTTTCAGCGGTATTTGATCACCTGTGTGTTTTTTATTTTTTCGCTATAAAAAAAAGTTACAATTCTGAGAAAAAAACTATATTTTTGACTTTTTGCTATTAACCACTTCCATACCGGGCACTTTTACTCCCTTCCTGCCCAGGCCATTTTTCAGGTTTCAGCGCTCTCACACTTTGAATGACAATTGCGCGGTTGTACAACATTGTACCCAAACAACAATTTTATCATTTTCTTCACACAACTAGAGCTTTCTTTTGGTGGTATTTAATCACCACTGGGGTTTTTATTTTTTCCTAAATTACCAAAAAAAGACTGAAAATTTTGAAAAAAAAACACATTTTTCTTTGTTTCTGTTATAAAAGTTTGCAAATAAATAATTGTTCTTCATAAATTTAGGCCGAGATGTATTCTGCTACATGTCTTTGGTGAAAATAACCCAAATTAGGATGTATTATTTAGTCTGTAGTAGGAAAGTTATAGAGTTCACAAACTATGGGATAGATCTGAAAATTGATCAATCCTGAAGTACTGACAGCCAATCTAATTTCTTGAGGTCCAAGAATGTCAGAACAGTACAGATATCCCCAAATGACCCCTTTTTGCAAAGTAGACAGTCCAATGTATTTCATAAGAGGCATGGCGAGTTTTTTGATTTTGTTATTTTTTTTGTCATTTTTCGGAAAATTAAAAAAATTATTTTCACAATTTTTTTTTTTTTTTTTACATACTGTCACCAGTGCAGTACAGTGTCATCATATAACTGGCATGGTGGTGATCAGGGATACTGACTGGTGACAGTACAAAAAAAAATATATAATTATTTTAAATTTTTTTTGTTTTAATTGTTTATCACTTTTCTTTCTCTTTTTTAAGTTTTTTTTTTTTTTCATATTTCACTATGAACAAAGTAGTACAATGTTACCATAGTAACATTGTACTACTTTGGGGAAGTGATCAGTATTTTCTTTTTTTTTACACTAATTGCTTATAGCACAGAATTACTTTGCTATAAGCAAGCATTTACGTGAATGACTGATTCATTCAGGGTTTTTTTTTTTTTTTGCTGTGATTTGGCCACAGCTAATCACAGGACATGTGCATGTGATCGCTGTGACCAATCACAGCTAGACACTAGTATACAATGGATGGCATGAATGAAGCCATCCATTGTATACAACTGTCATGTGACCTGCTGTGATTGGCCAACGGGGGCCGGTACTCAGATCTGTCATCGGCCTTGTCTGAGGTACACGGCCGGTGACAGATCCATCATCCAGGAGCTCCCCTGCAGCACACTGTGCCTGTGTAGAGTTCTGGTCTGTCCTCCAGCTGCAGCAATTCCTATGACAGCACTGCTATCCAGGACTACAAATGTGAACACAGAGAGGGTCCATCCTGGGATTGTTGAGTGCATGCCTTTTCTATTTTAATTTTGTGAGTGGCAAATTAAGGCCGTTAAAGACTGCACCTTTGGGGGGTGGATACCTGAAATTGACAGGTACCAGCTCCCACTTCCACTGCAATCACCTAGGTGATCAGAAGGGGAAGTTGACCTTCCCATACTCTTCTGGGACACGTGACAGGTCGCAGAAGACTACAGGACCATTCACAAAGTGCAGAGCTACTCGCGCATGCGCAGTGGGCACCCAGCTGTGAAGCCGCAAGCTATCACAGCCGGGTGCCCAAACCAGGGGCGGACTGACAACTCATGGGGCCCCCGGGCAATAGAGGATTATGGGGCCCCTGTGTCCTTGCCCAAACTCAAAAAAGCCTATGAAAAAGGTAACAGGGGCATCTCATGGGGCCCCCTACTGACCCCAGGCCCTCAGGCAGTGCCAAGTTTCCAAATGGTCAGTCCGCTCCTGGCCCACACTGAAGATTCTGGCACTGGGAACCCCGGACAGCCGGTGAAACGGGCTGCAGGGAGGACTCCGCACAATTGAGGGACATGTGAGTGGCTGTTTTTTAAAAGTCAGCAGCTACACTTTTTGTAGCTGCTGACTTTTATTTTTTCACAGTGCGACTGGAACTCCAATTTAAGCTGCAGAGGCAGTGGGCAGGGTGTACACATGCCACAGCTACAATGCTTTACATCATGGTATAGGTTTTCAGGGTAGGTGACATAACACCTCCTCACCACCTGTCAAACACCCTCTGAAAAGCGGTCTGTCACAAATTGATCTTCAGAGGTCAAAGTTTGTGTAAACAAGCCCAAACAAAACCTAGGATAGCAGTAAAATCTGGCAGAGGTTCTAATCTTTACCCATTCTATCCTGCTTGAGGTAATTGCAGCCGTATTAGTGCACTTGCAAAGAAAACAGTTCAGTACTGTCCATGATACTTTTTTATTTGCACTAACATCCAGATTTTCAAGGCCAAACTTCAGGGTGTAGCCCCTTAGTACCTTCTTCAAGGTCCAAGCAACTCTGAGCACAGAAATGACACTACTTTGTGTGTTGTGCAGCCATCTGTGGCTGTTTGTGTGAACCCTATAGGTACACTTTAAACGCTTGTGGTCCACGCACTGTAGCTTTCCCGCTAGAGTGTGGCCCCACTGCACTGGATCATGTATATATACGTGATCCAGCATTTCTGGATAGAGGGCACCTGCTGCCCCAGCTGTGCTGTCATTCGCCACAGCACAAGCCAGTCAGCGGGTCTTGGTCAATGATTTATGGCCAGGACCCACTGATCACCTGAGCGAATGACAGAAGAGAGTCCTGTGTTTTTAAACAACACAGGCCTCTCCACAGACAGCAGCAATGTGTCAGTTTTTTCTTTTCTCCTTGCAAAGATGGGAGCAAAAACTGGCACATTGCTCAGTAAAAGCAGCACCTACTACACACAATAAACATTGTTAGGCACACAGTTAACTTTTTGATTGCACCTAGATGTTAACCCCTTCCCCGCCAGTGTCATTAGTACAGTGACAGTGTATATTATTAGTCAGTTCTCATCCAGCATTAGTGTCAGATTGCCAGCCACAGTAACAGTCCCATTATAAGTCACTGATCGCCGCTAAATAAATAAATAAAATATCAAGTGTATGTACCATCAATTTCAGACACTATATCTTTCACGCAAACCAATTAATATACGCTTATTGGGATTTTTGTTTTTTTTACCAAAGACTACATTTGGCCTAAATTTATGGTGAAATTTGATTTTTTAAAGTTTTTTTTTTATTGGATATGTTTTATAGCAGAAAGTAAAAATTCAAAAATAAAAACCCAGTGGTGATCAAATACCACCAAAGGAAAGCTCTATTTGTGTGAACAAAATGCTATAAATTTATTTGGGTACAGTGTTGCATGACTGCACAATTGCCATTTAAAGTAGCGCAATGCCGAATAGCATAAAATGCCCTGGTCAGGAAGGGGGTAAAATCTTCCTAAACTGAAGTGGTTAAGTAGCACTACACTATATACACAACACTGTATATTTGGTTTATATATGTGCAGTATAAATATGGATATGTAAAAGCACACCCCCAATTAACTATAGCCCCTATATTATAAAGGTAATACACCCAAATTACATCTCCATACAGCAGCAGAAAACATAGGAGAGCTAGACAAGCACCAGTTGTGTATCTTGGGGGGGGGGGGGGTATACATGCCATAAAAAGATCTAGCCCAAACATTTCATTTTGGAAGGAGTGGAGATGGATTAAGACCTCTGTCAGTGTTTTATTGCTGCTATGGGCCCATTCACACCAGATGCAGTTGGATGCATTCTTGACTGCATGCCCACTGCATAGACAGTCTAAAATCCAGGTTATTCTATGGACAAAGCTCACGCCATTAGAGTGCAGTGCAGTGAACAAACTACAGCCAGCTGCATTTTCCAAACTGTGAACAAACAAAAAAAATATAAATACACCACAACGCATCGCTTTCCACATACTGTAAAATCCCAATGAAAGGAGAATGTAATGTCAAAGAACAAACACACAGGGAAAACCGCATTGTAAATGCATTTAAATGCACAGTTTCTGGTGTTAAAGGGCCCTTATTAATAATTCTACACATGGTAAAAAGGAAATAAACAAATGGCTGAATGGCCAAATGTTAGTGTCTCAACATCATCAGCATCAAAAAGGAGTTGTATCATTAGGAGAATAAAAAATTGGTCAGTCTGTATCCAAATCCCATGTTTGTCACATTGAATCAGTTGTGAAGGAGACAGATTACCTGCTTGCATTGTTTTTCTTGTAATGTTGGATGAAACCAGAGCACAAATCCAGGATAACACAAACACTCAACAGATGGTTTTCATTGGGGGGGGGAGATGAAGCCCAGGACAGGTGCTACATGGCAAGACTGCTAACCACTTTTGCCTCTGTTCTTCCACATTTTCCAGATCTATTCATAGCATTACTGGTGGGCTAATTAGTGTGCACCTACAGTGGGGATCGAACGTTTGGGCACCCCAGCTAAATATTTGTATTAATGTGCATAAAGAAGCCAAGGAAAGATGGAAAAATCTCCAAAAGGCATCAAATTACAGATTAGACATTCTTATAATATGTCAACAAAAGTTAGATTTTATTTCCATCATTTACACTTTCAAAATAACAGAAAACAAAAAAATGGCGTCTGCAAAAGTTTGGGCACCCTGCAGAATTTATAGCATGCACTGCCCCCTTTGCCAAGCTGAGACCTGCCAGTGTCATGGATTGTTCTCAATCATCGTCTGGGAAGACCAGGTGATGTCAATCTCAAAGGTTTTAAATGCCCAGACTCATCTGACCTTGCCCAACAATCAGCACCACGGGTTCTTCTAAGCAGTTGTCTAGAAAACTGAAACTGAAAATAGTTGATGCTCACAAAGCTGGAGAACGCTATAAGAAGATAGCAAAGCGTTTTCAGATGTCAATATCCTCTGTTCGGAATGTAATTAAGAAATGGCAGTCATCAGGAACAGTGGAAGTTAAAGCAAGATCTGGAAGACCAAGAAAATTATCAGACAGAACAGCTCGCAGGATTGTGAGAAAACCAATTCAAAACCCACGTTTGACTGCACGATCCCTCCAGAAAGATCTGGCAGACACTGGAGTTGTGGTACACTATTCCACTATAAAGAGATACTTGTACAAATATGGTCTTCATGGAAGAATCATCAGAAGAAAACCTCTTCTACGTCCTCACCACAAAAATCATCATTTGAACTTTGCAAATGAACATATAGATAAGCCTGGTGCATTTTGGAAACAAGTTCTGTGGACCGATGAGGTTAAAATTGAACTTTTTGGCCGGAATGAGCAAAGGTACGTTTGGAGAAGAAGGGGCACAGAATTTAATGAAAAGAACCTCTATCCAGCTGTTAAGCATGGGGTTGGATCAATCATGCTTTGGGGTTGTGTTGCAGCCAGTGGCACAGGGAACATCTCACGAGTAGAAGGAAAAATGGATTCAATAAAATTTCAGCAAATTTTGGATGGTAACTTGATGCCATCTGTGAAAAAGCTGAAGTTAAAGAGAGGATGGCTTCTACAAATGGATAATGATGCTAAACACACCTCGAAATCCACGGGGGGATTACATCAAGAGTTGTAAACTGAAGGTTTTGCCATAGCCTTCACAATCTCCTGACCTCAACATAATTGAAAATCTATGGATAGACCTTAAAAGAGCAGTGCGTGACAGACAGCCCAGAAATCTCAAAGAACTGGAAGACTTTTGTAAGGAAGAATGGGCAAAGATACCTCAAACAAGAATTGAAAGACTCTTGGCTGGCTACAAAAAGAGTTTACAAGCTGTGATACTTGCCAAAGGGGGCAGTACAAGATATTAACTCTGCAGGGTGCCCAAACTTTTGCAGATGCCGTTTTTTTGTTTTCTGCTATTTTTAAAGTGTAAATGATGGAAATAAAATCTAACTTTTGTTGACATGTTATAAGAATGTCTAATCTGTAATTTGATGCCTTTTGGAGATTTTTCCATCTTTCCTTGGCTTCTTTATGCACATTAATACAAATTTTTAGCTGGGGTGCCCAAACTTTCGATCCCCACTGTATGTTACTAACTACACTATACTACCAAAAGTATTGGGACACCCCTCCAAATCATTGGATTCAGGTGTTCCAATCACCTCCATGGCCGCAGGTGTAGAAAATCAAGCACCTAGGCATGCAGACTGCTTCTACAAACATTTGTGAAAGAATGGATCGCTCTCAGGAGCTCAGAGAATTCAAGCGTGGTACCATGGTAGGTTGCCACCTGTGCAATAATTCGATCCGTGAAATTTCCTTGCTACTAAATATTCCACTGTCAATTGTTAGTGGTATTATAACAAAGTAGAAGCAACTAGGAACAGCAGCAACTCGGGCACGAAATGGTAGGCCACGGTAAAAAAAAAGTGCCTAATGGTCTCCAAACTGCAGCTTTTTGCTTGCCTTTACCCAGTCTTTGGGACACTCTTAATCCCATTGATATGAGGCACTATTTCTCCCACTGAAACCAACAAGGAGGCACATTCATTCCATTGACACCAACAGAGGGGAACCATTCCTATCACTGACACCAACGATGGGGCACTATACCTTCCATGGACATCATCACTTTTTTCCCCCCTCTGATACCAATGATGGGGCACTATTCCTCCCCATAATACCAATGATGGGGCACTATTCCTCCCCATAATACCAATGATGGGACATTATTCCTCCAACTAATACCAGTGAAGGGACACTATTCCTCCCAATAATACCAGTGAAGGGACACTATTCCTCCCAATAATACCAGTGAAGGGACACTATTCCTCCCAATAATACCAGTGAAGGGACACTATTCCTCCCAATAATACCAATGATGGGGTACTATTCCTCCCACTAATACCAATGATGGGGCACTATTCCTCCCAATAATAGCAATGATGGGGCACAATTCCTCCCACTAATACCAATGACGGGGCACAATTCCTCCCACTAATACCAATGATGGGGCACTATTCCTCCCACTAATACCAATGACGGGGCACTATTCTTCCCACTAATACCAATGACAGGGCACTATTCCTCCCACTAATATCAATGACGGGGCACTATTCCGTCAACTAATACCAATGATGGGGCACTATTCCTCCAAATAATACCAATGATGGGACACTATTCCTCCAACTAATGGGGTACTATTGATGGGGCACATGTCTCCAACTAATACCAATGATGGGGCATTATTCCATCAACTAATACCAATGATGGGGCATTATTCCATCAACTAATACCAATGATGGGGCATTATTCCATCAACTAATACCAATGATGGGGCACTATTCCTCCAACTAACACCAATGATGGGATACTATCCCACCCACTAATGCCGATGATGGGTCACTATTCCTCTCACTGTAACCAATGATGAGGCACTATTCCTCCCACTAATACCAATGATGGGGCACTATTCCTCCAACTAACACCAATGATGGGATACTAATCCTTCTACTGACTACAGGCTCTGAGTAATTTGTTTTACTCACATTGACCACCAAGCCTAAAACATTGGTTACTCCTTTTGATGCTGGGGCATGTTATACTCCCACTGGCCACTTCAGCCCCCCAAAGTCTGAAGAACAGTAAACTGGTCCTTTTTTTAGACAGTTTGGAGACCCCTGACCTAGGTTATCACAAATGTTTACACACGTACAATGCAAAATAATGTTGAAATCAGGAGGTGAATGCAAATATTTTTAATTTGTTTGCATAGCTAAACATTACTGTCCAAAAGAGAGCAGTGTGAATGGGCACACAGTATACAATACTGCTGCATTCAAATATGTAAAGTATGAATATTAATGCTATCAATTTCACTGCTCAGTTCTCCACTGTGCAGGAGATGGCAGAATGATGCAGATGCAGAAAAGGATTTTACCCCTACCCCAGCTGTGCACCCTCATACCCAGAGAACGGTCTGTAAGCATGAGACTCGCCATTATAAATCGGGTAAAAAGGAGAGGAATAATTGGTCTCATTGCCAAAGGTAAGGGCTGGGAGAGCCTGTATTTTCATTACAAATGATCAAGGATCTAAGTAGTTGCTTAGATCACTTTTACTGATCTCAAAATTGCCACACAAAAAAAAAAGTTCTGGGCTGCTTCTGCCACCCAGAGCTTATTTAAACCCTTTGTTTGCCATTACAGCAATGTAAGGAGTGCATATTTATGGTTAATATGAAAACCCCTGCTAGTGACACGAGAGGAATAATAAAACACTCTCTCTTTCATAGGTATGAGTAAATATATCAGTACCCAGTCAATGATCAAATCCAAACCATGTCTTGGAAGTTTGAATGAGATTGGTAAACCAAAGAGTGGACAAATACTTAATAGAGTGGTTGCAGAAGTACACTCCCAGTGACCCTGCAAGGTGTTCGCTGGATTCTTGCTGCAGTGGATTACAAAGAACTCAAATTATGGTCAATTGAATGAGCTTTCTGATGTTTAGCTCATTGATGGGTAGCATTAAAAGTTCATTGAGTGCTTTCATGTGTTGCCTGGAATTTTTCTTTAATTTGTCCCACTTAATGTTTGCTTGACATTTCAGGCAGCCCTTGCATATTGCATCCACAGCCTACAGAGATCATCTTTGATTTTGTTTGTAATTACACTCATGGTAAGCTTGCCTTAAAAAAAAAAAAAAAAAAAAAAAACCCAAAAGCTCTCGCTTTAGTACAGTATTCTAAAATACAGTTAGAGTAGTGGTGGTCATCTAACTTGGTGTAGGGGCCTTAAATGCAGCCTATGACATCACCAAAGGGTTGTACATATTATTCAGTAAATGTAATGTTAAGCTGTCAGATACGGCAGAAATGTAACAGGAGATGGTCAAAGACTATAGACATGCAACAAAAGATGGCCAGAAACTATGGACATGCTATAGGAGTTGAAGACTTTGGATATACTTCAGGATACTGCAGGCACATTACATGCAACTGCTAGAGGTCAATGCAAAACAGTCTTTTTACAAATGCTTTCAACATCACCCCTGCTTATTTAAAAAAAAAAAAAAAACAGCTACATTCCCGGCATGACAGGAATAACTGTCACATTTGCATGTGCTGTCAACCAAACTGTCAAACCATCAAATAACTGGAGTCATAACTGATGACATGTACAGTATTACGGCAGTTGCAGATTAAACAGAGGCTAAGATGGCAGCTTTCATGACTGGAAAGGATAGGAGGGTTTATTTCAGGTTTAAAAGTGGAACTAAACCTTCATATCCTTTTCAGTCAAGGAAGCTGCCATCTCAGCCTGTGCTTGATCTGCTACTGCTATGGTGCTGATCAGTTATGACACCAGGCATTTGACGGTTTGACAGATTGGTTGAGAACACAAGCAAATATGACAGCTAGTAATCTCGGGAGCTGGGAATGTAACAGTTTTTATAAACCGTTAAAGAAGTTTAGTTCTGCTTTAAGGCCTCATGCACACAGGATGTTTTTTTGTTTTGTTTTTTTTTTAAACTCTCCTAGAAGCCTTCCTCTTGGCAGCAGTGTCTTTGCAGAAAAAAAACATCTAAAGTTTTTACAAGCGTTAAGGCACATTTATGGGCGTCAAGCGCTTTGGCATTATTTTAATTGGCCAGAATAATAATTTATTCTGGCCCTTGAAATTAATTAACACTCAAGTGCTAAATGCACCTAGCATTAACATGGATTTAGATACGTTTTCAAGTGTCAAATATATTTCTGCCAAAATGATGCTGCTCCTGGCGCATTGGCAGTGGGATTTATTTCCCTTACGCGTTGACAGTGGGGTTTTTTCCTGAATGACAATCCAAAGAACATTAGCATATCCACCAGGGACTGGCTCAAAAAGAAGCAATGGAGGGTTAAGGACTGGTCTAGTCAAAGCTCTAATTTGAATCCTATTGAAATGTTGGAGTATTTTGAAAAGAGTAGTTCATGCAAGGAAACCCTTCATTTTTCAATTCAAGAAATTTTGCACATAGGAGTGGTCAAAAATCTCTAGCGCTGCACTTTATTTATGAAAAATCTCACTGAGTTGATGTTGGAGAGTGGTGGGCAGTTACACCTACAAAAAAAAAAAAAAAAAAAAAGATTTCTGCTAAAAGGGGACAATACCATCATACCAATACCAGGATGTATTAACTTTTTCCATAGTACACCATTACATCTGTTATTAATGTCTTTGTTCATTAACCACTTGGCAACTGCGCTATAGCCAAATGACGGCTACAGCATGGTTGTTTAGTCCTGGGAGGGCATCATATGACATCCTCCCAGAACGCGCCCCCAGGGGCGCGCACCCGGCGATCTCTGTGATTGCTGTATCTTACAGACACAGCTGATCACGTGATGTGGTAAAAGGCTGCTGTGATTGGCCTTTTACCAATGACACAGCAAATAACCAGTAAATGCAGTTGCCAGTTATCGCCTCCACTTTCCTCACACTGTCACAACGTGAGGAAATTACTACCGATAACCGACAATTTTCAGAGGACGGATCAGCACCGATCATCAGTGCCGCCCACCAGTGCCCAGCAGTGTATCCCCCATCAATGCCGCCAGTCAGTGCCACCCATCAGTGCCCATCATTGTTGCATATCAGTGCAGCATCATCAGTGTCAGCTCATCAGTGCTGCCTATCATTGCCCATCAGTGCTGCCTATCCATGCCACCTCATCAGTGCAGCCTCATCAATGCACATTAGTGAAGGAGAAAAATTACCTGTTTGCAAAATTTTATAATAGAAACAAAGAAAACTTTTTTTTTTAATTATTTTTTTGCTCTTTTTTTGTTTATAGCACAAAAAATAAAACACCCAGCAGCAATTAAATACCACCAAAAGAAAGCTATATTTGTGTAAAAAAAAAAAAAGATGAAAAGTTCATATGGGTACAGTGTTGCATGACCGCGCAATTGTCATTCAAAGTGCAACAGCGCTGAAAGCTGAAAATTGGCCTGGGCAGGAAGGGGGTAAAAGTGCCCAGTAGGCAAGTGGTTAAATGATTGAAAAGCAAAGTGAGGTTTTTATTATTATATTATGGTATCAATATAATCCTAATATTTATTAACAAAATATACACATTTCTGGCTGCAGTGAAGAGTTTTGTGTTTCCCTAAAGGTTTAGCTGCATATGGGTCAGCACGTCTTACTAATTATGACGTTTTACAAACTTCTTTTTTATTTTAGTTACTATTACTTGCATCACCTAGATTTTTTTATTAAATAATCATCACAGGCTCCAGTTTTCAAAGTAAATAAGTCATTTTATTTTGTATGGACTTGAGACATGAATATTTCTGAAACCAACTGACATATACAATAATCTGTGATAAATGATTTACAGGAGTTCTAAATAAGCAGATTCATTAGTGATCAGGTTCGGATTTAGGTTCATGGTCAATGAGGTTTTTATCCAGCGTTTCATAAAAATACCACGGACCATCTCCCTTCTTTCTCATAGAGGCACGGGCAATATCTTCATACAACCTAAAGCAAAATAGACAAAGTTATATCAACTCATACTAAATAAAAATAAAACACAAGGCGCTTGAACCATGCATAAAATAGACAATTGAACAAAACCTCTTCTTGCTGACGTTACAGAAACTTTTTAGGAAATTCTAGCACTTTTATTATGCCAAGTACAAAAATATTAAATTGGAATATTGTAAAGCGCTATGCAAACTGTTAGCGTTTTATAACTCCTGTATTATACAATAATAATTTTTAATATTTACCAATGACAGCCAGTAGGTGGCAAACTTCATACAAGAGCAGAAACTTTCCCCAACCTATTCTACAGCTGTTATATGAAACAGATATGAAGAGCAGGGAGATCAAATTGCAAAGACTGCAGTGTGAGTCACAGAGGAAGATTGTGCCCCCTCCTTCTCTAGTAGCAAGGTTAGCGTATGTCTTAGTTTAAACAGGGTGCTTACAAGTAAACAGATATTTATTTTAATGAAGTAAACCAGACAAAAATGCAATCTTACTGGTTCATCTGGGTACAGCAATTTCTTCCTATGGTCTATTTTAATAAATAAGCCAACATAGTACATATCTAGATTTGTTTTTGTGCATGGAGTTTATACTGTGATTAAGGTACACACACAAAAAAAACAAATAAATAAATAAATGGTGATCTAATGCCATATACTCGCCCCCAGCCCCTGCTATACTTGCCTCCTTGGGTGATTAGCAGTAACTGCCCAAGCAGCCAGGGCAGCAGACTGGGGATTTGAAAGCCTTACTTTTTTCCCCCTTCTTTCCTTATGTCTGCCGGGACAAATTACAGAGATTCCAATTGGTTGCATGCTGGCATGCAACCGCTTTGACCAATTGGGATTGTTCTGATCCATCCTGGAAGCCCTAAGCAAAGAGGGGGTAGAACAACAGGGCTCTAAAATCCCACATTCCTTCACCGGCTGCACAGGCAGTGACCACTAATCACCCATGGAAGTGCAATGGGGACTGGAGGTGGGGGTGGGGAGGTCGTACGGTGTTAGTTCACATTCTTTGTTTTTTTTCTTTTTTTTTGTGAAAAAGCTGAATATACAACTTTAAAAAGGACAACTGGGTGCTCTAAAGCCCTTCCATATTTCAAGTATGGGCCTCTTAAAGCGGTTGTAAAGGCTCAAGAGTTTTTACCTTCATGCATTCTATGCATGAAGGTAAAAAAGTACCTGTGTGCAGCAGTGCTCCCATCCCCCTCAATTCTTACCTGAGACCCATTGAGATCCAGCGATGTGTACGACAGCCTCGGCTGTCCCAGGTCTCCGCCTCCTCATTGGCTGAGACAGCAAGTGGAAACCATTGGCTTGCACTGCTGTCAATCACAGCAAGTTAGCCAATGAGAAGAGATAGGGGAAGGCCAAGCGATGGCCCCATGTGTGAATTGACACACAGAGCAGTGGGTGCCCCCATAGCAAGCTGCTTGCTGTGGGGACACCCGACAGAAAGGAGGAGCCAGGAGAGCCTGTGGGGGACCTCAGAAGAGGAGGATCCAGGCTTCTCTGTGCAAAACTATTACACACAGCATGTAAGTATAGACATGTTTGTTATTTTACAAAAAAAAAAACCCAAAAATTAACCTTTAGAATGGCTTTAATTTAGCAGAAACTTTGCCGTTACCTGGAATAACATGGAATTTAAATATCTCCCGAGGACAAACCAAGCTCTATATTTTAAAAGGCAAAAAGTAGAAAACTTTTTTTTTTCACCATTGGTAATATTAAAACAACTAGTTTTTCATAAACAGAGGCCGATTTACTAAAGGAGTTGAGAATGTTCACAGAAAAGTATTTCAAATTGTCCATTCATGTATAAAGTAAATTCTTATTTATTTATTTTATCTGTACAAGATTAGGTAATTGCAGTGAATCTCCTTTCTTATTTGTGTTTATTATTCTCAACTCCTTTAGTAATTCAGCCTCAATTCTATCAAAATGACAAAAAGTCACAGCATTTACATCTGCAGTCATGGGAAGACTAGACACTAGGGAAGACTAGGGTGTAACATGCAACATGGTGCAAATCTGGGTGTGTCAAGATGCCTGGTCTGCCAGATGTACTTTGTGGTTCCATCTGCTATCTCCTACATCATCACTGTGTAATGTAGGAACGTGGAGGGCAGCAGAAAAAAAAAAAAAAGAAAAACCTGACAGTGGGCTGGTAGCTGAAGATTCTTGAAGATAGCAAAGATTTGAGTTAGCATCCTCTCCCACAGCACCCCTCAGGCATGGATCCGCAGTAAATGTCAGGATGGCAATGGGAGCAGATCATAGAATATTGATTCCCTGATCTGTACTGTGATCAGTGAACCCAGAAGCGTGGAGTATTTCAAGGTTCAAAGCTGTCAAAATCCTAGCTGAACTTTAAGGTAAACGGCTATCAAGCACAGTTATGTGCTTGATTGGTTGGAATGGAGGGCAGGGGAGATACTAGGGGTCCAATAGACCTCTGTTGTCTCCATAAAGACAATCTGTCAATGCTATCACATAATGTGCCACTGTGTAGCCTGCAGATTTCGGTTTGTGAAATTCTTATGTCCTTGCTGTAGTGGTTCTGCTAGAGCTGCAATTTCATTCACATGTGCTGCAGGCTTCTCTGTTCAGCTATGGGAGTCACTTGGGTCATTCCAATGTGTGTCTGTGTGGTGTGTGTGAAGGAAATAAGTATTTGATCCCCTGCTGATTTTGAATGTTTGCCCACTCACAAAGAAATGATCAGTCTACAAATCGAATGGTAGGTGTATTGTAACACTGAGAGACAGAATAGCAACTAAAAATTCAAAAGAAATGCATGTCTAACAAATTAGGCACTGATTTGCATGTTCATGAGGGAAATAAGTATTTGATCCCCTATCATTCAGCAGGATTTCTGGCTACCAGGTGTCTTTTATACAGGTAGAGATTAGAAGCGGTATCTTAAAAGGGAGTGCTGCTAATCTCATTTTGTTACCCGTATAAAAGACACCTGTCCACTGGAGCAATCAAACAATCAGATTCCAAACTCTCCACCATGGCAAACACCAAAGAGCTGTCCAAGGATGTCAGGGACAAGATTGTAGACCTACACAAGGCTGGACTGGGCTACCAAACAATATATATATTGTAATGATACTGACCCAGTCTGCGCTTGGGTATTTCCATTAGACTACCGCTTCCCCGTCCAAACACCGACCACAGACACCACAACCGACCAAACAAGACTAGATGATACCAGTCTGTCTGAACATGGAACTCTTTATTTGAAACTTGAACTGGCTTTTTATACACTCGGGAAAATCCCCCCTCCCTGCATAATGACACGGAGCGGGGCAATCTACACTTAGCTACAAGAGACACACCAACAGACAGTCCCATCAGGAGGGAGGCTGTTGGAAACACACCCCCACCAAGCCAATACACAAACACATACATCCCATAATAGTTTGCTCTACTGGGCAAATAAATAAAAATACAAATAAGGACAATAGGTTCTGTCCATTCATTACTAATTTCTCTGCCCAGTACAAAGATGTAGCCAAGATCATTAAAAAACATTGGTGTATCCTCAAAAGTGACCCCGTACTAGGTAGCTCGTTACCTGACCTACCAGAAATCACCTATAGGAGAGCTTCTTCTCTTAGGAATAAACTTGCTCCAAATGTGGTAAACCCACCGAGACAGCTTACGTTTTTTAATCGAAAAGGCTTCTTCCCATGCAACCGATGCATGTTATGTGTCTATAATGGCATTCACAAAACACCCATTTTTACTTTTTGCTCTCGCTCTACTGGTAAACAATACAAGATAGACTCTACCATCACATGTAATAGCCTCCACGTTGTTTATCTCCTTGAATGTTCCTGCGGAAAACAGTACATTGGCAGGACCACCAGGAGATTAAGAGACAGGCTACGTGAACATCTCACAAATATAAAGAAGGGTTTTAAAGAACACTCTTTATCTATGCACTTTCGCCAACAATACAATCGGGACCCACATTCCCTTAAATTTATTGGCATTGATACAGTCCATAGACACTGGAGAGGAGTCCATAAACGAAGAGCAGTCTCTAGGTTAGAAACAAAATGGATCTATTTATTACGTACATCATCCCCTTTAGGCCTTAATATTGAGCTGGACATCAATTGTTTTATCGATACTAGTTAATCTGCATTCAATTTTTACTATACATTTTTATGACATGCGTTTTTGTCAGTTAGTTTTTGTGAGGTTTGGTTGCTCTTTTAATGCTCTCTTTATGAAGTTTATTATTGAGTCGGTCATTTTTTAGCTTTCATATATTTTTAGTATATAACATTTTATATATTTTTATATTTTTATTGTTTATTGATGCGTTTTGCTATGTGGATTTTATTCTATTCGCATCTTTATGATTATCCATTATAGTGGATCTTTTACTCTTTATTTTAGTTTATTTTAACTATATGC
Source organism: Staurois parvus (assembly GCF_062004578.1). Lineage (NCBI taxonomy): Eukaryota > Metazoa > Chordata > Amphibia > Anura > Ranidae > Staurois > Staurois parvus. Next base: position 24,357,090 of record NW_028317951.1, on the reverse strand, counting down.
ATTTATCCAAATCTTTTATGTATATATTGTGGCCACATGCGTTTATGTATATATAGACGTTTACTTTTTCTGACATAATTTATATAATAATCTGCTATGCCTTAGTGGTATTATTCCACAGTGTTTTATTTCTGTTTTTATGACCCATTGACATATTGTGTAGTATGAGTTTGTTTTAAATACATGGTTATACTACATATATGACGGGTTTTTTATCAACTATATACCCCACGTTCATGTGTTTGTGTATATATATATCCACTTGGTGGAACACCTCTCTGAACGGTTTCCATTGCTAGGGTACTTATGCATGCTATTTTATATGCTATTCTTATAGTTATCATTTGATCCATCTCCACAGAGGCACTTTAAAATAGTTATAGCAGTAAGAACACTGGTTTATTACCTCAAGCTTAAATAATTATATGCCAACTATATGCCCTTTGTATACAGGTTCAGTGTCCCCTCCTATATTATATGTTAGACACTCTACAGACTTAATGTCCCCAGCTGTATCCATTAACATGGACTTCTGGCTTGTTCTGTCCACCTGCACTGTTCTTCAAGAAAATGGCCGCCGTATGAGCGTACTGCGCATGCGCGGCTTTGCCGCAATGACGTCATCGGTGCGTACTGCGCATGTGCACCGCGGACTATAAAATAGATCGTTTTTTCTGCAATGCACCCCCTTTGAAAACGTGTGTGTGACACGAAACGCGTCAGAGAGGTGCCCCCCCACTGTCTGGACATACCACTTAGCTGCCCCATGTTCCTGTGATCAATATTTGTAAGTGTGTTTTTTATAATTTGTAATTACTACGGAAATAAATATAATACTACACTATCAAAGCTTCTGGCCTGTGGCTCTCTTTTTTGGAGGGAGCCCGGGCCTTTTGAAGGTGCTCGGTTCCTCTTGGTCTCCTGTGTGTTGCTGGCTGGCTTGCTGGATTCATCTTCCTATTGGCTGATGTATATCTCTGGGATCATCGTCCTGGGAACATGACATCTAGTGGCGAGAGATCAGATGACATCATCCCCTCCAGTGGCTTCCTTTCAGAGTACCAGGAGTAGGTCTTAATTACTCCATGCTCCATGTGCTGAGACATCTGGTTAGTGCAAGCTATTTTCAGCTTTTTCAACACAAGAGTCACGAACTTTCCTCTGGTTTTCCAACCCTGGATGCACCACAGAAGTCAAGAGTTTAATATGTTTTATATTTTAATGTTTATTTTTATTATGAATTTTACCTAATTCAGATTCACTATATGCGATCAGGTTTCTCTAATATATGAGATCTGGTTAATCTCTAATTTATGAGCGCTGCATATTTTTATGACATACTATCCGAAGTTTTTTGAGGTTTACTTTCTATGCCAGCAGCTCAACTAATTATTTCAATAACCCACACACTTATATATCTACTTGAATAATTATTAGACACCTAGCGCTGTTGCACTTTATTTCATTTTAAGACACACAATAGAACAATGGGATGCAACCACATGGCATTAAACAATCCACAACCCCCACCCACTTATCTCCTAAACATGTCTACATAATATTAGGACATATCACCCTGTACCCCAAACAGGCACAGGGTGACTTACACATAAGAGGGATATGGGGAGCTGAGACAGGGGTCTCCCCACCTCTCCAAAGTGAGCTGTGTTCCATGGGCCCCCCACACAAAGTGACTCCCGTCACATATATACGCACTCACGCTTAGTGCAGTCTCCCTATTATGTGCATCCCTGGCTTTGTCTACTGTCTGTGCTTTTCTGCCACCCACCCTGACCTCTACTTGTTCCTGGATTCCCTTCTGTCTCCTGTAATTGTACTTTGCACACTCTAGTGGTCGCTGCATCCTCAGCTGGGCTCACCAGGGCGCCATGACCTGGTCCCAGTTTGCGGAAAGACCAGCCCACCCCACCATCAGGGGCCCTGGTGAAAAAAGCAGGTTGGGGCATCGACTCCACACCCTAGGGAACCCCGAGTTGGCGATCTACAAGGGCTCATTGCCACAGAAATCTGACATAGTGGGCTTGTTAGCCCCTTTGTGATAGTGACAAAGTTAAATAAAACTAAGTATTAACTGTAAATTAAAATGAAATGAATAATAACAAAAAAATGAAGGAACCCTGTGCATAGACAAATGTAAATATATGCGTAGGGTGTGCAGATGCATGTAAAATTGTGCCACACGTGAGAGGTAACCACACAATCATTGGCATGAGAGCAATAATTCTTGATTCATCATTTACAATTAACTCGAATCAAGAATTATTAATTGGTAACCTGTAAAGGCTTTTAAAGCATCACCTATGTACAATTTTAGGTACTGTAGTTTTTCACCATTTCACTGATGCATGCAATTTTATGGTTTGATATGTTTGGTATCTATTTACTCAATGCAGTCCTACCTTTTATGTTTTACCAAATAATTTTTCTAATTGAAAAAAGGAATATATTGACAGGGGCAGACTGACCATTTGGAAACTTGGGCACTGCTGGAGGGCCCGGGGTTAGTAGGGGGCCCATGAGATGCCCCTGGTACCTTTTTCATAGGCTTTTTTGAGTTTGGGCAAGGACACAGGGGCCCCATGATCCCATATTGCCTGGGGGCCCCATGATCCATATTGCCTGGGGACCCCATCAGTCTGCCCCTGTATGTTGTTATTTGACAAAAGTAGACTTTTAGGGCAAATGTCCATCAACTTTTAAATATGTAGCTCATTTATTTTCATGACTATAATATTCTTTTTGACTTTGGGAAAGAATACAGTAGTCACAGATACATTTAAAAATACATTTCTATTAAAAAATATCTTGTAAAGTGTTTAGTTATTTGTCTACCTGAGCTGGCGTTTCTCGTTTTCAGTGGAGAGTATAGCTAGTCCTCTCTCATAGGACTCCTCAAAAGAATGAAAGATATTGCGGGACAGCCAACGAGTGATTGGGTGCTGAAAAAGTAAAAAAAAAAAAAAAAAAAAAATCAGAATTATAACTTAGATAAAGAAACCTAAAACCCAACTCCAGGAAACAGTAAATATCCTCCCTTGCAAGTGAGGCTGTTCCCACACTGCAAGGGTTAATAACTCAGTTTAATGGATGGTAAAAGCACTTTTACTTACCTGATCCTCTGCTCCTCCATGCTCCAACAGTTAACTTTTTCTCAGAGTCTTCACATTAGGTAAGTGAAACCGCTTTACCCAGTCACCTAAATATAAATGGCATTTAACCCTTGCAGTGTAGCTGCAGACCCAGTGCAGGAGAGAATTCAGAACTTCCATATATTTTTTTTTTAAATTGCGAACATTTGTTTGTTTTTACTGTTTGGATTAGAGTCTCCTTTACATCAAGACTTCCTAGTATTTAGAGGAAAAATAAAGCAAAAAAAAAAAAAAAAAAAAAAAAGAGGCACCATTGCCGATTTATTCCTTAAAGTGACTCAGATTCAGATCAAGAAGGATGTTTACTTAGTAAAGTGTATGATCACTTAGTAAATAGCTGTGTACCCCCTGAATAACTAGTAGTGCATAACAAAAAAATACAACACACACATAACACAGGATATTTGCTGGCACAATAATTGATTGAAGTGAACACAACTTCACTTCATTTACATAGCGAAGGCTGGCCATACACATTTTTTTTTTATTTCATTCAGCCACATAAACCAAGTGAAGGGAGGAAAATCCCACCCGCCAGGACATTGTACTCTCACAGTGGCACCCAATACACTGATTATCCAAACATTTCTGACATGTTCCCAGCAAGGGAGGCCACACACTGATCACAATTCTCCCAATTCAGTAGGGATTCAGTGTATGCCCAGCTTAAAGTGGAACTACACTGCACCACAAACCAAAAATGCAATTTAATTAAATTGGTAATGTTCAAAGCAAACACCCACATCTATTCACTTCTTCCTGGTTTATTTTGCAGATAAATCATTTTGAAAAACACCCCCTGGCATTTCTGGAAGTGGCCATCTTGAGCAAGGGGAGAGGATTTATGTAGCATTTACTTCCTGGAATCCATCTGCCCTTAGCTCATGCATAGGCTAAGCTGAGAACCCTCCCTCCCCTCCTGAAGACTCCTGGGATGTATGAAATCATTTGCCTAGGGATGAAAACCAGGAAGTAACTAAAGGATTGTAACAAAAAAAAAAATTAAATTTTAAATAAGTCAATGATATATTTTCCCATCTATTTTCTAATGCTAGCAGCATAAGGAATTAAAATAGTCCATGCTGTTAGAGAGTGAAGTTCCACTTTAAGTGAACACTTTGCAAAATAGAACACACACTATGATAAAACCTGAAAACTGCTCCAGGCACGAGCACAAGCTTTTAACCTGCAAATATTGTCAATTGCTGGGCTATTTTATGGGCAGCACAGTAGCTAAATGGTTAGCACTTCCGCCTGACAGTACTAGGGTCATTGGTTCGAATCCCAGCCACGGCACCACCTGCCTGGAGTTTGCATGTTCTCCAGGTGCCTGCGTGGGTTTCCTCCGGGTACTCCGGTTTCCTCCCACACTCCAAAGACATGCTGGTAGGTTAATTGGATCCTGTCTAAATTGTCCCTAGTATGTGTATGTATGAATGTGAGTTAGGGACTTTAGATTGTACACCCCTTGAGGGTTAGGGACTGATGTGAATGTACAATATATATGTAAAGTGCTGCGTAAATTGACGGCACTATATAAGTACCTATAATAATAAATATTTTAACAGGCTATCCTTACCTCTATGTGCCTGCACTTTACACCTGCAGTAGTTTTCTAGTGTTTTATGCACTCCACTACTGAATGCTATACTACTCCCTAGTCCAACTTACCTGATAGTACTCCCAGTGTTCAGGAACATAGCCTTCTGGAATTTCTGCCAGTTCGGCTGGACCTGGTAACATGAAATAGAAACTCATAAAAAAAAAAAAAAAAAAAAAAAAAGTACTAGATGGAGGAGGAGCCTTTATTTTCCACATGTCCTAGCATTAGCCTTTGTTAAAGGTCTCCATCCTTGCAGACATCTGAATATTCAGACACCTACTATCACTGCCATTTCAAATATTGCATAATATCGAAGTGCACATCTTTATGTGTAATGGATGGACAGGATCTCAGAAGAAAGCCACTCATTACTGCACCAACACACAGTGCTGGCAACGCTAGCTATTATCAATTAGTTTCTCCAGCAATTAGATCTGCCATCCTCTGTGGTGTGAGATTGGAGCAATAATACCTAAAATTTTTGAACCTATAAAAAGGACAAGTCCAGGTTTAGTTATAATTACAAAGACTCATACCCTAACTTTCTCAAAACTAAACCTACCACCTCCACCTGGGTGCTACTTACCTTTCTCTGATAGCAACAGTCTCCCACTGTGTTCACATCCCCTTCCAGAAACCTTCTCTGTGCTGCCCACATATGCACAGTGACTTCCCATAGACTTGGATGGGCCGTAGCTGGACTGTTGCAGTAGAGTTTCACTCAAATCTATGGGAAGTTATTGTACAGGCGGCAATGAAAACATTTCGGAATGGAAAATGTAACTAGTCCAGAAGGCTGCTGCTGTAGGAGACAGGCAAGTAAGCAGCTAGGTGGGAAAGGTGGGGTAGGATTAGATTAGACTTAGAGTATGATGGGGGGGGGGGGGGGGGGGCGAGTGATACTTTTTATTCATACCAGAACTTGTCCTTTATATTATGCAATGTAACCCAGATTCATAAGTACAAAACATTCCATCTTCGTTGTACATTGGGGACTCGGGGTAACCTATAAGACACTTTTTATTTGTGAAAAGGAATACATTATTCAATCAATTTTTTAATATACAAGTAAAAAAAAAACACATTACTTACCATAAAAAATATTGATGAAGGTTATGAAGATACCTGCAGGTATCGCACCAAGCAGTATGTAGAATTTCTGTAACACAAAATGAACATTTTTGTTGTAAGTAATAGACTGAGTCCTGGAATTACAGAAAATGGTGACAATGGCATCAGGACAGAGGGATTTCCTGGCTCTCTAGGCCCCAAGTTGTCCAAAGGAAATTGGAAGCCTATTTTAAGCTTGTGCTTTGGGAACCCACACCATGCAATTTCCATTACAAAATAATTGTACATTTAAAAACCTGGGGAGAATATAAACTCAAATCTGGGGTCATGGCCCACAGGTTACATACTGCTGCTGTAGAAAAAAAGGTCTCCTAAGGTTTCCTAATAGTTTCACAACTGTGAGTTCAAATAAATGGGCTGTGTAAAGGGAGGAGGGGGGGGGGGTGTCTGTTCCCTTCAGTCAGCAATCAGCTCTCCTCCCTGAGCTCTGCAGTGTGGAATTTCAGCTCTCTGCCCCCTGTTTTCTGACAGTTCAAACAAGCTTTATAAATTCTGGACTTTGAATGGATGTAGAGTAGAGAAGACTGCAAGTAAACAGGCAAAACCTATTTCATCTCTGTATATCACCTGAGGCCAGTCACTTCACTGGTTATATGTAAAGGTATACAACCATTTAAAAGCATAACTGTCTGCCCATCGGGAAGATTCCCTCTCTCTAATTATCCTGGTCAACAGTGACACCTTGAATGAAACAGAGGGCAAATCCGAAACGGAGTTGTCACCAGAGCAGGAAGGGGGGGGGGGGGGGAGAATCCTCCAGTGAGGACATACATCTTCTTCTCAATTGCTGTTGATTCTACCGGAAAGGAAAGCTAGGAAAACAAACTCCTTAATGAGACGTGGTTATAACCCTCCCCTATTCTATCCAAAAAAAGGAACAACATTGTAAAATTAGCAAAAACCACTTTAAATGTAGTAGCTGCATCAATTTTCTTTTTTAGTTTTTTTTCTTTCCTTTTATTTTCACCTGGTGAACCAGCCAGCAACATTTCCTGTCCTAGGGTGTCTCCATTCCATTGGATGAGCAACAGAGCCACCCTTAGATAACAGCATTGTTAATATTGGGGCAGAATAGTGTTAAATGCAGTAATAGATTTAAACAGACTTGAATAACAAATTAAATTCAAACCCTAGCTAACACTTTTTAAAAAGTGGAACTTTATGACCAAAAAAAAAAAAAAGAAAAGAAATGGGCAAACAGGCAGGATTTTTAATACAGAAGAGACATGCTATGTCTTTTCTTCATCAAAGTTATTTACCTGCCTGTCCACCCCTGTACAGTTAGCAGCACAGGTACAGCTCATTGTACAAGTTCAGCGATGCTGAGATGATTAAGCCCCCATGTATGCGCAGGAGCAGGGGCGGACTGACCATTTGGAAACTCAGGCACTGCCCAAAGTCAGTAGGGGGCTCCATGAGATGCCCCTGGTACCTTTTTCATAGGCTTTTTATGAGTTTGGGCAAGGACACAGGGGCCCCATGATCCCCTATTGCCCGGGGGCCCCATGAGTTGTCAGTCCACCCCTGTGCAGGAGTGACTTCATCTCAGCTTGGCCAATGAAAGCAGCCAGAGATACCAGGAAGCTGGATGCCTGAATAGGTCGGCGGCTGGTGGGGAAGCTGCATTTCTAGAGTGAAGGAGAGTATAGATCTTCTTCAAGCAGTTGCATCAACAGTTTTTTTTCCATTTTAGGATAAGGGTTTTATATAAATAAATAAAAGCTGACCATTGTAAGCAGTCCTGTCAGTGTTAAATGATTTGTTTCAGTCCTCTAACTGCTGGACAGCGTGGTCCGTCAGCATGTAAAGAAAAAAAAAAAAAAACACAACAACAGACTTCTTGACCAAGCCACCAAGTGAAAATAAAGAAAAAAAGCCTAAAAAAGAAAAAAACGTATTCAGCCATCAAACTTAGAAATTTGTAAGCTGCATTACTGTTTTGGTCCAATACCACTTTAATCAGTTGCAGACTCTGGGCGTTCTACACAAATCCAAAAAATGTCATCATTGTACACAGGATATGTACAGAAGTACAGCCCTTTCGCTCTACTGCACCCACCCTGCCACTCCATCCCTGTACTGGGCAATTCAGCTCAGATTCATGACAGCAGCATTGCCGATACACAAAGTAAGTCCTGGCAGCTGGAGCTGCCAAAAAAAAAACAACAGTCTGACAATGTTTATCAACAACATTGCTCAGCTGCAAATACAGAAAGATTCAAAGAAACATTGTTTCATTTTATATCTATTTATTCATCTACAGATCAGAAGGGATGAACTTGAAATGTAGATGAATTCAATTGAAGCAACCTTTTTTTTAATAAATCAAATGTACCTTTGTTTAACCCTTTATTAACCCTTATTTCAAGCTACTTTCACACTGAGTTTTTGCATTAAAAAAAGCACCTGAAAACCTCAAGAAAAAACTTTCCCTAAGTATGTTTTCACACTGGGGCATTGCGCTTCCGTTGCAGTTTAAAAAAATCTTTGGAGCATGTTTGTTCAGTTAAAAGAAAAAAAAACCCCAAAAACGCCTCTTCCTACTGAAATAGATGAAAAACGTCTAAAAAATGCCTCTGAGAAATGTTTTTGGCGAAGTTTTTAAGTCACATATCCTTTAAAAAAATGCTCAGAAAGTGTGGCAAAAGCGCAGTAAAAACACCTATGTGTGAAAGTAGCCTTACGCTAATCAACCCTAATTAACTCCTCCTCCATTCAATTACATGCTCTATTTGTTTCTATTTTATTAACTAATAATATTTAAACTTTTTTTTTTTTGTTTGCTTTGTTCATTAATATTTTTACACCTTTAACATATATTTACATGCATTACATTGGAAAAAAACAGTGCAAAATTAAGCAAAAAAAAAAAATCTACTTCATCTGTAAATAACTTTGCAATGCTTTGTACCAGAATCATAATTTTAGTGCAATTTTAAAATAGGACAAATTACAGAATAGAATTCATACTTTTTGTGCAGGAACACTATTCATTTTTAAACTAACTCTGCTAAGGACAAAAAAAAGTGCAGGTTTTTTTTTTTTATTATTATGTTTAACTGTCTAAGGCTCATGTACACTGCAGCTGCTAAACTGAAGTTTAGGAGCACTTGTGCATTTTTTTCAGCAGCCCTGAACTCTCCTTTTATGTTTTCCTATGTGTCCATGTACAGAATCGTTTACAGGCAGTTGAGGTTGCAGGCATTTTTTTGAAAGCACAAAAATTGCGCTCAGAAGTAGAGTTTACCGGCGTTTCAAATGCCAAACGCTTGTAACCGCATGTAAACACTTGTAAATGCATTGGGTAGATGGGTTTTTGGGCTGGTCCATATCCAGATGCTGTCCAGTGCCTTTTTTCTGCATCAAAAATGAGTGCACAGCGTTTTCCATGTATTCAAATGGACCCAGTACACCAGCACAGTCAGTTCCAGGTTTCGTGTGCAGGAAAAAAATGGTAGAACGTGCTGCATTATTTCTGCACAGAACTGTACTGGAATATATCAAAAAAACACAAGGAGTGTTGTGTGCACTCTAGAATGCATCCGAAGGCATTACAGCTAGAGATGAGCAAATCGAACCAGGCGAACCGGAATTCGATACGAATTTCAGGAAAAATTCGATTTGCGGCGAATCCGAATATTTGCCTACTTTGGGTGCGCGAATCGGATTTTTCCCGATCAGCCGGCAAAAGTGTCCCTGCAGAGAGCTCCGCTATTATCTGACAGTTCTCTGACAGAAGGAACACATGTACAGCGGTTGAAACATGGTATCTATTAGTTTCCATTTAGGATACAGATGTTTCAACCGCTGTACATGTGAAGAAGCTGTCAGAGAACTGTCAGAAATAGAGGAACTCTGCACATACACTTTTTGCCGGTTTGGAATTCTTATTTTCATCCTACTTCTTCATCATCCTCATCCTCAGAAGAAGAAGAAGAGGATGAGGATGAAGAAGAAGAAGAAGTAGGATGAAAATAAGAATAATTCCAAGCCGGCAAAAAGTGTATGTGCAGAGTTCCTCTATTCTGCAGATACACTTAGAGGAGCTCTGCAGATACACTTTTTGCCGGCTTGGAATTAATCTTATTTTCATCCTACTTCTTCTTCTTCATCCTCATCCTCAGAAGAAGAGGATGAAGAAGAAGAAGAAGAAGTAGGATGAAAATAAGAATAATTCCAAGCCGGCAAAAAGTGTATCTGCAGAGCTCCTCTATTCTGCAGATACACTTAGAGGAGCTCTGCTGATACACTTAGAGGAGCTTTGCTGATACACTTTTTGCCGGCTTGGAATTAATCTTATTTTCATCCTACTTCTTCTTCTTCTTCTTCATCATCCTCATCCTCAGAAGAAGAAGAAGAGGATGAGGATGAAGAAGAAGAAGTAGGATGAAAATAAGAATAATTCCAAGCCGGCAAAAAGTGTATGTGCAGAGTTCCTCTATTCTGCAGATACACTTAGAGGAGCTCTGCACATACACTTTTTGCCGGCTTGGAATTAATCTTATTTTCATCCTACTTCTTCTTCTTCTTCTTCATCTTCATCCTCATCCTCAGAAGAAGAAGAAGAAGAGGATGAGGATGAAGAAGAAGAAGAAGTAGGATGAAAATAAGAATAATTCCAAGCCGGCAAAAAGTGTATCTGCAGAGCTCCTCTAAGTGTATCTGCAGAATGTCATTTATGGAAACAAATAGATACAATGTTTCAACCGCTGTATGGAGTGAATGTCCCAGAACTGTCAGAAATAGACTATTTCTGACAGTTCTGGGACATTCCCTCCATACAGCGGTTGAAACCGCTGTATGGAGTGAATGTCACAGAACTGTCAGAAATAGACAGAAACTGTCACAGAACTGTCCTTCTTCTCATCCTTCTCCTTCTTCTCATCCTTCTCCTTCTTCTCATCCTTCTCCTTCTTCTCATCCTTCTCCTTCTTCTCATCCTTCTCCTTCTCCTTCTTCTCATCCTTCTCCTTCTCATCCTTCTCATCCTTCTCCTTCTCATCCTTCTCCTTCTCATCCTTCTCCTTCTCATCCTTCTCCTTCTCCTTCTTCTCATCCTTCTCCTTCTCATCCTTCTCCTTCTCATCCTTCTCCTTCTCCTTCTTCTCATCCTTCTCCTTCTCATCCTTCTCCTTCTCCTTCTTCTCATCCTTCTCCTTCTTCTCATCCTTCTCCTTCTTCTCATCCTTCTCCTTCCTCATCTCCAAGGGCATTTAAATTAAAGGTACAGTGTTCTGCACTAATTTAAAGGCTCTCTGAAGCCTAGAAACCCTTTTTATAAGTTAACTTCGTAGCGAATTAATTCGCATCGAATCGAATTTCTTCCTGGAATTCGCCGAATCAGCCGAATCTAATTTTTGAAAAATTCGCTCATCTCTAATTACAGCACTATGTAGCTCCTCCCACAATGCCAAGCATGTTTCAAGAGCCACTTTTGCAACCTCCATCAGAAAGTAGTGCCCTCTCTGCTTCTGCTCTCTCTATTCCTCACAAAATGTCTGAAATAGTTAATTTACTATTTTTCAGTGTATTCTGGGCATTTGGGAGGGTCTCCTGAGGTTATCTTTTAAAAACACAAATGTGCAGAAACGCGGATAAACGCCTATGTTTTCTAGCAGTCAATTTCCAGCGTTCAGAAAAGTTTTTCAAACGCCCTGCGTACATGACCCATTAGGATTGCGAAAAAAAAAAAATCATTGTTGCAAGACAATATTCAAGATAAAAAAGCCTTGTTTGTACTTAAAAAAAAAAAAAAAGCAAACAAAAAATACATGTATACAAGATATCGCTGAATAAACAGGTCCATATCAGAAATTTAAAAATTGCTCTGGTTCATAAGGGGTGCACAGGTGTGAGAGGTGACGTGGTTAAACATACTTTAGGGTGAGATAAATACACTAAAATATAAAACAATTTTTCCAAAACCTGAAAATTTGTAACAGGTTCAAGCGGTTGGTTGTAATGGTGTAAAGAAGGATATATAAATACCAGGTAATACGTCAGAAATGTATAGTACTCAGAAAAGAAGTAGCCAAAACTAAAATCTCAAATGTCTCACAACTAACAGAGAGAAGACTTACAAGGTATGATGTGAATTTCCGGTCATGGTAACGTGAAGGACGAATGACAAATACCCTCTTGTCACTGCTGGAAAAACGCACAGGCACTAAAGATAAAACAAATGTGAAACGTCTGTGTAGGTTCTCATTTATCCAGGTCATGGTAGATCTAGTAGTAGTTAGTCACATCCAACTGGACTTCTTCAAGCCACTTCTTCAGTTCTGAGTGTCAGGAAGCTACACCAGCCAGCACATATCCAGACATGCAGCATGGACACCATAATCTATTCTCTATGGAATGTGCAGATGTTGGTTGCCCAAGAACAGGATGGGAGATGTGGAAGTTGTGGAATTGTCCTATTCCAGCACACAATCCCATCCTTGGTGTCAGGAAGCTCTACATTGGTGTTATGTCCTCAACTTACATGTCTAGAGCTGTGAACTGTTGGTACAATTTAACTACATGTGGAAGACATCATTTAACCAAAGCAGGAGCCCATGACCTCAGCTGTCTTCTACATGTGATGCCATTTTAACCTTTCACTGACCATATAACACATACAGTATACAACATGGGGACAAGGTGCTTTTGGGAGGGACATGAGGCCTGGTATGGTTCAGGAGGGGTGGTGTTCGCTAACCCCCCCCCCCCCGGTGCTGTGCTGCATGCTCAGATAAGGGTCTGGTATAGATTTTGGGGGGGAATTACATACTTTCTTTAACATTTCGGCGTAGTTTTAGCTAAATTTTTAATTGCCGGCAATTCTTTTTACATTCAGCTGTCAGTGGGGAACCCCGCTGACAGCTGAAACATTACCGCATGTTTTCACTACTAAAATACAGCATGAATTAATAACTCACGCGGTATTTATTAGCATTTTTTTGTGAACGCCAACGTTTTCTTTGAATAAATGCTGTGTGGTATCTTACCGCATACTCGGATGCGGTAAGATACTGCTTAGTAAATTGTCCTCTGGGTTCGAAGTTCACGGTCATCAGGGGGTTGTTCGGCCCATCAATAGTCACCATTTTTCTCTTGGTGTTAGGAAGACTTGTCAGAAGTGACTCATGAACATAGCAGAGGAAGGAGGCAGCAGACAGAAATGACACCTCGTACTCTGGATTGAGACAAGTACACTATAGATGGATACAGGCAGCACAGTGCCTAAATGGTTAGCACTTCCACCTGGCAGTACTAGGGTCATTGGTTCGAATCCCAGCCACAGCACCTCCTGCCTGGAGTTTGCATGTTCTCCCAGTGCCTGCGTGGGTTTCCTCCGGGTACTCTGGTTTCCGCCCACACTCCAAAGACATGCTGGTAGGTTAATTGGCTCCTGTCTAAATTGGCCTTAGTATGTGTATGTATGAATGTGAGTTAGGGATGTTAGATTGTACGCCCCTTGAGGGTTAGGGACTGATGTGAATGTACAATATATATATGTAATAGGAACGATTGAATCGCATCCTCTTGATGAACTCACATGACTAGTGCCGAAACGCGTCAAGCGGAGCGTACGAATGACGTCACGACATTCCCATTCATTGGGACAGCGGTTGTAGTATTAGTGAAATCGATTCAGGAATGACATTTTAGCAGACAATTGCACTTACAGAGAAGGGCCCCATGCTTTGCCTTGCATTTCATTCCATATGGTGACGGTTTTCTGAGCTTATACAGGACTCTGCTGTTCAGATGATACCGCCATCTTGTGCTTAATCGATATATTGCTGGATGTTCATCATAGGTGGTGCAGATGTGCACCTCCAGAACGTGAGTGCATTTCCTATGTTTTATTGCTTAATAAAAGTTTAAAAGGATAAAGCACTATGTTGAGTTCTTTTTAATGAGGAATACGGATGACACCAAGATGTTTATAAGGAGGAAGCATACTTTGGAGACCCCATTTAAAAAGCTGATCTTCTGAGTCCAAGTGGGACCAAAAGTGCAGTTAGACCGTAACATTGTACAATGTGAGGTCACACTGCGTGAGGTGAGCAGATATATGGTGGAGGATGTTTTCTTACTGGAATTTATGACAGCTGCAAATATTTCCGTTATCCACAGGAGGGTTTACAGAAGAACACTATTTTGATTGAACTTATGTTTATGACTTTTTTGAGTTGATTAAATATTATTATAATTTTTTTTTGGTTTGGGTGATTTTTAATTTTTTGTATTTAATTTCTTATTTTTCACAGTTTTTGATTCACGGGCATTGAGTTTTTTTCTTTATGTAGCGCAGCATATTTTTCTTCACTTTTATTCTCAGCAAACGCGAGTCATTGGCTCCCACTGCTGTCAATCACAGCCAGTCAGCCAATGAAGAGAAAGGGGAATGGGGCCAAGCTGCAGCTGTGTGTGAGAATGGACACACGGAGCAGTGGCTTGGGAACGCGTCTGCTTGGGTGCCCCCATAGCAAACTGCATGCTGTGGGGGCACCCGACAGGAGGGAGGGGCCAGGAGAGCCTGCGGGGGACCCGAGAAGAGGAGGATCCAGGCTGCTCTGTGCAAAACCACTGCACACAGCAGGCAAGTAGAACCTGTTTCTTATTTTCCAAAAAAGAAAAAAATTCACCTTTAGTATTGCTTTAAAAACAGCTCAACCATGCGAGGCTCCTCCCACACAGCCACATCATTCATGTGCAGAGTTCTATTAATTAATGAACTACAAGTCCCAGCAGCTTTAGCGGCTGTGGGCTTGTAGTTTTCAATGAACTACCATGGTGCTGTTGAGAACCATGGTAGTTCATTGAAGCTTCCTGTCAGAATATATACTTGCTTGTACATCCATTACGGCAAGCAGATAATCTGACAGGTCTGCAGGAGACCTGCATGGCAGCAGCAATCTGCTGATCCCTGGTGCAATGCTTTCATGGCTCCTGCAACCAAAAATAATAAATGCACTTTTTTTTACCTGCAAAAAAATGTGCATTTTTTTTTGGTCAAAAGGTGAATTTATCCTTTAAGCATGATGCAGATAAGACCCATGGAATGTACTCGTCCTGCACCGCCATCTGGTGTGAACCACCCCTAAATCATACCTCCTTTTAGATCCTTTTAAATGTGTCAAATTGTCCTGTTGTGACAGAATCCACATGACATCAGCTTCATGTACCCATCATCATGGCCCTAGGGTAGGGGAGACCCCTTATAGGGTGCCCTGGGAGAGACCCCTTAGAGGGTACACTGGCCCGGGGGAAACCCCTTAGAGGGTACACTGGCCATGGGGAAGACCCCTTAGAGGGTACACTGGCCCCAAATGTAGGGGATGGGTGGGTGGACCCTTCTGATCTCATACTGACGGCAAACAGTAGACTCATGTCCACATCACCCTTCTATGGTCTCCAGTGACAATGTCACCTATCCCCAGGCAGAGGTCACCGGGGACACCAGGCCCGGCCAGGCCGCCCTCTTACCCGCAGCGCTCGGTGCTCCTCTCCCCAGCACTCCCTCAGTCCGGAGCGCCCAACGCTGAGCACAGTGCAGCCGGCTGATCATCATCGCAGCCGCCGACCGGAGGACACTCATCCCCGCCATCATCACCCAGGACAGGCGTGGGGGATTGTGGGAGTTAGGATGAGCCTGCCAGTGACACGTCTAGTACTGGCAAGACTGCCCTTACTGGCTCATTCAGATAGCATTAAAAATATGGAGAAATCAGCTCCTTTCCAGCCGGCCAGTGGAACCTACTTACACCTATGTTATTGTCAGTATGCTTCTACAACCACAGCCCATTATATAATGCATGACAGTAGTGAAGGCCAGCGCTCTAGTGACTTCTCCGGCCGGCCCCGGTGCATTGTGGGAGCGGTGTCTGTGGAAGATGGCGGCGTCCGCAGTGAGGGTGCTGTTGGAGGGCTGCGGGCGGCTGTGTTCGGGAGGAATCACTGGGAGGACTGTGGGCGGCCTGTCTGGGTAAGAGGAGATGTGTACTGCACTGCTGGGGGGCCCCCACACCCCGGGACAGGGGTACACATGGCGCAGGAAATCCCTGACCTATCTGAGATCGGCTGGACAATCCTAGCTAGAACATAGGCCTTGGCAGGACTGCAATGTGAGAAGCGCCCCGGGATACCAAGCACCACCCTGCACTGGTGACAGCTGCCAGCTGATTGGTTCCTGTAGACAGAAGTGACAGCTGCAAGTTCATTGGTTGCTGCAGGCAGCTATCGTTTCAGCTTGAAGCTACCAATCAGCTTGCAGCTGTCACTTCTGCCTACATGAACCAATCAGCTTGCAGCAGTCACCTTTTCCTGCATTAACCAATCAGTTTGCTGCTGTCTTGTCTGCCTGAAGAGACCCATCAGCTTGGAGCTGTCACTTCTGTCTGCAGGAACCAGTTTGTTTTTTTTTGCAATAAGCAGATAACATTGGTTGATTCTTACAGGCAAAAGTGACAGGTCAAAGCTGATTGGTTCTTACAGGCAGAAGTGACAGCAGCAAACTGATTGGTTCATGCAGGAAGAAGTGACAGCTGCAAGCTGATTGGTTCCTGTAGATAGAAGTGACTTCTGCAAGCTGATTGGTTCCTGTAGACAGAAGTGACTGCTCCAAGCTGATTGGTTCTTACAGGCAGAAGTGACAGTAGCAAACTGATTGGTTCATGCAGGCAGAAGTGACAGCAGCAAGCTGATTGGTTCCTGTAGACAGAAGTGACTTCTGCAAGCTGATTGGTTCCTGTAGACAGAAGTGACTTCTGCAAGCTGATTGGTTCCTGTAGACAGAAGTGACTTCTGCAAGCTGATTGGTTCCTGTAGACAGAAGTGACTTCTGCAAGCTGATTGGTTCCTGTAGACAGAAGTGACTTCTGCAAGCTGATTGGTTCCTGTAGACAGAATGACAGTTGCAAGCTGATTGGTTCCTGTAGACAGAAGTGACAGCTGCAAGTTCATTGGTTGCTGCAGGCAGCTATCATTTCAGCTTGAAGCTACCAATCAGCTTGCAGCTGTCACTTCTGCCTACATGAACCAATCAGCTTGCAGCAGTCACTTTTTCCTGCATGAACCAATCAGTTTGCTGCTGTCACGTCTGCCTGTAAGAACCAATCAGCTTGGAGCTGTCACTTCTGTCTGCAGGAACCAGTTTTTTTTTTTTTTGCAATAAGCAGATAACATTGGTTGATTCTTACAGGCAAAAGTGACAGGTCCAAGCTGATTGGTTCTTACAGGCAGAAGTGACAGCAGCAAACTGATTGGTTCATGCAGGAAGAAGTGACAGCTGCAAGCTGATTGGTTCCTGTAGACAGAAGTGACTTCTGCAAGCTGATTGGTTCCTGTAGACAGAAGTGACTGGAGCAAGCTGATTGGTTCCTGTAGACAGAAGTGACAGGAGCAAGCTGATTGGTTCCTGTAGACAGAAGTGACTTCTGCAAGCTGATTGGTTCCTGTAGACAGAAGTGACTTCTGCAAGCTGATTGGTTCCTGTAAACAGAAGTGACAGCTGCAAGCTGATTGGTCCCTGTAGACAGAAGTGACAGCCACAAGCTGATTGGTCCCTGTAGACAGAAGTGACAGCCGCAAGCTGATTGGTCCCTGTAGACAGAAGTGACAGCCGCAAGCTGATTGGTCCCTGTAGACAGAAGTGACAGCCGCAAGCTGATTGGTCCCTGTAGACAGAAGTGACAGCCGCAAGCTGATTGGTCCCTGTAGACAGAAGTGACAGCCGCAAGCTGATTGGTCCCTGTAGACAGAAGTGACAGCCGCAAGCTGATTGGTCCCTGTAGACAGAAGTGACAGCCGCAAGCTGATTGGTCCCTGTAGACAGAAGTGACAGCCGCAAGCTGATTGGTCCCTGTAGACAGAAGTGACAGCTGCAGGCTATCAGTTCACCTTCCAGCTACCAATCAGTTTGCAGCTGTCACTTCTGCCTACATCAAACAGTTTTTTGGTTTTTTTTGCAATAAGCAGATAACATTGGTTGCTGTAGACAAGTGCAAGCTAATTGGTTCCTGCAGGTAATCGTGACAGCTTCAAGCTGATTGGTTCTTACAGGCAGAAGTGGCAGCTCCAAGCTGATTGGTTCTTACAGGCAGAAGTGACAGCAGTAAACTGATTGGTTCATGCAGGCAGAAGTGACAGCTGCAAGCATTCTATGTGTCTTTCCTGCCCCAAGCTCAAAAAGCAATGTCTTTGTGATCTGCATGTGCCAATGTATTGTTAATGGTACCCCAAACACAGTTTGGAATGTAAATACAGTGTATTTGTGGTCAACAAGTATGGTATCGCAGTACCATACAATTTGGTGTGGCAAACTGATTGCTGTGGTCACTTCTGCCTACAGGAACCAATCAGTTTGCTGCGGTCACTTCTGCCTACAGGAACCAGTTTTCTGTGGTCACTTCTGCCTACAGGAACCAATCAGTTTGCTGCAGTTACTTCTGCCTACAGGAACCAAACTGATTGGTTCCTGTAGGCAGAAGTGACCACAGAAAACTGGTTCCTGTAGGCAGAAGTGACCGCAGCAAACTGATTGGTTCCTGTAGGCAGAAGTGACCGCAGCAAACTGATTGGTTCCTGTAGGCAGAAGTGACCGCAGCAAACTGATCTGTTCCTGTAGGCAGAAGTGACCGCAGCAAACTGATCGGTTCCTGTAGGCAGAAGTGACCGCAGCAAACTGATCGGTTCCTGTAGGCAGAAGTGACCGCAGCAAACTGATCGGTTCCTGTAGGCAGAAGTGACCGCAGCAAACTGATTGGTTCCTGTAGGCAGAAGTGACCGCAGCAAACTGATTGGTTCCTGTAGGTAGAAGTGACCGCAGCAAACTGATCGGTTCCTGTAGACAGAAGTGACCGCAGCAAATTGATCGGTTCCTGTAGGCAGAAGTGACCGCAGCAAACTGATCGGTTCCTGTAGGCAGAAGTGACCGCAGCAAACTGATCGGTTCCTGTAGGTAGAAGTGACCGCAGCAAACTGATCGGTTCTTGTTGGCAGAAGTGACCGCAGCAAACTGATCGGTTCCTGTAGGCAGAAGTGACCGCAGCAAATTGATCGGTTCCTGTAGGCAGAAGTGACCGCAGCAAACTGATCGGTTCCAGTGACAGCTGCAAGCTAATTGGTTCCTGCAGGCAAAAGTGACAGCTGCAAGCTAATTGGCTCCTGTAGGCAGAAGTGACAGCTGCAAGCTAATTGTTTCTTACAGGCAAAAGTGACAGCTGCAGGATTATTTGTTCCTGCAGGCAGAAAGAAGCTTTCTTGTAAGCACTCTCTTTATTTATGAACCCTAAAGTCATTACATTTGTACTCAAGCTCAGCAGCTTATTATCCCTGGATGTTGCTGGATGGCAGCAGGGGCCAATTTCAAGAACTCGGAAGATAAAGGCAGCCTCCAATGATGTAGGAAGGGAAGATAGTGCAGCTGCACTGAAGAGTCCGATCTAAGATTTTTAGTTATAGTGGCATCTGGGTTTACTGCTATTTTGGCATATTTAGTAAATTGGATTTGCAGTAGTAGAGTCCTGTAACAAATGTTCAGCAGTAAACTAGTTTTAAGCTTAAGTTTAGTTAAAGTGTTACGGAACCCAAGACCCTGCATTTACTACAACTGGTCTCACAGAGTACATAGAACATGGAAATGCAATTATTTTAGTAAATCTAAATTGCTAAATACCTTTTCTCATCAGCAGTATATAGCAGTCTTGTGACTTCTATCAGTGTCCAGCAGAGCACTGGTTAAAGCTTGTAGGAGATTTCATTCTCCCCTGATTGTCCTATGAGGTTGCAGACCCAACACTGTGTCTGGACAGCTTTAATTGACCTTGTACTGATCACATGCACTCTTCCAAGAAA
Organism: Staurois parvus; assembly: GCF_062004578.1. Classification (NCBI taxonomy): domain Eukaryota; kingdom Metazoa; phylum Chordata; class Amphibia; order Anura; family Ranidae; genus Staurois; species Staurois parvus. The sequence goes on along the minus strand of NW_028317951.1, from coordinate 24,337,341 downwards.
AAAAAACTCTCTAGCAATACACCCCAAACTGAACATGTGCAGCTTGCCCCCAAGGCTCTCTTCTATCATAAGACGGATTTGGGCTGCATCTAAGGGGGCGAGGGCCTGAACATGGCGCCGGGAGTCTGCTGAGAGTGGGAGCTCCTGATGCTCCCCATGTGGATACTGCCGAAGCTGGACCTCCAAGAGCTTATCTGACCCTGCTGGCGGCCCTGCTTGGAGCTCTGGGATGCACCCGAATGTGTGCAGGGATCACGTGACTGCTGGCGGCAGTGGTGAGCAGAGGGGGACGGAGCGTGCTGCTGTGGACCAGGTCTCAATCCCAGAGCCCCGGTGGGATCAGCACCAGCCAACTGAGGAGCTCCCTGGAGTGCAGGGGAGCACCGAGAGAGGCAGAGGTGTTGGACAGACCCCAGGTGGGAACACCCACATGGGGCTGTGATAATTCAGTGGCTAGATGCCCCAACGACCTGGGAGAAGCAGCAGAGAGAGGAAATTCTGAGACCTGGAGACATTTGAAACTACAGGACACCTTGAGCACCCACCCAGACCCCCCCCCCCCCCCTCAGGGAACCTTACAAATCAGGATTTGAGATCCCATTTGGGATGAAGGAGCATACAGAGATGAGGCGACCCAGAACCCCAGGTGCGGAGGGTGACGGTGAGTTGCCATGGACAACGGTTGGAGAATTAGGTTATTACTATCTCTGTTGCTAGTAAATGTATACCTGATTTGTGGGGCTAGGCGGTTAGAAGACCAAGGAGTAGGGGGATTCCAGAGACCACGTATTATCTATTGTAAAAGTGTCCTAAAGCCATCTGCGTCTGTAAAAGCTATCGGAGAAGTATAAAGAGGAGGGACTTTTCCCATGTGTGATAATAGCGTTTCTGATTATTGAGTAGAAAATCAGCGGCTATGTTAAGTCAATATGAAGAACAGATCTGCTAAAGGTGGGGGTGTAAAAATCTCGCAACCTAATACAAATGCAAGCACAATAAAGAAATATATGCCATTGCAAGAAAAAAGCCCAGAGATACAATGCAGAGAGAAACAACAGGAATGAAGTAGAAAATATGATGGTGAGCAGTCCAGATTGTTATTTGGGACACGGGAAGGGAATGAGACCAATGAATCTATAAACGTTGATAGCGTAAATAACCAAAGGGCTTCAGAACAACAGAAAGGAACATCACAGATTCCTACAAAAACAGAGATGGAGGAAATGTTTGCAAAATTGGAACTCTCTCTGAAAAATGAAATGGCGGTGATCCATAAAGATCTTGGACGAATGTTAACAAGTTTGGAAGAAGAGGAGGAGAAACTGGAGACACAGCCCAGGAGATAAATAACTTGGAGATGCAGATGGAGGAAATGCTAAGAGAACAGAGGAAGCTCTCATTTAAATTGGAGGATCAAGAAAATAGAGAAGAAATAATCTAAGGGTTCGGGTCCTGCCAGAAGATTCACATCATGAGGACCTCTGGGGAAAAAATAGAGAGTTTTTAACCCAATGATAGGTAGACTAGCCATAGATCCTTTGAAGATTGAGAGAATACATAGATTAAGATGCCGCCAGGAGTAACATCAGCCATCCCAAGAGACGTGATTGTTTGATTTCATCATTATGAGGACAGAGAATATGGAAAAAAACTGCAGACATTGCATCTGAGACATTAGCTAGAAGAAGATTGTTGAAGCCCTTATTGAACCAGATGAGGGATAAAAGAATTCGATACAACTGGGGAGTCTCGGCATGTGTGATTGGGTGGAAAGATGGGAAATCAGCTAGGCTAAGATTCCCAGAAGAACTTGGTGACTTTTGTGAAAAATTAGAACTGCAGAATGTGGACATTGTGGGGTGGTCAGAGGGGTCTAATGAAAGTGTAAGGTAGAAAAAAGAGAAGTGGCAGTCAGTGAATAAAAAGAGGGGATAGATTGAATTGGGGTGGGGGGAGGATGGTGGGAGAGAGATTGGGGGCCTTGGGGGAGGAATTGCCCCCCCTTTTTCTTTTTTTTTCTTCTCTCACTCCCCCCTCCTTCCCCCCACCTCCCCTGTGCCCTTAGTAAGTCTTCAAGGAAGATAACTAGAGATGGCGGAGTGTCAGGAGGCTAAATAGGATGTTAAACTCTTAAACCCTATGCTGAGAGTCGGGGGGGTAGGAGTAGGCATGCATGTCCAGAGCTTTACCCCAAATTAGGAATCATCAGTGGGGGGGTGGAGGATGGGGGAGTGGTGTGGTGGAGGGGATATGGGAGGGGTGGGTTAGGGAGAAGGTCCATGAGTTGAGTAGTCTATATCTCTCTTCCTCTGAACATAAAGTGAAGAGAAATATTAGATATCTATGAGCCTGTTTAATCTTACGACATATAATGTGAAAGGTTTAAATTCTCCTACTAAAAGACATAAGATACTTGGGGAAGTTCAACTTTCCACAGATGTAGTGTTTTTACAAGAGACACATTTATCATATGATACTAATGTTAAAGTATATTCGAGGCACTATCCAACTTGGTATTACGCAGACTCACCAATAAAGAGGGCTAAAGGAGTAGCCATTGGGTTCTCAAAAAACATGTGTTTTGAAGGAGAAACTGGTGGATCCAGAGGGCCGGTTCCTATGTTTAAGAGGGAAAATGTGGGGACAAAAATATACATTGGTTAATATTTATTGCCCAGACGTATTTCCACATGGAGTGTTGGGAAAAATCATGGACTTTAAGAGGAGTAGGCTGGTGTTGGCAGGAGACTTTAATTTTTGTCTTGATCCATTGATAGATGCGTCCTCGAATGCGCAGAGAGGAGGAGGTAAAAAAAACTAAGAATGTTGAAAAAGATGTTACATCAAAGTCAGCTAATAGATACATGGAGGGTGAAACATCCCAGAGAAAGAGATTATACCTTCTTCTTCCTAGCGTATAGATCGTATTCATGGTTGGACTATATAAAGATCGAGCATAAAATGTTCCAAAAATATTATAGCAGGCTATATGATGTGAGTTCTAAGAATCAGAAAGTCACAGAGGAAGAAAAGAGGGGGAAAGTGCAGGAATATTTAAAGGCAGCAGACCTGCCAAAAATATCAGTAGAAAAATTAGCATCTCTAGAACAACTAATCTCCCAGGATGAAATTAATATGGCCCTGAAAAATACAACAGGAGGAGAGCCGATGTGTTTACGGTTGGGTATTATAAAATATTTTAAATAATTATTGGTCCTGAAACTCTGTACATATATGAATGCCTTAGGAGAGGGAATGGGAATAAGAGAAGAATCGCTATAAATGTATATAACAATTATTCTAAAAGAAGGAAAGGACAGCTCACAATGCGCTAGTTACAGACCTATATCATTATTAAATACAGGCACAAAATTATTTGCGAAAGTGCTAGCTACTAGGTTAAAAGAGCTGATGCTGGAATGGATACATTTAGATCAAGTGGGTTTTGTCCCAGGTAGGGAAGGGAGGGATAATGGTTTAAGAACACTGCTCCTTCTTCAAAAAGCAAAGAGAAAAAAGTTACCGACAATGATACTGTCGATTGATGCCGAAAAAGCCTTTGAAAAGGTAGACTGGGGGTTCATGATAAATATTCTAGAGGTTTTAGGAATAGGGACTAAGATGTTAAAGTGGATAAAAGAGCTTTATAATGGTCCGTCAGCAGCACTTAAAGTAAATGGGTCCCTTTCAGGGTTTTTTAAGATATATAACGGCACTAGACAGGGATGTCCATTATCCCCGTTGTTATTTGTTATATCCCTGGAACCTCTTTTTTAAGATAGGAGAGAGAGATCATAAGGTAGCGGCATATGAAGATGACATGCTGTTTTATATTGTGAACCCTAGATTAACGTTACCCAACTTAATGGAATTATTAAAACGATATGGAGAGCTTTCAAACCTGAAAATAAACCCCTCAAAATCAGAGATCTTGATATTCATTTTCCAAAGAAAGAGATGCGGATCTTACAAAAAGATTTCCCATTCACATGGAGGGAGAAGTAACTAGGTTACCTAGGAATAAAGCTAACCCCTTCTATAATGAACATATATCAGGTAATTTATATTCCATTGATAAATGAAATAAAGGATGAGTTGAGAAGACTGTCAAGGGGTAGAGTCTCTTCGATTGGGCATATAAATTTGGTTAAGATGGTGATAGTCCCAAAAATCTTGTATAAATTCCATATGCTTCCAGTCCATATTCCAGGATCCTTTTTTGGGATAATAAAAAAGCAAAGCGAATTAGATATTCATTTTTGTGTAATAATAAAGAGAAAGGAGGACTAAATCTGCCCAATATTAGGAATTACTATATTATGGCGATACTGTCTCGAGTTGTAGATTGGACATATAACTCACAGGGGAAAAGTTGGGTTAAAATAGGTCTTTTTAAGTAATGCACTATTAGTGAAGGTTATTTGGATACCATGAAAGTTCCGTATTATAGATGTGATTAGTAGCACATTGACACAGGAGGTGTTAAAAATATGGGATGGAATGCACAAGCAAATGGGCTGGAAGTATAATTCACTATTGATTCCCCTGGTGGGCAATGAGTTCTTCCCACCAGGGAAAGACAATATTTTGGGGAAATGGTTAAAAGATGTAGATGCATGGTTAAGGGATATAGTAGTTAAGGGGAAGTTGTGCATTTTGCAAGATTTAAAGTGTAAAAAAGAGTTATTTGTCGATTAGATGAATTAAGATACCACCAATTAAGACATTTTGTTTCAAATTTGCTTCAACCACTGAGGATGCGGAGGACATGCTCCCATTTGAATACCTGTTGGGTGCTAGTACATCTCCAAAACATGTCACTTCTAGGATATATAAGATTCTTATTGAATTGAAGGGGGCGGATCCTCCGTTATTATTAGAGAAATGGGAAAGGGAGCTGGGAACAAAAATGAGTGAACAGAAAAATAAAATGTTTACATTAACACATGGGTTGATGAACATGAACACAGTTGAAATGAATTATAAATGTTTAACGAGATGGTATTTGACACCGAGTGTTGCACATTGACAGCGAGCAGAAGTCTCACCGCTATGCTGGAGGGGATGTGGATCTAAGGGAACAATGGCACATAAATGGTGGGATTGTCCAAAAATACAGGGATTTTGGCAAGACATAATCCAATTTATACAAGAGATATTGGCGATTACTATACAGAAAGATCCATGGGTGTGTTTATTTTATAGGTCAGAGTTATCAATGAAACAGTATAAAAATAGTGTATTATACCACTTGATTAGTGCGGCTAAGGGACTTATTCCCAAATTCTGGTAGGTACCAGAGCCTCCAACAATGAGGGACTGGATAGACAGGGTTGAATATATAAATAAGATGGAGAAGTTACACCATATAGATGAAGATAAAATGGAACAATTTAGAGAGTAATGGGGTAGATGGTATGACTTCAAGACATCTGAAAAATATATGGAAGTAGTTGGAGTCCCAGGTGATCTGAGGTAGGAGAATTGAATGGAGTGGGAAAAGATAGGTTGGAGAGAGAAAGAATGGAAAGAAGAGAAAGTGTAGAAAGAGATGATTAAAGAGAAGGGATATAGATATGGACTGGAATGATGGAAAGAAATGGGCAGAGTTATATGGACTGGGGCAAGTTGAAGGGTGGGTGGGAGAGGGGGGAGGAAAATGTAGGTGAAATGTTTTTTTTTGGATGATTATGATACACTGTTGAGTTTTTGGGGTTTTTTTGTAATGAAACATTTCATAAAAGATTTAAATTAAAGAAAATATAAGTAAGATGGATTTAAGAGTGTGGAAGAAGGGGAGGATCAGAGAAGACAGGATCAAACCGCCTTTTTTACACAATGCGGAGGATTAACCCCTTAGGTTTCACAGTGAATATAATAAGCATGCTTTACTGCATACACAGACTGATTTTACTGTTGTGGGTTTAGTAACACTTTAAAATAAAATCTGGACAAGGTCGTTATATACTGTTATCCTGATGTGTTCGTTGTGCTGCTTGCTCCTGCATTTCTTGAAATCTTTCTCCTCCAGTGCCCTCCTCTACCCCCCACTACTGTACTTCTTCAGTGTTGCAGGGGTTAATTGAGCTGAGGTAGCTGTGACAGGCACCCTTCCAGAGAGTTCAACTATACCCACCCTTTCCATCCTTCTCTTCCATGTATAGAAGCTACACTACAGCTCCTATGAATGGAGAACAGACAGATGATTGAAAGGTCTACCTGCTTCATTCATAGATTGTTTCATACATAGAAGCTGTAGTATGGCTTCTACAAAACAATTCCCTGTCCAGGTGTTAATGAAGAGGGACCTTCAACAGCACTGGACATGAGTAAAATAATATTTTGGACACCCTAGTAGATACCGTATCCCATCCCAAATTTCGGGTGGTCATCAGAACTGTAATAAAGAGGTAATTTTCCAATAGGGACACTATTTCTAGTGACACCCTGGGATTTCCTCTCACTTCCTGTTGTGGCTATGGGACAGGAAGTGAAGAGAAATCTCCCCAATGGGACACAGCTGGCAAAAAACCGACAGGTGTATAGCCTCTCCTCACTCTCCAAAATGAAAAGGAACATTTTTGCCTTAGTTCTACTTGAAGGTCTGCCTTAGAGCTTTCTTAAGGGCCCAAGAGCCGCTTATGAACCCACAGGGACCACTGAAGCACTAAATGCAGCATACCTAGGAGTACAGCAGTCCTCCTCCCTCTCTTGTACAATCCAACATTCAAGTTCTGTCATTCATTGTTTTTCAGTGTAATACTTACTGTTCTGCGTAGAAGAACTCCAGAAATCGGCTCTCTACAGCAGTGCACATCATTTCACTCATCAGCAGCACGAAGAGGCCTCGAGGAGTTCTTTGATGCCCCAGATAATTGGGGAGAGAAGTCAATAAAGTCAGGTCAGTAGCTGGTATGTTCCAAAATGTTTCTAGCCAGATGATTTTTTTTTTCATCACATGTTTACATATATAAAACACCGGGATTTTACAAACAATTAATTGCTTTCATATGCTTGCACACTGTTGCGTTATTAGAGCTACATGACAGAGCGTCTGCATTATTACATTACAGACAGACCTTTGGTAACTAGATCTAGCCTACGTCAACAGCTTACCCTTAGCTGAACTCTAGGCAGATATAAAAGACGTAAGTTAAGCAGCTCCCCGTTCAGTTATACATCATTAACGCTGAAGTTTAATCTGCTTATATTTTGCCTTTCCTGGTTCCTCACCCACCTTCCCCCCCATTAACATGCTAATTACATTTTTATTAAAATCGTTACATTTTCATGAAATAAACCTTTTTTAAGACCTAGTGCCATAATCACTGGGTCTCCTTTCTTCTGTATGCAATGGAGGCAGATCATGGCCGGTGGGAGGATCAGAAGGTTGCTGTACACAGTTTACTTAAGATATTACAGCACTTCTGTCTAGAGCAGGGTTCTCCAAATTTTCTAAACAAAGGGCCAGTTTACTGCCTTCAGACGTTAGGAGGGTAGGGTGCCCAGTGGGAGTAGAAAATGTCCAAGCGTCAGTAGTAGTAAAAAAAAAATAATATAGTGCTTGTAGTGATTGGAATAAGGTATTGTGTCTAGTCATTGGCATTAGTTGGAGGAATAGTGCCCCATCATTGGTATTAGTGGGAGGAATAGTGCCCCATCATTGGTATTAGTGGGAGGAATAGTGCCCCATCATTGGTATTAGTGGGAGGAATAGTGCCCCATCATTGGTATTAGTGGGAGGAATAGTGCCCCATCATTGGTGTCAGTGGGAGGAATAGTGCCCCATCATTGGTATTAGTGGGAGGAATAGTGCCCCATCATTGGTATTAGTTGGAGGAATAGTGCCCCGTCATTGGTATTAGTTGGAGGAATAGTGCCCCATCATTGGTGTTAGTGGGAGGAATAGTGCCCCATCATTGGTGTTAGTGGGAGGAATAGTGCCCCATCATTGGTGTTAGTTGGAGGAATAGTGCCCCATCATTGGTATCAGTGGGAGGAATAGTGCCCCATCATTGGTATCAGTGGGAGGAATAGTGCCCCATCATTGGTATTAGTTGGAGGAATAGTGCCCCATCATTGGTATTAGTGGGAGGAATAGTGCCCCATCATTGGTATTAGTGGGAGGAATAGTGCCCCATCATTGGTATTAGTGGAAGGAATAGTGCCCCATCATTGGTATTAGTGGAAGGAATAGTGCCCCATCATTGGTATTAGTGGGAGGAATAGTGCCCCATCATTGGTATTAGTGGGAGGAATGGAGCCCCATCATTGGTGTCAGTGGGAGGAATAGTGTCCCATCGTTGGTGTCAGTGGGAGGAATAGTGTCCCATCAGTGGTGTCAGTGGGAGGAATAGTGTCCCATCATTGGTGTCAGTGGGAGGAATAGTGCCCCATCATTGGTGTCAGTGGGAGGAATAGTGTCCCATCATTGGTGTCAGTGGGAGGAATAGTGTCCCATCATTGGTGTCAGTGGGAGGAATAGTGTCCCATCGTTGGTGTCAGTGGGAGGAATAGTGCCCCATCGTTGGTGTTAGTTGGAGGAATAGTACCTAATTGTTTATATCAGTGGGAGGAATTGTGCTCCATAGTTGGTGCCAGTGAAAGAAATGGTGCCTCCCTGTAGGTGTCAGTGGGAGAAATAGTACCCTGAGGGTCAGATAGAGGCAAGCAAAGGGCCGCAGTTTGGAGACCACTGATTTAGAGCCCCCAGGTCTGATGCAAGCAGTGAGATGGAACTTGGGAGGGGTTATGCCAATAACAAAATGTCTTGATGGATAGTGCCTGGAGGAGTGGGTGTTGCTAGACAGGCTGCATTTGCATGTAGAGTGCCTTACATCACTCCCAAATCTGAGGCTGAGCCTCCTTTATTGAAAGAACCCAAATCCAATGAATGAAGGGGGTGGATGAGGGTCAGTAAGGCTGAGGAGGAAAGGGCTAGATGGTGCAGGACATTCTCCAGCCAGGAAATAGCTCTATCTGTCGTCTAAAGTACTGTGAGATATCAGAGCTGAAAACACTAGACATGTTGGACGCCCATATATAGGGGAGCAAATGTAGTAAGAGACCAAATAAGCATTTGATGTGAGAGGTCAAAACCACACCCCCTCCAAGTGACCACACCCCCTCCAAGTGACCACACCCCCTCCAAGTGACCACTCAGCTGATGGGTCATTTCGTGGGAAGGAAAGTAATGATATGTCCATGGCACCAGTCCTCTGTACCTATACTGACTGCCATAAGATATTCTTAATGCTATTGGTGGTGAGGATGTCCAATTATCTATATATGTACATGTGAATATAAAGGAAATGAAGAAGGATTTACTGTGCTGCCACGTGGGTGCAGGACAGTTGCGGCATGGCCCCTTTCACCTAACTGGGTTGGGTTTGGCAGTGGTACAGCCTGCTGAATGCCATTTTTGTTGAAACGTACAACCCCCTCTGGCTGCCGTATAATATTGAGTAGGCTGTTTGGGTGCGATGGGAGATGGAAAAAGTGTAGCTCAGCCACCTGGCTGAATGAATTTCATCTAATTGGAGTCTAAATTGGTTGGAATGAAATTATGGCTATTCTGTTGTTTGTGGAATCATTGTGACTGAATCACACATCAGTTGGATAACAAAATAGAAGCATGCCAAAAAGTGGGGACACATTCTAAATGATAATTTGTCACCAGAAACCAATAGAGGAGAAATCTTCCAATGGGCACACTTGTTTCAGTGACAGAGGGAATATCCTCACATTTCCTATTGTGTTTACAAGACATAAATGAAAGGGATATCACCCCAGTGGGATACAGTTGGCAAAATAAAATTTGACAAGATTTAACCATTCCCAAAAGGTTTTGCCTTTAGACGTACTTATGAGGCAAAGGAAGGAACATAGCAGTTATTCATTTCTCAGTCTCCAGGTCTTGTTACTCTGCCTATGCAGTTGGTGTTATGAGTTTACCAGTGAGAAACATGGAGAATTGCATCAAAACAATTCGATATGTTATCTGAGATCTCTTCAGCAAATCTAAAGTGGTGATCTTCAGTTCAGAGTATTGTTTAAATATCAGAGGAAATTCCATGAACAAAACGTGTTCTGCATTGGATATTTTTCTGATTGGATATTGTCTTTTGAACCAAAGCTTACGACAATATAATTCAGTTCAGGTGAATCATGGCTTTTTAACCCAGTATTTTTAATGGAATATAGGTGATTCGTGGACTGTTAATCAGTTGAGAGGCAAAAGTAGTGAAGATTTACACAAGCTTTGGTAAGTGATCAGTATTTAGTGATAATCATTAGAGGCACGCAAAGTCTTGAGACTGAATACAGTTGTGTCCTTTTCAGGTATGTGCTATTGAAAGAGAAGAACATGTTGCTGACTTTAGAACAGGAGTCCAAACGACAGAGAGTAGCCATGCCCAGTTCTGATCGTCTCGACAAGGTATGAATAAGGCATAATTTGGGTCTAACAGCGACATCTGTGGCTCTATTACCACAGAAAAATCTGATATGAAGTGCTTTTAATTTCACAATTAGCTTAATTATTGTTACAGCAGTATTAAAGTGACACTAAAGTCTTGTTTTTTTGTTTTTTTTAAGAACAAACTTGTTATACTTGCACAGACCATGGTTTTGCACAGAGCAGCCCGGATCCTCCTCTTCTGAGGTCCCCTGCCTGTGCTCCTGGCCCTTCTCTCCTGTCAGGTGCCCCCTCAAGAAGCAGCTTGCTATGGGTGCACCCAAAGAGATGCACTCCTGAGCCGCGGTTCTGTGTTTCCATTCACACAAAGCCATGGCTCGGCTCTCACACCCTCCTTCTCTTGACTGGCTCACTGGCTGTGATTGACGGCAGCGGGAGTCAGTGGCTCCTGCTGCTGCTGCCTCAGCCAATCAGGAGTGAGAGTCCCCAGAGAACAGAGGCTCTCGAGGACATCGCTGGATCAGGATGGGGCTCAGGTAAGTGTTAGGGTTTTTTTTTACCTTCATATATACAATGCATGAAGGTAAAAAACCTTGAGCCTTTAGAACCGCTTTAAACCCAAAAGCAAATAGGCACCAGGGACCAACCTTTTTTATTGTTTTTTTTTTTTTATTTATTTAATTTTTTTTGGAAAAGCATTTCAAATTCAGGCAAATAATAGAGAATACTAGTACCCGTGACATCTTAACTGCCCACTCTTGTTTCTTATGTTTCCAGACTAGGTGGGAGGGAGCTCACTTGCACCACATTCTTTTCTCCTAACTCCCCAGGGCTCCTTGAGTGACAAGGAGAAGGCATTCCTGGATGGACTGCTTTGCATACAGTCCGCCCATGCTAATGCCCACCTAGTAAGCAGAAAACACTAAACCATGCCCACAAATGATGAACTGAAGGCATGGATGTTTAAGCTCTATCATGCCTGTACCTCTGAGAGCCATGCTTGAAACGGTCAGCCTTGCAGTGCCTCATGGGGTTTGTAGTTCCGCAACACCTGGAGGGCCACAAGTTGAGCACCAATGATTTAAGGTGTCAGCACACCCCCAATAGGAAGCAGAATCAAATGGTTGATGGCTGGGAAAACCTAACTGAACGGATAGAGAAGAAGAGGCTTTTCTAAGAGCATTGTTCGGGTAGGGAATGAAGAGATTGCTAAGGAGATACTACATTTTGCATATAGGTTTATTATGTTTTCTACGAAAAAAGCAAAGCTGGTATTCGGGTTTAAAATTAATTGCAAGGGTTTAGGCTACATCCTCACGTGCTGACACAGGCGGACAGGGATGTCAGCCGGCGAGAATCAGTAGATTCTTGCCGGAAGTTTTCAAAGCTGCATGTGCACACTGTGTGTATAAACAACATCTACTGTCAGTGGCAGCTGCCAGAATGGCCATCACCACCGTTGTTCGTATATGTAACCACTCATCTTGGTGGTTATGTGTGAAGAGAGCCTGAGACTAGGAGCGGACTGACAACTTATGGGGCCCCCGGGCAATAGCGGATCATGGGGCCCCTGTGTCCTTGCCCAAACTCAAAAAAGCCTATGAAAAAGGTAGCAGGGGCATCTCATGGGGCCCCCTACTGACCCTGGGCCCTTGGGCAGTGCCCGAGTTTCCAAATGGTCAGTCCGCCCCTGCCTCAGACTGACCCTTGACACAAACAGTGTGTGTCCAGGGATGGCGATTTTGCTGAACGTCTGGCCACAGCTAATCAGCCAGTTTTCATGCGGCGATACCACAGAGTGTGTAGCTGCTTCTTAATGCAGCTAACCATCCACCCTCCATCATACATATCCTTGTAGTGCTCTGCCATCTGTTGAAGTATGTGCCAGTAGGAATTTAAAGGTGAAGTTTGTGCCAGTGGAAATCCCTGCAGTGTGAACTAATGAGAGGCACTTAGTTTACAGGTGAGTAGAACAAAAGTAGTTTGCTTTCGTGCAGTTCACAGAGCAAAGGTAGGGAGATTTCAGGATTTAAATAACAAATAATAAACAGCACACATAATAACATGTAACCATAAATTGTTCGACTCCAGCAAAATAAAACATGAAAAAATAGTCAAACAATCCACCGTGTGTATCACTTAGGAATGCAGATGCATTCCCCCTACCTACTGGACTGGAGCTCACAGCATCAGAATGACCACATGTTTAAGGTCTCGTTCATATGAGCGTACCTATCTGTACACCAATGTGAAAGGCCCATCTTGACCCATGTGGGATGTACAGGAGTTCCACAAATAACTTCCTTGCAGACAAAATCTGTTTCTGGGCATCTTGATTGCTCCATAAGGGAATGACGTGACACCTGTACATGCTCACAGGAGTTCATTTCAGCACCAAGCTGTAACAGGAGTTCACACTGAGCTGTGCATGTGTATGCGAAGATTGCAAACAGTCAGGCAAATTTGTTTTAATACAGAAGAGAAGTAGCATATCTCTTCTGCAATAAAGAGCCTACCTGTTTGCGTTTTTTTTTTTTTTTCTTTAGCTATGCTTTAAAGTTTGCAGCACATAATTAAAGCTCAACTCTGGGAGACTTTAAAATTGTGTCTTGCAGTGGGGCTGTGCCCGCAATGCAAGGGTTACCTACTTTTTTTTCTTAGGGGACTTACCTTATCCCCCCCTCCTCTGGTGGTGCTATGTCATCCAATGCAGGACTGTGGACTCTGCATAGGTCTTGATGATGTCAGGACCTTGAACCATTGGAGCATGGGGAGGAACAGAAGATCAGGTAAGTAAATCTACTATTATGTGTCCCCTAGACCTAAATAGGCAATTGTGGTTCTAAAGGTTAAATTGTTTTGTTTTTGTTTTTCCTGTAAAGTAATAAAATATACTTTCCTGCTCTGTGCCATGGTTTTGCACAGAGCAGGCCAAATCATCCTGTTCTCTGGCCCCTCCCCCTTGCCGAGTGCCCCCAGAGCAAGCTGCTTGCTTTGGGGGCACACAGAACCTGTGTGTCTATGGGGCAAAGAGAGCATGGCTCAGACCCGCCCCCACTCCCTCTTTACTGCCTGTGATTGACAAGAGTGGAAGCCAATAGCTCCTGCTGCTGGGTCTCCGCCAGTGTGGAGAAAGAGACTCGGGAGAGTCAAGGCTCATGTGCATAACGCTGGATCGAGATGGGGCCCAGGTAAGTATTAGGGAGGAGGAGCACATACATAAAATGCATGAAGGTAAAAAACCTTCATCCTTTACAACAACCTCTTTAACCCATGCAGTGTGGGCACAGCCCCAGTCAGGCTTTAAGGTATTCTTGCACACTGAGTAATTACATAGTAGTGTGGTGTTGCTGTACATATTTTTAAGTCTTTAGATTTCCTGGCTTTGAAGACTGCTATCACCCCCTGCATTTTATGTAGCCACATAACTCAGCAGTTATGGGCAGATCACAATATACTGTATGTTTCTTCTCAATTTGTTTACATTAAAACGATGCTTCTGTGATTCAGTGGTTTATATAGTGCCTTGATTGGAGTTTCACTTTATTTAAATGTTTTGCCATGCTTCTACTGAAAGCCACATAGTAATTGCACCACACATCATTGTATTTGTTTTTAGATGCATTAACAATTTGTGCATATCAAATTTAAAATACCAAACTAAGACTAATATTTGTTTTGCTGCCATTTTTCTTTTCCTCTCCAACTTTCCCCTGAAGGTAACAAAGTCCATGGAGAATCTTGACAGGGTAGTTACAGAAAGAGAGACTGCCCTTCGCCTCCTGCAGACTGGTCAGGAAAAAGCACGTCCAGGAGAATGGAGGAAGGACTGCTTTGGGGAAACAACATGGTATATTTTCATTTCTATATCAGTATAGAATCCATTTTTAATATGTCCGAACTTTTTGGAAGGTGCATGCTAGTTGGTGTTAAAGCTATAATGCATGAAAAAAGTGTTTATCAATTTTACTCCAAGGACAGTTTGTCTGCTCTTTAAATGGCAAGAGACAGGAGGTGAATCTCCCCCAAAATGACACTATGCATCTTGCCTATATAATGTAATAAATGACCAGATATTCAGAAAAAACAGACTTTTAATAGTTCATTCTCCCTAAAATAAGATCATGGCTTTCTTATGGTTTATTAATTGTGCTTTGAATAAAAATGAATTTTTAAAAAGCTGTAGAAATTATTCAATATAATCACCTACATGCTATTCTTGTAGTGGACCTAAATGGAATGACTTGGGTTGCCGCTCAAGTTCCCGTGTCCCAGTCCAGTAGACTCACATTATGGGTGCTGGCTCGGACTGGAGAGCTTGTACTGGTTCCATATATACAAACTAGAAAGGAGAAATCCTGATCACCGCACTCCAAACAAGGCAGACAATCATGCATGTGAAAGCAGCCTCAGCCTAGCTCCATCCAGGCCCCGCCTTGGAAGTTACGGTGGTCTCCGTGTCTAAGCCCTGGGGGCAGGGTGAAACGTGTCAGTGGTTGTGCTGTGGCGTTAGGCTGAGGCTGATTTTACCTGCATGATTGTTGGGCTTGTTTGGATTGTGGTGATTAGGATTTCTTCCCTCCAGTTTGTATGCTATTCTTGCAGTGATACACATCTCTTTGCTGCCCTGTCCCTGTAACTGAAAGCATAGTCCATTGAACCTCCTAGCCCAGAGCTGAACAGACATGACAAGTTGAGGTGAGGAAGCAGCCACTGGCAGGAAGAAATATTCACATTTCTACACCTATATTTGGCTCTTGGAGGACATCAATAAGTATGCTTTTTACTAAGAATTCAGCATTTTTCAAAGTTAAAATTTGCATAGAGTTTAGAGGATCTGTTTAGTACAGAAAAAGAGAGTTCACCTCCTATTTTCTTCTCTGATTATAATGTTTTCTTTATGAATTCAAATGTGTTCATGTAAAATCACCCAGGTACTCATTAAGGATCTTTGTTGTTTGTTCTCCATTTTTTTAGGCACAGATTTAAGGAGTGGCCAATTCCTTGGTACATAAATAAACGTCACAGGAGATCACAGTTTTTTGCACTGCCATATGTGGAACATTATAACAGGTAACATAAATGGGGCTGTTACATATTTTCATAATCTGTCATGGGGTTTATTTCATAATTCTTTGTTCACTATGGAAGGGAACAAGCTGTAACAAGTGGGCTTCCCTGTCTCTGGGTTCTGCATCATTTTTATTTTTTAGTAAGGTCAGCAAGCAAATATATGGTCAAGTTTGCAAACCTGTTAACTTCTGTAAGTAATAAAACCCATTCACTACCCACTGCTGTGCAGCAAAGCTTTGGAATTGGACACTGGGCACAAAACACTGTTGTCTTCTGAAGGTTTTGTCTATAGTAACCATTGGTTCTGAGCACTGTAGCACATGGAGAGAATACAGAGAAATGCATATCCTAAGCAACATGTGTTGAGTAACATTTCAGCCTCTAAAGGTGCAAAACATTAGGTGTATTGAGGCTCTAAGAAGCATTCTTTTTTGTGGTCACAATCACTGCCAATGCATTTACCAAAATAGGTCACATTTGGATTTCACATTTTTTTCAATGGAAAAATCCAGGTCTGAATAAATAATGATGTGATAGGCTTGAAAAAATAAAATAAATGAAAGTGTGTGTGTATCCATATTTTTTGTAGTATAAGGTGTTTCTCGTCTTTGTGTTTCTTACAGGTTGAAATTAGAAAAGGAGCTGCGAGCTATAGCAAGAAAAAAAAATGCATCTAAAAAGAAACAACTTGATCTAGAAAAGCGATTTCCACATATAGCAAAAAAGTCTTGAAGTCAATTGTTGTAATTCTTGTTAAAAAAAAAAAGAATAAAATATTGTGTGTTTGTACCTACAGAGAGTACTTGTTATACCATTGATGTCAGCAAATTGAGACTTGCCGTGGTGTTCATTCTCCTGAAGTGAATCTACTTGGTTGTAAGATGTTTTCATGCAAGGTCACCTTACACAGCATTAAACATTTCTTACAATGTTCTGGTGATTTATGGAATAGGTTGTACATTCATGAAGATTCTGGGTGTGCAATCTCATTCACTGAAATAGGGGAAATATATGTACGATGTGTACAGTTACAACACAAAATACAGCGTGCAGATCTAATGATATACAGGTAACAACTGGAGTGTGTTTGTCTTCTGTATGCTAGCCATGACCAACTGGGTCTATAAAAGTAGCCTGCAGGACCTTATCCAGGGTTAACAAGATTTCCCTGTGCTGAAGGCCATTAGCTCTTTTTTCCTTAGTAGATATGGACTATTAACATTAACATATGTGCCCTTTTAGCTTGGTATACATAGATCTAATGATATGCTTTCCAATCATTCTGATCTCTGGCACAAGTTCCAACCCCTTTTTTTTTTTTTTTTTAATTTGATGCATATTAAAGTTTCAGCTTCGGGAATGTGACATGAATAAAAAACAGCTTTGCAGTGGCCATCCCCACTGTAAAAATGAAATGCTTATTTAGTCTAGGGGCTTTCCGCATTGGAGTTCTTCTTTAGGCATGCAAATTCATATGATTTCTGTACAATTCAATGTTTTAAGGGTGCACATGCAACAGCAAACCTGAAAACTCAACCTGATCTTTGGATGTCAGGACTATTGACGGATTTAGAAATATTCGCTAAGATCCAGATATTTAATGCCATAGCTGTGGATGTTTAGGACAGTCATACAATGCAATGAGTAATTACACCAAAAGCTGCAGCCATTTCAGAATGATTTCAACATTCTAGTTTCAGTCATTTTTTTTATTGATTTTGAAAAACAAATATGCTACACAGGTTCTAAAAGGGTAAATCAGTAAAACAACTGATGATAAAGAAATACTATTAAAATGTATATTGTTCATTAAAAATGTACTTTTATTTTAAAGATGTCTATTTTAAAGCGATTCTCCAATTCTAACTGTAATAAAGTGATGAGCAATTAGGCCATCTGTCCCCAAAACACAAAAAAAACTTCCTAAAGTGAGGGAACATTCTAGTTTTGATAGCTGTCACCAGAATAAGTGAACAATCTTAAGAGATGTAACCTTAACAAGAGAGCTCCTGAAGAACCTTTTTTAAAAAGACAAAAAATATCTGTGTAAACTATTAAGAACATTTTATCTCTACACATTGTTTCCCTCCTTCTTCATAGTCTTGTTTTGAAATCCAGATCTGCTTAAAGGTTCCCTATGAAAAAAAAGCATGAACAAGTCAGTCACAGAAGACATGTATTCCTGTTAAGTCGAGAGGTAAAGGTGTGTGCATGGCCAGTAGCAGTACCATATGGACATCATTTCATGTAGAGGCCAGTATTCCAGTATTTCTCATTTACTTAGCAAAGAATTGTGTACATTGTTATTTCAGAGATTTTCATTAAATGAGGAGTCGTATAGTACCTGCCTTTTCTTAGTTGTACATCACAGGAAACAGAGGGCTTCATATTTATGACTACTTTAGTTATGCTGCCTCCTTCAAGTGAATAGACAGCAAAAAAGGCAGGAATAAGTATCCAGGCAAACCCCTTCCAGCTCAGCTGAGCCTCATTTTTCAACTAGTTCCCTTATATGAATGATGTGCCTACAGATGTCCCTCTGAAGACCTCCTTTCATAGGCTTTAGTCTCATGCTCTTTGACCTATGGAGCAGTGGAGAGCTTTATCTGGATCAGAACGCTATGGCCAGTTGGCTAAAAGGGAGTGTTCCCTGACCCCAGGGATGGCCTGTAATGGTGTCCGTCAGTGGTGGATCCTATGGGC
Source organism: Staurois parvus (assembly GCF_062004578.1). Classification (NCBI taxonomy): domain Eukaryota; kingdom Metazoa; phylum Chordata; class Amphibia; order Anura; family Ranidae; genus Staurois; species Staurois parvus. The sequence continues at coordinate 24,319,148 of NW_028317951.1, read as the reverse complement.
AGCAATGTACAGTGTACCATGTGACATCGCTGTCTGGGTGCCCTATAGCTTAAGGGGAGTCATGCCCCTGAAGGGCCTGCAGGCTGTGTCTGCCTTGATGGGTGACTGAACTGGTGAGTGCCTCCGCACAAAGTGGAGGAGGTGGCAGCATTCCCCTACAGTGTTCCCTTGTGCTTTGGGCTGGTAGGCTGTTTTTATCAAGCAGATCACTACACTGTAGTATTGGTGTTCAAAAGGGGCAGAGACAGGTAAACAATGATACCATCACACAAGGATGCTCATGCATGGGCACACATGTTTCCAGGCTCCTGCAGTTCAGACAGCCAGCGGTTCAGTAGCCTCAGTAAATAGAGCAGCAACTTCAGCACAGGGCTTAGCAAGTGTCAGAGACCCTTGTTCACATGGGGTGACTGCTGTTTAGGTGTTGGGGCTTCTCTGCTGGGTGGCTGCTCCCACTGGGGTATACCAAGCCTCTAGATCCTCAGCCATAACCTTATGTAAGTGTGAGGGACGATACGGAGGGTTCCCATATCCCTCTCGAGTCTTCTGTGGAGTTGTCTCTTGCTGTAAGTACCGTTTAGGAACAGTTATCGGCCTTGGCTGTTCTGTTTCTTAGGCTTTTACCAAGATGCAAAAGATCTATGTGTAGGGTGTCACAGAGAGTTTTTCCTGTGCGCTCCTCCTTGTCTCCATGATATCTTGATGTGTTCTTGTCTCTTTTAAAGACATCTCTTGCGTCTCCATCCACTAACTCTACATGGATTTGTCAACTCATTTCTCAGGTCTATGGTATCAGGGGAAAGTTCCCCCTTTTCTGGTCAAAGCCCATTCCACCCGGAGTGTCGGTACTTCCTGAGTGATTTAGCATGAAGTTTCTGTTGCTCAAGTATGTAAGGCTGCTACCTTGTCTTTTTTCACATGCTCTACCATGTTCACGCCGCTGTGGACACCAGTTTGGGGCAAAAGCTTTTGCAAGCAGCTTTGTAGTAGTTCCTCCCTGTTCTGTTTTTAGGTTTTTGGAGTGTGTTACCCAACCCACTCATGTTAAATGCTTTCGGACATTCCACGTTGTCACGTATGTGAAGTCCTCTGTGTCTCTGTATGAAATAGATTTTTTTTTTTTGTTCGCATGTAAAATCTAATTCTTGGAGTACATCACCGGACACAGAGATCCCTCGCCTCTTGTCTGTTTCTCATTGCTTGCTACAAAACTGAGGTTTAGCTGAGCTGGGAGGGTTTTTGCCTGAAGTGAGATTCCTGCCTTTTTTAACCAGTGTCCCTTCACCTGAAGATGTCCTGTGATGTACCTCTAGATAAGGAATTTACAGCTAAAGGAAAAATGTCCACTCTCAATGGCCACAGTCTGGCCCCCCTAAAGTTTGAAGGATAGTAAACTTTGAGTAATTCTGACACTTTATGGATGCTTAATCTGGTTAATTGAGTCAATGACACAGAGATATGGATGATAGACCAAGCCTCTGTAGCTTTTTTTTTTTTTTTTACAGATAGAAGCCTCTGTAGCTTTTGAGTCCATGCACACTTTATAGGTAAAGGAAAAATCTTGATTCTCTTAAAACAAATACATGAACATCCTGTATTCATCAGTTCTCCATACTGTATATCTGTGTAACCTTTTTAATATAATTGTAACTGAAGAGTATTAAAGCAAAAAATGAGCACTCAAAGTGGGGGTTTTGTTGTTGGGATACAAATATGAGAGCTGCCACTGCAGACTTCATTCGAAGAGACAAGGTCCAGTGAGGTCTCCTATGCATTTGTGTACTTTAGAGTAGTGGTCTCCAAAGTGTGGCCTGGGAGCCAGATGCAGCCCTTTGCTTGCATTTATTTGGCCCTTGGCGCACTTTTCCTTCCTCTGATACAAGAGACTATTCCTCCCACTGACAGCATAATTCCTGCTACTGACACAAACGATGGGACACTATTCCTCCCAATTACACCAACAATAGGGGACTATTCCTCCTCCCACCAACACCAATAATACATTGCATTGAGCAAGCACGAGCATATGAGTAATTCTGACACTTTATGGATGCTTCATCTGGTTCAGTGACTTGATGACAAAGGGATATGGATGACAGACCTGGCCCCTGTAGCTTTTTTTTTTTACACAGATAGAAGCCACTTTAGGGTCCATGCACACTGGGCTTAAAAAAACGCCAGTTCCCTTTGCAGAAGCAGAAAAAAAACCTCTCACATATGTTACATATCGCCACGCACACCAGAATGAGAGCAATAATTCTAGCACCAGACCTCTTCCATAAAGCTAAACTGGTGACCTATAAAGAGATTTAAAAGTGTCGACCTATAGAAAATATAGGGTACTGAAGTTCGTCGCCATTTCAGGAGCGCGCACAAATTTAAAGTTTGACAAGTTGGGTATCTACTCGCTGAAACCTCATCTTTTATATTTTACAAGAAAATAGGGTAATTTATTACTTTTATTTTTTACTGAAATTGGAACTACCACTATTTTATGCCCTAAAATTGACTTACTTGTTTTTTACTGAAATTGAAACTACCACTATTTTATTCTCTAGGGTCTATGCTTTCAGAAAATATATAATGTTTCGGGGTTTTATGTAATCGTCAGACCTAAAATTATTTTGTAAACGTGTGCAAAAAACGCAGCGAAAGGGACCCACCCTTTCCTGGAGGAGCAGCCAATTGGTGCTCATTACACTGCAAGGTCTCTCCCCTCCCTGCTGGTCCCCAGGTGTGGTGCTGGAGAGAGGCAGGGAGGGGAGGAGGAGAAAACAGCGCAATGTAAAAAATATTAAACGTTTAAGTCGCCGTAAAGCCTCTTTTGTTTTTAAAAGCCCCAGACATTCCTAAAATCACCTCTGATTTAAACACGGTTTTGGTTTAAATTTGTATTTTTTTTTATCTGGACAAGTAGACTGTCATGAGGGGCAAGTAGATTGGGGCCCTGATTTAGTCCCTGCACAAGTAGTTTTTTCAAACATTTCCACACCCCTGCTGTCTACCAAGTGGAGCAGGAGTGGCAGGATCTAATTTTCAGCCTTATAGTTTTGAAATACATAACAGAAGAAAAACAGTATTGACTGCAATAAAGAGGTTGCTTTTGATAACAACACCATAAAAATAGTTGTCAGGGAAAGATATGCACTGGCTAGCTAGAGGCAAGAGCATTTTCAGCTGGGCAGAGGAATTACTTTGTGTTAAAGAAAGTCTTCTGATAACCTCCTCTGCTCACTATATACACATTTCTCCAAAAGGAGAAAAGTGAATGGGACATTTTGTGTTTAAATAGGATGCAAAACCTATTCTGCATATATTTTCTTTGTAATGTGTATTGCTCTTTTTCGTAAATGTATCTCTGTATCTACTGTTAGCTTTCCTGTGGAAAAATTAGCCTGCCGGCCGGATTATCTCAGGCTGAAACCTAAAGGATGAGTTCATCTTCACAAAAAAAAATAAATTCAGGTAAAAAAATATTCATTCTTTATTTTTTTTGTTAGGAGCCTGTAAAACATTGCGAACACGATCAGCAGACTGTCCGTCCGATACGAGCAGGCAGATACACAAAGACAGGAAGATCAATGAACTACCTAGAGAGCTTAACAGTGCCCTAGTAGTTTACTCAGAAGCTGACAGCCGCAAAGAGTGTTTGTATCAAGGGCGGACTGAAAACTCATGGGGCCCCCGGGCAATAGGGGATCATGGGACCCCCGTGTCCTTGCCCAAACTCAAAAAAGCCTATGAAAAAGGTACCAGGGGCATCTCATGGGGCCCCCTACTGACCCCGGGCCATCAGGCAGTGCTTGAGTTTCCAAATGGTCAGTCCACCCCTGGTTGGTATTTATGGTTTTCACTTTCATAGAACACTGTGAATGAATGACGTGGCTGGGCGGGCAGAGCCCCATGTGGCCGCGTTTTTTTCAGATTGTAACACCCAGTGGGAGGAGAAGATCCCCCACTAGCTGTCAAAGCTGGGGATTAAGGGGAGTGGAGGCCAGTGTATCTGTATCATATTACACCCTGAATATGAGGGTAACATGTTACAAAAGGTGAACTTATCCTTTAAACAAATATAAATGAATATGCAGCACTAAAAGAGCGTATATCCTATAAGAATAAATAAGTATACGCATATATTGTAAGTGGGCGCTGATATAAGCGCAAGGATAGTGCAGTGATATTGCGTCTATGAATGATGTATCCGTAAAATATAAAGTGACAATGCTGGTGAGTCCAATCACAAAATAATAAAGTCCATAATGAGAGGTGATCTGTGCTTCGTGACGATCAGTACTGGTGCCAAAATTATACACTTACCAGAAGTACATATAATATGCGCATTATATGTATATCCTTATGATGGGGTCATGGGGGTCTGGGGCTGTGGCGTCATCAGGCTCTGCAGTGGACACTCAAGATGATACAACTCACACTCGGGGGTCTCACTCCGCTCACAGACTCATCAAGACAGCTCTAAGTATGGAGTGAGACCCCCGAGTGTGAGTTGCATCATATATACATATATGTACTTCTGGTAAGTGCATCATTATACCGGATCTTGGCACCAGTACTGATCGTCACGGAGCACGGATCACCTCTCATTATGGACTATTTTGTGATTGGACTCACCAGCATTGTCACTTTATCACTTTATATTTTTTACGGATACATCATTCATAGACGCAATATCACTGCACTATCCTTGCGCTTATATCAGCACCCACTTACAATATATGCTTATACTTATTTATTCTTATAGGATATACACTCTTTTAGTGCTGCATATTCATTTATATTTGTCATTGTAAGGTGTTGAGGTTTTACCTTTGTATGCTAGCTGCTTCTATTTTTACGTAAACATTGCGCTCACATTTACTTTTTATTTATCCTTTAAACAAATGAATAAGGCCTCTTGCACACTGCTGCCTAAAATGTACCATTCAGGTAGTTACAATGCATGATGTAATAATGCTTACAAATTTGTGTCTTTTTTTATCTGCCTAGAGTTCAGCATTAATGACTTGTGCTGAAAGTCTGACATCCAACAAGACAAAAATGTTGGCAGCTGAAGAAAACTTTCACAGGAGTGCTGCAAATGTATCAATATCTTCTGGAGTGGCAGCTCTTCACTAGGAATTCAAACAATGTTTTAGATCAGTGGTTCTTAACCTTTTTAGTACTGGATATGCAGATTGAATGTGGTTTGAACCGCTTACAGTCTGCATGACGTGAAATATTAAAAATAAGGAACAAATCGGCGCTGGGAGGGGACCAAACTGGAAAATAAATTGGTAAAATATAGTGGATGGTCAGTATAAAATAAAGGAGGGAGGAATGGGGGATATAAAATAGAATATGTTTATAATGATAATAAAAATCAATAATGATACAAATAAAGAGATAATACAATAAAAAAAGACAGATAAGACAGAAAAGTCCACAATCCAGGATCCTAAATGGTGTATGGTAGGTGAAGGCAGTTCCCCAAAGAGCGAAGCAGTACTCTGCAGAAGATAAAAATGAACAGAAAGGGGCGCCAATCTAAGTGTAGAGGGTTATTGATTTATTAATAACATAGGGTATTAAAACTACTCACAAACATCATGAGTAAAGGAGCATGATAAGGTAATCTTTTGGTAAGCTGTAAGTCCACCAGCGGTGAGGGTCCTGGTCATTCAGCATGAACGGGGATGGAGCCGTCAGCTGTCAGCAGTTCGGATAATATGTCATAAAATATGCAGCGCTTATAAACAGGTCTCAAGATCCACAGAAACCTGATAACATACAATTGTTCTAAATTGAGTGTACAAATAAATATAAAACATATATAACTCGTGACTTCTGTGGTGCATCCACGGTTGGAGAACCGGAAAAAAGTTCGTGACTCTTGTGTTGGACAAACTGAAAAAAGTTTGCACTAACCAGATATCTCAGCACATGGAGCATGGAGTATTTAAGACCTACTCCTGGTACTCTGAAAGGAAGCCACTGGAAGGGATGATGTCATCTGATATCTCGCCACTAGATGTCATGTTCCCAGGACAGCAGGACGATGATTCCAGAGATGCACATCAGCCAATAAGGAAATGAATCCAGCAAGCCAGCCAGCAACACACAGGAGACCAAGAGGAACCAGGCACCTTCAAAAAGCCCAGGCTCCCTCCAAAAAAGAGAGCCACAGGCCAGAAGCTTTGATAGTGTAGTATTGCATTTATTATGTAGTAATTCACAATGATAAGAAAAACCACACTTACAAATAAAGGTCACAGGAACAAGGGGCAGCTAACAGGTGTGTCCAGACAGTGGGGGGGCACCTCCCTGACGCGTTTCGTGTCACACACACGTTTTCAAAGGGGGTGCATTGCAGGAAAATCGATCATTTTTATAATCCGCGGTGCGCATGCGCAGTACGCACCGGTGACGTCATTGCGGTAAAGCCGCGCATGCGCAGTACGCTCATACGGCGGCCATTTTCTTGAAGAACAGTGCAGATGGACAGAAGAAGGTGAAACCCATGTTAAGGGACACAGATGGGGACAATCAAATATATGAAGCCATTAGCTTGCAATGGGGCAAAAAAAGAACACTAATCCTGTGTGCAGGGAATATATAGTTATTAAGGCATGGGGAAATAAGCATAACGCAGGAACATAGGGTAAGTGATTGATAACGGAACCCGTCATATATGCACAATAAAGCATAAGAAACTGAATGAACAGTTCATTCAGTTTCTTATGCTTTATTGTCATTTAATCATATGTATTTAATTTTATCTATATATTGTGGTCACATGCGTTTTTGTATCGTTAGACGTTTGTCTACTATATCTCAGTATGACTCCACAGTTTGTCTTTGCTAGTAAGACCCAGGTACATATGGCGCAGTTTGGGGAATGTTTGATATGCATGGTCATGCTGCATATATGACGGGTTCCGTTATCAATCACTTACCCTATGTTCCTGCGTTATGCTTATTTGTTTATTCACCGGGTGTAATACCTGTCTGAATAGTTCCCATCACAATAACGTATATGCATATTTATGTATGTTATTATAGGCAATTTTGTGAGCCATGTCCGCAGAGACAATTTTTAGTTATTTCCCCATGCCTTAATAACTATATATTCCCTGCACACAGGATTAGTGTTCTTTTTTTGCCCCATTGCAAGCTAATGGCTTCATATATTTGATTGTCCCCATCTGTGTCCCTTAACATGGGTTTCACCTTCTTCTGTCCATCTGCACTGTTCTTCAAGAAAATGGCCGCCGTATGAGCGTACTGCGCATGCGCGGCTTTACCGCAATGACGTCACCGGTGCGTACTGCGCATGCGCACCGCGGATTATAAAAATGATCGATTTTCCTGCAATGCACCCCCTTTGAAAACGTGTGTGTGACACGAAACGCGTCAGGGAGGTGCCCCCCCACTGTCTGGACACACCTGTTAGCTGCCCCTTGTTCCTGTGACCTTTATTTGTAAGTGTGGTTTTTCTTATCATTGTGAATTACTACATAATAAATGCAATACTACACTATCAAAGCTTCTGGCCTGTGGCTCTCTTTTTTGGAGGGAGCCTGGGCTTTTTGAAGGTGCCTGGTTCCTCTTGGTCTCCTGTGTGTTGCTGGCTGGCTTGCTGGATTCATTTCCTTATTGGCTGATGTGCATCTCTGGAATCATCGTCCTGCTGTCCTGGGAACATGACATCTAGTGGCGAGATATCAGATGACATCATCCCTTCCAGTGGCTTCCTTTCAGAGTACCAGGAGTAGGTCTTAAATACTCCATGCTCCATGTGCTGAGATATCTGGTTAGTGCAAACTTTTTTCAGTTTGTCCAACACAAGAGTCACGAACTTTTTTCCGGTTCTCCAACCGTGGATGCACCACAGAAGTCACGAGTTATATATGTTTTATATTTATTTGTACACTCAATTTAGAACAATTGTATGTTATCAGGTTTCTGTGGATCTTGAGACCTGTTTATAAGCGCTGCATATTTTATGACATATTATCCGAAGTGTTCTGAGGTTTACTTTCTATGCTAGCAGCTTTACTAACAATATCTTTATAATCCATACACTTATTTGATTAATTACTAGACACCTAGCGCTGTTATACTCCAATTTTTAGCTGTCAGCAGTGCAGAGAGTTTGAAAATGGCACCGAAACCAGCGTGGACTGCAAGGAAGATGGGAACTCGGCGGGTGACCAATGACAGAGCAGGAAAATGTCAGGTGACTCATTTCGAAGCAGTGGCTTCTTCTTCAGACCTTCACCGCTGGTGGACTTAGGGCTTACCAAAGGATCTTATGTTCCTTTACTCATGATGTTTGTGAGTAGTTTTAATACCCTATGTTATTAATAAATCAATAACTCTCTACACTTAAATTGGCGCCCCCTTGACATGTGAAATAACATGACATCCTAGGGTGCCTGTTCACATATGTCTGGTGCACTGGTGGTGCAGATTGAAAAAGAGTTCTGTTCGATTTCTGAGCAGTTCCGTTAGGATCAGCTGCGGATTACAGGCTAGTCCCTTCTATGCGAACCATTGTGTGAAAAGAATAAAATATTGACCTAATCCTGTCCTGAACTTGATGTAAACTTGACCTGAACAGCTGAACAACTACTGTGTCAGTTAGCTGTGAAACCTGAGCTTCAATTCGCACCACACATGTGTGAATCAGTTCTTAGCATCACAAACCCCTTTAAGAATCTGATGAAAGCTGTGGACTCCTTCCCAAAAATATTTATGTAAACATGAGTTTGCATGCAGTGAATATATGAACTTTTTTATTTAAATTTGATTGCCCCATACTTATATGATATAAACAAAGTCTGAATAAAGTAAATAATCTTAACAAAAAAAGTAATGGACATGCATTGCAAAAATAAAATACAATCATCTTGAGCAAATTTAACAAAACAAAATTTTTTATTCTTCTCAAATCTACTACTACTATTGCTACATTAGCACTTGCTATTATGGAGGGGCACAAGATGACAGTTCTGCAGAAAATGATGATAAAAATGTAAATAGTAAACATGGGCAAACAATGAGTCTAGAGACACTTAGCGATCGGCGCTATAAGAGTGGCAAGGCGTATTTTCTTTAAAGTGGTTGTAAACACGTGTACCCAGTGAAGTGATTGGCCTCAGGTGACACACAGATATGAAACAAATCCACCTACATAAGTTGTATCTGTTTATCTACAGAAGTCTTTCCCCTACATCCATTCAAAGTGCAGAATTTACACAGGATCAAATCAGTATGGAGAGTTGATTGGATGGAAAGGACACCCTCCCTTCACACACCACACAAAAGCAGAGCTGAGGCTGTAGATCTGCTGGAGGTCCCTCCCCTGTCATCATTTTTCTCTTAGTGTCAGGAAAATTTATCAGATGTGATTCATGCTGATAGCAGAGGAACAAGGCAGCAGACGGAAATGACATTTAGTACTCTGGATTGAGATGAGCACACACTATAGAGCGATATGCTTTGTTCATTTTTCACGCCTAAGGTTTTCAACCAATTTTTTTCAATAGGAAACCATTGATTGCGACAAGGGGGAGGGCTGTATAGTAATGATAAATGTTATTTTATTAACCTAGTTGTCCATGGATTCCACATTAATCCCTTGGCGCCCTTTAAGGGGTTTGTGATGTCGGGAGGCAGGGCGGGGTTTAGGGTCATGCGACCGCTGTGATTGGCAATCGGAAAGCTCCCAACTGCAAGTAGCTGTCAGAACCTTTCCATGAGGATATTTTGTTTACATTTGGTACCCTGGGCCAAGGCCCAGCTGCTGAAAGGCTGCATATTTGCGTGCGCTCAGCACCAAGGAGTCAAGAACCCCTGTTTTAGATGAAAAACTACAATAAAAATAACTATTAACTGCACTTGATCAGCTGATGTTTGGAGACAGAACTCCAGGTGTGGAGCAGAAACAAATCAGTCAATATAGGGTCATTCACACTACCTGCATAGGTAAATTATCCATTTTCCTATGAAGGTTGAGGTCAGTTTTTGGGGGATAGTGTCTTATATTTTTGCAATGCAAATTACTGTTTCCAATTGTTTTTCTTTCTTTTCTTTTTTTTTTACTTTATTGAAATGTCACTTTGTGACATCATTCATCTCTATTCAATGCCCCTTTGTAATGTCTACTTCAGAGACTTCCAACTTCCAGGGTCATTGGCCAGGTATGGTATATAAATATTTACATTGGTCCAAGCTGGAACAATGTAACTATGTATAACACACCGATACCTGGAATTATTCTTTAGGCAGCCATACTCAGCAGGTTCCAGATCTTTAGACAAAACTATAATAAATGTTTTAGCAAAAGGACATATAAAATCTAACATTTACTCACCAAAGAAGCTATAGTAGAACCACCAATCCATGAGCTAAGCCTCCTTCTCTCTGGTACTAAGCTGTGTGCAAATAACTTTAACCTCGTGTTCTGCAAAAAAAAACCACAAAATAAAAGGTGATATAACCATTATAACCATGCATGTAAATTATTAGTAGGCATGAGTGTAAAACATACTGTATATAGTGTGGCCAAAGGAAAACTGGGAAAGTCCTGTTTGGGGTTTATAGATCTCCCAGGTTCCGTACTTATACCTTTAGGGATCTCTGATATGAGGTCAGGGGGTTTACCTCTCTCCATGGGCAATTAAATCCACCTGGGACCTGTAGCCAGAGCTCTTGGCCTGGGGATCAGACAAGTCCTGTCTGGAGAGCTGAAAGGTTGGTGGAAACTAACTAGCTGTGTATGTTGTGGCTGACAAGCGGTAGGGCTATCAGTCTGGTAGTTAGGATCTGCATTACTATGTAGTGAGAGCTGGGACACGGCTAGGGCTTTTTGTTTTGTTTGATATTTTCCTGCACTGTTTATTTTGGTTAAACACTGTAGAGCACTTTATATATAGTCTTTTGTAAATAGCACTAATAAACACCTTCACTGTTTGCCACTAATCTCATTGGATTTGGTATCTGTGCCTGAAAGACTGCTTACCCCAGGAAGCATATATCCCGGCTGCCTATCCCCAGCTCACAATAGATTCAAGTAAAACAGTACAGTCTTTCCTGTACAGCCAGTTTTTGCCTCTACCAGCCTCCGTCGTGTATCATGGCTGCTTCCACTTGAAGATTGGGGCCCCTTCTCTTGTAAGAACAATTGTTTCTCTAGTCTAACATCTTCAATTGGAAACATACTGACCTGTCTCTGAGTCCAAATCACATAGCTGCTAAAGACCCCCTTCACCATTAATAGAACATTACATATATTGAATTGTTTTATCTGAAGAACTGATGTTCATAGTTTCTGTTTAGTAATTCAACCTGTTTAAAAAGCTTTTCTGAGGTATGAGTTAGATATAATTAGTGCAGCCTTTTCAAATTCCACAATTTTCCCTATATTGATTGCTCTCAGTTTTTTGTGGATTGCTGAAGGTTCTACATCTTGTCTGTAGTTCTGACAAATCTATTATATTAAATTGCACAAGATTTGTGCTTTTTGGTTATGTATTTTATGGATACCTTGGAGTACACAAGTAAACATCTCTTATATGTAGCCACCAGGGGCGGACTGATAACTCATGGGGTCCCCGGCAATAGGGGATCATGGGGCCCCTGTGTCTTTGCCCAAACTCCAAAAAGCCTATGAAAAAGGTACCAGGGGCATCTCATGGGGCCCCCTACTGACCCCGAGCCCTCGGGCAGTGCCCGAGTTTCCAAATGGTCAGTCCACCCCTGGTAGCCACAGATATATTGCAAAAAATCCTTTATACCTGCTTGCAAACAACTGTAGACAGAAAGAATTACATTTTTGTAGGGAGCATGTCTGCCCAGGAATTCTAGAAAGATCTTTTCCCGTGGCTTGGTTTCCTGAGATTGGTACCTGTGGAGAGCAAGCATCCCTTTGCAGGCCCTCCTTAGGCAATCCCATAAGGTGGGATCACCTGAGGTGTCAGTTGTGCCTATATGGTGAGTTGTGCAACACAGCTGTCTCAGTTGTGTACCTAAAGATTTCTTAAAACATGTGAACCATCACCTCTATTGTGAGCAGACCATGAATAATGGTGGAGGACATTCCACAGTAGACTCACTGTCCTCAATTCTTCTCCATTAATAGACCGTTGGATTTGCCATATTTATTTCAGTAAAAAGAAGAATTTTGGCAATAAATCCCTACTTTTTATATTTAAGATCACTCTGCTGTGTGTGTAATTGTGTGTGGAGTTTAAGGGATTGTCAGTTAGTCCACTGGAAAAATTAGAGACCCTTAGCTCTGTGACCTTCATGAACCTGAAGACCTGTGGGTGACAGGGGACCTGAACAGACAGAAGGACATAGAACAGATCAAGAAGATAACTAAATTCCTACACTATTTCGTAATTCTTTATCATACATGGCTTTTCAGAGAATATTAATAATAATAAAAAAACATACCTGTGGTGTTTTCTGGAAAAGTTCTTTTGTCAGTCTTTCTGTGAAACCCGGCAGTAGTGTATTTCCTCCAACTACAATCACGCCGGCAGTCATTTTCTACAAAATACAAGACATCATTACTTCACTCTAGTATATTATAGATTTGGCACGTTGCTCTGGTAATCTTTAGGGCACTTGCATCCCTCTTACTCCTTCTTTGTGGCCATAAGCCCATTTACCCTTGGTTGAAATCTATGCAGGTTTGCAGCCCACATTTGCACGAACACAGCAGCCAGTTTTCCTGAAAGGGCTGCCGTGCCTGTGTTTCCTGTAAGAGAAAGGTTCCTGCACCATTCTAGAAACTCAGTGGCCAGGAAATCGCACCATGTGATTTCCCTGCGGTTCCCACACCAGCAAACATGTGGCGTTTTTAGATGAGTGGGGGTGCCATTCTGAATGAATAGCAGCCAGAGGCAGACTGACCATTTGGAAACTCGGGCACTGCCCGAGGGCCCGGGGTCAGTAGGGGGCCCCATGAGATGCCCCTGGTACCTTTTTGAGTTTGGGCAAGGACACAGGGGCCCCATGATCCTCTATTGCCCGGGGGCCCCATGAGTTGTCAGTCCACCCCTGATAGCAGCCCCGAATGTTTTCAAACAGCACTGCGTTTTGACTGTGGGTGGTTTCAAGTGTGGGAATTGCTGCAATTCCAGCACCCATAGCCACCCGCATAGATGTGAACCAGGCCTTAAAGCATATTTAAACTCAATACTAAAAATGTTATTTATTGCAGCCTACCAGTCCTTTGATACATTAGTTTCCTTTTCTAGGCTTTTTTCCTTTATTTTCACCTCTCCCTCGATTCATTTCTATTACATAGGAAAGAGGGATTGTGTACTTCAGAAAGGATAGCTGGGAAAACTGATCAAATTGTTTGAAATTTCAGTTCAGTCCAACTTATTATGACACTAGAGTTCTATCAGGATTGAAAGGTGCTTGCAGAAAATGTACATTGCCTGAAGAAAGGAAACTAATGCAGCCACCACATCTTAGGACTTGTAAGCATCAGTATATTACATTTTTGTTCTTGGGTTTAGATATACAGGTGCAGATTAGTAAATTACAATATTCATCATTAGCTGAATTAAAAAAAAAAAAAGTTCATGGCCAAATTAAAGTAGTTATAAAGGCAAAACCTTTTTTTACCTTAGTGCATTCCCTGCATTGAGGGAGGGATCAGCAGGGGGCATGGTCAAATGTTATATGTGTCTATGGCTGCACACAACCCAGCTTGAGAGCATGCCTGCACAAGTGCCCCCATAACACAGGGCTTGCTATGGGGGCACTCAGAAGAACAAGCGATACAGTTGCATAGAGCAGATAATTATAACATATTTTTTATTCATTTTATTGAATTATTAAAATAAAATTATTTTAAAAACATTGTGACTTTTATATCACTTTTAGTGTTTGAGGTTGATGTAAGCATGTAAGTATCATGAGCACCAGCAGATGAGTCTTCTGCAATTGACAGGTACAAGCAGGTGCAGACATACTATTTGTGCAGATTGCACAGATGTACAAGAACCCTCTGTGAGTTAGTGACCCATTTACAATAAATGTGGGCCATGCAATTGCTGGGATTTGGGTGGTGTTGACTGTCTGAACCCAGTTACATATTAAACTATTAACAAGTACGGTGTTACAAGTTATCTATCTAATCTATCTATCCTAATCTATCTATCCTGGTTCTTGCACAGAGTTTGACTCCTTTTCTCAAGACCATCTTTTAATTCATGACTTGTGTTGGAGTTATTTTTGTAAGATTTGATTTGTGTTCTTATTATATGCTTACCGGCTGTAAGTCAGCATCACACATTGCTATACTTTTGGATACTACATCAGTGATCCCAAGCATAATACTGTCAGGTGAATCCTGAAAAGGAAGGAAACCATAATAAGACATTTCATCCTTAATAGCTACAATAATTATCATTAATATATTGCAAATAATTACAAATTAAAAAAGACTAAGTAAAAATGGCAAACTACATGTAGTATCTATAAATATTACATAGATTACTACAAATGTTTTACATTTTAAAGTTCAGACACCAAAAAAATGTCCGTTTTAGTAGATGTTAGACATGCAACCATGAGTTCATTTGGTGATATTTTTGCATTTGAGCTTGAAGGTCTGCCCCTTACTGCAGCCATTATAATGGATCCACACTCATTGTTGGATTTTTAACTAAAAATATGAAGAATACAACAGGAGGAGTGATGGACAGTAACATTTTAAACCCAATAGTGGACACAGTACAGTGTTTTAATCTATGGCACAAATTTTGTGTAGGCTGACTCTTTATTACAGGCTTTTAATTTCCTTATATGCTGCCTAAGGTTGTTTGCAAGACTAGTTTTCTGGGAATGCAACAATGCCAGAGAAAGGGCAGCGTCAAAGCATGATATGTACTTTTTGTATTTGTTTGGTTTTTTATTTTTTTTACCCATTACTTCGGTTAAGAGCTTGTCTTGTAACTTGACAGCTCAGAGACTGGCGTGTGCAAACCACTGGTAGCTTTGCATAAAAAGAAGACAGAATATTGGAATTGTATAGCACATTCTGATTTTATTTGTCAATATTGATCATTGTTGGTGACAAAAATGAATGAAACTTCTGCACACAGGTGTTATAATTCATGATATTTAAATATAGAGCTGATTGTAACTAATAATGACAAAATGCACTAAACCTAATGATAGTGTCCAAAAAGTGCTATGACTGCTTAATCCTTTTTGCTGCCAGAGCTTTTTTTTACCTTTCATTAATTGTTCATTTTATTTTTTATTGTTTTTCACACATATGCTAAAATGCCCATTTTTTTACATAAAAACACACTTAAACCCCAAAACATTTTATATTTTCTGAAAGCATAAAATAAAATGATGGTTGCATTTTTAAGTCATATGATATAAGCTCAGCTCTTTATCAAAACTATGTCTTCAGTAAAAACTCAAATTAACTTTAGTTCTTGCAAGCACAACAACATCTCCAAATTTTCTGTAAAATAGGATGAAACAAAACTGAATAAATAGATTGCAAAATTGTGAAAACGTAACATTGTGTGTGACTGCAAAATAATGCCAAACTATGATATCCCAAATTTTCTATAGATGTCATTTTAGACACCTATATAGCCCATCAGTTTGGAATTAACAATAAATAATGGCCTTAGAATCATTCCTCTTACTCCAGCGTGTGTGTCAATATCTAATATGTACTGCACCATCTTCAGGGGTACCTATGTTCACCATACATGGATTTCTGTTTGTATGTGCCTGCACCTGAGGGCAGGGGACACGTTATTTATTTTTAAATATATATGTCAATTTTTTAAAACAAATTTTTCTTTTTCTCTTTTTTTTCACTTTATTGTTTATTGTTTATTCACTTTATTGTTATCAAAGGGGGCTGGCAGGATGTGTCACCACTTCCTTTAGAGTCGTCTGAATCACTTCTATTGCAGAGCCAGTTTTACAACATGTAAATAAACTTGGGCTACACTAAACATATCACAGCAGTATCAGGATGTAAATATGCTCAGGTATGCTTATACCCTGATACTGCCTCCGCTGTTATATGTATGGCAGCAGTAACAGGGTTAAAAGACTCCTTTCAAGGTTGTCAATGTCAAATTTATTGACTAATATTTTCTTCTTCAAGCCTCCAGTAGGGATGAGGTTTGGGTTCACCACCCTCATGAGTTTGAAGCAAACCCTGCGTGTTTAAGGTTCATGGGGCTGGGATTTGCCAAGACCAAATTTTTTTGGAACTATAATGTACTGCCTGGTCTTTGCACTTAGGTCAGCTATCTTAGAAGACCCAATAAGGGGGCTTTTCATAAGTCGCCCCCCATTATAAAAGGGTGAGGTCACAGCAGCCATATTGGCACTGTGCTTTAGCTGTGATAGGGAAAGAATAGAAAAGAAATTATTCTATGTTTTCCTAAAAGGTAAAGAGACACCTACTTGCCGTCAAACTAACAATGTGAATGTTTAATCTACTTTCAAAAATGCACCAGCTCCTCTTGAAGAAAGAAAAAACAGCTAATGCTGTGTTACAAACTAGATAGAAATTGTATTGTAAACAATTTGATAAGGCATCATTAAGGATAAATTAAAAATCTCAACAACCTGACCTTAGCAAGTGAAGGATTAAATAAAACTTCAGGAATTCTTAAGCGTTCCACTCCAAATTTACAGTTATATCCATTAGGAAACTCAAAGGGTACAGGGGGTATCTTGGCAGCCACACTAGATAAATCAAGAGAACATGTCATATTAAATAAATTATCTGCAGTACAATAATATTTATGAATATCCTATTCAGGCAGATACAGTATAGAGGTGAAGAATATGAAATAAACTTACAAATAACATGTATTCTATAGGAATATACAAGCTACAGGTGCAAAATAAAGATACAAAAATCAAGCTTACTTCTCATGGTATATGGTGTTTGAAACCTGAAGGACTGTTGACTTGAAATCATGTATTACACGCTATAAAAATAAAAAGCAGATATATTGAAAAAAAAGTTTTAACAATAAAATTTGCATTGCAATCTCATTTTGCTTACATTGCACATATTATTATGCCAAGAATCAGTGACTTGAGGTAGGTTCTCTTTTCTATTCCAGTTGGCTGGTGCTCCTTCCTGTACTGCTTCCTACAAGTTATAAAAAACATAATAAGACCACGGCGCATGTGCTGTCAATTAACACACTTAGTAGTTTGTGATGTGTAAAAGGAAAGTTGTGAAAGGAAAATTCTAATTTTTGAAGTGAATGTTGGAAAAGCACAATGTAATGTAACAATTATTCTAGGCAAAACATACATGTCCCTAAATTATATGTAAACCCTAATGCTGGGTTTCTGTATATTTACCATCATGCCTCACTATTTACATTCTTCTTAAAGCGGGGTTCCACTCACACTGTAAAAAATATAAAAGTCTGCAGCTACAAAAACTGTAGCTGCTGACTTTTTAAACAGCCACTCACCTGTCCCTCGATCCCACGGTGTCCTCCCCGCAGCCCGTTTCACCAGCCGCCTGGTGTTCCAGGCGCCGGCATCTTCAGTGTGGGCACCCGGATTTGACAGCTTGCGGCTTCACAGCCATGTGCCCACTGTGCCATGCGTGAGTAGCGCTACGCTTTCTGAATGGCCTTGTAGTGTTCTTGGACCTGTCACATGTCCCACAAGACTACGAGGAGGGAGGGTAGGAGGACAACTTTCGTTTCTGATCGTTTAGGTGATTGCAGCAGAAGTGAGAGCAGGTACCTGTCAATTTTGGGTATCCGCTCCCCAAAAGTGCCAATCCTTAATGGGAAGGGGGTTCCAATCTTTAAAGCGGAACTTCCCCTATTGGGTGGAGCTCCACCTTAAGCAAGACTTTTAGTTGCAAACTTTTATTACCTGGAACCCTGTCAGTAACAACACTTCAAATTACAGGCTGACCATTCTACACCACTGCCTCACAATGAGCCACTGCACTGATAACCTGCCATGTACCTTTCTTTAATTGGCCATTAGCTTGCCTTTCAGATAGGCAGCCTAACGATCAACTGAAGGAGCTAGCACAGCAAACTGACAACGCTGCTGATAATTTGGGTTTAGTGGCTTAGCATCAGCCTGTAACAGGAAATGCTGATACTTTCAGGATATCCAGGTAAGAATTTAGCAACAAATTCACTTTGCTTACGAAAACTGTACACAGGCATGTAGCCAAACATACTGAATAATAGATCTACATACACTTTAATCTTTTCTACTACATAAAGGTGTTTTTTTCTTTTGCCAGTTTATCTTACCTTTGAACTAATCATGTATGGGGGAACCAGATCTACATTCATCTCTTGAAATAACTCTCTGCACTGTGTAGTAAGGAAGTCTCCAGCAAGAGGAGATTTTACAATACCTGCCAAAACAATAACAATATAAAAAGAGTCATGTTTTCATTATAGAAAAACTGTCCTGAAGGGAACTACGAGGGCTGTCATTGCTGACCTCCTTCTGAAAATGGAAGTTATCAGGTTGTTATCCTGACCTTTTAGCTTCAGTTCAGTCTAGGTCACTAACCACAATCAGTATGAAGACCAGATAAATTAAAAGTCCTTATATGTGTAGATATTTCAGGTCACTGAAACAAAGTACTGATGCATGGCAGTCTTGAAACAACTGTTTTTAGAACAAGTGGTTGGCAATTTCATCATTCATGTTTGTCTTTGGGTTACAAATACACCAGATCTGGTAGTTATACTTAGCAAGGAGAGTATTATATTACCTTCCAAAGGCAAATCAACTTTGTGATGTAGGAGAACTGAACCATATGGAGATGCGTTTTAGTGCAATGAATGGGTGGTTTACGGTCCTAGAGGCTGCTCACCAGCCACTGTGGAGTCTTGCTGGACCCCAAGAGGAGTTTACTAATGATTTGAAAGGATGGGCGTGCCACACCAGCTTGTACAGTCCTTTTACAATACAGTCAGGTCCATAAATATTGGGACATCGACACAATTCTAACATTTTTGGCTCTATACACCACCACAATGGATTTGAAATGAAACGAACAAGATGTGCTTTAACTTCAGACTGTCAGCTTTAATTTGAGGGTATTTACATCCAAATCAGGTGAACGGTGTAGGAATTACAACAGTTTGCATATGTGCCTCCCACTTGTTAAGGTACCAAAAGTAATGGGACAGAATAATAATCATAAATCAAACTTTCACTTTTTAATACTTGGTTGCAAATCCTTTGCAGTCAATTACAGCCTGAAGTCTGGAACGCATAGACATCACCAGACGCTGGGTTTCATCCCTGGTGATGCTCTGCCAGGCCTCTACTGCAACTGTCTTCAGTTCCTGCTTGTTCTTGGGGCATTTTCCCTTCAGTTTTGTCTTCAGCAAGTGAAATGCATGCTCAATCGGATTTAGGTCAGGTGATTGACTTGGCCATTGCATAACATTCCACTTCTTTCCCTTAAAAAACTCTTTGGTTGCTTTTGCAGTATGCTTTGGATCATTGTCCATCTGCACTGTGAAGCGGCGTCCAATGAGTTGTGAAGCATTTGGCTGAATATAAGTAGATAAAATTGCCCGAAACACTTCAGAATTCATCCTGCTGCTGTTGTCAGCAGTCACATCATCAATAAATACAAGAGAACCAGTTCCATTGGCAGCCATACATGCCCACGCCATGACACTACCACCACCATGCTTCACTGATGAGGTGGTATGCTTAGGATCATGAGCAGTTCCTTTCCTTCTCCATACTCTTCTCTTCCCATCACTCTGGTACAAGTTGATGTTGGTCTCATCTGTCCATAGGATGTTGTTCCAGAACTGTGAAGGCTTTTTTAGATGTCGTTTGGCAAACTCTAATCTGGCCTTCCTGTTTTTGAGGCTCACCAGTGGTTTACATCTTGTGGTGAACCCTCTGTATTCACTCTGGTGAAGTCTTCTCTTGATTGTTGACTTTGACACACATACACCTACCTCCTGGAGAGTGTTCTTGATCTGGCCAACTGTTGTGAATGGTGTTTTCTTCACCAGGGAAAGATTTCTTTGGTGATCCACCACAGTTGTTTTCCATGGTCTTCTGGGTCTTTTGGTGTTGCTGAGCTCACCAGTGCGTTCCTTCTTTTTAAGAATGTTCCAAACAGTTGTTTTGGCCACGCCTAATGTTTCTGCTATCTCTCTGATGAGTTTGTTTTGTTTTTTCAGCCTAATGATGGCTTGCTTCACTGATAGTGACAGCTCTTTGGATCTCATCTTGAGAGTTGACAGCAACAGATTCCAAATGCAAACAGCACACTTGAAATGAACTCTGGACCTTTTATCTGCTCATTGTAATTGGGATAATGAGGGAATAACACACACCTGGCCATGGAACAGCTGAGAAGCCAATTGTCCCATTACTTTTGGTACCTTAACAAGTGGGAGGCACATATGCAAACTGTTGTAATTCCTACACCGTTCACCTGATTTGGATGTAAATACCCTCAAATTAAAGCTGACAGTCTGCAGTTAAAGCACATCTTGTTCGTTTCATTTCAAATCCATTGTGGTGGTGTATAGAGCCAAAAATGTTAGAATTGTGTCGACGTCCCAATATTTATGGACCTGACTGTATGTTTATTTATTTTGTAACAGCCAACATGTTTTGGGGGCTCAGCACTCATCAGGGCTAAAAAACAGATAATATAGGTACCTGGATTGGAAAAGCCTGGCAACTACCATTTTCAGAGCAAGTAAGTGGCAATTTCATCATTCATGTTTGTCATACGGCGAGTTTACATAAACATCCGATCTGGTATTTAGTTTAGCAAGGACGGTATTACATTACCTTCCAAAGGCAAATCAACTTGTCATGAAGTTTGTGGGCCTAGCTATACACATAGTTTTAATCACTATTCAGAATGTGATTAACTCCTCACCTCTTTTTAAATACTCTGAAACCAAGATGCTGCAATGTGTTGCAAAACAAGAATACAAACTGTCCATTATAACAAATAAAGATTAATGCTGTGGAGGAGCAAGACTCATTCCATTAGGTTTCTTCACAGTAAGAGCTGTGAAAATGTGGAATAGACTCCCTCAAGAGTTGGTTCTGGCCAGCTCAGTGGATTGCTTTAAAAAAGGCCTGGATTATTTCTTAGATACACAGAATATAACTGGATACTAACATTTATAGGTAAAGTTGATCCAGGGAATATCCGATTGCCTCTCGGGGGATCAAGAAGGAATTTTTTTCCCTGCAGGAGCAAATTGGATCGTGCTTTGCTGGGTTTTTTGCCTTCCTCTGGATCAACTGTGGGTATAGGATTATAATTTTTTTTGTTTTTTCTCTTTAAATGGTTGAACTGGATGGACTCTTGTCTTTTTTCAACCAAACTAACTGTAATTCCTGAAGACTTAGAAAAAATAACAGTCAGGCCCTACAGCTAATTTGGTTGCATGTGTGATTTGCTAGGGGTGAACAGGGAGGGGATCGAAATGCACTAAGTATAAGATAAATTAAGTAGAACTATAGAGAACTACAGTTGTGTCCAAAATTATTCAACCCCCAATGCTGTAAAGGGGTTTAGGGACTATAGTGTACATTTGGAATTGTATTCAGAATCAAATCCTACAAGGACGTTGTAACTACCCAAATGCAACTAAAATGACATCAATTGTTTATGTAATACAGTAGTAAATGGTTCTTATGTGGTTTCTTCATTGCCACAATTATTCAACCCCTTAAAGACTACCACTCTGAAGAACAGAGGTTCATACAGGTGCTTTCCATCAGGTATTGAAAACACCTGTGGATGTCACCGAGCAGCAATCAAGCATAATAAGCACCAATTAGGCAGCTTTAAAATGACTGTGATACTCAGCTCCTTCTAGACATTTACTGGTGTGGTTACAAACATGGTGAAGGCAAGAGAATGGTCCAGGAAGACAAGAGAAGAGGTGATTTCTCTTCACAGGAAGGGCAATGGCTATAAGAAGATTGCAAAGATGTTAAACATACCAAGAGACACCTTAGGAAGCATCATTCGCAAATTCAAGGCAAAGGGCACTGTTGAAACGCTACCTGGTCGTGGCAGAAAGAAGATGCTGACTTCGACTGCTGTGCGCTACCTGAAGCGTAGAGTGGAGAGAAGTCCCCGTGTGACTGCTGAGGAACTGAGAAAAGATTTGTCAGATGTGGGTACAGAAGTTTCAGCCCAGACAATAAGACGCACACTGCGTAATGAAGGCCTCCGTGCCAGAACTCCCAGGCGTACCCCCTTGCTGTCTCCAAAGAATAAGAAGAGTCGACTGCAGTATGCCAAAAGCCATGTGGACAAACCACAAAAGTTGTGGGATAGTGTTCTGTGGACTGATGAAACAAAATTAGAACTGTTTGGGCCCATGGATCAACGCTATGTTTGGAGGAGGAAGAACAAGGCCTATGATGAAAAGAACACCTTGCCTACTGTGAAGCATGGTGGAGGGTCAATCATGCTTTGGGGCTGTTTTGCTTCTGCAGGTACAGGGAAGCTTCAGCGTGTGCAAGGTACCATGAATTCTCTTCAGTACCAGGAGATATTGGATGGAAACGTGATGCAGTCCGTCACACACCTGAGGCTTGGGAGACGTTGGACCTTTCAACAGGACAATGATCCCAAGCATACCTCCAAGTCCACTAGAGCATGGTTGCAGAGGAAAGGCTGGAACATTTTGGAGTGGCCATCGCAGTCACCAGACTTAAATCCGATTGAGAACCTCTGGTGGGACTTAAAGAAAGCAGTTGCAGTGCGCAAGCCTAAGAATGTGACTGAACTGGAGGCCTTTGCCCATGAAGAATGGGCGAAGATACCCGTAGATCGCTGCAAGACACTTGTGTCAAGCTATGCTTCACGTTTAAAAGCTGTTATAACTGTAAAAGGATGCTGTACTAAGTACTAAGATTGAATGTCACTTGGGGGTTGAATAAAACTGATAATGCTGTGAGCACAGAAAAGACATTTGTGGTTATTTCATTATAACTGTTATGTTATATTTGTCTGACCTACAAGTGCCTCTTTAATGTAAATGTAAGCAAGATGACTGAATGATCAAAAGCAATGTCAAACTGGCCAAAACACTCAATTTCAGTGGGGGTTGAATAATTTTGGACACAACTGTATGTTGGAACTATTTTTCATTTTGGATAGAGCAAGGGAGAGTTATAGCCCCTGTCAGTTTTTTTTTTGTCATCTGTGTCCCATTGCACGGATTTCCCTTCACTTCCTGTCTCATAGCCAAACAGGAAGTGAGAGGAAATCCTTGCAAATTAACCACTAGTCCTCCAAAGGATTTGCCCCCCTTCCTGACCACGCCATTTTTGTGATACGGTGCTGCCTTACTTTAACTGACAATTGCACGATCATGCAAAGCTGCACCCAAATAAAATTTATGTCCTTTTTTACCACAAATGGAGCTTTCTTTCAGTGGTATTTGATCACCTGTGCATTTTTTAATTTTTGCGCTATAAACAAAAAAAGACCAACAATTTTAAAAAAAACAATATTTTTGACTTTTTTCTATAAAACATGTCCAGTACAAAAATTTAATAAATCAATTTTGTCAAATTTAGGCCAAAATTGATTCTGCTACATGTCTTTGCTGGAAAAAAAAAATCCCAGTACATTGGTTTACGTGAAAGTTATAGTGTGGTGGTGTATATATACTGGAATTTTTTTCTATATATATATTTTTTTCACTAGTAATGGCGGCGATCAGCGACTTATAGTGGGACTGCGGCGGGCATTCTGATACTGGCGGAGAACTGACTAACTCACTGACATCCCCAGTGACACCAATACAGTGATCAGCAGTAATAAAAAGCACTGACACTGTACTAATGACACTGGGCAGGAAGGGGTTAACATCTGGGGTGATCAAAGGGTTAACTGTGTGCTGTTTTACTATGTGGGCTGTGTGTGCTTTACACTGTATGCAGAGACATACAAAGCCTTGTGCTGGAGCTGACAGGGGAGACATCTCTATTTTTTACATACAGGTCTCTCGCCCATTGGTGATACTCGGAGATCGCTGGGTGCCAGCGGGGAATCACTGGCCTGGGACCTGGTGATTGACAGCCGAGGCAGAAAATGGTGGCGCAGATAGGGAATACAAAGTCGCATGTCCTTGCTGACAGGAGAGAGACCTGTGTTGTTTACACACAGGTCTCTTCCCTGTGAGCTTTCCCTTACGATCGCCGGGTGCTAGCCAGGAATCGCCCTGGTGATTGACATGGCTAGCCGCCGATGGTGACGCGGGTAGGGACGCACGCCACCTACCCGGAAATGCAAAATCGTGTGTGTGTGTGTGTGTATATATATATATATATATATATATGTGTGTGTGTGTATATATATATATATATATATATATATACACATATATATATGTGATTTTGCACAGCCATGCTGCCCTGTAGCAGTATTTCTGCTATAGGGTGGCGTGGAAGTGGTTAAGGGAATTCCTTGGAACTAGTGTCCCCATTGTAAGATTTCCCCTCAATTACTTTCCTGGGGACAACACAAAATGTGTGATTTTCTTTTACTTTCAATATTAAACTGAACAAATAGAGAGTGTGAAATTCTTTAATGGGGGCAAAGACAGCAATAAAAACTGACAGGGCTTCTAATTCATCTCTACGCCATAAAAAACAAAACAAAAGAGTTTTGCCTTTAGTTATACTTTAAGTGAGTTACACTTTATATGTATTTTTAAATAGAACTAGCATGAGTACCTAAACAAATCTACATTATAGCCTCCTGTATGGCGAATAAACACCAAATTATTTGTCTGCAGTTCATGCAGTAAGGAGTATCATTAAACATATATTACTTCAGGTGCACAGGTGTAAAAGGACCCAACATTCCCTGTACAGCAGCATTCAGATTAAGAGAGGGAGGTGCAGTGCTAGGAGCTTTATTGCTGTCAGTCACATATTTATTAGAGGAGTGATCAAGGCGGTGACCTCTACAATGTGCTACTTCTCATTCACTGTCTAGTTACAGGTAGTGAGGTCCAAGGCCTGGAAGTGCATTGATAGGTTAAAGCATTCAGATATATTTGTTTCATTTGTGTTAGCTGCTTGCCTGGAATTCATCTTTAAAAATCTAATTAATTTATTGTTCCTAATATTGACCTCACACGTACCATTCATTATTAAATTAAATTACATATTGTTCTTTCAATTCTTTTTATGCTATCACTCAAACACCTTGTCTTCTCCTTCAACTTAAATGGTTTTCTTGTACAAAAACAACTAAACAGTATAATACATTAAGTTTCCCACACAGACAAAAAAATATAAAATAAATCAACACGATGTTTACAAATCTAAAACAATTGCATGAGGACATCGTGCTGGCCACATGCAGTTTGGATTAGATCTGTTATATCATTTTAAAGTATTACTAAACCCACAAAACCCAGTAAAATCAGTCTGTATATGCAGTAAAGCATGCTTGTTATATTCACTGTGGAACCTAAGGGGTTAATCCTCTGCATTGTGTAAAAACGCTGGTTGATCCTGACTTCTCTGCTCCTCGTCCTTGTTCAAATGTCCACATCTTATTTCTTGATAAGACAGACTGAACCATGGCCATTCTGCACATGCTTAGTTTAGTGGGCATTGCTAGAGAAGTTTTTTTTAACTTGGTAGAGTTCATGTGATCAGCACAGGGACAATTAGCACTGTCCAGATAGAGGTCAGGGGTTTTTCATCCTCCTAGAGCAGAATGAAAACTCCTCCTACAAGCTGTAACCAGTGCTCTGCTGAACACTGATAGAAGTCACAAGACTGCTCTAACTGCTGATGGGAAAAGGTATTTAGCAGTTTATATTTACTGAAATAATTGCATTTCCATGTTCTGTGTACTGCGGGAGACCAGATATAGTGAATGCAGGGTCTTGGGTTTAATAACACTTTACCATTTTCCAACATTAATCAAGTATTTATACACACAAAGGCCACTTTGAATAAATGTATTGGTCATAAGAAAAAAAAAGAGGAGCTTGATATGATACAGTCAATGCTTACCTTTATGAATTATGCTTCCATCACGCACTGGAATGGCTGTTGTATATTTAGATCCACTATCCAAAATCAAACCAGTATTCCTTCCACTAGAGAATCTGATTTTATCAGTAAAGGAATTTTTGTACTGAGACAGTGATAGCTGTTCTTTGTATTTCAATTGCTGACAGCTTATAAAGTGTAAAAACCATGGTTCTCATTTCAGAAGTGGTCTCTAATGCCTAAAAGAATCCATTCATATTCAAACCCAAGAAAAAATGAATGACAATTCAGGGATGAAAGTTTGAATCTCTTCAATTTTTAAAGGCACTTTGCATTGTATCTAAACTCAAAAACAAAAATGTAATATATTGCAAGTTACCTAAGTCAATAGATGTGGTGGCTGTGTTAGTTTTCTTTTTCAGGCTGTTATTCCTTTATCTTCACTTGGTAATCCTGCAAAAAACACCCTTTCCTAGAATGGCTATGCCTACTTTTCCACTGTATCTATGGAAGGAGCCAGAGTTGCTATCCAAGTTGGACTTTACAGGGGACCTGTTGTTTTTTTATTATTTCAGACAAAAAGAATGGCAAAATGTGTACAGTACAGCATAAATTGAAGGTGCATAGCATTCACGTAAATACAAGATTGTGAGCTGTGTAATGGGAAAACATGCAATAATTTCTCTACTGAGGGCTGAAAGTATTGACCCTTAGAAAGCTATACTATCATACTTATAAAGAGAAGGCTGATCATCAGTAGATATTTGCCTGATTTACATCTTTAATTTTAACAGGAACATTAAACATTAAAGAAGATATGTATGCATTGTTTTGTTGTTTTCTTAAGTAGTGCCAATATGGAGAGGGAATATGGCTAGCACGCTGTCAACGTTACCAAAAAAAAACTGCAGGAAATGTGCACGCTGCCATTCCTGCCCACGCCTCAGAATTGTTATTGCCCATCTCTAGTGTTTGTCTGAAAAATCATAGGCTGCATATTTGTTCCAGATACTTTATCAGAAAGTGTTACAGCCATTGGATCCTTGTGACAGCCAGGCAACAGCTCCCCCCCAAAAAAATCATATGAGGCACCACTGTTAGATGTTCAGCCAGCTAGGGCCACTAATAGTGACATTTACAATGCACTCAAAGAAGAGATTGGATGCTTAAATGACCATAGCTTGGTACTATTAAGATTTAATCAGACACTCTGCACAAATTGTTGGTGCAATATAAATCCTGTATAATAATAATCATTATAATAATAATTCTAATGTAAACCATGTGCCAGACTTCATGTAAGGAATAGAGTTTGTTTGGGTGTCATTTTCTCTCAATGTTAAGCTAGAGGAGGTCAGCGATGAAAGCCTAAATGATTCTCCTAGCAAAGGTTTACTTTCATTTTTAAAACTGTAAAGAATAAACTAGTGTAAATAGTTTCATTTTAGGATATTTGGCCTTTTACCAAAAATATACTTTTTCTATGGTAAAGTCCTTTTAAAAAGTCTTTCACATTGCCATCAGTGGACGCATGCAAACAGGTAATAACTTTTTTAAAATTGGAAATGAATTTGCTATATCTACACAGGTGCCCTTGGCCTTTCTTTTTAAAGTGTAAAAAATAGGAACTATTAATAAAAGTTTAATTAAACTGATTTGATTCCTGTGCAGAACAAACAGTTCTAGGGCCAATGTGACTTCATGGCAAAGTCCTGTACAAACAGAGCAATGGAAGAGTTGCAGCAGTTATTAAAAATATCAAAAATGATTTGCAAAGTTTTTTTTTTTTTTATACAAAAGCTAATATTATTATATTATAATATAATACTATACAAATGTTAAGTGGAGAAACGTTTTGAAGAACCCTCATACATAGCCTACCTGACAGATCAGTTTGCTCATCTACTGATAGCCATTAAAAAGACTGAATATGGCAGGCATGAAGAAGGATACGTTGAAAGAACTGCACTTTTGGAGAGGTAAAATGCTGGAACGTGGTAATGCTCAAACATCAACTCGGTCAGCTTCTCACGTTTTTCTCTGGTATTCCACTAAAATAATAAATAAGAAATTCAGACATTCTCTGCAGGGTGTTTCATTGTATTCAAAACTCCCCTCTTTGATGAGAAATCTGGAAACTTCCATTAATAGATCATTTTTAATTATTTTCGAAAGCTTTACAATCACTTTAAGGAAGGGGTCTGTGATGTGGGGGGGGGGGGTTCTGCTGGGGACTCCTGAAATAAACGGGGGTCTCTTTATTATATTTAAGTCGACCTAACTCTACATTCCAAATCAGATGTGTTTGGGCTTTTCCTAATGTTCTTTATCTTAGTATCCAAGCATGAGATCTCCTGTAATATTCATCATTTAGGGTGACATATATAAATAGCACTTATAATAATAAAAATAATGATTTTGACTTACAAATGGCTCAGTCATTATCAGTGGATGTAAATGAGGCTTTGCATTGAGAGCTTTGAAAGTATAGTCCAAAATAGCCTGAAAGCCATCCCAATCTTCAACTGAAAGGAACAGATGCAATGTTGTTAAATTGTTGACATCATTTTTATTTATTCACAGACTGATATTTTCGAAACCATAAAACAATTTAAAACTAGAAGACAGATTAAAGTCTACTACTTAGGCCATCATAAAACATAGCGGAAACCACAATAAAATTGTCATAAATTGTGCAAGTATGAAAATCACATGAACAGGTCAAACAAATCCAACTACTATATATGGTTAGTATTGTAACCTGTACCTGAGGCTGATTTTACCTACTCTCTATAAGTCTATTTGTACTAGCTGACCTTTTTTTGAGAAAACTAAAGCACATTATCAGCCATCATAACTTTGAAGTGTAACGTCTCCAAACTTAAGATATGTTTTCCTGTCTAATAATTGACTGCCCTATAAATGATGTCATATTAATACAGTAAGCAGTGATTCCTGTTCCATATTTACCATTTTTGTAAGGCTCCTGAATATATTATACATATACGTGGAGTGAAAGTACAGGTCAGGTACAGAACAGGTCACTGTCCTCTATGCTCAGCATGGAAAAGTGAGCTTTGGCCGCCAATAGTCCTGGAACCTGACAAAGTAGGGACCTAGTTCTGGGAGTTAAGGAAAGGGTGACCACATGCACATACACAAGGGGGCATGGAGAATGAGCCTAGCCACTCTAGAACCAGAAGTCTGAGAACAAAAAAAAAAAGCTTGCATTTGAGAGATGAAACAAAGGAAAAGAGTGGTGGGCAGCACAGTGGTTAAGTGGTTAGCACTTCCGCCCAGTAGCACTAGGGTCATCGGTTTGAATCCCAACCACAGCACTACCTGCCTAGAGTTTGCATGGGTTTCCTCTGGGTACACCAAAGACATGCTGGTAGGGTAATTGGCTCCTGTCTAAATTGGCCCTAGTATGCGTATGAATGTGAGTTAGGCACCTTAGATTGTAAGCTCCTTGAGGGCAGGGACTGATGTGAATGTAAAATACAGTAAATACTCTATGTAAACTACTGTGTAAACTGACAGTGGTATAAAAGTACTTGTAATAAATAATAAACCAGAACATACAATCTACCTATATTTAAACATATTGCATTTATTTATTCTATTAAAAATATGAGTTTACTGTCACTTTAAGGATGGCGTAATTTCAAGTGTTAGAATAAGGAATACAGTGAACCCTTGTTTTGCCTTTTGAAGAGCAAAGTAACACATCCACTGTAATCCCTCCTCCTCACCTCCTTAGCAGCACATACTCAGTTTTCCACTCATCAAACAATTAACCTGCCAGAAGTAAAAATAACCTGCCTTATATTAGGTATGCTCAAGTGAAAGCTTACACAGGGGTAAAGACTCTACCTATGTGACAGTGCTGGTTCATGGCCCATCTGGAAGTACTGGATATTTCTGTCCCAGCAGCTGAGCAGAGCTGTGGAAGGTGAAGGAAGATGAGTATATGCTGATGGGGAGATGGAAAAAAAAGCAAATCTGTAGCTTTGGCCTACATGAGAAAAGCATTGGTTTTCATTATGGTTAGGATGAAATTAAGGGTTAGGTGTTATTGTCAAATTAAGGGTCGGTTTGGAGATAGAGGACCAAGATATTTTATGGAGACAATATATATTTTAATTATTTTCAGTACCTAGCTCTCCACACCAAGAACAACCAAGTTCTCAATATTAAAACCCATGGGCAACTTTTACAAGTTCAGCATATTCACTACCAGTGTACACATCACATTGTGTACAAAATAAAAGACTTACTGTGACATTACTGCCTTCCTTAGTTCAAACCTCTTAGCAGTCCAAGAGCTCAGTTGGACCCTCCAATGCATTTTTGTCTGTCCAGATTGTGCGCCTGAACCCGTGGTTTTGATTTGCACAGCTGTACTCAGACTAGACGCCCTCACATTGATGCTTAACTGCTCTCTTAACTACTGAATTGGAACAATAAGCAGACAATGAAGTCAGGATTCCTGATCAACACACTTTACCTGGGTCAAGAAGCACTGACATCAAAAGGCCAGCAAGATAGCCAAGCAACAAACATTTTCAAAAGACATTAGCAAAGAGGCCTACATATTTTTCTCACCTTAAATTCTAATTGGCATAGTATCAAAAATAACACTGAATACTACTAAAAATACTAATACCATTATTACTCCACCAACTTTGACTATTACTACTACTTCTACTAATAATTACATGAGCTGACTCTAACAATAATAACAATATTGTAAATTGAGAAAAAGGTCTTACTAAGTCCATCTTTAAGTGGTAATACAGCCTCCATGTTTTCCACTGGTATCTCATCTGTCTTAGTATCAATATAATACGTTGGGATACTGCCATCCTTTCTGCCAAGAACTGCACCAATTGTTGTAGGAAAATCTACCTGCAGAAGATATATGTCTTATTCAAAAAGGGCATGAAAAGAGTGAAAATGAGGCAATTAATAATACAATATGGGTGTACATGCATCACTTTGTCCCCTGTAGTTAGATACTTCAAGTGTAGTTATGAAGTCTAACCTGCTTCCTTCCCTTCCCTGTGACAACAGCTGGAAAGAAGACGGATTCATCCTAACTGCAGCCTGTCTCTTACATTTTCCCTAGACAAGAGGAATGCACAGGACTTTGTCACATGGGGGGCAGAACAGTGTAATATATTTTGTAAAAAATGTTCCAGGACATTTGTAAGCCCCCTGTCCCTAAACACTTGCTTTTTTTGCTCTTCCTCACCATTGACTTTAGGTCTCACTATACAGCTTTCCCCAGACTTCCAGGTTGTAGAGTCTTGCTGAGGATAGGGGGAGTGACAGGTTTCTGCAGCTGTTATTCAGTTTGATGGGAGGAAGAAGCAGGGGTTTGGCTTGCTTGGCCTTGTGTGTATCTATGGATGCACACAGCTTGGCTCAGGTCCCAGATGGGAGCACACATGCTCATGTGTCTGACTGTAGATTTAGCTTTCTGGTTCAAGGAAACTACAGTATCTATTTTTAGATCAGGAATTATTACCTCCCCTTGACTCTTTCAGTAATATGCTTGCTCCAGGGCCGTTACTGATGATTTGCGACAAAATAACTAGTATTTTCAGAGGTCATCTATGGCAATCTATATATTATTGAGAGGGGGAAAGGAAGCCTCCCATCACCTGTCACCTTACTAAGATGTATGCTGAGACATCAGTGATGCCCACCATGATGGCATCTGACTCTGCATATTCCATGTAGAATGCTTGATTATTGCATCCCAGCATGAACTTGCAACATCTGCACAACTAAAATATGTAGCCAGCTGTGGTCAGGGTAGACTGATGCTACATTGTTAGGGGATGCCTGAGGCGCTCTTCAAAAGGATAAATACATATTAGAGCCTGGGCTTCATTTTCTTGTGTGTTTGCACATTTGTCATTGGTCAGTTTAGAAAAAAAAACTATGTTTTTTTGTTAACACCGATTTAAATATCTTGCTGACCTTGTGAGTCCAAATAGAATGTGCAGTTAAGAGGTACATGCAACATCAATTATTTTCTTTAGTTTTGGATTAGGTGGGGAAGGGTTAGGCTCTCTGTCAAGTTTTTGCTTATTTCTCTATTGGGGAGATTTCTCTATTTGTATTGGAGATCACTGTCATTGAAAAAGTTAGGGCACATTCACACCAGCCTGGTCCAACACACACGTTGTTGTGCCTTGTGTTATGCATTAGCTTCATTTAAATGAGCTGCCTGAAATACCACAACAGACCAATAATTGTGCATGCAGCATTTTCTATAACATATGCACCAAAAATGCATGTCTGTGCACCGCAGTGCATGAGATTGCGTTGAACCAACAACACATGTAATGCAGGTGTTGCCACAATATAATGGTGTGAATGGGCTCTTAGTAAAGGAAAATGGGAGGGGAAATCTTGTAATGGGAACACCAGTTACAGTGACAACCAGGGGCAGACTGACAACTCATGGGGCCCCCAGTCAATAAGGATCATGGGGCCCCTGTGTCCAAACCACACCCAAA
Source organism: Staurois parvus (assembly GCF_062004578.1). Lineage (NCBI taxonomy): Eukaryota > Metazoa > Chordata > Amphibia > Anura > Ranidae > Staurois > Staurois parvus. The sequence goes on along the minus strand of NW_028317951.1, from coordinate 24,286,569 downwards.
AAAGCCTATGAAAGGTACCAAGGGCATCTCATGGGGCCCCCTACTGACCCTGGGTCCTCGGGCAATCCCAAGCGCCCGAATGGTTAGTCCGCCCCTGGTGACAACTGTCTAAAAAGGGATTCCTATCACTTTATATTCATTCTAACTTTCTGTTGCATCTTCCGAGTCCCCTATTATATCAGGTCCTCATCAGAATCCCCCATTACATCAGGGTACTCATCAGAATCCCCCTTACATCAGAGAAAGGATGGGTGGGATTGAAGCGGAGACCTTAGGCAGCTTCTTCTGGCCTTAATTCTCAATCTTTGCACATTAAGGAAATGCTACTGACCCTAGTGGACCAGATAAAATCTTTTAGTGGCCGGATGTGGCCCACAGACCATAGTTTGGAGACTCCTGTGCTAAAGCAACTTTTTTTTAACAGCTAGAAAGTAACTTTTTTTTAAATGTTTTATTCTGAGATGTTACAAAATATACACTGACCGGCCACTCTATTAGGTTCACCTTGCTAGTGGCAAGAAAATATCCCCCACACTATTACACCACCACTACCACCAGACCACCAGTCTGAATCATTGATACAAGGCAGGATGGATCCAGGCTTTCATGTTTACACCAAAATCTGACCCTACCATCTGAACGTCGCAGCAACTAGGCTGTCCATTCTCCTCTGATTTGACATCAATAGGATATTTTTGTCCACATAACTGCCGCTCACTGGATATTTTCTCTTTTTTGGACCATTTTCTGTAAACCCTAGATCACAGTAGATCAGCAGTGTTTGAAAAACTCATACCAGCCCATCTGGCACCAACACCCATGCCACATTCAAAGTGACTTATATCTTCTTTCTTCCCTATTCTGATGCTTGGTTTGAACTTCAGCAAGTCGTCTTTACCACGTCTAGATGCATAAATTCATTGAGTTGCTGCCATGTGATTGGCTGATTAGCAATTTGTGTTACCAAGCAATTGAACAAGTGTACCGAATAAAGTGGCCGGTGAGTGTATGGGCAAGAATGACACAGCATGATAGAACCTAAAGTTCCACAACAACAAATAGTCTATTCTGGAAAGGCTACAGCACACTTTCCTGAATGCAAACAATTAGAAACTGACGTGTCCAACCATAAATCAACCTTAAGCACGCTCCATGTAGCTTCGACCTGTTGCCTCACTTTAAAAAACAGTGACTGCTATCTTTACATTGTCAACATGAACATAATAAAATGTAAGTGATGTAATGCTACACAAACACTTAAATAATAAGTCATCATTCTAGAGTTAAGATTATCTTGAAATTTGAAGTTATCATTGTAAAGCTCAGATATATTCTTTTAGATTTGTAATTTAATAGCTCAGAGTTATTTTTTTAATTTACTCTAGCATACTCCTATAGCTGATGGTTTATACAGTTATTCTTTCAATAGCTGCAGACACATAAAAAGGAAATAAATTACTCCAACAATATACGTTATTGCTTAGCAAAAAAAAGAATTCTGGTTGGCCGTATGTCCAATAAAATCTCCTTTATTGAATCATCATCCAAATAGACACTCCGCAATACAGTAGAAAAGGGAAAACAGCACACCAGCTAATGCCTTTCACGATGACATCAGCGCTTAATCATAGCTAGCATTGTGACGAATGTGGCGTCAGACTCCAGCCCTTCTCACCAAACTCGTGACCGAAGGACTAGCCAATCTAAAACCGCGATGTCACGTGCGTAACAATGCCACATCCAGCTGCACCCTGCACAACAATTTTCCAACTAATTGGACCACAATCGATGTACCGGCAGCCTGGGAGCGATTGTTACTGAGTCAGGTTAATTACGCAATTAACCCTTCACACTGCCACCACCTCCTTTTTGTACAGAGAAAGAGGAAACTTGGCAATCTCAGCAATAACACTATGATGGTTGAGATAATCATCTGTATAGCACGGTCACCACAGACGGGTTATACAGAGGGTTAAACACATACAGTAGCGCTCTTTTAGAGGCAGGAATTCGTAAATTGCAATAAAGAGCTATAGAAACAGTTCAACACTTTCAGAAGGAAAGATTTATTACTAAAAGGTCAAAAGGGTGCAATAAAAATATTTACAGAAAAAAGATGTAACCAATATATATATAAATACACAGAGAACAACAGCACAGCAAAGAGGTAACAGAAAGGAGGTTAAAGGGTTAAAGTACTTGCCAATCAGCCTTGGGTTTGCAGATCAAGTTTCAAAGCAAAAGGACACGTCTCCCAGGTTGGTTCTGATGTTAAAAGGGAGAATTCTTCAACTTCACTCTCTTAGGCCTGACATCCCATTTTGTTGTTCCCTAGCAGGGGGTGTCTCTGAAGTCAAGGAACAATGCCCCGTTTAGGGAGGGAAGGTCTGGGCGTAGACCTAAACTACAGCCAAAATCTCTTGTAGTTCATATTTTGGCTCATAACTTTTCCTATGCACAAGTGACATTCCACCCGCGGGTAGATTACTATACAGATGCATCTGAGGAACGGGTAGATATGAAATATGAAATACATATTTGCAGGGTTCCAGAGATGTAATTTTCTGCTTTCCTAGGTATTCCAGTCAGAGAGTGTGACCTATCAATCTGTTTGTCTTCTCGTGGGCAATCTGAAGATATGCCTGGTTTTTATGTAAGTCTCTCATATTCCAAGATATGAGACATAGGGGAAAAATGGATTTTAAAAGTGTTATCTGGTTCGTGCTCCTCTGGAATGTCTTTTGAACTCCTGGGAAAGCTTGCGTTATCTTTTACGATGTGCTAGATTGCACAGCTTTCTTAGACAGCCAGGCACTCAGCTCAGAGAGGTTGTATAGCTCTGGGCTCCCTGCTGGGCTCTGGCCTGCCTGTGAAACTTCCAACACTCACACCGACCAGATGTTACTGTGGCTCTCAGAGAGGGAGGGGGAGAATGAGGGGAGACATAGAGAATTCTTAACAAAATGGAGGACCGCGGCCGTCTCTGTGTGTACGCTTGCTACAAGCAAAGCATTATCACTTATGTCTTACCTTAGGAAGGTCTTCTCCTGCATAGCCAGCACGAATTGAAAATGAGCCAATATCAAAGACCAAGGATACAAGTTTATCTACATTAAAATAAGAATCATCAAAAAGTTAACCTCAAAATTTATATATGGTTTAGAATTTTCACTCATCTGGATTACCTCATGTAGAAGAAGCACAATATAATTACAATTTTCAAAATGGATCACAAATAATTGAATAGTATCTGTGCAGCTATACAAAAGAATGATGTTAAGCGTAATAAGCAACAAGCAAGTATCATAAGTAAGCATCAGAAAAGAAAACGGTACAGTGCAGGGGTTAGTGACATATAATAATAGCTGAAGGACAAATGATTGCTCTGTTTGACAATAGAAGGATAGAGTATTATAAGCAGTGGAAATTATATGGATAGAAATAGTCCCTGTATTGTGAAGTTGCACAACAGTTAGCTAAAGTGGGGGAGGTGGGACAACTGTCAGCTAGGCAAGTTCTGGCCACAAGTTGTAGAGGAGAATGGTTATTTAAAGGGAAAGGTAGAGAATAGGAGAAAAAAAGAGGAAGAAGAGAAGTAGATAGAGAGGAGGTAAGGGGGAGAAATTAGTAGCAAGGGCGTAAATTAGGGAAAGTTTTATTTATGGGGGGGCATTAGTTATTTATTACCCTAAAGAATAAATTAGAGTGAAAAAGGGTAGCTATTATATTCTAGCCCTGGAGACCATATTTTTAAAAATATTGGTTGAGTATCCTTAAGTATTACAATAGGTTCACCCTGGCAAAGTTGATGGTTGGTTGTTTCCAAGCTTTAACCAAAGGGTCCTTGGCTTGAATCCTTACCAGGACATAGTCTGCATGATCTGCAGGTTCATGCTTGGGTGGATTTCCTCCCATGCTTTAAAAATATGCTGGTAGGATATGTAGCTCCTGCTAAATTTTCCTTAGTATGTGTATAAGATAGTGACCTTAGATTGAAAGCTCCTGGAGGGTAAAGTGTTACTTACATTGTCAATGCTAGAACTAGAGATGAGCGAATTTCTCAAAAATTCGATTCGGCTGATTCGGCGAATTCCAGTGTGAAATTCGATTCGATGCGAATTTCTTCGCTACGAAGATGACTTATAAAAAGGGTTTCTAGGCTTCAGAGAGCCTTTAAATTAGTGCAGAACACTGTACCTTTAATTTAAATGCCCTTGGAGATGAGGAAAGAGAAGGAGAAGGAGAAGGATGAGGAGAAGGAGAAGGATGAGGAGAAGGAGAAGGAGAAGGATGAGAAGAAGGAGAAGGAGAAGGATGAGAAGAAGGAGAAGGAGAAGGATGAGAAGGAGAAGGATGAGAAGAAGGAGAAGGAGAAGGATGAGAAGAAGGAGAAGGATGAGGAGAAGAAGGATGAGAAGAAGGAGAAGGAGAAGGATGAGAAGAAGGAGAAGGATGAAAAGAAAGAGAAGGATGAGAAGGAGAAGGATGAGAAGAAGGAGAAGGAGAAGGATGAGAAGAAGGAGAAGGAGAAGGATGAGAAGAAGGAGAAGGAGAAGGATGAGGAGAAGAAGGATGAGAAGAAGGAGAAGGATGAGAAGAAGGAGAAGGAGAAGGATGAGAAGAAGGAGAAGGAGAAGGATGAGAAGAAGGAGAAGGAGAAGATGAGAAGAAGGAGAAGGATGAGAAGAAGGATGAGAAGAAGGAGAAGGATGAGAAGAAGAAGAAGGATGAGAAGAAGGAGAAGGATGAGAAGAAGGAGAAGGATGAGAAGAAGGATGAGAAGAAGGATGAGAAGGATGAGAAGAAGGAGAAGGATGAGAAGGAGGAGAAGGAGAAGGAGAAGCAGAAGGAGAAGGATGAGAAGAAGGAAAAGGAGAAGGATGAGAAGATGGAGAAGGAGAAGGATGAGAAGGAGAAGGAGAAGGATGAGAAGAAGGAGAAGGAGAAGGATGAGAAGAAGGAGAAGGAGAAGGATGAGAAGAAGGAGAAGGATGAGAAGGATGAGAAGAAGGAGAAGGATGAGAAGAAGGAGAAGGATGAGAAGAAGGAGGATGAGAAGAAGAAGGAGAAGGATGAGAAGAAGAAGGAGAAGGATGAGAAGAAGGAGAAGGATGAGAAGAAGGAGAAGGAGAAGGATGAGAAGAAGGAGAAGGATGAGAAGGATGAGAAGAAGGAGAAGGATGAGAAGAAGGAGAAGGAGAAGGATGAGAAGAAGGAGAAGGAGAAGGATGAGAAGAAGGAGAAGGAGAAGGATGAGAAGAAGGAGAAGGATGAGAAGAAGGAGAAGGATGAGAAGAAGGAGAAGGATGAGGAGAAGGAGAAGGATGAGAAGAAGGAGAAGGATGAGAAGAAGGAGAAGGATGAGAAGAAGGAGAAGGATGAGAAGAAGGAGAAGGATGAGAAGAAGGAGAAGGAGAAGGATGAGAAGGAGAAGGATGAGAAGAAGGAGAAGGATGAGAAGAAGGAGAAGGAGAAGGAGAAGCAGAAGGAGAAGGATGAGAAGATGGAGAAGGAGAAGGATGATGAGAAGAAGGAGAAGGAGAAGGATGAGAAGATGGAGAAGGAGAAGGATGAGAAGATGGAGAAGGAGAAGGATGAGAAGAAGGAGAAGGAGAAGGATGAGAAGAAGGAGAAGGAGAAGGATGAGAAGAAGGAGAAGGAGAAGGATGAGAAGAAGGAGAAGGATGAGAAGAAGGAGAAGGATGAGAAGAAGGATGAGAAGAAGGAGAAGGATGAGAAGAAGGAGAAGGAGAAGGATGAGAAGAAGGAGAAGGATGAGAAGAAGGAGAAGGATGAGAAGAAGGATGAGAAGAAGGAGAAGGATGAGAAGAAGGACAGTTCTGTGACAGTTTCTGTCTATTTCTGACAGTTCTGGGACATTCACTCCATACAGCTGTTTCAACCGCTGTATGGAGGGAATGTCATGGAACTGTCAGAAATAGACTATTAATGAGAGTTCTGGGACTGTCCTTCCATGCAGCGGTTGAAACATTGTATGTATTTGTTTCCATAAATGGATCCATTTATGGAAACAAATAGATACAATGTTTCAACCGCTGTATGGAAGGACAGTCCCAGAACTGTCATTAATAGTCTATTTCTGACAGTTCTATGACATTCCCTCCATACAGCGGTTTTGAAACAGCTGTATGGAGTGAATGTCCCAGAACTGTCAGAAATAGACTATTTATGACAGTTCTGGGACATTCCCTCCATACAGCGGTTTCCGGCAAAAAGTGTATGTGCAGAGTTCCTCTATTCTGCAGATACACTTAGAGGAGCTCTGCAGATACACTTAGAGGAGCTCTGCACATACACTTTTTGCCGGCTTGGAATTATTCTTATTTTCATCCTACTTCTTCTTCTTCTTCTTCTTCATCCTCATCCTCATCCTCTTCTTCTTCTGAGGATGAGGATGAGGATGAAGAAGAAGAAGAAGTAGGATGAAAATAAGATTAATTCCAAGCCGGCAAAAAGTGTATGTGCAGAGCTCCTCTAAGTGTATCTGCAGAGCTCCTCTAAGTGTATCTGCAGAATAGAGGAACTCTGCACATACACTTTTTGCCGGCTTGCAATTATTCTTATTTTCATCCTACTTCTTCTTCTTCTTCTTCTTCTTCTTCTTCATCCTCTTCTTCTTCTTCTGAGGATGAGGATAAAGAAGAAGAAGAAGAAGAAGAAGTAGGATGAAATAAGATTAATTCCAAACAGGCAAAAAGTGTATGTGCAGAGCTCCTCTAAGTGTATCTGCAGAGCTCCTCTAAGTGTATCTGCAGAATAGAGGAACTCTGCACATACACTTTTTGCCGGCTTGGAATTATTCTTATTTTCATCCTACTTCTTCTTCTTCATCCTCATCCTCATCCTCAGAAGAAGAGGATGAGGATGAAGAAGAAGAAGAAGAAGAAGTAGGATGAAAAGAAGAATAATTCCAAGCCGGCAAAAAGTGTATGTGCAGAGTTCCTCTATTTCTGACAGTTCTCTCACAGCTTCTTCACATGTACAGCGGTTGAAACATCTGTATCCTAAATGGAAACTAATAGATACAAATTGTATCTATTAGTTTCCATTTAGGATACAGATGTTTCAACCGCTGTACATGTGAAGAAGCTGTGAGAGAACTGTCAGAAATAGAGGAACTCTGCACATACACTTTTTGCCGGCTTGGAATTATTCTTCTTTTCATCCTACTTCTTCTTCTTCTTCTTCATCCTCATCCTCATCCTCTTCTTCTGAGGATGAAGAAGAAGAAGAAGTAGGATGAAAAGAAGAATAATTCCAAGCCGGCAAAAAGTGTATGTGCAGAGTTCCTCTATTTCTGACAGTTCTCTCACAGCTTCTTCACATGTACAGTGGTTGAAACATCTGTATCCTAAATGTAAACTAATAGATACAATGTTTCAACCGCTAAACATGTGTTCCTTCTGTCAGAGAACTGTCAGAAATAGCGGAGCTCACTGCAGGGACACTTTTGCCGGCTGATCGGGAAATGTTCGATTCGCGCACCCGAAGTAGGCAAAATTTCGGTTTCGCCGCGAATCGAATATTTCCTGAAATTCGACTCGAATTCCGGTTCGCCTGGTTCGATTCGCTCATCTCTAGCTAGAACCTAAAAATAAAAAAAAATAAAAAAAATAGGAGGTGAGAACTTTTTATACAGATGAAAGACCACACATGACAGTTGATGCTCGAGTTTGATAGGATGGTTATAGGAGAAAGTTGTCCACATTGCAGCATGCATGCTGTTCATTTGTACAGTATTGTTGAGCATGTACGCCCAACGACTGGCTTCTGTTGAACAGAGAGGAGTACACATATACCAAAAAGATTATTGGATTCCCTGATTTATTCAAAACTAAGAAAGATAAGAGTGTTGACTATATATATGCTGTATATTTTATCTTTGAGGATTGTTTGTGCCCGCATTTTCTCAGGGTCAAATATGTGGTCAAATTTAACATTTGAGTAATTTTTTAGATAACCAGGAAAAAACATTTTCTACACTGCTCAAAAAAATTAAAGGAACACTTTTTAATCAGAGTATAGCATCAAGTCAATTAAACTCCTGGGATATTGATCTGGTCAGTTAAGTAGCAGAGGGGGTTGTTAATCAGTTTCAGCTGCTGTGGTGTTAATGAAATTAACAACAGGTACACTAGATGGGCAACAATGAGACCCCCAAAACAGGAATGGTTTTACAGGTGGAGGCCACTGACATTTTTTTCCCTACTGATCTTTTCTGAATGCTTTTCACTAGTTTTGCCTTTGGCTGGGGTCAGTGTCACTACTCGTAGCATGAGGCGGTACCCAGACCCTACAGAGGTTGCACAGGCAGTCCAACTCCTTCAGGTTGGCACATCAATATGTGCCATTGCCAGAAGGTTTGCTGTGTCTCCCAACACAGTATCAAGAGCATGGAAGAGAATCCAGGAGACAGCCAGTTACTCTAGGAGTGCTGGACAGGGCCATAGAAGGTCCTTAACCCATCAGCAGGACCAATATTTGCTCCTTTGTGCAAAGAGGAACTGGATGAGCACTGCCAGAGCCCTACAAAATGACCTCCAGCAAGCCACTGGTGTGAATGTCTCTGACCAATCAGAAACAGACTTCATGAGGGTGGCCTGAGGGCCCGACATCCTCTTGTGGGCCCAGTGCTCACTGCCCGGCACCATAGAGCTTGATTGGCATTTGCCACTGAACACCAGAATTGGCAGGTCCACCACTGGTGCCCTGTGCTTTTCACAGATGAGAGCAGGTTCCCCCTGAGCACGTGACAGATATGAAAAGGTCTGGAGAAGCCATGGAGAACATTATGCTGCCTGTTACATCATTCAGCATGACCGTTTTGGTGGTGGGTCAGTGATGGTCTGGGGAGGCATATCCATGGAGGGACGCACAGACCTCTACAGGCTAGACCAGTGTTTCTCAACCTTTTTTCAGTCAAGGCACCCTTTAAAATTTGGACAGTCTTGAGCCACCCCATTCTAAAATGAAGCGCCTAAAGACTGTCCATAATTTTAAAAAGGCACCCCATTCTAAAATGTGAAAAACTATTCTAATAGTTTTATATAACGCAGCAACATTCACACATGTTGGACACCCAACATTAGATGTGATTTATTCTTCCAAAGCAAATACACTTTTGCACACTGGTACTGAGTAGTATTCCATGGTTTCTCTTCTCCCTCAGTTTTTCTCCATCACTGAGCTAATGTAACCCCAGCACTGATGGAGAGGGGCAGCGGAGGGTCAAATTATGATGTTGTGCAGGCAGCTGACATCCTCCTTATCAAATGATGATGTAATTAGTTGTGAGAACACCAGCAGCTAGAAGGCCATAATGGTGCACAATGAAAACCTATGGCTTTGTGTAACTAAAAGGCAGACTTGTTCCACCCACTGGTTTATAGACAACTTTTGGGCAATTTGTAGACATTTTGCCAAGGCATCCCTGAAGAAACCTCAAAGCACCCCAGGGTACCTGGGCACCCTGGTTGAGAGAGGCTGGGCTACACAATGTCACCCTGACTGATACCATTGAATGCCCCCCCCCCCCCATCACCTGACTTAAATTCAATAGAACACCTCTGGGATATTATGTTTTGGTCTATCCAATGCAGCTAGGTTGCACCTCAGATTGTTCAGGAGGTCAGTGATGCCCTGGTCCAGGTCTGGGAGGAAATATCCCATGACACCATCTGGCATCTCATTAGGAGCATGCCCTGATATTGGCATGCATACAAGCATTTAGGGGCCACAAAAACTACCATATTGAGTTGCTGCAATGAAATTTCAGCAAAATGGACTAGCCTTCTGCATAATTTTTTCTCTTTGATTTTCGGGGTGTCTTTGAATTCAGCCCTCTGTAGGTTGATAATTTTCATTTTCATCAAACGATGGGGCTTCCTTACATTTCTAACACATTACCCAGTCCATATCAGTATAGATATCCAGCATGAGATTTTTCCACATTAAGATCTGATGTGGGTTTAGTAGCACTCTAAATAAGTATGCTCATTAGGAGAGCTTACGTCACTTCAAAGTTTCCAATCTGCTAGTTCTAGTTTTATTAAGGTCCATTCCCCCGCTGTAGTAAAGCATGCATTATAGCGCATGTTAGGTGCCTAAAGCTGGCCAAACATGGATCAAAATTTGGCTGGTTCAGCAGGGACCGAATTTCGGTCCATGTATGGCCTAGCTGCTTGTACACAAGTCAATCTATCATTTGACTTGTGTGCAACAAGCCTGTTGGGATTTTTACACTGATTTGTGTATCCAGATGGTAAGAAAGCCTGCCTAGTGTCAGAATAGAATACCACAGCAGGAGTGACTCCCCCATCCACACATTCGACTCACTGGTTGAACGGAAAAAAAAAAAAAATAATCATGTATGGCCAGCATAAGTGTGTTGCAATGCAATTCATTTTCAATTACACCCCAATGCACAAGGGAACATGCAAACCTTATGTTGCAGTGCACTGCAACACATGGTGCCTCACTATCATGTGCTGTGTGTTGCCAAAAACAGTACATGTCCATTTTTTTAAGGCCAACCCATTTATTAAATGGATTGCCTTAATTCTATGTGTATGACAGCATGCTAAAATGAATGTTAGTGCACGTTTGTTTACGCAATGCACTAGGGTGCCAAGGTATAAATGGGCCCTTTAAGTTAAAGACAGACAGGCATTTAGTAATTTCATGAAACAGTCAGCAATGCCAGCCTCCATATTCCTCCCAATGCAGATTTTTTTTAATTTTACTGTTAACGATATGTCTGTTATATTATTATTATTATTATATATTTTCTGAATGCAAAAGCCCTAGAGAACAAAATAATGGCTGTTGCAATTTGTTATGTCACATAATATTTGCGCAGCAGTTTATCAAATGCAAGTTTTAAGGAAAAAAAAACAATTGAACAGATTTTAGAACACACAAACACAATATGATAACCAATTTTTTTTGTAAAATAAAAAAGGTGATATTAGGCCGAGTAAATAGGTACAGTGCCTGGAAAAAGTATTCATACCCCTTGAAATTTTCCACATTTTGTCATGTTACAACCAAAAATGTAAATCTATTTTATTGGGATTTTTTGTGATAGACCAACACAAAGTGGCACATAATTGAGAAGTTGAAGGAAAATAATAAATGATTTTCAAAATTTTTACAAATAAATATCTGAAAAGTGTGGCGTGGATTTGTATTCAGCCACCCTGGGTCAATACTTTGTAGCACCACCTTTTCCTGCAATTACAGCTGCAAGTCTTTTTGGGGATGTCTCTACCAACTTTGCACATCTACAGAGTGACATTTTTGCCCATTCTTCTTTGCAAAATAGCTCAAGCTCTGTCAGATTGGATGGAGAGCATCTGTGAACAGCAATTTTCAAGTCTGGCCACAGATTCTCAATTGGATTTAGGTTTGGACTTTGGGCCATTTTAACACATGAATATACTTTGATCTAAACCATTCTGTTGTAGCTCTGGCTGTATGTTTAGGGTCGTTGTCCTGCTGGAAGGTGAACCTCTGCCCCAGTCTCAAGTCTTTTGCAGACTCTAACCAGTTTTCTTAAAAGAGCCGAAGATGTTGGCTTGGTCATGTCATTAGCTGTGACCAATCACAGCTGATCATATGTAAACAGGGAAATGCCGGTAGGGGAGAGCCAGTAATCGGCATTCCTCGGAGGGGACATGTACACAGATCATAAGAGCACTGATGATCAGTGTGCCCTGTTGATCTGTGTAGTCCCAGCAGTGCCACATTTCAGTGCCCATCAGTGCCACATCAATGCCACATATCAGTGCCCATCTGAGCTGCCTTTCAGTGCCACCTATCAATGCCAGTCAGTGCCACCTATCAATGCCAGTCAGTGCCACCTATCAGTGCCAGTCAGTGCAGCCTATCAGTGTTCATCAGTACCGCCTATCAGTGCCCGTCAGTGCTGCCTAACAGTGCCAGTTAGTGCTGCCTATCAGTGCCATATATGAGTGCTGCCTTTCAGTGCCCATCAGTGATGCCTGTCAATGCCCATCAGTGCCACCTACCAGTGCCTCCTCATCAGTGCAGCCTATCAGTGCCCATCACTGCAGCCTCATTAGTGCACATCAGTGAAGGAGAAAAATCACTTATTTACAAAATTGTATAACAAAAACTAAGACATTTTTCAAATTTTTTTGTGGTTTTTGGTTTGTTTAAGAAAAAGTAAAAAAACCCAGAGGTGATTAAATACCACCAAAATAAAGCTCTATCTGTCACAAAAAAATGATAAAAATGTCATATGGGTACAGTGTTGCATGACTGCGCAATTGTCATTCAAAGTGCAACAGTGCTGAAAGCTGGAAATTGGCCTGGGCAGGAAGGGGGTATAAGTGTCCTGTAGGCTAGTGGTTAAAATTGTGCATGCCTGTGGAATGGTGACAAACTACGGTACATTAAATTATACATAAATAAATAAATACGTACGGCGGTCGGAAAGCAGTTAAATAAAATGAATAAAAGGGGATAGTTGAAAGCACTCCTTGCAACTAATTATTGTTCAGAGCTAAGTTTTGGTGAGTAAAGATTTTTCATCTTCAAAAGGACAACCAAAAGGATGTTCCCATTGCTTTGGATTCTAGTGCACAATGAGATATTTCCATTATTATAGAAGAAGAAATCACGGAGCTCTCTAGCTATGCTAGAATGAAGCTATATACAGTACATTCTGCAACAGTGAAAGCTGAATTTTGACTGCTTGTGCTTTGTATCTGCATTCCTGTGTAAGACTGATTTACCCTACGTATCCTGGAAAGTTTATTACAAGGAAAGTTGTAGAGAAGAAACAGTTGTTTCAGTTGCTTCATAGAGTTTTTAAGAGCATTGGACAGCTTCTCGCTCCCTTTGTATGAGAAGTTACACAAAGATTTTTAAAATAGTTTGTTTCCAAAATTATTCCTAAAATTACAAACAAAAAAATGACCTCTTACCTGCACTCCCACTCATATCTGCATATATTTTAATTTCAAGTAGCAAGTCAATTCAGAACAGCAAAAGTTCCTGTTGGCTCAGTAAATTGCAGGCAGTGACTGTTATATCTTAGGGCACACAGTGACACGCCCCATACAGGCGTTGGCAGGAAGGTGTATGGACTATGGTAGCAACCCTGTTCTTTACTGCAGTAATAAAGCCAAACCACAGATAGGACATGCACAATTCATGAAAAGAGAGCAACAGAAATAAATATACTTATGAGGGTGTGGATGCACATGTGTGTTTACTAAAACGACAGCCCTTTGCACAGTCAGGTCTCAGCTATAAGTCCTTAAAGGGAAAGCATAGTGCAGTTTCAGTAAGTAGATATTTCATTTATTAGTACAGTATTTAGTGGAAATGCTAAGATTCACTTTTTCACATGCTGTTTTTTTTATTTTATTATTGTCATTAAAAGTAGAGATTTATAGATCAGGAAACAGAGGGAACTCTGTATTCCAGTAACTCTCCACATTATGTCATGTTCTTTTAATGGACTATTGAAATGCAATCCATGCTCCGCAAAACAGCAGGACATCCAAGGATATTGATCTATGTAGGGACTCTGGTATGATAGTCTTACAATGTATTTGGCGGCTCATTTGGGCCAGTCCATTGGTCCTGGGAAGGGACTACTATTATCACTCCCTGAGTGGTAGCGGACGGGAAGACAAGTCACAGTCCGCCATGTGACATTTTGTCAATTTTAATTGCCCGTTCCCTAGACTGATGACTTGTCATGTAATACATGAACCAAGATCAAGTGCATGAATGGCAGTGGGACTGAGTGGGTGTGCTGGGCCCTTTGTCATTCAAGGTGATAATGTTATCAGACCTTGTTTTAATGATGATTGAAGGTCATTTTGACCAATTTTACAATAATTTTTTATCTCAGTAACGGAGTAATTGTTTTGTTACACTGCAGTTGGTCTTCCTTTAACCCCTTGACACCGACGGCACACAAATATGCGGCCTCATGGAACTGGGCTTTTTCCCATGAGGCCGCATATTTGCGTACCTGTCTTTGTGCTGGGCGCGCTCCCAGCACAGAGACCACGGTGTCACCGAGAGCACCTGGTCCCATTCTAACGATTGGGACCAGGGACTCCGATTCCGGGTCACGTGATTGCTGTGATAGCCTCTGATTGGCTATCACAGTGATCAGTCACTGCGCAGCCCGGCCCCCTTGTTTTTTCTCTCTCTATGAATGGAGAAGAGAGATACATTGTATCTCTCTAACTCTTGGCATAGAGAGAAAAAAAATGTTTGTAAAAAAATAAAAAATAAAAAAAGATAAATATTAAAAAATAAAATAAAAAATAAAGAAAAATACCTAGATCAAGGTTTGATCTAGTTCAGTGCCAGGGTTAGTGTTTGGGTCAAGGTCAGGGTCAGAGGTCAGGATTTAAAAAAAAAAAATTGGTGTCAGTTAGTGTTAATGTCAGCATCAGTGTGTTTTAGGTAGAAAGAAAAGGCAAAAACAAAATGTGCACTATTGTTTCTGGTCTGTACTACGGGTACAAACAACAAATAACGCACACATATATGGTATCGCTGCGATCGTCAAGAGCTGGAGAATTTATTTTGGGCTGTTCGTTGGTGGTAGGTTATGGTTGTAACAAGAAAAACAGCTAAATAAAAAAAATGATTTTTTTTTACTATTTTGGGTCAGTTTTCCTTTGATAATAAAAAAAAAATCAGGAGATATCCATTACCATTTACCGCCAAATGAAAGCCCAATTTGTCCTGAAAAAAATCAAGGAATAATCCACCTGGATGTACAGAGTAGTTGTGATGATATGTACAGTTCTACTATCACATGTCAACGTTGCAGAATTGTGCTTAGGCATTTAGATTTGTTTTACCCTTAGGCGTGAAGGGGTTAAAGCCTCTCAAGGGGTGGATTCTCTTGGTCCCCCATATGTTTTTTCTAACTCTGTATTCCACTATGCTTAACAATTAATCTGTGCATTGGTTTCAGTTAGGTTGGCCATACACGTTGTGGCTGAACGACACAAAATCGTTTGGTCAGTATATTTTTTTTTGTTTTAATGTATATTTCTAACTTTTTCATCAAATAAATTAATGTAATTGTAAACCCATATTTTTCTTTTTTTAAATAACAAACATGTCATACTTACTTTTCCTGTGCAATGGTTTTGCAAAGAGCAGCCCCGATCCTCCTCTTCTTGGGTCCCCCGCAGGCGCTCCTGCCTTCTCTGCCCCTGCCAAGTGCCCACCATAGAAAGATGCTTGCTATGGGGGCACTCATGTGGGCTCACTCCCAGGCTGCACGCTGTGTGCCCCATCCCTGCTCCCTGGCTGTGATTGACAGCAGCAGGAGACAATGGCTCCTGCTGCTGTCTCTGAGCCAATAAGGAGGAAGAGAGAAGAGAGAGCCGCTGCACTCGTGCACAGCGCTGGATCAAGATCAGGCTCAGGTAAGTATAAGGAGATGGGGGGGGGGGAATAGTAGGCTGAGAGATAAGCTGCACTCATAGGTTTTTTTTTTACCTTAATGAAGAGAATGCATTAAGGTAAATACCTTCAGCCTTTAGAACCACTTTAGGTACGAACAAGTCACATACAGGTGACAAATAAAGAAGAAATAGAACAAGTCTTCTGTTAAGAGGATTCTGTACAATAAACCGTCTATCACACTCCATACTAAGTAGAATATACTACTTTGAACAGTCCTTTTTTAACCACGGTGCCTTGGCCAAATGCCTAAAATTACCCCAAATTGCCCAAAAATTGTCCACAAGCCAGCAAGTGGATCAAACCTGATTTTCTGTGACACAAAGCCATAGGTTTTCATTATGCAGCATTACAACCAGCTGCTAGTGTCCTAACAGCCAATAACATCATCATATGAGAAGAAGCACATTGGGTGCTCCTTTTTTTCCATTCCCCTCTGTTACCACTGCGGTCACATTTAGCTGAGTGAAAAAGAAAACCTGAGGGAGAAGAGAAACACTGGTGTACTAGTCAATACCAGTATGCAAAGGTGTATTTGCTTTGTAAGGTTAAATCACCTCAAGATCGAGTGTGCTACGTGTGTGGATGTTGATTTGTTATATAAAACTGTTAGTATAGTTTTTTACATTTGAAAATTGGGTTCCTTGAGATTGTGCAGAATTTTAATGGGTGCTGCAAATGAAAAAAGGTTCAAAAACACTTCAGTGCATTTATGAGAAATGAACTAGCAAGGTTAGCCAAAGGTTAGGTCCCCCATACAAGCTTCAAAAAACTGACCAAGTTAGGCTGGCCATACATTACACAATTTTCCTGAGATTTTTGCTTTAGATTTACCAAAAACCATATAATAGGAGGTCAAACCTAAACAACACTTTCAATTGTATCCAAATAAGCAGGCCCTTGCACTACATAGTTGAAGGTAAATTTAAAGGAAATTGGGCAGAAAACTGTAAGAAAATTGTATAGTGTATGGCCAGCCATAATGAAAATAATAGGAGGAAATTGCAGAAGACTGCCAAAAAGGAAAATACAACAGTCAGGAATGATAGGTAAAAAAAAAAAAAAAATCACTCAAGTGTGCACAGCACAAGGTAAATTAGCCCTTGTTAAGGAGTAAGAAGGTGTCCCAAGTATTTCAAACAGCATATCATTTATCCAATAAGTTTTGTGTATTATGGGGGGGTAGGTAAATCTCTGTAAGGATGTATCATAGCAATTTTTAAGTTTTTTTTTCCATACCTTGGATTAGAAGGCCTTAAAAAGTGTGTTAAGGTTTCAAGGGGTATCAATGTCTCAGCTAGTTTAGAAAGCAGGGAGTTGACTTTTCCCCAAAAGGATGCAATACTAGAGCAAGGCCACAGAATATGGTATAAAGAACCCACTTCTGACTGTCATTTTCAACAAAGAATGCCAGCAGCGGGGTAGATGTAGTGCAGAAGCTCCAAGGTGTAATACCAGCACATCAACATTTTGTATGCATTTTCTTTGTAGGTTGTGCATATGGAACTCTTATAAGTTTGAGACCAAAGTGTCTGCCAGATCTCCAGGGAAAGCTCACGTGTCAGCACCTTTTCCCATTTCAACATACTGTACAGTATAAATATGTTTAGGAAATGGATCCTCCAAAAGTGTGTTCAGAGTTTTATATACTGTATATCAGAGATTAAAGTTTTTCTAGAAGGCTCTTTTACACACTTTCTCAAGGTGGTAATGCTGGGAAAATGCAAGATCTTTTGTAAAAGACTGGTCAAAGTGTCCGATTTGGAGATCGCTATAAGAAAAAGGGGGATAACCTGCCCTCAATGAGGTTTGAAAAGTTAAAAAAAAAAAAAATCAAACCATTATGCCCAAAAAAGGAAGTCAGCAGTAATTTCATGGGTTTAAGGTGAAATTTATCATGACTGCCTCTCCAAATAGATTTGGTAAATTGCATTGGTGCAAGGAGTGCAGAGTCTGAGATCACATACTCCAAACGCCAAAGGAAAGAGTTAAAGTGCTAGGAGCCAACCATAGTTTCTCAAGTTTTGTTCAAAATTGATAAGACCAAAGCATTGCCCAGGCCTAATGTTGTAGATGGACAGAATAATATTTTGCTATATCTGTAACTCCCAGTCCCTCTTCAGTGAACAGAGCAGCTTCTTAGAGAGTATAATATGAAGTGAATACTTGTGAGCTACTAAAGTGGTATTATAAAACAATATAGGTGACTAACTACTGTGAATGTGGTGGTGCATCAACACTAATACACACTCATAAAACTGTGTAGATTAAACAATTAACAAATAATAAATGTGTCGCGCTCCACCTACTGAAAAACTAAAAAGATATAAATATTATATTGTAGTAATCCTCCCTCTCAAATGTGCATCCGTGCACAAACCTAATATGTGCAAATAATGATAAATACAACTATAGATGAATAAAAAATTCATCTATAATTAGCCCCTGGGGAGGGGCTCTGACGTCACGACGCCACCTTCAGCAGAATGGCGAGTACTGTCACTGTGCACGAGCACATACTGAGGCAAAAACGCGATATATTTTTATATTTAATGTGAGTGCGCACTGTTTTGGATCTAATAAAATTTTACAAAAAGTTAAGGCACTATGGGAGAATTTCTCTTTTCCATGTATTAACCTGGAGGAACAAAGGGAAGAAGAGGAAATAGGAGATAGACCCCTGCAGGATGAGGGGAGAAATCCTCATCCATCCTAAATTCACAGCCCAGAAGGGAGATTGGGAGCCTCCCAGTGGAAGGAGAATATTATTACAGTCCATTTTAACACCATTTATATACAGGATTATAGTATGGATGTCCACATCATGTCCAGTTAAGGACAAAAAGCCTATATAGCCTTGCTTAACAGTTGGGCTATATAGTGAGGTGAGCATATATAATTCTCAGCACAGCAAGATTATAAAGAGGACTTTTTTCCTTTTTTTATTATCACATATATATATTTTATATATCACCAATTCTATATCACGTTTGTGTTTCATTTCACTTGCACTATTCATTTATAATAGTGATATCATGTTTATGGAATTATAAAAAATATTGAGATTTTTTTTAAATTATCTATTTAACCAATTTATAAGTAACTTAGTTTAATTACACATTAACTATAGCACTTAGGTGTTCACATTTATTCATTATTTATCATTAATCAACACTAATTTCATTTTTATTTATTCAATTTTTATTTAATTTTTGATTCATCTATAGTTGTATTTATCATTATTTGCACATATTAGGTTTGTGCACGGATGCACATTTGAGAGGGAGGATTACTACATTATAATATTTATATCTTTTTAGTTTTTCAGTAGGTGGAGCGTGGCACATATTTATTAATTATTTGTTAATAGCTTCTTAGAGAGTATTTCATGGAAGCACTGTGTGTCCCAGGCTCATGTGACTGTAACAATTCAGCAGGATTTTTACAAACTGACCTATAAGCCTTTCTGTACCTACAGTTGTTTTCACAAGTTTGCATATCCTTGGAGAACTGGTAATAGGATGTACCATGAGTGAGCACTTTTATTTCTTATGGGATTCATATTCAACTGTAGGTCATAATAAAATGGCACAATCATAAAAAACATGGCACCAAGTAAACAATTGAAATGACCCGTTCAAAAGTCTGCATACCCTTAGTATTAGTTCTTAATACCATGTATTTTCCCCTTTTGGCATCAATGACCACGTGTAGTCTTTTGTAATAGTTGTCATTATGAAGCCCCAAATTCTTGCAGGTAGTATATAGCTGCACATTCATCTTGGCAACAAGTCTCCAGGTCATGCAAAATTTTTGGTTATCTTCCATGAACCACGTTTGAAATCTCCCAGGAGTAGCTTGATATGAAGGTCAGGAGACTGATAGCCACTTCAGAACCTTCACCTTTTTCTGCAGTAACCACTGGAGGATCAATTTGGCCTTGTGCTTAGGGTCATTGTCATGTTGGTACATTCAAGAGCGTTCCAACACAGCTTTTGTGCAGAAGAATGAAAATTGACAGTATTTTTTGATAACAGGCTGCATTTATCTTGTCATCAATTTTCACAAGGTTCCCTGTGCCTTTAGAACTCACACACCCCAATACATCAGTGAGCCACGACCATACTTCACAGTGGGGATGGCATTCTTGGCCCTGTTGACCCTTCTCCAAATATAGTGCTTATGATTGTGACCATAAAGCTCTATTTTGGTCTCGTCACTCGAGACTAGTGTGTCAGAAGCTGTGAAGCATGTTAGGATGTTGTCAGGCATATTGTAACCAAGTTTTTTTGTGGCATTGACACAGTAAGGGCTACTCTCTGGCAATTCGACCATTCAGCTAATTTTTGTTCAAGTATCGTCATATTGTGCTCCTTGAAACAGCCATACCAATTTTTTTCCAGAGCAGCCTGTTATTCTCTTGAGGTTACCTGTGGGTATTCCTTTGTAGCCCGAAAAATTCTTAAAATTTCAAATTAAAAAGTTTTGGCTATAATTTAAAATCGCTATCGCTTACAGTGCTCATACATAAATGTCTGCACTCAAGTAGCACTTGTAAAATTTAAAGAAGTTCTGCAGCTGTCTTTAGCTAAAATTACCCAACGAAATAAAAATCTGTATATTTGCCAATATATTACAGGAATAAAAAGTTTTGCTAAAATAATCACAAGAATCCAATTTTTTAAAATTTACACACAAAATAAAATTCTATTGTACATTCCAGCATCTGTGTGCTAGTACACTCATTGAGTGGTCAGGATCTTGTGAGTCAATATGATTGTAACTAGAGATGAGCGAAGTATTCAAAAATTCGATTCGACTGATTCGGCGAATTCGTGGAAAAATTTTGATTCGAGTCGAATATATTCGCTGTGAATTTAACTTAAAAAAGGGTGTTTCTAGGCTTCAGAGAGACTTAATATTAGTGCAGAACACTGTACCTTTAATTTAAATGCCCTTGGAGTCTGCTGGGGAAGAGAAATAATACTGTCAGTCAGTGTGACATGCAGATGAGTGCCGTCGATCTTAGAATCACCGCACACTTCACTCATTTGGGCAGTCACGGGGCCAAAACCAGAGTGTGGAGCCACAGTGTGGCGGTGGAGGCAGCAGCAATGGGAGGCCATACAGCACCCTATGACAAAAATGGAAACCACCAGCAGTGTGAGGAGACCTGAAAGTGGCACATGGCAGAGTGTGGCGATAGAGACAGCAGCAATGGGAGGCCGTACAGGGACCCATGACACACTCTGGACCTGGCAGCAGCATGAGGAGGCGGTACAGGGGCCCATGACAGATTACGGGCCTGGCAGCAGCATGAGGAGTCGGTACGGGGGCCCATGGCAGATTACGGGCCTGGCAGCAGCAATGGGAGGCCGTACAGGGACCCATGACACACTCTGGACCTGGCAGCAGCATGGGGAGGCGGTACAGGGGCCCATGACAGATTACGGGCCTGGCAACAGCATGAGGAGTTGGTACGGGGGCCCATGACACACTCTGGACCTGGCAGCAGCATGAGGAGGCGGTACAGGGGCGCATGACAGATTACGAGCCTGGCAGCAGCAACTTGGACAGGAGGACGTTCAGCTTCTGCACCGTCGGGTGCGTGCTCGCAAACTGTTGTCTCTTGGAAACGGATTCTAAGAAAGACTGCTGACGGAATCCGTGAAGAGGAGTAGCAGGAGAAGGAGCATCTGAACGAGCGGAATATGCCAACAAGCGACAAAAGGGGCCCATGACAGATTACGGGCCTGGCAGCAGCATGAGGAGTCGGTACGGGGGCCCATGGCAGATTAGGGGCCTGGCAGCAGCTATGGGAGGCCCGTAATCTGCCAGCACCCTATGACAAAAAATGGAACCCACCAGCAGTGTGAGGAGACCTGAAAGTGGCACATGGCAGAGTGTGGCGATGGAGACAGCAGCAATGGGAGGCCGTACAGGGACCCATGAGAGACTCTGGACCTGGCAGCAGCATGAGGAGGCGGTACAGGGGCCCATGGCAGATTAGGGGCCTGGCAGCAGCTATGGGAGGCCCGTAATCTGCCAGCACCCTATGACAAAAAATGGAACACACCAGCAGTGTGAGGAGACCTGAAAGTGGCACATGGCAGAGTGTGGCGATGGAGACAGCAGCAATGGGAGGCCGTACAGGGACCCATGAGAGACTCTGGACTTGGCAGCAGCATGAGGAGGCGGTATAGGGGCCCATGGCAGATTAGGGGCCTGGCAGCAGCTATGGGAGGCCCGTAATCTGCCAGCACCCTATGACAAAAAATGGAACACACCAGCAGTGTGAGGAGACCTGAAAGTGGCACATGTTTGGGGCATGATTCATGGCGGATTTAGTCAGTTGTGTCAGTAACTGGTGGTTTGAAATCCAGACTAATCCACGCCTGATTCATTTTCACAAACGTGAGTCTCTCCACACTTTGGGTGGACAGTCGTGTCCTCCGCGGAGTTGCAATACCTCCTGCCGCACTAAACACGCACTCCGATGCCACGCTACTGGCCGGGCATGACAGCCTTTCAAGGGCAAATTCAGCTAGTTGGGGCCAAAGGTCAAGTTTCGTTGCCCAGTAGTCAAGGATATTGTCTACCTCGGTTGGCAGGGTGCTGTCCAAGTAGGCCTAAGCCTGTTGTTTGAGGTCCTGCTCCAGGTCCACCTGATGCTGCTGCTGCTGCGGCTGGTTAGTAGTTTCCTCACTGCGCTGGTGAAGAAAGCTACTCATCATCGACTGCAGACTGAGGCAGCCGCTGCTGGTGGAGCTGCCACTGCTCCTACCACCCCACCCCTCCCCTGCTGCCATGGCAGCGGAACGCGAGCGCACAGGGCCCACATTGTCTGAGGATGGACGTTGGCGCAGACAGGCAGAGACCAGCTGACTACATAGGTGGTTTTTATAGTACGTTATTTTGGCCTCCCTCTCAGCAGGTGTGAAAAAGGCCACCATTTTTGAACGGTAGCGAGGGTCCAACAAGGTGGACAGCCAAAAGTCATCCCTCTGTCTGATGGTTATTATTCGGCTGTCGCTACGCAAGCAACCGAGCATGCTATGGGCCATTTGTGCCAAGGAATGCGAGGGACTCCCTGCCTCCATCTCCACAGCATACTGCCACGGTGCGTCTGGGTCCTCTGTCTCCTCCTCTACCAGATGCTCCTGCTCCTCCACTCCTGTCCGCTGAGTGGAAAAACCACCCATTTCACTCAATAATTCCTGAGCACCAATGTCCTCCTCCTCTTCTTCCTGTCCTGCCCCCACAGGGGTCATGTGGCGTTGAGATCTGTGCGCCACGTCTACCGCACCCTGACCAGCCATTGTTAACAGCATTTGTTCCAGGACGTGCAACAGAGGAATGACGTCGTTCATCCCATAGTCCTGCCGACTCACGAATAGCGTGGCCTCCTCAAAGGGCCTGAGCAAGCGCAGGTGTCACGCATGAGCTGCCAATGGCTGACATCTAAGTTACACAGGGAGTACCTTTATCCGCTTTTAACATCAGGAAATCTGTGATGGCCTTTTGCTGTTCGTAAAGGCGGTCTAACATATGTAGGGTTGAATTCCACCTTGTTGCAACGTCACAGCATTAGGAGTCGGTACGGGGGCCCATGGCAGATTACGGGCCTGGCAGCAGCATGAGGAGGCGGTATATAGGGGCCTATGGCAGATTAGGGGCCTGGCAGCAGCTATAGGAGGCCCGTAATCTGCCAGCACCCTATGTCAAAAAATTCAACACACCAGCAGTGTGAAGAGACCTGAAAGTGGCACATGGCATGAGACACTGTGGACCTGGCAGCAGCATGAGGAGGCGGTACAGGGGCCCATGGCAGATTAGGGGCCTGGCAGCAGCTATAGGAGGCCCGTAATCTGCCAGCACCCTATGTCAAAAAATTGAACACACCAGCAGTGTGTGAGGAGACCTGAAAGTGGCACATGGCAGAGTGTGGCGATGGAGACAGCAGCAATGGGAGGCCGTACAGGGACCCATGACAGACTCTGGACTTGGCAGCAGCATGAGGAGGCGGTATATAGGGGCCTATGGCAGATTAGGGGCCTGGCAGCAGCTATGGGAGGCCCGTAATCTGCCAGCACCCTATGACAAAAAATGGAACACACCAGCAGTGTGTGAGGAGACCTGAAAGTGGCACATGTTTGAGGCATGATTCATGGCGGATTTAGTCAGTTGTGTCAGGAACTGGTGGTTTGAAATCCAGACTAATCCACGCCTGATTCATTTTCACAAACGTAAGTCTCTCCACACTTTGGGTGGACAGTCGTGTCCTCCGCGGAGTTATAATACCTCCTGCCGCACTAAACACGCGCTGCGATGCCACGCTACTGGCCGGGCATGACAGCCTTTCAAGGGCAAATTCAGCTAGTTGGGGCCAAAGGTCAAGTTTCGTTGCCCAGTAGTCAAGGGGATTGTCTACCTCGGTTGGCAGGGTGCTGTCCAAGTAGGCCCAAGCCTGTTGTTTGAGGTCCTGCTCCAGGTCCACCTGATGCTGCTGCTGCTGCGGCTGGTTAGTAGTTTCCTCACTGCGCTGGTGAAGAAAGCTACTCATCATCGACTGCAGACTGAGGCAGCCGCTGCTGGTGGAGCTGCCACTGCTCCTACCACCCCACCCCTCCCCTGCTGCCATGGCAGCGGAACGCGAGCGCACAGGGCCCACAGTGTCTGAGGATGGACGTTGGCGCACAAAGGCAGAGACCAACTGACTACATAGGTGGTTTTTATAGTACTTTATTTTGGCCTCCCTCTCAGCAGGTGTGAAAAAGGCCACCATTTTTGAACGGTAGCGAGGGTCCAACCTGTCCAAGTTGCTGGTGCGGCTGTGACGGCACCACGTTCACCCAGTGGGCCGTAAATGACATGTACTGTCCCTGACCGTAGTTACAGCTCCACACGTCGGCGCTGCCGTGCACTTTGGCAGAGACCGACATGCTCAAAGACTGGCCCACCATCTCTTCTACATGTGAATGCAGGGCTGGCACTGCCTTTTTGGCGAAGAAATGACGGCTTGGCACTCTCCACCGCGGCGCGGCACAAGCCATCATTTCTCGGAAAGGTGCTGAGTCCACCACTTGGAAAGGGAGGGATTGCAGCACCAGCAACTTGGACAGGAGGACGTTCAGCTTTTGCACCGTCGGGTGCGTGCTCGCAAACTGTTGTCTCTTGGAAATGGATTCCAAGAAAGACTGCTGACGGAATCCGTGAAGAGGAGTAGCAGGAGAAGAAGCATCTGAACGAGCGGAAGATGCCAACGAGCGACAACTCCCCTCAGCAGAGGTGTTGGAGCCTTGACTGGCTGATGGAGGGCGATTGACGTCGGGTGACGGAGCAAGTAACGGAGCGGGTGATGGAGCGGGGGCTGGGGCGGGCAGAACCGCCGTATCTTTATCACGGTTTTCCCAGGCCACCAAATGGCGACGCTGCATATGCTGCCGCAACGCTGTAGTCCCAACATGGGCCCCCTGGCCACGCTTGACTTTCTGGCCACATAGTCGACATACGGCTACGTTTACTTCCTCGGGCGGCTTGACGAAAAATTGCCACACCGCCGAGTAGGAAACTTTGCCCCCGATACTCCTCACTGGCTGACTGCTGCTTCCTCCGTGCACACCGGCACCACTACTGGCCGTGGTGGTAGGCTGCAGTGGAGCTGGTGCTCTACTCCGTGGCCGTTTGGCTCCACTGACACTGCTGCGACCCTGCTGCTGTCTCCTGGGCAACCCACCGACTGTTTCGCTCGCTGCCAAGCTGCCACCCTCTTCTCCTGATGATGCGGAAGAAATTGCCTGATGACGACGAGGCTGCCAAGTGCGATCAACCTCCTCATCATCAAGTAGGGTCTCCGCCTCACTACTAGCCCCCTCGGCTGCGTCTGGGTCAGGAGACAGACCTGTCTCTAGACCGGCTACCGAGCCACTCTCCTCGCCACTACTTCTTCGCCTGGCTGCTGAAAAGGCGGATGTCTCCCCCCGTTCCTGACCGCCCTCTGTTAGCTCTTCCTCACTGTACAGTAGGGCTGAGCCCACAGCATGCGATACTTCGCTTGGTGAGGGAACACCAAAGGACAGGGGCAGGTAGAGGACACGTGATTTCAGTGGGCTTGGTCCCGGGCCATGCCAACTAACGGTTGTGTCTGACGTACCCACCGACCATTGGCTGTAGGTGTCAGAGGTGACCTGGGAAGAGGAAGACGACCGAGCCAACCAATCGACGACGGCAGGGTTGTCGGTGGAGACACGACCGCTGGATGACACCGGGAGCACTGGCCTCTGGCTGCGAATTGTGCTGCCTCGACCCCTTCCTCTGCTGCCACGTCTGCTCGCTCCTAAAACATTGCCTCCTCTGCATGTTGTCTGACATACTCTTTAATTCAACGATTCTGTGTCCCTGAGTAACAATTCTGTGTCCCTGAGTAACAATTCTGTGTCTGTCCCTGAGTAACAATTCTGTGGCCCTAAGTAACGGTTCTGTGGCCCTCAGTAACAATTCTGTGTCCCTCAGTAACAATTCTGTGTCTGTCCCTGAGTAACAATTATGTGGCCCTAAGTAACGGTTCTGTGGCCCTCAGTAACAATTCTGTGTCCCTGATTAACGTTTATGTGGCCCTAAGTAACGGTTCTGTGGCCCTCAGTAACAATTCTGTGTCTGTCCCTGATTAACGTTTCTGTGGCCCTAAGTAACGGTTCTGTGGCCCTCAGTAACAATTCTGTGTCTGTCCCTGATTAACGTTTCTGTGGCCCTAAGTAACGGTTCTGTGGCCCTCAGTAACAATTCTGTGTCCCTCAAGAAACAATTCTGTGTCTGTCCGTGAGTAACAATTCTGTGGCCCTAAGTAACGGTTCTGTGGCCCTCAGTAACAATTCTGTGTCCCTGATTAACGATTATGTGGCCCTAAGTAACGGTTCTGTGGCCCTCAGTAACAATTCTGTGTCTGTCCCTGAGTAACAATTCTGTGGCCCTAAGTAACAATTCTGTGTCCCTGATTAACTTTTATGTGGCCCTAAGTAACGGTTCTGTGGCCCTCAGTAACAATTCTGTGTCCCTGATTAACGTTTCTGTGGCCCTCAGTAACAATTCTGTGTCCCTCAGTAACAATTCTGTGTCCCTCAGTAACAATTCTGTGTCCCTCAGTAACAATTCTGTGTCCCTCAGTAACAATTCTGTGTCCCTCAGTAACAATTCTGTGTCTGTCCCTGAGTAACGTTTCTGTGGCCCTAAGTAACAATTCTGTGGCCCTCAGTAACAATTCTGTGGCCCTCAGTAACAATTCTGTGGCCCTCAGTAACAATTCTGTGGCCCTCAGTAACAATTCTGTGGCCCTCAGTAACAATTCTGTGGCCCTCAGTAACAATTCTGTGGCCCTCAGTAACAATTCTGTGGCTGTCCCTGAGTAACGTTTCTGTGGCCCTCAGTAACAGTTCTGTGGCCCTCAGTAACAATTCTGTGTCCCTGAGTAACGTTTCTGTGGCCCTAAGTAACAATTCTGTGGCCCTCAGTAACAATTCTGTGTCCCTGAGTAACGTTTCTGTGGCCCTAAGTAACAATTCTGTGGCCCTAAGTAACAATTCTGTGGCCCCAAGTAACAATTCTGTGGCCCTAAGTAACAATTCTGTGGCCCTAAGTAACAATTCTGTGGCCCTAAGTAACAATTCTGTGGCCCTCAGTAACAATTCTGTGGCCCTCAGTAACAATTCTGTGTCTGTCCCTGAGTAACAATTCTGTGGCCCTAACTAACGTTTCTGTGGCCCTAAGTAACAATTCTGTGGCCCTAAGTAACAATTCTGTGGCCCTCAGTAACAATTCTGTGTCTGTCCCTGAGTAACAATTCTGTGGCCCTAACTAACGTTTCTGTGGCCCTAAGTAACAGTTCTGTGGCCCTCAGTAACAATTCTGTGTCTGTCCCTGAGTAACAATTCTGTGGCCCTAACTAACGTTTCTGTGGCCCTAAGTAACAATTCTCTGGCACTCAGTAACAATTCTGTCTGTCCCTGAGTAACAATTCTGTGGCCCTAAGT
This sequence comes from Staurois parvus, assembly GCF_062004578.1. Lineage (NCBI taxonomy): Eukaryota > Metazoa > Chordata > Amphibia > Anura > Ranidae > Staurois > Staurois parvus. The sequence goes on along the minus strand of NW_028317951.1, from coordinate 24,259,051 downwards.
AACAGTTCTGTGGCCCTCAGTAACAATTCTGTGTCCCTGAGTAACGTTTCTGTGGCCCTAAGTAACAATTCTGTGGCCCTCAGTAACAATTCTGTGTCTGTCCCTGAGTAACAATTCTGTGGCCCTAACGTTTCTGTGGCCCTAAGTAACAATTCTCTGGCACTCAGTAACAATTCTGTCTGTCCCTGAGTAACAATTCTGTGGCCCTAACTAACGTTTCTGTGGCCCTAAGTAACGGTTCTGTGGCCCTCAGTAACAATTCTGTCTGTCCCTGAGTAACAATTCTGTGGCCCTAAGTAACAATTCTCTGGCACTCAGTAACAATTCTGTCTGTCCCTGAGTAACAATTCTGTGGCCCTAATAATGTTTCTGTGGCCCTAAGTAACAGTTCTGTGGCCCTAAGTAACAATTCTGTGTCTGTCCCTGAGTAACAATTCTGTGGCCCTAACTAACGTTTCTGTGGCCCTAAGTAACAATTCTCTGGCACTCAGTAACAATTCTGTCTGTCCCTGAGTAACAATTCTGTGGCCCTAACTAGCGTTTCTTTGGCCCTAAGTAACGATTCTGTGGCCCTCATTAACAATTCTGTGTCCCTGAGTAATGCTTCTCTGTCCCTAAGTAACGTTTCTCTGTCCCCAAGTAACGTTTCTGTGGCCCTAACTCTGTCCCTAATACAGAGCGGTCTGCCTCTCTTGAATGACTGGAGGCAAATGAAGAATTCTAAAATGGCCGCTATTTATAGCTCGACCATTACACAGTGCTGGCTGCCTGGCTGCTGATTGGCTAATGCGATCACGTCATTAAGGAATGCATTATGGGTCAGCGCGCCTTCCCAGACATCCCCGCTCCGTCGCCGCACATGTCCGCCATTTTAGGAAAAATTTCGATTCGCGCGTCCGAAGTAGGCTATTTTTCGGATTCGACTCGAATTCCACTTCGCCTACTTCGATTCGCTCATCTCTAATTGTAACCTTTGCTGAAATCCTGTTTCTAACAATATACCCCGATGTACTCTGAAAACTCTACTCCTGGAGACAAATTATTGATTCAGCTCAATGCAGAGCAGGCCTTCTACCTTTAAAACACCCTGTTGTGATGTCCAGAAACAGCTTTCAGCATGCATAGATGTAAACACAGGACCAGGCCATGCTGCTAGAAGCAGGATTAATTTTCAGGAAATGTAACCCAGCATAAAGCCATTTTACAACAGGCTGCAAGGACAAGTTGAACTGGATTATGTCTAATGAAAGCAAAGTTACACTTTTAAAAACTGGGCACATTTTTTTTAGTTTAATAAAGCCACAATGTTCAAGCATTGGGACTTTAGCTATTGTCAAGTTCGTTACTACATTTTCCACAATAAAAAAAGGGCAATCAGATTTAGGTTTAGGCAGTGACTTTAATATCCAACAATTCATTAGCATGTTCAACTATACGCATAAAAAAACTGCAATAACATATTTTAAATATTTTATTACAAAATCATTTAGGCTGCCATTCTTAACTAATTCCCGTGGCCATCAAATCTTACTGTATATCATGTTTTCGGAAACAGCACTTAAAAAAAAAAAAAAAAAAGAAGGGAAGAAGGGTGCTTCAATGGAGGTTTAAAAAATAGAGGTTATTGCTTGGAAACACATACATGTTGTAAGAATGTGTCTGGCAACCTGACAAATGTCTATTGAGGAGTCAAGGGAAAAAAAGAATAAAACTACAAAAGAAGTCCGTGGGTTTCCTGAGTACACTAAAGCTATTTTAGAAAAGGGCACAAGAACAGAATGAAAGGTCTGTAACAGGCTAAGGGCACTTTCTCTCCACACACTGCTTTCCTCCTTCTTCATATTCCTGTTTGGAAATCCACATCTGTTGAAAGGTTCCCTGTTTAAAAATCAACAATTAGTCAAAATGAAAGTAACATAATTTATGTATATATAGTCAAAACTGCAGTGTGCCGCTTTTAGGGAACAATCACACTAAGCTTGAAGTTTCTTTTTCCCTATTTCAGAAGTGGTCTGACAGGTATAATGCCAACCATAGACAAGGCATATACAGTGTATTCAGAAAATATTCAGTCCCCCTTCACATTTTTCAATTTTATGGTGCAGCCTGATAATACAGTTGTTGTTTCTCATTAACCCCTTCACGCTGGCGCCTTCCAGCCCTTTAAGAGATTCAGAAGTCGGGAGGCGGGGTGGGGTTTAGGGTCATGTGACCGCTGTGACGGTGTCACGTGATCAGGAAAGGTCTCGATTGAAAGAGGAGATCAGGACCTTTCTGCGAGTACCGGACATGTGTGCTGAAAGCGTGTCCTATTTTAATAGAACACAAATGTGCGACCGCTCGGCGTCTAGGCTCAGGCACCGGGGGGGGGGGGGCCGCACATTTGCGTTCAGCTGGCGTGAAGAGGTTAATCTACACTCAGTAACCCAAAATGACAAAGTGAAAAAAGAATTGTAGAAATGTTTGCAAAATTTATGAAAAAGGAAACATTTAAATATCATATTGGCATAAGTATTCAGACCCGTTGCAATAACACTTAAAATTTTGGCTCAGGTGCCTCCCATTTCTCTTGATCGTTGTTGGGATGTTTCTACACCTTGATTGGAGTTTACTTGTGGTAAATTAACTTGATTGGACATGTTTGGAAAGACACACACCTCTCTATAAAAAGGTCTTACAGATGACATTGCATACTGTATCAGAACAAAAAGCCATGAAGTCGAAGGAATTGCCTGCAGCGCTCAGACACAATTAATGAAAGGCACAGATCTGGGAAAGGCCAGAAACATCTCAACAACGATCAAGAGAAATGGGAGGCACCGGTGCTAAATTTCAAGTGTTGTTGCAAAGGTTCTGAATACTTATGTGAAATTTCAGTTTTCTATTTTTCATAAATTTCCAAACATTTCTAAAAAAAAATTGGAAAAAAGGAAAGGAAAAAAAATGAATTTAAACAATAGTATCAGGCTACATCATAACAAAATTGAAAAAAGTGAAAGGGGTCTAAATACACTGTACATTGGCTGCCTGCCACAAACATGTATTCTTGGCTTAGTTGCTCCAGAAGCCGCTTTCACCCTGGGTCTCGCTCTCCAAAATTTTGCATGGTGGAACAATAAAGGATTGCTACGCATTGCAGACTTGTGCGATGGCTTGCGGTGGGGTGGGGTTTAAGGCAATTTCTGCAGGTGAAATACCAATTGCCTCATACAGAACTCTATTACTACCCCCAAATAACATTTCCTGGCTTCTCTAAAATGCATGTCAGATAAAACTTCTACTTCAATGGGGTATACACAGGGGCTTTGGCAAACACTCAGGCCATATCTGTAAGATCTATTCCATACTTACCTCTACCTCCAATAAGTTGTATTATATGCAAAAATGGGAACATGATATAGGGGAGTCATTTGAATTGGAAGATATGGCACAGTACACCTCCAAGACACTTGTCAAAACTTAACAGAAGCAAATTATAAAATGTTTTTGCGGTGGTATATGGGTCAGATGTGAGTGGCTTCCTGTGTCCTGGGGGCCTGCTCCTAAGGCTTTAGAAGTTTCGGACAGCAAGGTACAGCCTTTCACTTGTGGTGGAAATGTCAAAAAGTTAAAAGGTTTTTTTGATACATGCTATAAATTTAATTTACTCTGTTACCCAAGAAAACCTCCAAAAATTCCCACTTCAGGCACTACTGGGTTGCCCAGTGGAAGTATACCAGGACACAAAGAATGAGAACATTTATTTTTGTAGCAGCAAGAATTGCTATTACTGGATTTTTGTTGTCTCCCACGATTCTGTTTCAACTGTTGAAAGCCAAACGTTTGTGAATAATGGTTACTGTACGCCTCTTGGCAATCTTGCATGAAAAAAATAGCATTTTCTGAGAAGATATGGGATCCCTGGATCAAATACATATCTGGTATCACTTGAATATCTTGTATGAATGTCTAACTCAATTGGTGGGGGTGTTTTCTGTCTCCAATCTCCCCCTTTTTTTTCCCCTCCTCTCTCATGTCCAGTTGGCACTTACTTTAAATCATTCTCCTGACTACTGGGAACGTCATCCAACTGTACTTGCAGCGAACAAGAGCTTGAGGCTCCTGGGCTGAGTTTCTAGCTAAATTTGATTCTCCCAGGAGTTTGGGCATCTAAAGTTATAACAAGATTTGCTTGTGCATCATAAGTTGTCTTGTTTTAATGCCTTCTGGTCTCCCGCCGGCACTCCTGGCCCCTCCCTCCTGTTGGGTGCCCCCATAGCAAGCAGCTTGCTATGGAGGTACCCGAGAAGGCATGCTCCCAAGCTGCAGCTCTGCGTGTCCATTCACACATAGAGCTGAAATTGAACCCCGCTGCCTCCCTCTCCTGATTGGCTCACTGGCTGACAGCTGCGGGAGCCAGTGGCTCCCACTGCTGCCTCAGCCAATCATCAGTGATTGAGAACGGAGGCTTTCGTGGACATTGCTGGATTGGGATGGGGCTCAGGAGAGAAAGGAGAAAGCTTGTTTTCTTTGAAAAATCCTAAAACAGAAGGAGCATTTTCAATGAAATATATATACTAACACATTATATGTATGTGACAAAAGTGTATGCATATTCCAGAATATTTTAAGAAAGCCACCAAATGCTTTTGATCCTAAGCATAAGAAGAAAGCCCATCTGTGGAATAAACCCACCAGTCTCCAATCAATCACTCACCAGAGAAGCAAGGATAGAACCACCAATCCATGAACTAAACCGCCTTTCAACTGTTGTGTTGTTTGCAATCAACTTTAACCTCATGCTCTGGGGGGAAGAAAAAGTAATAATGTAATATTTTAAATTTATTTGATTTTTTAGTTCATTTAAAAATCTACAAAAAATTTTACAATAACGGGAGGTGAAAACCCCAATCAGCCCAACCAACCTTCTAAATTGAAACATTTGACAAGATAATACAGATTCTTATCTACTGAGATCATCATAGTTCAACTACTAAAGCTGGCCATGGGCTGAAACTCAACTGGATCAACAGGGAATTTCAATCCATGTAGGGGTTAGGCTGAATGTACAGAAGTCTATTTGCCTATCTAATTTTGTACAACCAGCCTGTTGAATTTTACCCGCTCAGTGTATTCTGATGACGGGGACGTCGCCTTGTAACTCAGCATGATTAATTATCACCTGCACATTTAGCGTGTGGATGAGGATTCTGGTAACCCTGACAATTATCTGTAGCTAGTTGCTAAATTAATGCATTGAAAAGAAATGTTAATTTTGTTAGTCATAAACTAACAGACACGTTCAGAGTGAAATTTAAAAAAGTTATTTTTATAAAAAAAAAAAAATACAGTACACTTTGTATAGCAACAGACTATATCTTACATAAGACACACACACTATATATACGCCTTCCTTTACATACACATGTAACTATGTCCTTAGGGTTCAATATTGAGTTGGCCCACCTTTTGCCTTAACAGCTTCAACTCTTCTGGGAAGGCTGTCCACAGGGTTTAAGAGTGTATCTATGGGAATGTTTGACCATTCTTCCAGAAGTGCATTTGTGAGGTCAGGCACGGATGTCAGATGAGAAGGCCTGGCTCGCAGTCTTTGCTCTAATTCGTCCCAAAGGTGTTCTATGGGGTTGAAGTCAGGACTCTGAAGGCCAGTCAAGTTCCTCCACCCCAAACTCGCTCATCCATGTCTTTTTGGACCTTGCTTTTGTGCACTGGTGCACAGTCATGTTGGAACAGGAAGAGGCCACCCCCAAAACTGTTCCCACAAAGCTTGGAGCATGGAATTATCTAAAATGTCTTGGTATGCGAACGTCTTAAGAGTTCCCTTCACTGGAACTAAGGGGCCAAGCCCAACCCCTGAAAAACAACTCCACATCATAATCCCCCCTCCACCAATCTTTACACTTGGCACAATGCAGTCATGCAAGTACCGTTCTCATGGCAACTACCAAACCCAGACACTTCCATCGGATTCCCAGACAGAGAAGAGCTATTCGTCACTCCAGAGAACATGTCTCCACTGCTCTAGAGTCCAGTGGTGACGTGCTTTACTCCACTGCATCCAATTTGCACTGCACTTGGTGATGTAAGGCTTGGATGCAGCTGCACGGCCATGGAAACCCATTCCATGCAGCTCTCTACACACTGTTGTGCTAATCTGAAGGCCACATGAAGGAATCTGAAGGCCATGGACTCTGCAGACAGTTGGCGACATATATATATATATATATATATATATATATATATATACACACACACACACACACACACACACACACACACACACACACAAACCGAGCAGGTGAGCCACCTAATGAGTTTCTTCTGGGTGCCTCCAGCAATACGCAAGACTGGTCCCAACAGTCCACAACATAGTAAATGATTCAATGCTGCCACACACCTTTTCTTGCAAAGGTTATATCTTATTTATAAAAGTATTCCATCTTCAGTAAACAGATTGTTTACTGAAGATGTAATTTTAGTAAGATAAGGTTTGCATACAGTACCATGCAAACGTTTTAGGCAGAAATGCTGTAGAGCAATACGTTCAGAAATATATATTTTAATTGTTTAGATCTATCAATTTACAAAATGCAAAGTAAGCAAACAGAAGAAAAATCTAAATCAAATATTTGGGGTGACTACCTTTGCTTTCAAACCAGTATCAATTCGTACACTTGCACAAACTCAAGGATTTTGTAGGATTAGTGTCAGGTGTATGATTAACCAATTATACCAAGCAAGTACTAATGATCATCAATTTCATATGTGGGCTTAAATACAGTTATTAACTGAAAAAACAAAAAAACAGCTGTGTAGGAGGCATTAAACTGTGCGAGGAACAGCCAAACTCTGTGGTGAGGTGAGGCTGTGGAAGAAATTTTCATGTTCAAGACTGAACACAGCAACAAGACACAAGGAAGTTATCCTGCATTATCAAGGTCTCTTCCAGGCAGAGATTTCAAAGAAGACTGGGGTTTTAAAATGTGCTGAAGGATGAAGAAACTAGCATTATTGAGGACTGCGGATGTAGTGGTCTGCCAAAGAATTCTAAAGTGTTTCTAAACCCAGGACCCTGCATTCACTATATCTGGTCTCCCTCAGTACACAGAAGATAAAAATGAAATTACTTTATATTTACTAAACTGCTTGAGGGTTAGGGACTGTTGTGAATGTACAATATATATGTAAAGCGCTGCGTACATTTACGGCGCTATATAAGCACCTGAAAGTAGAAGAAATACCTTTTCTAGTCAGCAATTAGAGCAGTCATGTGACTTCTATCAGTGTCCAGCTTAATACATGTTAAAGCTAATAGAACAAGTTGTAATTTTGCTCTAGGAGGATGCAGGGCCCCTGACCTTTCTGGGCAGTGCTAACTGGCTTTGTGCTGATCACATGCACTCTCCCAAGAAAAAAAAAAACCTCTCTACACAAATACACAAACTGAACATGTGCAGATTGACTCCACATTATGTCTTATTGGGAGATAAAAGGGGGACACTGCAAGAAGGGGAGGATCAGAGAAGTCAGGATCAATTAGCTTTTTTACACAATGCAGAGGATTAACCCCTTAGGTTCCACGGTGAGTATAACAGGCATGCTTTACTGCATATACAGATTGGTTTTACTGTTGTGGGTTTAGTAACACTTTAATGCAGCAGTGTCATCAGCAAAGAATTGAGGGAAACCAGTAGGACCCAGGTACACCCATCAATTGTCCAAAAAGGTCTGGCCAGAAGTGGTCTTCATGGAAGAACTGCAGAGAAAAAAGCCATACCTCCCAACGTGGAAACAAGGCTAAGCGACTCCACTATGCATGAAAACATAGGAAAAATGATAAAAACAAAAACTAAGAACACTTCTATTTCTGAAAGCATTCTTAAATTAGAACATTTTTCACTCCCTCTTAAAACGTTTGCACAGCAATATTTATATACACACACAATTTTAAACACTTTCCCATTTACTTGAACATTTAAAAAAAAAAAAAGAAAAAAAGGGGGGGGGGTTGGTATTATAGTCCTAATGTAGCAGGAAATGAAAAAAGACAAAGTTCAACCATGGCTCCTTCCATAATAACAGTGCAGGAAAAACATAACCACCACAAAGCAGGATCTGCAGGGAAAAAAGCCCCCACAACTTACATACCGGAGGGGTTTTCTGTGAGAGTTCTCTTGTAAGCCTGTCTGTAAATCCTTGTAATAATGTATTTCCTCCTGCTACAATCACGCTCCCATACAATCCCTGTTCAAAATAGAAAAACATTTGCATTCTAAAATGTATTATTATTATTATTATACAGGATTTAAACGGTTTGCGCAATGATTTACAATATAAATGTAATCATTTTGGTCACAAACAACTGAACAGTAGTAATGTACTCAATTTGCTTGAAGTCCATCGTTATCAATGTATGAAGGGGTATAAAAAAGTTTTTACTCTTGCATATCTGCTGTTCATGTGAATAATAATAACCTGCCTGATGTAGGTCTCATAAATATGGTCTAACGCCACCATTGTGTGCTTTTGTTTTTTATATTGTACACAACTGAATCATGGATGAAAGGTTCAGACAAAAACAGTGATTGGGTTTCTGATAAAATATGGTTATTTGGCTGTTAGGCATTAGGTAAATAACCTAAAAAAAAAGTGAGAACATGAAATTGCTGACAAGCTAAGGAGTGGTTGCCCATCAACTTCAGTCACCAATGGTTAATGGGCTCATTTGAGGAAAAAAAAAAAAAAAAAGACACATCTGGGAAGACAAAGGCATAATTCATGTGGACTTTTTGGATAAAGGTGCAACAGTCAACACTGAAACCTACACTGGTACACTTCAATTCCCCCTCATGAAGCCACGTGATCGGTGGCGTAACGCGTAGGGGAGGGGCTCTGACGTCATCACGCTAAGTCGGCTTGTCACGGCGAGTACGAGATTTGTGCTGAGCACACACAAAGTTTGATAAGGCGCATTTTATTTGTTAAATATGTGAGTGGGATTACTGGCTATATAAATAAAGGTTTTTAAAGGATAAGGCACTATCTTTTGCTTTTCTTTTGTTATCATGTATGTGGTGACCTGAAGGGGATACAAGGAGGAATAGACCCCTGGAGGTGAGAAGGGGAAATCCATCCATCCTTATACCACCATAAGAAACCACACACTGGAGAGACATCAGGTGGATAATTAGCAAATTGCAGTGTGGAACCATCTGGGAAGGAGTTCAGGAGTAGCAGTATTTGCATCTGTCCCTATAGGACAAACAGCTATTTCAGCCTATAATAAGTAGGCAAATAAGGAGGTAAGCGCATAATAGAGGAACAATTATCCTGAAGCCGTCTTATGGGTTGGAACAAATCCATATATTAATATTGGAGAACTATTCATTTAAATATCATTTTGGACACTCGATGTGATATATTGTTTTTGTTTTATGGGATTGGATAATTATATTGTTTTGGTCATTAATATACTTGCATATATTTAGGTTAATTATATAGAGCATCTTTGGATTCATAATCACAAGTGTAGGATTTATAAATTTAAAAACATTTTTTGGTACACTCATTTATTTATATATAATTTTTAGTACACTAATTATTCAGTAAGGGAGCGCTGCACTATTGTTTGAATATATACACTTCAAAAGCTGAATCAGGAAGAAATGACTAGGGCAGCACAGTGGCTAAATGGTTAGCACTTCCGCCTGGCAGTACTAGGGTTGTTGGTTCGAATCCCAGCAACGGCACCACCTGCCTGGAGTTTGCATGCTCTCCCTGTGCCTGCGTGGGTTTCCTCTGGGTACTCCAGTTTCCTCCCACACTCCAAAGACATGCTGGTAGGTTAATTGGATCTAAATTGGCCGTAATATGTGTATGTATGAATGTATGTTAGGGACCTTAAATTGTACACCCCTTGAGGGTTAGGGACTGATGTGAATGTACTATATATATATATATATATATATATATATATATATATATATATATATATATATATATATATATATATATATATATGGAAAGTGCTGCGTAAAATTGGCGGCGCTATATAAGTACCTGAAATAAATAAAGACTGCAAGAGACAATTATGCCATACAGGACGCTCCCACATCTCTAATGACACAATTTGTCAATTACTAAAATGGGCTGGTCAGTGGTCCTGTATGTACCAAACAGCCTAGGCTTGGCATTGCCAGACTTGTACCTGTTTGGGACTATGAATGTCCATTGCACAAGATTGGGCACCTGCAGAAAATTAAAACAGCTCTGAAGCAGGGGAGAAAAAAAAAAAAGTATGTAAAATTTTCCAAACTGGATTTAAGGGCTGGGCAAAATGCTGGTGCAATTGCTTCAAATACGATGATGACTATGTGAAAGGGTAATGCCGATTTTAGGAATTTGTAGGATAACTGTATGCATGTTCATTGCTTACATCTGTGCATAATTAACATTTTACAGTATATCTTAACAGGCATTCATTTTTGATACCCTTTCATATCTAGTACTCAGTCTGGCAAAATTATTCACCCCAATCCTAAACTTTACCCTATCCATATCCCTGATTTTTGCCCAATTCTTAAAGGACATCTGTACTGAGAGTATGTAGAAAACATTAGTTGCTTAGCTGTCCCTGGTTTCAATACTCATTGACACAAAATATAGCAAATGAGGTTGCATGACAACCAGCATTTTTAGAAGAAAAGGTCAGCAAAACCAATAGCTGCATATGAATTCTGTACAAGATCATCAGTTAGGCACTGTGCAGCCATTTGTGTGCATGTGAGTTAGCTATACTATGGGGCGTCAGAATAGAAATTTCTCTCATCCATTACTATTTATATACTCTAAAACTGTATGGAAGAGATTTGCCGGCCTGAAAACTGCATGGAAGCCACCCCCTGCAAGTTACGAAGCTCTGGCTGCTATTCTTGTTAAGGCCTCACCACACAGGAAGATCAGACTGTGTCTGCTTTTACTTTAGGCACGAAGGGGCACCGATTTATATCCAATAGCAGGGGGGTAGTGTTGGTATCAGATCACATAAGAAAAATTGCATTACCATAAAAATCTTGATTCGATTCGAATAAAACCAGGTGTCTTTCGTCACTGACATTTTTTTGAACATGCCCAAAATAGGACATGGTGCAAACCAAAAAATGTTGCCAAAAAAAATTGCATCCTTCATAGCTAAATCAATATAGTCACATTGCAGAAATTTAGCAGTGCAAGACAGGGGATAGAGAACGTCATTAAAAGTACACAAACACAATAGGCCTTTTAATATGTTGCCAATCTTGTATGCATTAGAAACAAATGTAACTGTGGAACACTTACTGGTCTGATGTCAATATCACACATTCCAACACTGGTTGTAACAACATGGCTGACACCAAGCATAGTGTTTCCAGACAAGCCCTATGTAGATAAAACAGATTGCAAAACAGATTAGAATATGTATAAACGGCATTTTCATTTTTGTAGTGGATCCTCTCATTCTTCTGAAACATGGACGAAATAGGTTTTCCACCAATATGCAAACTACATCCACAGTCCTCTGTACTGAAAAATTTTAACTAGAATGTAAAAATATGTATTTGGAAGTCTGCATCATACTTCAAGCAGTATAAATGAAGATATACTTATTTACACAGCCTGAAGTAGAGATGCTTGGTGTAAGAGTCCTATTGCAGTATTGCTACTGCATGTATGTTTCACTGACTCTTGTAAATTTTATAGGAACCTCCATTTAAATATTTTGTTACATATCCCTTTCAGTACCTAACAACCATACTGTATCATTCTGCATGAAATGTTTCCATTTACTGTACTCTGAGGCAACTATGCTTTATTAGAGTTAGCAGACACCCTTGTTATCTTGTAGCTGAAAAAAATAGCAGCTGGCTACTTTAAATATTGTTGCACAGTTTCAACTTGAAAAAAAAAAGTGCCCGGTTGCAGCCTTAAAGCGGAACTACACTGCATCTGAGCACCACAAACCAAAAAAAGCTGTTGAACACATTTTACTATTCAAACCAAACTCATCCATCCGTGTCTACGTGCTCTATTTTGCAGATATCACTTTGAAAAACCCTATCATTTCTGGCCATGGCTATCTTGAGTAATGGCAGATGTTTAACCACTTCAATACCGGGCACTTTCACCCCCTTCCTGTCCAGGTCAATTTTCACCTCTCAGCGCTGTCGCACTTTGAATGACAATTGCACAGTCCTGCAACACTGTACCCATGACATTTTTATCATTTTTTTCACACAAATAGTTTTCTTTTGGTGGTATTTAATCAACACTGAGTGTTTCACTATTTGCTAAATAAAACAAAAAACACCTGAAACGTTTGAAAAAAACAAAAAAAAAAAACCCACACACTTTTCTTCGTTTCTGTTAAAAATTTTGCAAATAAAAGGTCTTCATAAATTTAGGTCAAAATGTATTCTGCTACATTTCTTTGTTGAAAATAATAATTGAATTTTTATTTTTTTTCAAATGTTTCTATTTTTTTATTACATTTTTTCTTTTACAATTTTATTTTTTAGCACACTGTGACCACAGCAATACAATGTTACCATAGTAACATTGAACTACTCTGGGCAAGTGATCAGGATTTTTTTTCTTTAAACACATTATGATTGCTAATACCAATGTATTTGATTGATATTTGTAATCATTGTTACTGAATGAAACTGATTAATTCAGTCTTTTGTTGTGATTATCTGTGATTGGGCAAAGTTGATCACATGATACAGATGGGCTGTGATTCGCCCTGTCTGTATCATGTGACTGCCTTGACCAGTCACAGCTAAAAACATAATTGTATACAATGAATGGCATGACAAGAAGCCATCAATTGTATACAATTGACATGTGATCTGCTGTGATTGGTCACAGCGGTCACATGACACTGGCAACAGGCTAGTGTAGTGATATGTCATAGGCTGTGTCCCTTGGACACAGCCGGTGACAGATCGAACCGCTGCACGGCCCCCCATGAGCGGCTTGTTTTGACAGGACGTCACGACGCCAAGTCACAATGGCGAGTGTCCCGCCCGACCATCAATCTGCTATAAGCCGGGTGGGAAGGTGTTAATCTAGCATCCATCTGCCCTTAGCTCAGCCATGCAGGCAGGAAGGTGTGTTTAGCTGAGAAAACCCCTCCTCCCCTCCTGAAGACTGCTGGGATATATGACATAATTTGCCTATGTCTGGGAACCAGGAAGTAACTGAAGAAATGTTAACGTTTAAAACAAGTAAATACAATATACTTTCCTATCTACTTACTAATTTTAGCAGCCTAAAGATTCAAAATAACTAATGTTGACAGAGAGTAAAGCTCCACTTTAAGTGATATAAACATGCATGTTTATGTAAAGTGATTTCAAATGCAAGCACTTTCAAAGATTGGATCTTGCTGGTATGTTTCATTTCCCTCTGACAGTTAGATTAGGACTACACAAAGGTCATGACCCTCAAAGTCTATTGCTATAAGATTATAGTTGCTAAGACTATGGCTAAAAGATTGAAAGTAGCAACATACACAGGTTAATAAACTCACCTTAACATTCGAAGGATCAAATAACCCTTCGGGAATTTTCAAACGTTCTGCTCCAAAGTCACAATTGTAACCGTTAGGAAACTCATAATGGACTGTAGGCATCTGGGCTGCCACCCTAGAGAAATAGGACAACATTTTGTGCTGAATAAAGCGGTCCACACCACCTATTTTATGTGAACACGAAGGACAGACATTGGACCACTTTTGAAGACCACTTGTAAAAATAGTGTTTAACATCTTGTAAACAGAAAATGGTTTTGGACCACTGACATAACTGTAAACTTACTGCTCATCATAGGTGGAGTCAGACACTTGAAGCACAGATGCCTGGAAATCCTGAATCACACACTGCAAAGGGTGACAATGGATTTAGTGCTGTATACTGTAAAGTCAGGACACAAGGACCACACAAGCATGTCTTACTTACACTGCACATATAATTATGCCAGGAGCGAGTGACCTGAGGTAGTTTCTCTTTTTTCTTCCAATTGGCTGGCGCTCCTTCCCGTACTGCTTCCTAAAGAGCACAAACCCATGATGACACTGCTGAACACACAATAATCACTTCACATTGGTAGCCTATTAGATGACTGGTTTATCTTACCTTTGAAGCAATCATGTATGGGGGAATCAGATCAACGTTCATCTCTTGAAATAACTCTCTGCATTGCATAGTAATGAAGTCGCCAGCAAGCGGAGATTTTACAATACCTGTCAAAACAAGCAAGAATGCAATTAACAAACCAGTCATTTTTCTTATTAAAGGAAATGTGTTATAATATTTATTAGGGGTCAGCATCTTTCTAAAAATGCTGGTTCCTGGAAGTCTTAAAAAAAAGATTAAGGGCCAATTCACACCAGTGCGCTGATCTGCGCTTTAGAATTCGTTAGTTATATCCTGGAAAGATTACAAAAAATAGGTGTAACTACCACAAAGATGTTCTATGTCACCTGGAGGCAGTTGTATTCTGATTGTATGCTTATGTCTCAAGAGTTCTGGAATTAAGCATTTTGTTGCTTAGAGACTAGGCTAGATTTCAGGGGGTTTAAAACTCACAATAACAGTCTGCTTGAAATTCATTATTAATTGTAAAATTCTAATCCATCTAGTCCTGTTTTATGCAATGAAAATCAGTGTACTGACATGGAAAGGAACACCTCTTCAGTTTTCTCAACTAAGCTTAGCACACCTGCGAGTGATTTGATTCTTGTTAATAAAATACAAAAAGCATAAACAATTAAAAAAAAGGAAATCAAAGTCTCAAGCCTACTTCTGGAGGCTGGTAGGTAAATTGTTTCAGTTAACAAATCAAAGCATTAAAGACAGTCATTTCATCCTCGGGAGCCTTTGAGATTATAGGCATACAAATTAGTCAAGGTATGACAAGCAACCTGGCCCCTAGCATTTAAAGTTTTGTTTTTTTTTGTTTTTTTTTTAATACGCGACTCTATCCACATTGTTGGATCTGGTGGTAAAATGGTAAATTATGTAACAAAGGGTATAGAAGAGAGCAATCTGAGTCAGTTTAGAAATCTACAGTTGCAAGAAAAAGTATGTGAACCCCTTGGGATTACGTGGAGTTTTGCATGAATTGGGCATAAAATGTGCTCTGAACGTCATCTAAGTCACAACAATAGAAGAACACAGTCTGCTGAACATAATACTACACAAACATTAGATGTTGCCATGGTTTAATTGATGGGAAAATGAATTCCAGAGTTTATCAAGACATTTTGCAGGAAAACGTACGACCATCTGTCCGCCAACTGAAGCTCCGCAGAGGATGGGTGATGCAACAGGACAATGACCCAAAGCATACAAGTAATTCAACAAAACAATGGCTGCAACAGCACAGAATACACCTTCTGGAGTGGCCCAGTCAGAGTCCTGACCTCAACCCGATTGAAATGCTGTGGCATGACCTTAAGAGAGCGATTCACACCAGACATCCCAAGAATATTGCTACACTGAAACAGTTTTGTGAAGAGGAGTGGTCCAAAATTACTCCAGATCATTGTGCAGGTCTGATCTGCAACTACAGGAAACGTTTGGTTGAGGTTATTGCTGCCAAAGGAGGGTCAACCAGTTATTAAGTCCAAAGGTTCACATACTTTTTCCTCCCTGCACTGTGAACGTTTACATGTTATGTGCAATTAAACCATGGCAACATCTAATGTTTGTGTAGTATTATGTTCAGCAGACTGTGTTCTTCTATTGTTGTGACTTAGATGGCGTTCAGAGCACATTTTATGCCCAATTCATGCAAAACTCCACGTAATCCCAAGGGGTTCACATACTTTTTCTTGCAACTGTAGGACAGAAGACTACAAGGGACAGAACCAAAAGTATTACATTATGAAAAAGAAGCCTATTTCCACTGCCAACTAGTCTGACTATCCCAGACACTAATAGAAATAAAGCACATTAGAGATAACTGTAGCATGGGGCACGTGTAATGTCTGAAAGGGTCTCTTGTAGGTGTAGAATCTGCACCATAAAATAATTAATGTATCTAATTTGGTAATATATAACAATACAATTATACATAAAAATTGAGAAAACAAATGCAGAATGTACACTTAGTACATGCCTCATAAATGTGTTATGAAAAAGGTCAGGAAAACTGCACCAACATCATGCAGTGAAACTCTTTGTATTCCCCTTCCACTCTCTGGAAGATACATTACTGCTATTGGCTGCTCTTACCTTGTTGAAGTACATATCCATCATGAACTGGAATGGCTGTAGTATGTGTGGACCCACTATCCAAAATCAGACCTGTAGATCGACCGTTAGCAAATCTAATTCCAGGAGTCAAGGAATTATTTATTTCAGACATTACAGATGAATTTAAAACACATATAAACCCAATCATTAAAATCTCACAAAATCTTCAACATGTCAATGCAATTTCAAATGTACTTTTCATCACAGTTCAATTACTGCTATAGGACGACACTCTGTCCATGTCTCCCAATTGTTCTACCGTGTTGGCACCCCATCACATCCTCTCCCAGGAAACAGCCATGTTAATCGACGTTACACAGGTATTTTCCAAGGTTGTCCCCAATTTTTTTTCAGGTGTGGGTCTTAATTGGCCATTGCATGTCTCTTCTGCAATAAATAGCCTTCCTGTTTGTTTTTTATAATCTTTCCTGACCTTTGCTTTAATAGACCAAGCTGTACAGAAAATTTGGCAATTAGAGTTTTGAGAAAAAAACATTTAATACTGACGGGTGTTTACAATGGTCAGCTTTCTTTGTTTAGTTAAAGCAGATTTAAACCCTCCCATCATTTAAAGCTGAGGAAACTATCACCTTAGGGTCTGTTTGATCTGTAGTGGCCATGGTGCTGCACATGATCAGCCAGGACAGCAGCCATTCGATAACTTTCAAGTGCACTGTCAAGCTAACAAGCACACTAGTAACTAACAATTATAATTTATGTCATTGCCCTGAATATAACCAATTTAGGAAACAGTTAAATCAGTGAGTTTATTTCCACTTTAAAACCTTTATCGCTAAGGAAAAAAAGGTTTCTGTAACTGCTTAAAAAGTGTTAGCTTTTTACTTAAGTGCATCTAAAGCTACTAGTCCATCTAACACTACACCACTCCAGACAGTGTTGCTGTCCAAGGGTAGTCGAGTGTAGCCACCATAAGACCGGAACTGCGTTAATCAGGTGAAAACAAAGGGAAAAATATAACTAATGCAGCCACCACATGTAAAGATTTAGAAGTTTTAATATAATCAAGTTATGATTTTGGTTTAGAAATGCTTTAACCACTTGCCTACCGGGCACTTATACCCCCTTGCCCAGGCCAATTTTCAGCTTTCAGTGCTGTCGCACTTTGAATGACAATTGCGCGGTCATGCAACACTGTACCCATATGAAATTTTTATAATTTATTTCAAATAGAGCCTTCTTTTGGTGGTATTAATAGCTTCTAGGTGTTTTATTTTTTTGCACTATAAACAAAAAAAAAAAAGAGCAAAACATTTTCTATTATAAAATTTTGCAAACAGGTAATTTTTCTCCACTGATGTGTGTTGATGAGGCTACACTGATAGACAGCACTGATGAGGTGGCATGGATAGGCAGCACTGATATGCAACAATGATGGGCACTGATGGATGGCACTGACTAGCTGCAATGGTGGGCACAGGTGGGTGGCACTACTAGGCACTGATCATCAGTGCCCTGATTGGTGCTGATCCGTCCTCTGACAACTGCCAGTTATCGGCTGCACTTTCCTCACTGTGATGTTCAGTGCTAGCACCAATTAGTCTGAGCCTCTGACTGGATGCCTAAAGCCTTTTATTGTTGGTTGAATCTGAGATGTCTCTGACTACAGTAGTCAGAGATATGTCAGATTCAACCAACAATAAAAGGCTGCAGGCAGCCAATCAGAGGCTCAGGCTGTGAGTGGAGGAACCCTTTGCATTTCCATGGCCACAGTTTAATACTGTGCTAGCGGAAGGGACTCAAGAGTGCAAAAAGCAAATTACTTGCCTTGCCCTGGGAGCTGACAACCCACGCTACGCCACTGGTAATACCCAACTTATCACCAGTTCTACAGTAGGTTCCATCAAGTGGTAAGCAAAACAGCCACAGCACTGTCAGGGGGCAAAATCTGCTGCCAATTGCAAGGCAGTGATTTAGCATTGTCAGCTTGCAACAGAAATTCCCGGCAGGATCTCCTGATAAGAAACTTTGGGGTCAATTCACTAAGAGATAAATACCGCATACTTTTTATTATTATTCATTTAATCTAAACAGTAGTACATTTCCTATTTCATATATAAAAAAAACAAAAACAAATTACCGAATGTGTTAAATATTTATGTTTTGCAATATTTATCACTTAAAATATGTGATTTTTGGAGGGTTTTTTTTTGCACTTTTTTTTTTTTTTTTTTTTACAGAATACTGCACTAGAAAATAAAGAAATAATAGCAACCCCAAACATTCTAGCGTGCTTTCATTCACAGAATGATCTCCCTCTGGTGAATAATTTATTTTCATTCTTGAGCTTGGGGCAGACGATTTCTACACCAATACACTGTAGAAATTAAATCTACTGGCAGGTTATAAAAAATAAATTAAAAGAATGTGTGTATTCTTTAGTGAATTGACTAATGATTTTTTTTTTTGCAGTATTTACCTTATATTCAATATTTTACTTTGATGAATTGACTCTTTATTATCTCGTGATATTTCTGAAAAATGGGTCAAATGACCTTCATATAGCATGCAAAATTCTATAGTGAATTGACCCTTGATTCATAATAAAGGATTAGGTTAAAGGAGAACTAAACCCATCAAGGTAACGTTTCTCAAAACAGTTGCAATCAAGGCAAGCCATGATTGATGACTGTCACATGGGCTTGTGCTCTGAACCAAAGCGAGATAACTGGTGTCATAACTGATCACATGTGCTGCACCATGGCAACTGCACATTAATCACTGGACCTCTGGAAGGTTTTACCAGCTTCATGGCCAGAGCATTTTTTTGCTATTCAGCACTGTGCTACTTTAACTGGCAATTGCTTTTTTATGCAACACTGTACCCAAATGAAATTTATATATTTTTTTTCCACACAAAATGGAGCTTTTAGTGGTATAGTATGGTATGAAAAAATTTTGAAGAAAAAAAAAAAACTAACATTTTTCTTAGTTTGTTATACAATTTTGCAAGCAAATAATCTTTCTTCTTAAAATTTAGGCCAAAATGTATTTTGCTACATTTCTTTGCTAAAATAACTGAAATCAGTGTATATTATTTAGTCTGTGTGTAAATTGTAGAGTCTAAAAACTATGGTATATGTACTAGAAAATGAATCAGTCCTGATGTACTGACGGCCTCTCTCATTTCTTGAGGCCCTAAAATACCAGGACAGTGCAAATATCCCCTAAATCAGGGGTGGGCAACTGTGGCCCTCCAGATGTTGGTGAACTACAAGTCCCATCATGCCTCTGCCTTTGGGAGTCATGCTTGTAACTGTCAGTTTTGCAATGCCCCATGGGACTTGTAGTTCTACAATAGCTGGAGGGCCACAGTTGCCCACCCCTGCCCTAAATGACCCCTTTTTTGAAAATAGACAGCTCAAGGTTTTTTTGTAAGAGGAATGGCAAGTTTTTTGAAGTTGTCATTTTTTGGACAATGAAGAAATTAAATTTTTTTTTTCCACACATACTGTCACCAGTGCAGCACATCGTCATCATATGACTGGTGAATCAGTGATCAGGGATACTGACTGGTGATGGGATGTTAAAAAAAAAAAAAAAAAAAATGAAATCATTTTTTATTCAATCGTTTCAACAGTTTATTTCTTTAACTTTTTTTTTTTTTTTTTTTTTTTTTTTTTTTTTTTTTTACACACGAGAATAACTCAGTTTCACCATAGTGACCAGGGATTGATCAGGATTTTTTTTAACACAGTTATTGCCTATAAAATTGACAATCACTGTTAAAAGCAATAGTTTTAACTGGCATGAATGGATCTCAGTCAAAAAGAAAAAAAAAAAAAAAAAAGAAAAAAAAGCAGACTTGATGGACCACTTGGTCTTTTTTCTGCCATCGCTTTGCTATGTTTCTATGCATGGAAGCCATTCGTGACAGTTTGGACTGGTCATGGTGATGGCCTGGTACAGAGCACTGTGATCCGCTGTGTCCTGTGAACGCAGGATCACGCCACAGGGGGATGGCAGTGCACATGTACTGGAATGCCGTAGTACCTAGGGATGCCACCCGGGAGGCAAGTGGTTAAACACAGGCTAATATGCCAGCTTCCTTGGATAGAAAGGACAGGGGGTTTAGTTTAACTTTTCAGAAAACGATGTACAGTGAGGCACGATGCCAAACATAATAGAAATCGGTTTTAAATATTATGTTTCTACGTTAATTTATACCATCTATATACTATTGTAATGTTTCATAGATGATATAACTGTAACCATATGCCCTGTTCGACCTTTATCTAAATAAAGAATGTATAAAAATATGTTTTTGGTTTACATACACTTAAAGGTTTATTTTAACAACACAGCAGCTGTATTTATACCAGGGCTTGACAAATTAGCTTTGAATGTAGGAGCCAGCTAAAAGGAGCTAGTTGTTTTTAGCGTAGCGTGGCTTGTTAGCACCCAGGAAAAGGCAACTTTTGGCCGACAAAAGCGATGCGATTTTCCACGCGGCAAAACTGTACCATGTTTTAGGTGCCACTGAAAATAATCGCACCTGAACCTGTGTTTAGTGATCACACTGATTCTGCCACAATCCCAAAATGCCCAGGTGTGAATGGAGCCACCATGGTTCACACATATCCAATTCTGGATGCGTTTTCAAACTCAAAGATTCACATGACAGATGTTCCTATTGAGCTGGTTCACACAGATGCAATCCACACCCATTACGAAAAGGGTCCTGTGCGAGTTTGTAGCGGTGTGTTCCAGACTCGCAAGTGATAGGGTAGAGTGGCATGTGGAGATAAGTGTTCACATAAGATTGCTATTGACAGGCATTTTTGCATTGAAGTCAATAGGAGGCGTTTTTGCATTGAAGCCAATGGGACACGATTTTGCACTGAAGTCAATGGGAGGCAGTGTGTGAACCCAGGTGCCAGCACGATTTCTAGTTGCTATGACAACCTGAGATTTGTCAAGCCCTGATTTATACAACTAACTGCCGACAAGTAGAAGGGGCAGCAGCAACAGACCAGGACACCCAATGTCCAAAACTGGTAATAGACTAAAATGAATACAAGGCTAAAACAAACTGGTTCTAAAACAAATTCTAAAAAATGCTGAAAATCAGAACACTGTTCTTCTATAAGATCCATTAAATCCAAACAAATTTTAGTTTTTAAAACACTGGAAAAGGATACGCAGTGAGAACAGCTGTTTTGCACAGGAAGAATGCTGGAATATTGTAATGCTCAAACATCAGCTCTGTCAGCTTCTCTCGTTTTGCTCTTGTATTCCACTGAAGCAAACAAACAAACACAACTATTAATACAAATCTATTGTTTATCACATGAAGCTTTGAAACTGTGGCCAAATTTACTTACAGCAGCCTCGGACATCAGCACTGGATGTAAACTGGCTTCTGACTTGATGTGTGTTTTGTAGGTATGGTCTAAAATAGCCTGAAAACTGTCCCAATCTTCAACTAAAAGAGATAACAATTGGTAAAACCACACCCACCAGTCTGCTTGTTTCAGTACAATCGTACCCACTCGTGTGCTTGTTTTTAGTACAACCGCACTCACCAATTTGCTTCTTTCAGTACAATCACATCCACTTGTCTGCTTCTTTCGGTACAATCACATCTACTTGTCTGCTTCTCTTGGTACAAACACTAGCAGCTTGTTTCAGTACAATCGAATAAACTAGTCTGTTTCAGTACAACATACACTAGGAAAAGCTCAAAGAGTGACTTGAGACCCTTTCGAACTTCGTCACGCTTCCACAGCTAAATTGCCAGTGCTTGCGCCATATTCATGTACCTTTTAGAAACAAGTACATGAACCTGTTGGAGGCCGGCACTGAAGTTCAAGTGTCCATACAGGACACCACTTTCTCAGAGTACTCCCTCCCTGGCCACTATGCCATCACACAGACAGATATTTGGCAGAGGAGCTTTGCAGTGGGGTGGGCAAAGCCTTGATGGAGAACTGAGAGCCTAGATCCCCATCAGGTGTGCCTTGCTTTAGATTGACAGAACATGGCAGTGCGCACATTTCATAGAAGTGGCTTTGAAATCTGCCCAATACCGTGGCAAGGCTGACCAGATAGGGAACTAGTCTCCCCATCAGGCTGTGCCCACCCAATGGCTTCTGTGGCCATGGAGACTAATGCTTAAGCCACCTCCCCTGTGACGTTACCTCCCCAGCATCCCTAACCTCTTTGTTTATATTCAAATTTCAGCCAGGGAGACTCCCAGATGACAGCTTCTTTGCAAAGACATATCTCACTCTAAGTAGTGGCATTCCTCTGTACACCAGCTTGGAGCTGGTCCTAATTACTGCAAGTTTCCGTATATGTGAACTGGCTGTAATTATTTAAAAAGCTGTTGCAGCCAACTGCAACCTTGATTTGCCATGTACTGCTTTTGTTTACTTTGTAATACTCTTGCTGTACACTACCCAACTTTCTTTTCAAAAGAAAGAATGCATTACAGAAAAAATCTGTTGCAGCCAAAGTGACAGGATCTTAATGCGGTGGTAGTTAGAACTACCTGAATTTGTCACACATGTTGGTGCAGTTGCTGGCGAAAATGCTTTCTTGAACTAGGCAAAGGTAGCTTTAAAAATGCACTACCGCTAGAAAACTGTTGTAAATACCTTACTGGATTCCCCAGACTTGACGTTTTATGGTTGAAAGCATTTTCCAATAGATAATTCCACTGTATCTATCTGGGTAGATTTTGAAGATCATAGAGCTACTATTGAGCAGGCACAGAACCACTCACAGATTTGGGCATACTTGTCTATGTGCCAGTCTTGCAGTAAAGCTCAAACACTAAATAATGACATACATGCACCCAAGTGGAGGCAAAATATCAGTGATCTAGCAATAACTTACTCATTCCATTTTTGAGAGGTGAAAAGGCCTCCATGTTTTCTCGTGGTACCCTGAGTGCATTTGTATCAATATAATAAGTAGGACCTCTTGGTTTATTTGGCTCTCCATCTGTTTCCATCTGCGTGCTTCCATCTTCTCTATCAAGAACCACACCAATCGTCGTAGGAAAATCTACCTGCAATGTTTCATATTATGCTTTAGAACTGAAGGGAAACTTTATTTAAATAGCTATATACACAGTTGAAATAAAAACAAATTATAGCTGCCAGCAAATATCTTCATTCATGCCACTAAATAAGGCTTTGAGTGGAAAATAACTTTGAAATGATGTACTTCAAATTTGAATTTCAGATATACATGACAAAGCGATCTGAGCACAATGACCACTTTTTCTACTTACCTTTGGACAATCTTCTCCTGCATACCCAGCCCGTACCGAAAATGAGCCAATATCAAACACCAAGGCTCCAACCTCATCTAAAAATTAAAAAAAAGAGATACATACAATATTTTATAATGCTTAAGTGTCCCAACTGCAGTGAAAACTAAAATGTGTTATATATAAGGTGGACTGAAGCAAGAGTCAGACTTCCCACCACTGCTAAGTACTGTACCATATTCTATGTAAGAGCGACCTTGGGGCAGGTGTTTTGCAGCCTCCAGAGATAGCTGAGAACAATGCTACCAGATAACAGCCAGCAAAGGCAGAGAGCACAGGAAGGTATCGGCTCACAAGGTTTCTAGCAGGATCAACATTCTTTGTACTCGTCAAACAGAAGGCTTTCAATGGAATATTTAAAAGATAAAGTTCACTTTTTGTAGCACAGTAAACCCATATTCAAGATGTAACATGTAACTATTGCAGCAGCCCCCCCCTGCAATGACAGTGTGCAGGTCCCAAGATTGCAAAAGGCCAACTGCCAATCAAAGAAGCGATGCTTTACAGGCTCCTAATGAAACAAATAATAAATGCACTTTTTTTACCTGCAAAAAAGATGTGCATTTATTATTTTTTTAAAGATTAATTTATCTTTTAACTGCTTGATGCCCACCCACAATGTACTGCGGACGGGCCGCAGCATCAGATCGAGGGCAGTAATTCTAGCACTAGACCTCCTGTGTAAATATAAAGTGGTGACCTGTAAATACCAATCGATATTAAAAATGTACATAGTCTGTCGCCGTTGCACGGGCATGTGCAATTTTAAAGCATTTCATGTTTGGTATCTATTTGGCGAAACATCATCTTTTAAATTTTATTTTAAGATTTAAAAAAAGTTTATTTTTCAAAAAAATTGCAGTGCAAATACTGTGTGACATAAAAAATTGGAACACACAGTTTTATTTTCTAGGGCCATTGCTTTACAAAAAATATATATGTGGTGGTTAAAAGTAATTTTTTTTTCATGTAAACAAAGTGTCAGAAAAGGCTCGTTCTTCAAGTGGTTAGAAAAATGGGTAATATGTGGCAGAAGCTTCTGTTTGTCCTGAAATGCCAGGATAGTAGAAGCACTCAACTCCACCCCCCCAAATGATCCACTTTTGGAAAACAGACACACCAAGATATTTGCTAAGGGGCATGGTAAGTATTTTGCAGATCTCATTTGTTGCCACAAGTTTTTTGAAAATGAAGAAAGAAAACAAAACTGTATTTTTTCTTTTCTTTTTCAAAACCTTGTGACAAAAATGAGATCTGCAAAATACTCACCATGCCTCTTCTGAAATTCCTTGGATTGTCTGCTTTCCAAAAAGGGGTCATTGGGGGGGGGGGGGTGTTTGTACTATCCTGTCATTTTAGGGCCTTGAAACTGTGATAGGTAGTGAGGAAGTGATATGAGGAAATATGCCCTTTGAAAGCCTGAAAGTGGACACTAGATTTTGGCGGCCTGTATGTGGACTTCAGGAGAAGTAGCAGAATGTGTTTTGGGGTGTTATTCCACATATAGCCATGGCACACGTGAGCAATATATCATTTAACCACTTTCCAACCATACTATAGCCGAATGACAGCTACAGCACGGTTGTCCAGTCCTGGAAGGGCATCATATGATGTCTTCCCAGAACGCACCCGGGGGCACGCACCCAGAGATCTCCGAGTCCTATGGACACAGCTGATCACGTGATATGGTAAAAGGCCAATCACAGCAGCCTTTTACCACGTGATCAGCTTTGTCCAACGACACAGCAGATCATCGATAAATGCAGTTGCCGGTCATCGGCTGCACTTTCCTCGCGCTGTCACAGTGTGAGGAAAGTACTGCCGATAACCGGCAATTGTCAGAGGACGGATCAGCACTGATCATCAGGGCACTGATGATCAGTGCCCAGCAGTGCCACCCACCAGTGCCCAGCAATACCGCCCACAAGTGCCCAGCGTTGTTGCATATCAGTGCAGCATCATCAACGCACATCAGTGAAGGAGAAAAAATTACCTGTTTACAAAATTTTATAATAGAAACATAGAAAAACTTTTTTTTTCCAATTATTTTGCTATTTTTCTATTTATAGTGCAAAAAATAAAACACCCAGCGGCAATTAAATACCACCAAAAGAAAGCTCTATTTGTGTAAAAAAAAAATGTTATATGGGTACAGTGTTGCATGACAGCGAAATTGCCATCCAATGTGCGACAGCGCTGAAAGCTGAAAATCGGCCTGGGCAGGAAGGGGGTATAAGTTCCCGGTAGGCAAGTGGTTAAAGTCACAACTTTGTAGAAGAAAAAAAAAATTGTCATTTTTCAAAAATTCACAGCAAAAATAAAATCTTCCATGGACTCAACATAACCCAAAGTAAAGGATATATTTTTTGTTTTTTACATTTTCAGTATTTTTTCGTTCATATCACAAACAATAACCCAGTGGTGATCAAATACCACCAAAAGAAAGCTCTATTTGTGTGAAAATTTCATTTGGGTACAGCGTTGTATGACCGCGCAATTAGCAGTTGAAATAGTGCAGTGCCAAATAGCAAAAAATGGCCTGGTCAGGAAGTGGTTAAAGAAGACGTTTGGGGTTTCTAAAAATATAAACCCTCGTAGTCACCTATATGATGCAGCTGTCCCAAATTAGCTCTAAGATAGGGAACTGATCGATCAGTTCTCAATATGCTCAGAACAGGGTGCAGTGATTGTCAGTCACTACTTTTAGTTCATCCCCTCCAGCGCTCACTGGAGCTCTGTGCTGGAGGGGGCAGGCGCAGCTGGCTTTGACTCTTAGCTAGACAGATTTAGGGGGCTGCTATTGTGGCAACCTCATGAGAAAGTAAGTTGCCTGGCTGCTGACCCATAGTTGTGTAGTATAGCAGCAAGTGGATCTCATCTGCTGGTCACTGCAGTGTTTACTCCTAGCCACAGAGCAGAGCCCACGGTGTACCACAATGTGTTCTCTGCATAACACTGTGGAGAGTACACCGTAACTGGAGAAAGGTGCAGTCACATGACTTTGACAGGTCTCATGACTGGGCATTCCTAGCATTTTTTTTTCCTACATTCATTCTAATTTTTTTTTTGTGGATTGCTGCAAGTCTTCTACTCACCTGTACTTGATCCAGCGAGCTACCACCAATGAAACCGCAGCCATTTGTCAGTCTTTTGAGCTGAGATGTTTTCCATTCATTCCGACACACAATCTGAATAGTGGAGCAAAACTCTCCATAGGAATGAATAAGGGCTTGTTCACACCATGGAGCAGAGACGTCAGTTTTTCTGCACGTGTTCTGCAAGGGCACATCAAATGTTCTCTATGCGCCCTGTTCAAACTACAACACTAGCATCACCTGCAGATTTTTTTCTGTGCAGGAATCTGCAACGTATATAAAACTCATTGATGCGAGCATGAAAACGGATGTCTCTGCATGTGAAATCTGCATGTTTCCATCGGTTCTTCTGCACATATGGAGTGAACGAGGCCTGAGGGTACAGAGCACAGGCCCATTGCTGACGATTCAGGGCCCATTCATACCAGATGAGGTGGGATTGCGTTAGCTGGCTATTTCAGTGCAGTCCCACCACATAAAATGTCTTCTGTGTGCCTGATTCACACCACTGTGTTTTGGTGAAAAAAAGTACCGCGTGCACCACTTATTTCCAGTTCAGTGCAAGGCAATCCACCACCGTGCGGCTGGCAATTTTATGAGATGACTGTGGTATCTCAATAAAGTTTGTCAACCACTTCCCCACCGCCCTATAGCAGAAATACTGCTACAAGACAGCAGGGCTGCGCAAAATCACGAATATATACATGATTTGCATTTTTGGGTAGGAGTGCATGCCCGCCACCATTGGTGGCTACAGATGTTGATCACCGAGTCCTGGACAGAGTTCCTGTCGGCACCCGATGATTGCTGAGAAACAGTGACAGGGGAGAGACCTGTGTGTAAACAACACAGTTCTCTCTCCTGCCAGCAGTAACAGGCTGCTGTGTATTTCTCTGCACAGCAGAGAAATACACAGCAGCATGTTTCCCATGTAAAACAGCACACAGTTAACCATTTGATCGCCCCCAATGTTAACCCCTTCCTGTCTAGTGTCATTAGTACAGATTCTGTGCTTTTGATTAGCACTGATCACTGTATTAGTGTCATTAGGATGTCAATGGCAGTTAGTTCCTCCCAGTGTCAGATTGCCTTCCGCAGTCCCGCTATAAGTCGCTGATCACCGCCATTACTAGTATAAAAAAACGTAAAATAAAAAATCCCAGTATATATACCACCATTTGTAGACGCTATAACTTTCACGTAAACCAATCAATTTACACATATTGGGATTATTTTAGCAAACACATGTAGCAGAATACATTTTGGTAATTCGATTTTTTAAATTTTTTTATTGGATATGTTTTATAGCCAATAGTCAAAAATATTGTTTTTTTTTTTCCAAAATTATCAGTCTCTTTTTGTTTTTAGTGCAAAAAATAAAAGCAGAGGCGATCAAATACCACTGAAAGAAAGCTTTATTTGTGGGGGGGGGGGGGGGGGGGAAACCCATATATTTCATTTATGTACAGCATTGCATGACCGCGCAATTGTCAGTTAAAGTAACGCAGCGCTGTATCGCACATAACTGGCCTGGTCAGGAAGGGGGGGAAATCCTCTGAACGGCAAGTGGTTAAAAAAAAAAAAAGGGATCAGCGTATTGCGTTTAGATCAGCACAAGTACTGTAATGATCAGTCTGGACCGCACAGCAGACCGTGCTGTAAGGCAGCAGCTGGTGTGAACATGCCAGGGGAGATTTACTGAATCTGGTGCAACTGTGCAGAGTAACCAATCAGCTTCTAGCTCCAGCTTGCTTAGTTACTCTTTGGCAATAAAACCTGGAAGCTGATTGGTTACTATGCACAGCTGCACCAATTTTCAAGAAATCTCCCTCACCCTGTGCTGCTGCAGCCTCCTCCTCCTCAGTGATATGTGACTAGATGGAGGATAGAAGACTTGTGGGGGCACACATAGGTACTAAGTGAAAGGTCAGCATGGCAGCCAGGCAACTAGCATTAGCAGGAGGAGCCAGCATGAACATCCCCTAGGAAAAGTCCCTATTACACCTCAGGTGACTCCCCAGGAAGGCAGAGGAGCTAACAATCACTGTTCTCTGCACCTATAACATGGCTCTGCTCCATTGCAGCCCTCATGTGTAGAAAAGAGGACAGGGACCGGCACCCAGCTTGTGTTTGATTCTCTCTCACCTCCACCGTACACTCCTCCGCTCATCTCCAGCTTGTACACCGAGACCGGCCACTACCGGGACCCTACACACCAACCACCGGAGCCAGGAGTCGCACGCTAAGCGCCAACAATGGGCTGAAGGACCTGCGGTGACATCACAGTCATGTGACCATCTCCGGGGTGGGTGGAGCTTAGAGGCTGCTGTGTGAGCCATGGCAGTGCTGGCTGCGTGTATTGTGTATAGTTGTCCTCAGTGTAGGCGGAGTAAACGAGGATATGCTGGTGAATGAGGGGTTGTAGTTGATGTATTACAGCCATGCAGGACCTAGGGGAGGTATAATACGTGCAATGGAAGGGCGGTTACTTCTCATTCAAAGCAGAAAGCCGGGTGTTCACAGGTTTCCATAGCGCATTGCAGTGCAGAGCCTTGGAGGGTAACTTTGTACACCTGCACACAAAATGTAACCATGTGCTGAATGGTTCTAGTCACACTTGGCGATTCCAGAACGTGCAACAGTGCACAGAAAACACTGCATGCTTCAGAAACACTTGTGGCGCCAAGTGAATGGGCTTCCTAATGCGTGTCGAGCAGAAACACTCCATGCAAGTTTCCTCTACACTCAAAGCGCAAAACTGACCCCCGCCACTCTTGCCCCACATACTTGCAGTCTTGTAAATGGACTGTTCCTGACGTCATCGCGCCCATAGACCAACTGTGGATGTGAGGACAACAGGAACAGTCCACCTCTGCATGTGGGGGAGCACAGTTTCCGAAGGATCGGTATAGCCTTTCTGTGGACCCCTGGCCTAGACAAAACGAGCTGTTAAAGTGGTAATAAACTCGTTAAAAAAAATAGTTTCCTGCTGCAAGGTAATATAATGTGCTAGTATGCATTGTATACCAGCACAGTATGAAAGACTTCCTGGTCACACCACTGTGAATTTATTGTCCGCAATCTTCGATTTTGAAAGTAGTTTGTGCAGTACTTTTTGCAAGTTCAGGTGTGACTTGCACACTTTATCTATATTCCCCTTGCACACATTCCTGGAAGTATGGCTCATCAGTAGTGGGTGTTGTAGCGACTACCAGCTGGGACTGGAAACATCATGGATAAACGTACATATTGGCCAGCACACCATGGATCCCCGATATGGTCAAAAAGATCACATCACAAAACAAAATGCAACGTTTTGGAGCCGCGTAGGGACCCTTCGTCAGGCATGTGGGTCCTGTGCGACTCCATATTGGAGATCCATGGTGTGCTGGCCAATATGTACATTTGTGCGACTTGCTCAGACATCTGTGCATGAAGTCGAACAGATGTCTTCCAAGACGTGCCTAAAGTCCCACAGACATCCGACTTTGAAATGATGCAAATTCAAGTTGTCATACAATTTAAAAGTCGGATTCGGTGTGACCGAAGACTTACCTTAGGATAAAGCCCCCCAGGTGTGCGGGCTGCAGCTGCTTGAATAGCCGAATCGCCGATGACTTCACTCCCACACTTGCATGCAGGAGTTTTGACCATGGCACAAAGCTCTGAAGGAATGGCACATGTATGCCGTTCCTTCAGAGCGCATGTACCGGCATTGTCACTGGCTGCTGCTACATAGAATATCTCCTAAACGGTGAACATTTTGGAGATATTAATTTTACCTACAGGTAAACTTTAGTATACGGTTCCAGTAATCCATATCCTTAGTCTGCTTGTCTTCAGCAAACTTTGCAGGCTTTCTTGTGCATCATCTTTAGAAGAGGCTTCCTTCTGGGCTGCCAACCACGCAGACCAATTTGATGCAGTGTGCGGCGTATGGTCTGAGCACTGACAGGCTGACCCCCCCCCCCCCTCCCCTTCAACCTCTGCAGCAATGCTGGCAGCACTCATACACCTATTTCCCAAAGACAACCTCTGGATATGATACTGAACACGTGCACTCAACTTCTTTGGTTGACCATGGCGAGGACTGCTCTGAGTGGAACCTGTCCTGTTAAACCGCTGTTTGGTCGCGGCCATCGTGCTGCAGCTCAGTTTCAGGGTCTTGGAAATCGTCTTATAGCCTAGGCCATCTTTATGTAGAACAACAATTCTTTTTTTCAGATCCTCGGAGAGTTCTTTGCCATGAGGTGCCATGTTGAACTATCTGTGACCAGTATGAGAGAGTGAGAGCGATGACACCAAATTTAACACACCTGCTCCCCATTCACACCTGAGACCTTGTAACACTAACAAGTCACATGACACTGGCTAATTGGGCCCAATTTGGACATTTTCACTTAGGGGTGAACTCACTTTTGTTGCCAGCGGTTTAGACATTAATGGCTGTGTGTTGAGTTATTTTGAGGGGACAGCAAATTTACATTGTTATACAAGCTGTACACTTGCTACTTTACATTGTAGCAAAGTGTCATTTCTCCATTGTTGTCACATTAAAAGATAGAATAAAATATTTACAAAAATTTGAGGGGCGTACTCACTTTTGTAAGATACTGTAAGTGACATTAAACTCCAAATAAACATTCTGCTACTTCTCAGAAATATAGGGGTTACCACGTGTGAGCTTTTCTGGAAGCCTAGCTGCATACAGGAGCCCAAAATCCAATGAGCACCTTCAGGCTTTCAAAAGGTGTAACTTGCGCATTTGATTTCCTGACTACCTGTCACAGTTTCAGGGGCCCTAAAATGCTAGCATAGTAGAAACACTCTTGGAAAGAAGACACTCCAAAGTATTTGGTAAGAAGTACAGTGAGTATTTTGCAGATCTAATTTTTTGTCACAAGGTTTTGAAAAATGAGAAAGCAAAACAAAGCATACATTCTCATTTTCTTTCATTTTCCAAAAATACTTGGTAACAAATGAAATCTACAAAATACTGACATTCCTGTTATCAAATACCTTGGAGTGTCTATGTTCCAAAAGGAGTCGTTTGGGGGTGTTTGTACTATCCTGGGATTTTAGGGCCTCCAAAACTGTGATAGGTGGACAGGAAATCAAATGCAGAAGTTATGCTCCTTGAAAACCTGAAGGTGCCCATTGGATGTTCCCAGAAAGTCTCACATGTGGTATCCTGCTCAGGAGAAGTAGCAGAATGTGTTTTGGGGTGTAATGCTACGTATACCCATGACATGTTTGTGAGAAATATCTCAGTAAAGTGACAACTTTTTGTACAAAAAAAAAAAGTTTCCATTTTCCAAAAACTTGTCGCAAAAAATATCTTCTCAGCAAATACCTTGAGGTGTCTACTTTCCGTACCTCCTCTTCTGGAGTTCTCTGTTTGAGTTATCTGCTCCTCCTCTCCGTGTTCCCCTATAGCAAGCCATGTGCTATGCTAGGGGGGGCACACATGCGGGTGCACTCTGAAAGCAATGCTGTATATGTCCATAGACACACAGCTCAGCCGCTCCCTCCTCACAGGATTTGATTGACAGCAGTGGCTGCCGCTGCTTCCTGCGGCTCCTGTGAAACTAGGAAGAGGGGAAACAAGAGATGCAGTCAGGCAGGGAATGCATTAGGATAAAAATTGTTTTACCTTTAGAACCACTTAACGCATAGAGGTTCTAAGTTCACACCATACACTTTCATTTAGAGGATCAGCATTGTATTAGTAATACAAACAATAGTTCGTTTTGACAATCCAATAAAAGCTTACTTGAAAAATCTCCTTTAATGTTGAGTTCTGCCTGTCTGCTGGCCATCTCTTTCCACAATGCCCTGTATTCCCTGCATGCATTGCAGCTTCTCCTCTACTATTTATCTTCAATTTCTAAGGACGTCATATCCCATGGTACCTTGCTGCCTGCAGGCACTGATTCTTGTACTGACTCCACCTCCTGCAACTCCTCCTTCAGCATTTCTGTAATTCAGAAGACAGCCTCGGAAATGTTTGACACAGTAGTGGCATAGTGAGTATGTATCACAGAATTCAAGGAGGTAAATGCATGGGGAGCGTCACAAGGTAAGTTTAAAACGTCAAGTTTATTCACATTAATAGGAGTAGGCAAGAAATTAAATTAATATTTGATTTTTGACCACAGGTACTCTTAAAGTGGTTGTAAATTTTCAAGGTTTTTTTTACCTTCATGCATTCTATGCATGAAGGTAAAAAGCCTTCTGTGTACAGCAGCTCCCCCAGCCTCCTCAATACTTACTTGAGCCTCATCGCGATCCAACGATGTGAATAACAGCCTCGGCTGTCCCGGGTGTCTGCCTCCTCGTTGTCTGAGACAGCAAGTGGGAGCCATTGGCTCCCACTGCTCTCAATTACAGTCAGTCAGCCAATGTGGAGAGAGAGGGGGCGAGGCCAAGCTGAGGCTCCATGCGTAAATGGACACACGGAGCAGCAGGTGCCCCAATAGCAAGCTGCTTGATGTGGGGGCACCTGACAGGAGGGAGGAGCCAGGAGAGCCTGTGGGGGGACCTGAGAAGAGGATCCAGGCTGCTCTGTGCAAAACAGTAGGTAAGTATAGACATGTTTTGTTATTTTATATTTTTTTTTTAAATTTACCTTTAGAATCACTTTAAGACTTTTGCAAACTGAAAAAGGGGTCATGAAACTAGTTAGCACTTCCTTACACCCAAGGCCGGGACAAAGGGGGGGGCAGAAGGGTCAGAAGTCCTGGGTGCAGGTGGACTGTGATGACAGTGCCTTGGTCCCAAACACTTAGGCCGGATATACATGAATTGAATGCCAAAAGCATTTTCTTTCGAAAATGTGTTCTAAGAATTTTCGTTTGAATTTCGCACCATTAGTGAGCCACAGCAACGGCCGATTTTCAAGCGACTATTGAATTTGAGTGATCGGGTATGTTGGAAATTTTTTGGAAAACGAACGAATTTCTGATCAATGATGGGAGAATCGTGCAAGAAATGTAATTGAAAAAGAAATGAGCATGAGCTGTGACCTGGAAAGAAAAGAAAATTCTTGGCCACAAAAATTCTTTTCTGTAGCAACATGAGGTGAAACTAAAGGTTTGGTTGGTTGAATTTCAAAATCAATGGTGGCACCATCAGATTAAAAAACACAAAATTTCTGATTTTCTAAAGAAAATTTGTACGGATTTCGACTTGCATACGGCCTGCATTATATCGGTGGTTTGTTAGGTCAGCCACTTGGAGAGTCTTCTGTAAGAAGCTGCATTGATATCAGTCGTGCAATTGAGCAGCTGCGGTGGAGTGGACCAGCCTATTGACTGGAGAGGAGCTAAGCAACAACACATGGGTTTGTAACTGTATTATTAGCAACAGAGCACCAAATGTTAACAGCTGATTGCAGTATGTGAGCAGCTGCAGGGGAGTCTGACAGTGGGAGAGGAGATGCCAGCAACACAAGGAGGGCAGTAAAGGCTTTGTAACTGTTGTGATGCGCAGTGCAGCATGGTATGGTGACAGCTGATCACAGTTGACACTGCAGAGTACAGCAGGGAATAGCCAGGTATGTGTTTACTCAGTGGACTTGTCTGCCATTAATCCTCACATTTACACAAACTGAATCCAGTGTGATAAGCTGTGTCAGGACTTCTCCTTATCTGTCAGTGGAGCTGTCACTACATACCCAAAGAATTTGGGATTTTACCATTAGTCCTCATGCACACTGGACATTTTTACAGCTGCTGTTTTTGGCTTTTGGCATTTTTGTTCAACAACCAGTAAACTCTTCAGCATGTTATCCTATGTGTCCATGCACACATAGATTGTAATCAGCATTTTTTGGCAGTAGCGTTTTTTGGCTGGAAAAAAAACCCAGAACTTGTGGGTTTCTAGAGAAGTTTTTTAGCTGTAAAAACGCTCTAACGCTGAAAAATGCTGCAAAATGTGGTAAACCGCAGCAAACCAGTATTTTTGGACTTTTTTTTTAAGCAAAAACCGCAAATGTGAAAAAATGCAGCTAAATGTTAATGCAAAAATGCTGAAAATCTCACATTTTTAACGCGACTTTACACAGCTAAGGTTACCAGCATTATTAAAATGCCCAGTGTGCATGGAGCCTTATGGGTAAATAATTATTCTCAACTTGATCCTCTTGCTTCATTATTTGACTACTGGCTTATGTTTTCCTGCTCATTACATGCTACTTGGCTGAGTCAGCTTGCACCTTACTATTTGCTATTATCATTGTTGCAATCTAAACTTGATTGATACATTTAGTGCCTGTACTATTGTGGAATTAACTCCTGCTGGTACATGCTACCTGGCTAGCACAGCTTGCAAGCATCACTATAGGCCGCTAACTACTGTTGCATTCTAAACTGATTGATGCAATTAATGTTTGTATTATTGTGGAAGAACTGAATCCTGTGCAAAGAGCACTACTATCTGTTGATTAACCCAGTGGCCACTGGCAGTGTTTATTAACCCCTTCATGATGCAGCATAAAGGGGTTAATTTAACACTGAAATGGGTGCCACTAACGTAGCACAAATTACCTGTCACTGGTCATCTATGCATCAGTGACTAGTGGCAGTAGCAGCAAATAAAACCCTCAGTGCTGCACATTATTATTATTATTATTATTATACAGTATTTATAAAGCGCCAATAGTTCGCTCAGCGCTGTACATTACAAAGGGAGACAGAACATGTGACAGAACAATACCAATACAATGCAAAACATGAGGGGATCGAGGGCCCTGCTCTTTCGAGCTTACAATCTAGGAGGGAGGGGGTGGTGGCACAGGAGGAGATAGCTGTGGGGGATGGAGTGGTAGGAAGAGTGGAGGAGGTCGGCAAGTTAGCAGGGGGTGGGGTAGGCTTCCCTGAAGAGATGGGTTTTCAGGGTGCGCCTAAAGGAGAGGAGAGTAGGTGATAATCTGATGGGTTGGGGCAGGGAGTTCCAGAGGATGGGTGACACCCTGGAGAAGTCCTGGAGGCGGGCATGGGAGGAGGAGACCAGGGAACTAGAGAGAAGGAGGTCTTGTGAGGAGCGGACATTGCTAATGGTATTAATTAACTCCACCACCACCCCCCATTCAGGTCGCTTAAAGTGGTTGTAAACCTAAAAAAAACAAATCAATCTAATCCTACACTTGAATAGATTTTACCTTTACTAAGAATTTAGCTTAGTTTGGTATCTTGAAGCAATTCCCTTCTCCAGAAATCCCCCCTGCTCTTCTGAACAGCATAAATCCGACACAAGTAGTAATACACTGCAAAGGAGTGGCGGAACAGGTGTCCCCTCTCCCTGCTGGTCTCTGCCTTCACAAGATCAAGAGTTCCGCACCAGTGATTTATGCCATAGATCGGCGTCACTTCAATACTTTCTAGGTACAGTGCTTCCAGAAAGTATTGACAACGCTTAACTTTTGCCACATTTTGTTATGTTACAGACTTATTCCAAAATGGATTAAATTCATTTTTGTCCTCAACATTCCACAAACCATACCCCATAATGACAATGTGAAAGAAGTTTGTTTTGGAATCTTTGCAATTTATTAAAAACTAGGACAAAATATATATAATTAATGACATCATATAACAGTCATAGCACTATAAGCAATCATGTTACTGCTATGACTGTTATATGATGTCATTAATTATATATATTTTGTCCTAGTTTTTGTACAAATGAGATCCAAGGCCCTGAGGAAACGTTTTGTCCGTGAGACGCGTTGGCCAGTTAAAACTAGGATCTTTTGAACAGTTATATGGTTATATTCCAAGCGACAGTATTCATTTATTGTTTTTTATGATGTGTATTTGGGATACTAATATATGTGAATAATAAAATATGTTGACTCACATAAATATTGAGGGATGGTACCTCCAGGGAGAATATTAACCCTATACCCAGGGGCGAACTGACAACTCATGGGGCCCCCGGGCAATAGGGGATCATGGGGCCCCTGTGTCCTTGCTCAAACTCAAAAAAGCCTATGAAACCAGGGCATCTCCTGGGGGCCCCCTACTGACCCTGGGCTCTCGGGCAGTGCCCGGGTTTTCAAATGGTCAGTCCGCCCCTGCCTAAACCCATCCTCCACATATACTTTTTGATTTCCCTGCTAAGGTCAGGCGTACCCAACCCCGTTCCCAGGTTGCTGAGATGTTACAATTGCATGATGATTCTGATATGCAGAAAACTGCCAGTACTAGTGCTGCTCTACCTTTTGGTGAACTGGCGAGCACCAGTGGCCTAGTACATACTGATCTTATACATACCAGCACTGCAGTATCACTTGGTGACATGACGAGTCCCATAAGTGCAGTACAAGCTGGTGTGGTGGCTAGCACAATTAGTGTCCCGCAGCCACCAAGATTTCGCACACAGGCCTGTAGAGCCCCTAGTATCCTTCCAGATGTGTTTACAAATCCTGATTGGCAGCCCACAATTCTGCAATACCCATACTTCCCCCATTCACTTCCCAACCCAGAATTCAGGTGGAAACAGCAAATTTAACTACTCCCTGTTCTGTTAGTCGATCCTGCTCAGATGCTCACACACTGTAGTTAACAGGAGACATTTTATTAGGTGCTTCTAGCTGCCATTATACATGTGTCTGCCCTAGAACTACAACCAAAGAGAGGCAATAACACAGTTGTACCAGTATCTAAGTAGTGAGACCCCTAGAGGCCATACACAGCATATAACATATTGCTACATCCTTTCTCTTTTAAATAAAAGAACAATGAAATATAACAAACACAAAATGGTGAAGTAGAACATAGCTATAAATTAGATATAATCCTTGAGGTGAGCCGGCTTTCTGATTGTTCTGCCAGCTCGCGTAACATATGAGGTTTCTTCTGATTCTGGCAGTCTATTTTCTGGGACTGTCTCTCTCTGCCTAGAGACCTCCCTATGCTCCTCAGCAGTTCCTGTTTCTTTGTTGCTGGTATTCATAGTCTCATCGCTTTGAGTGTCCATATACTGTTCCCAGGGCCCTGTATCATCTCCTTCTTGTGTTTTTCTCAGATGTCTCTGATTTCTCCTCCATCTTCTTCCTTCCTCTGTTATAATTTCATAGGACCGTGGTCCCAATTTCTGTACAACCTTCGCTTTTTTCCAGTGTTTGTCATATTTCCCTATTGGCTGAATCCGTACATTGTCATTGCTCTGGAGAACAGGCAGATCTTTTGCAGATTTATTATAATAGAAAGCTTGCCTATCTTGATTCTTCGTTAGTTTGGCTTTAACATTGCCCACAAGCTTTGGCTTTAGTAGTTGACCTGCAGTTGGTAGGAGAGTCCTTGTACGTCTACTCATAAGCCGCTGTGCTGGACTGGTGTCTAGGCCTTGTGTGGGTGTGTTTCTGTGGTCCAGTATAGACAGGCATATCTCTGTACCTGCCTGTTTTGCCTTCTGCATGAGTCTTTTGGCTGTTTTTACTGCTGACTCGGCTTTACCATTACTCTGCGGATATCCAGGAGATGATGTCTGGTGCTCAAATTCCCACCTCTCCCTGAATTTTTTGAATTCTTCCGATGTAAATTGAGCGGCGTTGTCAGAGAACACAATATCCGGAATGCCATATCTGGCAAAATGGGCCTTGAGTTTTTTAATTACTGTTTTGGCCCTTGTGTCCTGTAAGTAGTCTATCTCCCAGAAGTTGGAAAAATAGTCCACAGTTACCAGATATTCCTTGTCGTTCCACGTGAACAGATCTGTTCCTACTTTTGACCATGGTCTGTTTGGAATTGTATGTGGTTGCAATGTCTCTTTCGGTTGCTTATCATTGCACGATGCACATATTTCACACTGTGCTATAAAGTTTTTTATGTGGTCATTCATTCCAGGCCAATAAACATATTCTCGTGCACGACGTAGACATCCTTCTACACCTAAGTGAGTCGAGTGCAATCTTTCTATAATGTCTCTTCTAAGTGATTGTGGTATGACAGCTCTTTCTCCTTTAAAGATGATTCCATGCTGCACAGAGAGTTAATCTCTTATGTGAAAAAATGGAGAAACCTCCATTGGAGCATGCTGCTTGTGTTTTGGCCATCCCTTCAAGATGACAGTCGATAGGATCTGTAGAGTTTTATCTTCCGCTGTGCAGGTCTGTATTTGTTTCAGTCTGTCTTTTGAGACAGACAGATATTCACACATATTGATGATTTCAATGTCTTTTTCTTCTTCATTTGTGATGGGTAAGTAAGCTCTGCTTAGGGCATCTGCAATCAGTAAATCCTTCCCTGGACAGTAACAAATGTTAAAATCATATTTCTGAAGCCTTAACAGCATATGCTGCAGTCTTTTTGGGGCATTCAGTAGTGGCTTCTTTGTAATACTTTCTAAAGGCTTGTGATCTGAATGCACCACCACTTGTGGACCGTAGGTGTACTGGTGAAATTTCTCTAACCCAAATACTACCGCTAGTAGTTCCTTCTCGATTTGAGCATATCCTTGCTCTGTTAGAGTTAACGCTCTGCTTGCATATGTGATTGGCTGTTTATCCTGCATTAGTGTGGCTCCAAGGCCGGTTTCTGAGGCATCACATTGTACTACCACTGCTTGATCTGGATCAAAATATTTTAGCGTTGCTGCGTCTGCAATAGCATTTTTCACTGACTGAAAAGCAGTTTCATGGCTTTCTGTCCATTCCCAGAGTACGTCTTTGTGAGTTAGCTGTCTCAGTGGCTCACACATGTCTGATAAATGCTTGCAAAATTTGGAAAGATAATTCACCATGCCCAGGAATCGTTGTACTCCACGTATATCTGTAGGTGTCGGCATGTCCTGTATCGCCCTCACCTTCTCTGGATCGACTTTAACACCATTTGAGGTAAGAAGATGTCCAATATATGGTACTTCTGTCATTTTTAGTTTGAATTTTTCCAGGTTCAGTTTGATTTGTTTTTTTCTACATCTAAGAATTGTATCATCTTTTTATCGTGATCCTTTGTTGCGGATTCTAGATCATCACCTTCCCCAACTATTAGTATATCGTCTGCTATTATTTTTACTCCAGACAGTCCTTCCAAAGCTTGCATCAATTTTTGTTGGAACACTTCTGGAGCTGGGCTTACTCCCATTGGCATTCTAAGCCACTTATAGCGTCCAAATGGGGAAGAAAATGCTGTTAATAAACTTGATTCTTTATCCAGTTCCACGTGCCAGAACCCATTTTTCACATCACATACCGAAAATATTTTAGCCTTTGATAGATCTGGTAGAATATCTTCTATTGTTGGCATTGGATAGTGATTTCTTTTAAGGGCCTTGTTCAGTGGCTTAGGATCAATGCATATTCTTAACTTGCCTGATGGTTTTTTCACTATCACCAAACTGCTTATCCAGTCTGTGCTTTCCTGTACTGGTGCTATCATACCTCTGCTGTGCAAATCCTGCAGTTCCTCTTTAAGCGGTTGCATTAAGGCTACAGGTACTCTTCTTGTAGGCAGTCTGGTAGGCTGTATTGTCTGATCAATTTCTAGTTTGTATTTACCTTCCAGGCACCCATCACCTTCAAATAAATCAGCATACTCTGTTTTTATGTGGTGAAAATCCAAAATGTATTCTGCCTTTTGTGTAGGATTTTGAGTATTGTCAGAAACTTCCAGAGCCATGATGTTATGGGACTGCACCTTTATTAAGTCCATAGCCTGAACTGCTTTAACTCCCAGCAAAGGAATGTGATCGTCCTCCTGCAACACAGTAAACTCCACTCTGTAGCTCTTTCTGTTACGTGGATTTCTTAATTTTAGCTTGCATGTTCCCATGGGTTTCAGAACACTTTTGTTGTACATTATTATTATTATTATTATTATTATTCAGTATTTATAAAGCGCCAATAGTTCGCTCAGCGCTGTACATTACAAAGGGGGACAGAACATGTGACAGAACAATACCAATACAATGCAAAACATGAGGGGATCGAGGGCCCTGCTCTTTCAAGCTTACAATCTAGAAGGGATGGGATAGTAGTACAGGAGGAGATAGCTGTGGGGGATGGAGTGGTAGGAAGAGTGGAGGAGGTCGGCAAGTTAGCAGGGGGCGGGGTAGGCTTCCCTGAAGAGATGGGTTTTCAGGGTGCGCCTAAAGGAGAGGAGAGTAGGTGATAATCTGATGGGTTGGGGCAGGGAGTTCCAGAGGATGGGTGACACCCTGGAGAAGTCCTGGAGGCGGGCATGGGAGGAGGAGACCAGGGAACTAGAGAGAAGGAGGTCTTGTGAGGAGCGGAGTGTGCGACCAGTACCTTATCAGTGGGCTCAATGGGAACCTGTTTGTTAAGCAGAGTAAATGGAATGACATTGCAACTTGCTCCACAATCCAGCTGAAATCTTATGGACTGTTCATCCACCATAAATATGGCAAAGAGCTGCTTTGCATCATTGGCTACTGGCTGTTTGACTACATTGACGTTCTCTGTTGCAGACTGCAGCTGCAGCCATGTGATGCCCTCTGTGCTGTCCTCGTCTGTGTCCTGGGTCACTGTGTGGACTTGTCTGTACTGTTTGCTGGTTTTGAATCTGCACACAGCTGAAAAGTGGTTCATCTTGCCACAAGTCCTGCAGGACTCCCCATACGCTGGACATTTCTCTTTGTCTCTTTCATGTCTTTTGCCACAGTATTTACACTGGACTGAGCTCACAGGGAGCCTGGACCTTGCTCTGCCTTTCACAGATACTGCATGTACTGAGGCATCACTGGTGCCCTCCATCATCTTCAGCCTGTCTTTAGTCAGCTCTGCAGCCCTGCAGATTTGTATACATTTCTCCAGCGCCAGCTCTTCCTCCCTCAGTAATCTTTCTCTGAGGTGAGAGTCTCTGATGCCACACACTATCCTGTCTCGGATAAGGGAGTCCCTGATGTCCCCAAATCCACAGGTTGCAGCCAGTCTCCTCAGCTCTGTCACATATCTGTCCACACTGTCCCCAATCTCCTGATTCCTTGAGAAGAACTTGTATCTCTCCGCCGTCTCATTCTTTTTGGGGTCACAGTGCTTATCAAATGCTTGCAGTATGTCTGTCATTGCCATGCTGTCTGTGAGCAGGGTCTCGGCTAGTTCTCTGCCTTTTTCCCCAATCAAGTAATAAAACAGCTTTACTTCCCTCTGCTCATCTCTGGGTGCCACTGTCAGGTCCACATACAGAGTAAACTCTTCCTTCCAGTGTCTCCATGTCTGTGAGAGATTGGAAGAAGTGACATCCAGTCTCTGAGGGGGTTTCAGGCCACTCTCCATAGTGCAGTCTGATAGGGACTCTGTACTTACAGTTGCTGATTCTCTGTACAGTTCCAGTGTCACACAATCTGTATTTGTAGACAGAAGACTTGCTATTCAGAGGTTCAGTGCCCAGCTGCCACCATGTTCTGTTAGTCGATCCTGCTCAGATGCTCACACACTGTAGTTAACAGGAGACATTTTATTAGGTGCTTCTAGCTGCCATTATACATGTGTCTGCCCTAGAACTACAACCAAAGAGAGGCAATAACACAGTTGTACCAGTATCTAAGTAGTGAGACCCCTAGAGGCCATACACAGCATAAAACATATTGCTACACTCCCCTTGATTTTTTTTGGAGCCGTTTTTCATGGAAAATCTGTATGCATTGATTGTGGATCAAAGCAATTTTTGTGCACAACAGTTCATCACCACCAATCCCAATTTAAACCTTGTCAGACCATTTGCATGGAAACCTATTACGGTTTTCCGAATTTAAAGTTGTTTTGGGCCTAACCTTCAACATGGGCATTACTAAATAAATGAATTGCGATTGTATTGGTCCACAGACCTGATTCATCATATGCCAGTGTTCTCTGCTGCCATTGCCAGACATAGATATGAGACTATAATGCGATTTATTCATTTTAACGACAATACACTCTGTCGTCCTTGAGGTGACCCTGAATTTGACCGACTCCACAAAATTCAGCCCCTTGTAAATCACCTTAACCAAAAATTTGCAGATGTCTATATTTCCCAGCAAAACATCTGTGTTGATGAGTCCCTCATTAGTTTTTCTGGCCGCCTTGCATTCAAACAATTTCTCCCCAGCAAGCCTGCCAGATATGTGGTCAAGATGTATAGGACCTGTGAGAGGGCAACAGGCTATACATATAAGTTTTGGATTTACCAGGGAAAAGATAGTCACGTGGAGCCCCCTGGATGCCCAGACTACATGGGGAACAGTGGAAAGATAGTTTAGGACTTGGTATCACTCTTTTTCCATACCACTTTTACGTGGACAATTTTTATTCAAGCGTGCCACTGTTTAGACATTTGTACAATATTGGAATCGGCGCATGTAGCACCATGTGATCTAATTGCCAGGGCTTCCCCCAACAGCTTGTAAATACCCGTCTTAGAAAGGGAGGAAAAGCCTGCTTGGGAAATTATGAATACTCGTAGTGAAGTGGAAGGACAAACGGAATGTTTTCATCCTGTCATCTATTCATGCAGACACAACCATCCAAATTGCCATGGCAGCTGGTGTTGTTGAGAAGCCCCTCTGTGTATATAACCTTAACATGAGAGGGATGGACTTCAATGACCAGATGATGAAGCGGTACTTAGTTTCCCGAAAAGCCAGATGCTGGTACAAAAAAGTATCTGTTTATTTCAATTGGCTCTATATAATGGTTTTGTGCTTTTCAAAGCAAAAGGTGCTGTGGACCAAACCCCCAACCAAAATGCAGTTAGCTGCCTGCATGAGAGGCATTTTCCCGATGCCATTCCTAATACCCCAACTTAAAGAACAACCCACAAAAGATGTGTCTGTAGCAGACATGGAATTAGGTGTGACACCTGCATTTTTTTGGCCCTCCTGTCCTGGCCAACCTGGGCTCTGCCACAAGGACTGCTTCCTTCGCTACCATACACTAGTGGACTATTAGTATAGGGTACAGCATGGCACAGTTCAGGGCACATATTTGCACGGGTCTCGAAAGATGGTGGGTAGTCAGGAAATTGGCTATCACATTTTGAGAGACCCTAATAACTGCTTGTTACAGTTAAATTTAAAAACCAAAAATAGTTGTCCTTTTTCTTTTTGTTGTCGAGTTACTGTTATACTGTTACGAGTTTACTGCTACTGTTTTATTGTTACTGTGTTATTGTTAATCATTGCTGTTTTCTTTGCAGGAATGCGATTTAGCTGCAGCACTGATCTGTATATTCTGCCAGCAATGAAGAAATGAAGAAAAAAAACGAAAACTTATTTTTTCTTTTTCAAAACCTTGTGAGAAAAAATGAGATCTGCTAAATACTCACCATGCCTCTTATTAAATTCCATGGGGTGTCTATTTTCAAAAAGGTGTCATTTGATGGGGGGGGGGTGTTATCTTGGCATTTCAGGGCCTCTGAAACTGTGATAGGTAGTGAGGGAGTAAAATGAGGAAGTTGCTCACCTTCAGGCTTTCAAAGTGATCATTGGATTTTGGGCTCCTGCTTGTGGCTAGGCTCCCAAAAACTCTCACATGTGGTATCCCCAGCCTCGGTAGAAGTAGCAGAATGCATTTTGGGGTGTAATTCCACATATACCCATGGCATGTGTGAGCAATATATAATTTAAGTGACAACTTTGTGTAAAAAAAATAAATAAAAAAAATGTCATCTTCCAAAAACGCGTGTATACAAAAA
This sequence comes from Staurois parvus, assembly GCF_062004578.1. NCBI lineage: Eukaryota > Metazoa > Chordata > Amphibia > Anura > Ranidae > Staurois > Staurois parvus. The sequence goes on along the minus strand of NW_028317951.1, from coordinate 24,214,725 downwards.
TCTTCCATGGACTCAACATGGCTCTCAGAAGATAGCTTAGGCTGTCTTCTTTCTGAAAAGGGGTCATTTCGGTGTGTTTGTACTGCCCTGGTATTTTAGCACCTCAAGAAATGTGATAGGCAGTCAGAAAGTTAAAGCTGTGTAAATTCCAGTATCTATACCATAGTTTGTAGATGCTATAACTTTCACACAAACTAATTAATATGCAGTTATTGGGATTGTTTTTATCATGCAGCAAAATACATTTTGGCCTAAATTTATGATGAAATTTGAGTTTATTGGACAGAAATGAGAAAATATTTATTTTTATTTCAAAATGTTCGGTCTTATTTTGTTTATAACACAAGAAAAAACAACAACCCAGAGGTGATCAAATACCACCAAAAGAAAGCTGTTTGTGTGGAAAAATCGGAATAATTTCATTTTATGTACAGTATTGCATGACCACGCAATTGTCAGTTAAATTAAAGCAGGGCCGTATAGCAAAAAATGGCGTAAATTCCAATATCTATATCACCATTTATAGACGCTATAACTTTCACACAAACTGATTAACAGACACCTATTGGGATTTTTTTTTACCAAAGACATAAAGCAGAATACATTTGGCATAAATATATGACGACATTTGAGTTTATTGGATATTTTTTATACCAGAAATGAGAAAACATCATTTTTTTTTCAAATTTTCTGTCTTTTTTTGTTTATAGCGGTGATCAAATACTACCAAAACAAAGCTCTGTTTGTGTGACATGTTCAGTATTGCATGACTGCACAATTGGCAGTTAAACTAGTGCAGCGCTGTACAGAAACAAATGGCGTAAATTGCAGTACTATACCATAGTTTGTATATGCTATAAATTTCACACAAAACAATTAATATACGCTTATTGGAATTTTTTTTTTACCAAAAACATGTAGCAGAATACATTTTGGCCTAAATTTATGACCAACTTCGAGTTTACTATATATTTTTTAGAGCCGAAAGTAAAAAATATTTTTTTTCAAAATTTTCTGTCTTTTTTTGTTTATAGCGGTGATCAAGTACTACCAAAAGAAAGCTCTATTTGTGTGAAAAAAGGACATAAATTTTGTTTGGGTACAGCATTGCATGACCGCGCAAATACCAGTTGAAATAGCGCAGAGCCAAATAGCAAAAAAAGGCCTGGTCAGAACAGGGGGTAAATCCTCTGGATCGCAAGTGGTTAACACAACACTATATCAACCAGTCACTCACTACTAATAGTGAGGGATATTTAAAATAAAGCTGCCACTGACCATCAGCGCAGAGAAATTAAAGTGAAATTACAGCTTAAAAGCAACTAGCTTTAAAAATGCCACCTCTCACCTGCTACCACCAATGCTGACTAACCCATTTTCAAGCAGCTCCTTCACAGTCACAGATTTCCCATGTCAACCGAGAGCATACACAGAGGAGAGGGGGGTACGCAGACAACAGCAGGAACATGGGAATCCATGGGTGATGTCATCGCTCCAGGCTTTACAGCCATTATCAAAGTTCTCTCCTCTCCCCTGATGTCAGGGTCCTATCCACGGCAGAGGTTCTGGAAGATCTGGTGTTTCTGCCAGTACTCTGCATGGCCGCAGAAGGACACATCAGCCTCAGTCTGGTGCCAGACGGCCTTTAAAGGAGGCTCATCACTTCCTCAAGTTGCTGCATGATCTCTAGCTCCCTGTGCCCTGTTCCTGTTTCATGTGACTTTGACCTGTGATTTCCTGTTACCGACTCGGCTTGCTCCTGGACCTGTCTACTCTGCCTTACCCCTGATCTGACCTCGGCTTGGCTTACAAATTCTCTCTCTCTCTCGCTCCTCTGTGAATGACCTCGGCTATCCCATCTGACTATGTCGGCTCTGATTCCCACCTGGTACCTGACCTTGGCTTGATTTGACTACGCAGTAAACATCTAAATCCCAGAAGGGCTTGCATACCACGCACAGGCGCCTCCTGTCTGCAGACATATCTCAGTGCACCAGCTGTGCTTCTGAGTGGACCACCAACCAGCACTCCTACAGGCGACCTGTGCAACTTTTGGCCTGACTCCTGCTGTCCCACTCTCAGGGGTGTCCAGAACTCCCGCTAGGGAAGCCCTCTCTCCATTGGCCTCAACAAGGTACGTGATACCTGAAGCTGCCACTGGCAGTTCATGTGACTGGACTGGAGCAACCTGAAAATAGGTAAGCATATACACCTTTTTTATACAGGTTAGTCAGCAAAGGTGTTAGGAGGGAAGAGGGGGCATGGTTAAGGCTAGGTATGTTTTCTGCTGATATTCCACTTTAAGAGGGGTTCAAGTAGCATAACACCACTGATCACCTATGCTGGGGGTTTTTATGCTGCTACTGACACCAATGTTGGGGGTTATTATTGAGGAAACTGGCACTAATGCTGAGAGTTATTATTTCTGCTACTGGCACCAATGCTGGAGGTTATTATGGAAACTGCCATCTATGCAGAAGAAACTACTGGGGCTAGGCCTTGTTCCGGCACTGGGCTCCAGGACTCAGCCCGAATTCGCGGGACATCAGGATTTTGATAAAATCTCAGGAAGGTCCAGCTAAAACTGGACAGCTGCGAGGTATGGATTTCTACTAGAAGAGGGAGGGGTTTTGTGTTGGGGTGTGGAGGGTTTGTACTGGGAGGGTGGATTTGGGTGTGAGGAGGATTTGTGATAGAATCTAGGAAAGGACTTGTGCTGGTGTAGGGGATTTGCAGGAAGGAGGATTTGTGCTAGAGAGGATTGGGGAGGAGAGGGGAGAGGGTTTGTCTCACGTTGGGGGGGTTGATCTAGAAGGGGGGATTTGTCCTGGGAGGGGGGGTTGTGCTGGGGGTTTAAAGAGGGGAAAGAAGGTTTTTTTGCCAGGGTAGGGGTTTGGGGGTGGATTTGTGCTAGAAGTGTGGAGAGAATTTGTTCTGTGAGGGGGGATTTGGGGGAAAGGATGATTTGTGTTGGAGGGTAATTTGTACTCGAAGGGGGCGATTTTTTTTTTTTTTGCTGGGAGAAGAAATTTGGGGCTGGGAGCGAGGATTTGGGGACTGGGGATAAGTCCTGGGATGAGGAAGAAGGGAGCAGTATGCTGGGAATGGGGATTTGGGGAGGGTGGAGGAATACTTGTGCTGAGGAAAGGGAAAGAAAATTTGTGTTGGCAGGGGGGGATTTGGAGGGGTAATTGTTCTTAGAGGGGACAGAAGATTTGTGCTGGGGGGGTTTTTAGAAGAGGAACTAGGGACTTTTGCTTGAAGGGTAAAACGGGGAAGAGTATTGCTTGCGGGGGGGGGGGGGGGAATGGGGGCTGCGTGAGGATTTTGTACTCTCTTTATCCCTACACTTTACCGCATTGCATCAAAACCTGGACCCCTGCATTTTGTGTTATGGATCTTAAACCCCACCTGACTGCAGCACTCTATATACACTATACTATTGTTTATATAGTAACTATATACACAATATAGTGTATATGTGTAATAGTAACTATATACACAATACTTTACATTATACACATCTCACCAAGTGTTCATTTTCTCAGCAGTTGCTGGATGCTATGCAGTCCCTGACTATTTTAATTAATTTCTTCTATAAGGTAAGCTCAGACAAAGTGTTATATCTCCGTATATTTTCAGTGTGTACAAAACCAAGTGTAGTGGAAGTTTTTATTATTATTAGTGTGCTGAAGTATATATACACTATATTGCCAAAAGTATTAGGATACCCCTCCAAATCATTTGATTCAGGTGTTCCAATCACCACCATGGCCACAGGTGTATAAAATCAAGCACCTAGGCATGCAGACTGCTTTTACAAACGTTTGAGAAAGAATGGGTCACTCTCAGGAGCTCAGTGAATTCAAGCGTGGTACCGTGATAAGTCGCCACGTGTGCAAATAGTCCATTCATGAAATTTCCTTGCTACTAAATATTCCATGGTCAACTGTTAGTGGTATTATAACAAAGTGGAAGCAACTGGGAACAACAGCAACTCCGCCATGAAGTGGTAGGCCGCATAAAATGACAGAGCGGGGTCAGCGCATGCTGAAGCGCACAGTGCACAGAAATCGCCAACTGTCTGCAGGGTCAATAGCTAAATACCTCCAAACTTTATGTGGTCTTCAGATTAGCAAAACAACAGTGCGTAGAGAGCTTCATGGAATGGGTTTCCATGGCCAAGCAGCTGCATCCAAGCCTTACATCACCAAGTGCAATGCAAAGCATCGGATGCAGTGGTGTAACGCCCACCACCACTGGACTCTAGAGCAGTGGAGACATGTTCTCTGGAGTGATGAATCATGCATCTCTGTCTGGCAAATCCAATGGACATGTCTGGGTTTGGCGCTTGCCAGCAGAACAGTACTTGCCTGACTGCATTGTGCCAAGTGTAAAGTTTGGTGAAGGAGGGATTATGGTGTGGGGTTATTTTTCAGTGGTTGGGCTTGGTCCCTTAGTTCCAGTGAAGGGAACTCTTAAGGTGCCAGCTAGAGATGAGCGAATTATTCAAAAATTCGATTCGGCTGATTCGCCGAATTTGAGGAAGAAATTTGATTCGATGCGAATTTATTCGCTACGAATTTAACTTATAAAAAGGGTTTCTAGGCTTCAGAGAGCCTTTAAATTAGTGCAGAACACTGTACCTTTAATTTAAATGCCCTTGGAGATGAGGAAGGAGAAGGAGAAGGAGAAGGAGAAGGATGAGAAGAAGGAGAAGGAGAAGGATGAGAAGGAGAAGGAGAAGGATGAGAAGAAGGAGAAGGATGAGAAGAAGGAGAAGGAGAAGGATGAGAAGAAGGAGAAGGAGAAGGATGAGAAGAAGGAGAAGGATGAGAAGAAGGAGAAGGAGAAGGATGAGAAGAAGGAGAAGGAGAAGGATGAGAAGAAGGAGAAGGATGAGAAGAAGGATAAGGATGAGAAGAAGGATAAGGATGAGAAGAAGGATAAGGATGAGAAGAAGGATAAGGATGAGAAGAAGGAGAAGGATGAGAAGAAGGATGAGAAGAAGGAGAAGGATGAGAAGAAGGATGAAAAGAAGGAGAAGGATGAGAAGAAGAAGAAGGATGAGAAGAAGAAGAAGGATGAGAAGAAGGAGAAGGATGAGAAGAAGAAGAAGGATGAGAAGAAGAAGGATGAGAAGAAGGAGAAGGATGAGAAGAAGGAGAAGGATGAGAAGAAGGAGAAGGATGAGAAGAAGAAGAAAGATGAGAAGAAGGAGAATTCCAAGCCGGCAAAAAGTGTATCTGCAGAGCTCCGCTATTTCTTAGCGGAGCTCTGCAGATACACTTAGTGGAGCTCTGCAGATACACTTTTTGCCGGCTTGGAATTCTTCTTATTTTCATCCTACTTCTTCTTCTTCTTCATCCTCATCCTCATCCTCATCTTCTTCTTCTGAGGATGAGGATGAAGAAGAAGAAGAAGAAGTAGGATGAAAATAAGAATTCCAAACCGGCAAAAAGTGTATCTGCAGAGCTCCGCTAAGTGTATCTGCAGAGCTCCTCTATTTCTGACAGTTCTCTGACATTCACAGCGGTTGAAACATTGTATCTATTTGTTTCCATAAATGGAAACAAATAGATACAATGTTTCAACCGCTGAGCTCTGCAGATACACTTAGCGGAGCTCTGCAGATACACTTTTTGCCGGTTTGGAATTCTTCTTATTTTCATCCTACTTCTTCTTCTTCATCCTCATCCTCAGAAGAAGAAGAAGAGGATGAGGATGAAGAAGAAGAAGAAGTAGGATGAAAATAAGAAGAATTCCAAGCCGGCAAAAAGTGTATCTGCAGAGCTCCTCTATTTCTGACAGTTCTATGTCAGAGAACTGTCAGAAATAGAGGAGCTCTGCAGATACACTTTTTGCCGGCTTGGAATTCTTCTTATTTTCATCCTACTTCTTCTTCTTCATCCTCATCCTCTTCTTCTTCTTCTGAGGATGAGGATGAAGAAGAAGAAGTAGGGTGAAAATAAGAAGAATTCCAAACCGGCAAAAAGTGTATCTGCAGAGCTCCGCTAAGTGTATCTGCAGAGCTCCTCTATTTCTGACAGTTCTCTGACATTCACATTTACAGCTTTTGAAACATTGTATCTATTTGTTTCCATAAATGGAAACAAATAGATACAATGTTTCAACCGCTGAGCTCTGCAGATACACTTAGTGGAGCTCTGCAGATACACTTTTTGCCGGCTTGGAATTCTTCTTATTTTCATCCTACTTCTTCTTCTTCTTCTTCATCCTCATCCTCATCCTCAGAAGAAGAAGAAGAATGAAAAGAAGAAGAATGAAAAGAAGAATGAAAAGAAGAAGAAGAAGAATGAAAAGAAGAATGAGAAGAATGAAAAGATTCTTCTTCTTTTCATTCTTCTTCTTCTTTTCATTCTTCTTTTCATTCTTCTTTTCATTCTTTTCATTCTTCTTTTCATTCTTCTCATTCTTCTTTTCATTCTTCTCATTCTTCTTCTCATTCTTCTTCTCATTCTTCTTCTCATTCTTCTTCTCATTCTTCTTTTCATTCTTCTTCTTTTCATTCTTCTTTTCATTCTTCTTCTTCTTCTTTTTTTCATTCTTCTTCTTCTTCTTCTCATTCTTCTTTTCATTCTTTTCATTCTTCTCATTCTTCTTTTCATTCTTCTCATTCTTCTTTTCATTCTTCTTCTCATTCTTCTTCTTCTTTTCATTCTTCTTTTCATTCTTCTTCTTCTTTTCATTCTTCTTTTCATTCTTCTTCTTCTTTTCATTCTTCTTCTCATTCTTCTTTTCATGAAGAAGAAAAGAAGAATGAGAAGAATGAAAAGAAGAATGAAAAGAAGAAGAAGAAGAATGAAAAGAAGAAGAATGAGAAGAAGAATGGAATGAAAAGAAGAAGAATGAGAAGAAGAATGAAAAGAAGAAGAATGAAAAGAAGAATGAGAAGAATGAAAAGAAGAAGAAGAATGAAAAGAAGAAGAAGAATGAAAAGAAGAATGAGAAGAATGAAAAGATTCTTCTTCTTCTTTTCATTCTTCTTTTCATTCTTCTTCTTCTTCTTTTCATTCTTTTCATTCTTCTCATTCTTCTTTTCATTCTTCTCATTCTTCTTCTCATTCTTCTTTTCATTCTTCTCATTCTTCTTTTCATTCTTCTTCTCATTCTTCTTCTTCTTATTCTTTTCATTCTTCTTCTTCTTTTCATTCTTCTTTTCATTCTTCTTCTCATGAAGAAGAAAAGAAGAATGAGAAGAATGAAAAGAAGAATGAAAAGAAGAAGAATGAAAAGAAGAATGAGAAGAATGAAAAGAAGAATGAAAAGAAGAATGAAAAGAAGAATGAGAAGAATGAAAAGAAGAAGAAGAAGAATGAAAAGAAGAAGAACAATGAAAAGAAGAATGAAAAGAAGAAGAATGAAAAGAAGAATGGAAAGAAAAAGAAGAATGAAAAGAAGAAGAAGAATGAAAAGAAGAATGAGAAGAATGAAAAGAAGAAGAATGAAAAGAAGAAGAAGAAGAATGAAAAGAAGAATGAAAAGAAGAAGAAGAAGAATGAAAAGAAGAATGGAAAGAAGAATGAGAAGAATGAAAAGATTCTTCTTCTTCTTTTCATTCTTCTTCTTCTTCTTTTCATTCTTCTTTTCATTCTTCTCATTCTTCTTTTCATTCTTCTTCTCATTCTTCTTTTCATTCTTCTTCTTCTTTTCATTCTTCTCTTCATTCTTCTTTTCATTCTTCTCTTCATTCTTCTTTTCATTCTTCTTTTCATTCTTCTTCTCATTCTTCTTTTCATGAAGAAGAAAAGAAGAATGAGAAGCATGAAAAGAAGAATGAGAAGAATGAAAAGAAGAATGAAAAGAAGAAGTATTCCAGTACAGCAAAAAGTGTATCTGCAGAGAGCTCCGCTATTTCTGACAGTTCTCTGACAGTTCCTTCACATTTACAGCGGTTGAAACATTGTATCTATTTATTTCCGAATAAAAACATCTGTATCCTAAATGGAAACAAATAGATACAATGTTTCAACCGCTGTACATGTGAAGGAACTGTCAGAGAACTGTCAGAAATAGCGGAGCTCTCTGCAGGGACACTTTTGCCGGCTGATCGGGAAAAATCCGATTCGCGCACCCGAAGTATGCAAATATTCGGATTCGACGCGAATCAAATTTTTCCTGAAATTCGAAACGAATTCCACTTCGCCTGGTTCGATTCGCTCAATCTAGTGCCAGCATACCAAGACATTTTGGACAATTTCATACTCCCAACTTTGTGGGAACAGTTTGAGGATGGCCCCTTACTGTTCCAACATGACTGCACACCAGTGCACAAAGCAAGGTCCATAAAGATATGGATGAGGAGTCTGGGGTGGAGGAACTTGACTGGCCTTCACAGAGTCCTGACCTCAACCCCATAGAACATCTTTGGGATGAATTAGAGCAGAGACTGCGAGTCAGGCCTTCTTGTCCTACATCAGTGCCTGACCTCACAAATGCGCTTCTGGAAGAATGGTCAAACATTCCCATAGATAAACTCCTGTACCTTGTGGACAGCCTTCCCAGAAGAGTTGAAGCTCAATAATGAACCGTACAGACTAAAACTGACTAAAAATCCCAATACTTTTGGCAATATAGTGTGTGTATATATATATATATATATATATACACAAACACACAGTATATATGAACTAAACATATGTTTTACATACATTGTGTATATTCTACACCCTTTATAATTAATGTACTGTGGGATGATCTACTGTATATGCATCTCTATGCAGTCCACAAGAGGGCAGCATATTTAAATTAGTCCGAGCCGAGACTAGCAACACTGTTTGCAGTCTCTCATTGTAGACTCATTTTCTTTATTGTTTTTGCTGTAGGATACATATCTCCTAACTGTCCCTCCTTGTCCTACTTTCTTACACTACTGCCCATATTTAGGTCATATTTATAGAAATAGTTTATCTGTTTATATACTAATATATATTAGGGGCATTCTAGATTTTATGTTTAGCGTCTAAATTATTACATTAATTATATTCAAATGTTGATAAAAATTATAAATAAAAAAATAGGTGTGCTATCCCTTTAAATATAAATTAAGTACTTGCAACCACTGACACAAAAATAAATTATTTATATTATGTAAATCTTGTCCATAAGTGAAATTAATATAGTGTAACCAATAAATAGTGCAAGTTCCACTAATAAAGTGAAGAAAATCCTGCAGTGATTCAGATATCAGATTTTGTGATGGGATATTGTGATGGAACTATAGTGCCCACGATAACACAGAGCAAAAAAGGGTTCACTTCTTCATGGTGTCCTACCAGTGCTCAAAAGCACCTTACCAGATGCAGTTGATCTCAAAAGAAAGAGATCAATTGCTCTTGGCTGCCACACAGATATAGTATCCTCAGATTGATATATGGATCATACAGAACGTAGAAAGATCGGGGGTGGGGGGGAGGGGTCACAGCTAAAATCTGGGTGGGGCACAGCCCACCCCAGCATTCCCCTAGATCCGGCCCTGGTATGAACAGCTTTAGCATGAGCATAACCAGGCGAACTAGAGGATTTGTATATAAGGTGCAAAGCTGAGTGTAACTGAACCCAACAACAGTCCACACAATTCACTCTGGTCCAGCCTTTGTGTGGACTGTTGTTGGGTTCAGTTACACTCAGCTTTGCACCTTATATACAAAACAAATCCTCTACGTCGCCTGGTTATGCTAAAGCTGTTCATACCAGGGCCGGATCTAGGGGGGTGCCCACCCCCGATCTCCAAAAATGCATCCACTAATCCATGAGCCAGTCTGATGCAGACAGTCGATGTAAGGAGGCACACAGGTGGGTACAATCCATATAAGGGGAGCACTCTGATGAAGACACTTGAGGTAAGGGGGCACTCTGATGGGGACACCTGATGTAAGGGGGCACTCTGATGGGACACTGATAGGACTCCTGATGTAAGGGGGCACGCTGATGGGGACTCTGATAGGACACGTGATGTAAGGAGGCACTCTGATGGGGACTCTGATAGGACACCTGATGTAAGGAGGTACTCTGATGGGGACTTTGAAGGGACATCTGATGTAAAGGTTCACTCTGATGGGGACACCTGATGTAAGGTGGCAGTCTGATAGGGACCCTGATGTAAGGGGTCACTCTGTTAGGGTCAGCTAATGTAAGGGGGAACTCTGATGGAGGCACTCCCATGGGGATACCTGATGTAAGGGGGCAAGCTGATGGGAACTCAATGTAAAGGAGGCCGCTGATGAGGACTCCTGATTTAAAGAGGGACTATGATGGGAACGTCTGATATAAGGAGGACAGGTTCTGCATCAGCCTAATACATATTAGCAGGGGCGGACTGACAACTCATGGGGCCCCCGGGCAAAAGGGGAACATGGGGCCCCTGTGCCCTTGCCCACACTCAAACCACACCCAAAAAAGCCTATGAAAGGTACCAGGGACATCTCATGGGGCCCCCTACTGACCCCGGGCCCTCGGGCAGTGCCCGAGTTCCCCACTGGTCAGTCCGCCCCTGCATATTAGTCTTTCCCAGGCCGTGACACTGTGTGACATTCTCTCAGTGACTCAGTGTTGGCATTATGCACCCTGACTTTTTTTTTTCTGCATCCCCAGACCAGATGGGCTAGATCCAGCTCTCGTTCATACAGTCTTATTGTACAATCTCCTTTAGATTTACCAAACATTTGTAATATGAGTTCAGATTTAAACAATCCATTCAGACACTCTCAAATAAAGCAAGTCCCTGCACTACATAATTGATGGCAGATCTAAAGGAGATTGTTTAACCAGACTGTATAATGCATGGTCAGCATAAATGTAAATGGGGACTTATATCCATGCTTCAGACACCCGTTTGACATCACCACTACAATTGTACACTGGGCTCTGGGAAGAGAGCAAATAGGTAATTTAATGTTGAAGTCTGGGGCACTACAAGGGTTAAATGCTGAGAGTGCAAGGATTGAGGGCCAGTTTACACTACAAAACGCACTCTGGATGCAGTCTGTGAATAAATGTGGGTTTATACTGTGTTTATGTTACACAGTGTCCAAACTATTTTGGAATTAGAGTTGTACCTCTTTAGTAAACCTATTAGTGGATAAAAAAAAGCCATTTGTATTTAAAATCTGTATTTCCAATATATACACACACATATACACAAAATCTTAGAACAGTTCTCCTTTGTACAGTATTGCTCCCGCTGATTCAGGTCCCAGGGAAATCTCATAAACCCATCACAATCCCAGAAGATTTTTCAGTATGATTTTGATTATCAGTTAGGAACTGAAAGGCGGCCGTTTTCATCAGCAGTATCCAGAATCTTGCATATCACCGGAGATTCCACCTGAAGACATTGTATAAAAACACACTGAATGGCACTTCAGACAACAAATATGTTGGCATATAGTACTAGCAAGGGTTAAAAGGGGAAATCCTTCTGCAAATGATTGTTTCTTTTAGGACCTTTTTTTTTTTTTTTTTTTTTTTTTTTTTAAAAAGCTTGGGTATGGCAATCTGACTCTGGTATCCCAGCTAACATGAAAATGCCAGTTGCCTGGCTGTCATATTGATTCAATGCCTTTATTACTTTAAAGTTCTGATTCAAATATGAGTTTATAGTTAGAATTTATGTTCATGGCCAGTTCGTCACAAAATACTGAAGGCAGAGACAGGCAACTATTGCAGGTTTCCTTTAATTGGAAGAGTTCTGCTGCCCATAAACTAGAAGATTTTAGAAGAGACATTTATAAGAATATTTTCCTGGACAACTAGAATACCCTAAAACAAGGTGGCAGGTAATTTAGGGTGTAGAATCCGGTAAAATTGGTTTTGGGTAGATTATCCTACCAATGGCATTACTAATAACCGACATAACATTTAAAAAAAATCACGAGTAGAGTAAATTTATAAGCAATTCACAAAAATGTATGTATTCATGTCTACACTATTTTTTTTCATTGTATCTATGGGGAGGGGGGGGTCATGTTTGCCACGCAGGCTGGGCCCCACACCATCTTTTTTTGCTGACATAATCAGGAAGCTGTCTATTGAAAGGTCCTAGCAGCCAGCCCCCTAATGACACTGCACATGTGCAGTGTCTTCTAAATAGCCCCAAAGCCTACTGGGATGCATGGCATAGGTATCCCAGGAATACCAGGAATGGTGGGGGGATGTCATTCTCATCTAGTCAAGAAAGGCAGAAGCTAAGGCTGAAAAAAGGGTATCCCCCAAATATTTTTTTTATATTTTGTGATTTACTGAAGGAATGTAAAGGATAATGGGAGTGGGAGTGGGGGGGGGGGGGGGGTGAGCATGCAATAAATATGTAAAAGTGAGAAAAGGTTCGCTTTAAATCTAGTTCCATTTTCTACACAATCTATATGATCAGGCCTCTTAAAAGCTAACTTTTCACTGATCGTTTAGGATGAAGTGAGAAAGCTGTACTTACCCCAAGAACATACTGGCAGGTTTGTGGCTCGAGCATATATACAGTAACAGCATGTGGGGACTCTGACTCTTTACACCTATCAAAAAGAGAAGAACAGCAATCACACTATACGTTTTTGCTTAAAGTTCACATCACACGCACTTCTGGTGCAGTTTTGATGCAGTTTTCTATGTTCCTTTACTGTTCTGTGCATTAAAAATGCAGCATGTTCTACTTTTTTTTCTGCATAGGAAACTGACTGGAACTGACTGTGCTAGTGTGAACTAGAGCCATTGGAATATAGGGAAAACACTGTGCATGCATTTTTGATGCAGAAAAAAACACACTGGACTGCATCTAGTGAGAACTAGCTCTAGGGGCCGGTTCACACTATAGAAACTCAGTCCAGATGCTTTCCGGTTGCTTTTCCACATGCATGTTTTTGATGTGTCTGGTGTGTTTTTGATGCATTTTTGATGCGTTCCAGGGCGGTTTTTATCCATTCCAGTTAATGTTTTCCCCTCTCTTTTTCTTCAATTTAAATAGGGACCTGTGCGTTCTAGTGCGTTTTTTATGTATTTTACTGCGTTCCACTACAATTCTGTGCAGAAAAATTCTGCATGTTCTACTTTTTTTCTGCAACCGGAACACAATGGAACTGCAAGCACTGATGTGAACTATGACATTGACAACCATATAACCTACTTTCTGTGCATTTTGGATGTAGAAAAAACACATCTGAAATGCATGTAGTGTGAATTAGCCCTTAACGTATTACTTACATTATCCCTTGCTCCGGGGCTGTGCTCTTTTGCTGGAAGCTCTGGGCTGTGGGCAGTCCCTTGGCATCATCATGCACAGTTCAGGGCTATTAACCCAGTATGAATAAAATAAACTTATATATAAAATCTATATATAAAATCGAGCGCAGTGTATAGGTGTAAGTACGGTAGCTGCTTGCACAAAAAGGCACCTCGGGAACCTCCAAAGTAATTGATAAAGAATGAGAGTGCAGCGCTAACCCAAATAGCGATTAAACATATGATAGACCACATATGATAGTGGATCAGTAAAATGTCAGTGTAAGTTCATCAGATGTGCTGAAAATGCATACAGTCTCCAGTATGTAAAAAACCAAAAGTAGTGACTTTCAGAAATGATAATAGCCAAATAATGCACTAACCAGATAGCGCATATTAAAGCGCATGGAGCATTTAAGACCTGCCCCTGGTGCTCAGCCACTGTATCACTGGAGCCAGGAGATGTCATCTATAGGGTGACCACTAGATGTCATCTATCCGGATGGAAGCTGAGTCCAGCCACTGTATTAGAGGATCATGCGGATGTCATCTATAGGGCGACCACTAGATGTCATCCGTTCCAGGAGGAGCTGTGTCATGGATCCAGGGATGTCACTTGCAGATGTGTCCTTTGCTCAGCACAGCCCCAGGACCTACAGAGTTACAGGCTCCCCAGAAATAAAGAGCCCGTGGAAAAAGGTCTCAAATAGTGTGATATCGTTTATTAAAGTAGGTAAATAATCAGAAAAGAACTTACTAACAACGGTTCAGCTGCTCATAAACGGCCAGACCAGAGGTACATGTACACAGGATATAAATAGCTTGGCACTTCCCTGTCAGAATTCAAGAGCCAGCAGGGAAGATCCCTGCATCCATATCGCTTTTGCGGATGCAGGAATCTGCCAATTTATTTGTGTCGGGTGCAGCTGTGTATGGTAGCCAATCAGCTTCTAACGTCCGCTTTTTTTTTTATCACAGGTGCTTATATAGCGCCATCAATTTACACAGTGCTTTACACATATACAGTATAACATACATTCACATCAGTCCCTGTCCTCAAGGAGCTTACAGTCTAAGGTCCCTAACTCACATTCATACATACACATACTAGGGCCAATTTAGACAGGAGCCAATTAACCTACCAGCATGTCTTTGGAGTGTGGGAGGAAACCCACGCAGGCACAGGGAGAGCATGCAAACTTCAGGCAGGTAGTGCCATGTCTGGGATTCGAACCAATGACCCCTGGTACTGCTAGGTGGAAGTGCTAACCACTTAGCCACTGTGCTCAATTAAGCTTTGGCCATAAAACCTGGAAGCTGATTGGTTCTTATGCAGAGTTGTACCAAATTTTGCACTCTCCAGCTTTAGTAAACATGCCCCAAAGCATATTTCTTTTACACCAAAAAAAACTGTCTGTTCACAATTTCTTTTTATTAAAGGCTAAGTTCACCTTTCTTTTTTTCTGAATTCCAGCTCCCCTTTGTACCTATATACCATTAACCTCCCTAGCGGTTTGATTATGTCAGGATTTCTGTGCTCAAAGCGGTACATTGTTTTCAATGGAAATATGTTTTTTTTTATTGTAGGCCTGTAATTCTTAGGAATAACTCACTGAAATCTGTCCGAACAAGAGTCTAGTAAACATCCCAGGTATGATAAAATTTGAAACACGAAATCATAAATTATAATAAAATAATCATAAAAAATATTTGTAATATAGCACCAAGTTCGCACATCACTGAGCAAAGTCGCAGTCGTGTCTGATGACGAATTTCCCCACGAATCATCACTCAATTCTGCAAATGGTTCTAATTTACTATCGCTGTTCCCTAGCTGGTCTAAAACCGCTTTTGACCAAAAGGGACACCATGGACCTCTCAGTTTCCAGGCAGAAAGAACAGTAAAAATGCAGGCAGGGCACAGGACAAAGTACTAGGGACAAAATGTATGTGAAATGGTTTGATACAGTAATGTAATACTGTCAGATTTTATTGTATCGAATGAATGTCACATTTTTACATTTTTGAATTTCCCGCCGGTTCCGTCCCCCGTATGTCCCATACGTCCCAACGCTTGCAGGGAACGGAAGGCTGGGGGGGGGGACATAGCGGGAGTGCAGGACAAGGTAAGTGATACAGGGATCCCGGAACAACGCTGCAGGTATTCCCGAGTGTAGCTCGGGGTTACCGCTTTTGGTACTGAAAGTTAACCCCTAGCTACACTCGGGAATACCTCCAAGGGGGCTAATTCAGTTCTTTTGCAGAAATAAAAAAGCTTTCTATTTATCTTACAGTGTCCAACTGACTTTATAAAAAACTTCTCTATTACTTCTCCATTACTTAGGCTACTTTCACAATGAGCCGTTTTTCAAGCATTTTTGCTTTAAAAAAGTGCCTGAAAAGCTCAAGAAAGCTGCTTCCCTATGTATGTGAATGTATATCTATGTATGTTTTCATACTGAGGCGTTTCGCTTGAGGTGTGGTGTAAAAACTCCTGCTTGCAGCATCTTTGGGGCATGTTTGGTGAGTTTAAAAAAAGCCCCCAAAAATGCCTCTTTCCATTGAAATCGATGGAAAACGCCTCGTTTTTGGAGAAGTTTTAAGTCACGCGTCCTTTAAAAAACACGGTAAAAAGCGCAGCAAAAATGCCTATGTGTTTTTGCGGTGGATCAGTGTGAAAGTAGCCAGAGGGTCCTTTCACACGGGCGTTCCATTTTTTTTCTTCCATTCAGTCACGTTTTTTCAAAGAAAAAAACGGATGAGTTTACATCCGGTTTTTCATTCGTTTACATCTGGTTTTTTTTTCATCCATTTTTAGTCATCAGCTGTCAGCAGGATTCCCCACTGACAGCTGAAAATTGCTGGCAATTAAAAAATGTAAAAAAAAATGTCATGGGGTCCCCTCCAAGATCCATACTAGACCCTTATCTGAGCATGTAGCCTGGCAGGTCATCCATACCAGGCCACATGCCCTCAATATGGGGGGTGCTTTGGGGTGGGGGCTCCCCCCCAAAGCACCTTGTCCCCACCTTGATGGGGACAAAGGCCTCTTCCCCACAACCCTGGGCTGTGGTTGTGGAGGTCTGCAGGCAGGGGGCTTATCGGAATCTGGCCCCCAGATCCCGCCCCCCCCCATGTGAATGTGTATGGGGTACACGGTACCGCTACCCATTCACAAAAAAAAGTGTAGTGTGAAAAAAGACAGGACACAGTCTTTCACAAGTCCATTATTAAAAGAAGAAAAATAAAAGAATGTCCCCTGAAATAGATCCAATGTCAGTCATGATGCCCGCCGCTACACCACCCGCAAAAAAAGAAAAAAAAAACAAAGGCTCCGCACCCGACGCTTGCTCCCGCCATGTGACTGCTCCGGTGGCTTGACAGTTCCTAAATATGTAAGGCGTGGGGCCACCTGGTGACATCACCCTGCCCCCATCTGACATCATCAACCGGGGCATGCTGGGTCAATGTCACACGGGAGTGGGGGCACATACAAGATGGCCCCGCCCCTTACATATTTAAGAACTGTCAAGCCATTGGAGCAGTCACATGGCGGGAGCTAGCGTCGGGAGCGGAGCCTTTGTTTTTTTTTTTCTTTTTTCTGGTGGTGGCGGCGGCGGTGGGCATCGTCTTTTTTCACGCTACACTTTTTTTTGTGAATGGGTAGCAGTACCATGTACCCCATACTCATTCACATGGCGGGGGGCGTGATCTGGGGACCCCCTTGCTAAAGGGGGCTTCCAGATTCTGATAAGCCCCCTGCCCGCAGACCCCCACAACCACAGCCCAGGGCTGTGGGGAAGAGGTCCTTGTCCCCATCAACATGGGGACAAGGTGCTTTGGGGGAGAGCCCCCCGCCTCAAAGCACCCCTCTATTTTGAGGGTATGTGGCCTGGTATGGTTCAGGGGGGGGGCACTTCCACTCGCTCGCCCCCCCTTTCCTAACCTGCCGGGCTGCATGCTCGGATAACGGTCTGGCATGGATCTTGGGGGGGACGCCACGCCATTTTTTTTTAATTTTGGCATTGGGGTTCCTCTCAAAATCCAAACCAGATCCGAAGAGCTTGGTATGGATGGAGGAGGGGACCCCACGTCGTTTTTTTAAATTATTTTTTGATAATAACTTGCTCATTCAGCCCCTTCCTGACCTGCTGGGCTGCATACAAAACGTTGACATCCATTTTTTATCCGTTCCGTTTTTATAGAGTTTTCTTCCATTCACAAAAACGGATGTTAGCAGATGCGGACATTAACGGATGAAAAGAGATGTTCATCCATTTACATCCGCAAGTCCATAGAAATACATGGGGGTACATTTTTCATCCGTAAACAGACAGATGAAAAATGGACATACGGATCGCCCGTCTGAAAGAGGCCAAACATGGACAGACCTTAGGATGCGACATAAGAAACAATTCACCAGCTGACTTCATTAGTGCACACGCTCTGCATCTGCCCTCCCCCCTTCCAGCAGATCACTGCCACCAACCTCCTCAGGTGCATGTTTTTTCAATGCAATCAGTGAATACCATTAGATCTTTCATTTGACAGAGTGTGCAGGAGCTGAGCAATCACATAACAGTATATGTGGATAGAGCTGTAGTTTTGAAATCAGGAGAAGTCCTGGGCTCTGTAAAGCTCACCATGCTTTATACAATCTGATTGTACAATCTCCTTTAGATTTACCATCAACTATGTAGTGCAAGGGCTTGCCTGATTGGATACAGAGTAATTGCATACATGGTGTCTACACCTAATATTTAGTTTTGGTAAATCTAAATGAGATTGTACATAACTTGTACAGTCAGATTGTAGTGTGTATGGCTACCTTTATGCACCTAAAATTCACTAAATGCGCTTTCAGTACCATTAATTGTTAATGGCACACCAAACACAGAAGCATACACACATTTTGGCACCTGATAAAAAGGACGACAAGCACAGCAAAACGCACAGTAAAAAACATGCAACCCGCAGCACACCAAAATGTCCCGTGAGCTACTTTGCCACATGTACGGCAGTCCATTGAAATCAATGCGCAGCCCTATGTCTGTCATGGGAAAATCGAGGCAAAAAAACGTGCACTCCCCCTACGCCAGATGTGAACAGGACCTGAAAAAAGATTGGTGTGTTTACACAAGAACAATTAGGTTCCATTCACATCTTTGCGTTTCTGAATGCATGGCAAACCACACAGAAAATGCATGCTTTGCGTTTTAGAAACAAGCTGTAAACGAACAACAAAGCACGGTTAAAAACGCACCACGTTGCACTCTAAAACAAAAGTTCTGGAGCTTCTTCGGAGCTATTGTGCGTAGGGCATCTCATTCAAGAGAATGGGCTGCCCTATGCATGATGAATGGAAATACTAAAAAAAAAACACGCATGGGTACGTGAGTATGTGAAGGTGTGAGCAGGGCCTGACAGTGTCTCCATTGGCTCGCTCCTATGTACTTGAAAAAGATGGCAATACACTATGCAATCTGATTATACAACATCTGTACAATTTCCTTTAGATTTACCAGTACTATGGAATACAATAAACAACCCATTCAATTTGTATTAAATCAAGCAGGCCCTTGCGCTACTAGCTAATGGTAGATCTAAAAGAGATTGTACAATCCGATTGTAATGTATATGATCACCTGAAGGAAAGAAGTAGGAAAATGGGTAGAAAGAGGTGGTGATATAGTAAAAAGGGAGTTGTGGTCCAGACTGGTAATACACGCCCTATCACACCCTTTTCTGTGATGCAACAACACAGTGAATGATGGGAGATGATCTACAGGTGATGCAAGCAGACACATATTTTTAAAACGCAGACAAAAACATGACATTTCAAACCTTCTGTGGATGAGATAAGAACATTGGGATGGCTGGGCCAGAAATTATATTACAAAAGGACTCTATCTATTATGAAAAGTGAAATTCAGCCCGGAAAGGTGAACTTAGCCTTTAATAACATTCCATTTTAAAGCAGTAATAAAACAAAAAGCAAACATTTTTTTATATTTCAGCTTACCAATTCTTAGAATCAATGGCTGCATTCGTTTTCTTTGTTAGACTGTCTTTCCTTTATTTTTACCTGGTGATCTAACCAGTAAGTCTGCTGTTTTTCAAAATAACTTTCTGTCCTGCAGATGTACCAATGACAGGGATGAGACAAACCATTTACTACTGACAGGGGTGCTTCCAATGATCCGCTTTTATTTATGTATGTAATACCTTCATTCCAAAAGGAACAAAACTGTGTGGTGTAACTGCTTGTGCAACTGCAGTGTGATCTGAAGTTTGACTTCAATCTGTCAGTGTATTTAAATCTGCTGGTACATCTTACACTCCCCAGGTGTCACTGTGCTCCTTCATCCAGAGTGGTGTACATATTTACCAGCACACCATACAGCCTCAAAGTCCAAATTCCTTTTTTTTATTGAAGAGAGATCGCTTCAGAGCAAAGAAGTCAAACATTTCAGATAGTGGTGCACCAAAATGAAAATTCTGGTGCTGAAACCAAAAATTCAAAATGCACTTGGCCGAAAACCGAAAACGAAATGCACAGTTTTTTTAAAATGAATATATATTTTTTGGAAAAAATACACTTTGATTAAAAAAAAACAATATATACCCCAATTTTTTTGTAAAATATGAAAGAGGATGTTACAGCGAGTAAATAGATACCCAACATGTCACGCTTTAAAATTGTGCACGCTCGCGGAATGACGTGAAACTGTGGTACCGAAAAATCTCCATGGGTGATGCTTTAAAAATTTCTACAGGTTAGCAGTTGCTCTTGCTCTGACGTTTGTGGCAATACCTCACGTGTGTGGCTTGAACACCGTTTACATATGTGGGCATGGCCTACGTATGCGTTCACCACTACGTGCAAGCACGGGGTTTCTGGGGCACTTTAAACTTTTTTAAAAATGTATTTATTTTTTTTTCTCTTTTCTTTTGCACTGTCCCTTTAAAAAAAAGTTTTAATCACTTTTATTCTTATCACAAAAAATGTATGCATCCCTTGTGATAGAAATAATTAGTGACAGGTAAAGCATTGAATAAAAAAAAAGCAGTGATCTAGTGCTTTAAAAAGAAAAAAAAATGCCCGGAACCGGAAGTGACATCGCACCAGTCCTCCAAGGACATAGAGATGAGTGGAGGCCATTTTTCCTTCACTCATCTCTATGCCCAGCGCCGGGATTGTTCAATGGTTTCTTAGGTAAGGCTGAGAACTACCAAGTGGCAGCGGCAAGGGGCGGTAGCAATGGAAGGCGGGCGGCACCGAGGAGGCGTCTTTTTTTCGGAACCTGTATCGGTGCTTTTTTTTTTTTCATTTTGGCCGACGGCCAAAAGGGGTGTTTTTGGCCAAAAGGTTTCGGCCACCGAAATTTTGGTGCATCCCTAGTTTCAGAGCCTCACAGGCCCACTTCGTCAGGCATGTGATGATTCATCCAGAGTGAGGGCATTCTAATACAGGAGGTGTGTTACTGACCAGATAAGTGAAAACAAAGGAAAAAAAATAAAACAAATGCAGCCACCACGTCTAATGATCAATGATTGGTAAGCTGCAATATATTACACTTTTGGTTTTGGGTTTAACACTTTAAAGTAAAAAGGTGCAGTCTTTACAACAACTTTAATAATTACATTGCAGGGGGCTCCACTGCAAGGGTAGAGTTAAAAAAAATGTACATGGTTACATTAACCACTTGGCAACCACTTAGCGCAGATATACTGCGACAGAGCGGCCATCCTGTGACAGATCATGTACGTGATCTGGTTCTTCTCAGCTGCGCTGTCATTTGCTACAGCACATGCCGATCAATGGGTCCTGGCCAATGATTTATGGCCAGAACCCACTGATCAGCTCAGCAAATGACAGAAGAGAGCCCTGTGCTGGTGAACACAGGGCTCTCTGAAGAGAACAGCAATGTGCCATTTTTTTTTCTCTCTGCAAAGCAGAGAATAAAAACTGGCACATTGCTTTGTAAAACAGCACACACAATAAACATTGGTAGGCACACATTTAACCCTTTGAGTGCCCCTGAATGTTAACCCCTTCCCAGCCAGTGTCATTAGTACAGTCACACTGTATATTATTAGCACTGATCTCTGTATTAGTGTCACTGGAGATGTCAGTGTCATTTAGTCAATTCCCACTCAGCATCAGTTAGTGTCAGATTGCCTGCCTTATTATAACAGTCCCTCTATAAGTCACTGATCGCCGCCATTACTAGTATAAAATAAATAATTAAATAAAAATTCCAGTATATATATATATATATATATATATATACACAGTTGTGTTCAAAATAATAGCAGTCAGACATCACTAACCTGATCAATCACTGTTTTTGGTAGAAATGATATTTCTACATGGCAAATAATTTACTAGCAGGTGTAGCAGAGTAATAGAAATCCAACAGACCCAACAGTCATGACATGCATGCTGCTGATTCTTTGTAATTGAATCACTAATTGAAAGGGGCATGTTCAAAATAATAGCAGTGTGGAGTTCTATTAGTGAGGTCATTCATTCTTTGAAAAACAGGTGGCAATTATTGCCCTTATTTAAGGAAGGAAGGCAGAAAATGTTGTACCTGCTGGTTACAGTGCATTTCTCTCTGAAATTATGAGGAAAATGGGTTGTTCCAGATATTGTTCAGAAGAACTGCATACCTTGATTAAAAAGTTGATTGGAGAGGGGAAAACATATAAAGAAGTGCAGAAAATGATCGGCTGCTCAGCTAAAATGATCGCAAATGCTTTAAAATGGCAACGAAAACCTGAAAGACGTGAAAGAAAGCGAAAAACTACCATTCAAATGGATAGAAGAATAGCCAAAATGGCAAGGACTCAGCCAACAATCAGCTCCAGGAAGTTCAAAGAAGGTCTAAAGTTACCTGTGAGTACTGTTACAATTAGAAGATGCCTATGTGAAGCCAAGCTATCTGCAAGAAGCCCCCGCAAAGTCCCACTGTTGAAAAAAAGACGTGCTGAAGAGGTTACAATTTGCCAAAGAGCACATTGACTGGCCTAAAGAGAAATGGCACAACATTTTGTGGACTGATGAAAGTAAGATTGTTCTTTTTGGGTCTAGTGGCCGCAGACAGTTTGTCAGACGACCCCCAAACACTGAATTCAAGCCACAGTACACTGTGAAGACAGTGAAGCATGGTTGCGCAAGCATCATGATATGGGGATGTTTCTCATACTACGGTGTTGGGCCTATTTATCGCATACCAGGGATCATGGATCAGTTTGAATACATCAGAATACTTGAAGAGGTCATGATGTCTTATGCCGAAGAGGAAATGCCCTTGAAATGGGTGTTCCAACAAGACAACGACCCCAAACACACCAGTAAACGTGAAACATCTTGGTTCCAGACCAACAAGATTGACGTTATGGAGTGGCCAGCCCAATCCCTGGATCTTAATCCAATAGAAAACTTGTGGGGTGACATCAAAAATGCAGTTTCTGAGGCAAAACCAAGAAATAGAGAAGAACTGTGGAATGTAGTGCAATCATCCTGGGCTGGAATACCTGTTCACAGGTGCCAGAAGTTGGTTGACTCCATGCAACACAGATGTATAGCAGTTCTCAGAAACAGTGCTTATACAACAGTCTAATATTCACTTTTCTTCAATTTTTTTAGAGGAACAACACAAATGTGATATATTTTTCTTCATGTTTTGATTTGGAATATAATGTGTAGTGTTCCCAATGCATTTGTGTGTATGGAAATAAAAGCTATTAGAAGGATTTTGAGCTTTATTCACTTTTTCAACACACTGCTATTATTTTGAACAAACTGTATATATATAATCGTTTGTAGACGCTATAAACCAATGAATATACACTTATTGGGATTTTCTTTTTTTTACCAAAGACATGTAGCAGAATACATTTTGATCTAAATTTATGCAGAAATTAGATTGAATTTTTTTTTAATTGGATGTGTTATATAGCAGAAAGTAAAAAAAAATGTATTTTTTTTTTCAAAAATTTCAGTCCTTTTTTTTGTTTATATAATAAAAAAGAAAAACCCCATTAATGACCAAAAGCTACCAAAAAAAAGCTCTGATTACGTGAAAAAAAATTATAAATTTCATTTGGGTACAATTTGCATGACTGCGCAATTGTCAGTAAGGCCCCTTTCACACTTATGGACCGTTCGTTTCAGTTCAGTCACATTTTGTCAAAGAAAAAACGGATGAGGTTTATATCAGTTTTTCATAAATTTTTTACATCCACCAACATTGCAAAAACAGACTGTCGCTCCGTCTACATCCGATTTTCGTCCATTATGTTTTTTAAACGGATCAAAAATAGGGCTTTGATCTGTTAAAAAAAAAAAAACAGATGTTGACAGAAGCAGACATAAATGGATGTAAACGGATGATCATCCGTATACATCCAATTTTACATAGAGAAGCATTGTGTCTGATGAAAAATGGACCAACGGTGTGTAAGGGGCCTTAAAGTAACACGTGCCAATTAGCAAAAAATGGCCTGGTCATGAAGGGGGTAAAATGTTCAGGAGCTCAAGTGGTTAGATCTCTAACGAGCAGGGCCTTCTGTTTCCTCTTGTACCAAATTGTATTGTAACTATAATGTCTACCTTAATTTTGTAAAGCACTAAAACTGTTGGCGCTATATAAATCCTTATAGTCTGCCTGGCAGCACTAGGGGCGTTGGTTCAAATCCCAACCACGGCACCACCTGCCTGGAGTTTGCATGTTCTCCCTATGCCTGCGTGGGTTTCCTCCTGTTACTCCGGTTTCCTATCACACTCCAAAGACATGCTGGTAGGTTAATTGAATCCTGTCTAAATTGACCCTAGTATGTGTATGTAGGAATGTAAGTTAAGGACCTTAGACTGTAAGCTCCTTGAGGGTTAGGGACTGAGTGAATGTACAATACAGGTGAAAATCGAAAAATTAGAATATCGTGCAAAAGTTCATTTATTTCAGTAATGCAACTTAAAAGGTGAAACTAATATATGAGATAGACTCATTACATGCAAAGCAAGATATAGTTCAAGCCATGATTTGTCATAATTGTGATGATTATGGCTTACAGCTCATGAAAACCCCAAATCCACTATCTCGGAAAATTAGAATATTACATGCAATCAAAACAAGGATTGTACATAGAACAATATCGGACCTCTGAAAAGTAGAAGCATGCATATGTACTCAGTACTTGGTTTGGGCCCCTTTTGCAGCAATTACTGCCTCAATGCGGCGTGGCATGGAAGCTATCAGCCTGTGGCACTGCTGAGGTGTTATGGAAGACCAGGATGCTTCAATAGCGGCCTTCAGCTCTTCTGCATTTTACGGTCTCATGTCTCTCATCTTTCTCTTGGCAATGCCCCATAGATTCTCTATGGGGTTCAGGTCAGGCGAGTTTGCTGGCCAATCAAGCACAGTAATCCCACGGTCAATGAACCAGGTTTTGGTGCTTTTGGCAGTTTGGGCAGGTGCCAAGTCCTGCTGGAAAATGAAGTCAGCATCCCCATAAAGGAAGCATGAAGTACTCCAAAATCTCCTGGTAGACGGCTGCGTTGACCCTGGACTTAATAAAGCACAGTGGACCAACACCAGCAGATGACATGGCTCCCCAAATCAACACAGACTGTGGAAACTTTACACTGGACTTCAAGCATCTTGCAGTGTGTGCCTCTCCATTCTTCCTCCATACTCTGGGTCCTAGGTTTCCAAATGAGATGCAAAAGTTGCTCTCATCAGAAAAGAGGACTTTGGACCACTGAGCAACAGACCAGGTCTGTCTTTCTTTAGCTGAGGTAAGACGCTTCTGACGTTGTTTGTTGTTCAGGAGCAGCTTGACAAGAGGAATACAAAATTTGAAGCCCATGTCCAGGATCCGTCTGTGCACAGTGGCTCTTGATGCACTGACTCCAGCCTCAGTCCACTCCTTGTGAAAGTCCCCAAGACTTTTGAATGGCCTTTTCCTGACAATCCTCTCCAGGCTGCTGTCATCCCTGCTGCTTGCGCATCTTATTCTTCCACACTTTTCCCTTCCACATAACTTTCTATTAATGTGCTTTGATACAGCACTTTGGGAACATCCAACTTCTTTTGCAATTACCTTTTGAGGCTTTCCCTCCTTATGGAGGGTGTCAATGATGGTTTTCTGCACAACTGTCAGGTCAGCAGTCTTTCCCATGATTGTGATTCCTACTGAACCAGAATGAGAGACCATTTAAAGGCTCAGGAACCCTTTGCAGGTGTTATGGCTTAATTAACTGATTAGAGTGGGACACTTTGAGCCTAGAATATTGCACCTTTTCACAATATTCTCATTTTCTGAGATTGTGATGATTATGGCTTACAGCTCATGAAAACCCCAAATCCACAATTATGACAAATCACAGCTTGAACTATCTTGCTTTGCATGTAATGAGTCTATCTCATATATTAGTTTCACTTTTAAGTTGCTTTACTGAAACAAATGAACTTTTGCACGATATTCTAATTTTTCGAGTTTCACCTGTATATATGTACAGCGCTGTGTAAATTGGCCCTAGTATGTCAATGTATGAATGTAAGTTAGGGACCTTAGACTGTAAGCTCCTTGAGGGTTAGGGACTGATGTGAATGTACAATACAGTATACAGTCAGGTCCATATATATTGGGACATTGACACAATTCTAACATTTTTGGCTCTATACACCACCACAATGGATTTGAAATGAAACAAACAAGATGTGCTTTAACTGCAGACTGTCAGCTTTAATTTAAGGGTATTTACATCCAAATCAGGTGAACGGTGTAGGAATTACAACAGTTTGCATATGTGCCTCCCACTTGTTAAGGGACCAAAAGTAATGGGACAATTGGCTTCTCAGCTGTTCCATGGCAAGGTGTGTGTTATTCCCTCATTATCCCAATTACAATGAGCAGATAAAAGGTCCAGAGTTCATTTCAAGTGTGCTATTTGCAATTTGAATCTGTTGCTGTCAACTCTCAAGATGAGATCCAAAGAGCTGTCACTATCAGTGAAGCAAGCCATCATTAGGCTGAAAAAACAAAACAAACACATCAGAGAGATAGCAAAAACATTAGCTGTGGCCAAAACAACTGTTTGGAACATTCTTAAAAAGAAGGAACGCACCGGTGAGCTCAGCAACACCAAAAGACCCGGAAGACCATGGAAAACAACTGTGGTGGATAACCAAAGAATTCTTTCCCTGGTGAAGGAAACACCCTTCACAACAGTTGGCCAGATCAAGAACACTCTCCAGGAGGTAGGTGTATGTGTGTCAAAGTCAACAATCAAGAGAAGACTTCACCAGAGTGAATACAGAGGGTTCACCACAAGATGTAAACAGGAAGGCCAGATTACAGTTTGCCAAACGACATCTAAAAAAGCCTTCACAGTTCTGGAACAACATCCTATGGACAGATGAGACCAAGATCAACTTGTACCAGAGTGATGGGAAGAGAAGAGTATGGAGAAGGAAAGGAACTGCTCATGATCCTAAGCATACCACCTCATCAGTGAAGCATGGTGTTGGTAGTGTCATGGCGTGGGCATGTATGGCTGCCAATGGAACTGGTTCTCTTGTATTTATTGATGATGTGACTGCTGATAAAAGCAGCAGAATAAATTCTGAAGTGTTTCGGGCAATATTATCTGCTCATATTCAGCCAAATGCTTCACAACTCATTGGACGCCGCTTCACAGTGCAGATGGACAATGACCCAAAGCATACTGCAAAAGCAACCAAAGAGTTTTTTAAGGGAAAGAAGTGGAATGTTATGCAATGGCCAAGTCAATCACCTGACCTGAATCCGATTGAGCATGCATTTCACTTGCTGAAGACAAAACTGAAGGGAAAATGCCCCAAGAACAAGCAGGAACTGAAGACAGTTGCAGTAGAGGCCTGGCAGAGCATCACCAGGGATGAAACCCAGCGTCTGGTGATGTCTATGCGTTCCAGATTTCAGGCTGTAATTGACTGCAAAGGATTTGCAACCAAGTATTAAAAAGTGAAAGTTTGATTTATGATTATTATTCTGTCCCATTACTTTTGGTCCCTTAACAAGTGGGAGGCACATATGCAAACTGTTGTAATTCCTACACCGTTCACCTGATTTGGATGTAAATACCCTCAAATTAAAGATGACAGTCTTCAGTTAAAGCACATCTTGTTCATTTCATTTCAAATCCATTGTGGTGGTGTATAGAGCCAAAAATGTTAGAATTGTGTCGATGTCCCAATATTTATGGACCTGACTGTATATGTAAAGCGCTGTGTAAATTGACCTATCATAAAAAAAAATGTAATTTAAAGTGGAACTCCAACTAAAGTGTTTGTTTTGGGAGGTGTAGAGAAGGGATAGAACCTTAGGGTTTTTTTATGTGTCCTGATAGAAAACCCATATTTATTTTTTTATTATAGGTACTTATATAGCGCTGTCAATTTACACAGCGCTTTACATATATATTGTACATTCACATCAGTCCCTGCCTTCATAGATTGTACAATCTATGGTCCCTAGCTCACATTCATACATACACATACAAGGGCCAATTTAGACAGGATCCAGTTAACCTGTCAGCATGTCTTTGGAGTGTGAGAGGAAACCGGAGTACCTGGAGGAAACCTACGCAGGCAGTGAGAACATGCAAACTCCAGCCAGGTGGTGCCGTCTTTGAGAATCAGTTGGGTGATTGTAATATACTGTATTTCTCAATCCATAGTTGGAATATGAAGGTAACATGCTAGCTATTCATTTCGTGCAACTTTCACCTCCTTTTTAAAGAAAACCATGTAGCTTCAGAATGATCAATAGAATGTGTCTTGAGACTACAAAGACCAGCATCCTTTGCAGCATGGGTGGGTTGAAGTATGAAAGCATCCCCAGCCACAGCCTCCCTCCATCAGCTTCCCTTCAGCAGACAGGGAGACAGGACAAAAGGATCTCAGCTGGAAAAAATACAATTACATGCGATCCACAGCCCATCTTTTAGCCTGTAGGTAAGTGCTTTCATTACACTGCTTTTCTTTTACAATCCTCTTACCTTTTTTTTAATCCACTGGTGCTAATGAATCAACCAATTTACTGATCATGTCATAGGATTAGCATTGGTATCTATTTAATCTGATTTCTTCTGATGCATTATAGTCTGTATAGGCATATGCATATCTCGGTGCTCCCTTTTTTTTTAATCTCTGTCCTATCGCTGATATTCAGATTACACAGTAATACTATCGATTGCATTGAGGCTTCAGGAAATGTTCCACAGGGAGGGACTGCAGTGCTGGGCTTGATTTATGTAATGGGGAGGATATCCTCACAGGGGGGAGAGGGAAGAGATCTTTCCTGCTGCTTATCACAGTGACACAGTGGCGACACATGAAGATGCTCTATATTTGTGTGTCGCTGTGGGTGTGCCTTCTGTGGATGGTGCCACTTTAGGAGGCTGGAACACATCCCTGAATGAGAAATACATATTGAGTCATACGCTGATCCTTTTTGTTGCCAGGCTAACTAAGCGCTAAATAGGTTAAGCTTTATGGTTCAGGATAATCGCATTATTGGTGATGTTATTCATTTCCCATTCAATAATAAATATTATTGTATTAATAACTTAGTTCTCTTGTATTTATACACACACAACTTAACATTCATTCTCATTCACTTTGAACCTGGGTTCACATTGATAATGTGCGGAATTCGCAATGGTTTCTGTGCGAATTCCACACCGCATCACAATTGAACCCCGTTCATGCGAACCACTGCGTGTGTGTATGTTAACAACACCCCGAAATCGGTTCGCAAAACGCAGTGCGATGTGCAGAATGGGATCACATGGGTGTGAATACCCATGCCATCCGATTTTAGTGCGGACCAAAAAAGGGTACCTTTTTGATGCAGATGCGGTGTGATTTGAGCCATACAAAATGTATGGCTCAAATCACACCGCACAGAATTCACCTGCGATTTCCACAGGAATGCAGTGTGGATTCCTGTGCGAATCACATGTGATATGCAGCACCGCATCAGTGTGAACCCAGGCTGAATCTGTTTTTACAGGGTATAAAAAGTAATTATACAATTAATTGCACATTATACAATTAAAGTGGTTGTAAAGGCTCAAGGTATTTTGTGCATTCTATGCATGAAGGTTAGAACCCTCTGTGTGTAGCAGCCCTCTTAATACTTACCTGAGCCTCATCATGATCCAGCGATATGAATGACAGCCTCGGCTGTCCGGGGTCTCTGTCTCCTCATTGGCTGAGGCAGCAAGCACGAGCCATTGGCTCCTGCTGCTGTCAATCTCAGCCAATGTGGAAAGAGAGGGGGTGGGGCCAAGCTTTGGCTCCGTGTGTAAATGGACACACAGATCAGAGGGTGCCCCCATAACAAGCTACTTGCTGTGGGGGCAGCCAAGAGGAAGGAGGAGCCAGGAGAGCCAGTGGAGGACCCAAGAAGAGGAGGATCCAAGCTGCTCTGTGCAAAACCCACTGCACACAGTAGGTAAGTATAACATGTTTGTTATTTTCCAAGAAAAAAAAAATGAACCTTTAGAATCGCTTTAATTGTGTGAACTGACAATGACTAAAGTAAAATTCTCAACTAGTCTTAAAAATGCCCCCACCTCCCAAACACCTATGCTGACTAACCCATATAAGAAAGATCTGTATACTTCCCTTTTTTTCAGCAAGATCTGGTCTGGTCACGTGATCTGTCTCCATTGTGTCAGCCAGCCAGGGTGAGGAGGGAGTGCCAACAATAGATGGGCCATAGGAAGTTCTGGGTGATGTCACAGCTCCTAGGCATAACCTGCAGTTGTCAAGGTCTCTCCTCTCCCCTGCAGCTGCTGCTGGTTGACACAGGGGAGGTACTGGGACCAGATCGAGGCTGGCTGAAAATAAGGCAAATATTCAGATCTTTCTTAAAGTGTTACTACACCCACAACAGTAACATCAGTGTATTTATGCAGTAAAGCATGCTTGTTATGCTCACTGTGGAAACTCAGGGGTTAATCCTCCATATTGTGTAAAAAGGCTGTTTGATCCTTTCTTCTCTGATCCCCTCTTTCTTCTACTGTCCCCAATCCATCTGCTGATAGAACAGAGCTTTGGGTGCAAACTGCACATGCTCAGTTTGGTGTGTATTGTTAGTTTTTTTTTTTCTTGGGAGAGTGCATGTGATCAGCAGAGGGCCAATCAGCGCTGTCCAGAGGGTCAAGAGTTATGCAGCCTCATAGGACAATCGGGGGAGAATCAAAACTCCTCCTACAAGCTTTAACCTGTGCTCTGCTGGACACTGATAGAAGTCACAAGACTGCTCTAACTGCTGACGAAAAAAGGTATTTATCAGTTTATATTTACTAAAATAATTGCAGTTTAGTGTTTTGTGTACTGTGGGAGACCAGATATAGTGGACGCAGGGTCCTGGGTTTAGTAACACTTTAAGCTTAAAGTACAGATCTTTCATAATAATTAAAGTAGAATTCCAGGCTTTAGCTAATTAGTCTTAAAAATGCCCCCCCCCCCCCAAACACCTATGAAAATTAGTGATTGTAAACCCTCACTTTGTAAAACAACCCATTCAGTTTGACATATAAATGAAAGGAAAAACATTTGTGTGTGAATCTAAAAAAAACATAAATACATTTTTCTTTTTTTTTAAGTGATCACATACCCTCTGTTCTCAGCTGCATAAGAGCTGAGGGAGGATAAACAGCATCACACTGAATTTCCCAGGGATTGGCTGTGCAGAGGGGGCATGTCAGGACAAGTTTAATTATTGGAGGAGAGCAGGCTGAGTTCCCAGCTAGAGAACTGACCAGGTATGTTCTCCTGGCTAATGTGGTCAGTTTTTAACAGGAAAGCAGAGGGACTGGCAGGAACACCAGGGATTTCACACAAAGGAAGCAATAGCAAGACAACAGTATATATTTTTATACACGTACATGGCATATCAGGCACATATCAGGAATATGAAATGTTGGCTTTGCATATTCTTTAACCTGTGTAAGAAAGATATGTATACTTACCTATTTTACACCAGCTTTGGTTTGGTTACATGATCCGGCTCCCCTGTGTCAGTCAGCAGCGGCTGCAGGGGAGAGGAAAGAGCACCGACAATGGATGGGCCATAGGAGCCTATAGGTGATGTCACTGCTCTCAGGAATAACGTATTAGTCTATTGGCTGCAGCGCTGAATGAACTAAAGTTTACCAGCAAGCTCATTCGTGAGCAGTCGATCAGTAGATGGATATAAATTCAGCTGGTCCCTGCTGACTTCGATCCATTTGCGAACAGCTTTACACAGGTTAGACAGAATTTGAGTTAGAAGGGGGGAGATAATGTTTTCAAAACTAGTTAGAAGCCCTGAATTCTACCTATACCATATCTAAAGCCAAGAAAAAAAAACTGGTATTGCAACCTACCAGCACTTGGATGTGGTAGCTGCATTCATTTTCTCTTTTACAATTTTCTTTCCTTTATTTTAACCTGGAAATTAATTTTACCTGCCATTAACTTCCTATCCTAGGGTGACAACTGTACTGATCAATGTTGTCACCTTAGGACAGGGAGAATGATAAGACTATATAACATCCCCTCTTTTCTTCATAACAGGTTTTAAGTCCACTAAGATATTAGAGAACAACGCTAAGTTATAACTCTCCAGAGGTAGGGTACAAATTAACTCACACGACACAGTCACACTCACACTCTCTCTCTCTGAATGGGGAAATGAAAATGATCAACCTACAGAGGTCTGAATTCAAAGACCCCCCCCCCCCCAAAAAATCATAGTGAAAAAATTATGTAGCAGTCTAGTCCAGTTTGCTGCAATTTCATTGCAGCAACTCAAAGTGGTACTCAGTAGTTGTATGGCCCCCACGTGCTTGTATGCATGCCTGACAATGTCGGAGCATGCTCCTAATGAGACAATGAACGGTGTCCTGGGGTATTTCCTCCCAGATCTGGACTAGGGCATCACTGAGCTCCTGGACAGTCTGAGGTGCAACCTGGTGGCATCAGATGGACCAAAACATGATATCACAGAGGTGTTCTGTTGGATTTAGGTCAGGTGAGCGTGGGGGCCATTCAGTGGTATCAATGCCTTCATCCTCCAGGAACTGCCTGCACCAGAAGGAACCCAGGACCCACTGCACCAGTGTAGGGTCTGACAATGAGTCCAAGGATTTCATCCAGATACCTAATGGCAGTCAGGGTACCATTGTCTAGCCTATAGAGGTTTATGCATCCCTCCATGGATATGCCTCCCCAGACCATCACTGACCCACCACCAAAACGGTCATGCTGAACGATGTTACAGGCAGCATAACTGTCCGGGATCTCCTCGATCCCCGCAGCGATGGTCCCGGCGCAGTGCGCCGCCCTGTGCAGGGACTCGGGCACTAGGTCCGGGCCGGCCCCGGCGTTCGAGTTCATGCATGCGCAGTAGAAGCCGCGGCCGCCCGCTGGGCACCAATGGCAGCGCAGGGCGGGATATTTAAATGGCCCTGAGCTGTCATTCAGTGCCTTCTGGTCTTACTTGCATCCTGTATCCTGTGAACCTGTACTTAGTAAGTTATTTGACCCGGATTGTTCTTGACCTGCTGATTTCTCCTGCCCAGACCCTTGCTTTGCCTGACCTCTCTTCTGAATACCCCTCATTAGATCTGACCTGCTGTTGCTGACCTGGCGTGTGACCCGACGATTCTCTGCCCGCTCCCTTGTACCATACCGTCCTCCACGTTACCGACTCGGCCCGTCTGACTTCGCACTTGCTCAGCCATCCATCCCATCGGGGTCACCCGACCTCCTAATATCAGGCTCTCCCTAGTTGGAGCCCCTGGCGAACACCCCTACCACTGACGGGTGTGCTCAGTAGTTGCGACCTGGTCTTGGGGTACTCCAAGTCCATCCCCACCATCAGGGGCTCTGGTGAACAAGTACCCTGGGACTTAGACTCCGTGCTCTGGGCACGCCTGACCAGTGGAGTGCTAAGGGGGGCCGCTAGGCGGTCCCTCACAATAACGTTCTCCCGGCTTCTCCAGACCCTTTCATGTCTGTCTCATGCGCTCAGGATGAACCTGCTCTCATCTGTGAAAAGCACAGCGTGCCAGTGGTGGACCTGCCAATTCTGGTGTTCAATGACAAATGCCAATTGAACTCTATGGTGCTGGGCAGTGAGCACAGGGCCCACTAGAAGACGTCGGGCCCTCAGGCCACCCTCATGAAGTCTGTTTCTGATTGTTTGGTCAGAGACATTCACACCAGTAGCCTGCTGGAGGCTCTGAGAATGCTCATCCTGTTCCTCCTTGCGCAAAGGAGCAGATACCGGTCCTGCTGTGGGTTAAGGACCTTCTACGGCCCTGTCCAGCTCTCCTAGAGTAACTGTCCGTCTCCTGGAATCTCCTGCATGCTCTTGAGACTGCTGGGGGATATCTTCTGACAATGGCACGTATTGATGTGTCATCCTGGAGGAGTTGAACTGCCTGTGCAACCTCTGTAGGGTTCAGGTATTGCCTCATGATACCAGTAGTGACACTGACCCTAGTCAGATGCAAAACTAGTGAAAAGCAGTCAGAAAAGATGAGTAGAGAAAAAATGTCAATGGCATCCACCTGTAAAACCATTCCTGTTTTGGGGGTCGTCTCATTGTTGCCCATCTAGTGCACCTGTAGTTAATTTCATTAACATCAAAGCAGCTGAAACTGATTAACAACCCTCTCTGCTACGTAACTGACCAGATCAATATCCCAGGAGTTTAATTGACTTGATGCTATACTCTGATTTTCTTTAATTTTTTTGAGCGGTGTATGTATGTGTGTGAATATGTTTGTGTGTGTATGTGTGTGTGTGTGTGTGTATATATATGTATGTGTGTGTGTGTGTATATATATATATATATATATATATATATATATATATATATATATATATATATATATATATATATATATAGCAAAGTTTTATAAAAATACTCTTTTTTTTTTTTTTTTTTTAATGGCATATTTAACAGAGCAAATAAGGCAAATGTATTGTTAGATTTACATCCATTTTATTGCTGTTCTGTTGGGGGTGTGCATGTAAAAACCTAGATAATAAAAGGTGAAACAGTTAAAATCACTCTAGACTGGTTGTTAGCTAAATGCATTATACTATAGCCATTACCAGGAATGAATATTTAATGGTAAGAGTTATGTTGTTACCGGAAAGCAGGAGAATTCCTAAGAGAATGTGGAGGTTATTTAATTTTTCTACTGTATGTACAAGATATTTTGCTTTTTTTTTCTGTACTGCACCATGATGGTAGGTAGGACTCTTGTCTTGAAGCGCTGAGGCCCTGGACTCATTTTCTACCAGGAATCTGTCTGCATTGATTTATTATTTTCATTTGAGTTTCTTCTGGGTGCTGTGATTTTTCCCTTGCTACAACTCAAAAACATTTATAGTTGGTGGAAAGGTTTATGACCAGGTTGACTGCAGTTTGAGTGTGGTAAAGAATTAGATTGTAGGTTTTTAGAGGGGCTGATGTGAGTAGTTCAGTTCCTGTAGGCGCTATATAAATTAGATAAATATGCAGCACACTGCCATAGTGGTTGACTTTAGGGTCTATAATCAAATCCCAACCAGCATACTACCTGCATGGAGTTTGCATGTCCTCTGTGCTTGTTGAGTTTCTTCTAGGTACTCAGGTTCCCTCCCACTTTCTAAGACATGCTGGTAAGTTAAAGTGGTTTTAAAGCCTCAAGGTTTTTTACCTTCATTCTATGCATGAAGGCAAAAAACCTTCAGGCTGTAGCTGCCCGTCCTGCAGTACTCACCTGAGCCCCATTGCAATACAGTGATGTGCAGGAGAGCCTCAGCTCTCTGAGGACACTCGCTCGCCTTTGGCTCTCGCTGCTGTCAATCCCAGCCAGTGAGCCAATGAGAAGAGGGGGGCGGGACCGAGCCAAGACTTTGTGTGTGAATGGACAAGCAGAGCAGAGGCTCGGGAGTGAGCAGGAGGGAGGAGCAAGGTGAAGGGGTCCTGAGAAGAGGAAGATGCTGCTTTGTGCAAAACCACTCTACGGTGCAGGTAATGATAACATGTTTGTTTGTTTTTTTAATATTTTCAATACCAGTTTAATTAGTACCTGTCTAAAACTGGCTCTAACATGTATGTATACATGTGTGATAGGGACCTTAGATTTTAAGTACCCTTGAAAGCAGGGACTGATGTGACTGTACAATATGTAAAGCATGTATAAATGGCTGGTGCTATATAGATACCAGTAATAAATAACATATGTAGGCCTTCTTGGATAAGTGCTTAACCACTTGCCGAATGACGGCTTCACTG
Source organism: Staurois parvus (assembly GCF_062004578.1). Taxonomy (NCBI): domain Eukaryota; kingdom Metazoa; phylum Chordata; class Amphibia; order Anura; family Ranidae; genus Staurois; species Staurois parvus. The sequence goes on along the minus strand of NW_028317951.1, from coordinate 24,179,151 downwards.
TGGCCGGCCAGTTCTGGGAGGGCATCATATGACGTCCTCCCAGAACGCGCCCTCCCGGTGATCTCCGTTATTGCTGTGTCCTACGGGCACAGCTGATCACGTGATGTGGTAACAGGCCAATCACAGCGGCCTTTTACCACGTGATCAGCCGTGTCCAATGACACAGCAGATCACTGGTAAATGCAGTTGCCGGTTATCAGCTGCACTTTCCTCACGCTGTTACAGCGTGAGGTAAGTACTGCCAATAACCGGCAATTGTCAGAGGAAGAATCGGGTCCGATCATAAGGGCACTGATGATCAGGGCTACCCATCAGTGCCGTCAGTCAGTGCCGCCTATCAGTGCCCATCATTGTAGCATATCAGTGCCACCTCATCAGTGCCGCCTATCAGTGCCCATCAGTGCTACCTATCAGTGCAGCCTCATCAACACACATCAGTGAAGGAGCAAAATTACCTGTTTGCAAAATTTTATAATAGAAACAGAAAAATTTTTTTTTTGTTTATAGCGCAAAAAATAAAACACCCAGCAGCGAGTATATACCATCAAAAGAAAGCTCTATTTGTGTGAAAAAATGATAAAAATGTCATATGGGTGCAGTGTTTCATGACTACACAATTGTCACTCAAAGTGAAACAGTGCTGAAAGCTGAAAATTGACATGGGCAGGAAGGGGGTATAAGTGCCCAGTAGGCAAGTGGTTAAATGGGGAGTATGGCAGGCAGTCTTAAAAAATGCCAGGTCTGATAGTATGCAGTGAACACTGGCTGACCAGTCCTCCGTAACTCAGGTTGCTGATAACTGGAGCTGATGTGAATATTGCCCTAAAGATGAGCTCCAGACAAAAAAAAAAGAAAACCGTAAAAACCCTTTTTTGTACCTGATCCCCTGCTCTTCAAGGCTGTAAAACCAGTGCAGGCAGCCCCCTCTCCCCTACTCTTTGGCAGTCACAGGCTGTTATCATGTACATGTAGAACCAAAAGGCCTGGACATGAAGACATCAAGTCCACAAATGAGCATTAAACTCTTGTATTGTGAGGGCAGACCCACTTCAAGGCAGTATTTTCGTTTTCCGTAAAGACAGGCTTTAATTATTTTTTTAAATTAATATTTTCTTTCTTTACTCTCTGCTTTACTTTTTCTTTTGTGAAAAGGGAGAAAAGCTCTCAACTTTCTAACATCTGAGATTTCCAGCAAAGCTCTATAGTAATTTTTAATAGATTTATTTTAACATGTAAATAAAGGAAAAACACCCTCTTGCGCTGCCAAACCTAATATGATAAACTAAGAGTGGCTGCAAACACCAAATTGTGTTCCCACAGCACTAAAAACAATGAATAGATAAATAGTGCTGCGCTACTCACTAAACCTAACCATAAAGTAAACACCTGACACAGCCCCTAACTATGGTGATATAAGTGCATACCTAGAGAATAACCAAACAAAAGTGAGTGAAAATGTCCAGACTAGATGCCCTGCTAGGCAATACCAAATATGAACAAATTACAAAGTGAAACTTCAACATATGTGCAAATAGCCAATCTGATACATCAAGGCATAAATAAAAATAATAATTATATATATATATATATATATATATATAACAAAGAACACAAAAAAAAAAAAGTTGAATAATAAAGCACCCAGCTGAGTCCTCAACCGAGTGACAGGCTGCAAAAAAATGTCTGTAAATGTAGTAAAAATAAACATCTATAATGCGGCAAAATATTAAAATCAGCATATATTCCACACATGACTTAAACAGTGATCACCCTTAAAAATCCTCCACCAGCTAGCATGCACGCTCACCTCCCATTTTGACCTATAGGGAATAAGGTCAAATGTGCTTTAATATCAACCTGAAATCCAACTAGCTCTCCTCTGTAAGCGTACTTCACTGGCTCCTTCTCCAATTCCTCATCAGAAATCCATGTTCAAAAGGACATCTCATAGTGTAATACTTCCATGTTTAATGTATAGAATGCTCAAGGGATAACAGGCGCATGGTGTGGCACTCCATGTATGTATTAATGAGATCCAAGGGGGCAAGGGTAGTCCAGTAGGCACTAAGGGCAAGCTGCGAAGGAGCGAAGCATAACTCTGCAGAAGGGAAACAAAGAAACACAGCGCCATTGACTGTGTACTGTGAAGATATTTAATAGAATACTCAACTTTTAAAATTAGGCCAGCAGACCCATACAAGCATTGGTAATAAAATACATAGGAACAGGTGTACCAAGATGGCAGCCTCTGTCCAACCAGGACCAGCATCAACAATCATGCCACCTAAATCCCCTTTCTGCCCCATTCTGATGCTTGGTTTGAACTGCAGCAAGTTGTCTTCACCACGTCTAGAGACCTAAATGCATTGAATTGCTGCCATGTGATTGGCTGATTAGCAATTTGTATTACCAAGCAACTGAACAGGTGCAGGATAACATTATTTATCTTCTTGGAGCATAAAAAATGCTGATAGCAGCTTCTAGGACAGTGATGGCGAACCTATGGCACGCGTGCCAGAGCTGGCACGCAGAGCCATCTCAGTGGGCACGCCAGGAAGAAGAGGAAGATGAGCGCACACAGACCACGTACACTGACCGGCCATCCAGATCTCGTCCACACTGGACCCCCATCAAACTACATTTCCCACATGTCTCTGGGGCCCGGGTGGGTGTGGACGAGAGGAAACGGCTCCTATGCGGATCTGGCATCAGGGGTGATGTAGCTGGGGATGGGCGTGGAAGAGAGGAAGAGGCTCCCATACTGCTCTGGGGGCCAGGGGCGACGTGTTCAGCGTGGATGGGAATGAGCTGCTGGGTTGGAAGCCACACCGACACTGCCAGAGGTGAGATTAACTGCTTGCCAACCATGCTATAGCAAAAAGATGGCTACAGCGTGGTTGTCTGATACTGGGAGGGCGTCCCAGAATGCGAACCCAGTGGCACACACCCTGTGCTGCCGGTGATCACAGTGCCGTCTGTCAGTGCCTCCAGTTGGTGCTATCAGTCAGTGCCGCTTATCAGTGCCCATCATTGCTGCATATCAGTGCATCATCAGTGCCTCCTCATCAATGCCCACCAGTGCCGCCTCATCAATGCCCATCAGTGCTGCCTATCAGTGCAGCCTCACCAATGCACATCAAAGAAGAAATATTACCTGTTTGCAAAATTTTATAATAGAAGCAAAGAAAACCTTTTATGTTTTTAATTTTTTGCTCTTCTTTTTTCATTTATAATGCAAAAAATAAAACACCCAGTGGTGATTAAATACCACCAAAAAAAGCTCTATTTGTGTGAAAAAATGAGCGTTGTGTGACCGCACAATTGTCATTGTCAAGTGCAACAGCACTGAAAGCTGAAAATTGGTCTGGGCAGGAAGGGGGTAGAAGTGCCCGGTAGGCAAGTGGTTAATTGCAGTGTTGGCACTTTGAAATAAAAAAGTTGGTTTTGTGTTGCAGTTTTGGGCACTCGGGCTCAAAAAGGTTCGCCATCACTGTTCTAGGAGCTTAAAAAACGCTACTGTGAATGTTTATTTTTGAATGCAGATATTTACAGAGTAACAAATTTACAATGTATCTATTTGTTGTGAGAAACCACATTAGCTGATTTTTATCTTGTGCTACTGAGCCATTTTTAGCAGTATTTGTATCCAGCACAACTGTAAGGCTCCATGCACACTGGGCGTTTTAATGACGCTGGTAACGTTAGCTGTGTAAAGTCACGTTAAAAGTGTGAGGTTTTTGCATTAGTGTTTAGCCACGTTTTTTCACGTTTGCATTTTTTAGCTTTTTTTTTTGCCCAAAAACGCCGGTGTACCATGTTTTACCACGTTTTTCAGCATTAAAGTGTTTTTTCAGCTAAAAACTCATCTAGAAACCCACTAGTTCAGGGTTTTTTTTCCAGCCAAAAAGATGCCGCTGCCAAAAAATGTTGATTGCAGTCTATGTGTGTATGGACACATAGAATAATAATCTGGGGAGTTTACTGGCTGTAGAAAAAGAAAAGCCAAAAGCCAAAAACAGCAGCTGTAAAAATGTCCAGTGTGCATGAGGACTAAAGTGGAAGAATTAACATATCCTGCTTTCAAATGTCATCAAACGTTTCCTCATGGTTGGTTGCTACGGCTATAAATCAAAAAATGACTTTGGAAGCTGCCATCTTTGTTCTCTGATGTCCGCATGGTGACCTGGATCAGGTTGGCAAACACATCATGGAGAACGTAGACACCACGTTAAACTAGCTTTTTGTTGGTCACTAGGAATGTGGAATACAGCTGTGTGGTTCTAACGGGATCAGCTAAACTCAGTGAGATTAATGTCTACTTTCTGGGAAAGCCAAAAACTTAAGTATGACAGCAGTATAGATTCTCTTTATACACAGGCTGCAGTTAGAAGCCAATAGCTTGTGGAGAGCACTTGGTATAGGCTATCTACAGTTGTGTCCAAAATTATTCAACCCCCACTGAAATTGAGTGTTTTGGCCAGTTTGACATTGCTTTTGATCATTCAGTCATCTTGCTTACATTTACATTAAAGAGGCACTTGTAGGTCAGACAAATATAACATAACAGTTATAATGAAATAACCACAAATGTCTTTTCTGTGCTCACAGCATTATCAGTTTTATTCAACCCCCAAGTGACATTCAATCTTAGTACTTAGTACAGCATCCTTTTACAGTTATAACAGCTTTTAAACGTGAAGCATAGCTTGACACAAGTGTCTTGCAGCGATCTACGGGTATCTTCGCCCATTCTTCATGGGCAAAGGCCTCCAGTTCAGTCACATTCTTAGGCTTGCGCACTGCAACTGCTTTCTTTAAGTCCCACCAGAGGTTCTCAATCGGATTTAAGTCTGGTGACTGCGATGGCCACTCCAAAATGTTCCAGCCTTTCCTCTGCAACCATGCTCTAGTGGACTTGGAGGTATGCTTGGGATCATTGTCCTGTTGAAAGGTCCAACGTCTCCCAAGCCTCAGGTGTGTGACGGACTGCATCACGTTTCCATCCAATATCTCCTGGTACTGAAGAGAATTCATGGTACCTTGCACACGCTGAAGCTTCCCTGTACCTGCAGAAGCAAAACAGCCCCAAAGCATGATTGACCCTCCACCATGCTTCACAGTAGGCAAGGTGTTCTTTTCATCATAGGCCTTGTTCTTCCTCCTCCAAACATAGCGTTGATCCATGGGCCCAAACAGTTCTAATTTTGTTTCATCAGTCCACAGAACACTATCCCACAACTTTTGTGGTTTGTCCACATGGCTTTTGGCATACTGCAGTCGACTCTTCTTATTCTTTGGAGACAGCAAGGGGGTACGCCTGGGAGTTCTGGCACGGAGGCCTTCATTACGCAGTGTGCGTCTTATTGTCTGGGCTGAAACTTCTGTACCCACATCTGACAAATCTTTTCTCAGTTCCTCAGCAGTCACACGGGGACTTCTCTCCACTCTACGCTTCAGGTAGCGCACAGCAGTCGAAGTCAGCATCTTCTTTCTGCCACGACCAGGTAGCGTTTCAACAGTGCCCTTTGCCTTGAATTTGCGAATGATGCTTCCTAAGGTGTCTCTTGGTATGTTTAACATCTTTGCAATCTTCTTATAGCCATTGCCCTTCCTGTGAAGAGAAATCACCTCTTCTCTTGTCTTCCTGGACCATTCTCTTGCCTTCACCATGTTTGTAACCACACCAGTAAATGTCTAGAAGGAGCTGAGTATCACAGTCATTTTAAAGCTGCCTAATTGGTGCTTATTATGCTTGATTGCTGCTCGGTGACATCCACAGGTGTTTTCAATACCTGATGGAAAGCACCTGTATGAACCTCTGTTCTTCAGAGTGGTAGTCTTTAAGGGGTTGAATAATTGTGGCAATGAAGAAACCACATAAGAACCATTTACTACTGTATTACATAAACAATTGATGTCATTTTAGTTGCATTTGGGTAGTTACAACGTCCTTGTAGGATTTGATTCTGAATACAATTCCAAATGTACACTATAGTCCCTAAACCCCTTTACAGCATTGGGGGTTGAATAATTTTGGACACAACTGTATATACTGTATGCTGTTAGCAGGGCTGGTGCGAGAATATTTTGCGCCGTAAGCAAGACCAGCTACTTGTGCCCCCCCAAGAAAAAAAAGAATAAAAACCTTTTAAAACAGAATATTAAATCAACAAAACCTGAAACTGGTAACTTTCTTTTCATTTGCAAAAATAAGTGCCATAAGATGCCACCAGCACCAATATTAAAGACAAAATCAGTGCCCTGTGGCAGGGTGACAGTTGCAGTGAGTGGAGGATGATAGATCCACACTCTGACAGATCCCAGGTTGGTATTCCCCAGGCAATGGGGGAGATAAAACGCTGTGACAGCAGGCAGCCCAGCCCACACACACACAGAACACCTGAACTGAGCGATCCCACACAGTGACAGATCTGACACAGATCAGCAGGCACTAGAAGAGCAACCTTTGGGACTGTGATGATGTCATCACTCACTGAAACATTGCACATGTGATGTATGGCCAGCCGGCTGGGCCACACACAGACACGAGACATCGGAGTTAGACATTACCTTCCTCCGCAGGTGCAGCTCCGCCTCTGCTGATGAATGGGAGGAAAAGAGCTGGGACTGCACTGTGATCAGCAGTCGCCAGCCAGCTTGCAGTAAGGGACTGAGTCTGAGAGGAACACTGGAAGGTGCAGCAGCTCAGCTGCTACACTGGCCCCAGACACCCGGCATCTTCCTCTGTCCTTTCTTCCTCCCCTCTGCTGCCCCTCCCCTCAACTGGGGGATCATTTATGACATGGTGGCATCCTACACAGAGAGAGTGCTGGCTTGTGTTGCTCCCAGGCGCTCCTAGGTGGCAGTGTGCCTTAGGTGGCTGCCTAGTTGCTTAGTGAAAGCATTGGCCCTGGCTGATAGTTTCCCAATACCCATGAACAATAGGCTGCATGCCAATTTGGCTCAAAAAAAGGACTGGGATAAAATTGTCTGTCTGTGAGGCATCCACTGGGACCAGCTGAGGCTTATTATGCAAAATAGTGATCAGACAAGTTGGAAAAAACTGTCCTGTAACTTGTGTTTTTCTCCTGCATTCTATGCATGAAGGTAAAAAACCTGTGTGCAGCAGTCTCCTCAATACTTACCTGAGTCCCATCGTGATCCAGCAATCTGCTTCCCCATTGGCTGAGACAGCAATCTGGAGCCTTTGGCTCCCACTGCTGTCAATTACAGCCAGTCAGCCAATGAGAAGAGAGAAGGGTGGGGCCAAGTTGTGGCTCCGTGTGTGAATGGACACATGGAGCAGTGGCTTCAGAACATGCTTGCTTGGATGCCCCCATAGCAAGCTGCTTGCTGTGGGGCACCCGACAGAAAATAGGAGCCAGGAGCGCTGGCAAGGGACCCAAGAAGAGGAGGATCCAGGCTGCTCTGTGCAATACCAATACACAGAGTACGTAAGTATAGCATGTTTATTATTTTACAAAAAAAAAATAACCTTTAGTATCGCTTTAAGGACCTAGTTGCCACCACAGATGTCTTAGGGCAGTTGGATCATGCCTGCACATCTGCCACTGTAACTGGTTAGCCTATGATAACTTGACCATGGGTGTACTTTAAAGGCAACCTTTTTGTGTTTTATGTAGGTTTGAGTAGGGTTAGAACACCTGTCAGGTTTTTATTGCCATCTTTAACCGTGTTAGGAAGATTCACCCTATTTGTCCTGTTCTAGCTGGGGGGGGACTTTAACCTCTTGTTTTGCAATGATGTAATCTGCCAAACAAAGAAATCTATGTGGTGCAACTGAACTGATTGCTTGCTGAGTTTAAGTAGTTCAATGGTTCTGTAGCATAAACTTTTAAATGTTACTTAGCCTTAGTACTGTGGTTTACAGCATCCAGTGAGCTTTATCTTTTGACTCCAGTTTTTGAGCAAACATGAATGCTTTAGGACCGCCAGTAATTATAATGGCTTTCTAAGAAACCACAGTTTGCATACTTTATGAGAGACAAGGCATTGAACATAAAAAACATTATTACAAAGTGTGCTATTGTGTAGTGAAGCTTGTCTCTTTATGTAGCCACTCCCTAGTTAATTTGTTGATTTTTCTCCCTAAAATTTCTAGCACTCTGGCCCCTCGTATAATGTATTTGTCTTCCTTTTTTCAAATATGGCTGGCATCAGGCAATCTGCTTGTGCAGTCTAATGCAGGAAATTGCGGTTTGTTATCCTGTTATAAAGAAAAGACCTAGATTTCAGGAAACTTGCTTTTTTTTTTTTTACTAATTCAGCCTTGGTTCACACCAGGGCAACTTCGGGTGCGACATGTGATTTTACAATTTGCACCTGAAGTCGCATCTAAAGTATTTCTATGGCACTGTCTTAATCAGTGCAATTTGGGGTAGCTCAATTTCAAAAACTGTTCCTGCACTACTTTTTTTTTTTTTTCCAGTTTCACAGTGACTTGCATTGACTTCTTTTAAATGAAGTTGTAAGACACAGTGAAATCGGAGGCACAAATTGCACTGAGAGAAAAAAGGGGGGGAGTTGGGCACTTAAGAAGCAAATATTGCCAAAGACCATGCGGAAAAATAACCATAAATTAAACAAAAGTCCATGATAAGTCCATCAAATGTCCATAACTTAAACTATATTTAGGCACCAGCGACAGTACCCTCCAGAGTGAAGCTGAAGCTCTGATTGCTGTTTGTAAAGAAAACACAGAGGGGCACCAGATTAAGTGCAGTATGGGACAATTCCATTTATTAAAGTCCAAGTCCAGGAGTGAAGCGGTGATGAGTGGCCGAAGCGTGGAACGCAAGTGGGCGGTAATGCGTTTCAAAGCTTCCACTTCTTCGTCAGACCTGATTGGCACCCTAGATGGAATACAGGGGGAATTCCAGATGTCCTCTTTTGATTTATGCTTCTCCTGCTGCATGGCGCCGCACTGTCCCCACTGTAGTCTCAGTCACTGTGATCCATACTGAATCTTTATTCCACCTCTATTCCATCTGGGGTGCCAGTCAGGTCTGATGAAGACGCAGAAGCTTAGAAACGCGTTATCGCCCACTTTACGGAGTGACGTCTCCTTGGTGTCATTATTTATGGTTCATTGCCATCTTGCATTTCACGTTGGTCCCAGCATTACTGCTTCACTCCTCGACTACAGTGGCCACGTAATATCAGCCGGATCACCCTGTGGAACTTCCTGATATGTTTTTATATGCGCATTCTATCTGCTCAATAGTGAGTTTCCAATTTGCTAAATTTTAATAAATGGAATTGTCCCATACTGCACTTAGTCTGGCACCCCTCTTGTGTTTTCTTTACAAATCCAACTGATCTGCAGCTTTGAAATCATGCTACTTAAAGTGAAGTAGCGCAATTTCAAAATTGCATTCAGTTTCAAACTGTTTTTTTTTTTTGCATTGCACCTGTTTGTGCGCATTCAGATACCCCATTCATTAGCTGAATTACATGACACTGTTTTGAAGTGAACCTGTGCTTTGCCTACCTGGGGTAAATCAGTAGGCTTATTTTTAATGCAGCAGCAAATGAAAATTCTTATTTTTATAAATCTATTTTGCAAAAGTTGAAGCTCACACAAGGCTATGGACTCTTCCTTTGGCAGTGCTGATTTGCCCAGTGCTGCCACATGGAATAGAGCAGTGGTTCTCAACCTGTGGGTCGCGACCCCTTTGGGGCTCGAACGACCCTTTCACAGGGGTCCCCTAAGACCATCAGAAAACACATATTTCCGATGTGTAAAGAGCAGCTACTGTGTAGAAAGCAGCTGCTGTGTTGAAAGCAGCTACTCTGTTAAAAGCAGCTACTGTGTTGAAAGCAGCTACTGTGTAGAAAGCAGCTACTGTGTAGAAAGCAGCTACTGTGTTGAAAGCAGCTACTGTGTTGAAAGCAGCTACTGTGTGGAAAGCAGCAGTATTGGAGGTAAAACGACACTCATGAATTATAATTACTGGGTAAATAATTTTATGGTTGGGGGTCACCACAACATGAGGAACTGTATTAAAGGGTCACGGCATTAGGAAGGTTGAGAACCACTGGAATAGAGGGAGAGCAAATTAATGGTAAGCATATACTGTGGGTATATGGGCAATAAAAACAGGTTTACTTAAAGCTCTGCATTAGTTTTGTGGCAAGTATGTGATGTGTTGAGCAGCTATTATTCAAAACATGGAGGTATTGCATACCAATCTTTTAGTAATCTAACTCCCTTACAAAATATATGGCTTGCTTTGTATGGAATTAAAAGACATAAATATGGGAGCTGCAATTGCAGACCAGTTGTGAAGGTGTATTGTCAGGGCCTGACTTGAACCTGGGACTTCTACTGTGTCAGGCAGTAACTCTTCTCACTGAGCTACCTAGGATGCTGGACAACACTCTGCCTCTTCTATTGGATAATCCTGCCTTGTTCCTTGTTTGCTCTTGAACCTTGAACTCCTTGCTTCTCCCATGAACTTCCTATATAAGCCATGTCCTTGGACTTCCTTCTTGCCAGATTATTGTGCCTTTCCAGCCAATATCCCGATACTGTTCCTGCTGCTGTCTACACCTCCGCTACTGATCTTTGGCTTGTTCCTGACCACGATTTCGTCTGATCCTAACGTACTACGATTGATCTGCTACCATTTGTGACCGACCCTTGGCTTGTGACCGACTCTGCTTTCGTCTGATCCCTAACCTGTTGATCCGCTATTGGTTCCCAGTCTGCTCATTCCCTGGTGGGGTGATCCTGAGATCTGCGACCTGGTATTAACACGCAGCCCAATCCATCTCCACCATTAGGAGCTCTGGTGAATACCGGTTAATACTTAGACCCCGCACCTCAGGTGAGCCTGCGTCATTCCCAGGGGGATCCGCTGGTGTACCTATCCTGCTGGTTCCAGGTAAGCCTTTTACTGCTATAGCAACTGGTCTCTGAACCTGACCTTACACCGTGACATGTATTATGCAAGATGTTAGAATTTTCCCACCTTTACTACTTTGCAAGACATTCGCCCTAAACAAGCAAGTGCATGTTAGGTGTTGGGATACCTAAACTACGTATGCTTGGTCAGAGTTATTGACCCACTAAGGCAGTGAGTGAGTCAAAGATAAAGATAACAGTCCTGGAGCAACATCCACATTGAAAAAACAAATCAGCCTTACATTTTGGCGGTTCTTTGCAATTGGAAGGTTGGTGATGGTTTCCTTATATGGGAACCACTTGTGACAGATATCCTCTCTAATGTAAATATCAGAGTTGAGTTGGCAGGTACTGGACATAAATTGTACTTTTTAGGTGGTGACAATTTATCATTCGTCACATCACCACATGCCTCCTTACTGAATCTTCAGGCCTCGTTACATGCCTTTTCATCTATATTGGGCTTAAAAATCAAGTAAAATCCAAAGCAATGAGTGTTTCTCTTGCTCTCCAAACCATAATGCACCTGAATCAGAATTTCTCCTTTCCTTGAGTCCCTTCTCCTCCCAATCTTGGAAACCCCATAATCTTGACATATTATACCCTTTACCAGGCTAATTTTCCTTTCCTGATGCACAAATTTAAGCAACTTCTATAAACCTAGCAACACTTTTATTTTTCATCGATGGGTAGGATCAATGCAGTACAAAATAACTATTTACCAAAACGTTTATATGTACTAAGGGTCTTAACCATCCTTGTTCCATCTCATACTCTTTGTGTTTTGCAGACTGATGTTTGCAAATTTATCTGGGACCCCTGTAGATCAAGTTAGTAAGCAGACTAACAATTTGTTTATGTTGGAAATATGATCACAAATCCATAGTAAAAGAATAGAAATAAAAAAGTAGAGAGATAAACTATGATAGATATCAGGGGCAGACTGACAACTCATGGGGCCCCCGGGCAATAGGGGATCATGGAGCCCCTGTCTCCTTGCCCAAACTCAAAAAAGCCTATGAAAAAGGTACCAGGGGCATCTCATGGGGCCCCCTACTGACCCCGGGCCCTTGGGCAGTGCCCGAGTTTCCAAATGCTCAGTCCGCCCCTGATAGATATAGAAGTGGACATACCTTCCTCCTCCATTGGGGTTAGTCCCTCTTTTGGTATCAAATTTTGCATTTATCTTTCCTACACAACTATCCATCTAGATCAGCCTTTATCAACCTTTTCAACACAGAAGAACCCTCCTTTGAAATAACTTTCTGGTCTCCGGGAACCCCGGCTAAATGTTACTATATCTTCAACTTCTGATACATTATAGTGATAGTGGGAAAAATGCTTCTTGCACTGGAAAGGATTACCCTCTTCCGATAACTAAAGAGATCATTGGTGTCAGTGGGAACTCATCTGAGGCAGAAATTGCTCATTGCTCAAGGAACAACTAGCAACCTCCTGGTGTAATCCTAGGGTTCCATGGAACCCTGGCTGAGAAACCCTTATCTAGATATACTAGCTACTAATTATAGTGCTGTATATTTTATGTCCAACCTCTGGACAATTGCTGTGTTTGTAGCCATATTGCATTAGTTATTTATTTTTTTACATATCTGAACACAGGTGCATTTTTGTCTGAGACAATGCACATGGGTACATAAATATCCGTAATGCAGCGATGCATTAAGAGCTGCATTAAAAATTAAAATAGAAAATGCTACGCTCGAGTGCAGTAATTTGTGTGTATGTGCAAGTATATATGAGATTATTTGCATGAATTGAAACACTGGTAGGTAGAGGAGGATGAAAAAGCAATTCTATGTGTTTATGCGCCTGTGCATGTGTATATGTGAGGTCTTTAACCACTTGCCCTCTAGACGATTTACCCCCCTTTCCTGACCAGGTCATTTTATGCTATTCAACATGGCTCTATTTCAACTGGTAATTGTATGGTTATGCAACACTGTACCAAAACAAAATTTGTCCCTTTTTTTTTTTTTTTTTTTTTTTTACACAAATATAGCTTTTTTTGGTGGTATTTGATCACCACTGGGTTTTTTTGTGATATGAATGAAAAAAGATCGCAAATTTTGAAAAAAAAAAGATATTTTCTAATTTTAGTTACAAAAAATATCCAATAAACTAATTTAGTCATAAATTTAGGCCAAAATGTCTTGCCGCATGTCTTTGGTAAAAAAAAAAATGCCAATACGTGTATATTAATTAGTTTATGTGAAAGGTATAGCGTCTACAAACTATGGTATACAGTGAGGAACAGAAGTATTTGAACACCCTGCGATTTTGCAAGTTCTCCCACTTAGAAATCATGGAGGGGTCTGAAATTCACATTGAAGGTGCATTCCCATTTGATTTTTAAAGAATTTATTTGTCTTGCACTGATGAACATAAATATTTGAACACCTGAGAAAATCAGTGTTAATATTTGGTACAGAAGCCTTTGTTTGCAATTACAGAGGTCAAACGTTTTCTGTAGTTCTTGACCAGGTTTGCATACACTGCAACAGGGATTTTGGGCCACTCCTCCACACAGATCTCCTCTAGATCTGTCAGGTTTCGGGGCTGTCGCTGAGCAACACAGAGTTTCAGCTCCCTCCAAAGATGTTCTGTTGGATTTAGGTCTGGAGACTGGCTAGGCCACTCCAGAACCTTGAAATGCTTCTTACGGAGCCACTCCTTGGTTATCCTGGCTGTGTGCTTCGGGTCGTTGTCATGTTGGAAGACCCAGCCACGACCCATCTTCAATGCTCTGATTGAGGGAAGGAGGTTGTTACTCAAAATCTCACAATAAATGGCCCCATTCATCTTATCCTTAATACAGTGCAGTCTTCCTGTCCCCTTTGCAGAAAAGTACCCCCAAAGCATGATGTTACCACCCCCATGCTTCACAGTAGGGATGTGTTCTTGGGATGCATCTCATCCTTCTTTTTCCTCCAAACACGATGAGTGAAGTTTAGACCAAAAGGTTATACTTTGGTCTCATCTGACCACATGGCTTTCTCCCATGCCTCCTCTGGATCATCCAGATGGTCATTGGCAAACTTCAGACGGGCCTGGACATGTGATGACTTGAGCAGGGGAACCTTCCATGCAATGCATGATTTGAAACCATGACGGCGTAGTGTTCAGTCAGTGACAGTGACCTTTGAAACTGTGGTCCCAGCTCTCTTCATGTCATTGACCAGCTCCTCCCTTGTAGTTCTGGGCTGATTCCTCGCCTTTCTTATCATCAGTGATACCCCACGAGGTGAGATCTTGCATGGAGCCCCAGTCTGAGGGAGACTGACAGTCGTCTTTAGCCTCTTCCATTTTCTAACAATTGCTCCAACAGTTGATCTGTTTTGACCAAGCTGCTTGGCAATTGCCCCGTAGCCCTTTCCAGCCTTGTGGAGGTCCACAATTTTGTCTCTGGTGTCTTTTGACAGCTCTTTGGTCTTACCCATGTTAGTAGTTGGCATCTGACTGACTGTGGGGTGGACAGGTGTCTTTAAAGAGCTCAGACAGGTGTTACTAAGTTAGATTGAGTGGAGTAGAGGTGGACTTTTTAAAGGCACAGTAACAGGTCTTTGAGAGCTAGAATTCTTGCTGTTTCTTAGGTGTTCAAATACTTATGTTCAGAAATGCAAGACAAATACATTCTTTAAAAACCATACAATGTGATTTCCTGAATTTTTTTTTTAAATCCTGTCTCTCAGAGTGGGAATGCACCTACAATATGAATTTCAGACCCCTCCATGATTTCTAAGTGGGAGAACTTGAAAAATTGCAGGGTGTTCAAATACTTCTGTTCCTCACTGTATATACTGGAATTTATGCAGCTTTTACTTTCTGACTGCCTATCACATTTCTTGAGGTGCTAAAATGCCAGGGTAGTACAAAGATCCCCAAAACAACCAATTTTTGGAAAGTAGACACCCCAAGGAATTTGCTGAGAGACCTGTTGAGTCCATGGAAGATTGTTTTTTTTTATTACACAAATTTTCGAAAAATTACTAATTTTTTTGTTTGGTTCTTTTTTACACAAAGTTGTGAATTAAATGATGTACTGCTCACGTATGCCATAGCTATATGTGGAATAACACCCCAAAACACATTCTGCGACTTCTCCTGAGTATGGTAATACCACATGTGAGAGACTTTTTGGGAGCCTATCCACATACAGGCCCCCAAAATCCAATGACCACCTCCAGGCTTTCAAAGGGCATATTTCCTCATATCACTTCCTCACTACCTATCACCGTTTTGGAGGTTCTAAAATGCCAGGATAGTACAAACACACCCCCCCCCCCCAAATTACCCCTTTTTGGAGAGTAGACAACCCAAGGAATTTGCAAAGAAGCATGGTGAGTATTTTGCAGATATTATTTTTGTCACAGGGTTTTGAAAAAAAAACAACACATTTTTGTTTTCTTTCTTCATTTTCCAAAAATTTGCGGCAACAAACGAGATCTGCAAAATACTCTCTGTGCCCCTTAGCAAATATCTTGGAGTGTCTACTTTCCAAAAAGGGATCATTGGGGGGGGGGGGGGGGGGTTGGGGGATGCTTCTACTATCCTGGCATTTCAGGGCCAACGTTAGAAGCTTATGCCACACGTTACGTATTCTTCTAACCACTTGAAGACCAAGCCTTTTCTGACACTTTTTGTTTACATGAAAAAACAATGGTGGGTGTTGCAATTTTTTATGTCACACAGTATTTGAACAGCAATTTTTCAAACGCTAATACACTTAGCGTTTTAAAAATGACTCTTTTTGTTTTTAAATCTTAATGCACAAAAACACAATATATTGCCCAGTTGTTTGATAAGATATAAAAGATGATGTTATGTCGAATAAATAGATACCAAACATGACATGCTTTAACATTGCACCATGCAAAGGCGACAAACTGCGTACATTTTTAATATTTATAGAGAATGCATTAAAAGCCTTTACAGTTCACCACTTTATATTTTACACAAGAGGTCTAGTACCAGAATTACTGACGTTTGCAGTGATACCTCATATGCATGATGCAGTCTCTGTTTACATACCGACACGGGACCGACGCTTGTGTTCGCTTTTGTGCATGAGCACGGGAAGGGGGGCGGGGGTGATTTTTTTACACTGTGTTTTTTTTTTTTTTTTATCACATTTATTTTTACCACAGTGAATGTACATATTCCCTGTGATAGCAATAGGTGATGACAGGTACTCTTTTTTCTGAGAAATCTGGGGTCTGTTAGACTGTAGATCTCTCCTCTGCCGTTAAAGCATCTGATCACACCAAGATTGCTGTGATCAGATGCTTTCCCAATGTAAAAATGGTGCTGTTAATATCCGGCAAAACTGAAATGATGAAATGCTTGAAGCTTCCCGTTTTTTAGACCATAGAGATGATCGGAGCCATTCTGGTCTCTGATCAGCTATATGGTCAGCCGGCAGCATTCTCGAATTCCCCTGTGGGACAGGAGAGCCCAAGAAAGCCGTGGAAGGTGGCGGAGGAAGGGGGGGTTAGTCCCTCCCACTGCTTGTAAGAACAATCCAGCAGCTAATTAGCTGCTAGGATTGCTTTTACACGACAGCCGACCACCAGCTGAAAAAAATAATACCAGGATGATGCCTGTAGCTGCAGGCATCATCCTGGTATAACCACTCAAAGTCCATTAATGTACCAGTATGTTGCTGGTCCTTGTTGGGCATATATGTAACAGCAGAGAACATGGGCATACGATGAATTGGCTCTGTGAATCAATATGACCGCAATTCATTCATTCTTTTTTGTAATGTCCTTGTTGAGGGTTATGCCCAAAAAAATTTTAAATTCAGAAACCGTGATAGGTTTCCATGTGAATTGTCTGCAAGAGCTAAATTTGGGTGGGTGGCGATGTATTGTTGTGCGTATAAATTGTTTTGGCGCACAATCTATTGGTGAAAAATAGCAGAGGGGCTAAACGCTAGTGCTGGCAGCGAGTAGGGCCGATCCTGCTAACACTACGTTTTTGGGGACACTATACAAAGGAGGTACTAGTAAAGTTCTGTTTGTGATCAACATATTGATCCGTACAAACACTATACTAGTAACGCCGGTGCTCAGCAACCTATAACGTGAGTGCTATAGTGTGCAGGCAATCTAATGCTAGCTGACCCTGGCTGGGAGGGGAGCTTACAGACCTTGAAGTTGTCTGATGTTGCTAGCGGCAGTAATACAATGATCAGGGAAAAATTCTATATACGGGCACTGTACTAATGGCACTGGCCAGGTGATCAAAGGGTTTTTAGAGGCGATTAAAGGGTTAAATGTGCTAATGTAACGTGTGTAAGTCGTAGTGCTTTTACTCACAGTGCAGTGTTCTCTCTTCTCTCCCTGGACCGACGGGGGGCGCAGGCGCATTCACAAACCGAAATAGAAAGTGATGTAAGGTTACGTTCCTTTGCTCAGAGCTCCTGCTCTCCTGCACAATGCAGGCAGGCGGTCAGCAAGTAATTGAAAAAAAAAACCCTCAAAAATATTCTCAATACAGTATTTTTTAATTATTTATTAAATTACAGAGTAGTGCAATATTACCATAGTAACATTGTACTGCTCTGGGGGGGGGGGGGTGATCAGGGATTTTTTTCCCCCACTTTTCTGTGGAAGAGCAGAACTGTCATGAATGAGTTAAGTTCATGACAGTTCAATATAATAGTGATCTGTGATTGACCAGAGCTGGTCACATGGCACAGGTCGCTGTGATTGGCCCCATGTTTCATGTGAGAGCTGTGGGCCAATCACAGCTCACCAGGAAGAGAAGCAGAGCTGTTAGGAATCAGATTGATTCATAACAGCTTTGCTAACATTGTGATCAAGTGATCGCATAGCGATTACATGATCACCGGGATCTTCATTCCGCTTTGTCCGGTGGACACAGCGATCACAGGTGGGAAACGCTGCGCGCCCGCTTGGGCGCACAGTGCCCCCTTGTGTTGGTAAAGCCAGAGTGATGTTTCCATACGCTGCTTTTGCCTGTAGCTGCTGCTGTCCGCAGTACATTACGGGAGGGCGGTCGGGAAAAGAAAATGTCCTGGCATCAGTGGGAGTAAACCATGCCCCATAACTGGTAATAGGGGGAGGAATAGTGCTCTATTGTTGGTGTCAATGGGAGGAGTGGTGCCCCCTTGTCAGTATTACTGACAGGATCAATGCCCCTCTGTTGCTGACAGTAAGGGGAATAATGTTCCAAGGGCCGAATAACAGCAAGCAAAGGGCAGCATCCAGATCCCGGGCCATAGCCTGGAGACTGATGCACTAAGCTAAATAAACCAGCATGGTGCCCGGCTGAAGCTCTTCTCTACCCTCTCCTAGTCTCACAGGAGACCTGGGAGCAGCGGGAGCCGCTACCAACTGCTGCTCTCAATCAAATCCTTCAAGGAGGTAGCGGGGGGGGGGGGGCCGAATCGCCTGCATGTGTGCCCCCAAAGCATATGGCTTGTTATGGGGGCACAGACAGTAAAGGAGGAGTGTAGAGCACCGGCAGGGCCTTCACAAGAGCAGGTATTTATAACATGTTTGTTATTTTAATAAAAAAAATTATCCTTTATAACCGCTTTAAAAAAAATAAATAATGCCACAAGACGGGTAGTAAAATTTCCCTATAGGCTGCCATTTTGATTTTGATTTGATCATGAAATATGACCAGGAACATGGCAAGGGTCCATCTGCTGGTGCTAAAGGGTGTTCCTCTTTCCCATCCCAAACAGGTGGAAGATATGAAAGAGGAAGGAATTGAAAAGGAACATAGACTGCTGTTCTTAAAACCTGATTCCAGCCAAAACATTTTTTTTTTGTTTTGGGCAGAATGAGGAAGGATTAAAAAGTATGTCAGGTTTTTATTACATGTACAAAGTTCAATGAGAGTGTCAAATGCAAGGTCTAAGAGTTCAAAATCGTTAAATATAGATTCATAACAAGACAACCTCATGTCTCAAAGGGGGTCTTGAAGAACTCCCCATTCTTCATGGCTACAAATTGGATATAAAAATGGTTGAAAACATTAATTCCTGTATTGTGTCAGTACTTATTGGGTACATCAACTCTTATATAAATATAAAAATCTCAGTGGAATCCTTTAAAACAGAGAATGTTCAATTGTAACCAATAAGATTAGTAAAGATTTTGAAAAGGACATCTGATTTAAATTTGGATGAAATAAAATATTTTTAGAAACACTTTTTACTCCTGGCTGGAGAAAAACTGCTTAACCACTTTCCGCCCGGCCGTTGGCAGGTGGCTGTTTATAAACGACCTCCCCGCCCCCTGCTTGAGCGAGCTCCCTGGGAGCGCGCAGCACTGCGATCCTGTGCCCGCTGTGTCCTCCGGACCAAGTGGAACACTGATCATTGTACAGGATCTCTGTGCGAGGTCCCGATCATGTGATCACTGATTGGCCAATCAGTGATCACATGAAGAGTAGTAAACACGATGTCACGGACATCATTGCTTACTACTTGTGAAATCTGTGAATGATCACCGAGGTCACATGCTACAGGGCCATTCACAACAGCCTTGTACCATGTGACAAGCTGTGACCAATCACAGCTCACACAGTATTTCTCAATGGCTGCAGGAATGCAGCCAGAGAGAGGAGAAATTATTGCTTTTACAGCCTTTATGGGTGTAAAAAGCAATCAGTGTTAAAAAAAAAAAAAATCTTTATAACCCCCAAGTAGTACAGTGTCGCCATGGTGACACTGTACTGCCAGGGTGACAGTATATTAAAAAAAACATAAATAATAAAAAAATAAAATAAAAATGTAAAATATAATTTTTGGTTATAAACTAATTTGGGTTTTTTTTTTAATAAAAGATAACTGAATAAATTTTGGGCAAGATTTATGAAGATAGATTATTTATTTGCAAAATTTTAGAAGAAAAACACCTTTTTACACAATTTTTGGACTTTTTCATTTATATAGGAAAAAACTAAAAATCCCAGTGATAAATAAATACTACCAAAAATAAAGCTTTATCTGTCTCAAAAAAATTCATATGGGTACAGTGTTGCATGACCGCACACTTGTCATTCAAAGTGTGATAGCGCTGAAAGCTGAAAATTGGCCTTGACAGGAAGGGGGTAAAAGTGTCCGGACTTGAAGTGGTTAAAAAACGCAGCTAAAGCCATGTATTGCATGCGTATTTATGGAGTCAAGCATTTGAGCAGTAATGGATTGCATTGTCCCAAATATTAAATTGCGACCTAAAATGTTTTGGGAATCATTAGAAAACAAATATGAATTGCAGATACGTGGAAACCAGAGAACTGATCACGATATAAGTTGCATAGGCTCCAATGGCTGTAATGACTAGCAACCAAGCAAATCCACAGTACACTCAACTATAACCTACAACATGAAACATCGAACTGCTGAATAATAAAACCATACAGTGACCAATAATAAAACATAATTAACACTACAAGATTGATAACAGAGGTTTCTGTGTAACGAAGTCAGGTTAAAGGATATCATAGATATACAATACTTGCAGAGAGTACTATTACGTAACTACAAATCAAAGTTGCAACTATGTATACTATAGATATGGCACACCTGCCAGAAATTAATCTGAGAGGAAGACAGGATATAAATATATGAGGACAGGGAGCAATAAACTACAAAATATGCAGAGAAACCAACTAGTGAATAAAGTGTAACTTACTGTTTGCTGTATAAAAATAGGCACATCAGGGACCATCCATCAGCAAAACCTGCAGGTTGGGAGAGCAGCAGGTTTAAATTGCTTAATGGCCTCCATAATTATAGTGGAGGTGGACCAGGAACCAAATCAAGGTTTTGGATGGGGTTGGTGTTGAATGACAATAAGGTGGTGTCTGAATGTTAGAAAAGAGAGCCCCGGGAAACTGAGGGCATTATGAGGGGATAACGTGATATTAACCACTTAACACGCCGTGAAGTCACGCCGTCAGAGCAACGCGGAGCTCTGGCAGCCATCTTAACTATTCAGACGGTTAGTTGTGATCAATAACTGTCTGCAACGTTTTTATGCCTATCTTCAATAAACCCTATTTTGTTACCAACTACTACACTATGGGAGTATCTTTGTTACCCCCTGGGGGAGCACTCTAATTTGCAGACCTACTCCTGGATACACCGGAGGGACCTGGACCCGGACCAGACCTTACACTAGGGGGATCCCAAAAGGGGAGTGGATCATCAGCCTCACATACAGCTGAGGGAGGACCACCCATTACCGGATGACATCTGGATTATATACATACAAAGGCGCATATTTTATGCTGGTCTGGTGAGTGCGCATTGCTTTATCACATACGTGCACGAATACCAGGACCAAGTCACCTGATCACCTGAGCACCCATTCTCTTACATGTATTTGCAGGAGGACTTTTTATACTGATTATTTGTGATTTTTGTTAAATGTTTAGTGCTGCACTTTATATTTTTATTATGGACTTTTAGGGGTTATTGGTACCTCATTTGTGCTTAGCAGCTTTACAATATAAAGTACTAAGGCGCTTCTCCCCACCACTTGTATATTTCTGTATTACCAATATTTCAGAAGCTGCCTGGTACATGACTATACTGTTCCATAATGGGAGAGATTTTTGAACTTAGATTAGCAAGAACAACCATATCAGATGATGTGTTTTCATTGGAGGAAGAGGTAAAAAATGATCTGAGAGGATCATTTCTCCATCTACAGAACCTATTATCAGCTGAGATTAGGACTCTCTGGGACATATCTTTCTTGGAAAGGTATGTCAGGGAACATATGATCCCCAGATCACTTAGATGGAGTATACCTCCGGATACAAACGATACTACTGATTTATCTGAATGGTTTGATTTCTTTAACAATGCTGGAAATGATTTACTTAAATTTCTCATTACCCGCAAGAAGAAGAAATTGATACACCTTGACTCTGAGATAAACCTGATACGGGAGAAGCTCAGTCCACACAAAGGTGGTGAGGAATATAAGGCTGAATCAGAAAAATTCAAACTATACCTGGAAGGTATTGAGAAAGAACAACGTAATAAAAAAAGAAAGAAATATAACAGGGATGCTAGAGATTACCAAGATCAGCTTGTCTTCAAAATGGCAACTGAAAGATGAGGTAATAGAAGCACCTGTACAGAGAACACTCTACCCTACACCAAAACCTAAGAAATCTAAAAAATTCAAGCCTTACATTCCCCCCACTAATGCTAAAACCTACAATGAGAATAATTATCCAAATAAATCTGCCTATAATGTCCCTACACAAAATAGATTCGAACCCCTCTCTGATCCAAATATAGGGGCAAGGGACTTATATTGGCACCCCAATAATGGGCCCCACTATATGGAGTCGCCCAGATCACACTACCAACCTAATGTCTATTATAACAAACCAAATAATTCACATTATGGTGGATATCAGCATCCTTCCAACAACTACAACAATTACTATAAACCCTACAATCAACCACCTCGCAAAAAACAGCCCAATGCTACAGATCCTTATAATTACGGTCCTGTTCCCTACAACCAACCACCTCGCAAAAAACAGCCCAATACTACAGACCCTTATAATTATGGACCTGTTCCTGTACAACCACCCCCCCCCCCTCACAATTCACAACCTAACTTCAACCCTCAGGTTCGTTTTTTAGGGGGAAAGAAAACCCGAAAAAGAAGCAATTCCACAGGGGAAGGAGGGGAGGAACCAAAATCAATAGATACAGGAAAAAAGAGGAAGGTATAAGGAAGGATGGGATCTTCAATCTCAGTAAGGTTACCTTCTCTCAACAGGAGTTACAAGTACTGAATAATGGTCTTAAATTTGCGCCAAGTAAAAAATTAGACAAATTCCAAACGTATATAGACATTCAGAAATTTTCTAGACGATTGTCACTAAAAAGGTACTTTACATCTAACCCTATCATCCAAAATGACATAACCAGTTCAGTACATTCCAATTTAAGGAATGCATCAACTTACAATCCCCCACCCCAGGCACAATCTTATGTGCAATTATTTAAGGACCTAACTTTGAAAGATCTTGATAGAATGACCATTAAACCTGCCCCACGGACACAAATGACAAATGCCATTAAAACTCTTTTGGAACATAAAGATCTGGTAAATAGACCTGCCGACAAGGGTGGCGGAGTAGTCATACTTGATAAGTCTGACTACATTAAAGAGGTCTACAATATCTTGGAAGATGTGACAACATATTCTGTTTTACCAAAAAACCCCGTTTTTTCTTTTAAACGAGTTTTAAAAAACATCATCAAAGATGGTTTTACTCAAGGAATTATCAATAGGAAAGAAAAGGACTTTTTATGTCCCATAGCCCCTAAGCTCCCGGTTTTATATATTCTTCCGAAAATTCATAAGGATCTCACTACTCCTAGGAGGCCAATCGTGAGTGGCATAGGTTCATTATGTTCAAGAATTGGACAATACATCGATTTTTTCTTTCAACCATTAGTATCCCAAATGCCAGCTTTTCTAAGAGATACCAAACAAATGCTTAATGATATTAGGGATTTGTCCACTACTCCTCAAACTTTTTTGGTAACTGCTGACGTATCCTCCCTGTATAGTAATATAGCACACAAGGATGGATTAGAAGCCGCAGAATACTATCTACGCACACACAGCACTTTATCCTCTATACATATAGATTTTATTTTAACTTTACTTAATTTCGCCATTAACAATAACTACTTCTGGTTTAACCAGAAATATTACCTTCAGATAAAGGGCGTAGCGATGGGGGCAAAATTTGCCCCCAGCCTTGCTAATCTGTTCATGGCACATTGGGAGGAGATGTTAATTTTTTCCAGGGAATGGCCTGAACTCGCTTTTTATAGACGCTACATTGATGACGTCTTCCTACTTTGGAATGGGGAAGAACAATCTCTGATCAATTTCTTTTCCACTCTTAACCACAATGACCTTAATATTGAGTTTTCTTACAGCTACAGTATAAAGGAAATAAGTTTTCTTGACCTAACATTGGTCAATTACCAAGGTGGAATAGTGACTAAAACGTTTTTTAAAAAAACAGACCGTAATGGTTACATACCCAAGAATAGTTGCCATCACCCCAGATGGCTGGCTAACATTCCTAAAGGGCAGTTCATTCAGTTACGTAGGAACTGCACTGATTTAGAAACGTTCCATGAACAATCCGAAATATTAAAAAACAGATTTCTAGAAAAAGGTTATGAACCACAAATTCTGGAGAACACTATTGACTCTGTAGCACATCTAAACAGGAATGACCTCCTGATTGATAAACAGAAGCCTAAAAAAAGCCACGTATGTCCGTTTGTTACGACATTTTCGAGACCATATAAAGAAATTAACCATATCATTTATAAAAACTGGAAGATTTTAAAAGCTGATCCAGTACTCGCCAATATATTACCAGAAAAACCAGAGATTGTTTTCCGTAGGGCGACCAGCCTACGCCACTATCTTGCACCAAACGTAATAGACCCTCCCAAAGAGATCTCCTTATTTAAAGACCTGAATGGCTACCATCCATGTAATAAATGTATAGCTTGTAGATGTGATAATACTAGAAAATATAAACAAACCACCTTTATGTCACACATAACGGGGAATACCTATAATATTAACAAATTTATTACTTGCAATAGTAAATTTGTCGTCGACTTATTCGAATGTCCGTGCAAGTTGCAATGTATTGGACGTACCACCAGGAGACTAAAAGATAGGCTACGGGAACATGTCAATAACCTAAAACGTGGATACAGAGAACATTCGGTTTCAAATCATTTTAGGAGGTTTCATAATAAAGACCCTACCTTACTTAAATTTAAAGGCATAGACCTAATCAAACCTCACTGGAGAGGAATGCACAAAAAAAGAGCTGTGTCACAATTAGAAATGAAATGGATATATGAACTCCATTCTTTACAACCTAACGGACTCAATATAGAGGTAGACATTAACTGTTTCATAGAAAACAGCTAGTTGAGTCATTACACATTTTACTCATTCATTATCCTAATCACCAATCCTCTGTTGTTCTCTATGATGAATGAGCACAATTTATAGTTCTTCTTCACATCATCTTTATCATTTTACGGTTATGTCAGTGCTATACATATGTGTGTATTTTTATACATATATATGTATTTCGCTCATCCATTCACAATACATTTTTAATGGTTTTATACTGTTTTTATATTATGGTTCGAGCAGTTTTGAGTCTTTTTAGAAAACCAGATACTTTGTTTTCTGGCTTTTTGTCTTCTATCCAATACCTCACATTCATATGTAAGGAACTGTTTTTATTCATTTTTACATCCTCGTGGGCCATATGATGTTATACCACTTCTATGTAGCATTTAGCCTATATGTTGTACTAGAAATTGGTTGATACATATTATTTATTATCTATCATTTGTATTGATATACATGGATTTTATTTGATTGTGATTCTATTATGGATTTTCTGATTCGCACATGCGCATTAACCCTAGCTGTGTTTTCCATATGTAATAATTATCATCCTTAAAACTCCCTCTTTGTTGCTTATAGATTAAGCTATTATTCATAATAACCCATTATTTCTGCTACGGTATGCTTATTATCATAGCGGAAACATAGAATGTCCTTATCCATTTTTTGCTCTATAGCACTGGTGTTATATCCTTTGCTTTGTACATTTTCAGTACATTCTAGCAGTGAATATACAGACATTATGCCTGTATTGTTCATTCACCCGGGGAGACCAAGGGAAAATGGCGCGCGTCTATCCTCGCCTGCGCAGTTCGTTCTGCATGTCGCCAGTCAGGCTACACCTTATTGCGCATGTGCGTACTTCCACATAAGTACGAGCGACGAACGGCATGGCGTGTTTGGCAACCCCCCTCTGAAGACGTGCTGGAGCACGACACACGTAAGGAGGAGCCATAACACACCGTGAAGTCACGTCGTCAGAGCAACGCGGAGCTCTGGCGGCCATCTTAACTATTCAGACGGTTAGTTGTGATCAATAACTGTCTGCAACGTTTTTATGCCTATCTTCAATAAACCCTATTTTGTTACCAACTACTACACTATGGGAGTATCTTTGTTACCCCCTGGGGGAGCACTCTAATTTGCAGACCTACTCCTGGATACACCGGAGGGACCTGGACCAGACCTTACACTAGGGGGATCCCTAAAGGGGAGAGGATCATCAGCCTCACATACAGCTGAGGGAGGACCACCCATTACCGGATGACATCTGGATCATATACATACAAAGGCGCATATTTTATGCGGGTCTGGTGAGTGCGCATTGCTTTATCACATACGTGCACGAATACCAGGACCAAGTCACCTGATCACCTGAGCACCCATTCTCTTACATCTATTTGCAGGAGGACTTTTTATACTGATTGATTATTTGTGATTTTCGTTAAATGTTTAGCGCTGCACTTTTATATTTTTATTTTGATATTAACCACTTGCCTACCAGGCACTTATACCCCCTTCTTTACCAGGCCAATTTTCAGCTTTCAGCGCTGTCGCACTTTGACAATTGCGTGGTCATGCAAGATTGTATAAATCAAAAAAATGTGGCACTACTCATAAAACTTAAAAAATACTAATCAAAAAAAATATATATAACACATACAATACACCTCGTGAGATGAATATACATATAATAATCAAGTGGTCATAGTGATCAAAAAATATATATTAAAACTAATATCATAAAAAACATAGTGTATAAATACTGTGTATTAACAATCTTGTGAAAAATTCTAACACATGAAAGCAATAAATGATTGTAATAATTAAACTGTGATCAATCATGCAAATAAGGTGCAAAAAATGTCACACTAAAACACAAATGAAAATAAAAAAATGTGTAAACAAATGTCCAATGGGTGGGTGACACCACTACTGCAATTGCAAGCACACGTGATCATAAAGTGACTTCAGGTGCAGAAACTCCAACACACGGCTAGATTAGCCTCTCACCTCCAGGCTTCGACCTGTGAAGGTCAAAGCGTATAGTGGGATCAAACCCTCAAATCCTCTCAGGATCTACTGATATCCACTGATCCACTTTCCCCATCCATAGATATCCTTCTCTAGGGGTCGATAATCAAGCAGTGGCTCCTCTTATGGGGTATGGGTATGTGCCAAAAAAATAAACACAATCTCCCATAGTGTAGCAGGTAAATTTAATGAAAATCAAACCATAAACATATGGAGACAACTCACATCCGTCCTCAAAGATGACAGCTTTACAACCCTATGCTTTTGGGTGTAATCTGCATGGGTGTACAGGAATCAAAAATGTGCACCAAGATGGCCACCACGCCGGAAGTGCGTCACCACGTCAGGCCTATGACGTGCTTGCAATTGCAGTAGTGGTGTCACCCACCCATTGGACATTTGTCTACACATTTTTTATTTTTGTTTGTGTTTTAGTGTGACATTTTTTGCACCTTATTTGCATGATTGATCACAGTTTAATTATTACAATCATTTATTGCTTTCATGTGTTAGAATTTTTCACAAGATTGTTAATACACAGTATTTATAAACTATGTTTTTTATGATATTAGTTTTAATATATATTTTTTGATCACGATGACCACTTGATTATTATATGTATATTCATCTCACGAGGTGTATTGTATGTGTTATATATATTTTTTTTGATTAGTATTTTTTAAGTTTTATGAGTAGCGCCACATTTTTTTGATTTGTATTTTTTTTTAGATCATGGGTATTTGATGTAGTGTTGGCGGCTTCTCTCTTTAGTTGATTGAATACAATTTTTTGGTGTTTAGTAGTGTGGGAGGTTCACACCATCCCTGTTGGTTCATATTATTTTTCATATTTTATATTTTTTGGTTATTCATTAGCGCAGGAGGTTCACACCATTCATGCAAGATTGTACCCATATTAAATTTTTATCATTTTTTTCTCACAAATAGAGCTTTCTTTTGGTGGTATTTACTCGTCGCTGGGTGTTTTACTTTTTGCGCTATAAACAAAAAAATTGCAAAAATTTAAAAAAAAAAAACAAAAAAAAGTTTCTATTATAAAATTTTGCAAACAGGTTATTTTTCTCCTTCACTGATGTGCGTTGATGAGGCAGCACCGATAGGCAGCACTGATGGGCACTGATAGATGGCACTGATAGACAGCACTGATGATGGGTACTGATAGACAGCACTGATAGGTGACACTGACTGGCATCACTGCTGGGCACTGAATGGCGGCACTGTTAGGCATTGACTGGCGCAACTGCTGGGCACTGACTGGCAGCACTGCTCGGCTGCACTGGTGGGTGGCACTGGTGGACACAGGTGAGTGGCACTGGTGGGTGGGCACAGGTGGGTGGCACTGCTGGCACAGGTAGGTGGCACTTCTGGATAGCACTGCTGGGTGGCACAGGTGTGTGGCACTGCTGGGTGGCACAGGTGGTTGCACTGCTGGGCACAGGTGGTTGCACTGCTGGGCACAAGTGGGCGGAAGTGGTGGGTGGCACTGCTGGGTACCGATCATCAGTGCCCTGATCATCGGTGCTGATTCCTGCTCTGACAGCTGCCGGTTCTCGGCAGTACTTTCCTCACGATCTGACAGCGTGAGGAAAGTGCAGCCGAGAACCAGTAATTGCATTTCCCTGTGATCAGCGTGTCATTGGACATGGCTGATCACGTGGTAAAAGGCCGATGTGATTGGCCTTTTACCACATCACGTGATCAGCTGTGTCCGTAGGACACAACGATCATGGTGATCGCCGGGTGCGCACCCCCGGGGGAGCGCAGGAGAGCGCGTTCTGGGAGGACGTCATATGACGCCCTCCCAGAACTGGCCGGCCGCAGTGTAGCCATCATTTGGCTATCTGTGGTCGGCAACTGGTTAAAGGTACATTTTTATTTATGTATTTATTTTAAATAACAAACATGTTATACTTACCTGCTCTGTGCAATGGTTTTGCATAGAGCAGCCATAAACCTCCTCTTCTTGTGGCCCCTGTTGGAGCTCCTGGCTCCCCCCCCCTTGCCTGCTGAGTGTTTGACAGCAGTGGGAGCCAATGGCTAATTTTATGGGGGATCACAGCTGAACAATTAAGACATAAGAAATAGAAAAATTAGCTTCTCTACATTGGTGTGCGAACGTGAGACCTTTTACTGTAGATATAAATATATTTAAAGGTGGACATAAAGGAATTGAATGAGTGGATCAGCGAGTACATTGGGATTGGAGAGGTGTTGGAATGGATATTAGAAAGTCTCAGTGGCTTCATTAAGGCCATCAAGAAACATTGAGCCTATAAACTCAAAACGTTTTATGTAACTTGTTCTATACATTATCTAATTCTATAAATCTTTAAATTCAGGGACCTCATCAATAATTATAGCTTTAAGTAGATGGTAATCTTAATTATTTTGTGTCAGGAAATGCCTCGCCAATGTTCTTTAAAACCTAATATAATGTTTTGACTGATGTTCTGAAGTCTGTCGAAAAAAGTCCTGAATTGTTCTGCCAACATACTGCATTTTTATAGTTTATTACACTGGCCCTGATTTATTTATTTCCTGCCTTCCACTCAGATTAATTCTTTGTGATTGTGCCCGCCATTGGAAATCATGGGGCCACATACAACCTATCTGATAGGGCCCCTTTGTCTCTACATGAACTTTAAATTAAAACTAATATTTAAAAACTGTGAGCAGAA
Organism: Staurois parvus; assembly: GCF_062004578.1. Lineage (NCBI taxonomy): Eukaryota > Metazoa > Chordata > Amphibia > Anura > Ranidae > Staurois > Staurois parvus. Next base: position 24,149,492 of record NW_028317951.1, on the reverse strand, counting down.
GGGCTCTTTCATGCAAAAGAGACATGCAATGTCTCTTCTGCAATAAGATAAATCTACCTGCCTGCTCAGTTTTTTAAGGAATGTACACTGATCTGTGCATCTCCATTTACATTCCGACGTAGTACCTGTGTGTGCCAGATGACTGCACTCCTGTGCATGTGAGGGGGTGATTTCATCACACGCCAGCCAATCACGATGACTGAAGACCGGCAGACAGAAGAAGACAGTTGAAAGTAAGGTAAGTATTGCTGAGTTTAGTTCTGCTTTAAGCAACCCCCATGCATGGTGTCTCCTAATATGATGTGAAAGCCTGCTTCATGCACAAAGGCTGTGAGCTACTTATTATTGCTGTTTTTTTAAAGTTGTTGTAAAGGTTTTTTACATTTATAGTCTCCTAAATGCTCACCTGAGCCTGATCTCGATCCAGATGTGCACAGTGCTACTCTTTTCCCCCCCTCTCTCACAGGAGGCAAGGCAACAGTGGGAGCCATTGGCTCTTGCTGCTGTCACTCAAATCATGATGAGGGAGCAGGGGGCAGTGCTTATCTGCACTGCATGTGTCAATAGACACACACACAGTGCAGCTCTGGATCAAGCCTGCATGAGTGCCCCCATAGCAAGTGGCCTGCTATGGGGACAATCAGAAGGCAGACGGAGCCAGGAGCTGCAGCAAGGGAGAAGAGAAGGATCCGGGCTGCTTATGCAAAACCATTGCACAGAGCAGGTAAGTATGAAGTACTTACCTTAGAAACCTTACCTTACTTTAGAAAAAAAATTAAACCTTTAAAATCACTTTAAAAAAAAAAAATAAATATCAGGTGTAGCAGCCAAAGCTACCTATAAAAGCCTTTATTTTTTCTTCGATGTCATCTCTTGACATTCCCCAAACATACTGAAGGATTAGCAGTTCCTGACCTTCTTAAATATTAGCAGGCAGTGTATCTGGGCTGCCTTATAGATTGGTGCCGCCATGGAGAGATTAAACTTTGTCCACGACTAGAACAGGCCCAAGGTGACTTGATGCTCTGTCACCTGTGGTGGTGGTTTTGGAAGCTGGTGTCATCTTTCAGGACGCATCCTTTGGTGGGCACTACTGCTCAAATCTACCTTCAATTATTTTCTACCATGAACTTGTCATTCTGGCATTCCCCATTGTTCCCAATTTTGGGGAATCCTGGCTTTGTATCGGGTGTGCGAGATGGTGCTTTTGGCATGCAAGCGTTTTCAGGCCTCCCACTTTTTAATTGCCGGAGATTGGCCTTCTTTTTCATTTCTCACTGATCCTAGGGGAGCTTTTAGGCTGGACTCCTGGAGAGCGATGCAACTGCAGCACTACCTATGCTCTTTGCCTCCCTCCACTGCCTTCAGATGTGACCGGACTTCTTTTGAGGATGTCTGTTTGGAACAAGGCACCTTACCTCTTACGTTTTCTAAAATGCTCTTTTGATCGCGCTCCCCAGCAGATTACTGGCCTTCCTTTCTGGACAAATGGAAAGTGGACCTGAGTCATTCCTTTATCCACTCTCAGAGGATGAACGTAATTTGATTTGCATTAAAATCTTCCATATGTACAAAGTTTCAAGAAACAAATTTTAAGATTCTCACTAGATGGTACTAGAGATGAGCGAATCGAACATGACGAAGTGGAATTCGTTCCAAAGATTTGGAAAAATTCTATTCGCGACGAATCTGAAGATTAGCAAACTTAGGATGCACGAATCGAATTTTCCCAAAAATGGCGGCGACATGTGTGGCGACGGAGAAAATTGACAGAGAAGATGGGGCGGGGATCTCTGGGAAGGCGCGCAGACAAGGCGCGCTGACCCATAATGCATTCATGACGTGATCGCATTAGCCAATCAGCAGCCAGCCAGCACTGTGTAATGGTGGAGCTATAAATCGCGGCCATCTTAGAATTCTCCATTAGCCTCCGGTCATTCAAGAGAGACAGACCTGTGTGTATTAAGGGACAGAGTTAGGGCCACAGAGACTTTAGGGCCACAGAATCGTTACTCAGGGACACAGAATCGTTACTCAGGGACACAGAATCGTTACTCAGGGACACAGAATCGTTACTTAGGGCCACAGCTATCAAAGAATCGAAAATTTAAAGTGACATACACCCTTTTTTTTTTTTGGTGGCTGTCGTGCACAGTTGGTGCTGCAGTTTGCCGATTGTGCAAAATAAACTGACTTTCTGCTTCACAACCACTATTGTACGTTCAAAGAGTTAAATCCATATACACGCCGGGTGGCGGTAATATTTTTTGGGTGATTAGTGCATTCCAGTGACATAAACGTACAGTTTCTAGCCAACGGCAAGCTGCAATTCACCGATTGTGCTAAATAAACTGACTTTCTGCTTCACAACCACTATTGTACGTTCAAAGAGTTAAATCCGGTTTTATTTTTGGGGTGCTTATTGAATTAAAGAGTATGTCAGACAACACGCAGAGGAGTGGCAGAGGAGGCAATGTTTCAGGAGCGAGCAGACGTGGCAGCAGAGGAAGGGGTCGAGGCAGCACTAGTCGCAGCCAGAGGCCAGTTCTCCCGGTGTCATCCAGTGGTCGTGTCTCCACCGACAACCCTGCCATCATCGATTGGTTGACTCGGTCGTCTTCCTCTTCCCAGGTCACCTCTGACACCTACAGCCAACTGTCGGTGGGTACGTCAGACACAACCGTTAGTTGGCATGGCCCGGGAGCAAGCCCACTGAAATCACGTGTCCTCGACCTGCCCCTGTCCTTTGGTGTTCCCTCACCAAGCGAAGTATCGCATGCTGTGGGCTCAGCCCCACTGTACAGTTAGGAAGAGCTAACAAAGAGCGGTCAGGAACGGGGGGAGACATCCGCCTCTTCAGCAGCCAGGCGAAGAAGTACTGGCAAGGAGAGTGGCTCGGTAGCCGGTCTAGAGACAGGTCTGTCTCCTGACCCACACGCAGCCTAGGGGGCTAGTAGTGACGCGGAGACCCTAATTGATGATGATGAGGCTGATCGCACTTGGCAGCCTCGTCGTCATCAGGCTATTGCTTCCGCATCATCAGGAGAAGAGGGTGCCAGCTTGCCAGCGAGCAAAACAGTCGGTGGGTTGCCCAGGAGGCAGCAGGGTCGCAGCAGTGTCAGTGGAGGCAAACGGCCACGGAGTAGAGCACCAGCTCCACTGCAGCCTACCACCACGGCCAGTAGTGGTGCCTGTGCACGGAGGAAGTAGCAGTCAGCCAGTGAGGAGTAGCGGGGGCAAAGTTTCCTACTCGGCGGTGTGGCAATTTTTCGTCAAGCCTTCCGGGGAAGTAAACGTAGCCGTATGTCTACTATGTGGCCAGAAAGTCAAGCGTGGCCAGGGGGCCAATGTTGGGACTACAGCGTTGCGTCAGCATATGCAGCGTCGCCATTCGGTGGCCTGGGAAAACCGTGATAAAGATACGGCGGTTCTGCCTGCCCCAGCCCCCGCTCCATCACCCGCTCCGTCACCCGACGTCAATCGCCCTCTATCAGCCAGTCAAAGCTCCAACACCTCTGCTGAGGGGAGTTGTCGCTCGTTGGCATCTTCCGCTCGTTCAGATGCTCCCTCTCCTGCTACTCCTCTTCACGGATTCCGTCAGCAGTCTTTCTTGGAATCCGTTTCCAAGAGACAACAGTTTGCGAGCACGCACCCGACGGTGCAGAAGCTGAACGTCCTCCTGTCCAAGTTGCTGGTGCTGCAGTCCCTCCCTTTCCAAGTGGTGGACTCAGCACCTTTCCGAGAAATGATGGCTTGTGCCGAGCCGCGGTGGAGAGTGCCAAGCCGGCATTTCTTCGCCAAAAAGGCAGTGCCAGCCCTGCATTCACATGTAGAAGAGATGGTGGGCCAGTCTTTGAGCATGTCGGTCTCTGCCAAAGTGCACGGCAGCGCCGACGTGTGGAGCTGTAACTACGGTCAGGGACAGTACATGTCATTTGCGGCCCACTGGGTGAACGTGGTGCCGGCACAGCCGCACCAGCAACTTGGACAGGTCACGCCGCTTTTGCCTCCACGTTTGCACGTCCTTGGTCCAGCAAAGATGTCCGCCTCTACCACCTCTTCTTCCGCCGTGTCCTCAGCCGCCACCCCCGTGCCAAGTCCCATTACCCGACCGGCATATCACATGTGCAGGGCGCAACGGTGTCACGCTGTGCTGCACCTGGTATGCCTTGGCGAACGTAGTCACACAGGGGAGGAACTTCTGAGTGTAATGAACAGAGAAATCGACAGATGGCTGTCTCCGCGCAAACTGAAAATCGGAACCATGTTTCAAGTTTCAGTTTTCAACCATATTCCCCACAGAAGCCAAACTCTTGGGTATCCCAGAAGCTGCTCAGCGGGTCAGGGCAATAAAGCTCCCGGTTCGCAGGTTGTTCCGTCTTATGGATGGAAGTACGACGGTATATGATCTTCTTCGCACCCACGGCATCACCTCATAGAATCTCTGCATTGCATCTGCAATCACAACGCTGACTTCCCGGATCGCCACTCAGCCATTGGACTCTTGATAGTCGTCTCCCCACGCTGCTGCTGGGGGGACTTTTTAACCTAGGCCTGTGTATGGCCTTCAATTGAAGCTGCTTCTGCTCCGCCACTCTGCCATTGGACTCTTGATAGTCGTCTCCCCACACTGCTGCTGGGGGGACTTTTTAACATAGGCCTCTGTATGGCCTTCAATTTAAGCGGCTTACGCTTCGCCACTCTGCCATGGGCCCCTGTACTGCCTCCTCTTGCTGCTGCCAGGTCCAGAGTGTGTCATGGGTCCCTGTACGGCCTCCCATTGCTGCTGTCTCCATCGCCAGACTCTGCCATGTGCCACTTTCAGGTCTCCTTACACTGTTGGTGGGTTCCATTTTGTGATAGGGTGCTGTATGGCCTTCCATTGCTGCTGCCTCCACCGCCACCCTGCGCCATGTGCCTCTGTCGTCTGCTCACGCTGCTGACGGCTTCCGCTTTTTAACCTAGGCCTGTGTATGGCTTCAGAATAATGCTGCCTACACTGCCACCCTGCGCCATGTGCCTCTGTCGTCTGCTCACGCTGCTGCCAGGTCCATACTGATTCATGGCCCCCTGTACCGGGCTCCTCATGAACGTGGTTCAGCGGGTTTGCATCACTTAACGGCAAATCGTTGACAAACGCTGGGACGTTCAGTGTTGTGCGCATTAAGCCAGACACCAAAGGGCAGCACAGACCTGTTATTACTCGCTCAAGCATGGCTGAACAAAACCAGTCTCTACCACAAATTGGACCCAGACCTGCACAGGGTCTCGTAAGTAGATTGCACGGAGGAGTAGAGTTCGTTATTGGAATTAACTGTGAGGGACTTTTAAACCTAGGCCTGTGTATGGCCTTCAATTGAAGCTGCTTCTGCTCCGCCACTCTGCCATTGGACTCTTGATAGTCGTCTCCCCACGCTGCTGCTGGGGGGACTTTTTAACATAGGCCTCTGTATGGCCTTCAATTTTAGCTGCTTACGCTCCGCCACTCTGCCATGGGCCCCTGTACCGCCTCCTCATGCTGCTGCCAGGCCCGTAATCTGCCATGGGCCCCCGTACCGACTCCTCATGCTGCTGCCAGGCCCGTAATCTGTCATGGGCCCCTGTACCGCCTCCTCATGCTGCTGCCAGGTCCAGAGTGTGTCATGGGTCCCTGTACGGCCTCCCATTGCTGCTGTCTCCATCGCCACACTCTGCCATGTGCCACTTTCAGGTCTCCTCACACTGCTGGTGGGTTCCATTTTGTCATAGGGTGCTGTATGGCCTCCCATTGCTGCTGCCTCCACCGCCACACTGTGGCTCCACACTCTGGTTTTGGCCCCGTGACTGCCCAAATGAGTGAAGTGTGCGGTGATTCTAAGATCGACGGCACTCATCTGCATGTCATACTGACTGACAGTATTATTTCTCTTCCCCAGCAGACTCCAAGGGCATTTAAATTAAAGGTACAGTGTTCTGCACTAATATAAAGGCTCTCTGAAGCCTAGAAACACCCTTTTTATAAGTTAAATTCGCAGCGAATATATTCGGCTCGAAGCAAATTTATTCGGCGAATCAGCCGAACCGAATTTTTTAATAATTCTCTCATCTCTAGATGGTACCGTACCCCGGTCCTCTTGTGTAAATGTTTCCCAGACACCACAGACAAATTATGGATCGAGGTACATTGTTAATTATTTTTTGGTCCTATCCTAAATTGACTGGTTTTTGGACAGAGGTTCACCACTTGATCCAAAAATTCACTATTCACTACATGACTATGTGGTGCCAGATGGAAAGTACAAGCCCTCTGTCCATCCGACTGTGGCTCATGAAAGTGGAAGAATTGAACCAGATGGAGGATCTGTTCCTGACCTCACAACACAGAGGAGAGGCATACTCCAAGACGTGGGGTTTGCGGAATATGTTTGTCTACTGCGAGGAGGGTAAAGCTCTCTTTGAACCGGGTCCTGCCAACTGAGGGTGTTCATTTGCTCCCCCATTCTAGTTCCTTCATAATACACAATAAAATGGCTGTGAGGCAGTACCATATCCCCCCCCCCCCCCCCCAGGAACATACAGTTCCATGTTTTGTGAAAACAAAGTTCTGTTGGTTCTAGTCATGCATGTGGACCTTCTCTTATAATATAGTTACTTATCGGACTTAATTGTCTCTCTTTTTACTAAGACTTGCTCTCGGGATTGGTATATTGTCCTAGATGGTCTCACTGTAGACGTTCTATCTTGTCTTTTGCCTTTTATATTCTGATGTTGCACTGATTGTAATCTTTGTGTCTGGATACATTTCTGTTAACTGTCATGGTTGCTGCCTTGTGTCAATAAACTTAAATTTGTAAAGAAAAGCCTTTATTTTTAAGTTGTAATGAATCAGATTTGGGAATTTGACGTATTTTAAGCTACGATAAATGTAAAGTTACAGAGTTACAATACAAAAAATATTTAATGCCAGAAGTGGCGAAAAATACACCACACACAACCTAAAGTGGAAGTAAACTCTGCTTTTTAATTTGTATCTACAGGTAAGACAATACACAGTGGGGGAAAATTATTTGATCCCCTGCAGATTTTGTAAATTTGCCCACTTACAAAGAAATGAAGGGTCTATAATTTTTTTCATAGGTGTATTTTAAATGATACAGAAAGAATATCAAACAAAAATCCAGAAAAAACACGATACAAATGTTATAAATTGAGTTGCAGTTCAGTAAGTAAAATAAGTATTTGATCCCCAAGCAAAACATGACTTAGTACTTGGTGGAGAAACCCTTATTGGCAAGCATAGAGGTAAGACATTTCTTGTAGTTGGTTGCCAGGTTTGCACACATCTCAGGAGGGATTTTGGTCCACTTTTTTTTTTACAGATCATCTTCTCTACATCCTTAAGGTTTCTTGGCTGTCACTTGGCAACTTGAAGTTTCAGCTCCCTCCATAAATTTTCTATAGGATTAAGGTCTGGAGACTGGTTACTCCAATCCATGACCTTAATCTGCTTTTTCTTGACCCACTCCTTTGTTGCCTTGGTGGTATGTTTTGGGTCATTGTCATGCTGGAAGACCCATCCACGACCCATTTTCAGTGCTCTGGCTGAAGGAAGAAGATTCTCATCCATGATTTTACAATACATGGCCCGGTCCATTGGCCCCGCAATGCGCAGCAAAATCGGCCTGTTCTTTTAGCAGAGAAACGGCCTCAAAGCAAAATGTTTCCACCTTCATGCATGACTCTAGAGATGGTGTTCTTAGGGTCATAGTCAGCATTTTTCTTCCTACGAACACGGTGAGTCAACTTAATGCCAAAGAGCTCAATTTTGGTGTCATCTGACCACAGCACTGCAGACAGGCTTGTACATGTGCCTTCTTGATTTCAATCCATGGTGGCGTATTGTGCTACCAATGGTTTGTTGGGTCCCAACTGCCTTGAGATCATTCACAAGCTCCTCCCATGTGGTTCTGGGCTGATCCCTCAGTTTTCTCATGATCATCCTTACCCCATGAGGCGAAATCTTGCAGGAAGCTCCAGACCAAGGGCAATTAATGGTTTATTTTTGTATTTCTTCCATTTGCGACTAATCGCTCTAACATTTGTCTCCTTCTCACCAAACTTCTTACTGATAGTTTTGTAGTCCATTCCAGCTTTGTGCAGGTCTACAGTCTTGTCCTTAACATCCTTTGACAGCTCTCTGTCCATGATGGTGAGGTTTGAATGGAAGAAAGAGATTCTGTTGAAAGGTGTCTTTTGTACACATAACAAGTTGTCATTGGGAGCACCTTCTTAAATTGACCGGACTAATCTGTGTACCTCATGAGCACATAGCCAATCTGTGGGAGCCAGAATTATTATTGGTTGGTAGGGGATCAAATATTTATTTTACTCACTGAACTGCAACCCAATTTATAACATTTGAATCGTGGGATTGTTTCTGGATTTTGGTTGATATTCTGTCTCTATCATTTAAAATACACCTATGATAAAAATTATAGACCCTTCATTTCTTCGTAAGTGGGCAAACTTACAAAATCTGCAGGGGATCAAATAATTATTTTCCCCACTGTAAGGCTTACCTATAGGTACAGTGAATATCTCCTAAACTTGAACCATTTAGAAGATATTCAGATGTGAAGCAGCCAGTGATGTCACCAACGCATGCGCACTGAACTCTGAATGGATGGCACAATCAGGTGCGCTGTCCATTAAGTGCTTGTGCTGCAACATCATCGCTGCTCAACCATTCAAATGGCTGGGGCCCGCAAACCTGGAAGCAAGACTGGGTGAAGCTAGTGACAACGCGCTGCTGGAGGGATCCATTTTATAGGCAAGTCTGTCATAACGTGCTAGTATGCAGTGCATTAAGCCCTGTGTATGGTCCGTTTAAAGCTTATACAGACCTTGTTTGCTAACTCCTGGCTGCTGAATGGGGCAACAGGGGAGAGAAGAAAAGGTCAGAAAGTGTTGCTGGGGGGGGGGGGGCACATTAAAGTGAACCTATTAATTTGTGAAAAGGGCGTGAAGTTCATGCTCCTCTATGTCTAGAAGTTATATTTTTTTTTTTTGCTATGGCTTCTTGAGTTGACAGGAGAGTGAAGGATAGGAGGTTACAGTTTGTGTTGCTAGAGATGTAGGCATACAGAGAACTTATTGCGTTGCCCAGCATGTGCAAAGTACAGGTTTTTTTATAATACTATGCTAGTGTGTATAAGTCATTTAAAGTTGTACCATTTATTGTCCTGATCATTAAATTTAATTTGCAAACTTTAAGCATTCTGATTCATTTCCTTTAGTTTTAAAGGCTGGGTTTAGTAAAAAAAAAAAAAAAGAAAACATTTTTTTTAAAGAATCATCATGAGGAATATTACTTTGTGTGATGTGTCCCTTGTGCTGATGCCTGCAGAAGTTCTTGAAATGTTCCATCCCCTAATATACCCCCTACCCCCACAGCCATTATCTTCTGGTGTGGTGGGGGCTCATAAAAGTGAGAGACCTGTTATATGCTCTCATCAAAATTGTCGGCTTTGCCACCCATTCTGCCTACCTCCTTCATCCATAGTAGTTGTACTATAGTTTCTATATGTACTATATGAATGGAGGATGGGTGGATGAATGAAAGATTGGTATTCTCCATTCATAAATCATTTTTCATGCATAGAAGCTATAGTACAGCATTTAAGAAATGGAGAATGTTGGGTGGAAAGGACAGACATAGTGTCCTATGTAGCTGAATATCAAAACACACATCTGTCTAAGGGAGATGCACGCCTCAAATTGTGAGATGTGAGGGAATGTTGACTTTGAAAGTAAGTCAAGATATATGCAGACACTTTAAGATACCTGGTAAAGTAAAACCTTAGCTGTTAGTAAAGAAGATAAATGTATTTAATTTTCCATTTTATAATGATTAGGTTTTGTGCTGTAAATGTGTGCAAATAGATATGCCCATTGTGGGCACAGGAGTAATCCATAATATTTGTACTGCAGTGCTCAGCACTTTTAGAGATCAGATTTGATGTGAGAAATATTCACGGATTGCCAGACACAATGCTGTCCTATAATACTGTACCGCGTATGTACAGTGGATATAAAAAGTCTATACACCCCTGTTAAAATGTCAGATTTCTGTGATGTAAAAAATTAGACAAAGATAAAAAATTTCAGAACTTTTTCCACCTTTTAATGTGCCCAGTAAACTGTACAATGCAATTGAAAAACAAACTGAAATCTTTTATATGGGGGAAGCAAACGTAAAAAACTAAAATAATGTGGTTGCATAAGTGTGCACACCCTCTTATAACCGGGGATGTAGCTGTTCAAATTAAGCAATCACATTCCAAATCATGTTAAATAGGAGTCAGTACACACCTGCCATCACAGGCCAAGTGCCTCTGAGTAACCCCAAATAAAATTCAGCTGTTCTAGTAGGTCTTTCCTGACATTTTCTTAGTCACATCCTACAGCAAAAGCAATGGTCCACAGAGCAAAGCATCAGAGAGATCTCCATTGTTGAAAGCAATCAGTCAGGAGAAGGGTACAAAAGAATTTCCAAGGCATTAGATATACCATGGAACACAGAGAAGCCAGTCATTATCAAGTGAAGAAAATATGGCACAACAGTGACATTACCAAGAACTGGACGTCCCTCCAAAATTAATGAAAAGACGAGAAGAAAACTGATCTGGGAGGCTGCCAAGAGGCCTACAGCAACATTAAAGGAGCCGCAGGAATATCTGGCAAGTACTGGCTGTGTGGTACATGTATTTGCATTCACATCAGTCCCTAACCCTCAAGGAGTGTACAATCTAAGGTCCCTAGCTTACATTCATCATACACATACTAGGGCCAATTTAGACCGGATCCAATTAACCTACCAGCATGTCTTTGGAGTGTGGGAGGAAACAGGAGTACCCGGAGGAAACCCACGCAGGCACAGGGAGAACATGCAAACTCCAGGCAGGTGGTGCCGTGGTTTGGATTTGAAACAATGACTAGTACTGCCAGGCAGAAATGGTAATCATTTAGCCACTGTGCTGCCCCATGTGACAACAGTCTCCCGTATTCTTCATGTCTGGGCTGTGGGGTAGAGTGCCAAGACAGAAGCCTTTTTTGTGAAGAAACACATCCAAGCCTGGCTAAATTTTACAAAAACATGTGGGAAAATGTGCTATGGTCTGATGAAACCAAGGTTGAACTTTTTAGCCATAATACCAAAAGATCTGTTTGGCACAAAAACAACACTGCACATCACCAAAAGAACACCATACCCACAGTGAAGCATGGTGGTGGCAGCATCATGCTTTGGGGCTGTTTTTCTTCAGCTGGAACTGGGGTGTTAGTCAAGGTAGAGGGAATTATGAACAGTCTCAAATACCAGTCAATATTGGCACAAAACCTTCAGGCTTCTGCTAGAAAGCTGAACATGATAGGGCCTGGAAGAAACCAACTGTTCAGATTGCGGAGATGAGGAATATTATGACCACCCACATGATTCATGAAAAAATGTCGAGTATCCTTAATGATTCTCATCCTCGGTTCCAGAAAATTTGGAGCCCTTGGTGGTCTTACGCTCACCCTTCACTTCCCAAATACAGCTTGGGTTTGTACCAATTTTAAGGGGGGGTCCCTGCACTCAGGTTCTCTTAACTGCTTGCCAACCACAGATAGCCGAATGACGCTGCACTGCGGCCGGCCAGTTCTGGGAGGGCGTCATATGACGTCCTCCCAGAACGCGCTCTCCTGCGCTCCCCTGGGGGCGTGCACCCAGCGATCTCCGTGATCGCTGTGTCCTATCACAGCGGCCTTATACCACGTGATGTGGTATAAGGCCGCTGTGATGTATCAATCACAGCGGCCTTTTACCACGTGATCAGCTGTGTCCAATGACACGCTGATCACCGGGAAATGCAATTGCCGGTTCTCGGCTGCACTTTCCTCACGCTGTCAGAGCGTGAGGAAAGTACTGCCGAGAACCGGCAGTTGTCAGAGCAGGGATCGGCACCGATCATCAGGGACTGATGATCAGTGCCCTAATGATTGGTGCCCAGCAGTGCACCCACCTGTGCCACCTACCTGTGCCCAGCAGTGCCACCCACCTGTGCCCACCGGCGCCATCCACCTGTGCCCATCAATGCAGCCCAGCAGTGCTGCCAGTCAGTGCCCAGCGGTTGCGCTAGTCAATGCCTAGCAGTGCCGCCAGTCAGTGCCCAGCAGTGATGCCAGTCAGTGCCACCTTTCAGTGCTGTCTATCAGTGCCACCTATCAGTGCCGCCTATCCGTGCCACCTCATTAGTGCTGCCGATCAGTGCCGCCTATCAGTGCCGCCTATTAGTGCCCATCAGTGCTGCCTCATCAACGCACATCAGTGAAGGAGAAAAATTACCTGTTTGAAAAATTTTATAATAGAAATAAAGAAACTTTTTCTTTTTTTTCAAATTTTTTGTACATTTTTTTGTTTATAGCGCAAAAAGTAAAGTGCCCAGAGTCGATTAAATAACACCAAAAGAAAGCTCTATTTGTGAGAAAAAAATGATAAAAATTTCATATGGGTACAATCCTGCATGACCGCAAAATTGTCAAAGTGCGACAGCGCTGAAAGCTGAAAATTGGCCTGTAAAGAAGGGGGTATAAGTGCCCGGTAGGCAAGTTGTTAAAGCGGAGTTCCACTCACCCTGACAAAAAATAAAAGTCAGCAGCTACAAAGTCAGCAGCTACAAAAACTGTAGCTGCTGTCTGTTAAAAAACAGCCACTAATCTGTCCCTCGGTCCCGCGGTGTGTCCCCCGCAGTCCTGTATTCTAGGAGGCCGGCATCTTCAGTGTGGGCACCCGGCTGTGATAGCTTGCGGCTTCACAGCCGGGTACCCACTGCGCATGTGCCTTGTGACTGGTCCTGCAGTCTTTGGGACCTGTCACATGTCCCAAAAGACTACAGGCAGGGAGGACACCTTCCTTTTCCGATCGCCTAGGCGATCGGACCGGAAGTGGGAGCGGGTACCTGTTAAATTCGGGCACCCGCTCCCCCCCACCCCCCAAAGGAGCCAATCCTTAATGGGAAGCGGGGGAGCAGTCCTTAAAGTGGAACTTCCTCTTTTGGGTGGAGCTCCACTTTAATACTGTTTCTATCTTTTTGATATTTTCTCTCTTTCTTTTCCTAACTGTACTTCTTTTTTCCTTGCTCCTCTGAAATGTTATCCCCCCTTCCTCTTTGCCTTCTCACAGCTCTCTACCGCGATTTACCTCAGCTGAGTATTTTACTCAGGTTCATCTGGCTCTAATTAGGGCATGTTCTTGTTGAATGCTAATCTGTTTATATGTTGTTGATTGTACTATATACTTGACAATTGGTCCCCTGCGAGGGTCCTTCTTTTCTAAATGGCTGTACTTTGTTATTTCTTCAAACACGAAAAAAGTGAAAAACCAAGAAAGTTGAACATGAAGAGGAACTTCATCTTTCAGCATGAAAATGACCCAAAGCATACATCCAAATCAACAAAGGAATGGCTTCATCAGAAGAAGATTCAAGTTTTGGAATGGCCCAGCCAGAGCCCAGACATGAATCTGATCGAAAATCTGTGGGGTGATCTGAAGAGGGCTCTGCACGGGAGATGCCCTCACAATCTGACAGATTAGGAGTGTTTTTGCAAGGAAGAGTGTGCAAATATTGCTAAGTCAAGATGTGCCATGCTGATAGACTCATACCCAAAAAGATTGAGTGCTGTAATAAAATCAAAAGGTGCTTTAGCAAAGTTCTAGTTTAAGGGTGTGCACACTTATGCAACCATATTATTTTAGTTTTTTTTATTTTTACTTCCCTTCACCTAAAATATTTCAGTTTGTTGTTCAACTGAGTTGTACAGTTTAAAGGGTTACAGTAAAGTTCTGAAATGATTTATCTTTGTCTCATTTTTTTTACATCACAGAAACCGGACATTTTAACAGGGGTGTGTAGACTTTTTATATCCACTGTATAATGGGCTATCTTATGGGATGCTAAGTCACTATATTTGCCCTGGGTGGTGACCTGTTTCATCTGTCAAGAGGAATATTGGATTTGCTAGCCTCTGCTGCTAACTTTTAGGTTGCTGCCTTTTTTTAGCTTGGCTGTTTAAGAATGCGTCATTAAATGTGCCCACATACACCAAATTGTTTGGGTTTTTTTTGTTTATTCCTATTGCATTCTGCTGGAAATTCATTAGTTAATAAATTGTCCACCACATGGATTGCATTATTGTCTATCTATAACCCTTGCATTGTAATCATGCTTTAAACCACTGTTTCCCATAACCACATTCCCCACCTTCAGTACTTGTATCCAGTTGGGGCAATGTGTTCATAAAATGTCTATAGGAATATGTACAAATCCATACAGACTATTTACTAATCTCCCTGCAGTATGTTTGTCACAGTCAGGGGTCAGGATCAGAGGTCAGTAGCTATAGGAGTAGAGAGGCTCCCACTGACCAGCAGGACAGGTATACAAGCAGGTCACCCTGGTGGATGTCATGGGTTCACCCACAGTGTGGGGTCTAAATACTAACGGATATTCACCAGAGCTCCTGACGATAGAGATGGCTTTTGCTGAATGTCAGTACCAGGTTGCAGTCCCATTTGAATGGGCTGCCGTGCCTCCTGAAATTCAGGGAAAAGGTCAGATTCAGTTCCTGACAATGGTAATTAATTTTTGATGGATTACCAACACACATTTTCAATGGACCTACACCTATTTTGGGTCTGTGAAATTCAGATGCAGTGTGAAATAAACAGTGTGGTGCCCCAGAAAGAGTAGATACTGTCATCTTCTGTCTGCTATTAAGTAGCCCCATAATGTCAAAAACCCTGCATACCACCAAAAAAGCCTATTCACTGTCAAAAAGTAGGCCCTATTGGCCCTCCAGTAACAGGGGCTTAGGCAAAATATGTCCTTTAAAACCTATGCCAACCAAATCTGATTGTTTATTGTCCTTATTATCTCCTTGTTCCCTGCTTCCATTATGCCCCTCTGTGAAAAGCCATTCTGATTTTACAAGTCTGAGGATCCTTATGCCTGTGATTGGAAAACAAAGGAGCAGCAGAACACTGATGAGGTCATCCCTACTGTAATCATGTTCGATGTTGGGACTTGTTCACAAGACTGGTAAAAATTGGCATCTGAGCCTCGCTTTTACTGCTCTCTAACCACCCCTCCGAACCCAACACAGCACTTTCAGGTGGGTTGTATATATACTGCCTTAAATTATAAACCCTGTTGCATTTGGCAGGCAGTACTGCCACCAAATACGACACATTCAAGTGAATGGGGCCTTGACGCAACTGGCCTGCAACAGCATGCTCTGTGATGTCAACTTTCCAGGGTTAAGAGGTTGTGAGTTGACATATCTGTCTGTCAACCACCATCTGAAAAGTGATCCACTATGGATTGCTTTTCAGAGGGGTGGCAAGGGCTGCTACCACTGTAAAAGAGCCCTGAGGTTGACAGTCACTGGGCAAAGCAATAGAGTTCAGGGTGCTGCCTCTCCTTTTTGTGCAGGGGAATACAGGAAGCTGATCTCATGAAAGCTTCAGATATGAATGCTTGTTATATGTAAACATTGTGCTTAATTAATATATAACTAGATTGACTGTTATGTTTAATATTTGTTTGGAGTTCAGATTTAATTTTTGGAGATATACTGTCACCAGCAATCCATGATCATTTAAGGCGCAAATCATTTTGATCATTCAAATGTTTCCTTGGTGGATAATTCAAGTAAATAATAGCAGAACATACCAGAAGAAAACAACGTTTTTCCCTAAGAGAAATGCAGACTGGTCAGACATCTATTATCTCAAATTCAGCAAGATTTGCTGCAGAACGATGACTGAGTACTGTGCATGAGGGGAAAAACAGGCAATTTAAATTCAGGCTGGGTAGCTTCTCTGGGCTGAAGAACTATTTTTAGACACAGCTGAGGCTTAATTTAGAAACCAACCACTTGAAGTTCTATTTTATTTCTAGATTTCACGTTCTCCCTAGAGGTTTAGAAGGGAAAAGACTCGGGTACATTCCCCTTGTACACTGTAAATCTTTTCATGTGTGCGTAGCAGATAAGCCAGCGACGACGCACAAAAAAATCTTTGTAATACTCTACATATGCAGACTGTTTGCCATTTTTAATTAGTCTGCCAGTAAGCTCCAAGAATAAAAAAAAAAAAAAAATAATAACTGACTCTCACTGGTATACCAAATGACCAGAGTAGGGTAAAATCCATTTTGTGTAGAAAATGTAGACGTAGTCACAGGGTTTTATGGAGAAAATCAGACTGGTTGCATATGTTTTTGCTGCTGGAGAAGCTTGTAGTGTAATTTTCCTAAGGTAGTCATACAGACTCACCAATTGTATTTAGGAGCTGATAGTTCTATATAAATCTTAGATGAATATACAAACCCAACAGTGATTGTATTATTCTGCTGTATGAAGTCATAACATGGCTTGCCTCTGCTGTCCATAAGTATAACCAGACAAGCTGAAGGATGAACCAAGTTTTGTCAGATGTCCATGACTCGTTGGTGTATTGCCAGTTTTTGTTCCCGCTGTCTACTTTCAACAGGGTAGCATTTCTGAGATTCATAGAGCCCACATACACAACACTTACATGTTGCATTGAGGTATTAAACCCAAAACAAAAAGGAAATATTGCAGCTTACCAGTCATTTAAATGTGGTGGCTGCATTAGATTTCTTTTTGTTTTTTCAGGCTTTTTCCCCTGGTGATCTGGCCAATAATACATCTCCTGCATTAGAGTGTCCCCACCAGTGGCGTCCCGAGGCAGGTGCGGGGGGTGCAGTCCGCACCGGGTGACACCGACCACATGGGGTGACACCGGACCCGCTCCACAAAAAAATAAGTTGTAAAGCAAGCCGACGATCCCCGCAGGATGGATCTGATCCATCCTGTGGGGATCTTCGGCTTTCTTTACAACTTACCTTTTCTTGGAGCGGGTCCGGTGTCATTCCGTATAGGTTGCATGCCGACGATCCTCGTCGGCATGCAACCTATACAGGGTGACAACGGACCCGCTCCAAGAAAAGGAAAGTTGTAAAGAAAGCCAACGATCCCTGCAGGATGCATCAGATCTGCAGATTGAGCATAATGGATAGGAGTCCGATCCATTATGCTCAATCCGCAGATCCAATCTATTCTGCGGGGATTGTCGGAGGGGATGTAACTAAGTGTTACCGCACCGGGTGACATTAACCCTAGGGACGCCTCTGGTCTCCACTCTAGATGAATGAGCATAGGGAGCACTTTTTGGACAGCAGCATTGTTAGTCTGGGGGGGATGGAAGTGTTAGATGGACTAGAACAGGGGTGTCAAACTCCATGTCATCGCGGGCCGTATCAGCATTATGATTGCCCTTAAAGGGACGGTTGTATCTGTTAGACTGGATGTCCAGAGCACCCCACCCCCCATTACATCAGATGTCAAGAATCCCACACCTCCCTAACATCACCATGCACCCCCTTTGGAGACAGAGCTGGAAAGCAGAAAGTGCAGGGTCTGGAGGAGGAGTAGAGTCAGTTATCAGAGTCTGCTAAATGCTGAGACCAGGGGAAGCAGAGATAAGGGGGCGCTACAGCTGCACTGAGAGGTGCCAGGATTTGGCAGATTAGACAAGGTGGGGGCGGAGACAAGGAGTTCCCTGCAGGAGAGGTGCAAGGATCACATGAAATGGCCTGGAGGGCCAGATTCGGCCCCCGGGCCTTGTGTTTGACACCTGTGGACTAGAAGATTAAAATACACTAACATATTAAAGCCAAACTTCAGGTAACACTTTATAATTACCGGTAGTTACAGCAAACAGTTTTCTTTTCTTTTGGGATAAATGTTTTACATACATAAATTAAAGCTGATCATTGTAAGCACCCATGTCGGTGTTAAATGGTTTGTCTGATCTCTGTAACTAATATATTTTGCAAGAGAGCTTGCTCTTTTGGCAAACAGACTTGTTTTCTGGATCACCAGGTGACAAAAGAAAGAGCCTAAAAAAGAAAATTAATGAAGCCATTACTAAGAAATGTTAAGCTGCAATATAATAAATGTTTGCTTTAGGGTTCAGTACCACTTTTAAGAGAAAGGTAATCAGAGTATATTTACACATTCTATTAATTTTACTTCATATAGGTACAGCTTCCCCACATATTAAAATTTTTACTGGTTAACACTATGTGCTGCCATTATCAATCCTTCATAATTCCATGCAAAGGTCTTATAGGTCTTCTTGCATCAACAGATCATCATTTAAATCAGTGGTTCTCAACCTTTCTAAGGCCGCGACCCCTTAATACAGTTCCTCATGTTGTGGTGACCCCCAACCATAAAATTATTTTCGTTGCTACTTCATAACTGTAATTTTGCAGTGGGAGGACTAGTGCCCCATCACTGATGTCAGTGGGATGAATAGTGTCCCATCGTTGGTATCAGTGGGATGAATAGTGTCCCATCGTTGGTATCAGTGGGAGGAATAGTGCCCCATCATTGGTGTCAGTGGGAGGAATAGTGCCCCATCATTGGTGTCAGTGGGAGGAATAGTGCTCCATCATTGGTGTCAGTGGGAGGAATAGTGCCCAATCATTGGCGTCAGTGGGAGGAATAGTGCCCAATCATTGGCGTCAGTGGGAGGAATAGTGCCTCATCATTGGCGTCAGTGGGAGGAATAGTGCCCCATCATTGGCGTCAGTGGGAGGAATAGTGCCCCATCATTGGCGTCAGTGGGAGGAATAGTGTCCCATCATTGGTGTCAGTGGGAGGAATAGTGTCCCATCATTGGTGTCAGTGGGAGGAATAGTGTCCCATCATTGGTGTCAGTGGGAGGAATAGTGTTCCATCATTGGTGTCAGTGGGAGGAATAGTGTCCCATCATTGGTGTCAGTGGGAGGAATAGTGTCCCATCATTGGTGTCAGTGGGAGGAATAGTGTCCCATCATTGGTGTCAGTGGGAGGAATAGTGTCCCATCATTGGTGTCAGTGGGAGGAATAGTGTCCCATCATTGGTGTAAGTGGGAGGAATAGTGTCCCATCATCGGTGTCAGTGGGAGGAATAGTGTCCCATCATCGGTGTCAGTGGGGGGAATAGTGCCCCATCATCGGTATCAGTGGGGGGAATAGTGCCCCATCATCGGTATCAGTGGGAGGAATAGTGCCCCATCATTGGTATGAGTGGGAGGAATAGTACCCCATCATTGGTATGAGTGGGAGGAATAGTGCCCCATCATTGGTGTCAGTGGGAGGAATAGTGCCCCATCATTGGTGTCAGTGGGAGGAATAGTGCCCCATCATTGGTGTCAGTGGGAGGAATAGTGCCCCATCATTGGTGTCAGTGGGAGGAATAGTGCCCCATCATTGGTGTCAGTGGGAGGAATAGTGCCCCATCATTAGTATCAGTGGGAGGAATAGTGCCCCATCATTGGTGTCAGTGGGAGGAATAGTGCCCCATCATTGGTATGAGTGGGAGGAATAGTGCCCCATCATTGGTGTCAGTGGAAGGAATAGTGCCCCATCATTGGTATGAGTGGGAGGAATAGTGCCCCATCATTGGTATGAGTGGGAGGAATAGTGCCCCATCATTGGTATGAGTGGGAGGAATAGTGCCCCATCATTGGTGTCAGCGGCGAGGAGGCGGTGACAGGGGCAGCATATCATCCCGCCCACACATCGCCGGAGACAGCAGCGGTGTCTCGGTTCCTAAGACCATCGGAAATATGTGTTTTCCGATGGTCTTAGGCGACCCCTGGGAAATGGTCGTTCGACCCCCAGGTTGAGAACCGCTGATTTAAATGATCTTTTATTAAGAAAATAGAATGATAATAAGGGCTCAGGCATTTTTTTACCTGCCTCTAAACTCCCCTGCATGCTATCCTATGTGTCCTATGTGTAAACGCTTGAAGTGCGTAAATGCGCCTAAACGCTAGGTGTGTGTTAGCTCTTGAGCATAAATTTATTTATTCTGGCCAATAAAATTAATGTCCAAATCTTGACGTGTGTAAACACAGTACACACTTTTACAAGTGTCTGGCTTTTTTTGGCCAAAACACTGCTGCCAGGAGGAGGCCTCTAGGGGAGTTAAAAGAAAGAAGTCAGTGTACATGAGGACTAAATAGTATGTGGTATTCTCTGTATTGCTGCAACAGCATTTTATAAAGGTTGGAAGTGAGATCTGTGATAACCAGTGCAGATTATGTATTGGAGAGGTTCTTAACCTGGGGTATTCTATCTTTGAAGGTATGGAAGCAGATAATGGGGAGGGGGGGGGGGGTACTAGATCTTGAAATGACTAAAAACAAATGAAACAGAATTTTCTGCATTATTGAAATTGACTTAATGGCTCCAATGATATGCAAGTAATATTTTAAATAACTGTACCTCCATTCCTTGTTTGATTGCACAGAAACAACAAAAAGAGTCAATTGTTGCTAATAGGTAGACTAAATATTTTAAAATCCCTGTGATTGTTTCAACTGCTCTGTTTCTAGCTACTAATATGTAAAGCAAAACCAATCTGCTGATCTATTTTAAACAAGGAACCGGATTAGACGCCATGAGGAGCAAGTCTACATTTGTGCGCAATAATTACTTAGTTTGTTTCTCAGTCCCCTAATAATATGTTCTCAGTTGATTATCATATTAAATATTATTTAATAATAATTTCTCAGTAACCATTTTTGTTTTAGAATTGGCTTCGTAATTAACATATTTTTACGTGATTTGGGAGTGAAGAGTATACTGCTGGTTGATTAGCAGTGAAGTCCCTACACAACTGTTGGAACAGGGCAATGGGTAGCTGTAAAGCAGCATTGAAGGTGATTTATAAATAGATATAACCTAAGATAACATAGTAAGTAATATTAAAGCCTCGGTGCAAATTCCTGTTTCTGTTGCATTCACACAGGTGATAAGGGCATACAGTGGATTCCTGTGGCAAGAATCAGTGGATCTTTGCTGCTGTAATCGTGTATATACAGCTGACGTCAGGATGCCTGTGCAAATGAATAACAGTCTGACAGAGGCCACAGCTGTCTGCATGTAATTGCACATGGACTGATTACCTGCAGTAAGGACAGATGTACCATTGGATCAGGTGTCCTATATGTGCTTGTCTGAGTCCCCTAAGGGGTTACAGCTCAGGAGAGACAGCTGTTACACTTTTTGACCTGGGAAAAATTGCTCTGTGATGCAATTTTGGTGCCGCTGTACAGGTTTACTACCTGTGTACCCCAGCTTGGCCTGTGCAGCCTCTTTTTCTTTGTTTGTACTGTGCATGAACATGCCATTTTGATCTACACAGGTGCCGTCTCACTATCCCTCGCCATCTACTCAGCTTCTCCAACACCGTCCAGGACATGATCAGGCTCCCTGTTAAGTCCATTGACAAGTTACAGATGGTATTATCACTTCAGGCACTGGCAGTGCATCATGAGTACCCCTTGTGGGAATCTCTCATTTGCAGTGATACAACAGCGAATCATAAGTACAAGGGTGTGACCCTGTGGGTTTTGCAGGCTTATGATCAGCTAATGGTTCAGAGGTGATTTGCAGTACCCACCCACAGGGGTCTTGACACTGAAAGCCCAGACCACTGTTGCCTGCCTGAGTCACTATCCTCTTAAGGCCACATTCAACATACAGTGTATGCCAGTGTGAGAGCCATGTTTACCTACACAGTGATGCACAGGTGTTCTGTACATCCCCCTGCATGCAGTCACATTCATGTCAATTGGTATGTTGTGGCTGCATGGACACACCCACTGGTCCCAAATTGACATCCGTGCAAGTAGACGGTCCTGAATGCACACTGTCTTTGTTCAGGACTATGCACCCACGCAGATGTCAAATTGGGAGCAGTGGCTGTGTCCATGAAGCTGCTGAGTCCCAGTTGGCAAGAATGGGACTGCCTGCATGGGGATGTACGGAACACTTGTGCTTCCTGTGCAGGTATTCATGGCCCTCTCATGGGCATACACTGTAGTAATGCCATGTGAATGAGGCCCAAGAGGACACTTTAACCCCTCAGGGGTGGCTCCTTTCTCCTGCTTATCCAGAAAAGTGTTTTCTGATACTGTGTCTAAGTTTATGCTTCTGCACATTCAGCTGAGGATTGTAATTTGTCCATTGTAACTTATCTATTTTTGAAGAACTGGTACATGAGGAGTCTGTTTACTGAAATCTCTACCAAACTTACAAATATCATTGGTGTAGTGTGCTTATGCCTTGACCTGTGTCAGCCATGCCAAAGGTCAGTAGCCTAGGTTCTTTAAGTAGTCCCTGGCTTTCCAAAATATTTGCTGTGCATTTGCCTTTGCAGCCCATTTTGTATGTTGACTAGCTTAATTCTGAAAAAAGTCTTCACCTCCCACCCTTCAAACATTTAGTCGAGCATTATCTCAACATAGAGGTTGTTTGATCCCAGGACATGTTTTTGGATTCTGTTTCTATCCTGATGGAACCTTCTGCCCTCCAACAACTGGAGCTTTTGCCTGTGGTTCTACTGTATATTGTGTGGATACACTAAGGGATGTTATTTGCCAGAAATCCAGAATGGTCCTCCTTCCATTACATATGTGAAGGGACCCTTTATCTTAAATGTTGCTCTGCGGAGCATGAAACGTCTCTTGTATATGCCCTAAAACAGGGAGCACCTATTTAGTAAATTTTCTGCACCCTTTTTCCCCAGAAAAAAAAAAGGCAAAACCTCCTTCTGGGAAACCCTCGGAGCCTTTGAAGAGTTCCTTTCAATTCTTGGCCTTGGCCTCCAAGTCCAAAGCAAACTCTGCCATAAGACATACAGTAGGCCCCCAAATCCTCCAGCACAATGAACAAGTCATCTTCTCAGTGAGGGTGTGCCCCCACTTATAAAAGTGAGGGGATGTTTGCTGGCCTTTGTGACCATCTGGTCATGGGAATTTGATTCAAGAATGTGGTATCCAGAGGCAACAAGCAGACATTTTGGTCTCTACCTCCACTGCCCGCCACATTGTGAAACATATAACATACCTCCACGGAGCTCTTTTTTGCAGAGGGGTCATAATCTTTCTCTCAGACAGATTTCAGGGTTTCTATTCAAACCTGTTTACATTCCCCAGAGCAAAAGGAGGCAGTTGCCCTGTTCTGAATATGAAGGTCTTCAATACCTTCCTGTGGGTAAAAATATCCTGCGAGAAGAATCAGATCATATACTGTATGTAGAGTGTTAAATCAGCAGTTCACTCACAATGGGACTCACCTTTAATCGGACAGGCTATGCTACTTTCATTAGATCTCGTCAAAACCCTTGTGAGATCTTTTGGGAATACCTGTTTTTGGTCTTGGCGTCCATGGGTTTTGGCTCTTTCCTCTGCTTATTACTTGCTGCGTATAAGAATAAATCCATAGCTTTAAACATTCATCACCTTTGTCTACAATTACATTACTTCCCATTGTAGTCCCCAAAAGAGAGCTGATTATGTTTCAGAATAGAATCCTCTTTTTTTATATGGGTCAGCAAAAGGCCTAGGATCAACAGACTGACTTTGGGAATCCCCAGTCTTATGGTTTATCATCGGGCAGCATTGGACTCCACAGTGGGTTGTTATGGAAGCATTATCCTGCTCTGTAGGATCTAGAACAACTCTGATATGGATCCCTAGTAAGCATGTCCTCCTATTTTATGTCCTACATTGTCATTTTTCCTGACAGACAAAGAGTGAGGAAGAAACTTTGCTCACTTCATACTCCACTAACACGTATACTAAATAAACCCAAGATATCTCCAGGACTACTCCCACATCTTTTTCATTGGTGAGAAAATAAAGGCTTGTTAACAACAGGAAATCTGGAAATCTTATCTGGAAATTATATGCACTCTTTGTATTAATATAAAACTAAGTTACAATTACTTCCTGTTCCAATATAACAAGATTACATCTTACCTGAGGGTTAAACTGTAACAGACCATCTGTCTACTATCTTTGACACTGTTTGTTTTGAAAGTTCTTGAAAAACTAGGGACTCCGTGAAAGGCCGTATTTCAATCTTGTATAGCCATTTAGTGAACTAGGATTGTAAACTTCCATAAATAGACACAGGGAAAGGGACTTTATATTTTACATTTAGACCTACCAGTGTGGCAAGACATAGCAAATAATTTGTCTAAACTTTCTATTAACATGGCTCTGGTGGAATTTAACTACAAAACCCTATTGAGATGGTATATGGTTCCGACTAGGATAGGGGAGATGAACTCACAGGATTCTTCTTATTGCTTCTGAAGCTGTGGACAGGTGGGTACCATGTTCCATATTTGGTGTCAATGCCCTAATGTGACTAGGTTTGGGATTAGAGTATTCAATGTAATCCATTTGGTAACAGGCATGAACATTATCAGAGCACCAGAGATTGGATAATGATATTCCTTAACCCCCGGTTCACATATATGCACCCTTGCGGGCTGCGTTTTGCACGGGCACAAGGGCCCATTCATTTGAATGGACTCCTGTGCCCATGACATGCAGGGAAGAAGTCCCTGCACTTCTTTGGAAACCCAGCCCGCACGGGAACCTCCGTTCCCAGTACGAATGTGTTTTCCAGTGCGAGCGGCGTGCCATTAGAACTAATGGCAACCGCCTGCTTGTCCACATTTCTCTGTCCGGCTGCACGGATTTTCATGCGGATCCGCAGTGGCACCACCCACACAGATGTGAACCTAGGGTAAAAGACTAAATGCTTGATCCCATATATATGATTTTGGCTGCAAGGATAGCAACTGCGCAGTGTAGGAATCGATTGGTAATAATGTTAGAGTATGTTAAACAAAAACTGAATTGGATCATGATTAATGATAAACTTTCATGTACCCTCCAAAATAACAAAAATAAGTCTGATACGACATGACAACCATAGATACTGTCAGGTGTCTGTGATAGTGAGCTCTGTTGATTGCTATTTTGTGGTTCCACAGGGCATGGAGTCTAAGCCCCAGCCTGCTTCTTCACCAGAGCCCCTGATGGTGAGGATGGACTTGCAGCAAGCTAGAAACAGGTTGCAGCCCCCATATATGCCCAGCTGAGGATACAAATACCACTTGCAAAATGGCAGGAGACAGAAATCCAGGAAACAAGCCAAGAGCAGGGCAGGCAGCAGGCAAGCACAGATGGTAGATGAAGCCAGTATCGGTACACTGGAAATCAAACACTGAATATACTAATAAAAGGCAAACAGGAGCTAAAAGAACTGGAAAGTTGCTCAGACTACACCGAGCATGTCTTTTATAGGCAAGCAAACTGGGAGTAGGGCTGAAAACTGCAGGTTAAATTGTGACAGATGCAATATATGGAGTGAATGAGTGAGACATCTCTTCAATTGCCCTTTACACCCTTTTTCTTTTTCCTCTACTTTCATCTTTTTCTACATTTTAGGGTAATATGTTGTCTTTTGTCTTTTACAATGTGGTTCTCCTCTCTAAATACAGTATAGTGAACATGAGTGTTATACCATGTGTTTTATAATGTGCTAACTTCCCCTCTTGGTTAGTGATAGACAAACTTGACTTGGTTAATGACTGTATACACAAAGGGGGAGATTTACTAAAAATGGTGCACACAGAATCTGGTGCAGCTCTGTATAGTAACCAATCAGCTTCTAACTTCAGCTATGTTCACCAGTGTGCTCCAGTTTTAGTAAATCTCCCAAAATTTCTTTGTGTGTTTTTTATGATCAGACACAAATAATTTAAAACTTCTTAAATTTTTTTGTATTGTATACACTGTTAATCATCTTTATTCCACTGACCTACCTCTATAGACATATTGTAGATTGTATGGTGAAAGAACTCAGATTGAAATTTTAAAAGTTATTATGCATAGGATTGCTAGCTGAGTCATTGCCTCCCTTGATGTGGGAGTCCTTTTGACCCCTGTGGACATCAAGGAATCCTGCTTGCATATCCCTATTTTCTCAACACATCAACTCTACTTTTTGTTTTTTGCTGTGGGCTTGCAACATTACCAGTTTGTCACCCTTCCCTTTGCCCTGCCACTGCACGTCAGGTCTTCTCCAAGGTGTTAGCCTCTGATCTAGCCTTATTTCACTGTTGAGGCATCTTCATAGTGTGAGATCTAGTTTATCTCCAGCTTGGATAACAGTCATCACAAGCTTTGTTGGCCAATGTCCAATGGACTCTCTATACACCCTGTGGAGATTCAGGTGGATTCTAAATCTCCAGAAGTCAGCACTGGAACTTTCTTATCTCTTGTAATGTCTGGGCAGGATCCTGGATATGACCCTGTTTAAGGTTTTCCTTCCTCAGGACAAACCCCAGACCCTCTGCTCCCATGTTCACGTTCTGTAGTCCTTGGCACTACAGACCCTCATCTTTTGCATGATGGTTCTAGACTTAAGGGTGGCCTCCTTCAAGGCAGTTCTTTATGCTCAGTTTCATCCCAGACCATTGCAACATTCTGGCTGAGACCATTGCAACATTCTGGCTGTGTAGGACAGTTAGGCTCAGCTTCTGGAATGTAACATATGCCTGACCCTCAAAACCAGCCTTGCGCTGCTATGGTGGTTCACAAGTCTGACACTAGAGTCAGGAAATTTCTTGTGACTGAGTGCTAGATACTCTCTCAGTTCAGGGGACTTGGTCATCGAAGGAAACTTGCCTCTCAATCATTCTTCTGGAGCTCAGAGCAATTCAGTTGTCCCTGTAGCGCTGGACCTCTTAAAGTGATACAAAAGGCACATTTTTTTAAAGATAAAATGAAACATAGGTTTATACTTACCTGTTTTGTACAGCAATCTTACACAGAGCGGCCCCTTACCTTTTTTGGGGGGCCCCTGCCACATTTGTCCTAATCTTTCTGTCCTTCCTCTCTGTTAGGGCACCCATGTGGGCATGCTTCACAACCAGGCTGTGTGTGTTCATAAACACAGCATGACTTGGCCAGATCCCATGGCCAATATGTATTGGTTGGGAAAACTTTTTTTTTTTAATTCTCTTTTTTTAAAAGATTTTTTTCTTTAAGTTTACACACACATACATTCATTCCAATTAATTCTAGTTCCAGTGATAATACAAAATTTTAATCAAACTATTAAGTCAACAGAGAACATATCTGTGGAGCTATCTACTATGAATGGCAATGCAATCCAGAGTTCCAGTATCAAATTTATCGTACATTTTATTTCCTTATTTCCTTGTGAGTTTATAGCAAGGAAGGGCTGGGTTTATTAAATGTTTCCACTGTGGTATCCCAGGTCCAGATATTGGCCCTCTACTGTATTGTTATTAGTGTAACATTTCAGGCATAAAAACAGAATGCACTTATAAAATATTTAGGGATATTTGCTAAGAAGACGTCATTGGTGATTACATTTGGGATACTCCTAAAAATAAAAAGGAAAACAGGATTTTTTGAGGCACCACATGAATCATATATGGAATTTTTGATAAAAAAATGAATTTCAATATCTGTAAAAATAGCTACATGTATATAAAACACCCACAAAACATCCACGGGATAGCCTTTGTGTTATGTTGGATACTTTAGTAATGTACAGCCTCCATTTGTTACTCCTCCCTGTCCAAAAATGTGTGTGTGTGTGTGTTTTTTAAATTTAATTTCACAAAATCATACTGCTTGTTTCGTGATCAAACGGGGATAGCTTCATTGGATGCATTTTGCAGTCTATTAACACTGCTTCATCAAAAATGTGATTGGAGGTAAAGTCACAAAATTAGTGTTGCCTGTGATTGTCTGTTCAACATGCCTGTTACCACAAATGTGGTCAGATATCCCCTAAAAAAAGCAGGCATGGGGCATTCAGGGATCCAAGGTGGGGGTACCTCCAAGACATCAGAAAAGGGAAACTTACTACCATTATATGAAGCATCATAATATGATACTTTTCACCTCTGCCCACATCAAAGGACCCAGGAGGACTCCTTATGCCATGTGACTAGCACTTTAGTGAAAGTGAGAGAATACAGTTAATCATAGCTAGGAGATGTCCAATCTCCCATTTACATGACTGTTGTTATTCAATATATAGGAGCAGATAAGGATAGGTCCTCCAATCTTGCAGGTATACCTAAATGCCCAGGTTCGTTCACCTTCTCTGGTGTGCCCACAAAAACAATGTCATGATCGGGTGTGAGGGGGAGACTGTCCAGATGCCTCCCTGTGCTAGTCCCAAGACATGAGTTGTCCTGGGTTCGACGATGTGATCTGGGCAGAGGTGAAAATAGTTATACTGGGGTGCATAGGGTACCCACGTGACAACAGGCCATTATTGCAAGATGTAATTTTATGTTTTTATTTCTGTTTTGGATCTTCAGATCAGAAACAGATTTCCAAAGAAGAGATTCCCTTTTGTGTAGGTTCTTTCATTTTTATTTTAAGTTGCTTTGTTATCAAACGCTTTTTTTTTTTTTTTTACTGGTTTCTTTCTTCCCCAAAATAAAGTGTGGTTGACAGCATATTTTAATAAGCAACCTTCCCATGTAAGCAGCTGCTTCTCTATATCTTGTTTGGTTGCCAAATCTCCATAAATGCAGGGTGCGGTGACATCACACTTCCTATGGTGCTAATTATCAGTTCCTAAGAATAGTATCATGTATAAAGAATAGAATATAGAATGTGCTTCCATCCTCTCGGTAGCAGAGATGCAGCTTTGCTGACTAAAACCATGCACAGAAGATTCCATAACACGTTTCAGATGAAGATGTCTTTTTGATCAGAAATGAGTGAAAACCTAATCTTCAAGCAGACTATAAGACATAGATTAATGCAGGTAAGTATGTATTAAAAAAAAAAACATTTTTCATTTTTTTTTTTTTTTCTTAAATTGCAGTCCCTCCAGACACCTGAAACTGTTTTGACATTTGCCTCTTGTAGTACCCTGTACAACAGTACTCAGCTTGGGAGAGGGTGGGGCAGCAGTAGAAACCAGTAGGAATAGAAAGAAGAGAATAGATGGATGATTATGGTTTAGATGCAGCTCTCCAATCGTTTTATGAAAACAAAGTTATCAGATTGAGATTGTATACATACAGTGCCTTGAAAAAGTATTCATACCCCTTGAAATTTTCCACATTTTGTCATGTTACAATAAAAAACGTAAATGTATTTTATTGAGATTTTATGTGATAGACCAACACAAAGTGGCACATAATTGTGAAGTGGAAGGAAAATGATACATGGTTTTAAAAATGTTTTACAAATCTCTGAAAAGTGTGGCGTGTATTTGTATTTAGCTCCCGAGTCAATACTTTGTAGAACCACCTTTCGCTGCAGTTACAGCTGTCTTTTTAGATATGTCTCCACCAGCTCCACATTTTTGCCCATTCTTCTTTGCAAAATAGCTCAAGCTCTGTCAGATTGGATGGACAGCGTCTGTGAACAATAATTTTCAAGTCTTGCCACAGATTCTCAATTGGATTTAGGTCTGGACTTTGACTGGGCCATTCTAACACATTAATATGCTTTGATCTAAACCATTCCATTGTAGTTCTGGCTGTATGCATAGGGTCGTTGTCCTGCTGTAAGGTGAACCTCTGCCCCAGTCACGTCTTTTTCAGACTCTTAACAGATTTTCTTCTAAGATTGAGCTGTATTTGGCTCCATCCATTTTCACATCAACTCTGACCAGCTTCCCTGTCCCTGCTGAAGAAAAGCATCCCCACAGCATAATGCTGCCACCACCATGTTTCACGGTGGGGATGGTGTGTTCAGGGTGATGTCCAGTGTTAGTTTTCCACCACACATAGCGTTTTGCTTTTAGGCCAAAAAGTTAAATTTTGGTCTCATCTGACCAGAGCGCCTTCTTCCACATGTTTGTGTCACCCACATGGCTTCTTGCAAACTGCAGTTGGGACTTCTTATGGCTTTCTTTCAACAAAGGCTTGCCACTCTTCCATAAAGGCCAGATTTTTGGAGTGCACGACTAATAGTTGTCCTGTGGACAGATTCTCCCACCTGAGCTGTGGATCTCTGCAGCTCCTCTAGAGTTACTATAAGCCTCTTGGCTGCTTCTCTGATTTAATGCTCTCCTTGTCTGGCCTGTCAGTTTAAGTGGACAGCCATGTCTTGGTAGGTTTGCAGTTGTGCCATACTCTTTCCATTTTCGGATGATGGATTGAACAGTGCTCTGTGAGATGTTCAAAGCTTGGGATATTTCTTTATAAGCGAATCCTGCTTTAACTGCATCCCATCCGCCCTATAGCAGTAATACTGCTACAGGGTGGCTTTGGTGCGCAAAATCAGGTATCTATACATGATTTCGCACTTCTGGGTAGGGGGCGCGCACAAGCCCTACCCATGCCGCTATTCGCAGCCTCGGCTGTCAATCACTGGGTCCCGGCTAGTGATTACTCACCAGCACCTGGTGATCGAGGAGCATTACCGACAGAGGGAGAGAACTGTAAGTAAATAATACAGTTGTCAGGAATCAAGGAGTGACCAGAAAGGTGTGGACTGACACAGGGAAACGCAGGTTTCAGGTATAGTATAATACAGGTTATTATTAGCCACCCAGATATATATAAACGCACAGTGAGCAAACTAACCTTCCACTAATCTTAGGAGGTGCAGGAACACAGGCGTAGTCAGGGCTGGAGAGGTGGAATGGTCAGGCCGGCCGTAGGGTTCTGCAACGACTGTCTGGTGGTACCTCTAGCGGTCCTCAGGGCAGGATTCCCCAGGGCGCGGAGTCTAAGTCCCAGTCTGCTATTCACCAGGGCCCCTGATGGTGGGGATGGACTTGGAGCAGACAGGAACCAGGTCGCGGCCCCTGAGTACACCTGCTAGTGATAGAGGGATCCGCCAGAGGTATGTGCAGGTACGGCTGGATCCGTGCAGGATGGATGGATGGCAGAGTAGTGAGCGTGGTCAGACGGGCCAAGTCAGCAACGTGCGGGCAGCAAGGTATCAAAGGAGCAGGCAGAGAATGGTCAAGGTCACAAGCCGGGTTCAGTAACTCACGGACAGCGCAGTACAGAGGATCAGGCAGAAGGATGGTCAGGGATGAGCCAGTAGTCAGAACAGGAGACGGTCAACAGGAATCAGGATCAGGCAGGGTCGGCAACAAGGTATCTTCTCACAGGAACTAGGAACAGGGTACAGGGGCTCATGGGAAAACATACACCAAGGCCCAGAGCACAGGCCTGGTCATGCCTTATATACACCTTTCTGTAATCAGCCCCAGGTTTGGCTGATTGTGAGCTTCTGGCTGCTAAGAGCACCCGCTGGTCAGCTCTGGTACTGCAGCCCACACGGCAGGAGAGTCCCACCACCAGTGCTGAGGGCACCCGCTGGTCAGCTCTGGTACTGCAGCCCACACTGCAGGAGAGTCCCACCACCAGTGCTGAATCCATTCCTGACAGAACCCCCCCCCTCAAGGAGCGGCTTCAGGACGCTCCAAACAGTCCTTAGTGGGCAAAATGTTCCACCGCCTGGGTCCGGTAACTGGCTGAATATCCTACTGCCGGAGTAAACCGGCTGGCTGGGTTTCCTGCTGGTAGACTTCTCTTTGTGTAGGAGAATCAAGGAAGGCAGGTCACTGGGCACAGGATTTCCAGGAGCAGGCTGGGTATCAGTTATCGGCCAGTTTAACTGGACATCAGGGGCTGGCATGTCGGGCTGTGTAGCGGGCAGAGGCACGTCAGCGGGCACCGAGTCATCTGGCACGACAGCGGGCACAGAGTCACTGGGCACGTCAGCGGGCACCAAGCCTTCTAGCAGAACTGCGGGTACCGGGTCACCAAGCTCGACAGCAGGCACCAAATTAACTGGCACGACAGCGGGCACCCAGTCAACTGGCACGACAGCGGGCACCCAGTCAACTGGCATAGAGTCATCTGGCTCGACAGCGGGCA
The DNA here is from genome assembly GCF_062004578.1 of Staurois parvus. Classification (NCBI taxonomy): domain Eukaryota; kingdom Metazoa; phylum Chordata; class Amphibia; order Anura; family Ranidae; genus Staurois; species Staurois parvus. Next base: position 24,117,628 of record NW_028317951.1, on the reverse strand, counting down.
CCGAGTCAACTGGTACGACAGCGGGCACCGAGTCAACTGGCACCGAGTCAACTGGTATGACAGCGGGCACTGAGTCATCAAGCATCAAGTCATCCGGCTCAACAGCGGGCACTGAGTCAACTGGCACCGAGTCAACTGGTACGACAGCGGGCACCAAGTCAACTGGCACCGAATCATCAGGCATCAAGTCATCTGGCTCGACAGCGGGCACCGAGTCAACTGGCACCGAGTCAACTGGTACGACAGCGGGCACAGAGTCAACTGGCACCGAGTCAACTGGCACGACAGCGGGCACAGAGTCAACCGGCATCAAGTCATCCAGCTCAACAGCGGGCACTGAGTCAACTGGCACCAAGTCAACTGGTACGACAACGGGCACCGAGTCATCAGGCATCAAGTCATCCGGCTCAACAGCGGGCACTGAGTCAACTGGCACCGAGTCAACTGGTACGACAGCGGGCACCGAGTCAACTGGCACCAAGTCAACTGGTACGACAGCGGGCACCGAGTCAACTGGCACCGAGTCAACTGGCAGGATGGTACAGTGAGTGGGAGTAGGGTACCGACATGTGGCAGATTGCTGGGTATACTGGGCTGTCACTGGTGGGGCTGTCACTGGGGGTGCTGTCGGGAATGCAGGAAAAGAGCTTTGAGCAGAGGAATGATGAGAAACAGGACTGGTTCGTTGCAAGCTGATTGAGGCTGGGTGTAACAAGTCTGACCATGTCTGCAGTAAGGGTTGGACAACGCTCAGCTTACACAAGGCCTGTCTGATCAAAGTTTGCACTGCGTTTATACACTTCTTTAGCACCTGTGGTGAATATGCTGAATAATGCTCCAAGAAGCAATCCGGATCATCCTCCAACAACCATACCAGTGATATTATTTGACTCGCCCTGAATGGAGGAAGAAATTCATCCCTGCTTTCAGGGGTACTAGATGAAGCCAACTCAATACAAGCCTGAATCAATGGTTGCACCTCAGAGAGCTCTAGGTCCTGACCTACTAGGGAATGAGCGACCCGTATGGACTCTAGCAGCTGATCCCGGGTATACTCCCGCAGAGTCTTATAGGCATATTCTCTGTCATCAAAGACTAGCATAGACAAATATATAACCTCATCAGGATGCATCCTTCACGACAAGTCAAGATGGCTTCCCTGTGCAGCCACTTCTGGTCAGGAAAGGCCTTGGTGTGATGTCAGGAATCAAGGAGTGACCAGAAAGGTGTGGACTGACACAGGGAAACGCAGGTTTCAGGTATAGTATAATACAGGTTATTATTAGCCACCCAGATATATATATAAACGCACAGTGAGCAAACTAACCTTCTGCTAATCTTAGGAGGTGCAGGAACACAGGCGTAGTCAGGGCTGGAGAGGTGGAATGGTCAGGCCGGCCGTAGGGTTCTGTAACGACTGCCTGGTGGTACCTCTAGCGGTCCTCAGGGCAGGATTCCCCAGGGCGCGGAGTCTAAGTCCCAGTCTGCTATTCACCAGGGCCCCTGATGGTGGGGATGGACTTGGAGCAGACAGGAACCAGGTCGCGGCCCCTGAGTACACCTGCTAGTGATAGAGGGATCCGCCAGAGGTATGTGCAGGTACGGCTGGATCCATGCAGGATGGATGGATGGCAGAGTAGTGAGCGTGGTCAGACGGGCCAAGTCAGCAACGTGCGGGCAGCAAGGTATCAAAGGAGCAGGCAGAGAATGGTCAAGGTCACAAGCCGGGTTCAGTAACTCACGGACAGCGCAGTACAGAGGATCAGGCAGAAGGATGGTCAGGGATGAGCCAGTAGTCAGAACAGGAGACGGTCAACAGGAATCAGGCAGGGTCGGCAACAAGGTATCTTCTCACAGGAACTAGGAACAGGATACAGGGGCTCATGGGAAACCATACACCAAGGCCCAGAGCACAGGCCTGGTCATGCCTTATATACACCTTTCTGTAATCAGCCCCAGGTTTGGCTGATTGTGAGCTTCTGGCTGCTAAGAGCACCCGCTGGTCAGCTCTGGTACTGCAGCCCACACGGCAGGAGAGTCCCACCACCAGTGCTGAGAGCACCCGCTGGTCAGCTCTGGTACTGCAGCCCACACGGCAGGAGAGTCCCACCACCAGTGCTGAGAGCACCCGCCTGGTCAGCTCTGGTACTGCAGCCCACACGGCAGGAGAGTCCCACCACCAGTGCTGAATCCATTCCTGACAACAGTTCTCCCCCCTGTCAGCTCCTGCACACTGCTGCGCATGGTTTTGCATAGCAGAGCCATGTAAAGCAGTGTACTTACATTTCAGCACACACACACACACACACAGCACACAGTAAAACAGCACACAGTTAACCCTTTGATTGCCCCAGATGTTAACCCCTTCCAGTCCAGTGTCAATAGTGCAGTGTCAGTGCTTTTTATTAGCACCGATCACTGTATTGGTGTCACTGGGGATGTCAGTGACACTAATTCAGTTCCCCCCAGTGTCAGAATGCCCGCTGCTGTCCCGCTATGAGTCGCTGATCGCCGCCATTACTAGTAAAAATAAAAATAAAAAATCCCAGTATATATACTGCCATTTGTAAATGGTATAACTTTCATGTAAACCAATTCATTTACACTTATTGGGATTTTTTTTTAGCAAAGAAATGTAGCAGAATACATTTTGGCCTAAATTTATGGCGAAATTTGATTTTTTTTTTTTTTTTTACTTTTTTTACTGGACATGATTAATATCAAAAAGTCAAAAAATATAGGTTTTTTTTTTCTCAAACCTGTCGGTCTTTTTTTTTTTTAAAGTGCAAAAATGCACAGGCAATCAAATACTATCAAACGAAAGCTCTATTTGTGGGAAAAAAAGGCCGTAAATTTCATTTGGGTGCAGCGTTGCATAACCGCGCAATTGTCAGTTAAAGTAACGCAGCGCCATAACATAAAAAATGGCCTGGTCAGGAAGGGGGGTAAATCCTTTTGGGGAGCAAGTGGTTAAACTTCTCCACAACTTTATCCCGGACCTGTCTGGTGTGTTCTTTGGCCTTCATGATGCTGTTTGTTCACTAATGTTCTCTGACAAACCTCTGAGGGCTTCACAGAACAGCTGTATTTATATTGAATAAAATTACACATAGGTGGGCTCTATTTACTAATTAGGTGATTTTGGAAGGCAATTGCTTCCACTAGATTTTAGTAAGGGGTATCAGAGTAAAGGGGGCTGAATACAAATGCACGCTACACTTTTCAGATATTTATTTGTAAAACATTTTGAAAACCATTTATCATTTTCCTTCCACTTCACAATTATGTGCCACTTTGTGTTAATCTATCACATAAGATCTCAATAAAATACATTTACATTTTGGTTGTAACATGACAAAATGTGGAAAATGTCAATGGGTATGAATACTTTTTCAAGGTACTGTATCTGGTGAAACTGTGGCAAGCTCAATGTGACTGTCTCCAAGCAGAGGCATTTTTTGTATATAATGCAATATAACACAAATATCAAAGAGCTTGTATTGCAAATGTGAGTTTAAAAGACACATCACAAATTACTTTAAGCAAACCTGTAATTTGCCCATTTAAGTAAAAGCAAATGTTTTCTTTGACTCAAGCCAGCAGTACCTGGTACTTCTGGTACAGAGAACCATGTGACTTGTTCCATGTGACGGCACTCGGCCAATTAGCTCTTGTCCAACTTGCTCTTTACGTTTTGGGTACAGCCATTAGTGGCTGTATGTTAGTGTTCAGGGGAGAAAGTGGGGATACACTTCGGAAACGTGTGACGGCAACTTGCTATGTGAGGTGTGGGAGTGATCCATCATTCACTCTGTCAAAGGGACGTTGGAATATCTTTGCTCAGAACCTGGAAGAGATTGGAAGACAAGGTGCAAGGTTGTTGGTTAAAGTGCAAAGGAAGGATTCTACTGGCATTTACCAGGCTGTGTCTCTGGCCAGGACTATAGCCCAGTGTTTCTTAACCGTTCTTCAGTTAAGGCACCCTTTAAAACTATGGATAAATACAAGGCACCCATTAACCACTTGCCCTCCTGAGGATTTACCCCCTTCCTGACCAAGCCATTTTTTGCATTACGGCGCTGTTATTTTAACTAACAATTACACGGTCAAGCAACACTGCACCCAAATTAAATTCTGTCCTTTTTTCCCCCATGAAGTGAGCTTTCTTTTGGTGGTATTTGATCGCCTGCGTTTTTTTTTTTTTTTGTGCTATGACATCCCCAGTGACACCAATACAGTGATCAGTGCTAAAAAAGGCACGGACATTGTACTAATGGCACTGGGCAGGAAGGGGTTAACATGAGGGGCAATCAAAAGGTTAACTGTGTGCTGGGAGTGTTTTACTGGGGGGCGGTGTGTTGGTGCTTCACTGTAAGCACACTGCTCTACTGTGCACAGCCATCCAGAGCAGTGTGCCCGAGCAGACAGAGAGGAGGACAGTTAGTAAACAAAGCAGCCCTCCTCCTTGTCGGAGATCCTCGGTAATCACCGGGCGCTGGCGGGGAATCGCTGTACGGGACCCGGTGATTGACAGCTGTGGCCGCGAATGGCGGCACGGGTAGGGCATGCGCGGGTAGGGCGCGCCAACTGCCCGGAAATTCAAAATCACGTATATATACATGATTTTGCACACCCCTGCCACCCTGTAGCAGTATATCTGCTATAGGGCAGTGGGGAAACTGTTAAAATTCTGCACAATCTGAAGGCACCCCAATCTAAAACTATTTTACACCCATCCAGTACACCCAACTTTAGAGTGATTTATTCTTCCAAAGCAAATACACCTTAGCACACTGGTACTGACTAGTATTCCAGTGTGTCTCTCTCATTTTCTCTCCCTCCCTCTGCTAATGTGACCCCAGTGCTGACAGAGTGGGGGAAACAAGGATGATTTGCATGCACCTGATGTCCTCCTTATCAACTGATGATGTCGTTGGTTGTTAGGTTAGGTTGTTGATCCACCTGCTGTCTTGTATACAATTTTTGGGCATTTTGCCAAGGCACCCTTGAAGCCTGAAGGCACCTCAGGGTGCCTGGGCACCCTGGTTGAGAAAAGCTGGTATAGCCATTAATCTGTGACAGGCTGTGAAAGGTGCACTCCCCAGCTGGGGTCATGTGAGTGCATATTGGTTTTTAAATTATTATATGTTAAACAAAATGTTTATTGCACCTAGTGGTGCGCTTCGCTTATGTTATCAAGAGGTGATCCACTACAGATCCCTTTTCTGAAGGTGGTAAGCATTACCACCAGTATGAAATAGCCCCTCCATGAATGTTTTTGTATTAACTTACTATGTTTCTTTTGAACTTGATAACAAATACTACTACTACTTTTAATACGACAGGAATAGTCAGTTCCCTTGCACAGCTCCCCCCTCCTTGCAGGTCATAGCCCTTTCATCTTCTGGAACTGTCTAATTACTCTCTGTACCAAGGATCTACTCCTCGCATCCCTTCATCTTTCTACATACAGAAGGGGAGTAAAGCTAGCCTAGTAGAATTTTTAAAGTGCAGGTTCACCTTTTTTCAAAAAAGTAGAAAGGTTAAGCAACACCCTGCAGCTTCTTCACCCCTATATTTTAATAGTCTAAGGTCCCCTGATGTCATCAAGACCTTTGCAGGGAACATGGCCCTGCATTAAATGTGAGGATGCTGAGAAACAGTCCACTGCCTCAACATGGGGGAGTGCCATCTGCTGGAAGAGCAGAGGTTCAAGTACTAAAGGTGTTTTGTACTAAACAAAAATTCACATGGTTTCTTGGTTTCCTGTAGCTGGGCTCTCAGATGTGTGTGTGTGTGTGTGTGTGTGTGACATGCTGGTAGGTGAATTGGATCCTGTCTAAATTGGCCATAGTATATGTATGTATGAATGTGAGTTAGAGACCTTAGATTGTACACTCCTTGAGGGTTCGGGACTGATGTGAATGTACAATATATATATATATATATATGTGTGTGTGTGTGTAAAGCGCTGCGTAAATTGAAGGCGGTATATAAGTACCTATAATAAATAAAATAGCAATTTGTGCCCAATTAGAAGAATGTCCAAAATATTAGTGTTTTAGGGATATGATTTGAAAGTGACTTGCAGTTTTTGGTTAGTGGGTTTAATTTGAGCTATTTTGGATCCCCAAAATAGCAAACCCTTTATCAAGGACAACACTGTACCACTAAGCTGTGGTAATATTATGTGTGTGTGATGTAAAAAAAGTAAGTGCACCCCATGGAAATTATGCACTAATTTATTAACTTTTTCCACATATTTTAACAGGAAAACATTAGATCTTCATTTAAACAGTGCTTAAAGATAAAGGTGATTGGCTTGAAGAAAAATACATGGAAAATAATATATTTCAATCATTTATTAGACAAAAATATCAATAACTACTGTATATGGCTGGTATTGCCTCCTTTAGCAGAAATAACTTCTTGTAGGTGTTTTCTGCCCACCAGTCTCTTACATCATCTTGGTGACATGTTCAACCACTCCTCCATGCAGGATTGCTTCACTTGCAAGATGTTTTTTGTGTTTTCTTGCATGAACTTCCTGTTTCAAATCCTCCCACCACAGTTCAATGGGATTAGAATCGAGGTTCAGACTAGGCAAGTCCAAAACCCTCCATTTTCCTTATGAGCCATTCCTCTGTATATTTGCAAGTATCCTTTGGCTTATTATCATGTTGAAAGATCAAAGTGTTTAAACCCTCACATATACCCAGTGAAGTGACTGGTCTCAGGTGATACACAGAGATTGTACAAATACCCCTACATAGGTTCTACCTGTTTATCTGAATTCTTCTCTTCATCTGTTCAAAGTATATAATTCATAAAGCTTGTCTGAGCTTTCAGAAAGTAGGGGGTTGATAGCTGAAGTTACACTCTGGAAAGCCCATTGAAGGGAGTTCTGAGAGCTGATTGGAGGGCAGGGACCCCCCCCTTTCCTTTTACACAGCACATGGGAACAGAGCTGAGGCTTTCAATCACAGGCTGTGTGATGGAGCTTCCTCCCCTGTCATTTGTTTCTCTTGGTGTCTGGAAATCTTGCCAGAAGTGATTCATGCAGATAGCAGAGAAAGGAGGCAGCAGAGAGAAATTACACACTTGATGCTTTTGACTGAGTACACACTTTAGAGGGATATGCTTTGTTCATATTATATATCTGAGGTTTACAACCACTTTCAGTTCCAGTTCAAATTCAGCTTTTGGACCTTACACATTCATCAAGCACATCTTTTGATATGATCCAGAATTCATATTGTACTTGATGACTGCAAGCTATTTAGATCCTGAAATTGCAAAGCAACTCTAGTCCACAACATTCCCATCTCCATGTTTTAAGTTCCCTACCATGAAATGCTATTTTTAGGTTGCCCCGCACCGCATTGTTCCAGAAAGTCTGGATATTATCTATATGTTCAAAGGCAAACTGTATTCTTGCCAGGGCTCATAGAATTTTAATTGGTCTAAACCAGGGGTCTCCAAACTTTTGAAACAAAGGGCTAGTTTACTGCCCTTCAATCTTTGGGGGGGTGCAGCAGACTGTTGCCAGTGGGAGTAGAAAATTCCATGGGCTTGGTTTACTAAATGGGGGTAAACATTTTTTTACTTAATTAGTGTCAGTGTGAGGAATGTGAGGAATAGTGTCCCATCATTGGTGTCAGTGGGAGGAATAGTGTCCCATTGTTGGTGTTGGTGGCAGGAATAGTGCCCCATCATTAGTGTCAGTGGGAAGAGTCCCATCGTTGGTGTCAGGGGGAGGAATGGTACCCCATAATTAATGTAAGTGGGAGGAATAGTGCCCCATTGTTGGTGTCAGTGGGGGGAATAGTGCCCTGTCTTTAGTGTCAGTGGAAGGAATAGTGCCTTGTATCAATGGAGTGCCCCAAGGGCCAGATAAAAGCAAGCAAAGGGCCACATCTGGCTTGTGGGCCGTAGTTTGGAGACCCCTGGTCTAAGCTATAACTTGATATAACTTCAGCTGATTTGTAATGTAGCTAAAATGTCCCATTACCTGCTTGTATGCTTGGCTTATTGCTTTTCCTAGCAAACTGTACAGAGCTGGATGTCAAACTATAGGCATTCCAAGCAATAGAATTGTTTTTAATTTGGTGAGATTCTTTTTACAGACCCTTTCAGTCTAAACTGATGTACTGCTTCATTATTAGGTGGAGCTATAGAGGCAGATCCTACGACGTGACATGGATTGTTGCATATTTTTATGTCTGTAGTGTCACTTTCAATGAGTTGGTTGCAGCACAGTAAGGCTCTCACACAGGCGATTTACTCCGGTCCAAATCTGATTCCTGTTGCGGCTGTAAATGGCTAGGTGTGGCCCCTGGCCCTGTTCGCTAAAAGGTCGCTGTCGGTGGCAGCAATTCATAGCTGTCCACACGGCCAATAATTACCTGCAGTCATTGCTGCTGGCCACACTTTGTGTGTGTCCAGCAGAGATCACTGCAAGCAATCTGCCACCAGTGACCTATCATTATAGTGAACGGGGCCATCATCCACACCTAGCTGCTCACAGCCGCAGCTGGAATCAGAAGATTCCTGCTACAATTGCATCTGCCTAAATCGCTTGTGTGAATGTAGCCTAAGCTGATGGGGAGATACATAAATGGAATATTGGTGATCAGTTTGGGGTCACTTCAGGGGCGGACTGACAACTCATGGGGCCCCCGGGCAATAGGGGATCATGGGGCCCCTGTGTCAAAAAAGCCTATGAAAAAGGTACCAGGGGCATCTCATGGGGCCCCCTACTGACCCCAGGCCCTCGGGCGGTGCCCGAGTTTCCAAATGGTCAGTCCGCCCCTGGGTCACCTTTCTGGTGATATTTAGTAATAGCCCAGATTGCAGGCAAGAGTGATGCAGCCCCTAACTACAAGCTCTGCATGCTGTTGAGCTATATAGCACAACAAGAGGGTTTGGAATGAAAGACATTGTTAAATTACAAGTCTGCTGGCAGTTAAAATCAAAGGGCCTATATAATGGTTTCCATTATGTATGTTTCTGTTTGATTGTATGTGTGTTTTAATTATCTCATCCGAAAAAATATGCAAAATATGTAAAGTATTTAGGATCACATGTGCATTCCTTGCACTGGCAAGGCATGTTATTTCCATACAATGAAATACAGATTCAGAGAGAGTAAAACATCTCTTCTGCAATATAACATGTTATACTGCTGACACAGATCTATTCCCAGTATAGTTCAGTCAGCCAGTGCCAGCCTTCCAGGAGGGGCAATGGGGGCTTGATGAATGCTTAACCCTTTTGTTGCTTGGAGAAAAATCTGCTCTTTAGCATAAATGTTTGTGAGAATCAGAAGCATTACCTAACCTATTGGTTTATGTTTATTTAATTGATTACTCATGTGGATTCGTAAATTGATGTTGTTGTGCATCCATAGCAACCAATCAGTTGTCATCAAGCATTTTCTGATTGCCCGTACCCTTCACCAAGTTACAGTTTAGAAACAATCAGCCATTACCATTGTTTTTTTGCATAGTCCTATGAAATATTATAGAATTGGCTCCTTGAAGATCACAGCTTATGTCCTGTTGCTGAAAAGTAGCACTGTGCCATTGTAAAATATGACTCTGACCACTTCTTAGGTGTGCGGAAAATGCAATGGTCAATTTTTTGCAGAGGTTTGAAAATCTGTCACAGTCAGGCGTCTGGGATTGTGGGCACAGGAATCTCAAACACATATGGAAGACCTGTTGGAATATGTTTTTTTTGTAACAAGAGGCAGTCTGATATACAGCTGTGTTCAAAATAATAGCAGTGTGTTGAAAAAAGTGAATAAAGCTCAAAATCCTTCTAATAGCTTTTATTTCCATACACACAAATGCATTGGGAACACTACACATTCTATTCCAAATCAAAACATGAAGAAAAATATAGCAAATTTGTGTTGTTCCTCTAAAAAAAAATGGAAGAAAAGTGAATATTAGACTGTTCAAAAAAATAGCAGTGTTTGTATTCTTCTTTACAAACTCAAACATTCACTATATAAACTGAAAAATGTTTGAAGATTTTGCTTTCCTTTGAATCACTTAATTCATATTTAGTTGCATAAGCACTATTTCTGAGAACTGCTGTACATCTGTGTTGCATGGAGTCAACCAACTTCTGGCACCTGTGAACAGGTATTCCAGCCCAGGATGATTGGACTACATTCCACAGTTCTTCTCTATTTCTTGGTTTTGCCTCAGAAACTGCATTTTTGATGTCACCCCACAAGTTTTCTATTGGATTAAGATCTGGGGATTGGACTGGCCACTTCATAACGTCAATCTTGTTGGTCTGGAACCAAGATGTTGCACGTTTACTGGTGTGTTTGGGGTCGTTGTCTTGTTGGAACACCCATTTCAAGGGCATTTCCTCTTCAGCATAAGGCAGCATGACCTCTTCAAGTATTCTGATGTATTCAAACTGATCCATGATCCCTGGTATGCGATAAATAGGCCCAACACCGTAGTATGAGAAACATCCCCATATCATGATGCTTGCGCAACCATGCTTCACTGTCTTCACAGTGTACTGTGGCTTGAATTCAGTGTTTGGGGGTCATCTGACAAACTGTCTGCAGCCACTAGACCCAAAAAGAACAATCTTACTTTCATCAGTCCACAAAATGTTGCGCCATTTCTCTTTAGGCCAGTCAATGTGCTCTTTAGCAAATTGTAACCTCTTCAGCACGTCTTTTTTTCAACAGTGGGACTTTGCGGGGGCTTCTTGCAGATAGCTTGGCTTCACATAGGCGTCTTCTAATTGTAACAGTACTCACAGGTAACTTTAGACCTTCTTTGATCTTCCTGGAGCTGATTGTTGGCTAAGTCCTTGCCATTTTGGCTATTCTTCTATCCATTCGAATGGCAGTTTTTCGCTTTCTTCCACGTCTTTCAGGTTTTGGTTGCCATTTTAAAGCATTTGCGATCATTTTAGCTGAGCAGCCTATCATTTTCTGCACTTCTTTATATATTTCTCCCTCTCCAATCAACTTTTTAATCAAGGTACGCTGTTCTTCTGAAAAATGTCTGGAACGACCCATTTTCCTCAGAATTTCAGAGAGAAATGCACTGTAACCAGCATGTACAACATTTGCTGCCTTCCGTCCTTAAAAAGGGCAATAATTGCCACCTGTTTTTCAAAAAATGAATGACCTCACTAACAGAACTCCACACTGCTATTATTTTGAACATGCCCCTTTCAATTAGTGATTCAATTACACAGAATCAGCAGCATGCATGTCATGACTGTTGGGTCTGTTGGATTTCTATTACTCTACTACACCTGCTAGTAAATTATTTGCCATGTAGAAATATCAACTCTACCAAAAACAGTGATTGATCAGGTTAGTGATGTCTGACTGCTATTATTTTGAACACAACTGTACATCAGACAGATGTGTTTGGTCTTGTGTTGAGGGACTTGTTTTACTTTTCATTCCTATACAAGTCTATGGGAATTCTAAACCTGCTTAAAGCAGGTTAGATACACCCATCAGTGACTTCTGAATTACCTCATAAATGTCTCAAACTAATGCCATTGACATAAACCTCATTTCTATGTCATTAGTATGCTTGATGATCACCATCAGTAGAGAAGCATCACTTAAAGGAAACCTGTACTAATGCAGAGACTGCCATTTGAAAATCCTCGACTCCTAACTGTTTCTGACTTCATTACAATCACTAACCCAGACCAAGTGTACAGCTAGTAAAGTGAAAAATACAGGGCCAGGTTTCCATTACTGGAGACTATAAGCTTTTGTGCCTGAAGCAATACCTCTTTACTAGAATAATCCTTTTCAGACAACACATATTGTTTTACTGACCTTAACCCGGTCCAGAATTTTTTGATAGTTTAAGCTTATACCAGTTGACTGCATTTTTTTTAAATCATACATTTTTATTGAGTTTTGAAACATATACCTGTACAAAGGTTCCAAAAAGACAGAAATTACAGATTCACAGAAGAAGGGCACTTTGGTGCTCTGTTATACAATCCGTGTGTGCGCATTAGAAATATCCAACCCACACTGTGGCCTAAAGGCCACGTTCTCATGCTGTACATATCTTGAAAATGTAGGATGCAGGCTAGGGATACTATTTGAATCACCATGCGACCAGTATCCGTATCTGCAGCATCTGCACATTTAGGACCAGTGCCATAGACAGGAAAAAGACAACAAGAACAATAATACAAGGTAAAAAAAGTAATCTAGAGAAGAGAACCGATGACCGAAGCTCCAGCACAATGGGCTATTGAAGGTTGTCAGAGAAACTATGAAATTTTGGATGATGTGGAAAAGTTGAACCAGGAATAGCACAGTTACACAAATTTCTGGTATCTTATAATGTGATCTAGCAGTTAGCTCCGCCATCTGCATAATTTGAGTTAAAAGAGAAGTGTGGGATTTGAAAAAAACACAAACATTCATACTTGCCTAGGTGGATGCAGCGTCTGTCCTCCGCCGCCTCTAAGCTCGAGAACTGTTTAATTGAACACTGATTGCTCAGTTGTTGGTCTTTACTGAGCAGAAAGTGGCTTTTTGCTCTGTTCTCCAGTCCTCACTTGAGCGCTAGGCTGGGGAGGGGGCAGAAGCAGCTGGCACAGGCTCTCAGTGGAGCCATGAGAGGCTGAGCCAGCTGTTTGGTCAGGCATCTGGGTAGATCCTGACAATAAAGTTGGGATCCCTCCAGAGCCTGTACCAGCTGAATGACCTCAGCCAACAGCGTACTTTAGCCTGCTATCAGTTGAATCTCAGTCACAGGAGTGCAGAACTAAGTACACTCCTGTGACCTACTTCTTTAAGTTCCTCCATCCATTCCCTACCGGTAGGGGTGGTGGTCTTTTTCCAGTGTATAGGGATACATACATGTGTTGCCAACAGGAGAAAACCGAGGATTCCTTTTTGAGCCCAGAAATTGACCCTTGTATAACAGAAGAGTCACCTCTAGAGTTTTCCCGGCAATGTTTCGACCAGTGATCTGATGACACAACCTAAAGCAGAAGGGCCTAATTCATTGACCAATGATACAATATGGTACCCTCCAATACGCCACATCGCCAGAACCTAAGGTTGACTGCATGTTTACTGATTGAAAAAATGTGTAACAGGAAACTTTACATTCAAAAGGCACTGCTTACTTTTGCTGATTATCGGTGCATGCCTTAGAATAAATACAGCCCTGCATTTAGGTTGGCATCTTGGGGGGTGGGATATTGGCTTGGAATGTCCCCACCCTTCCCCCAGTAAGGTTACAATGCCACCTTTCCTGTTTTTTCCATTTTAGTATCTGATGCTAGCTTTGAAGTCATGGAAAGCAAAATTAATCTAAATTTTAGTTTCAGGTCATTAAAGCCTTTGCATTAGGGATCCTGTGGATTACCTTGAATCTCAGGCTGTATGAACATTACTTATGATTAGGCTCTAGCCCCTCCTGGAACTCAACCCTACCTGTGTTTTTTAAACTGTCAAATGCCCGAAACAGTGGGCAGTTAGACTCTGTAGCTTTTGATAGCTGAAGAGTTAGCATTTGATAGCTAAATGAAGATTATCAGTTTGGGCAGATACTGAGGCCTCATTTACAACCTAAGCCTAAAGTCCGAGGGGAACCACAGGAAGATTGATTTGAAGACTAACACAAGTCTTTGTCTGCACCATACGATGCTTAGACTATTCTTAACTATAAGACATTGGATAAAAAGTTGGAAAGAAAATGGATTTTCATACATAAATATGTGATAATCCACAGTATGAATGTACAGTATATGTTCTATACCTTTTTGAGACATTTGAGGTCAATGTACAGCAGTAGCAAGAAGACTTAGGGAGTTGCCCTCCTTAATGCCTGCCCAAAGGAGGAAGGTAAAAAGGTCAAGACTGGACAAGGCCAAAAAGATGTTTAAGACCTTAAAAGGGGGAAGGGTGGGAGTCACTGACCTCTTTGTAGAATTGGCCTTACCTGGCCAACGGTAAATCGTTCAGGTCATAAGCCCTATAAGTGCATTGGTTTGTTGGATGCCTACCTGGAACCTATGGTGCAGGTGATGTTAGAACGTTAAGGGAATACTGGGGGCTCACAGTATACCTGTGTACTGGCCCTACGTTACAATCAATTTGTTTCATTAAAGTGGAGTTTCACTCACAAATGTAAAAAAAAAAAAGTCAGCAGCTACAAAAACTGTAGCTGATGACTTTTAAAAACAGCCGCTCACCTGTCCCATGATCCCACGGTGTCCTCCCCGCAGCCTGTTTCACCGACCATCCTGCGTTCCAAGCGCCGGCATCTTCAGTGTTGGCACCCGGCTGGGACAGCTTGCGGCTTCACGGCCGGGTGCCCATTGTGCATGCACGAGTAATGCTGTGCTTCCTGAATGGCCCCGTAGTCTTCTGGGATCTGTCACTTGTCCCAAAAGGCTATGGGGAGGGTAGTAGCACAACTTTAGCTTCCAATAGCCTGGGCGATCACAGCGGAAGTGGGAGTGGGTACCTGTTAATTTCGGGTACCCTCTCCCCAAAAGTGTCAATCCTTATTAGGGAGTGGGACCAGTCTTTAAAGCGGAACTTCCCCTTTTGGGTAGAACTCCGCTTTAAAAAGGTGTGTTTTTAAAAATGTGGTTTGAAATCCAATAATGTTGTGGCCTTGCCCTTTGAACAGAGTTTGTCTTGACTGTATTTTTTTTAAAAAAGCAAGGTCACACCCTAAGTGGTTGAAAGGTGCTATGATGTATTTGTACAACTATGTTTCTCAGCAGTCAGGCTTTCTTTCCTCAAGGTAAAAACACACAACAATGTGGTTCGTCAGCTGTTATCTGAGAGTATTTGTCCATATGACTTATATACTGCAATTACAGAGCAACAGGCACAAATTTTGCTTTAGCGATATTGTAGAGTATTATTATACAGGATTTATATAGCGCCAACAGTTTGCTCAGTGCTTTACAATATAATCTCCTAGATTGTAAACTCGAAAGAGCAGGGCCCTCGATCCCCTCATGTTTTGCATTGTATTGGTATTGTTCTGTCACATGTTCTGTCCCCCTTTGTAATGTACAGCGCTGAGCGAACTATTGGCGCTTTATAAATACTGTATAATAATAATAAAGGGAGACAATACAGCAACAATACAGTTCAATACAAGAGGGTTAGGAGGGCCCTGCTCCTTGGAGTTTACAATCTAGGAGACCACTGCGATCAAACCCGGTTAAACCACACACAGACATTCTCCCTCTACAATGGAAGATCGCATTCTCTAGCCAGTAGAGCACAAGGAATTGCTGCCATTTCTTTCCTGTGTGTGTTTATTTTATTTTTAAGTGTAAATGAACCTTTAGACTTATTGCTTGATAGCTTTTCAAATGGATTTCAGTCTTAATCTAGTTTTTTTGCGTAGCAAGCTAAGCACCGAAATGTACATTCCCAAGAATGACTGTATTTAATGCACCGTACGGCATTGTGGGCAAGGAACTGGTTAAGTTTCCTTTTTTAGTGACGCAGGCCTGTGAATCCCATGGCAACTGTCTGTCATGTGGGCTCAGCCTGTGTTGCAGAAGAAGAAGCTTCCTGCTGCTGGGAGTTGCTAGGCTTCAGTGTAAGTAGCATGGAAAATCTCTTACTGCTCAGATGACCTCCCCAATTTTGTCTGCATGTTTTCCCTTTTTAGTGTAACATCCTGGAGGGGGCGGCTCGGTCCCTAATAGTCATGACCCAGGCTGCTTCTTGAGAACGGGAACTGAAGTGTGGAGGACTAGATCACATATAACGGCTCCTGGAAATATTAGGAACATGAAATGTGAACATGTTGGAGGAGGATTGTACAGGGATCTGTATCCAACCACAGTATTGCTGTTACTGGCAAAAATCTCTTCTTTCCTTTTGCATCACCAATCTTGTCAGTAGTTGTAAAAAGCGTTTCAAATGGAAGCAGAAGGTTTAACCCTTCGAATAAAAGGTCTTCTTTTATTTAATTACGGTAACAAAAAAAACGCAGAGTTGAGTGTGCCTAGAAGGAGAAATCTCCCATTTTGCAATCATATGACAGGGCTGCTACCCCTCCTGTGCCTTGGCTTTGTACTTGCTTTTCTGTGGACACCACAATTCGCAGCCTTTTACTAGTGTACTGCGCTGTAGACTTTGTTGGTGCTTTTTAGAAGTGAAAGAATAACAATAAAAGGAGCTTTTTTACTTGCAATCAAATGTTATTCCAGGCCAGCAGTCAGTCTTGTATGATCCTGCTGTTGAACTCTAAAAACTTTACACAGGCGATTAATCATGTGATTTAGAGCGTTGGCTATTTCTTGTGCTACTCATGCAGCTGCAAGATTAATCTCTTGAAAGTAAGCTTTCAGCTACAGTTCAATAGTCGTCTTCAGTCCTTCAAGCTGTATGAAGTCATAATTACATACATTTTCATATGGCAAATTGTAGCACTCCCCACACACAGTGATATTTTTGTTCCAGATTTCATCTGTCAGTTTGTTAAGGTGGACCATCAGCTTTGTGGTGTTAAGATGTACCCAATTTGGCTATAAATTAAACAGATTATTTGGTTAAGCCCATACACAACACCAGGGGTCTTGGGACTTTCAGGCAGGGGCAGTAAAAGCAGGTGGTTAAGCTTCAGTTTTACTGCACCTCACCTCAACTCAACATGGCGACCAGAGGGAGTTGTACACATATTATTATTATTATTATTATTATACAGTATTTATAAAGCGCCAATAGTTCGCTCAGCGCTGTACATTACAAAGGGGACAGAATATGTGACAGAACAATACCAATACAATGCAAAACATGAAGGGATCGAGGGCCCTGCTCCTTGGAGCTTACAATCTAGGAGACACATATCACAATGTTTTGCAGCAAAACTGATATCCCCTCATCTGTTCGGTGAGCAGTAACCTACCGAATATGACCCATTCAAGTACGGTAAATGAGTCCATGCTGCAACCATGTACAATGTATGCAGTTGTGGCAGGGTGGTGTTGGCTTTTCAGGTGATGAGGAGGCAACCTATTGCATCACAGCCACCTGTCAATTGGAAAAGTGATGCACTGTGGATCTCTTTTCAGAGGGGAGGCAAGGGCTGCCGCTAGTATAAATGAGCCCGCAATGTAGCCACTATAACTCCTACCCTTTTGACGCTGCCACATAGTTTGCCTCTCATTGTGCTGCATACAGTGAACCACATGGGGTGCAGTGGGGGTGGCAGCATTTATAAGGTATGTATTATTATAATGCCCAAACGTCTTCTTTAACCTCCTTGGCGGTCTAACTATTCAACATTTTTGAATGTCAAAGCGGTACATTGTTTTGCATGGAAATTTGTTGTTTTATATTGTAGGCCTGTAATTCTTAGGAATAACTCGCTTAAATCTGTCCAAACAAGAGTCTAGTAAACATCCCGGGTATGTTAAAGTTTGAAACACGAAATAATAAATGATAATATAAATAATTATAAAAAAATAATATAATAATAAAAAATTTAATTCAATATTTATTATTATATTAATATACAGGATTTATATAGCGCCAACAGTTTGCTCAGCGCTGTACATTATACTGGGAAACCGTGCAGTAACAATACAATTCAATACATGAGGGGTTTGAGGGCCCTGCTCCTTGGAGCTTACAATCTAGGAGGGAAATAATGTAATCAAACCAAAAACACTAAGATTTGAAATAGAGCGCCAAGTTCACACATCACTGAGCTTAGTCGCAGAATCGTTTTCAGTGTCTGTTGACGAATTTCCCCACGAATCACTATTGCTCAATTCTGCAAGTGGTTCTAATTCACTATTGCTGTTTTCTAGCTGCTCTAAAACCGCTTTTTACCTAAAGAGATGCTTTTTGGATGCCATGGACGTTTCTCAGTTTCCAATCAGAAAGAATGGTAAAAGTGCAGGCAGGGCACTGGACAAAGCACTAGGGACAAAATTTAGGTGAAATGGTTTGATATAGTAATGTAATACTAACAGATTACAATGTATTGTGTGTATGTCATATTTTTACTTTTTTGAATCTCCTGCCAGTTCCACCCCGCTGCGTCCCGACGCTCGCAGGGAATGGAACCCGAAATACGGATGCCGGCATCGGCATGAGGAGACAACGGGAGGACATCGCGGGATCGCAGGACAAGGTAAGGATCAAGAAATTGCAGGACAAGCGCTACAGTGCAATCCCAAGTGTGGCTCGGGGTTACTGCTTTTGGTACTGCAAATTAACCCCGAGTCACACTCTGGTTTACCACTAGGAAGGTTAAAGCTGAACTCTAGCATTAAAGTGATTGTAAAGTCCCAATCTTAACTTGTACCTACATTTAAGCTTATAATCATGCTTACCTGTAGATACAATGAATACCTAAACATGCACTTTTTAGGAAACATTCACATTGGCAATAGCATTCAGGGCACACAGTATGCTGTGGATGCAGAATGCCGTTCCGAGGCCGGAGCTCCCGCATACATGCGTGGGAGTGCAGTCATATCGGCTCCGGCCATTCAAGCAGCTGGAGCCCGTGAACCCACCCGATGGAAGACTAGGTGAAGATGGAAGCCCAGGGGGAGCCAGGACAGCTCTGTGCCAGAGGGCTCCGTTTGCAGGTATGTCTGTCACAGTGTGCTAGTATGTGGTGCATATGAGCACATTATGGGATAAACCTGCAGGGGGCTCATTTTTTTTTCCGGTGGTTTACTGCTGCTTTAACCTCAGTCTTGCACAGTTATACAGGCTCCTCTCCTGCACAGCCTGCCTGTCCTCCTCCAGTGGTCGGACTTGTGCTGACACACCTCCCTGCACAGCCACGCACTGGGAAAATCAGTGTACTGCAGCTTCTCCATCACCACCTCTCTAACAGCTGAGAACAGAGATAATGTGATCACTTAAGGAAAAAAAAAAAAAAGGGTGTGTATGTACAGTTGTGTTCAAAATAATAGCAGTCAGACATCACTAACCTGATCAATCACTGTTTTTGGTAGAAATGATATTTCTACATGGCAAATAATTTACTAGCAGGTGTAGTAGAGTAATAGAAATCCAACAGACCCAACAGTCATGACATGCATGCTGCTGATTCTGTGTAATTGAATCACTAATTGACAGGGGCATGTTCAAAATAATAGCAGTGTGGAGTTCTGTTAGTGAGGTCATTCATTCTTTGAAAAACAGGTGGCAATTATTGCCCTTATTTAAGGAAGGAAGGCAGCAAATGTTGTACATGCTGGTTACAGTGCATTTCTCTCTGAAATTCTGAGGAAAATGGGTCGTTCCAGACATTGTTCAGAAGAACAGCATACCTTGATTAAAAAGTTGATTGGAGAGGGGAAAACATATAAAGAAGTGCAGAAAATGATAGGCTGCTCAGCTGAAATGATCGCAAATGCTTTAAAATGGCAACCAAAACCTGAAAGACGTGGAAGAAAGCGAAAAACTACCATTCAAATGGATAGAAGAATAGCCAAAATGACAAGGACTCAGCCATCAATCAGCTCCAGGAAGATCAAAGAAGGTCTAAAGTTACCTGTGAGTACTGTTACAATTAGAAGATGCCTATGTGAAGCCAAGCTATCTGCAAGAAGCCCCCGCAAAGTCCCACTGGTGAAAAAAAGACGTGTGCTGAAGAGGTTACAATTTGCCAAAGAGCACATTGACTGGCCTAAAGAGAAATGGCGCAACATTTTGTGGACTGATGAAAGTAAGATTGTTCTTTTTGGGTCTAGTGGCCGGAGACAGTTTGTCAGACGACCCCCAAACACTGAATTCAAGCCACAGTACACTGTGAAGACAGTGAAGCATGGTTGCGTAAGCATCATGATATGGGGATGTTTCTCATACTACGGTGTTGGGCCTATTTATCGCATACCAGGGATCATGGATCAGTTTGAATACATTAGAATACTTGAAGAGGTCATGCTGCCTTATGCTGAAGAGGAAATGCCCTTGAAATGGGTGTTCCAACAAGACAATGACCCCAAACACACCAGTAAACGTTCAACATCTTGGTTCCAGACCAACAAGATTGACGTTATGGAGTGGCCAGCCCAATCCCCGGATCTTAATCCAATAGAAAACTTGTGGTTGTGACATCAAAGTTTCTGAGGCAAAACCAATAAATGGAGAAGAACTGTGGAATGTAGTCCAATCATCCTGGGCTGGAATACCTGTTCACAGGTGCCAGAAGTTGGTTGACTCCATGCAACACAGATGTACAGCAGTTCTCAGAAACAGTGCTTATACAACTAAATATTAATTAAGTGATTCAAAGGAAAGCAAAATCTTCAAACATTTTTCAGTTTATATAGTGAATGTTTGAGTTTGTAAAGAAGAAAACAAACACTGCTATTTTTTTGAACAGTCTAATATTCACTTTTCTTCAATTTTTTTAGAGGAACAACACAAATTTTGATATATTTTTCTTCTGTTTTGATTTGGAATAGAATGTGTAGTGTTCCCAATGCATTTATGTGTATGGAAATAAAAGCTATTAGAAGGATTTTAAGCTTTATTCACTTTTTTTCAACACTGCTATTATTTTGAAAACAACTGTATGTATGTATGTATGATATTTATACATACACGTTTTGCCTTTCATTTCTATTTTAAAATGAATGGGTTGTGAGGGTTCATATATACTTTGTTGCAGAAAACATTCCTCTGCCCCTAAAGGTCAACTCTGTCTGCAGGCCTGGAATGTTGTCGTCATCGTCATCATACGTTTTGTGTCTGTATTTCTGCATTGTTCTCATAATCTGCAGGAACTGGGGACAATTTTCTCGCAGGGCTATACAGAGCACTTCTCATATGCTCCCACAGTTTTTAGTAAAGAAAAAAAAAAAAAGGTTCTGTTCCACTGTGCCATACACCAGGACTTTCACCTTACTAACCTGTTGGGTGACTGTGCCATAGGCAGGGGAAATTAACTATACGTACAACTGGAGGGGTTACCTGTTAAGCCAGTTTTGCCAATCAATCTGGTATGCACAAGCACATCCAGGAAGGCCTTGGCAAAGAGATGGTATGCATGCACAGCACACTCAAACTGCCTTTTGTCTAGGCCAATGTGTGTGGTGGAACTATCACTGGACAACCCCTGTTGGTGCATTGCTTTGGCCAATCACAATGCACTGTCAGAGCTCAGTGCACTGTGGGGTGTGGCGGGCGAACAGCCTGCCGAACGCCCTTGCCGTTCTTGTGTTCAACAAACACAGGAACAGCCCAAGTTTGAGTCGAACTTACATTCTACTCGAACATAAAGCCCATCACTACTTAGAATAGACTTTCCTAGAACGTGCAGTGAACGTTAAAGCAACAGGTATGTGGTCAGTATGTTTCTTATGCTTAAATTCCAACAAGTTTTCTCTTTCACATGACCTAGCTTTATTTGCTGCCCTTTCTAATGTATTCCTAGGGTAGCTCTTTGACAAAAGAGCAGCTGTCTTGAACTCTTTTCATATTGGTCCTTTGAGCTCTATATATTGTCTTAATATAGACAAAAAACTGACTATATGGATGTATGAGAGGGGCTGGAGGAAAACCATTGGTCCTAGCTGTCACTAATGTGGAAGAACTGTCTGTCACGATCTGGGTCAGGTTCAGAGACCAGTTGCTACAGCAGTTATAAGGCTTACCTGAAACCAGCAGGATTGGTACACCAGCGGCCCACCCTGGGAATGACGCAGGCTCACCTGAGGTGCGGGGTCTAAGCATCCACCGGTCTACCTCAGAGCTCCTAATGGTGGAGATGGATTTGGCTGCGTGTGAATGCCAGGTCGCAGATCTCAGGATCACCCCACCAGGGAATGAGTAGGCTGGAAACCAAAAGCGGATCAAATGGTTCAGGGATCAAACAGAAGCGGAGTCAGTCACAAGCCAAGGGTCGGTCACCAATGGTAGTAGATAGGATGAGGCAGAATCGTAGTCAGTAGCAAGCCAAAGGTCGGTAACGTAGATGAAGACGGCAGCAGGAACAGTAAGCAGGATATTGGCTGGTAAGGCACAATAATCTGGCAACCAGGAAGTGCAGAGACATGGCTTTTATAGGAAGTTCATGGGAGGAGCAAGGAGTTCAAGGTTCAAGACAAAACAGGGAAAAGGCAGGATCATCCAAAGAATTGTCAAGGGAGCTGTACAGCATTCCAGGTGGCTCAGCGAGAAGAAACACCATCTCCCACCGCAGAAGGCCCAGGTTCAATTCCAGGCTCTGACACTGTCCCTCTTTTGGAACAAAGTGCCTCTGTCCCGCTTTCCTCCTCATTGTCCCTTATTTTGGTCTGATGCATGAATCTCTAGAGAACATTTACTATTTAACTATAAGTGTTTTTCAATGCTAAATCTTTCATCCAACTTCTAAATTGTTGCAATAGTACAAAAAACAGTATTAAGGGTAGTGGTAAAAAAAGCATTTGGGGGTTAACTGATCTTTTTTTGTATAATAATTCTCCATGTGAAGTGGTGTTGCAGGGGTATGTCTTTTGCCTAAATACTTTTTTGCTAATAGGTGTCCCCCTTTCCCTTCTCAGAAAGTTGGGAAAGCTGTCAGCAACTAGATGGTTATTTCTGTTCATCAACTTGCAAAATAATTCAGTTGGAAGGCACCCATTGTGTTGGCTAATTTCAACATCAAGGAAATGTATCTGTTCTTGACTGCTATCCAGAGTAAAAGATTGCAGACATACAGGAATTTAAATAGGAATAAAATGATTCTAGTTCCTCCTGCGAGCCCTGTCAAATAAAGAATATGTTGTTTTTGTACCTGAGCCATGCCAGTACATGGCTAAGATACACAGGATGAGTGTGCACAATGGTACTTTCAAAATCTGCTATGAATAGGTTTGCATAGCTTGGTGGATTGCAAGGAAGAAGAGAGAGACATAATGATGATATAATTGGGACTAAGATAGGGTACGTAATGAAACTGGGAAGGTTTTATTTATACATTTCATTAGCCAGTTGAAGGGGAAGGAAGGGACCAGGGAAGGCAAAATATAAGCAGGATTAAAAAGATTAAACTTCCGTTTTCATGTGTTTTTTCTTTTACACCCCTAAATAAAAGGAGAAGTAGGGACAAAGCTTTTTTGGCCCTACTTATCCTGGGGATCACGGGACTCCACTTCGTTCTGCACTCCTGTGACCCGTATTCAGTCAACAGCGGGCTAAAGCCCACTGTTGGCTTATGTCACTCAGCTGGTCGAGACTCTGGAGAGTTCCTGACAGTAATGTTAAGACCAGCAGCAGGCTCAGCCTCTCAGCAAGCCATTCCCACCCCCACCACAGTGAATGCTGTAGGGGCAGAGCAGAGAGCTGGCACTGACAGTCATCAACTCTCTGTTCTCTGAAGATCAGCGGTCTTTGATCACTTGGTTCTCAGTGTAGAGGCAGTGGGGAACAGATGCAGCATGGGATTGAAGTTGCATCCACCTACTGTAGGTGAGTATAAATGTTTGCTTTTTATTTTAAATCCCAAATTTCTCTTTGAATTGCCAATAATCTCCTCTTGGCCAGAGTGTAAAAATTATCTTCATCACCAGTCCGATCAGGTACCTACATAACTTAGTTTCATTTTACCAAAGGATAGTTAGGAATAGAATAGCTGAAAGAAAACCATAAGGATTTGTCATGTGCATACCACATGCACTAAATCACAAATATATAAACTAGCTACAAATCGTGAGAATTTTTCTATTTTGTAAAACCAAAACATGGGATCAAGGTACAATTACTGTCAATGTTACTTACTTGTCATCTGACACATCAAGTTGATTTGTCCACTATTTGGGTTCAAAATTGCAGAGAATCTTTTATTTTTTTCAGCATTCTCTGTGTAGATCGCAGCTCCAATCTCTGCTCAGCTTCCTTGGTCCTGGCTGAAAAAGGTGCTGGCTGTTGGAGCCCTTGTTGTGGTGTGTTGTATGTCAATACAAGAAGTAAGGCCATACACTAATGATGTGAACCCGAATTTATTCAGAACATTTACCCTTGCAGTCCTTGCCTGTAGCCATGCCCTTCTGATGTTTCTTCCTGGTTGAGCTCGGTTATAGAGATGGGGGGGCCAGGTGGTGGTAATTAATTACAATATACAATGCTTGCTATATTTCCCACATCATACTATATTGCTCACATTCCTAAAGGCAGTAGAAAATACTGAAACGGGAAAAAAGAGCGAAGAAAAGACAAAAATGGGGGGGGGGGGTGGAGAAAAGGAAGCAAGAAAGAAAAAAGGAGAGAAGGTCTCATTCATTATAGTATGTGATGTCCTAATATTTGGTAAATGGTCCCTCATGCCGTCATGCCAGTGTACCTGTCCTGAATAAACTTATCTTTGAGGACTGATATCATTAGTGTGCAGCCTTTCTTGTGTTGACTTGCTTAAAATCTTGTTTCAATTTTCAATTTTTTTAATTTCTGAGAGATCAAATTGGTATTTGTTACCCCATCTCCTCCCCTGTTAACACCCCACACACACACACACACACACACACTTTACACAAATTCAATTTTGTTGATCTGAAGCAATATCTGATCATGAATGATGGGCCTTTTAGAGAATGCAGGCCTTGATCCCTCTAAGGATGGGGAAGGGTATTACGTGATCTACAGTATTTTCAAATACAGAAATAAAAACCCATTTGATTCTTATATTGCAGAATATGCCATTTCTAGATTGCTTACAAATACAGACTGTGAAATCAAATATCAACCCCTCTGCAGACTCTAGATGTAGACCTGCTTTGACTCCTTCTATTGCCGATTTTGAAAGTACCTTTGTTCACACAAATCCTATGTTTCTCATCCAGATAGTGGTGTGGCTGACATGCATAGACAGTTTTATTTGGAAGGGCTCACAGGAGTAACTAGCAGCATTTCATTCTTACTTGAATTTCTCGATGCCTACAATCTCTTTTACTCTGCATAGCAATCAAGAGCAGATACATTTCCAGTAGAAACTGCATACTATACTGGAGGCCCATAGATTCAAGCACACCCCAGACTACCTGTATTGTTGGTGATATGAATTTGACTGGGGCCAGGGGGGACCCGTTAGAAACACATTTTCACTTTAAATGGGGAAGTGACAGTATCTTTTATAGTTGTTCCCTGAAATAAAACGTTTTAAAAGAATAAATGGATGTCGGCTATGGTAGAACATGTTCTCAGTGATGCATTTGCTGCTAAACTTTGTTTTCAGAGGACTGATGTAAAGTAACAGCATGTTAAATATCAATTACAGGCAACAAGTGAAACCTATCAATAAGCTACTAATGCAAACCGACAAACATTGCAGTCATGCTTATTTTTGAAAATTCACTTATACTAATTTAAAGCCAAACTTAACTTACAACTTAAATTTGCTGTATACATTCCAGTTGCATCAAAACAAAAGGTTTGTAAAGTCTCATAGTTCATTTTCTACAAAAGGCAGTCACAAATGGAGTAGAAAAGCCTGTCCAATGCCTGCAGAAAAGGACCCTTGCTCTTGTCATGAAAGCAGTGGTCTCTCTGCAGAGGTAGTACAAGCTATGTCAATGGGAGAAGTTGTAGGAAGAGAGCATTTTTTGTGGGTACTACTGTTTGTGCACCATTGGGGTCCTGCTTTTCACATTATTTGAGGACTTTATTCACACATAGGTTGATTGATCTTACTATGCTTTTGAGAGCTTTGTATTGGGTGTCCAATGGGTACTCTGACACACTCTATTTTGATTTATTTAGATGTAAATAATGTTTTGATATGTGAAAAAAAAAAAGGTCACAATTGAAAAGTTTAAATAACCATTCAAATTTGGAAGATGAAGGCATGCTCAGTTGTGCTCCAAAGTTTGCATACCCTGGCACAAGTCGTGAAATTTTGGCATTGATAATGAAAATATGACTGATCATGTCAAAAACTGTCTTTTTATTCAAGGATAGTGATCATATGAAGCCATTTAGTATCACATAGTTGTTTTGTTCCTTTGTAAATCATATTGATAACAGAAATTACCTAAATGGCCCTGATCAAAAGTTTACATACCCTGGAATATTTGGCTTTGGTGCAGACACAGGTTAAAATGGCAATTAAAGGATAATTTCCCACATCTGTAGCTTTTTAAATTGCAATTAGTGTCTGTGTATAAAAATGTGTATAATGAGTTTGTTAGCTCTCACATGGATGCATTGAGCAGGCTAGACACTGAGCCATGGGGAGCAGAAAAGAACTGTCAAAGACCTGCGTAACAAGGTAATGGAACTTTTTATAAAGATGGAAAAGGATATAAACCGTTATCCAAAGCCTTGAATATGCCAGTCAGTACTGTTCAATCACTTAAGAAATGGAAATTTCAGGAATCCCTTGATACCAAGCCAAGGTCAGGTAGACAAAGATTGCAGCCACAATTGCCAGAAGAATTGTTCGGCATACAAAGGAAAACCCACAGATAACCTCAGGAGAAACCACAAGATGATGTGGTTGTTTCAAGGAATAAAATACAACAATACTTGAACAAAAATGAGATGCATGGTCAAGTTGCCAAAAAGAAGCCTTTACTGCGCCAATGCCACAAAAAAGCGCCTTGACATGCCTCACAGCTTCTGGCACACTGTAATCTGGAGTGACAAGACCATAATAGAGGTTTATGGTTACAACCATAAGCACTATGTTTGAAGAGGGGTCAACAAGGGCTATAGTGACAAGAATACCATACCCACTATGAAGCATGGTGAAGGCTCACTGAAATTTTTGGGGGTGTGTGAGCTCTAAAGGCACAGGGAATCTTGTGAAATTTGATGGCAAGATGAATGCAGCATGTTATCAGAACATATTGGCAGACAATTTGCATTCTTCTGCACCAAGGCTGCGCATGGGACACTCTTGGAGTTTCCAGCTCGACAACAACCCTAAGCAGAAGGCCAAGTTGACCCTTCCAGTGGTTACAGCAGAACAAAGTGAAGGTTCTGGAGTGGCTATCATAGTCTGCTGACCTTAGAATCATCATTAAGCTACTCTGGGGAAATCTCAAACGTGCAGTTCATACAAGATGACCAAAGACTCTGCATGACCTGGAGGCATTTTGCCAAGACGAATGGGCAGCTATACCACCTTCAAGAATAGGGGGTCTCATAGACCACTATTACAAAAGACTACACACTGTCATTGATGATAAAGGGGGCAATACACAGTATCAAGAACTAAGGGTATGCAGACTTTTGAACAGGGGTCATTTTTCGTATGTTTATTTGTTGCCATGTTTTGTTTTAGAATTGTGCCATTCTGCTATGACCTACACTTGAATATGAATCCCATAAGAAATAAAAAAAAAAAAGAAAGTGATGGGCAGCACAGTGGCTAATTTGTTAGCACTTCCACCTGGCAGCACTAGGGCTATCTGTTTGAATCCCAACCACAGTACTACCTGCATGGCGTTTGCATGTTCTCCCTGTGCCTGCATGGGTTTCCTCTGGGTACTCCAGTTTCCTCACACATACCAAAGACATGCTAGAAGGTTTGCTGACTCCTGTCTAAATTGGCCCTAGTGTTTGTATGTATGAATGTGAGTTAGGGACCTGTAGAATGTATGCTCCTTGAGGGTTAGGAATATGTTATTGTACAATATAAGTGCTGCGTAAATTGAAGGCGCTATATAAGTACCTGTAATAATAATAATTACCAATTCTCCAAGGGTATGCAAACTTTTGAGCACAACTGTATGTCTCATAGAATTAATTTTGAAAGCTTTCTTACATATGATGCTCATCTTTTGTGATGGCAGTAAAGTTAATTTAAAAAACATTAGAGATAGTGTCACAAATAATTTTTTAATAAAATAATTAAAAAAATATGTATGGTGCCCTTGTGCTACACACACATGGTGTGCACAGTTTTAAAGTGTGACAGCTTAGAGTTTGATAAAGCGCTGCACAAACATACTGTGATATTTAAAAAAAGCAGCACCACCTTTTCTTTCTCCAGGGCCTTTGCATTCAGAAAATATCATGTTTGGGGGTTCTAAGTGATAATCTAGCAAAAAAAAAAAAATAGTGATTTTTACATGTATTGTATGTGAGGAGTGTCAGAATTGGCCTGAGCAGCAAATGGTAAAATATAACTTACTACAAGAATTACATTTTACATTGTTCTCATATGATTTTGGTCTAACATAATGTATGTACATTTCTATACAAACATAAACTTATAAACCTTAAGTGTAGAGGTTCTTGTGTACATACTACTAAACACGAAATTGCATGGATTTGGCACTGATACTTTGGAACCCCATAGGCACTCCATTTTTAGAGCTATTGTATGTATAGCTAAAGCATTTTTTTAATGGTTGGTGCTAAGGAGATTTTTTTTCCCCTGTATGTCATCAATGTAGCTGTTATAATCCTCACTGGAAGGGCATGTGACAGAGTGACTACACAAGAGAGCAATTGGGAGACAGCATTATAGTTTTCTAACACGAAGTGCCTGAGCACTAATTAAATCTGTAGGTTTAGAAGCATCTACGTTAGCATTACATTACCATGTTAAAGATTTTATTGTATTTATAGTTTCTTTTAGTTTTGGACACCGTGGAGAAGGATTAGAACCCCTGTCACGATTTGTCATCCAGGGCTCTGTTATAGAGGTTTCCCCTCGCTTCCTTTCCCTTTACGACAAGAAGTGAAGAGAACACTTTTGCAATTCCAAGTAGGGGTCCTGCACCGCCATTCGTAGCCTCAGCTGTCAATCACCGGGTCCCGGCCGGTGATTACTTGCTGGCGCTGGAGATTGCCGAGCATCTCCGACGGGGGGGAGAAAGGTTTGTAAACAATACAGTTTTCTCCCCTGCCAGCTCCTGCACACTGCTTTACATGGCTCTGCATAGCAGAGCCATGCAAAGCAGTGTGCTTACAGTGAAGCACACACAGCACATAATGTAAAACAGGACACAGTTAACCCTTTGATCGCCCCACATGTTAACCCCTTCCTGCCCAGTGCTATTAGTACAGTGTCAGTGCTTTTTCTTAGCACTGACCACTGTATTGGTGTCACTGGGTATGTCAGTGACACCAAGTCAGTTCACTCCAGTGTCAGAATTCCTGCCGCAGTCCAGATATATGTCGTTGATTGCTGACATTACTAGTAAAAATTTTAAAAAATCCCAGTATATATACCGTCATTTGTAAACTCTATAACTTTCACGTAAACCAATTAATTTACACGTATTGGGATTTTTTTTTAGCAAAGACATGTAGAAGAATACAGTTTGGCCTAAATTTATCAGTCCTTAAAATTGTCAGTGCTTTTTTTTTTTTTTTTTTTATAGCGCAAAAAATAAAAACGCACAGATGATCAAATACCACCAAAAGAAAGCTCTATTTGTGGGAAAAAAAGAACGTAAATTTAATGTGGGTGCAGCATTGCATGACTGCGCAATTGTCAGTTAAATTAATGCAGCACCGTATCGCAAAAAATGGGCTGGTCAGGAAGGGGGGATAAATCCTCAGGAGGGCAAGTGGTAAAAAATTGGTGTAAACCTTCAAAAAAAGAACAGTACCAAAGTGTCTCATGTGCATTCTAAAAGTGGGGCAGCATAAGCCAAATTCAAGTGCAAATTCTAAACAGGTGAATGAATTTGACACATGCTGTACCACTTTTAGAAAACGAGAGACACTTTTGCAAAATCTCTCTGTACCAGCCTTTATGAATTTCAGGGAATGGGCTTAATGCACAAAGCAGTATCTACCTCTTTAAGAACTGTGGTGAAATACACTATATTGCCAAAAGTATTGGGACAGCCCTCCAAATCATTGGATTCAGGTGTTCCAATCACCTCCATGGCCACAGGTGTATAAAATCAAGCACCTAGGCATGCAGACTGCTTCTATAAACATTTGTGAAAGAATGGGTCACTCTCAGGAGCTCAGTGAATTCAAGTGTGGTACCATGATAGGTTGCCACCTGTGTAATAATTCCATCCATGAAATTTCCTTGCTACTAAATATTCCACGGTTAACTGTTAGTGGTATTATAAGTGGAAGCAACTGGGAACAGCAACTCAGCCACGAAGTGGTAGGCCACATAAAATGACAGAGTGGGGTCAGTGCATGCTGAAGCGCACAGTGCGCAGAAGTCTCCAACTGTCTGCAGTGTCAATAGCTAAAGACCTCCAAACTTAGTGTGGCCATCAGATTAGCACAACATTACTTAGAGAGCTTCATGGAATGGGTTTCCATGGCCGAGCAGCTGCATTCAAGCCTTACATGACCAAGTGCAATGCAAAGCGTCGGATGCAGTGGTGTAAAGCATGCCGCCACTGGACTCTACAGCAGTGAAGACGTGTTCTCTGGAGTGATGAATCGTGCTTCTCTGTTTAGCAATTGGATGGACATGTCTGTGTTTGGCGGTTGCCTGGAGAACGGTACTTCCCAGACTACTTTGTGCCAAGTGTAAAGTTTGGTGGAGGGGGATTATGATGTGGGGGTGTTTTTCAGGGGCTGGACTTGGCCTCTTAGTTCCAGTGAAGGGAACTCTTAAGGTGTCAGCATATTAAGACATTTTTGACAATTTCATGCACCCAACTTTGTGGGAACGGTTTGGGGATGGCCCCTTCCTGTTCCAACATGACTGTGCATCAGTGCAAAAAGCAAGGTCCCTAAAGATGTGGATGAGCGAGTTTGGGGTGGAGGAACTTGACTGGCCTGCAGAGTCCTGACCTCAACCCGATAGAACACCTTTGGGATGAATTAGAGCGGAGACTGCGAGCCCGGCCTTCCCGTATGACATTAGTGCCTGACCTTACAAATCCACACACTCCTAAACCTTGTGGACAGTCTTCCCAGAAGAGCTGAAGCTTTTATAGCTGCAAAGGGAGGGCCAACTCAATATTGAACCCTACGGACAAAGACTGGGATGCCATTAAAGTTCATGTACATATAAAGGCAGGCGTCCCAATACTTTTGGCAATATAGTGTATCTCTTAGGGTTTTTCAAAAATGTTTTTGCAATTCACTAAAAAACGTTACTAAAATACCAGCTGAGCTATTTTATGAAGTGGTACAGTATTTTAGTAGAGGAAACTAGCTGTATTTTAACGCTGGCAGTAGCTGGCATCCTTAACAACCAGTAAACAACATGGTAATTAGGGAACAGGCGGCCGCCAGTGGCCTTAATAACCTGTAAATATCATGGTTGTGAAGGAGCAGGCGACCAAGGCATCCTTAACAACCATGACTCATCTGCTGTCAGCAGAATGTAAACAAAAAAATTGCCTGCATTTCAAAATTAAAAATCCAAGGCAGATACACCCCCAATCCATACCGGGGAGGGGGGGGGGTGTCAGCACAGGCCTAGGCCATTGGAGGACAGGCAGGCCGTTTTCCCAGCACAACCAGAAAACTAACCACACTGGGATGGATGTACTCTCAAATCTAGTGTGGTCAGTTTGAACTAGGAAATCAGGGGGACTGGCAGGAATTTCACACAAAGGAAGCAATACAAAACAACAGGATACTTTTTTAGCACATAGTACAACAGAGGTATATCAGGAATAGGAAATTTTGGGGTAACCTACTCTTTAAGTAGCGGAACGCTAGAACTCCTGTCAACTTTTTATTGTGGACTGTGTCCCTACTGCAGATTTTCCCCTCACTTCTGTCTGCTAAAGCCGATAAAGCTGTAAAAATGCTCTAACAATGGTAAACACTGAAAAATGTGTCAAACTGGCGTTTTGTTTGTGTGTGTAAAAAAAAAACGCTAAAAAACGCAAATGCGGAAAAACTCTCATTTTTAACGGGATTTTATACAGCTAACGCTACCAACATTTTTAAACCGGAATTGAAGCAGTGATTATTTGTTGCTTTAAGAATATGCGCCTAGGTAACTGAGTTTTTGATCTTTTTTGAAACTTTATGGTTCTAGTTCGAGCAATATCACATGGAGGTGGGAGGGAGAATGCCTAAGCCTATGCAAATACTGGCTTTCAAAAACCCAGTAAATGCACAAGGTCTTGTGGGCAGCACTTAGAAGAAATGCTGCTTGGATAAGTCTGCACTTTGGTGTATACTATACAGCCTGATCTTAACCACTTTTCCCACCGCCCTATAGCAGAAATACTGTTTCAGGGCAGCAGGGGTCCACAAAATCAGTGTGTATATATACATGATTTTGCAATTCTGTGTAGGGGGCACGCACGAGCCCTACCCATGCCGCCACTGGCAGCCTCACCTGTCAATCACCGGGTCCCGGCCGGTGATTCCCCGCTGGCAACTGGCAATCACCGTGTATCACCGACGAGGGAGAGACCTGTATGTAAACAATACAAATCTCTCCCCTGTCAGCTCCTGCACACTGCTTTGTATGTACAAAGCAGTGTGCTTACAGTGTAAAGTGCACACAGTAAAACAGCACACAGTTAACCCTTTGATAGCCCCAGATGTTAACCCCTTCCTGCCCAGTGTCAGTACAGTGTTAGTGTTTATTAGCACTGATCACTGTATTGGCGTCAGTTGGGATGTCAGTGATAGTTCCCTCCCAGTGTCAGAATGCCCACTGCAGTCCCGCTAGAAGTCGCTGATCACCGCCATTACTAGTATTAAAAAACAACGTTCCAGTATCTATACCGCCATTTGCAGATGCTATAACTTTCACGTAAACCAATTAATTTACACGTATTGGGATTTTTTCTTTAGCAAAGACGTAACAGAATACATTTTTGCCTAAATTTATGACGAAATTTGATATTTTTTTTTTTTTTACTGGACATGTTTAATAGCAAAAAGTCAAAACTATTGTTCTTTTTTTCTCAAAATTGGCAGTCTTTTTTTTTCTTATAGCACAAAAAATAAAAAATTTGATCAAATACCACTGAAAGAAAGCTCCATTTGTGGGGAAAAAAAGAACATAAATTTCATGTGGGTGCAGCTTTGCATGACCGTGCAATTGACAATGTAACACTGCGCCGTATTGCAAAAAATGGCCTGGTCAGGAAGGGGGGTAAAATTCACGGCAAATACGAACTATACCTAAACCTGCTCCCACCTCCATTCTAAGCATATTCTAACTATTCTGTAAAGAAAGAATGCCTATACTTATTCCGAGGGCACTCCGGTCCAGTCACATGATCTCTCCAGCGCCGGCTTCAGTGAAAATAAGAGATAATCACCATCTGTTGTCGACTGTCACTGAAGAGTTTATCATGTGACCGGACTGGAGAGCCCTCAGAATAGGTGCGTATAGACATATCGGGGTAGATAGAATAGGCTTAGTGTCAGGAATGGACTTGCTAATAGTGGTGGGACTCACCTGCCTTGTGAGCTGCAGTACCAGGGCTGGCCAGCGGGTGCTCTCAACAACCAGAGGTTCACTTCGGCAATTAGCCATCACCTGGGGCTGATTGCAGGTGTATTTAAGGGATGGCCAGACCTGCAGTCTGGGCCTTGGTGTGTGTTTTTCCATGGACCCCTGTATCTTGTAACCTGCGTTCCTGTTTCTGTTCCTGTTTCTGCCTCTGCCTGACTTGTTGCCGACCCTGCCTGATCCTGACCTCTGCTGACTTCTCCTGTTTTGATCCCTGGCTTGTGACCCCGACCATTCTCTCCGCCTGCTCCTCCTGTACCTACCTGCCCGATAGTTATCGACCTGGCCTGCCTGATTACGTTGTGCTCTATATGTGTATGTACCTGTGTATCTGTATCAGTTTAGGTTTGGGTTTGTTTCACCTTGTTGTATGTATTTGTGTTAGCTTGGGGTTTGGTGCACTGCGTTTATGTTTGTATTGTTAGTCTTTAATAAATTGTCTTATTTATACCATATCTGAAGCTTGCGTTTCCCTGTGTCAGTCCACACACTTCTGGTCACACCCGCATCCCTGACACTTAGAGTGGGGGTGGGAGTAGGTTTAGGTATACTTAGTAGAAGAACCAAAGAATAGCCTCCTGTGTGTGGCGCTTGCGTATTTGATGAATAGCACAAATCGTAGGTATTGCACAAATCGTATCCCTTCACGTACCAGAAAACAACAAAGCGAGGGCGTACCATAACACAAATTTATTACAAATCTTACAAGTAATATCCTTACAAATGCATGACATGAACTAGCGTATAAAATTACGTGAACAAGACCACCTCTAGATCCACAGTGCTCAACTAATGGTACAGGCAGGGGCGGACTGACAACTCATGGGGCCCACCGGGCAATAGAGGATTATGGGCCCCTGTGTCCTTGCCCAAACTCATAAAAGCCTATGAAAAAGGTACCAGGGGTATCTCATGGGGCCCCCTACTGACCCTGGGCCCTCGGGCAGTGCCCTAGTTTCCAATCGGTCAGTCTCCCCCTGGGTACAGGCAGACCTCATAGTGTTCCTGCTGGCTCGGCCACAATTCGAACAGTGTATGGCTCTGCTGTCAGTGCTCTATTTGACAGAAGTTGATAGTTCAATCGACTTTTGTTGAAGGGGCTTATCAGAAGATTATTGGCTGAACAGTCCCTGCATCCTATCCGATATAGGCACTGTTCAGGTATTCTGATAACCTGAGTTGTCACAATACAACACCCTGCAGGGGAGAATCATTCATCTGTGCTGTTGGATGAAGAATATGTTTAAATTTCTTTCTTTCCGAAAGAAATCTAATTGTGTATAGCCAGCTTTAGGCTCTGAAGCTATCATCCTTATCCTTCCTTGCTTGTCATGGGTCAGTGACTCACCAGATTGGGATCAGGTGGTGGTTAAATTTCAAGGAAATAGAGTTTTATGTGAGCTGCCATTGCTGAGCTCTTTTACTGAAAATGTTAGTTCTCATTGTGTCAATGGTTTTCATTACTTTTTGGTGCTCACCCAGATTACTACACACTGGTTCGTTCTGTAAAAAGTGATCCGCGGTGGATCTGAGCACCTAAGCAGTCGCTAGAAGGTGTTCAGGAGAGGATCCTATTGCCCTCTGAATGCCTGTTTTTATTTATTTTTTGTTGAATGTCAATTTTTAACCACTTGCCCTCCTGAGGATTTACCCCCCTTGCTGACCAGGCCATTTTTTGTGTTACCGCGCTGCGTTACTTGAACTGACAATTGTGCGGTCATGCAACGCTGCACACAAATTAAATTTCTGTCCTTTTATCACACGAATTGAGCTTTCTTTGAAGTATTTGATTGCCTGTGCGATTTATGTTTTGTGGGCTATGAAAGAAAAGACCGACAATTTTAAGGAAAAAACTAAGTGTTTGACTTTTTGCTATTAAACATGTCCAGTAAAAATTCAAATTTCATCATAAATTTAGGCCAAAATGTATTCTGCTGCATGTCTTTGCTAAAAAAAATCCCAATAGGTGTAAATTAATTGGTTTACATGAAAGTTATAGCATTTACAAATGGCGGTATAGATACTGGAACTCTTTTCTTTTAATACTAGTAATGGTGGCGATCAGCAAGTTATAGCGGGACTGCTGCGGGCATTCTAACACTGGGGGGCAACTGACTGACACCAATACAGTGATCAGTGCTAATAAAAAGCACTGACACTTCATTAATGACACTGAGCAGGAAAGGGTTAACATCTGGGGCAATCAAAGGGTTAACTGTATGCTGTTTTACTGTGTGCTGTGTGTGTGCTTTACACTGTAAGTGCACTGCTTTGTATGGCTCTGCTATGCAGAGCCATACAAAGCAGTGTGCAGGAGCTGACAGGGGAGAGATTTGTATTGTTTACTGGAAATGGCGGCAATCAGCGACTTATAGAGGGACTGTGGCGGGCATTCTAACACTGGGTGGGAGCTGACTTGGTGTCACTGACATCCCCGGTGACACCAATACAGTGATCAGCGCTAAAAAAAAAAGCACTGACACTGTACTAATGGCACTGGGCAGGAAGAGGTTAACATGAGGAACAATCAAAGGATTAACTGTGTTGGGGGTGTTTTTTTTTACTATGGGGCCGTGTGTTAGTGTTTCATTGTAAGCACACTGCTTCAGATGGCTGTGTTGTGCAGTGTGCATGAGCTGACAGGTAGGAGAACTGTTTTGTTTACAAACAGTTCTCCTCCCCGTCGGAAATGCTCAGTGATCACCAGGCGCCGACGAGTAATCACTGGCGCAGGTAGGGTGCACGTGCCCCCTACTCGGAAATGCAAAATCACTATATATATATATATATATATATATATATATATATATAATGTGTGATCTTGCTCTTGCGCACCTGTGCCTCCCTGTAGCAGTATATCTGCTATAGGGCAGTCGGGAAGCGGTTAATGAGACTAATACACTGCAACCACGTTTGACTCCATTGACTTGAATGGCTGAGCTTTTTGGTGCCTCCTGTTGGCTCGACATGTCATGACAAATGTGCCATGGCAGGTGAACAACCCCTTCCGACCCAGGGGAGTGCTAAACTGTAGCT
The DNA here is from genome assembly GCF_062004578.1 of Staurois parvus. Classification (NCBI taxonomy): domain Eukaryota; kingdom Metazoa; phylum Chordata; class Amphibia; order Anura; family Ranidae; genus Staurois; species Staurois parvus. The sequence continues at coordinate 24,081,266 of NW_028317951.1, read as the reverse complement.
CAACCGCCTGTTTTTACCATGTCCTTTCCAGGAAGGGTCAGCCTTCATTATAATCACCTAAGCAAATCTCGGTGTTCTAATAAAGCTGCAGTTCTGCATCCCTTTAGCAGACAAACTTTAGGCGGTCTCTCAGCAACAATGAAATTACTGTATGGAATGCTTCTATACTGCATTGACAGTCTTAAAAAAGACCATTTAAGAGATTGAAAAGGTTATTTTATATACTATATTGATTTTTTTTTGGGCAGTCTCTGTCCCATTGGGAAGATATTACTTCACTTCCTATTTCAGAGACACAGCTGGAAACAGGTGTGCCTAATGAACAATGTCTGCTGACCTCTTGTTCAGGTAGCATCTATAAAAGTTTTAAAATGCCAATAAGGTTATTTCAGTCGGCTCTCACACCATCTTTATTTGTTTGCTGGAGACTGGGAAGTGATTATAAATAAAAGCTAACTTTTAATCATCAAATGACCACAAAATGACTTCCAGTATAGCTAGTATAAGGGACAGGTTAGTGGTTTGGCAGATACTTGTGCACACCGCTTTTCTCCTGGTAGCTCTAATGTACCAGAAATCTCAAATTACTTGTTTTAAATGTGTTTCATGCAGATGAATGATTTCTTTCAGTAGTTTTACAAAGATTTTCACTGGGTGTAAATAAAGTAAAAGTGATGCAGCGCAATCCTAGTATAGAATTTATAAAAAAAGTAATGCTAAATATACCATACACATCACACACTGCACCATGTAAATACAACTCAAACATCACAACAGTGCATGATCAAATAAAATCACAATTGATAACCTACATTATGTAGTATATGAGAGAAAACCATCAATGTTGGAAAACATAAAAATAAAGGTGTGTAATCATGAGTGATCCAGACAATATAAAGTCCATATAGGTGCACAAGGATCCATGCTGTCAAACTGTATACTTAAATAAAAATATACATTTGCAACCAGTCCACATTCAAATCAAATCTGTGCTGTACAATATCTTGGTCCCAGAGCGATATCACCAATTGTGTCATCAAGGAAATTGTGCTCCACCGTATGTGCAAATTGGCTGCTCACCTTAAGGCGGGACCCATATTCACATACAGGTCAAATGCTCCTGAAATAAGGCCCCTCAATCTGGGTAACAGACTCTCCCCTCTTATACACTTCCCAATCGGATGGCAAAAACAGTCCTTCATATAGGTCAATGGATGCTCCAAAGAAAAGATAGTGAAGAGATGGACACCCATAGTGTAGTAATAAAGATAAGGTTTATTAAGTAAAAGATCATTACACTCACATCGATAAAAACATCTGCGTTCCAAATCTGCAGATCAATACTACTTCCGCTCTCAGCCGTGGTCAGTAGGGGGAGAAATAATGCCCCATCACAGGTATTAGTGGGAGGAATAGTGTCCCATTGTTGGTGTCATTGGAAGGAACCGTGCCCAATTGTTGGTGTTGGTGAGTGGAATTATGCATGTAAGAGCCCCACTGTTGGTCTCAAAGGGAGGAATTATGTCCCACTCTTTGGTATCAGTGGAAAGACTCATGCCATGTACAAGCGAGAGGACTAGTGCTCCAAGGGCTGGATAAAGACAAGCCAAAGGGCTGCAGTTTTGAGATCAGTGGAATAAACAGTGGAATAAGCCCTTTCCGAGTTTTCATGACATTTTCCAATGTCTTGTAATATCTCGCAGTTTAGAGACTAGATCTCTATGGAAGGCACCAGTGAGATAACCTTCCCAGGGTGCATCTGTGAGGCTGGGTCTAATGTCACCAAAGCCTCAAGAAACCGGAAAGTGGGATCACATTAAAAGTAAGTAACTGAAAAAAAAAAATTAATTCAGCAAATCACTATAAGATCACTTTGTATCGGCATGGAGAGCTGCATGCTGACGCGGTTCTTAGTGAATGGGGTAAAGATGCACATTAAAGTGGTATTAAGTCCTAAAGCAGACATTTAGGATAGCACCATTTATCCTTCCTGGTCACCATGTCTAAGCCGCCCTGCTTCGCCAGCACCAATGACAACTAAGGACAATACCAGGAACTGTTCACAATCAGCTGTGGATTTTTTTTACATACCTGCTTATCTCCATCTATATGTGAGTTGCCAATTGTCACACTTTTTAATAAATTGGTGTTTTTATGCTGCACTTAGTCTGGTGCCCTCCTGTGTCTTTTCTAGTCAGTAGTTTGTTGTTTTTCAAAATAACAAGCTGTCCTGCAGATGTAGCAGAGGGCTGGGACAAACCATTTACCATTGACAGGGTACTTACAATGATCAGCTTTTATTTATGTAAAACGTTTATCACAAAAAATATGTTTGCCGCAACTTCTGGTGTTAGCTGGAGTTCTACTTCAATTTGTTACTGTATTTAAATCTGCTAGTTTAAATCTCCTACTGTCCAAATGTGTCCCTGTTGCTCCTTCATCCATAGAGTAGGCACTCTAATACTACAGGAGGCAGTAGTATTACTGGTCAGATCACCAAGTGAGAAAAGCCTAAAAAAAAATAATCTAGCCACCACATCTAATGATTGGTAAGCTGCAATATATTACATTTTTGGTTTTGGGTTTAATACCACTAAAAGCAAGCACCAAATATTTTCTGAAATTGGTCCACTGTAACATTTTTATTCTTTTAATTTGCTATAGGAAATTAGCCTCTGGTTGCAATGGGAAAAGTGTTTGATTTTGTCTGCAGTAGCTCTTAGGCCTCATTCACATCAGGCGAGTTCAAACGCGGCAAAACGCATAAAGTGTGTTTGGGTACCATTATTCTTAATAGCTCCCCAAATGTGGTATGATTCTGCCGTGATCGTCATGCAGCAGAATAGGAAAGCAAAATGAGTGTTTAAATATTGTGCTAAGACTGTCGCCCAAAAAGGAGCAGGAGCTTCTTTTGGGCAACAAATGCACATAAGGGAAGCCCATTCAAGTGAATGGGGTGCCCTATGCGCGACATGTGTAAATGCGTGTAAATTGTGCTTTCAGAATCGCAAGCAGGAACACTTGTTGCCACAATGTGATATCTGATTGGTACCTTAGAGATGAGGCATAATGTACTCAGGACAGAACTAACGTAAACACAGTCATGGCTACTCGTGCTCAGCAACTTGTTTTAGATCTTTCCTGCCAATAACCAGTTCATGTTTTGGCAGCTCACAAATCCTAAAGCTAAGAAGCTTTTGATATCCAACAGCTGAATGACAGAATCCTCACACGTTATAACATGCACTTTTTTTCTTTTTCTTTCAATATATTGAAGTTTACAGAGCAAACATGTCAAGCTCACAGTTCACCCTCGCAGGAGTGGAGCTAAACAGTCACATGTAAAAACTAGTATAAGTAGGTGATGTATAATATTAAATAAGCAGCGTTCTAGCCATAACCAAGGAGGACTAGTAAGAAGGTCAATGCCAATATTGCTATCATTGCCAAGCTGTCCTCTGAGGTAACACTCCCCGCTGACCAGTATCTGTCAAAGAAAAAGGGAAGAACAAAGATTGAAAAAGGAGGAAAGGGAAACGTAGAGGAGAGAGAAACAAGGAAGAAAGAAAAAGTCAAGAACTAGTTACGTAGTTAGTAAGGTTGATTAAAGACACCAGTCCATCCAGTTCAACATACAGTATGTGGGTATGATCACATCAAAAGGCCAATCCCATATCCCTGTATATTGTGCTCGTTAAGGTGCCCATCTAAGAGTTTTTTGAAACTATCAATATTTCATGCAAACACTACTGCTTGTGGAAGTGAGTTCCACATCCTTACCACCCTGATGGTGGAAAAACCCCTCTACGCAGTTTAAGGGTAAACCGTTTTCCTCCAATTTCATTGAATGGCCCTGTGTCATCTTATACTGCCTGAGTCTGAATAGTTTATTCCTTATGTTAGAATCACCATTGAGGTATTTGTATATTGCTAACACATCTCCTCTCAAGCATCTCTTTTCCAGGGAGATTAAGTTTAATGTTTGTAGTTGTTCCTTGTAAATGAGGTCCTCCAGCTCCCTTATTAACTTTGTTGACCTTCACTGAACTCTCTCCAGCTCAAGCACATCCTTCCTGAGTACTGGTGACCAGAACTGGATGGCATATTCCAGATGTGGTCGAGCCAGAGTTATATAAAGTGGCAGGATTATAGTTTTATCTCTGAAGTAAATACCCATTTTTATTCATGCTAATATTCTACTAGATTTGCTTGCTGCAGCTTAGCATCTACTGGGACCCCCAGATCCTTTTCCATTCTGGACTTCTCCAGAGGGAATAGGAAACCATATCTAGTTGGAGGTAAGGATCAGGGTTTTACTTTAAGGAACTTTTGGGTTTGAGTCCTTAAGAATACTGGATACCTGCTCATTGATCACCATGTCATTCATCCGGGTTTTCACACCCTGGAAGGCAACCAAAGGAGTCTTCCAGGCTTGAGCTATAGTACGGTTGGCAAAGATAACATGATAGGAAGCCAATTTCTGTTGGGATTCCTGTTCTGGGGCAATGCAGAAGGGCCCACCTGGCATCCTTGCACACCATCACATCAACCAAAGTCTGCAGCAGGCCAAAAACTCTAGATTAAAAGCCTATTTGTTGTGGGCACAACCACCAAATGTGCAGAACATCCCCAAGCTGACTGCAAATCCTCAAACCCCTAGCACTGTTGCCTAGATCGGCATGAGCAATCCAAGCCAGGACCCAGTACAACTGCAGGAGAACTTTATAGGTGGCATCAAGGGTAGTAGTGTTGAAGGAGCATTTCGCCACCATCTTCTAGGCCTTGCTGCAGTCCTCTCCCTTAATAGATGAACCAATATCTCGCTCCTATTGAGCCATATAGGAAAAGGATGTTAAGGAAGTAGTGCTGTTCAGAGAGGCATAAGGTGTCCAGATGAGACCAGGAGTCTCCAGCAAATGTTGGCAAGTGTGCTCAAAAGGTGTCTTGCGATATGGATGTGTGGAAGTGTGGTGGAGAGATGAAATCCAATGCCACAATTGCCGATAATGTTCCCCTTGTGGGATCTCATGTGTCTCCTGGAGGACTTTCAAAGATGAGAACAAATGGGTGGTTAGGAAACTGTGCACCTTCATGAAGTCCACCAGGAGGAGTGAGGATGGTCTAATCCTGGGGGTAAAAGGGATTATGAGTAATTGGCAGAAGGGATAGAAAAGGAAACAAAGGGTTGCCTGAATACCTAACAGAATCCCACGTCCACAGACTGTGAAGCATGATAGGGCTCAATGTCCAGCGGTGCAATTCATGTGTAAGCCAAAACAAGGCATGCAAGGAAATCGGGGAGCAGTTGGGCAGTTCCAGGAGTACCCATAGTGGGATATCAGATGGAGCATGGACAGTTGGAAGATTTGGGCTGCCAAATAATATTAGGAAACATTAGGAACTCCCAAACCACCTTGTAGTTTGAATGTATAAGGTAGTTGGTTTAATTCCCAAGTAATCTATAGAATGGGATGCCCAATGGTTTGGGAACTGTACCTATATGCGCTCAAACAGGTCAGCAGGGAGGGTTGTATTCAGTGCAGTCGTTTTAGGAAGGTCCATTCAGATAATGAACAGATAAAACGGATAAAACAGAGAATGCATTTTTTCACTGCATTTTAATCACTGCCGTTGTCCTCATCAGGCCCTATAATGTGTATCAACAAAAAAGGACAATACACAATAAAGCATTACAAAGATGATAGCTAGCATCATGTTAAAAAAATTTGCCAACATGTGTATATTAACGTGCTAAAATGAGTACGAGTGATTTGGGCCCTTTAGTTGGCCAAAGTGGTTGCAAATCAGAGAGGAGGCAGCCAAACAGAAGTTTCTGGCACTGGCTTAGTTCATTTCAAATGGGCCAATGTCTAGGTTTGCAGGGAAAGGGGCGGCAGCGTCAAAGTTCAAAAAGTCTAGTTTATTCTTCTGGACATTTGAGGATGGATTCAGCAAATTAATTTCAGGGATAATTGTGTTGTTATGATTTTTGGAGGAGTCTGAAGTTTCACAATAGCTCAAGAAATATAAAACCATTTCTTCTTTCCATTGTTTGTTGCTCTCTAATGTAGCTGTGAATATATACAGTAAAGCAATTGGCTACCGTTAGTATTTACTAACCTAATGCTGAACACAAGGGGTGGGGCTTGCATAGAGGGGTGTCATTCATGTGTACAAAGGACAACATAATGTCTAAATACAACTCTGGGTGCGTGTGACGGAAAATCACTCTTGTTTGATTATGGATTTCGGCAATCAATCACTAAATATAGCAGCTGTTGCCTTCTATAAAAATCACGAGACACTTATGTGTTGCCAAGATTGTCTGCAACTAATTAGACTCAACTGCAGCATTGCGCAGTAGTATCAGAGTAATGGCAGATGATCCTGGCAAGACATGGCAGACTAGCAATCAGTAGAAAATTTGATAGCTGCTGTTCTAACGATTGATTGTTAAAAGAAAAAAAAAAAGTCACCATACTGGTCAGGCAAATAAACCAAAAAAATGAATCTTGTTGGTTACAAATCTCAATATTTTTTTGTTTTCTGTATTTTTGTGCTGTTGTGATTCTCTCTGATGTTAGTGATTTACAGTATTTTCATTTATTTTCATATCAGTAGTGTTTTTTTTTTCTTTCTCTCTTCCAGGCCCCAATCACACTTGCTATTAGGGGCAGACTATGAATTTGTGCAAGAGGCTCAGTGGGGTTTATGTGACAGTTGCAAGTGGGAAGCCCTATACAAAGCAATGAGGGGCTGAGAGTGTCTGCAGCAATTTGCGTCTGTTCGTATGTAATCGGATGCGCAGCAATTTCCTGCAGCTGACTAGCTTGGGGGTTTTTTACTTAAACCGGAGAGTGCAAAATCTGGTGCAACTCTGCATAGTAACCAGCCAGCTTCCAATTTTTATTGCCAAAGCTTACATGAACAAGCTGAAGTTAAAAAATGGTTGGCTACCATGCACAGCTGCACCAGTTTTAGTATATCTCCCCCTTTGTGTCCAAGCTCAGTCATTTTTTGGGTAATAGTTGCATGTCCAATTACTTGCGTACAGCTGTAGATGCTGTCAGCCTCTCATTAATTTGTATAGAGCTTAACGCCTGCAGCAGGAATTTCTAGTCTGCCCCTTATCGCAAGTGTGAACTGAGCTTAAGGCCTTCACAGGAGCATTTACCTGCATGTATGCAGGTGCAGTCTGTTTTCCCCACTGCGGGTGGCGCTGGACCACAGCGGCATGGCAGTGTGGAGAGGAATTGGAGGGAAACTGGGTTTCTATGAGTCTACCTCGGTCACATAGGGCAGTGATCCGGTTGGATGATCTGGTCCCATGTGACCCTGGTGGCCATCTTGGTTCAGGCAGATTCTATTTAAGACTCTGATCCCTGGTTTTGGTGTTCTTGAGTGGGGAGTGTAGGGACAGGTCTCCCGTGTGTCAGGGAAACGTTCTGGTGTAGTAGGGAAAGAGCAGGGACTATGCTACCTTCTCAGGGGGCTCCCCATTGGGGTGGACCGGCCAGGTCCCACCCTGATCCTCATGAAGGATGCTGTCTGCAACTCAGAACCTGCATCCATCTATCTCTACTCTAAACTGTTGTGAGTTCCCTTGGTCGGGTGAACCTCCCCAGCGGGTTGTTTGTATTGATTTTACTATTTTTACAATGCACTGTTTCTGGCAAATCGGGACTCTGTGTTTTGCCTGGCCGCTGCACTTACCCAACACGCATACACCAGATTACAGCAGTAGGAATGCATGGAATCTTGCGGCTGGAATCACAGGTGCATGCAAATAGCAGGGGCCGCTCAGCCTGTAGAAAGTAATGATACAATATTGGAAAAAATGGTAAAATGTCCCACCATTCATACTGTTTTTACCAACATCCCAACATATAGAGACCAAGAAAAAATTTAGAAATATCCCCCTGGGACTTTGTATGGCAAAAAACACAGGGAGTTTACAGAAGCATAAAAGAATGTTTATTACAAAAAATCGTTGCGATAAAACAAATCAAAAGATTCAATGTAAATTTGCAATACAATGATTTATACTTCACATACATAACATATACATTTATAAGTGCATAAGACCTGACAGTCTGTATTACGTCAACTGACAAATGGGCTAACAACCCAAAGGAGCTTGTACAGTGATATTGTCCAGATAAATCCAACGCGTTTCGGAACTCATGTTTTCCTCTTCAGGGAATAAATATGTCAGGTCTAGAACATAACAACATTTATTATTATTATTATACAGTATTTATAAAGCGCCAATAGTTCGCTCAGCGCTGTACATTACAAAGGGGGACAGAACAATACCAATACAATGCAAAACATGAGGGGATTGAGGGCCCTGCTCTTTCGAGCTTACAATCTAGGAGACATATCAAACAAATATGAACAACATAATATCACTTTAAAAATATGTGAATAAAAAGCTGTTTGCTCAAACACTTGCAAAATGCACTACATTGAATAATGGACAACAAATATTCGTATGACATTGAATGAGGATGGTCTCCGAAAGACACGTCAGGGAGAGGACAGGTAGAAAGTAATGACAGGCAGACTGCAGCTGTGTAGCCGCACACCAAGAGGTGTTGGATGCAGTCAGATGCTGAGGTATGTGCGTAAACCTCCGTGTGAAGGGGGCCTTAAACTCTATTTTATTCCCAGTTTTCTACCAACATTTAGGCTAGGTTCACACCTATGCAGTTTGCGTTTGACCCGTTTCTGCATTGCGTATTGCATTTTTGCAGCGTTTTTGATGCGTTTGCTTTTCTTTTTTTTTCTTGTTGCTGGGCAGATTTAAAACAAAAAATGTAGCAAAAATGCACTAGATGCATTCTATGCATGAAGGTAAAAACATTCTGTGTACAGCAGTGCCCCCAGCCCCTTCAATACCGATCCATTGATATGCACAACAGCCTTGGCTGTCCCGGGTCTCTGCCTCCTCATTGGCTCCTGCTGCTGTCAATCACAGCCAGTCAGCTAATGAGAGAGAGGGGCAGGGCCAAGCAGCAGCAGTGAATGAACACATAGAGCAGCGGATTGGGAACGCACCTGCTTGGGTACCCCCATAGCAAGCTGCCTTGCTATGGAGGCACCTGACAGAAAGGAGCAGTCAGGAGTGCCAACAGGGACTCGAGAAGCGGAGGATCCAGGCTGCACTGTGCAAAACCACTGCACACAGCAGGTAAGAATGTTTGTTATTTTACAAAAAAAAATTAACCTTTAGTATCTCTTTAAAGGCAAACTAATAATACTTACCTGCTTTTGTAGTGGTTTTGCACAGAGCAGCCCCGATCCTTCTCTCCTGGCCCCTCCCTCCTGCCAAGTGCCCCCACAGCAAGCAGCTTGCTATTGGGGCACCCAAGCAGGCTCACTCTCAAGCCGCTGCTCTGCATGTCCATTCACACAAAGTCCAGCCCCTCTCTCTCCTCATTGGCTCACTGGCTGTGATTGACAGCAGCAGGAGCCAATGAGGAGGCAGAGACCCGGGACAGCCAAGGCTGTTGTGCACATCAATGGATCGGTATTGAAGGGGCTGGGGGCACTGCTGACCCAATGGCTCCCGCTGCTGTCTCAGCCAATGTTTGCGAGGGGGCTTGAGAGGCTGCTGCACACAGGTTTTTCACCTTCATGCATTCTTGAGCCTTTACCACCACTTTAACCACCTCCCGTCTGCCCGTCTGTCTGCTCACTCAGTAGTTCTCAATGGCTGCAAGAATGCAGACAGAGAGAAAGATATGAGTGTATAAGCAATCAGTGTTTAAAAAAAAAAAAAATCTTCATCACCCCCCACAAGTAGTACAGTGTCACCATGCTGACACTACTGCTAGGGTGACAGTATGTAAAAAAAAAAAAGAAACATAAATAATAATATATAAAAAAAAAAAAAAAATGTAAAAAAAATGTTTAAAAATTATAATTTTTGGTTATAAACTAATTTGGCTTTTTTTTTTTTTTTTTTTACTAAAAAGATAACGGAATAAATTGCGGCCAAGATTTATGATGAAATGTTTGCAAAATTTTATAAGAAACTTTTTTTCTAAATTTTTGGACTTTTTCATTTACATAGCAAAAAAAATAAAAATCCCAGCGGTGTATAAATACCACCAAAATAAAGCTTTATCTGTCTCAAAAAAATGGTAAAAAATTCATATGGGTACAGTGTTGCATGACCGCGCAATTGTCTTTCAAAGTGTGATAGCGCTGAAAGCTGAAAATTGGCCTGGACAGGAAGGGGGTAAACGTGTCCGGACTGGAAGTGGTTAAGCAGAACTAATCCCTCCTATTGTTTTCAGCAAAGGAAGCTGCCATCTTGGCCTCTGTTTGATCTGCAGTTGCCATGATGCTGCACATGACACCAGCCATTTGATGGTTTGACAGTGTGGTTGAGAACACAAGCAAATGTGTCAGTTCCATTCTCGGAACGTGCTGGGAGTGGAACTGTTTTTTGAAACTGTTAACCACTTGCCCTCCTAAAGGATTTACCCCCCTTCCTGACCAGGCCATTTTTTTGCGTTACAGCGCTGCATTACTTTAACTGACAATTGCGCGGTCATGCAATGCTGCACCCAAATGAAATTTACATCCTTTTTTCCCCCACATAGAGCTTTCATTTGGCGGTATTTAATGGCCTGTGTGATTTAAATTTTTTGTGCTATAGAAAAAATAGCCCAACAATTTTGAGAAAATAAACAATATTGTTTAAATTTTGCTATTAAAAATGTCCAGTAAAAAAAATTTAAAAAATAAAATTTTGTCAGAAATTTAGACCAAAATGTATTTTGTGTTTACAAATGGTGGTATATATACTGGGATTTAAAAAAAAAAGTTCTTATTCTTACTACTAATTGCAGCGATCGGTGACTTATAACGGGACTGCGGTGGGCATTCTGACACTGGGGGGAACTGACTTGGTGTCACTGACACCAATACAGTGATCAGTGCTAAAAAAAAAAAACACTGACACTGTACTAATGGCATTGGGAATAGCATAGCAGAGCCATACAAAGCAGTATGCTTAGAGTGTAAAGCACACAGTTAACCCTTTGATCGCCCCAGATGTTAACCCCTTCCTGCCCAGTGCCATTAGGACAGTGTCAATGCTTTTTTATTAGCATTGATCACTGTATTGGTGTCACTGGGGATGTCCGTGTGTCAGTGACTCGAAAAATTAGAATATCGTGCAAAAGTTAATTTATTTCAATAATGCAACTTTAAAAGTGAAACTAATATATGAGATAGACTCATTACATGCAAAGCAGGATAGTTCAAGATAGATTTGTCAGAATTGTGATTATGGCTTACAGCTCATGAAAACCCCAAATCCACAATCTCAGAAAATTAGAATATTGTGAAAAGGTGCAATATTCTAGGCTCAAAGTGTCCCACTCTAATCAGCTAATTAAGCCATAACACCTGCAAAGGGTTCCTGAGCCTTTAAATGGTCTCTCAGTCTGGTTCAGTAGGAATCACAATCACGGGAAAGACTGCTGACCTCACAGTTGTGCAGAAAACCATCATTGACACCCTCCATAAGGAGGGAAAGCCTCAAAAGGTAATTGCAAAAGAAGTTGGATGTTCCCAAAGTGCTGTATGAAAGCACATTAATAGAAAGTTATGTGGAAGGGAAAAGTGTGAAAGAAAAAGGTGCACAAGCAGCAGGGATGACAGCAGCCTGGAGAGGATTGTCAGGAAAAGGCCATTCAAAAGTGTTGGGGACTTTCACAAGGAGTGGACTGAGGCTGGAGTCAGTGCATCAAGAGCTACCACACACAGACGGATCCTGGACATGGGCTTCAAATGTCGTATTCCTCTTGTCAAGCCGCTCCTGAACAACAAACAACGTCAGAAGCGTCTTACCCGGGCTAAAGAAAAACAGACTTCGTCTGTTGCTCAGTGGTCCAAAGTCCTCTTTTCTGATGAGAGCAACTTTTGTATCTCATTTGGAAACCAAGGACCCAGAGTATGGAGGAAGAATAGAGAGGCACACACTGCAAGATGCTTGAAGTCCAGTGTGAAGTTTCCATAGTCTGTGTTGATTTGGGGAGCCATGTCATCTGCTGGTGTTGGTCCAATGTGCTTCATTAAGTCCAGGGTCAACTCAGCCGTCTACCAGGAGATTTTGGAGCACTTCATGCTTCCTTCTGCAGACGAGCTTTATGGGAATGCTGACTTCATTTTCCAGCAGATCTTGGCACCTGCCCACACTGCCAAAAGCACCAAAACCTGGTTTAATGACCGTGGGATTACTGTGCTTGATTGGCCAGCAAACTCGCCTGACCTGAACCCCATAGAGAATCTATGGGACATTGCCAAGAGAAAGATGAGAGACATGAGACCGAACAATGCAGAAGAGCCGAAGGCCACTATTGAAGCATCCTGGTCTTCCATAACACCTCAGCAGTGCCACAGGCTGATAGCTTCCATACCACGCCGCATTGAGGCAGTAATTGCTGCAAAATGGGCCCAAACCAAGTACTGAGTACATATGCATGCTTATACTTTTCAGAGGTCCGATATTGTTCTATGTACAATCCTTGTTTTATTGATTGCATGTAATATTCTAATTTTCTGAGATTGTGGATTTGGGGTTTTCATGAGCTGTAAGCCATAATCATCACAATTATGACAAATCACGGCTTGAACTATCTTGCTTTGCATGTAATGAGTCTATCTCATATATAAAAATATATATAAAATCCCAGTATATATTCCGCCATTTGTAAACACTATACCATTCACGTAAACCAATTAATTTACATGTATTGGGATTTTTTTTTAGCAAAGACATGTAGCAGAATATATTTTGGCCTAAATTTATTAAATGTGATTTTTGAAAATTGTTTTATACTGGACATGTTTAACCACTTGCCTACCAGGCACTTATACCCCCTTCCTTACCAGGTCAATTTTCAGCTTTCAGCTGCCGCACTTTGATTGACAATTGCGCGGTCATGCAACATTGTACCCATATGAAATTTTGATCATTTTTTTCCTCACAAATAGAGCTTTCTTTTGGTGGTATTTAATCGCCACTGGGCGCTTTACGTTTTGCGCTATAAATACAAAAATGCAAAAAATTTGAAAAAAAAAAAAGTTTCTTTGTTTCTATTATAAAATTTTTCAAACAGGTAATTTTTCTCCACTGATGTGCGTTGATGAGGCAGCACTGATGGGCACTGATAGGCAGCACTGATAGGCAGCACTAAAGGGCACTGATAGGCAGTACTAATGAGGTGGCACGGATGGGCGGCACTGATAGACAGCACTAATGAGGTGTCACGGATAGGCGGCACTAATATGCAGCACTGATAGGCGGCACTGATAGGTGACACTGATGATGGGTACTGATAGACGGCACTGACTGGCATCACTGCTGGGCACTGACTGGCTGCACTGACTGGCACAACCCCTGGGCACTGACTGGTGGCACTGACTGGCACAACCCCTGGGCACTGACTGGTGGCACTGACTGGCAGCACTGGTGGGTGGCACTGGTGGGTGGGCACAGGTGGGTGGCACTGCTGGGCACAGGTGGGTGGCACTTCTGGGCACAGGTGTGTGACACTGCAGAGTGGCACAGGTGGGTGCACTGCTGGGCACAGGTGGGTGCACTGCTGGGCACAGGTGGGCGGGGCTAGTGGGCGCACTGCTGGACACAGGTGGGCGGAGCTTGCGGGTGGCACTGCTGGGCACCGATCATCAGGGCACTGATCATCAGTGCCCTGATGATCGGTGCCGATCCCCGCTCTGACAACTGCCGGTTTTCGGCAGTACTTTCCTCACGATCTGACAGCGTGAGGAAAGTGCAGCCGAGAACCGGCACTTGCATTTTCCTCTGATCAGCGTGTCATTGGACACCGCTGATCACGTGGTAAAAGGCCGCTGTGATTGGCCTTTTACCACATCACGTGATCAGCTGTATCCGTAGGACACAGCGATCACGGAGATCGCCGGGTGCGCGCCCCCTTGGGGCGCGCAGGAGAGCGCGTTCTGGGAGGACGTCATATGACGTCCACCCAGAACTGGCCGGCCTCAGTGTAGCCGTCATTCGGCTATCTGCGGTCGGCAGGTAGTTAATAGCAAAAAGTCTACAAAAAAATTTTTTCTCAAATTTGGTGGGCTTTTTTTTTTTATAGCGTAAAAAATAAAAACCACACAGGCGATCAAATACCACCGAAGAAAGCTCTATTTGTGGGGAAAAAAAGGACATAAATTTCATTTGGGTGCAGCGTTGCACGACCGCACAATTGTCAGTTAAAGTAATGCAGCATGGTCAAAACATTGCCTGGTCAGGAAATCCTCTGGAGGGCAAGTGGTTAAAAAAACACTAGTGTGCATGGAGCCTTAGGGCTCGTTCACACTTGGCTGTTTTACCAACGCTTGCCAAACGCCCCTATAGCGTTTGGCAAGCGTTGGTCTGGCGTTTGCGGAGCGTTTTTTAACGCTCGGCAAACGCCGCATGCGCGGTTTAGTGGCGGTTGCTAGGCGTTTGCTGAGCGTTAATAACGCCCCACAAACGCCTATAATGCAGTTTGAGTGGTGTTACCGCTCCGCAAACGCCCCGCAACCGCGTCACAACCGCACCGCAAACGCCGGCTGGACGTTTGCGGAGCGGCACCATAGACGAGAATAGGAGGCTTCAAAGCCTCCTGACTCGACCAGAGGCATCCGTTTTGCCGCGACGCAAACGCTCCCGTTAGAACAGCACCATGTGCTGTAATGTGCAGAATTGGCAGAGGCGTTTGGGAAGCGGTAAAAACGCTTCCCAAACGCCTCTCTGCCGCCTGCACACAAGGCTAGTGTGAACGTAGCCTTAAAAAGGTTCTAGAGCTTCTTTGGGGCATTTTTCGGGTTGTATTCAAGTGAATTGCGCTGCCCTGGGCTTGACTAGCAGAAACGCTTGAAACAAAAATGGCCAATCTCGCCCAGCTCCGCTGATGTGTGATTTGGGGCTTATTCTGCATCCTCTCGGAGCTGAGTGACATGAATATATGTTCATGTAATACATGGCATTCGGACTAATCCCCCTTGTAGCAGTTGCTATGAGCACACGTCTTCCTCGGCAGGCAGGACGAGCTGATAAAGGAAGCGCTGTGTAGTGTATGTTCTCCTCCACTCCGCATTACTTGGTAGCGTCCTGCTCTTGGTACGGACGATACCATTGGTACGCAGAGGGGTGTTGAGACGTCAGGCACTCGCGTCGCCTGTCTGCACTCGGGTTGGGAGCGGTGGAGGTGGCGGATCACGGACGGTTCGGAGAAGGCTGCAGAGCCGAGATGTGCGGACTGGGAGGGCGAGGCTGAGATTTCCTATAGCGAACCATTGGAAGAGATCCCCCCTTTTCCCCGGTGCCGTTGGTTGGGGTCTGGGTGTGGCGGATCGCGGGGCCGTGTGATACAGGCTGACGGAGGCCGCCGCTACTAACGTGATCCGGGCTCAAGAGGCAGCGAGAGCGGAGGACAGACGAGGCCGCGGGCCAGGAACGGTAATGTGACCCTGTGCTGGTCAACATAGGCCTCGTATATCCAGCCATTCCTCCTCCTCCATCATCTTCCTCCTCACTGCTGCACCCTGCCTCTTCCCACCATCCTCCTCCTCCTCCACATCCCCTCATCATCCACCTCCTCCAGCCTGACATCCCTGCCTGCACTGGGCTGCTCCTCTCCTGTCTCCCTCAAACTTTCCTTCCTCCATCTGACCCCTGGCCTGGCATAGTACACATCTCAGCAGTTTGATCAGAGGAGGCGTCCGCCGAACCAGCCGAGGCCATCGGTCGGATCGGAGGAGGCGTCCACCGAACCAGTCCGAAGCCGTTCGATCAGAGGAGGCGTCCACCGAACCAGTCCGAGGCCATCGGATGGGAGGAGGCGTCCACCAAACCAGCCCGAGGCCGTCAGTCGGATCGGAGGAGGCGTCCACCGAACCAGCCCGAGGCCGTTGCGGTCGGATCGGAGGAGGCGTCCACCGAACCAGCCCGAGGCCGTCGCGGTCGGATCGGAGGAGGCGTCCACCGAACCAGCCCGAGGCGGTCGCGGTCGGATCGGAGGAGGCGTCCACCGAACCAGCCCGAGGCCGTCGCGGTCGGATCGGAGGAGGCGTCCACCGAACCAGCCCGAGGCGGTCGCGGTCGGATCGGAGGAGGCGTCCACCGAACCAGCCCGAGGCGGTCGCGGTCGGATCGGAGGAGGCGTCCACCGAACCAGCCCGAGGCGGTCGCGGTCGGATCGGAGGAGGCGTCCACCGAACCAGCCCGAGGCGGTCGCGGTCGGATCGGAGGAGGCGTCCACCGAACCAGCCCGAGGCGGTCGCGGTCGGATCGGTGGAGGCGTCCACCGAACCAGCCCGAGGCGGTCGCGGTCGGATCGGAGGAGGCGTCCACCGAACCAGCCCGAGGCGGTCGCGGTCGGATCGGAGGAGGCGTCCACCGAACCAGCCCGAGGCGGTCGGATCGGAGGAGGCGTCCACCGAACCAGCCCGAGGCGGTCGGATCGGAGGAGGCGTCCACCGAACCAGCCCGAGGCGGTCGGATCGGAGGAGGCGTCCACCGAACTAGTCCGAAGCCATCGGATCGGAGGAGGCGTCCACCGAACCAGCCCGAGGCCGTCGCGGTCGGATCGGAGGAGGCGTCCACCGAACCAGCCCGAGGCCGTCGCGGTCGGATCGGAGGAGGCGTCCACCGAACCAGCCCGAGGCGGTCGCGGTCGGAGGAGGCGTCCACCGAACCAGCCCGAGGCGGTCGGATCGGAGGAGGCGTCCACCGAACCAGCCCGAGGCGGTCGGATCGGAGGAGGCGTCCGCCGAACCAGCCCGAGGCGGTCGGATCGGAGGAGGCGTCCGCCGAACCAGCCCGAGGCGGTCGGATCGGAGGAGGCGTCCGCCGAACCAGCCCGAGGCGGTCGGATCGGAGGAGGCGTCCGCCGAACCAGCCCGAGGCGGTCGGATCGGAGGAGGCGTCCGCCGAACCAGCCCGAGGCGGTCGGATCGGAGGAGGCGTCCGCCGAACCAGCCCGAGGCGGTCGGATCGGAGGAGGCGTCCGCCGAACCAGCCCGAGGCGGTCGGATCGGAGGAGGCGTCCGCCGAACCAGCCCGAGGCGGTCGGATCGGAGGAGGCGTCCGCCGAACCAGCCCGAGGCGGTCGGATCGGAGGAGGCGTCCACCGAACCAGCCCGAGGCGGTCGCGGTCGGATCGGAGGAGGCGTCCACCGAACCAGCCCGAGGCGGTCGGATCGGAGGAGGCGTCCACCGAACCAGCCCGAGGCGGTCGGATCGGAGGAGGCGTCCACCGAACTAGTCCGAAGCCATCGGATCGGAGGAGGCGTCCACCGAACCAGCCCGAGGCCGTCGCGGTCGGATCGGAGGAGGCGTCCACCGAACCAGCCCGAGGCCGTCGCGGTCGGATCGGAGGAGGCGTCCACCGAACCAGCCCGAGGCCGTCGCGGTCGGATCGGAGGAGGCGTCCACCGAACCAGCCCGAGGCGGTCGCGGTCGGAGGAGGCGTCCACCGAACCAGCCCGAGGCGGTCGGATCGGAGGAGGCGTCCACCGAACCAGCCCGAGGCGGTCGGATCGGAGGAGGCGTCCGCCGAACCAGCCCGAGGCGGTCGGATCGGAGGAGGCGTCCGCCGAACCAGCCCGAGGCGGTCGGATCGGAGGAGGCGTCCGCCGAACCAGCCCGAGGCGGTCGGATCGGAGGAGGCGTCCGCCGAACCAGCCCGAGGCGGTCGGATCGGAGGAGGCGTCCGCCGAACCAGCCCGAGGCGGTCGGATCGGAGGAGGCGTCCGCCGAACCAGCCCGAGGCGGTCGGATCGGAGGAGGCGTCCGCCGAACCAGCCCGAGGCGGTCGGATCGGAGGAGGCGTCCGCCGAACCAGCCCGAGGCGGTCGGTCGGATCGGAGGAGGCGTCCGCCGAACCAGCCCGAGGCGGTCGGTCGGATCGGAGGAGGCGTCCGCCGAACCAGCCCGAGGCGGTCGGTCGGATCGGAGGAGGCGTCCGCCGAACCAGCCCGAGGCCATCGGTCGGATCGGAGGAGGCGTCCGCCGAACTAGTCCGAAGCCATCGGATCGGAGGAGGCGTCCACCGAACCAGCCCGAGGCCGTCGCGGTCGGATCGGAGGAGGCGTCCACCGAACCAGCCCGAGGCCGTCGCGGTCGGATCGGAGGAGGCGTCCACCGAACCAGCCCGAGGCCGTCGCGGTCAGATCGGAGGAGGCGTCCACCGAACCAGCCCGAGGCCGTCGCGGTCGGATCGGAGGAGGCGTCCACCGAACCAGCCCGAGGCGGTCGGATCGGAGGAGGCGTCCACCGAACCAGCCCGAGGCGGTCGGATCGGAGGAGGCGTCCACCGAACCAGCCCGAGGCGGTCGGATCGGAGGAGGCGTCCACCGAACCAGCCCGAGGCGGTCGGATCGGAGGAGGCGTCCACCGAACCAGCCCGAGGCGGTCGGATCGGAGGAGGCGTCCACCGAACCAGCCCGAGGCGGTCGGATCGGAGGAGGCGTCCACCGAACCAGCCCGAGGCGGTCGGATCGGAGGAGGCGTCCACCGAACCAGCCCGAGGCGGTCGGATCGGAGGAGGCGTCCACCGAACCAGCCCGAGGCGGTCGGATCGGAGGAGGCGTCCACCGAACCAGCCCGAGGCGGTCGGATCGGAGGAGGCGTCCACCGAACCAGCCCGAGGCGGTCGGATCGGAGGAGGCGTCCGCCGAACCAGCCCGAGGCGGTCGGATCGGAGGAGGCGTCCGCCGAACCAGCCCGAGGCGGTCGGATCGGAGGAGGCGTCCGCCGAACCAGCCCGAGGCGGTCGGATCGGAGGAGGCGTCCGCCGAACCAGCCCGAGGCGGTCGGATCGGAGGAGGCGTCCGCCGAACCAGCCCGAGGCGGTCGGTCGGATCGGAGGAGGCGTCCGCCGAACCAGCCCGAGGCGGTCGGTCGGATCGGAGGAGGCGTCCGCCGAACCAGCCCGAGGCGGTCGGTCGGATCGGAGGAGGCGTCCGCCGAACCAGCCCGAGGCGGTCGGTCGGATCGGAGGAGGCGTCCGCCGAACCAGCCCGAGGCGGTCGGTCGGATCGGAGGAGGCGTCCGCCGAACCAGCCCGAGGCGGTCGGATCGGAGGAGGCGTCCGCCGAACCAGCCCGAGGCGGTCGGATCGGAGGAGGCGTCCGCCGAACCAGCCCGAGGCGGTCGGATCGGAGGAGGCGTCCGCCGAACCAGCCCGAGGCGGTCGGATCGGAGGAGGCGTCCACCGAACCAGGCCGAGGCCGTCGCGGTCGGATCGGAGGAGGCGTCTACCGAACCAGGCCGAGGCGGTCGGATCGGAGGAGGCGTCCACCGAACCAGGCCGAGGCCGTCGCGGTCGGATCGGAGGAGGCGTCCACCGAACCAGCCCGAGGCCGTCGGATTGGAGGAGGCGTCCACCGAACCAGCCCGAGGCCGTTGCGGTCGGATCGGAGGAGGCATCCACCGAACCAGCCCGAGGCCGTCGGATCGGAGGAGGCGTCCACCGAACCAGCCCGAGGCCGTCGGATCGGAGGAGGCGTCCACCGAACCAGGCCGAGGCCGTCGCGGTCGGATCGGAGGAGGCGTCCACCGAACCAGGCCGAGGCCGTCGCGGTCGGATCGGAGGAGGCGTCCACCGAACCAGGCCGAGGCGGTCGGATCGGAGGAGGCGTCCACCGAACCAGTCCTAGACCATCTGTCCTAGGATATAGGAGATGTACATTTAATCAGTCCTAGGACATAGGAGGTGTACACTGGATCAATCAATCCTAGGACATAGGAGGTGTACACTGGATCAATCAATCCTAGGACATAGGAGGTGTACACTGGATCAATCAATCCTAGGACATAGGAGGTGTACACTGAATCAATCAATCCTAGGACATAGGAGGTGTACACTGGATCAATCAATCCTAGGATATAGGAGGTGTACACTGGATCAATCAATCCCAGGATAATAGTAGGTGTACACTGAATCAGTCCCAGGTCATAGGAGGTGTATATTAAATCAATCCTTGGACATCAGGCTGATCAGAGGAGGTGTACACTGAATTAATCCTATGACATAGGAGGTGTATACTGGATCAGTCCCAGAATAATAGGAGGTGTGCACTGAATCAGTCCCAGGTCATAGGATGTGTACACTGAATCAGTCCTGGGACATCAGCCTGATCAGTGGAGGTGTACACAGAATTAATTTTGGAACATAGGTGTACACTGAATTAGTCCCATGACATCAGTCTCATCATAGGTGTACACTGAAGTAGTCCCAGGACATCAGTCTGATCAGAGGAGGTGTACATGGAATCAATTCTAGTGCATTGGTCCTATGACATAGGAGATGTACACTGAATCAGTCTGGAGGTTCACTTAGAGCCATAGTCCACCTTTTAAAAAAAAACCAAAAAAAAAACCTGTAAAGCAGAACTCCAGATAGCGCGAATAGCTAATTAAAAGATGCAATAAAATTGGCTTTTGCTGCAATATTCACCTACAGAGCAGATATATCCTCTGCAGTACTTGTTTTCTACCAGTAGATGTCCACAGTCTGTCCACTTTCTCTGAGGCCAGACCATCCTGGACACACCTCCTGTCTTTGACTGGACAGTGAAAGAAGAAGCAGCAAGGTGATGAGCTCATCTCTCTGTCACTTTCTACTGTCTGTAATGCAGCTTGTCAGCAAATGAACAGATTGGCTCCTTGCACTGCTTATTCCTCTCCCACTCCAGCACTTATATGGGGACCACAAAAGGCTGATACTAGGTCACCATCAGGCACTTGCATTACTTGTGTTTAAAAAAAAAAATAAATGTAATTATGTATTAAAGGATAAGCTCACTTTTTATAAGAAAAAAAAAAGCACATATTTTTGAAAACAAATACAATATTTTTGTAATTTTTTTTCAGAGGATTCTGCAAAGCATTACACCGGCAATCAGTGGATCACAGGTGCAATGCCAGGCTCCTGCTCTTTGTACCTCTGTGCAGTCTTTTAGTTGGAGAGCTGGAGGAAGTGTCAGTGACCATTGAGTGCGATAATTACCATACTTTTTTTGTTCCACTGAGAACAAGAAGGCTGTCTGCTACAGTGACAGATTGGACTTGTAGTTCGTTCATTCATAGGTCTCTGAGTAAATGATGTGGCTGTGTGTGTGGAGCCCAGGACAACTGCACCTCTTTTAAAAGAGACCGTTGCTGCGGGGAAGAGGAATCCCTGCATGCTGTCACGGTGGGGGTGCATGGTGCTTGGTAACAATATTGCACCTTAAATAGATTTACAGGGATATACTGCCACGGATGCAATCATTATACATGACAGCAAAAGGGTTCAATCAGAACTCCAGACAGATATTAAAATAGAATAAAGGTGGTCATACCTAGGGCTAGTCAGGGTCAGTCAGCGATGCAGCAGCATTCATGTGCTGCCAAGAGTGGAATGAACAGAGAGAGGACTTATGACTGTGCTCCTGCTGTGCATTCACTGCCCAATCACAGGCTGCAGGCAGGGACGTGACTAAGCTGGAATGCTTAAATAGACTGTTATTGGGAGGGGGAAAGGATCAGTGCAGATGTTTAGGTATGAATTGCTGGGCCTAGTGGTGCTTTGTATAATATACCTGCAGCAGCCTCCTAATCTTTGCCACGTCAGAATAATTGGCTGTTCTGACTGGCAAAGCTCTGACTCTTCCAGGAAATGTGAACTTTTTGTTACCCTTTTTAAACCATATAGGCAAAAGAAGTGATCTTTAAAGCGGAGTTCCACTCACGCTGTCAAAAAATAAGTCAGCAGCTTTAAAAACACACTCACCTGTCCCGCGGTGTGTCCCCTGCAGTCCGTTTTACCGGCTGTCTTCTCTCCCTTAGCGCCGGCATCTTCAGTGTGGGTACCCGGCTGTGTCAGCTTACAGCTTCACAGCCGGGTACCCACTGTGCATGCGCGAGTAGCGCTGCGCTTCCTGAATGGTCCTGTAGTCTTCTGGGACCTGTCACATGTCCCAAAAGACTTTAGGAAGGGAGGGAGGACACCTTCCACTTCCAATCGCTTAGGCGATCGGACCGGAAGTGGGAGCGGGTACCTATCAAATTCAAGTACCCTCTCCCCCCTCACCTCCAAAGGTGCCAGTCCTTAATGGGGAGCGGGGGACCAGTCTTTGCCCAGTTGCTGCACATGTCCACATCGTTTGAGGCTGTCAGCTGACAGTGTGCTCTCAGCACACTGGCCGAACTATCACTACCAGATTTCAGTCAGAGTTACTGATTGAGAGCTAGTGGGATGGGCACCTGATAATGTGACCACTGTGAGAGCCTTTCATATGATATAGAAACTGCACCACCCATCGGACATTAAAGGTTAATTTTTTATTTTTTTTGTAAAATAACAAACATGTCTATACTTACCTACTGTGTGCAGTGGTTTTGCACAGATCCTCCTCTTCTTTGGTCCCCGCAGGCTCTCCTGGCTCCTCCTGTCTGTCGGGCACCCCCACAGCAAGCAGCTTGCTATGGGGGGCACCCACTGCTCTGTGTGTCCATTCGCACACACAGCTGCAGCTTGGCCCCTTCCCTCTCTCTCCTCATTGCTTGACTGGCTGTGATCGACAGCGGGAGTCAATGAGGAGGCAGAGACCTGTGACAGCAGAGGCTGTCGTGCACATCGCTGGATCTCGATGGGGCTCAGGTAAGTATTGAGGGGGCTGGGGGCACTACTGCACACAGAAGGTTTTTACCTTCAGGCATATATTGCCTGAAGGTAAAAAAAACCTTGAGCCTTTACAACGGCTTTAAATCCCACTTAAAGGGCTGCTGGGAGGTGGTGTTAATGAGTTAACCAAAATATTCTTAAGTCTGTCCTGCCACTGTTGTGTTCCATAGAGGATGGAGCAGCATTGCTGAGTCCTGTATTGACATAGGAGTCAAAGGATGGAATCACGGCATATGGTGTGAGACACAAGCATCTGACACTTCCAGAAGTGTCAGTGTAGAAGAATCTTACAGAGATTGCAGCACTGTAAGGTAAAAGCCATGGGCAGGGGGAGAGGTGATTTATAAGAGCTTCCTTGGCTGTAAAAGACAGGGGGGTTTAGTGCCACTTTAAGATGTTGACTGGAGGTCTTGGAAAATTTAGGCAGTTTTCCTTTTTTCCTACTTTCTCTTCTCTACTGATTCTGCAAAACAAAGTAGTGCAGCTTCCACTGAATGTTCATGTCGGGGAAAAACCATCCAATTGTTTCAGTCTTAGACCTGTGTGTGGTTGCCTTTTAGATTAGTATGATCCAGCAGAGGAACAGACTATACTCTGATTCTGGCGTTTACCATATTTGCCCCTTTTTTTTCATCATCGCCTACAAATCAGACATTCCAGCAAACTTCATTCGCTTGGCAATAAGCACATAGCCAGCCGGTGGTAAGACTTTGTGCCATACAGATTGTATCACCTGTCTGTATTTGCAGTCAGATGCAGCAAGTGCCACATATATTGTGTGTGACCTTTTATATAAAGCAGAGCAAAATAAATGTTTTAGATGTTCCATCCGTCTCCAGATCTGAATCTCTAACAACACCTCTCCTTCTTTCCCAGATCCTATGAGTTTTTATCTTGGCAGAAATATAAAATGATTGCGTTATTTTTGGGATGGTTTATTGACTTTACAAAATCTGTTTTTACCCCAAACCTGTCCTTAGCACTGGTGCCTTATTTCCTCCCTGGAAAACGTGCTCTGCATCATCATTCCCCTTCTAAGGCACCTTCATCTTCTCTTTCACAATGTGTCTTCTGTGAAATCCTTGATCACTTCAAAGTGCCTACCTTGGAATCATCTCTGTACAATCTCAACCTAAATTTGATCTTTTCAGATATTTTGCACTGTGGGCATTCATCCCTGAATGTATAGTCTAAAGTTCCACTCATTCAGCCCTGTCCAGCCGCAGTGCTGCCACTGTGCTGCTGACTTTAACAGACTGCAGACAGCGATGCTGGATGCTGCACCTATGCCTCTCAGGTGTACTAAAATGATGGCATTGTATGCATAGCAGTTAGATGCTCTGATTGCAAGTGGCCTTACAGTTGATTGCTTAAGCTTCAGAAGACTTTACCACCTCCATGACCCAGCCATTTTTTGCTATTCAGCACTGTTACTTTAAATTTCACTTAGGTGCAGTGTTGCATGACTGCCCAATTGCTATATAATTTTTCACACAAATAGAGCTTTCTTTTGGTAGTATTCGATCACAACGGGGTTTTTAATTTATTAAATATAAAAAAAGACAGTAAATTTTGAAAACATTTTGCATTATTTTTTACTTTCTGCTATAAAACATTCAGTAAAAAAAATTAAATCAAATTTCATCATAAATTTAGGCCACAGGCTCGAGCTGTTGTGTTGATTACAGATACCTCACTGGAAACAAAAGTAAACTGAAGTACAAACCAGCAGGAAATTGTCAGCTGACCTTAGTGGGTGTACGCCACTGCTCAGCAGTAGTTTCCAGTTGTGCCCATAGGGATTTTGGGTACCAAACATGACATTTAAAGAGTGTAGCTGTATTTTAGTTATTAAGCTGGCCATACACTAGTACAGGGGTCTCCAAACTTTTAAAACAAAGGGCCAGTTTACTGCCCTTCAAACTTTAGGGGGGCCGGATTGTGGCCAGTGGGAGTAGAAAATGCCCGGGCAGCAGTGGGAGTAAACAATATCCTAGGCTTGGTGGCCAGTGGGAGGAACAGTGCCCCATCGTTGGTGCCAGTGAGGTAATTAGTTCCCTGTTTCAGGTATCAGTGAGAGGAAGGGTACCCCATTTCAGGTATCAGTGGGAGGAAGGGTGCCCCGTCGTTGGGGTCAGTGGGAGGAAGGGTGCCCCGTCGTTGGGGTCAGTGGGAGGAAGGGTAAGAGCTGGGTCGTATGACAGCTGTATATTGATTAGGAAAAAGGTACTTTTTTTTTTTATTTTTATTAAAATGATAGTGCCACCATCTACATTCAGAAAGAGAGGGGATATCTTCAATTAAACGGTGTGTGTTGTATCACTTTAAGTCCTCTTTTGTCCTTTGATCCATAAGTTCACCTTGTGTTAAATGTCCCAAATATTGATACATAAAGGATTGATAATGTCACTTGGCTCAGTAAATTTTTATTCAGCCAGTCAAGCAAAACCGCTCATGCCCACCTGGAGATTATCCCTCTCTGACCAGTTTCACCATTATAGTCTTAGTCATAAGTGTGCTAAATATTGAGATTTTATCATTACTATGTGTGACGTTTGTATCAAACCAACCTGCATCAGGCAGGTTGGGCAACCTACTCTGCAACCATGTATTATGGGTGTATATGGGCATGCTGTATCCTAAATTACCCCTAATTAAACGGAGGCAAATTTATTCTTGTTAGCTTTCTCATAGATCCTGTTTATGGAAAATATTTTAGTGATTGTCTGGTATTCCAATGTACTTCTACCCAACCGCAGCTTTCTTACTTTTAGGTGGATTTTCTTCTAACAGTTGTAGGTTGCCATTTAGGTCCTACTCACATCTGTGCTTTGGGTTGAAGCATGATAGTTAAGGCAGGCAGTCCATTAATTTGAATGGACTGCCAATGCACCAGCATGGACCGACACATGCACTGTTTTTTTCTGATGTAATGCATCGCAATTTGCATTGTGCTGCACTGTAACACAGGTGCATTGCTTTAGTGTGTTCATTTGAATGGTGCATTGCAGTAATGCATACATTACTGCAGCACAAACTTAATAACGGTTTACATGGTGTAAGTGAAAGAACTGCTATCGGTTTTACAACTTTGGATGCTTCTCCAGCTTTGTGGCCAGTTTAATTGCCATGTGTAATGGAATGAATATGGAATTCATTCAGTTACACCATAGAAATTGTCAAAGGTCCAATTGCATCTTCAATGCTTTGGTGGGCAATTCATTTAGCAAAGTCTTGTCTTCTGCATGGAAGGTAGTGAGATCCTATGTTCTTATCTACCTACTGGGCTTGTTACCGGATTGTAATTACAGTGGTAGCTGAATAGGAACAAAGGTATTGATGTGTAACCCCAGCCAAAATGTTTCAAGTGTACAGTATGTCAGTTTTTAGGAACCTTTTCCAAGTGTCAGTTTACAAGCATTAGACAACTAATCTTACAGTGAACATTTGTTCAACATGGGGAATTCATCCCCAATTTCTGCACCTACAGATCTTAGATCAACCACAATTTTTACATTTTCAGACCTTAGATCAGCCCAAGTTCCTGCTCCTTTGGACCATAGAGCAGCCCCAGTTCCTGCACCTTTGGACCATAGAGCAGCCCCAGTTCCTGCACCTTTGGACCATAGAGCAGCCCCAGTTCCTGCACCTTTGGACCATAGAGCAGCCCCAGTTCCTGCACCTTTGGACCTTAGAGCAGCCCCAGTTCCTGCACCTTTGGGCCTTAGAGCAGCCCCAGTTCCTGCACCTTTGGGCCTTAGAGCAGCCCCAGTTCCTGCACTTTTGGGCCTTAGAGCAGCCCCAGTTCCTGCACCTTTGGACCTTAGAGCAGCCCCAGTTCCTGCACCTTTGGACCTTAGAGCAGCCCCAGTTCCTGCACCTTTGGACCTTAGAGCAGCCCCAGTTCCTGCACCTTTGGACCTTAGAGCAGCCCCAGTTCCTGCACCTTTGGACCTTAGAGCAGCCCCAGTTCCTGCACCTTTGGACCTTAGAGCAGCCCCAGTTCCTGCACCTTTGGACCTTAGAGCAGCCCCAGTTCCTGCACCTTTGGACCTTAGAGCAGCCCCAGTTCCTGCACCTTTGGACCTTAGAGCAGCCCCAGTTCCTGCACCTTTGGACCTTAGAGCAGCCCCAGTTCCTGCACCTTTGGACCTTAGAGCAGCCCCAGTTCCTGCACCTTTGGACCTTAGAGCAGCCCCAGTTCCTGCACCTTTGGACCTTAGAGCAGCCCCAGTTCCTGCACCTTTGGACCTTAGAGCAGCCCCAGTTCCTGCACCTTTGGACCTTAGAGCAGCCCCAGTTCCTGCACCTTTGGACCTTAGAGCAGCCCCAGTTCCTGCACCTTTGGACCTTAGAGCAGCCCCAGTTCCTGCACCTTTGGACCTTAGAGCAGCCCCAGTTCCTGCACCTTTGGACCTCAGAGCAGCCCGAGTTCCTGCACCTTTGGACCTTAGAGCAGCCCCAGTTCCTGCACCTTTGGACCTCAGAGCAGCCCCAGTTCCTGCACCTTTGGACCTTAGAGCAGCCCCAGTTCCTGCACCTTTGGACCTCAGAGCAGCCCCAGTTCCTGCACCTTTGGACCTCAGAGCAGCCCCAGTTCCTGCACCTTTGGACCTCAGAGCAGCCCCAGTTCCTGCACCTTTGGACCTCAGAGCAGCCCCAGTTCCTGCACCTTTGGACCTCAGAGCAGCCCCAGTTCCTGCACCTTTGGACCTCAGAGCAGCCCCAGTTCCTGCACCTTTGGACCTCAGAACAGCCACAGTCCTTACATTATCAAAAACACTATGCCTATGCTATTACTGGGAGGAGGGGAGGCAGCTGAACGTCATGGAGGTGGATGAACGAGAGTGGCAGGCCAGACTTTGTAATAGCCTATGGCATCAGTTCTGTATTTGTAGAGAACAAGGCCCTACCAGACGATCCAGTTCAGGTGTGCATGCATGCCACATGACTAACTTCAAGGTGCCACTGAAAATGGCATATGCCTGCACTGCCGCCTATGCCTTCAGTTGCCTGTTCCTGGTGTATGTAAATCCTAGCAATGAACTTCTCTTGGAAGTGTTTTTGTTATGCATTTGTGCATACCCTTGGAGAATTGTTAGGAGGCAAACCACATTTCTTTGATTTCCTATGGAATTCATAGTCAACTGTAGGTCATAACACAATGGCACAATCCTAAAACAAAACCTGGCAACAAGTAAACAAATGAAATGAACCCAGAGGTCTTCATATTTTTGCTTCTTAATACTGTGTATTGCCCCCTTTAGCATCAATAACAGCGTGCATTGTTTTGTAATAGCTGTCTGAGGCCCTGAACTCTTGCAGGTGGTATAGCTGCCCATTCGTCTTGGCAAAATGCCTCTAGGTAATGCAGAGTCTTTGATCTTGCATGAACTGCACGTTTGAGATCTCCCCAGAGTGGCTTGATTATATTCATGTCAGGAGGCTGATGGCCACTCCAGAACTTTCACCGTTTTGTGCTGTAACCACTGCA
This sequence comes from Staurois parvus, assembly GCF_062004578.1. NCBI lineage: Eukaryota > Metazoa > Chordata > Amphibia > Anura > Ranidae > Staurois > Staurois parvus. The sequence goes on along the minus strand of NW_028317951.1, from coordinate 24,053,063 downwards.
GGGTCAACTTGGCCTTGTGTTGTGCTTAGGGTCATTGTCCTGCTGGAAGAGCATCCCATGCACAGCTTTTGTGCAGAAGAATGCAAATTATCTGCCAGTATTTTCTGATAACAGGCTGCATTCATCTTGCTATCAATTTTCACAAGATTCCCCTTGCCTTTAGAGCTCCCCCCCAAAACATCAGTGAGCCACCACCATGCTTCACAGCGGGGATGGTATTCTTGTCGATATAGGCTTTGTTGACTTCTCTCCATGTGACTATAAAGCTCTATTTTAGTCTTGTCACTCCAGATTTGTGTGCCAGCAGCTGTGAGGCTGTCAAGGTGTTGTCAGACATATTGTGACTGGGCTGTTTGGTGGCATTGGCTTCTTTCTGGCAACTCGACAATGCAGCTCATTTTTGTTCAAGTGTAGTCATATTGTGCTCCTTGAGACAACCACACTGGGAAGAAAAAAAAATACAGTAGCCTTTATTTCTCCTGAGCTTACCTGTGGGTTTTTCTTTGTACCCCAAGCAATTTTGGCATTTGTGGCTGCAATCTTTCAAATCTCGGCAGGTTCAGCAGGGACTGGCTGAGATTCGAACCATCCATGGGCAGGCTGATTGTACCCAATTTGATTGTTGTACGACTTGAGTACAACCAGAATGTTTGTTTGGTTTTTGTTTTTATGTGATTATTGCCAGCGGCCATAGCCACTAGCAATAATCACTGCGTTCTCCCGGCAGGGACTGGCAATTCCCTCCCCCCCAAAGTGTAGTGCCAAACATATCATAGTGAAACTGAAATGTGTCAAAACAAATATATGTCCGTGATATCAAAAGAAAATGGTGCAAAAAAATATTTTTTAAATAATGTCCATCCACCACCATAAAGTGCTCTTGATTGCAGCAAAACAATTCAATTCAAAATTGCCATCGCTGTCTCCCAGTGAATTGAAGACTCACCAGAAATGATGGCTGCCACTACAACAGCAGAAACACCCATATGTTTAAACAAAGATCCAAAGGCACATGTATCTTGACATGAGACTGTTGGTGGGTATCATTCTGTCTAGCCAGGCTGTAGTAAAATAAAGTTCACCAGGAGCAAATAGACTTCCAATAGTGTAGTATTTATTAAAAACCAAGGGGGGGGAGGAGTTTACAGTGCTGACTTCACGCCGCTGCACGATTCCGGGTTGGCAACGGCTGTTTATGTAACACTGTAACAATCTCTATGCTTTATTTGTATTTTACTCTATTGGTTTTTAATCCGTTGAGAGCGCAGTACACATGCGCCGGTGATGTAACTGGCACTTAGGAGATATTGACAGTACCTACAGGTATGCCTTATTAAATGCTTACCTGTAGGTAAAATATGAAAAAAGGCATTTACTTTCATTTTAAAAAACACCGGTTCTTTTGGCAGAACAAAATGCTCATATAGCATCAGGGGCGGACTGACCATTTGGAAACTCGGGCACTGCCCGGGGTCAGTAGGGGGCCCCATGAGATGCCCCTGGTAGTTTTTTTTCATAGGCTTTTTTGAGTTTGGGCAAGGACACAGGGGCCCCATGATCCCCTATTGCCCGGGGGCCCCCTGAGTTGTCAGTCCCCCCCTGTATAGCATGTTTTTGTACAGGTGTTTAGGAGCGTTCAGCATTTTTTTTCTGCCGGAAATTCTGAAAAACGCAAACCAGAAGGGGTTTTTTTTTTTATTTTAAGCGCTGAGCTTAAAATATGCCTCTAAATGTCCTAATGTGGATAGACCCATAGGATAACATTGAGCTGCTTCTATAGGCAAAATGCAAAACTCCTGTAGAAGCAGCATTTTTTAAGCCCAGTGTGCTTCACCACATGCATACCCCACCAGTGGCTTTGTCCCTTCTACCTCTCCTCCATGTCAGTGCTGAAACTTTAATAGTACCTGTTTTGGCATTTGAAACTTCTGCGAGCCTTGAATGCCTGTGTCCACCCCACCAGACATTGGTTCTTTCCTCGGACCCCCTACATCACTGCAAAAACCTGCAGTAACATAGGGGACTGAACAAAGAAACCAATGGGTGAAAGGAATAAAAGAAACTTCCTTCTTTCTATGTTGTGTAGCATTAACTGCATAATGAGGAAGAATCTTTTTTTTTTTTTTTTTTTTGCTCATGGCTTTTATATTTTCAACATTATGTAAATACAGCTGTGCACAAATCGGGCAATCTATCTTAGATTGTAAGCTCCAAGGATCAGGGCCCTCCTATCCCTCTTGTATCGAACTGTATTGTTGCTGTATTGTCTCCCGTTATATTGTAAAGCGCTGAGCAAACTGTTGGTGCCATATAAATCCTGTATAATAGTAAAACACTGAGGTACTTGAGCAGTTGCAGCAATATTTCATAATGTGGAGATAAGTGACAGCCCTTGCAGCGTTCTATTTTATCCCAACCCCGGTTACTGTCACACTTGCTGGTCAGTTTAGTTTACATGCCAATGTGTTGAAATATATAAATAAATGCTCATGAAATAGCATAAGATTCAATACAGCATATACCTTCATTATTATACAGTATTTATATAGCACCAACAGTTTGCTCAGCGCTGTACATTACAATGGGAGACAATACATGAGACAGTACAATAACAATACAGTGTGATACACGAGGGGTTCGAGGGCCCTGCTCCTTGGAGCTTACAATCTAGGAGGGAGGTCACCGGTATTAACATAATGTTCTCAAAATACAATGATTTTAGTGGTCCTGGGCTGACTAGCATGGCTCCTAAACTGCATGTACAAGGTTGGCAGAGGCAAGCAAAGTGGTCTCCAGTAGCTGGCCACTGCATTCAGGTAGGCATGTGCCAGGAGGACAAACTGAGGGGGATATCTAGCCCTTTCTGTCCAGTATTCATGGGTAAAGATGCAGATCATATACAGTAGCTTAAGTATTGTATCAAACTGTGCCAGTCTTATAACATTTGATTATCTTTTATTATTGTGTCATTGACTATAGATTTTAAGGAAATTCATTTCAGAGTTTGTAGATCAGCAAGAGAGTTTGCTTTGCAGTTGTCATATCGCTGACATATGTGTCAACAATGTATTACTAAGTAACCCTTTTGTGGAGCCTCTGGAAGTGAAGGGTAAACTAACATTTACTTCCTTAACAGAGGCGTGGTAGACTGTTTCCTGTTTTTGTGCTAGATGTCTAATGGAGGCACCTCTGTTTTAAACACTTCCAGAGTTGCAGAAGGGGGGAGACAATAGCTGAATGACCTCAGATCAAGGTTGCACCTAAGATCGTTTCCTGTTTTGCCTCTTGATGGGGATGTTCTTGTACATGTGCTTGAGCAACTCTTCTAAAAAGTGTATACTTAAAAAACCTTTTGTTTGAAATCGTAAAGACACTTCTTTTTTTTTTTTTTTTGGGACAGTCATTTCAGTTTCGTTTTATTACAAAGTATTGTGGAAGTTAACAAAAAAAAAATATAGATACACATGTGAAAGGTGGCCTTTTGAAAAGAATCGTACCAGTATGTGTTAACCTTTTTAAAGCCTTGTATTTGCATGGTCTTAAAGCTTAACTCAAGGGAAATGCTAGAGTATGATTTTTGTCACTTCTTTCAAGGCACAGTAAGGTTCACTTTCTGCATTAATTTCCAAAAAATATTTCTAATGCCTCTATTCTCCCACCTCCAGCAGTCCTCTTCACAAAGAGCTAGCAAATGGGTCAAGACCTTTTCTTTAACACATATATCAAATCCTTATGCAGTCTGTGCTAACCCAGAACTACATTTCCCATAATTCTTCAGCTGTTGGCCATCTTATGGGCAGGGTTACCAGAAGAATGTTTCACTAATTGCACAGAAATTGTTGCCTTGCACTGTACTGAGCATGGAGTGAGCAGAAAGATTGGCCAGAATGTCACCCATACCACTTGGATCTGTGTCAACATAATAGCTTAACATAAACCTTTTCTTTGTCCATGTCAGGTAAAATAATTGGTTTGTTTGCCTACACTCCACCCCCACCAGGATGCATTCGCCTTTTCTTTGCTCCCACACCCTATTTATTCAGCTTCAAGGAGCAAAGTTGAATACCCAGCAATTTCCCATATGGCACCACTAGGTTCCATCTGATTGGCACAATGCTGTCACATGCACCTTGTGGAGAGAGTCTCTAGCTCTGTGTAAACTCTGACAAGTCATTCTGGATTTTACACAGGACTTTGTTTCTCTTTTATTCATTGACAGACACAGACTCTTCATATTCTTGACCATAGGGTTATACTGCCCACTACAGACGTAGGACACTAAGCAGATAAAAAAATCTAAGCAGTCCCAGCTGGTAGTAAACCTTTTTTTTTTCCTGCCTAGTGAAGAGTAAGGACCTAGTTCCTTGCTGGGACCTCTGGTTCCATAGGCTTTTTTAATTTTTCTCCTTTATCCTGGGATTTTTTTCCTGCAGAGATCTTCAATTAACAGCTGGGCTGGGCTTAACTTAGATCTAGTGGTCACCCCAGTCTGACCAGCAAGCTTGCGTAGACCTTTAGCTAAACGCTGGATCGACTGTGACATGCCCCATCCTGTCCTGGGGCGGCTAGCAAGTTAGAAGTATTGCGGGGTGAAAAGTATACCCTATGGCACCACTCAAAGCTATGGAAGGAAAAGGATCACCCCACCGGCAAGTGAGAAGAGGGGAGCATGGGTCTGAGCAATTTCAGTGTTGGCCAATACAAGTGAAGGGATGGATGCTGCTTGACCTACCCCAGGAGTCCAACGTTAATGAATGACCTCAGCCCCTGCACTGGCCACGCCCTCTGATGCATTTTGCCCCTCCCACCGGGGCTTGGTCACCAAGGTAATGACCTACCTCTGTGACCAAACCTCGATGGCCGGGGTGAAACGCATCAGGGAGTGGCCAGTGCGGTGGCTGAGGCCATTCGTTAACAATGGACTCCTGGTGTCAGTTGAGCAGCGTCCATCCCTTCAAAAGTCTTGCGGGGACACATATGACAGAGTGCCTACAGTCTTTGTCCCAGTGCTACCCTTGCCGACAGGCCCCCCCCTCCACCTCAGTGGAGAGGAGGATCTGTCTCGGAAGCCTTACCCACACGCTGCCTGCCTGGATTGATAAGTAGATGCCCCCCTCCCTCACTAAACACGATGTGAGTCGCCGGTGACAGAATGGCTATTGGGCAGCCCGTGCGTGTTCCTCATGGGGGACACACATAACTGAGTGCCCCATAGCTCAGTCACAGTGTCTCACTGGGCAAACCGCACCCGTTTCTGGCAGAGAGGTGTTCTGTCGGGTAGGTACCTTCCTGCCTAGGGGTAAGTAGCATGGTACACCCTCCTTTCTCTTCCATGAGCGACTGGTGTGGTGCGTGGGTACCTTCTGTTTCCCCTCTGTGCCATTCCTGATCAGCCTAGCGCCCACCTCCTGCAGGGCTCGTCTGGGTATTCGGATGTCTGGACAGCCGGAGGCCTCACTACATTACTTTGGTCTCCTGCCACTCTACTGGCATATTGACATGGTCCGATAGGCAACCCCTTTTGTGTGAGCGAGTCCCATCAGGCTGAGCCTTCCCCCTACACTGTGGTGCATTCTGGTGGCTGTGGGGTTTCCCTGGCTCATGTTGGGTGCTGATCCTGGGTGCACATGTGGGTGTGTGCACCTAGTTGCCTCATCTGCCTTTACTTCTGTCTGGCATGGCTTCATTTTGGATGAGAGCACAGGTGGATGGCTAGTGCCACCAGTGGCCATTTTTGATGCAAGTCATCACCGGTGCCATTGAGGATGCCGTGCGGCCGCCTGATGTGATGACTCCATGTTGGGCACATCACCATGCTGCTGGAACTTGGGGGGTTCTAGTGCAATGTGGACTCCTGTTCTTCTGAGTGCAACGCTGAGAGGGCTCCAGTGGGTGGTGAGTATGTAACAGATTTTACGCTGCAGCTGCTGACCTGAAGTAGCAGCAGCAGTAGGGTGCTTTCTTCCCCAAAGTACTTGCCCTGTCTTTGTAGGGCACCTGCAGCCCCTTTGATAGCCTCAGTTATGGTTTGCTGCAGCTCTACCCCCTGACAATTAGGGACACATGCTGGGCTCCCACTCTCGCTCTGCCATGCTTTTGGGCTATGGCTTGTGGGTCCTGGTTCTTTTCTGTGGGCATTTTCCCCTAGGGTGGCAAAATTTTCTGCCTCCATTGTGCATCTTCCAGCCCCTGTTTTCTGCATGGGTGGACCTGCTGTTGGGCAATTGCACCATACTGAGGTCATGCCAGGCATCTTGCCATCTCTGTGTTGGGGATTCCTGCAATACCTGTTTGCACTCTCACTGCATAGGGCAAGTACAACACTTTGTGTTTTATGGTTGCCGAAGTCCAGGTCTCCCAAGGTTTTGTGGAACTGGCAGGCCATCTGGTTCAGGACCTCCAGTGCCGAGTGTATTGCATTCTTGGATGCAGCTCCAATGCTTCTGGACCTTCCATCTTACCTGTAGTTCCTCAACGGGCTTTTTGATCTCTGTTTTAGTTTCTGGACCAAACACTTAAGATGGCCCTGGCCTCTTACTCTTGCAAGGTGAGTGGCCCCTTGGTGCCTACCTGGACAACATCCTTAAGGATCTTACAGGTGGGAGGAGTTTCTCCCTTTTTCACTCAGGACGAGGAAAGCTCCTTATACGCGGGGTTCCTGGGGATCCTAGCCTGTCAAGGCTCCCATGGGTGGCACAAGCGCTCCTGGTCTCTGAGGCTGCTCAGTTTATGTATTATTTCTCCTCTGCATGTGGGCTTGGACCCTCCGTTTTCAAGGGTTGGGTGGTTGCCTCTGCTGGCTCATGGACCATGACCCCCATCACTTTCTGATGGGTCCTCAGCCTGTTTCTGCCTGGCTACTAGCTGGTATTTCCTTCCTTTCAGTCTGCTGCTTGCTTCTCTCCCCCCCCCCCCCCCATCTGCAGGTGATTTAGGGGGTGGTGCAGGTTTTGCACCTTTGGGGCATAATACCTCCGCTTCCAGAGCTGGAGAAGATCCGGGGCTGTTGCCTGTTGGTTCCGCAGAGGGCAGGAGTCCGTCTGATCCAGATCTCTAAGCCCTACATTGCCTTTCACAAGCAGAAGTTCAAGATGACCTCAGTCCACTCTGTGGTGTCCTTCCTTCTCCAGGGAGGATTCTTGCCTCCATGCACGTTGAGTATGGTCCTGCAGACTGGAATCTTAGTCAAGCTGGGTAAACCTTCTGTGTCCTTGGCCAACCAGATCCACATGGGACACTTGCCTGCGGCCTTTTTTCTTTCTTGGCTTCTTTCTCCAAAAAAGTCCTTTCCCTTTTCATCGGGCAGTAGTCCCTACAGCTGCCGGCCTCTCCAGCTGGAATGGCTGACTTCTGGGTTCCAAAGTGGCCCTGAGCTGTTGAACGCCGCAGGAGTTTCTGCTGCCTATCACTGTTTAAGTCCTTGGATGGAGCTTTTTTGAGGGCTCCCGGTCAGGATCCTGTCGGGTATGGCCTCAGCATTGGCCTTGGTTATTTGCTAGGGCAGGACATGAGCTTGGCAGTGGCACTGGAGACCACATTCATTTTTCAGTGGGTGTATTTTCTCGTGCTGCCTCCCTTCATCATTTACATTCTTTGCATAGCCAACTGGCAGGTGGTCTCTGCACCCAGATGGCTTCTTCAAACTTGCTTGTGGTGGAATTGACTGCACATGGGTCTGCTGGCCTCTGGTCTCAGTGGGAAGCGGTTGAGATTCCTGGTGAGGCGTTTGATACCCTGGAGGATATACCGCATGCTCCGATGGTGCCATTAGTGCCTCATTTTTATACCTTTACCTCTCTACCGTCTCCCTTATTTGCTGTGCAGGTTAGGGGCCAAAGGGTATCTAGTCATTCTGGTGGCTCTGGATTGACCTCCGCGATCCTGGTACACCAACGTGGTGCATCTGCTCGCAGAAATTCCGATGCGGCTCCCTCTGCATGATGATTTTTTTGTCGCAGGGACCGCTCTTCCCTCCTGGATACTGTCACTGGCCTTGTTAGCCTGGTTGTTAACAGCAGGGTTCTGAGAGACCGGGTTGCCTGACTTGTGCTTCCTGCCATGTTGAGTGTGCGTATTCTCACTTCTAAGAAGCCTTTCCTTTTGTATTTGGAAGGTATTCATTTCACGGTGTGTAGCTGAAGTTCTGCACCGCGTACCTTCTCAGTGCCTTGGATTTTGTTGTTCTCCTTTGGGGTGGGGATCTGAAATTTGGCCTTGAGTGGAAGTCTCCTTTATAGGAATGTTTGGGATCTCCTTTTGCTGAAGACATTGTCCTGCTTCCCTTGTCTCCCCACCCTCCAGATCCTAATGAGGTTGCACCGTGCCCTGTTGATGTGGTCTGTTTTTACCGGTCTGTTGCAGTTTCTTCCAGAGATTGGAGTTTCTTTTTGTGCCTGCAATGGCTCTGATAGGGCCTTGTGACCTCCATCTGCCATGATTCCCACTGGATAAGGCAGACGGTCATTTGGTTTTCACCATTAAGAGCTGGGCTCTTCCCTTCCTTGCTACAGCGCATCCAGCTATGGGATAATGCTTGGATGTGCGATTTCAGGCATCTGTGTCTCGAGCCTGTAGGCGGCTAGCTAGTCACCTATGTACATTTTTGCCATGTTTTGTGAAGTTGCTGTTTTGGGCATCGTCCGATGCGGGGTTTGGCAGCTGTATCCATCAATGAACAAAAGGGAAAACCAAGTTTTTTTTTTTGTTCTCACTGTTAAATCCCTTTCTCTGAGTTAATTGATGGACACAGCACCCACCCCTCTTTTCTTGTCTGTTACTTATTTGTGGCTAACTGAGCTGCCTGTAGCAGGGAGGAGGTTTACTACTAGCTGGGACTGCCCATGGGCGGTGCTCAGCTTCTTTTTTTTCTGCCTAGTGTCCTCCTCATGTAGGGGGCAGTATAACTCTATGATCAAGAATATGAAGAGGCTGTGTCAGTCAGTGAACTCGGAGAAAGGGATTTTATGATGAGCAACAAAAAATCCCGTTTTTCAGGTCCTGATGGCTAAACGGAGAAGTGGAATGGGGAAATGTAGGGATGCACTGATACCATTTTTTGATCAGCGAGTAAGAGTACCAATACTTTTGGTCAAGTACTCACCGATACAAAGTACCAATATTTTGGGATGCGATTTGCGCCAATACAAAATTTATGGATGCAAATTGCACTGCAAAGAATAGCATACAATTTGAACAGGAATGCTATTTCTGTCCATAGCCTGAGTTCACACAAAAGCGGTACAGGAAACCTCCCTGCACCCAATCCCACCTGAGCAGAGTGGGAGAGAAGGGTATGTGGGGATATATACCTTGGTGTCGGCCATTGGAGGATGGAGGCAGATTCTCCAGATTCTCAGCAGTAGGAGAGGAGAGAAAGCTGCGGCAATGCCCCAGATTCTCCGCTGTAGGAGAAGAGAGAAATCAGTAGGATTTGAAATCCTTGTGGCTTTCTCTTCTCTCCTTGCAGGGAACACAGTATAGGCTAAACCACTTTTGGTTGGTCAGCACTGTCATGGTGCTGACTAATCAGAAGCCGTCTAGCCTGTACTGTTATCCCTGCAAGGAGAGGAGAGAAAGCCGCAGGAATTTGAATTCCTGCTGCTTTCTTGCTTCTACAGTGCAGAATGTGGAGCATCGCTGCAGCTTTCTCTCCTTGGGGTTCCCCATGGGTTTCTCTGCTCTCAGTATACCTTGATGCACTTAAATGTACACCCAAGGGAGGGCTGTGTTTGACTGGAAAACCCTGAATCATCCCCTCTTTCCTGGAACACCCGTGCATCTCCATGTGTGTCAGTTGGGACACGTGCAGAAATTGACACTACAATTGTCCCTCCGCATTGCACCACACACCAGCTGCCTCGTTGGTGCGGATAGACCCGAAGTATAATTTTTAAATAGGGCAAATTATGGAATAACATTTATGATTATGATTTTTTATAAATCTACTTTGTAAACCAACATCGATAAATTTTTGTGTATGTAGTAATATGAATGTGTTTTTTTGGGTTTTTTTTTTTTTTTTTTAATTTTTTGGCCAGTGGGCCCCACTAGCCTAGTTATTGAGGCAACTTTTTTTGTTATCTAGTCCACCTGTATTAAAACTGTGCATAAGACATTAAATAGTAGCTACACTCTGGGTGATCTATGTACATTGCAAGGATTTTACCAACCTTTTGTTTGCACATCCCTACCTTTTGGTATTCTGAAGAAAAAGAGCTGTTTTGTCCATGTGGAAAGTGAATCTAATGGGAGTGGTTTCATAATTATTAATCAGCTGCTGCACTTGCATGGTTCTAATGAGGAAAATTGCAGGGTCTGCATCCCTTTAGACCTGATTTCCTATTGGAAGTATGTCTCCAAAAAATTACATTTTTGTTGCAGGGGATACCTGAAATCTATCTTGGTGCAAATTTCAAATTGCAAAATCAGTGAGCCAATCACTCAAGCAGGAAATGTTGTTTCTGGGGGTGTTCTGTACGCATTCTGTATACAGAACACCTCCAGGTAACCATATTGCATTGCAATTTACAGAAAATTGCAGTGCTGTAGAATGAAAAGGAAAGGTAATTTTTTAAATAACATTCAACTACAATATGACTTGTCGCAATTGTATATGTTATATATTTTTTTATTTGCTTTTTTTTCCGCATGAGAGTGGAGTTACCCCTTAATGATGCATTTTGCGAAGATCTCATTCAGATGGAGGCTAGCACTTGTACTGCATGCAGTCTACCTGTAATTTGACATCTGCATCTCCCTGAGCAGAAGTACTGCTACAGGGCTGCATGCAGCGGAAAATCACTTATATATACGTGATTTTGCATTTCCAGGTAGGGGACGCGCATGCGCCCTACCCGTGCCGCCATTCGCTGCTGTCAGTCAGCCGGTGATTACTCATCGGTGCCGGGTGATCGTTGAGCATCTCAGACGGGGGAGAACTGTTGTAAACAAAACCGTTCTCTCCCCTGTCAGCTCCTGTACACTGCTTTGCTTGGCTATGCATGGAACAGCCATGCAAAGCAGTGTGCTTACAGTGAAGCACAAACACAGCCACACAGTGTAAAACAGCACACAGTTAACCCTTTGATCGCCCCACATGTTAACCCCTTCTTGCCCAGTGCCATTAGTACAGTGTCAGTGCTTTAGATCAGCACTCATCACTGTATTGGTGTTTTTTTTTTCAAAATTGTTGGTCTTTTTTTTTTTTTTTTTTTTGCGCAGAAAATGAATAACGCACAGGTGATCAAATACCACCGAAAGAAGCATTGCATGACCGCGCAATTGTCAGTTGCAGTAACGCAGTGGCCTGGTCAGGAAAATCTTCAGGAGGGCAAGTGGTTAAAGTAGATGTAGCAGGTGCACAAACACTGCTGCATGTCAAAGCTCGACAGCCTTCATGCATGAACGGATGCATGGCCGCTGGACACAGTGTACTGGACTTGAGAGTTAGATGCAGCTGCAGGAGGCTTCTGCTGCTGTGCACATTGTGTTCATACAGCATTACAAACTGTAAATGGGCCTTATGGCCTGAGCATTTTGTAGTTCTCAAATTGGGTCATGATTTGCTTATAGATAAGAATTTGAACACATTACATCTTCTGCTGTTTGGGCACATGCAGTTTAATTCAGGTACTTATATAGTGCCGTCAATTTATGCAGCACTTTACATATACATATATATATATATATATATATATATATATATATATATATATATATATATATATTGCACATTCACATCAGTATCTAACCCTCAAGGGGTGTACAATCTAAGGTCCCTAACTTACGTTCATACATACACTTACTAGGGCCAATTTAGACAGGATCCAATTAACCTACCAGCATGTCTTTGGAGTGTGGGAGGAAACCGGAGCACCTGGAGGAAACCCACGCAAGCACAGGGAGAACATGCAAACTCCATGCAGGAGGCACCATGGTCGGGAATTGAACCCACAACCCATTTACTGCAAGGCAGACGTGCAAACCACTAAGCCACTGTGCCACCTAGTCGTATACTGTTTGCAGATCAGTCCCTCAGCCAGTGTAATGTGCATTATGAAAAAAAATGGTGGAAGCAAATGACATCATGAATCAAAACCTACCCACTGAATTCTGGATTGACTGCACTGCTTCTGTTGCTGAAATACTCCTAGTATGAGCTGCAGTGTTTCTGCACTGCGAGGGTTAAATTCTCCTTACATCTAGGAGAAGATGAAAAGGCTGCACTATGTCTTCTCCCTCCAGCACTGTGGGTGGTCCTTCTGCATCATTGCTTACAATACAGGGCTGTTAACCCAGCATCATATATATTTCTCTACCCCTTGGCAAAAATTACCATTTTAAGTAACCTTTGTGGGTGGGGTGGGCAACGGTAGGTATTTCTTGTGCCTGGATTTGGCCTTTAATTTCCTCTCGTCGTCTTTCTTTGATTAACATTAATGTAGTCTTTCTCAATAAATTGGTTACTTCTAACTTTGTATAGACAGTAGGATTCTAAATTAGGCACAATATAGTACCCAATAATGCCTCCCTTGCCAAAAAAAAAGTCTGGCGTGCTTTTAGACCAGTGTTGTGCAGGTCTGTTGTCAAATCTATTTTTGTCTTGCAACCATTACAGTTAAGATTCATGCTGGTTTTATTTTCTTTTTTAGACCCGTTCTTGCAGTTGGTGGCCAAGGTGTGTAGTAGTTGCACATCATCATAATGAGTGAGTTGGAGCAGTTACGGCAAGAAGCGGAGCAGCTGCGGAATCAAATAAGAGTAAGTTTTTGCCATGTGTGACTGAGTGTGTTGCAGCACTCTGTTACAAATGAAAGGGGAGTGGGCTTGGGATTTACAGCATTTTGGGTAGAAGGGAAGTTTTTTTGGGGGATTGAGTGTTTATTACCTTAGCTGCCCTGTTGCTGCAGTGTGCTGAAGATTATATTACCCATTTAAAATGCGTCAGAAGATTTCACCAATGAAAACGATCAGCCAGCTGATAGCTATGAATAGACATTCACACATACAGTGGGTTTAGAAAAGAATCACTCCCCTTTAAAATAATTGCATTTTGTTGCTTTGCAGCCTGAAATGAAGACAGGCACAGTTTTCGTTTTATCCAGCTGTATTTACTCAAGTTTTTTTCATGCTGTGTTAATCAAAATGACCACAGCTGATCACAGTTGAAAGTCAAATGGCTTCTTGTGCCATTGAGAAGGTGATTAGCTACACATGATTGAGTTTACATGTCATTTTTAGAAGGGGGGTGATCCGTTTTTTAACTCAGGGCCGCTTCACACCATAGAAATGCAGTCCGGATGTGTTCCAGATGCGTTTTCTGTGTGCGTGTTTGACACATTCTGGTGCTGTTTTTATGCATTCTGGTTTATTTTGTTCCTCTGTCTTTTTCTTCAACTTAAATACGGACATGTGCATTCCGTTGTGATTTTGATGCATTTTACTGCATTCCAGTACAGTTAATCGAAAAATGCAGCATGTTCTACTCCCCCCCCCCCCCCCCCCCCCATCTTTCAGGACAGCACCTTGAGAGCCCTCAGCTCCTTCCCACCTGAGGAAACATCTCCACCCAGAATAAAAGTACGGCCTCCCCACTTCGACCTCAGTAACGGTGTTTCCTCCGGTGGGCAGACATGGGCTTAGAACTCCTCCCGGGGGTGGTCAGAGGATTGCTCTGTGCCTGGAAGATGGGGAATAGGGTGGCGTATAGACGGGGTACGGTCTGTTCAGGTGCACCCCCCCACACACACACACACTTTGCAGAAAGGGTGCTCACCCCTTGGCGCTGGGGGGTATCCCTTACCTGCATCTCGCTCCGCCCTGGCCCCAAATGGTGGGAAGTCTGGGGCGCCTACACTACAGTGTCCAGGGGGACCGAGGGAGAGGTACCGCTGCCCCACGATGTTCCGGCAGTAGAGGCCGGGCCGGATGACAGGGGACTTCCGGCGGAAGAGCGGGACTTTCTCCTGGGACGTGTCTTCCGTGCGTGTCCCTTGGAAGCGCGGACCGGAGTTCGGTGGTGTGGAGCGCTCCGGACCAGGCGGCACCAGCTTGCCTCAGGTAGGTGGCTCAGAGGAGCCTTGTTTCCCTACTTGTTGTGCCCCTAGCTCCAAGGGGGTGTCCCCAGCCCTCCGGGTGGTTGGAGGGGCTGGGGGGGGGAGGGGTCTCAGTAGTCTTCCACACCCTGCCAGGAGGAGGGGGGGGGGGCGGTCAGCCAGTCCCTGTGGTTAATGGGAACCCCGGTTCTGTTTGCATATTACAGGTAAAGGCCAGAGAGAAACCCAAGCCTCACCACGGGGCTAAAAGGAAGTGCCCCTCATGCAAGGTGGCCCTCAAAGACTCTTGGACGAAGGTGCTGTGTGAGTCCTGTATTGAGGCGGTGATCAGGGAGGAAGTTCCCTCTCAGGGGGACCTGGTTAAGTTGGTTAGGGACCTGACGGCTACCTTTTTGATTCCTTTAGGTCTCTAGTCGAGAATTTAGCTCTGCCCCAGACACCGACTGCGCCCCCCGCCCCCAGTGGATCGATGGTGCCCCGGCGACCAGTAGGGAGGCGGGGGGTCCAAGAGGCGAATTGGCAGAGGAAGTACTCGTAGAAACCATAAAGAGGAAGTGGCAGGAGCCGGAGAGAGAGCCCTTCTTTGCCAAATCTCTCAAGTGCAGGTTCCCGTTTGACGAAGACTCGTCCGCAGTGTGGAATAAAAGCCCCAAGCTGGACGCAGCTTTTTCTCAGGTAGCCAGGAAGATATACCTTGCCTTTGAGGACATGGGGGGTCTTGTCTGAGACCATGGATAGAAGGGCAGATTCCCTTCTTAAAAAATCCTGGGACTCTACACTATCCAACTTTAAAGCCCGCCATAGCCATTACAGTGCTGGCTCGGAACATGGAGTATTGGCTTACACAGCCACAGGCCCATATCGTGGCGGGATCCCCGCAGGACAAAATATTAGCTTCCTTCCAGACTTTACTGCAGGGGGTGGGCTATATTGCAGACGCCTCAGCGGAGAGAGGATGACAGCTAGGTCAGCAGCCCTAACTATGCCCGCAGAGCCCTGTGGCAAGACATGGCAGGGGACATTGCCTCCCAAGTTTAAGCTTTGTTGCATCCCGTTCACAGGAGACTTCCTTTTCAGCCCGGGTCTTGAGATGGTGCTGGATCACACCGCAGACAAGAAAAAAGACTTTCCCCTTAAAGAGGAGTTCCACTCACTCTGTAAAAAAAAAAAAAAAAAAAATAAGTCAGCAGCTACAAAAACTGTCACTCACCTGTCCCACGATCCCGCGGTGCCCCCGTTTCAGTTCGTTTCACTAGCCGTCCTGTATTCCAGGCGCCAGCATCTTTAGTGTGGGCACCTGGCTGTGCCTAGGCGATTGCAACGGAAGTGGGAGTGGGTACCTGTCAAATTCGAGTACCTGCTGGAGAATCTGGGCTGGCTAGTGAACTTATCCAAGTCAAATTTGGGCCCAGCCCAAAGGATGGTGTACCTGGGCTACGAACTGGATTCCACCGTTCAAAAAACCTTTCTGCCCCAGGAGAAAATCCTAAAGTTGGATAGGGGAATCAGGCAGCTGCTAGGGAACCAAGCCGTGTCCCTAAGAGAATCCATGTCAGTATTGGGCCTGCTAACCTCATCCATCCCGGCGGCACAATGGGCAGGTTTGCACTTGCGGCCCCTGCAGCTGTTCATTTTGAATGTCTGGGATCGCCTTGAGACAGGAATTGGGTTCTGAGCCAGATGGCAGACTTTCTCAGCAGGAGGCTGCTGAGGGAATCCGAATGAGTGCTCAATGGGGAGATCTACCAAGCCATCATAAGGGAGTGGGGGTCTCCATCCATAGACTTTTTTGCGTCGGGCCAAAATATCAAAGTTTCAGTTTTCTTCTCTCTAAATAGGTGGGACGGGGCATTGGCAGTGGATGCACTAACACAGCGGTGGGACTTTCCACTGTGTTGCGCCTTCCCTCCCAGTCTCCTTATTGTCAGCAGTTCTGAGGAAATTCAGATCCGAGCAAACTTCCCTAGCCATCTACCCTCCTTGGATATTGCCGTGCCGAAAGGGCTTGCTGTCTTAGGGTCTGGTTCTGTGTCCCCAGGTAGACAGGTGGAACCTAGCGGCCTGGTTTCTGAGGAACAACTGCTGAGGAGCCAAGAAGTTCTCAGCTAGGGTAGTATCCACTCTCCTAAATAGTAGAAAAGAGGAGACCCGTTCTATCTACCTTTTAAGGTCTGGAAACTTTTTAACAAATGGTGTGCTCAGACTTTCTTGGAAACATATAGCTTAGTTTCAGTCCTGGAATTTTTGCAGGCGGGGGATGACAAGGGGCTAGCGGTGAGTACACTGAAGGGCCAAGTGTCAGCTCTTGGCGTTTTCCTAGTCTTCCTTAGGCAGAAAGGAGCTGGTGGCTGTCACGGATCCAAACCCACGCACACGCCCACAGTGACTAGCTACCCGAGGCGTGCACTTTCGGCCGTGACTTGGGGTAAGGAGGGAATGAGGGGGACTTACTTTGAGCATATAAGACTGGCCGTGATACACTTTCACAGCCCGCACTGCCACTGGCCACCACAAGAGGGGGACTCCAATCCAGCTGGCTGACCACACACAGGCAGATACAAATCTTATATACAGTCTGGTGCACTCTAAGGGTTGGGGAGCAGTCTAGCAATTGGCACACCCTTCTAGGATTCCTCCAGCTATCCTACAAGCTGGAACCCCAGTGTTAATCACTCTTCCACTGTCCACACACCCCAACACCAGACACACAACAAACGGTAGCTTGCCACCACCCAACAGTTTGTCCGCAGACTGGTCTGCTGGGCCACCACACACACACACACAGATCTCCATCTCGCAGATCTGCTACTTTACAATCTGTATGCAATCTTCCAACATGCAGTGCAATGCATACAGATTGGCAATGAACTTGACAGAGCATATATAGACACTGCAATAAAACAATCTCTCCGGAGAAATGAGCCTGAGCTTAAGTACCCAGAAGTCTCTTATTAATTTTATGATATAATATCCTCAAAGTGGGCAGTGCATAAAACATGTACAAAGAAAAAACAATTACAGAAAATGCAAAAAGACACACAATTGGCTATTCACTATAAAATAAAAGGGAATAAAAACAGAAATAAAACTTTTATTTAGAGTTATCCTGCGACTGGAGAAAGTCAGAGATTCGCCAGTCAAATAGAACCAGCTCCATACGAATCACACTGTCCATATCTCGGGGTCCTCAATTTATTGAAATATGGACGTGGGCCGGACATTAGCCCTTGGCCAATCAACCCTGGGGGTGTTCCTGTACCAGCCCACAGGACGTTCTGGGTTCTGAAGTGCCCAAAGTTGATTGGACCAGGAACAGTTTGAATTACCAAGTCAGGGATAGAATTTCCGACACCAGCGCATCAGTCCAATCACAACAGTACCAATCACGGTTCAGCTGTCGCAATCAGGCGCCATATAACTGTTTTCTGCATTTCTCTGGGATTCTACAGAGGCTACAAATTCAGTTTTACTTGTAGATGGAGCCTACAGTGTGTCCAATCAGAAGGAAGTATTTTTATCTCCCTGCAACCAATATTTTAGCTTTTATGAGAGATGAAATATATTCCTCTGATCTGTGGATATAAATCATAGCTGGCAGACATTTCGGAGCCACTCCTGGTCTCCTGCTGCTTCCCGAAGCTGAAATGGCTAGAGCTCTTCTTTTAGATTTCAAGAAGGTGGCAAACTCTGGCTACATAGGTGACAGGGTTTTATTGACATCCAGGTGTCACCTCTAGCCTAGAAGCTGTTCTGTCCTTTCAGAAGCTAATTGGTGAACATATGTCTCTGACTGAATACTAAACACTTATTCTATTGTAAAGCGCTGCGCAAACTGTTGGCACTAAATAAATTCTGTATAATAATAATAAAAATATCTGTAATAACATGAGATTAAACTAGACCTACGATTACATATTTCTACAGATCACGTCTAGGCTACCCGAATCTTACATTTATGTTACAGTGGTGAGATTCTTTAATTCCTTGACCAGACCGAGACCTGTAAGAGAGACACTTTCCAAAATGGAACCTGACTACAGTACTTAATGTGCTGACAGGCCCCCCGTTTGAACCTCTGGATTCAAGCTCCCTCAGGACCCTGACCCTCAAGACCGTATTCATGGTAGCAGTTACTACAGCGAGAACAGTTAGTGAGTTGGAAGCCCTGTCAATCAGAGCCCCCTGCCTCCAGATTTTTGCGGATAGGGTGACATTTAGGATGGACTCGGTCTTCTTACCCGAGATAGTCTTGAGATTTCATTGAGGCCAAGAAATTACTTTACCTTTGTTTTGTTCTAACCCCTTGTGTGACCAGGAAAATAAATTTCACACGTTGGATGTTAGAAGATGTGTTCTTTATTTACGTAGGACTAAAGGGATCAGGAAGTCGGATTCCCTTTTTTGTTTCATTTTCAGGAACAAGCAAGGGTTGTAAAGCTTCTAGACGCGCTTTAGCTAGGTGGCTGAGACTGGCAATTAGGTGTATCTGACTGAGGGTCTGGAAGTCCCGGAGGGCATCTGGGCCATGGCAGCCACGTATGCTGAGCTGACTGGTGCAACCTCGGGACAGATCTGTAGGGCTTTTACCTGGTGCAATTACAGCACCTTCATTGAGCATTACAGATTTGACCTGGTCTTGGTAGAAGAGCAGGCCTTCGGACGCAAGGTTCTACAAGCAGTGGTCCTGCCCTAGTGGTGAGTGCTCGTTTATCCTCTCGAGGTGCTGTCCTGAAAGACTGGGAGGGGAAAAAGCAAAGTTACACTTACGGTAATGCCTTTTCCAGGAGTCTTTCAGGACAGCGCCAGTTACTCACCCTTTGTACCATTTGGGTATATGGTACTTTTTTTTTTTTTTGTGTGTGTCTTGTATTGTGTCTCCCCCAGGTGGCCAGAGGTGCTAAATCAAGAAATGAGGTCTGAGTGGGGAGGCCGTATTTTTATTCTGGGTGGAGGTGTTTCCTCAGGTGGGGAGGAACAGAGGTCTCTCGAGGTGCTGTCCTGAAAGACTCTTGGAAAAAGCGTTACTGTAAGTGTAACTTTGCTTTTTTTCTGGAACGCACTGAAACTGACCACACTGGTGTGAACTATTCCTTTGAAAACCATGTAACCTACTACCAATGCATTTTTTTATGCAGAACAAAAAGGCAGTTTTTTTTTTCTGGCATATTTGTGTTATCTCTTTTACTTGGATGTTATAAGTATATACAGATGGATAAAACAAAAACTGTGTCTGTCTTCATTTCAGGCTGCAAAGCAGCACAGTGTGATTATTTTAAAGGGGGTGATTCTTTTCCCCATTCTTACTCACTGTAATATCCTCTCCTGGAAAACAGAAGATTCATCAAAACCACCCCTCAAAAGTGAAACTAAAATTAGGCAAATATTGAAATATGCACAAGTGTAAAAGGACCTTAATTAAAATTGAAATATCAAACTTCTATAACCACTTGAAGACCAAGCATTTTCTGGTCTTCACCCAAAGAATGAATTGGCAGTCATTTTATTTTTTTTTTTTTATGTCGCATGGTATTTGTGCTGCGGTTTTTCAAATGCAATTTTTTTGGAAAAAATGCACAAATGTAAACAACCCAATGTATACCCCAATTGTTTTTTAAAATATGAAAGAGGATGTTACGGTGAGTAAATGCTAGGTATCCTAACATATCCCGTTTTAAAATAGTGTATGCTCGTGGAATGGCGACAAACTACAATACTTAAAAAAAAAAAAAAAAAAAAAAAATCTTCATAGGCGACACTTAAAAATTTTTACAGGATACCGGTTTAGAGTTACAGAGGGGGTCTAGCACTAGAATTATTGCTTGCTCTAACGTTCGCAGTGATACCTCGTGTGCTGCAAAAACACAGTTTACACATGCATTCACTTCAGTGAACAAGCTCAGAGGGATGTGGGCGCATTAAAATTTTTATTTATTTTTTACACTGTCCCTTTTTTTTTTTATCATCTTTATTCCTATTACAAGCAATGTAAATATTCTCTGTAATAGAAATGAGTATGGCAGGTCCTCTTTAACGAGAGATTTGGGGTCAAAAAGACCCCAGATTTATTTTTTTAAAATCTTGCTTAAAAAAAAATAAATAAATAAATTTACTTCCTGCCCTGACCGGATCTGACATTGCTCCATACCTCCATGATGATAGAGGTGATCAGAGACAATTTAGAGTCTTTCATCTATCTTCCACACTGTCAGATTATTTCTCGGGTTCGCCAGGTTTATTGGTAAGCCTGAGAAACACCAGTGTTCCAGTAGCTACCGTATTTTTCGCTCCATAAGACGCACCTGACCATAAGACGCACCTAGGTTTTAGAGGCGAAAAACAAGAAAAAAAAATATTCTGAACCAATAGACTGCAGACATAGTACAGGGAATGACCAGAGACTGCAGACATAGTACAGGGAATGACCAGAGACTGCAGACATAGTACAGGGAATGATCAGAGACTGCAGACACAGTACAGGAGATGACCAGAGACTGCGGACATACTACAGGAG
This sequence comes from Staurois parvus, assembly GCF_062004578.1. Classification (NCBI taxonomy): domain Eukaryota; kingdom Metazoa; phylum Chordata; class Amphibia; order Anura; family Ranidae; genus Staurois; species Staurois parvus. Next base: position 24,032,498 of record NW_028317951.1, on the reverse strand, counting down.
ATGACCAGAGACTGCGGACATAATACAGGAGATGACCAGAGACTGCGGACATAGTACAGGAGATGACCAGAGACTGCGGACACAGTACAGGAGATGACCAGAGACTGCGGACACAGTACAGGAGATGACCAGAGACTGCGGACACAGTACAGGAGATGACCAGAGACTGCGGACATAGTACAGGAGATGACCAGAGACTGCGGACATAGTACAGGAGATGACCAGAGACTGCGGACATAGTACAGGAGATGACCAGAGACTGCGGACATAGTACAGGAAATGGTCAGAGACTGCGGACACAGTACAGGAGATGGTCAGAGACTGCGGACACAGTACAGGAGATGACCAGAGACTGCGGACACAGTACAGGAGATGACCAGAGACTGCGGACACAGTACAGGAGATGACCAGAGACTGCGGACACAGTACAGGAGATGATCAGAGACTGCGGACACAGTACAGATGACCAGAGACTGCGGACACAGTACAGGAGATGACCAGAGACTGCGGACACAGTACAGGAGATGACCAGAGACTGCGGACACAGTACAGGAGATGACCAGAGACTGCGGACACAGTACAGGAGATGGCCAGAGACTGCGGACACAGTACAGAAGATGGCCAGAGACTGCGGACACAGTACAGGAGATGACCAGACACTGCGGACACAGTACAGGGAAAATACCAGGGACACAGTACAGATGACCAGAGACTGCAGACAGTGAAGGGAATAACCAGAGACTGCAGACAGTGCAGGGGATGACCAGAGACTGCTGACCTTTGGGGAGGGAGGGGGAGCGGGTACCTGAATTTGACAGGTACCCGCTCCCACTTCCGCGGCGTTGTCTTTCCCTCTTCTTCCCGCGCCTGCTTCTGTGACAGCCGGGTGCCCACTGCGCATGCGCGAGAAGCGCTGCGCTTTGTGAATGGCCCGGCGCCTTCTGGGACCTGTCGTGTCCCAGAAAACACTGGACCATTCACAAAGTGCAGCGCATGCGCAGTGGGCACCCGGCTGTCACAGAAGCCAGCGCAGGAAGACTGTGCAGCTCTGGAGCGAGGAACAGGTAAGGCCCTGCAGGAGAGAACAGCTGAGCGGCCGGCCCGGTATTCTGACATGGTGGCGGCAGAAATACCGGACCGGACGCTTTATATTCGCTCCATAAGACGCACTGACGTTTTCCCCCCTTTTTTGGGGGGAAAAAAGTGCGTCTTATGGAGCGAAAAATACGGTAATTAGGCGCTCAAACAGCTTTCATCAGCCAGCCATTGGCTGAAAAAAAAAAAAAGATACTAGGTTTATGGCTGATAACTTCAGCCATAGCCACGGTAAACCACTTGAAAACCGCAGCCTTTATATATATATATATATATATATTGCGGTCTTCAAGTGGATAATCTTTTAGTGGTGTTCTCGAAGTGTGTTTCTCCTAAATAATATTGATGCTTTGCTGTGTGCAGTTCAAAGGGTAATTAAAAACCACTGAAAATGTCAGTACTTTGTGCAACATAAATATTTGACTGTTGAGATGTTAGGTGAGTCATCTGTTTGCATGGTTCTTCTGTTAGGCAGCATTATTCCTTTGGATAAGCAAATGATGTCCATTAACAACTCTTAATCATAGATCCTCTTTTTCTTTTCTGTTAGGATGCCAGGAAGGCATGCAGCGACACAACTCTTGTTCAGGTACATAAATGAATAAAACACTGTAATTTGTTTATGTGAGCTCTCTAAACCTTTCCCCTCTAACATTGTACATTACTCTTTACATTAGATCACAACCAGTTTGGACTCCGTAGGTCGGATCCAGATGCGAACTCGACGCACATTGCGAGGTCACTTAGCTAAAATTTATGCCATGCACTGGGGTTCAGACTCAAGGTATGTGTTTATATGAAGCTGCTGTAGTGCTGTTTCCTTGTTTAGAGGCTGCTTGTTTAATGGAAGCTTGTTTAACCTATTGCCAACTGCATAACGCCTATATATGTTGGCAGAAAGAGTGAGCTTTTAACCTCCATTATGGTTCCAGCAGCATGAGGTTGTGTGCTGGAAGACCGTGGGCAGCCATGTTGCTTAGGTGGATAGTTCTCTCTACATGGAGCTCCTGTTAGGCAGCAGCAAGGGACACAGAGCAGGATGTCCTTCTGGGCACACGAGTCCTTGGTGGGTGGGGGGGATGTGGTTACAGGCAGCCAGTGTGTGCTTTGACCTAGCTTAAGTGTTGCAGCATGCTCTCTAGGCTGTGACAGCTGCTGATTGCTGGATTACAACTTGCATAATGCTGAGCTGGCAGAGTAAGTTTTTTTATTTTTTTTTTGGATCACAAGTTGTATTTCAGTGCGATGAAGGTGGACAGGTTGGTGTCCATAACAAGGGACCCGCATGTGAGTGGTGTAGATGCTCTGGTGACTCCTTGTGGGACCATTTCTCCATGATCTATGCCTTCCCTCTGGTTCAGCTTCTACCTAGTGTCTTGCGCAGGATCCAAGAGGAATCAACACCAGTGATATTGGTAGCCCCCACTTGGCCCAGAAGGTCTTGATATGCCAATATAGTAAAAATGGTCTGTGGACACTTCCAGTAAAGCCGGACCTGCTCTCCAAGGGTCCAATATTCCACCCTGCTTTTACGGTCGCTAAATTTGACGGGTTGACTATTGAAGCCCGAGTCTTGAAAGATCGGGGGGGGGGGTTATTTCTACTCTGCTGTTTCTAGAAAAATCTATTAAAGGGTCTGAAAGGCTTACATTTCTGGTGTGAGGCCAGGAAATGGTGTCCTCGGAAATATGTCATTGAGAGAATTCCTCCCTTTTGCATTCTGGTGTGGAGATGAAATTGGCCTTGGGCACTATTAAGGGTCGGTTTTCAGCTTTGTCTGTATTTTAGGTCCTTGGGACCTAAATTTAGTGTTGGATGTCTTTGAAGAAGCAGCCTTTTGAACCTTTTTGAGATATTCCACTGGTTATTTTTACCCAGAAAGTGTTTTTTTTTCTTTATCACAGTCACTTCAGTAAGAAGGGTGTTGGAGTTGACAGCACTTTCTTGCACGGAGACATTTTTAATTGTACACCATGATAAGATGGTGTTGCGTCCTAATCCATCTTTTTTGCCTAAAGTGGTTTCTAGCTTTCACTTCAATCAGGACATTGTCCTACCCTCCTTTTTTTTCCCTGAATCCTTGATCTGCAGCAGTGAGATTGCTGCATTCTCTGAATGTTGTACGAGCTGTCAGGTTCTATCTGACAATGTCTGCACAGATCAGAAGATCCAATTCTTTATCTGTGCTGTCGGAAGGGCTGAGGAGAGGGCAAGCGGCGCCTATAGCAACTATTTCTCATTGGATCTGTCAGTTAATCATTCAAGCCTACAGCTCCCCCCATTCGGGTTAGGGGACACTCTGCTAGAGGTGTTGGAGCCTCTTGGGTGTTTTGTCATGAGGCGTAGGTGGCTCAGGTTTGCAAGGCCGCTGCTTGGTCTTCGGTACATACATTCACAAGGTTCTACAAGGTGGATGTTAGGGATGCATAGGATACGGCCTTGTCTGATGGTGGTTTTTGTGATTGTGCCTCCCTCCCCTTAAGTATATTGCTTTGGGACATCCCAGATAGTACTGATTATAGCCTGCTCTGTGTCCCATGATGTACAATAAAGAAAATTGGATTTTTTTCTACATACTTGCCTGTAAAATCAATTTCTTGGAGTACATCACCGGACAGAGAGGTCCCTTCACTCTTTCTGGGATTACATTGCTTGCTACAAAACTGAGCTACTTTCTGTGTGGGAGGGGTTATATTGAGGGGGATTTCCTGTTCTGGTCTGCCAGTGTCCATTCACCTATAGGTGGTGCAAAATCAAATAGTAATGATTAAAGCCTGCTCTGTGTCCTGTGATCTACGCCAGGAAATAGATTTTACAGGTAAGTGTTCAGAAAAAAAACTTCAGTTTTCTGAGAAAACCGGACGTGATGTAAGGTCATCGCTTCCGGGTTACTACGCTGCTCAAAAAAATTAAAGGAACACTTTTTTTAATCAGAGTTTAGTATCAAGTCAATTAAACTCCTGGGATATTAATCTGGTCAGTTAAGTAGCAGAGGGGATTGTTAATCCGTTTCAGCTGCTTTGGTGTTAATGAAATTAACAGGTGCACTAGATGTGCAACAATGACATAGACCCCAAAACAGGAATGGTTGTACAGGTGGAAGCCACTGACATTTTTTTCCCTACTCTTCTTTTCTGACTGTTTTTCACTAGTTTTGCATTTGGCTAGGGTCAGTGTCACTACTGGTAGCATGAGACCAGAAGGTTTGCTGTGTCTCCCAGCACAGTCTCAAGAGCTGGACAGGGCTGTAGAAGGTCCTTAACCCATCAGTAGGACCATTATCTGCTCCTTTATGCAAAGAGGAACAGGAGGAGCACTGCCAGAGCCCTACAAAATGACCCCCAGCAGGCCACTGGAAACAGACTTCATGAGGGTGGCCTGAGGGCCCAAAGTCCTCCTAGTGGGATCTGTGCTGTCTGCCCAGCACCATAGAGCTCAATTGGCATTTGACATTGAACTTCAGAATTGGCAGGTCCGCCACTGGTGCCCTTTTCTTTTTCACAGATGAGAGCAGGTTCACCCTGAGCACATGTGACAGACGTGAAAGGGTCTGGAGAAGCTGTGGAGAATGTTATACTGCTTGTAACATCGTTCAGCATGACCGTTTTGGTGGTGGGCCAGTGATGGTCTGGGGAGGCATATCCATGGAGGGATGCACAGACTTGTACAGACTAGACAATGGCACCCTGACTACCATTAGGTATCGGGATGAAATCCTTGGACCCATTGTCAGACCCTACGCTGGTGCAATGGGTCCTGGGTTCCTCCTGGTGCACGACCATGCCCGGCCTCATGTGGCGAGCATATGCAGGCAGTTCCTGGAGGATGAAGGAATTGATACCACTGAATGGCCCCCACGCTTGCCTGACCTAAATCCAGTAGAACACCTCTGGGATATCATGTTTCGGTCCATCCGGCGCAGCCACGTTGCACCTCAGACTGTCCAGGAGCTCAGTGATGCCCTGGTCCAGGTCTGGGAGGAAATACCCCAGGACACCATCCGTCGTCTCATTAGGAGCATGTCCCAACATTGTCAGGCATGCATACAAGCATGTGGAGGCCATACAAACTGAGTACCATTTTGAGTTGCTGCAATGAAATTTCAGCAAAATGGACTAGCCTGCTACATCATTTTTCCACTTACTTTCAGGCTGTCTTTGAATTCAGTCCTCTGTAGGTTGATCATTTTATTTCCATCAAACGATGGGGCATCCTTACATTCCTAACACATTACCCAGTCCATATCAGGATAGATATCCAGCATGAGATTTTTCCGCATTGGGATCTAATGTGTTTTCAAAGTGTTCCTTTAATTTTTTTGAGCAGTGTATATAACGGAGCCAAACAAAGACGAGCTGGTGGTAGCATCAGCTGGTCAATAGGGAGTCCTGGTAGGACGGGAGATCCTGTCAAAGTGGCGAGAGAGGGGGGCGTCCCCTCCCTCTGTTTGTAATAGCAATCAAGTTAGCCACTCAGATTGCTATTACAAGAAAGCCAACGGTTGGCTGCTACTGGTATAAGGGCTCAAACTCCAGCAACGTATGGGTACCTTGGTGGAGCTGAATTTAATATTCCTGCCTCAGTTTATCATTCCATTTTGTGTAATACCTTCATTTCTCTTGCATTGTCTGTAAAACTTTAAAAAAAGAACAAACAAAAAAAACCCACATTTTTGTGAAGCAAAGCCAGCACTGCAGCGTACACAGAGAAGGTGTGGCTATAGCTATAAAAAAAAATAATCAGCCTGACAGTGTTTGTAAGTAACACTTGCTCAGGTAGGATACACTGTAACTTGTTGATACTTTTGTATCATTTAACCTCTGATCAAAGGGAAAAACTCTGCTCATGATAAAGCAACCTGACAAGTAAAAAGTTTTTTTTTTTTTTTTTTAATAAAATGTTTTTCTGTTTAACCCCTTATTAATCCTTAGTTCACGTTAATCACTCCTTCTCATCCATTCAATTATTTTTTTGCTAATGTTTTTTTTTTTTTCGTTTCTATTTTATTAAACATTTATATTTATCTTATGTTTATTTTGTTCTTTATTATTTTTAAACATTATATTTACACATTTCACATTTTAAAAGCACGCAAAATTTAAAAAAGTTTTTCATTTGTAAACATCTTTGCAATGCTTTGTACCAGAATCATAATTTTAGTGTCATTTTAAAAAGGACAAATTACAGAATAAAATGTACACTTTTTATATGCAAAAATACTATTCATTTTTAAACTAACACTAGTTAAAAAAGTGAGTTTTGTTCCTTTTTATATTGTCTTAGGATTGTGAAAAAAAAAATTGTTGCAAGACCAACCTTGCTTAGTTGCAGTGCAGCTCAGTTTATTCTGGCACAGATCATGTGATCATGACTGAGCTCCTGTGCATGTACTGGAGTAACGTCATCCCACACTGGCCAATGAAGACGGCGAGGGACGTTGAACCGTTGAAGGAAAGTTTACATTTTGGGGACTTGATTTCAGCTTTAAAGGGGTTTAAAATGCTAGTTTAAAGATGTTTATAGCCTTGTGCAAGCACAAACGTTTGGAAGGGGTCATTGGTGGACTCCAGAAGCTAATAGAGGAGGAAGACAGACACTATAGAAGTACTTTTTTTTTTAAAGGTTAACATTAAATCAAAGAGATGGTTGTGCAATAGTTGGATTTAATGAATGGGCATATTGATTGAGCTTTGAGGATGACAAAATTACAGTTTGATTTTCTTATCGAACTGTCTCGCAGGAAACTTGTTGATTTTACCCTTGGATATATTTCCACAGGCAGTTAGAAGATTTGTATCTAATTTTCAGATTTTATCATCTTGAAATAAATGTATATATATATTTTTTTGCCATCCAAGTATAAGCCTGCTATCAGGCTATGCTTTCATATTCCTGCTGTTAGAATAGCATTGCTGCTGAGCACAATTTTTTTTTTTTTTTTATTATTATGTAGCATCAAATCCTATCTTGTCTCATGCTACAGTATCTTATAAACTTTTGCTCTGCCTGGTAATTCAGTGTTTCTAGACACACTTACAGCATGCATATCCTTATATCTGAGGTAACTATGAAGGGGCAGATGCCTAGCATTTTCTTACGATGACACTGTAGACCATCCTTTTTTTTTTTTTCTTCTTCTTCTTCTTCTTCTTAATAGACTGATGACGTTTTCCCAAAATTGGTCATACAGGAAGTTTACCGGGTAGCATTTGACTGTTCCGTAGTTTTCTATCTGAAAGTAGAACTACAGATACCATGACCCTTCAGTGCCTGTTGCAGGATGTATGATAATGCTTCTCAGTACTGATCTCAGTTGAGTCAGTGATTTTGTTTTGAAAAACAGAGATTTCCCATATAGCTCATTTTTACTTTTATACTTATTTAAGTTCTACTTATTAAACTCCCCTGTATCCCCTTTTTAGTTTTAATTGTGTATATTCTTGAAACGTGTTTCCTTTTGTCTTTAGGCTATTAGTCAGTGCATCCCAAGATGGAAAATTAATTATCTGGGACAGCTATACAACAAATAAGGTAAAGTACTTGCCAGATTTCAGACTGATTTTTTTTCTTTTTAATGGTTGCTTTATAAATCTTTAGATGATTGAGTACTATGATTTGTGTGTAGCGAACAGTGATGCAGTTTTTACTCACCTGTACATAGCTGTGGCAGCTAATTTTGTAAATGAGAATACATACAATTGGTCATCATCACCACCAATTAATTTTCAGCCTTTTTTTAGAACTGTCTAGCATGTGAAGCAGCTTCTTCTACTGGGAAGGTGTCTGGTGCAGCTGGCTCTTCTGTCTTGCCATTTAAAAAATGATGATCGTAGTAGTTCATGCAGAATTTACACAGTACTGTTAGGAGTGTGCTTCTCTGACTATTTAGTCAGAGGTCACCTAATTTCTGACAGTTGCTGTCCTGTCAGCTGCCTAGCTCTGCAAACTTTGAATATTGTGGTCAAACAGAGCCCTGTAGTCAAAAGTTCTGTGCACATCTAGAGGGCTCTGATATGCACTTATAGAAGGTATTAAGCATTGCCCCTGCAGGATCAGGCAATGTAATGTCCTTTCTGGAGGGTACAATGTAAAGATGTTAATGCTGTTGTCTACTTTTTGTACCGGTAGATGCATGCTATTCCTCTACGGTCCTCCTGGGTAATGACTTGTGCTTATGCTCCATCTGGAAATTACGTAGCTTGTGGAGGTCTAGACAACATCTGTTCCATTTACAATTTGAAGACGAGAGAAGGCAACGTACGAGTGAGCAGAGAGCTGCCAGGACACACCGGTAAGATATATCAAGCTAGGTAACAACTACGTTTAAACAGGTAATCTGATACTAAAGTAAATTACCTGGGTCTTCCACATGGGCATCACGGATTTGACTTTTATAAAAATATAGACGTTCTCTAGTATACCTGAATTCAAGTTGGTCTGCCATCAGTTGGCTAAATATACAATGGAAATGTGTTTGTGGTACTCTTTTTGCCCCAGCAAACTTAAGCCACAAACAAGCAAAACTGCATCTGAAGCCAAGAAGTTTGTTTTTTCTCAGGCCTTCAAGTCCAGGACTCATGGCAATCTCAGATCCTGGATTTCCTAACCTACAGACAAATCCTTTTTGCAATGAAGGGACACCCCCACTTTCCAAAATGGGGGAGACTCTTTTGGATTTAACCACTTGCCAACTGCTCTATAGCAGACTGATGGCTACACCGCGGTTGTCCAGTTCTGGGAGGGCGTCATGTCGTCTTCCCAAAACACGCCCTCCCGCGTGCCCCCAGGGCACGCACCCAGCGACCTCCGTGATCGCTGTGTCCTACGAACACAGCTGATCATGTGATATCGTAAAAGGCTAATCACAGCGACCTTTTACCACGTGATCAGCTTTGTCCAATGACACAGCAGATAACCAGGTAAATACAGTTGCCGGTTATCAGCTGCACTTTCCTTTCGCTGTCACAGCATGAGGAAAGTACTTCCGAGAACCAGCAATTGTCAGCGAACAGATCGGGACTGATTATCAGTGACCTGATGAGCAGTGCCGCCCACCTGTGCCCAGCGGTGCCCCTCATCAGTGCCACCCATCAGCGCTGCCCAGTAGTGCCGTCAGTCAGTGCTGCCTATCCGTGGCCATCAGTGCTGCCTCATTAATGCACATTAGTGAAGGAAAAAAATTACCTCTTTGCAAAATTTTATAATAGAAACAAAAAAAAACTTTTTTTTGCTCTTTTTTTGTTTATAGCACAAAAAATAAAACATCCAGTGGTGATTAAATACCACCAAAAGAGCTTTATTTGTGTGAAAAAAATTTAAAAATTCATACGGGTACAGTGTTCCATGACCGCGCAATTGTCATTCAAAATGCGACAACGCTGAAAGCTGAAAATTGGCCTGGGCAGGAAGGGAATATAAGTGCCCAGTAGGCAAGTTATTAATGAACACCTGGACTTGAATGCATCTCATATGGATGGGTAAAAGACATGCGGTCTAGAAGCTAAATGCTTGAGTCTCGCTCTCTGCCTCCATCCTGTTTCACGTCCTCCAACCTGCCTGTGTCTTCACAAAGACTAACCTCTACTGTTCCAGAAGCAAAAAAGTTTAATGGTTTCAACTCCAACCTCTTCACCGTTCTCCGTCAGATGGGCTTTTGACCACTCTTGGATCTGAAGTCACTCAACATTTTAATTAAATCTGCATCAGTCTGATGCTGTATCTGTACCCCGCTGGCTCGAAGGGTGAGAACTCAGCGATCACATGACTGCTGAGTTCACAGTCGCTGTGAGCAGAGAGCTGTGACTGTCAGTCACTGAACTGCACTCCTGTGATCCATAGGAGAAGTACTTGCGTGGCATCCACTAGGACTGTGATTGTCTCCCTTCATCAAAGAGACTTTCTAGCCTCTTTGGATATCAAGGATGCTTGCTAGCATGTCCCTGTCTTATCAGTGCTACCTGCTTTTTGCTGTGGCCACACAAAGCTACCATTTTTTGAAGCCTTTCCATTTGGTGTGTCTTCCAAGTCCCGAATATTGACCAAGGTGTTAGCCCTTCTGCGCTCCCAGGCATTTTCATAGTAACATACCGAGACAACCTTCTGTTTGAAGAACAGTTGGTACAGCTGCTTTAACAGACACATGGCTTGGAGTTATTTGGGTTTCTTTCTTGATACTGCTTAGTCTGGAATTTTTACTTCCCAGACAGACTTCAGATTCTGACTCTACAGTCCAAGAATCGCCCCGATTTCTTCACTTCTTCATGAGAGTTCTCAACCTTCTGGTGGTCTCATTCAAGATGGTTGCATTTGCCTAATTTTGCTCCATGTTGCAATTTTTAAATTCTGGCTGCTTGGGACAAGAACGCGCAATCTCGGAGTCAATGTGTCTGAAACCCAAGGTCAAACATTCTTCCTTCTGTTCTGGAAGATTCACACGATGGATGACACAATGTGGAGGAGTCTGTCTTCCATCCTGACAGTGAAAGGGACTTGATCGTTGGTGGAAGCTCATCTTCTTTTCAACTTCCTGGAGCTCTGAACAGTTTCTGGCTGTCCTTTTTAACACTGCGCCTCTCTCCTGCAGGGCCATCTGATCAGGGTTCAGTTGGACAATGCCACATAAGTGGCATACAGTGAGGAACAGAAGTATTTGAACACCCTGCGATTTTGCAAGTTCTCCCACTTAGAAATCATGGAAGGGTCTGAAATTCGCATTGTAGGTGCATTCCCACTCTGAGAGACAGAATTTAAAAAAAAAATCAGGAAATCCCATTGTATGGTTTTTAAAGAATTTATTTGGCTTGCACTGCTGAACATAAGTATTTGAACACCTAAGAAACAGCAAGGATTCTGGCTCTCAAAGACCTGTTATTGTGCCTTTTAAAAAGTCCACCTCTACTCCACTCCTTAATCTAACTTAATAGCTGTCTGAGCTCTTTAAAGACACCTGTCCACCCCACAGTCATTCAGACGCCAACTACTACCATGGGCAAGACTAAAGAGCTGTCAAAAGACACCATAGACGAAATTGTGGACCTTCACAAGGCTGGAAAGGGCTACGGGGCAATTGCCAAGCAGCTTGGTGAAAATAGATCAACTGTTGAAGCAATTGTTAGAAAATGGACTGGGGCTCCATGCAAGATCTCACCTCGTGGGGTATCACTGATGATAAAAAAAAAAATGTGAGGAATCAGCCCAGAACTAAAAGGGAGGAGCTGGTCAATGACATGAAGAGAGCTGGGACCACAGTTTCAAAGGTCACTGTCGGTAGAACACTACGCCGTCATGGTTTCAAATCATGCATTGCACGGAAGGTTCCCCTGCTCAAGTCATCACATGTCCAGGCCCGTCTGAAGTTTGCCGATGATCCAGAGGAGGCATGGGAGAAAGTCATGTGGTCATATGAGACCAAAGTAGAACTTTTTGGTCTAAACTTCACTCTTCGTGTTTGGAGGAAAAAGGATGAGTTGCATTCCAAGAACACCATCCCTACTGTGAAGCATGGGGGTGGTAACATCATGCTTTGTGGGTGCTTTTCTGCGAAGGGGACAGGACGACTGCACTGTATTAATGAGAGGATGAATGGGGCCATTTATTGTGAGATTTTGAGCAACAACCTCCTTCCCTCAGTCAGAGCATTGAAGATGGGTCGTGGCTGGTTCTTCCAACATGGCAACGACCCAAAGCACACAGCCAGGATAACCAAGGAGTGGCTCCGTAAGAAGCATATCAACGTTCTGGAGTGGCCTAGCCAGTCTCCAGACCTAAATCCAATAGAACATCTTTGGAGGGAGCTGAAACTCCGTGTTGCTCAGTGACAGCCCTGAAACCTGACAGATCTAGAGGAGATCTATGTGGAGGAGTGGGCCAAAATCCCTGTTGAAGTGTGTGCAAACCTGGTCAAGAACTACAGGAAACGTTTGACCTCTGTAATTGCAAACAAAGGCTTCTGTACCAAATATTAACACTGATTTTCTCAGGTGTTCAAATACTTATGTTCAGCAGTGCAAGACAAATAAATTCTTTAAAAGTCATACAATGTGATTTCCTGAATTTTTTTTTTAAATTCTGTCTCTGAGTGGGAATGCACCTACAATGTGAATTTCAGACCCCTCCATGATTTCTAAGTGGGAGAACTTGCAAAATCGCAGGGTGTTCAAATACTTCTGTTCCTCACTGTATATCATTCATAAGGAAGGAACCAGGGGTCCTGCTGCAGAAGGCGTAGCAGAAAGAATTCTGTGGTAAGAAAAACTTCATGATCCAGCCTTCTCCACTGTTCATGGTCCAGGTGTGGACAATTGGCAAGCTGACTTTCGGAGCCAACAGCATTTGGATTCAGACGTTTCTTCTGCTAAAGGTGGGGAGACAGCAAATGTGGGCCTCCTGGCCTCCAGATTCAGTAACAAACTGAGCAAGTTTGTATCCAGAAGCAGAGATTCTTTAGCATGGATGCTCTGGTGGATCCTTGGAATACGTACAGACTGATCTATGCTGTTGTTCCTCTGATGCTCGTTTCCTCTCTTCCGCAGGATGGGGACTGAGGACATTTAAGTAAGAAAGAAAAATATAGATAGATTATTTTTGTTTGTTTTTTATTACACCAAACTGGCCCAGGTGGATGTTGTGCTCTGACCTTCTACTAAACACCCTGCTGTAAAATCCACTTTTGCATGATAGATAAGGAACATGGTTACAAAACCCTATGCTCTTAGAAAACTGAAACAAAAAAAAAAAACGCACCTCCTCTTGCACTGTTGCGTACCCACTCCACAAGATCAGTTTGAGTGTCTTGGACCTTTAGGTACCAAGCCTCTGTTGCTCTACTGTGCAAGTCCATCACCTTGTCTTCTGTCCAGACTTTCTCAAATATTCTGCAGATGCATCTTTTGGCTGTAAGGTTCTTGGAGCGGCAAAGTGAACTTTGGTCTTTTACCTCCTCTTGTTTTTTGTTGGCACAGTTATGTTTGCCTAGTTGTTGCTCACACTTTGTATTCATTACTTGGGGAGGTGCCATGGTGTATGAAAAAGTTGGTTGTGTCTTGTACTGTATGATTAAAGTGGTTATAAATTCTATGCATGAAAAAACCGGTGTGCGGCAGCCCCCCCAATACTTACCTGAGCCCCTTCGTGATCCAGTAATGTGCACGAGAGCCTCAGCTCTGACCCATGGCTCCTGCTGCTGTAAATCATCATCCAGTGAGGAAAGGGAGAGGGGGTGGGGCTGAGCCACGACTCTGTGTGTGAATGGACATGCAGAGCAGCAGCTTGGGAGAGAGCATGCTTAGGTGCCCCCATAGCAAGCTGCTTGCTCTAGGAGCACTCGGCAGGTGGGAAGGGCCAGGAGCGCTGGCAGGGGATCTGAGAAGACGAGGCTCGGGGCTGCTCTGTGCTTAACCACTGCACAGAGCAGGTAAGTATGACATTATGTTTTTTTTTTTTTTTGGGCTTTTTTTTTTCTTTTAATATTTTAAAACCGGAAGAATTTTGACTTTTGACCTGTAAATGCCATATCTTGAAGTACACTACAGGACACAAGCCAACCTCCCTAAACATTCCTTGTTACTCTGCATTACTTCCTACAAAACTGAGGACTCACTGAATGGAATACGGTTATAGGGGAAGGCGACTCGTGACATGTCTTCCAGAGCTTGCCAGTGTTCAGTCACATGGAGGTACAAGCTTTTAACCCATTGTGTTTGAATAAGTTGCCCGTGTCCTGTATGATTTAAAATATGGAATTTACATCTAAGTCAGAATTCTTTTTTTGTTGTAAAATCTGTTTCTTTAAGTTTATTAAAATGGGCACAGGTACCATTCCTCTGTGTTTGATATACTGCTAATGCTGCTTTTCTACAAAACTGAAGCATCCTGGGAGTGTGTGTGGGCGGGGGTGTAATACCTGACTAGCTTGTGGCGTCTCTTGTTTGCTAGTGTCTACAGTACTTCCTCCTGAAGGCGGCAGTATAACCCAATTACAGCTGGTACTTAAATCTGTGGGGTTTTTTTGTTTTTTTTTCCCTTACATGTCTGCTTGGAATTATTATGCTGTAACCTTGACCCCATCAACTATGTCCACCCTCCCTTTCCCTACTGTTGCTATAAATTCCAGTTTGTTTGTTTTTTTAAATTGTGCTTGAGAGAGACTTCACTGGGACCCCGTTCATCTCAAATAGGCCTTGTTTGCTATTCATTAGGATGTCAGTCCAAGGCAGAGCAGTATAATTCTGATACTTTGTACTTGCTGAGCTTCATTTACATCTTCAGGTTCTGTTGTGCTATGCTTGGGCAATACACTATCATTTAGATTCATGTCACATAGCTCTCCTGTCACAGTGTACAGAACCCTTCCACTTAATGCAACATGTTTGCTGCTCTGTCACTAAACCCATTTTATTACCTTGGACACAACACTTCTGCAAGAAGTAGTAATTAAAGAGAAAAGCCCCAGTCTGAAATAGGAAGCACCCGGGAAAATACCTTCTGTGAATACAGTGTTTGTAACAAAGCGTGATAGGCCAAGTATGTGTGTTGGTTTATGCGTTTTTTTTAACTATGGATCAGTTCAAACTGTAGACTACGTGGCTGTGTAGACACAAAATGTGGTGTGTGTAATATTTTTTTTTTTTTATTATTAGTAGTGCTTGTCATTGTTTTGTAACATCTGCTTCTCTGGGTCCTTTATTTTTACACTTTTTTTCTTTTTTGTTCTCAGGCTACCTTTCATGCTGCCGTTTTCTAGATGACAACCAAATTGTTACAAGCTCTGGAGACACGACTTGGTAAGTGAACCTGTTTACTTTTTAATAAACATTAAAATCTAATTGCATTGCATTATTTTTGTTTGTATAATAGAATAGTTACCAGTGTTTCAGCATTGCAGATCATGTAACTACTTGCTTGCTCATGTAAACCAGTACAAACCATTTACTACTCATTAAAGCACAATTCTTAAAACCCCAATCATAGTACTGTACATAGGGAGCAAGGTATGCTTCTGGGTGTTTTCTTGATCAGAGGTGGGGGGGGGCTGGATTCTTGCAGTACCCAAGGGTAAAAACGCTTTTACTCTCCACTTGGTGGGTGTCAACCCTGACCGTTTATGTATTCACTTGTCTGTTCTGTTGAGATCTTCACTATGTGGCTTGCTTAGTGCTGTACAGCCACTTCCTCCACTCCATGGTGCTTACAACAGAGGGTTTTAAAGAAGAGATTGTCCAGTGCTGGAAGAAGCCTCGTGTTCCTAAAATCTTGTAACTTTTTTAATATTTTTGGCTGCCTACTAACTGATTTAATTTTGGACAATACTTGGTTTTCTGTGTTTGAAGATGAAATAGTTACATTTTCCTAATTGGAAAGTACAGGACACAAGCTCCTTTTTAATTCTTGACTATGGTTATATGCTGCCACATTCAGATGAAAGCACTGGCATATAAAGTTGTTGGGATAGCTCCTAGACCCTATCTTACCCAGCAATGCACTTTCTCAGTACCCAGAGCTTGCTGCAGGGAAGACACTGGGCCAACCTGTAAAGTTGCCTTTTGTACTGTACACTGTTTTGGCATTCACCCTCAGTACATTGCTACAGCATGGTGTAGCTAGCTGCAAAGCAGAAGATCCACAGGTCCAGAGCAATGCTCATCCAAATTTGGTAGTTCAAGTCCCAGAAGACCCTCTCCGTGGCTGAATGGATATTTCCTTCTAGTGTGGGCAAAGTGGAGAATTTCTATCTTTAGTGGTCTTTCCCCTGTGAAGCTGCCTATATTCTAGTGTGGGGAGTCTGGAGCTTTACCCCTTCCCCTGTGGGGTCTCCCCCAACCCTCTCACACCCAGTATCCTTCTTTCCCCAACAGCAGCAAAAATCTCTTGTGCATAACTTTGTAAGTACCCCACATGGGATTTTCGGCACCCTCATGAAAGATGGCAGACAGAAGGGAAATGAGACGAGGAGAGAGGACCAGCACACACCATGCACAGGACCAAAATTAGTTTATTCATGTGAGGTCCAGAGACCCAGATGTAGAGTCCCCTCATATCTCTTTGGGAGGTTCCCATTCCTAATTTTAACTAAAGAGGAATTTTCAGTCTGTATGTCATAGGATACATTAGAGTAGAAAAAAAAAACACCTGCCTTTAGAACCACTTTTAAATGCTATAGTAATCATTATTTTGCATAGGCTTGGTCATGATTGGTATTTTTTTTAATAGACAAACGAAATTGAAATGTAAAGATTGTAGTTTTACAATGTGATGAATGTTGACTTTTTTTTTTTTTTCAGTGCGCTGTGGGATATAGAAACAGGGCAGCAGACCACAACCTTCACAGGACACACTGGAGATGTGATGAGCTTGTCTCTCAGCCCCGACATGAGGACTTTTGTCTCTGGCGCTTGTGATGCTTCTTCTAAGCTGTGGGACATCCGTGATGGAATGTGCAGGCAGTCATTTACTGGACATGTGTCTGATATTAATGCAGTCTGTGTAAGTTGAACATAACTGTAAGAACACAGATGAATATTAAATCGGTATCAAAAACAAAAAGGGGGGAAAAAATGCAAGCCTGAAAATAGAAAACAAATGCTGCCATCACATTTAAAAGGGTTAGTTCACCTTTAAAAAAGCCAAAAACTTTATTTTCCTGTAAAGGGGGATCCATAATACAACTAATTGATACAGTATTTGTTCAGGTCAGGTTTACATCAGGTTCAGGTTAGGATTTTATCTTGTTCACAACTGATGACGTGTGGTTTAGAAATGGTTCCCATAGAAGTCAATAGACTGTAATCTGCACCTGAACTGGACCATACTGCTCAGAAATTGTACAGGACTCTTTCAATCCACACTGAATCTGCACAGCCAGTGCACTGGACATATGTGAACAGGCACCATAGGAAACAATGTTTTTTTTCACGTCATTGAAACCACATTCAATCCGGATATGTGTAAACCGGCACTAAAGGACTTGTCAAAAATGTGTGTGTTTATGTACTTTTGAATTTTCTTAATGAATGGGTAAGGGATACACAATACTCCTAATAATTCTCAAAGGGAGGAGGGGGTGGTATTGCATCAACATGGTGACAAGATTCTTTCCAGAGATCAGGAGGGTCCTCCCTGACAAGGTAACCCTCCTAATGTTGAAAGCATTTGGCCTGGTATGGTTCCAGGGGGGGAAAGGGCCTGCCAGTCAGTTGCTCCAGGTAGTCCCTGGTTCTGCAGGACCTTTGGAATAAGAGTGCAGGGCTGAGGTGCGCTGACCATTATTTGCACTAATCATACAGCCCTCCTGTTTGCAGCTACAAGTGGCCTGTTTACCAGCCCTGCAGCTACCATTTTAATTGTGGGCATCTGCCTTTTGTAACTTACTGCCGAGAGTGGCATCCCCTGCAGTATGGGAGGGCAGTCTTTCCCCTTCACCCAGTGGGAGTAGCAAGCTGCTGGAACATGTGACTGGGGCTTTCGTCTGAGGGGAGTTGTTCCTGGTCTTTTTGATGAGGTGCTGAGTTTTGAGTGTTGAGCCTGCCTCTGAGAGGGTGGTCTTGCTGGTCGGTCACTGCCTGAGAGTGATTGTCATGGGCTCCAGACAGTACGCAGTACTGCTCCTGCTTTAATTTTCACTGTCCTCCCCTGCACCGGCAGGTATACAGCTTCCCCCCCCCCCTTCTCCCCTTCCCTTTTCTGTTCCTCGTGCACAGATATGCATTCTATACCTACTATACTGCACTCATGGGGTTGACAAACAGTCCATTTGCCATCTTTTGGGGGTTAAAGGGGCCACCATCCCCAAGGCTAGCTTTTCAAGGATGCGTTAATCAATTTGTGATCTACCTCTCCAATAGTGGGTGTCTGTCTTCTTTCTGGACCCATCAGTCAGACAGATGGAGAGAATCGTAATTATATGGACGTGGTTTGTGAGCCTTTACTCACCCGTTTCATCCACCTTGGCTGCTGACCTACTGGAGCTGATCTGTGGATCTGATTTCCAAAGATACTTAATGATGTGCCCTTGCAGGTTGTCGTTCCCCCTCCCATTTAGCGTGACTCTGGATGAGATAACAAAGAGCATTAAGATGGAAACTGCGCATTTTCCACCTCATGCTCTGAAAAGTAAGGAGACTTGTCGTAAACTGGCCTCTTCTCCATTTTCAAGACCATGTGAGGCGTGAGTTTCACACATAGATGGTGCACTTCGTGATCGTTCCCTACGTTTAGAGGACTATCTTCTAGCCTCATTCACCATCAAGGACTCTTATCTCCAAGTTCCCATTTGCTGCATCCACCTGCGGTTTGCTGTAGGAGAACTTCAGTCCCAGTTCGTAGCCCCACCTTTGGCCAGCCATAATTGACACAAGTCTCACCAAGTCTAACTGTGGTCTTGGCTCTTCTACTCCTATGCTGGTTTTCAATTGTTGGTTACCTAGACTACATGCTCCTGTGAGCATGGTCTTCATCGGCCTTGGAACACAATCTACCCGTCATCGTTAAGATCCTGGGAGATCTTGGATGAACTCTGGATCTACGCAAGTCAGTCTTAGTTTCCTTCTTCTTATTTGGGGCACCTGGCTCTCATTCTCGTTCCCGTAGGAAAAATTTTGAAAGTTGCATCTTCATGTGCTTCACCAACCTTCAATGTAGACCACATCCATCTATTTTTGCATGAGATTTCTGGACCATATGACAGTTTCCTTCAACGCGGTCATATATGCACAACCTGTCCATTATAAAAACTTTGGAGGACCTAGACTGGTTCCTCCATCTGCTCAAGTTGGTCTTGGCTCCTTCTCCCAATCTGAAGTACTTGACTCCTTCTGGACACGTCGTCTCCTCCCCTCTCTATGGACAGCGTTCATTCACTTTTACAAGAAGATTGGCAGGGAGGTGGCATCCTTCAATGCGGTCCCATATGCACACCATCACACCAGACCTCTTTAGCAGGAGATCCTGGCCAAGTGGAACAGAGTTCCAGGGTCACTGGATCTTCATTTGCCTGTCTGTCCTGACCAAGGCGTCGCTAACTTGGTGGTTTTAGTTGCAGATCCATTCAGGATCACTGGTCCTTGGAGTCCAGCTTCCTCGTCGATTGCCTTGGTCTCCAAGTGGTCCATTTCTTTCTCGTTCATTGGACTACTCATCTTGAGGGTTGCCCCAAGAGGGTGCAGTTTGATACTGCCACAGCATGTGGCTTACGTCAATTGTTTGGTTGATAGTCCTGGGGGGGTGTCTTGAATTCTCGATTGGGCTTTGTGTCCTGGTCCTTTTCAGTAATTCACACTCTGGGAGCGGACTTCTGGCAGGCAGACTCTTAGTCGCCAAAGTCTGGACCAAGAGAATGGTCTTTGCACCCTGCAGTAATTTTCAGAGTTGCTGGTGTTGGGATTCCTCAGACGTTGACCTCTCGTGGAAGTACATTTGGAAGTTCCTCAGGTTCATGGCAGAGTCCAAGGATCTGGATTTGTTCCTTGGCACAAATACTCCATAATTTTGTCTTCCCTCCCCTGAAATTTCCTTCCTTGGTTATGCAGTGCTTGGTTTGCGGATCTTGTTTGGCTGTTTGCACCTTGGCTGCTTCTGCTTCTCCTGGACATTCTTTTAAGATCTGATATTTCTCCCTACTTAGTCACTGGCTTAATTGGCATGGCTGTTGAGAGCCAGTTGTTGGACAAGGGCATACCCTCAGCTGTTGCTTGGGCTCCAAAGTTTACTTCTCGACTTGTCTATTATCGCACCTGGTAGGTCTACTTTGGGTACCATCCCTGCAAGTTTTTGGTTGCCCACATTCTGGTTTTCCTTCAGTGGGATGTGGATTGTTGCCTTGCACTCAGTACAGTTAATGGCCAGGTTCCTGCTTGGCCATTTTTTATTTTTTATTTTTTTTTTTGCAGGGTCCTTTTGGCCTCCTTTTTCCCTGGTTTGCTCCTTTTATCCAGGGGGTCACTTGGTGGTTCCTTTCTCTGTAACTCTATCACCTCGGGACCTGAATCTAGTTATGTTGGCCTTGCAATGTTTTCTTTTAGGAATATACAGGATATCGCTCTTATCAACTCTGTGGCTCCTTGGAGGCCATTTCTTCTACTCGTGTGCCCATGGTCAAAGCTCTCTTCTGTAAGCATCCCCTTTTTATGCTGCATGTGGCAATTTTTAATTTTTTTTTTGGCCACAGGTGGTGTCAGCCTTTCATCCTGAATACCATTTTGCCTTCCTTTGCTCATCATTCCAGAGGGTTCTGAACAAGGTCAAGCTGCCTCGTCTTCCACTCTTTCCAGCTGGATTCATATTACGGTGAACCAAGCCTATTCTCCTTTGGGCTGCAAGGCTCTATTCCCAATTACGGAATATTTTACGGTGCTCAGAACATGCTGGACTTTTTGTCTGTCTTTCTACTTCTGTTCAAGTTTGCAAGGTGGCTACTCGGTCGTCTGTTAACTTTTACCTAGTTTTTCAAGGTTGACGTAGCTGCCTCAGCAGGTACCAGCTTGGCCGGAATGTTTTGCAGGTGGCAGTCTGAGTTCTGCTCGGGTCCCTGTTCTGTTTTGGGTCCACCCCTTTTTCTCTGCCTTTCTGCCACTGCTTTGAGACATCCAATCCAGGAAAAAGTAAACTGTGCCCTTCAATGAACTGTAGAGAAAATGAGATTTTTTTGTACTTACAGTAAACTCCTTTTCTGTGAGATTGATGGACACAGCATCCTGCTCCTGAAGGTGGGGACATCAAATCCATCTATGTAGAAGTAAGCTGTGTCCTTCAATGATCAATGTGGGTCAGATAGTTAAGGCTATCTGTATCGGCCCAGTCTGATTTTAACAGGTGAGGATTTGGGCATTATTAATAATTCGGTAAAGATGTCACATTGGTAGAGGTAATAACATACACAACTGTACCAAGCAGTCACCCGGGTGTAATGCTTCCTGTGCTAGAACAAAAAATGCAGTAGTTTGGCACTTTGAGCGATAATGGTGTGATCTTTCTTAGTATAATGCTAAAAAGCAGTAGTTTGGTATTGGCTACCTACCGATCTTTCAAAACACGGGATCATACACTAACACTTAAGGGTGCAAAATCTGGTGCAGCTGTGCATGGTACCCAATTAGCTTCTAACTTCGGCTTGTTCAATTAAATGATCAGTTCACCTTTTGTAACAAGTTACACCCATATTCAGGGTGTAATCTGTTACTATAACACTGGTCCCCACACACAGAACCCCCCAAAACGGCCCCTCAACCCCCCATTGTGACAGCGAGCGGGGGATCTTCTCCCCCACCCACTCTAGCTGTCACAATTTTTTAAAAAAGCAGGTGGGCGGGGCTCCGGATGCCTGACCGCGTCATTCATTCACAATGTTCTATGAATGCATGAACTACAAGTCCCTTGTAGTTCTCAATGAACTACCAGAACGCTGTTGAGCACTCTGGTTTGGTTGCTTATTGATTCTTCTGGTCAGTGTGAAACTGCCTGCCCCAAATTGACATCTGTGCTGGTGCGTGCCCCTGAACTCGCACACTGCGTCCGAGGACACACACCCAAGAGAAGGTCAAACTGGGAGCAGCGGCTTTGTTTGTGCAGCCACTATGTTCCAGTTGACATGAATAGGACTGCCTCCAGGTGGATATGCAGAACACCTCTACATTCAATGCAGGCAAACAGTCCTCGCACAGCTGTAATGCTTGCATACACCCGTGTGAACCAGGCCATAAGTTGTGTTGCGGATCTAGATGGTTAAGGAGCTCTGTCAGTAATAAGGGGAAGGAAAGCATGTATTAGCTCTGTTATTATGATGATGTCCATTTCATTTTGTTTCAGTTTTTCCCCAATGGGCATGCCTTTGCTACCGGCTCTGATGATGCAACATGTAGGCTGTTTGACCTGCGTGCAGACCAGGAGTTGATGATGTATTCGCATGACAACATAATTTGCGGTATCACATCGGTAGCGTTCTCTAAAAGTGGTCGTTTGTTACTAGCGGGATATGATGACTTCAACTGCAACGTATGGGACACTTTGAAAGGTGAAAGAGCAGGTGAGTGTTCAGTTTACGGATACCGTGGGATTGATATACTAAAGGAATAGAGCATGTTCACTTTGGAACGGCTAATCATGGAAATTTTAAAAAAAACTTTTTTTTCTCCAGCTAGGAATTTTGTAGGTCTTAAAGTACAATATATGTAGAGCCAAAACTTGTTTTTATTTTTCTAAGGAAAATTACTCTATAACGTGATTAGGTTTTTTTTTTTTTTTTCTTTTTGCTGCCTGTGTCTTGTGGGGTATATTTTACTCCCTTCAGAACATGACAGAAAATCCCAAAGTGAGTTGAATTCCGATGATATTTGTCTCAGGAATGGGTGCCCCATAGGAGGGTTTTCCTTCACCTCTTGCTCTGTTAACAACTCTGAATTTTACCTCGGTTTCTATATCTGTGACAGTGGTTTTCCTGACAGAGACACAGGGAAATCAATTTGAGAATGGGTCTAAACCTTCCTTACTTTCTCCAAACAAAGAAAAGGCTTTCTATACACCACTCAATAAACAGGCATGTTTTGCTTGCTGTCCTATAGTGTAGTATTTCTCACAAAAAACTTTGAGTTGGCTTTTACGATTATCGAGTTGGATAGTGGTGGACGCTTTTGCTCAATTCTATCCACATGTATATAGCTGAATTCTATTTCAATGGAATTATACCTTTTCTTTTTTGTTTCTTTTTTTGCCTACAGGAGTCCTTGCTGGTCATGATAACCGAGTGAGCTGTTTAGGTGTAACCGACGATGGCATGGCTGTAGCTACAGGGTCTTGGGACAGTTTTCTCAGAATCTGGAATTAACTTGGGCAAAGATAGCTGATCTTGTTAATTCTCCACTGAGATCTGGAGAGGTCAATGCTGCAGCCTATAGCTGTGAAATAACATTTCTACCTTGTATTTGCAGGTGAAGTTTTTCTATTCACTGATTATTATTACACAAAAAAGGCTTTCTTTAAACTAGTAAAAAAAAATCAAGTTGAGGTCATAAAGGGTTCAAAGGGGGTAAAGAGCACTGGTGACTATTTCAAAGGGGCTAGCACACAGGATCATGGTGACTGAGAGCCTAGGAGCCAGTCTTTATTTTGTGGCTTGGTTAAGTTGTTTTAACCCTTTTGCTGCTAGAAAAGTCAGTTTTGCATTGTAGACCTTTACAGCAGCCACACGGTTAAAGGATTTCTGCTTTGTGCTCAAAGTCTGCTGAGTCTGTACCTATTTTTTTTTATTATTATTTTTGTACATACCTGAATGTACACACTATAGCAGCCGATCATGTAATGTTTGTATGTAAAAAAAAACAAAAAAAAATACAGAAAAACAGAAAAAAAGAAATATTGCCTTTTTTTATTTAAAGAATACGAATTGTACGCCACAATAGTTTAGTGATAAATATACTTGATTGTTGTATTTTTTTTTTTTTTTATTCTTTGTGAACTTGATGTGGATGAGATGAATCATTGCTCTGTGTTTGTATCCATAAAGTTGTAGTGTATCTTCACATTTAGACAGGCCAGTTTGTATATCCTTTCACACTGTTCCCTCACCCTTTCCTTCATGCGGCATATTGGCCATGATAATTTGCTGTACTGATCCCATTGTGCAGTACATATGCAGGAAATGTGTACCCCACTAGTCTAATTCCTGTCTCGAATGCACTAAATGTAAATTGCTAAAATCCCCATCTACCTGCACTGAAAAAAGACTTGAACTTCTTCTTTTTTTTTTTTTTTTTTTGGGTCCTTTTTTCAAAGCAACTCATACATTTTAGTGATTTTCTTTTTTCACCTTCTCACGTGACAATCATAGATGAACAAATCAGTTTACACCTATTAACAATTTTTATGTAAAAATTCTATCCTAGATGACCCTTAACTCTTCATTTCTAATATTAAATTGTCATGGCTTCATGAAAGCTGGCCAGATAATTATTAGAACTACTGCATTTCTGCACAGTTGCTTAGTATGCAGTAGCAGCACACGTCGATGTGAAATCACCTAACCTTTTTGTAATTGTCATTTTTGTTTTTGACTTGCCTTCTGTAACACTTTTGGATATTGGAGTGTATGTGCAGTGTAAGGCAGTAGGATTTTTAGATTAAAGGAATATGAAGATTTCTAAATCTGAATTGATGTGGCCAAGTTAAAGTGCACTTTTTCAGTAAGAATAAAGTTCATCAGTTAGCTGTATTGGGGCTGTTTCCATTGGTTAATTGAAATAGAATTGTATAAATTGTAATAGCACCTCTAAGGATATTGTATTGTGGTGTCAGGACAGTGGGCCGGTCTTACTTGCCTTGCTGAAAAGCTGCTATTAGGGTTTGAATTCGGGCCTTTGCACCTAGACTATCTATAGACTCTAGTACCCTGTTATGACATTTTAGACCTGTCTTCTCCAAACACAAGCATTTTAAGCTAGTTTCTTAAAGGTGACATACGTTCCACTCAGTGCACTTCCATGTTTGCACCAGTTTAGGATAGACCATAGAATAACTCATTGACTTACATTCTAGTGACCTCATCATTGACCACCAACCACCACCCCACCCTGCTCAGGGTAATGCATTCCAAGTGGAGATGGGATGCAGGCCAAGCATGGGTGCCAAATGATCATCTTCTGCATTTAGCTGCCATAGAGGTCTAACCTCAGCTAGGTGGTACCCTTGGACAGTTGATAATCTTTACCCTATTCTAATGAATGTGGGTGACCTTTGTCTGCTGCCTACACCCCAGGGAGTTAGATTTTAGTGTGACCATTTATCATTGTTCATATATGCCTGCTAATCCATTGAAAAGCATGGTGGTATTGCATAGACATGTTCATCCATTGTTTAAGTTGAACAGCCAGTGAGGGGCTTTTTCTCATGACAGATGTGCAGGTACTTCAGATATTAGATGTCAGGTAGATGTGCACTTTTTTAATGTTAAATACTTCTGTCACAAGCATGCATTTCATTCCTATAAAGCAGAGCGGAGTAGTATGGTCATAAGCACTGGCTTAGATTAGCCATAATAGAAAAGGCAACAAAATGCCCAGAGATCCGTATGATGGTGTTTTACATCTTTAAGACTTTAAAGCTGGCTTTGTGTCATAATAATATATAACCTTTTAAGGTTTACTATATACTTTACATTCTGGTAAAATGTTGTAAAAACAAACTATTACGTTGTGAGTTGCTTGCGAAAGACCATAATGTTGAAGATCACAGTTACTATTAGATGGCCATTTCAGCTTACATTCCAGGAGTAATTCACTTTATCAACTTTGTGCTTGAGCGCTTGCTTGAGGGGGGCTCCACCATGGCCCCCTCCTGTTATGTGCCAATGGTATATGCTTCAGGGTTCTTGTTCACATTCCTCTATATGGTCCTTCTAGCATGTCCAGAGCAAAAGTTCAGAAGGTGCAAAGAGTGTTAATCTGCAAACCTGAGCACAGTGGACTGACAGCTGATTCCCCAGCACCCCTTATATCTGCCAAAAATGAAGTGTAGCCTTTTCCGGAAATGAAGGTCTAAGAGCCAAAACTACTGTAAAATAGGTACAGTGTTTTTTTTTTTTTTGTTTTTTTTTGAAAGATGATTTAGGTATGTAGCTTGGTATTGGAAATAAACCATAGTAAAAACAGAGGTCTCCAAACCAGGGCCAGATGACTCCCTTTGCTTGTCTTTATCTGGCCCTCGGGACAGTTTTCCTCTCATTGATACAAGACTTCTGCCAACAATGGGACACCATTTCCCCCACTGGCACCAGCATTGGGGCATTATTCCTCCCCCTAATAGGAAATGTGGAGATGTACACTCGCTGATGCCAGGAAAGCTTCCAATCCCGCTGGCCATAGTCTGGCCCCCCCAGGTATCTGAAAGGACAATAGACTGGCCCTTTTTGTTTAGAAAGTTTGGAGACCCCTGGTAAAAACATTGACTTGTATTGGGTTTTTTCAGCAAAGAGGTATGAGGATGATGTGTTGAGTGCAGACGTTTGTAAGAAATCACAGAAATGAAAGGTGATTACTGAATGCTACTGTGAGGTTCCAATACTGTACACATCATAATTTCTCTTTACGCCTCATTAATGAATAAGCACGTTGGTTGTAAAGCACCTAGTTGTCAATGGGTGGGAAGAAGCTGCCCAGTGCCAAAACAGCTTGCCCTTTGCTCCCAGTACATGGTCAGAGCGGGCAGAACCACCAGTATTGTGAAGGCATGTTGTGACATCAATGTTAATTTGTCTGTACCTCAATGATGTCACTGGTTTTTAATGAAGTTTTCTTTTTGATAATGTTTGAGCCAACAAAACATCTACCTTTCTTGTATTCTTGTGTGATTTGTTAAACAATGATTGTTTTGTTTTTATTATTATTACTGTGCCTCTCACCATGTTTCTAATGAAGAAAGTGCCAAGCAGCCAGACAGACCTCTACATTCTAGAGCACTTTTCTGCCCAAGTATTCTAATTCATTGTAAAGGGACCAATAGGTAATGGTCATAATATTGTAGTGCACTGGTAGTGTCACCTCCCCTTCTAGCTCACAGCTTTTTTTTTTTTTTTTTCTTTGCATGTTTGATCTAGATCTGCCAATGCCACTGAAAATGTCTGTTGAATAGATTATAAATTATTCTTAAAGCTGAGTTCCAGATTTACAGTCCATTTAGTTAGTTTTGGCCAAGCTGGCCCAGACAAACTATCATCTGCACTAACAGGTTTGCCACACTGGGCACACTGTATAAAGCGTATGTAGTCTTACATAACATATACAGCACTGTTCCGGCAGTGGGATGGGAACTTCTCTCCTACTTCTGAAACAAAATAGATTTGGTCTGAGCACTGCTCATCCATTCATAGGCAGCTTTGTATTCTCTGAATGAATAGTTTCCTTTTGATTGGCTGAGTTGAAGATCGTGACGTCATGCGCCCACTTAAGCTGATCACATGAAGCGGTGTATTTATTCTATGAATGGCTGAGTACCACTCAGCCCGACTCAGCCCTGAAGTCCAGGTTTGAGACAAGAAATTGTGTAAATTCAGTTTATACAGCGTTCCGTTCCCAGCAGGTGCATCTGTTGGTGTAGAAAAGCTGGCCTAGGCAAACAGTGACTGCAAACTTGGACTTCAGCTTTAAGATCCCCTTTGAGCACAAAACTGACTAGGCATAATGATTATAATCCTTTAAAGCGGAATAAACCACTAAATGCATGGCTGACATACAGATATACAAATCTGTCTCATCCAATCTTCTGAAACAGACACCTGATGCACAGGGACTGCCAGTTATGTGAGCTCTCTATTGCAGTCCACCTATAGGACAGTTAATCAGACATACGATGACTTTGATGCTGTCTAACAGGCTATAGTGGAACGTGCAGAGCTGAAATAGTGGTCTCCTCCTTGGCTGTGCAGCGCGGTACAAGGCTGTAAACCACAAGGTGGGCTGAACAAAATGAAACCTATTTGGGCAGGTAAAACAGTTGACCGATTTGTATGTGAGCTGTGCATTTAGTGTTTTTTGGCATTTTACTCTGTGGTTTTAAGTATACCTAACCACACTGCCGTGCCATTGCCTCATCCTTTTAGTCCCCAACCTTCAAGATTTCTTACATAAAACAGTGGCTGTGTTTCTGTTGTAGTACCAGGATATCTGGGTGTCAGTCTGGCTGGGCTTTGTGCAGTGCTAATTGGAATATCCAGAGCACTATAAATATATGCGTTTTTGGCTTGTGTTGCTGTGAAATGATTGAGAGTAGTAAGCAGGATTTTCTAGTATTTTATAAGAGTACATGTGAAGTTTACTATGAATAGACATTCGACACAAAATAACGGTTATGGTAAAAAGCATTGAATTCATAATTTCTCTATACACTAACTGTGCCAGTTGTGTAGTATATGTCAGGTATTGCATCCTTGATAGATTGTACTTCCCTGATCTCCAGGGTGCCCACATACTGGTTTTGTGACATGGTGATGCCTAAGAATCATTCATATATTTGTAGCTCATGTTAGTTTGGTTCTTCCGATGAGGAATCCACAACGTGCCAATATCTGAAATCTGTTAAGATGCCAACTGTAGTGACTGACTTTTTTTCTAAGGGCGTTTCACTCCTGACATTTGTGGCAGCTATTTTGGGGGCAGATGCTGCCAACGTGGTTGCCCCCCACACCTCTCAATGTGCACCAGAGATGGGGTTTCACTTTGCCAAATTCTATAAAATGACAGCCTCTGACACTTCAAATGTGCATATAAAGGCAGCTTTGTTATATATGCACAGTCATGGGTGTTAGGTGTATAGGAGGCTTTCTGCACTAGAATTGAAACATTCATACACAAGTGTCTGTGTGTTGTGCCAGTATACTAAAGAGAGACTAATCTGGGGCTGGTGAAAAGCAGTTTCTGAAAAATAGGCCACTTTTCACAGAATAGTAAATGCGCAGCTGTGAGCTATAAATTGGACTTTGCCACAATATGGAAAGCACAGAAACTGACCTCTTTTCAGCCTGCACTAGCTTTAGAAAGATCCTTTGTAGGATAAGACCCAGCCCTTTAGAATGATCCTCTGTAGGATAAGACCCAGCCATTTAGAAAGATCCTCTGTAGGATAAGACCCAGCCATTTAGAAAGATCCTCTGTAGGATAAGACCCAGCCATTTAGAAAGATCCTCTGTAGGATAAGACCCAACCATTTAGAAAGATCCTCTAGGATGAGACCCAACCATTTAGAAAGATCCTCTAGGATGAGACCCAACCATTTAGAAAGATCCTCTAGGATGAGACCCAACTATTTAGAAAGATCCTCTGTAGGATAAGACCCAGCCATTTAGAACGATCCTACAGAGGATAAGACCCAGCCATTTAGAACGATCCTACAGAGGATAAGACCCAGCCATTTAGAACGATCCTACAGAGGATAAGACCCAGCCATTTAGAACGATCCTACAGAGGATAAGACCCAGCCATCTGTATTGGACAAGTGTGTGCTTCTCCTAGTCTCTAGTGGGGCAGGCCATCACTTTTGGCCTTGAGCAGGACTATATACTGTAGTGTGCTTTCTCCTGCCACAACCTGCTCTCCATTCAGTACATTCCAACACTATGGTGTAATAAAGGACTGTAGCCACTACAGGCCTCATATACTGTATCCTCGTGCCTGTGTAAGCGAAGCTCAGGCTCCTTTCCACCCCAAACATTTGTATTGGCAATGAGGTTTTCCAGAAGAGTGACAGAATATGTGAGTGCGTTTCATGTGCAAGTAATGAAGCATGGTTCATAGAGCACCTTGTCTACTCTCTGGCATGCATGCTAGTGAAATATCTTCCTGAAGTTCAGAGGCACCACTGGCCTTGTCTCTTTTCTCTTTTTATCCAATTGCTGGTTGTATAAAATACATGCAGAATGTTTAATGCCGTGTTGTATGGTAATATGTGCAAACAGTGTTACTGATTGATATAACCTAATAACACATTTACATGTGCCTCACCAATTCTTCTACCACACAGTATGATAGGGTTCGAATATTATGGACTTCAGTGGAGACTAGTTCTAGAACTTTGCAGCCTTTTATTGCTTTCTTTACATAGTGGTGCTTAATCCTGTGTGTTTCTCCATTCTGGGGGAATAAAGGCAAAAAGAAAAAAAAATAAATAAAAAGAAAATATATATATGGAAAAAAAAAAATCTTCTAACATGTGAGTTATACACTTTATATCCATTGAAAGTCCAGGGTTTAGTTGCTTTTAAAGAAACATTGTTTGGTTGCTGTAATATACACTTTTAACAATTTGACAATTCTAGCACATTCATTTTATAACATTTTTACTCATGTGTTGCTGACTTTGACAAAAGGCTTTATAAATATCGATTCTGAATTAATTCTGCACTGCCTTTTGGATTGTGTATGTATTCAAATCTGTCTTAAAGGTTTTAAGCCAATTAAAAACCATGGACATGCCATGCTTTTTTTTTTTTGTTTGTTTTTTTTGTTTCCCATTTCTTTTATTCTGTTCTCCTTTAACGGTCGCTGTTGTATAAACAAAAAAAAAATTCCCTGTGAAATCACTTGCTATAAACGTTTTGTTTATATTTTTCCACATTTGATTTCTTTTCTTTGTATTTGTACAGTGGCTCAGTGAAACCAATATGTTGCCATGAATTGATATTGTAACCAATAAACAAGTGCTTTTAACCAGATGGCTGTTGTACATTCTTGCTCCTGAAAAATCATGCAGTTTTGTGCTTGTTTACTTTCTTGCTTTAAAACGGTAAATAAGGCAAAGTTGGCCTGAACTTTTAGAGCTAGTTGATGGCTATACATGCACATGGTAACCCACGCACACACATGTGGAAACATGTTCTTAGAGTTTTCCTTTAAAAAAAACCATACTAAAGCAGAGTATGCAAGTGCGAACCCGCCCATGGGAAACTTTGCAGCAGGAAAATGATGTGTGAATAGGCCAAGTACAAAAGCCAGGTATTGATACCTATTGTGATGACAACTATAACATTTTGGGATGACCGTGGTTAAGACAGAGAGAAGAACTCTGCAGAAGAGAGGAGAGTCCAATTTCTGTACACTACAATGTCTTCAGGTCACACGGGGATACATAGAGCAATAAAACCTGAATTTCTAATAAAAACTCCTTTCACTCCATCCAAAACTTAAAGTGATTGTAAAGTCTTAAAAAAACAAGTTTATACTTACCTGCTCTGTGCAATGTAATTGAAGAGAGCAGCCTTGAATCTCCTCTTTTGAGATCCCCTGCTGGTGCTCCTACTCTTCTGCTTCCTGTGGCGCCTGCCGGCTCGCTCCCCAGCTGGACTGTGTTCGTCTATAGACGCACACAAAGCGGCATGGATCTGCCCCCCTCTCCCTTCTCAAAGCATTTGATTGACAGCAGCAGGTGCCAATGGCTCCTGCTGCTGCATCTGTTCTGTGAATTCAAGGAGAGAGAGAAGAGGGCTGCTACAGATGGTCACAGCACTGTAGTAGTGAGTTGGTTTTTGTTTTGTTTTTTTTGGGGGGGGGGGTGTGATACAAATACTGGGACATTTTTTACCTTAATGCAGGGAGTGCATCAAAAGCTGTAAATCCCTTACATACAGTTAGGTCCATACAGTATATATTTGGACACAGGCACAATTTTAGTTTTTTTTTCCAGATATTTACCAAAAAACATTCATGCTATAGTTATATAATGGATATGGGCTGAAAGTGTACACTCTCAGGTTTACATTGAGGGTATGTACATCCAAATTGGAGGAAGGGTTTAGAAATTACAGCTCTTAATAGCCACCATCCCTTTTTCAAGGGACCAAAAGTAATTGGACAGTTGAATCAAAAGCTGTTTCATGGCCAGGTGTGGGCTACCCCATTATTTCTTCATCATTTAAGCAGGTAAAAGGTCTGAGTTGATTCTAAGTGTGGTATTTGCATTTGGAATCTATTGCTGTGAACCTACATCATGTGTTCAAAGGAGCTGTCCATGCAAGTGAAACAGGACATTTTAAGGCTTCAAAAATGAAACAAATCCATCAGAGAGACAGCAGCAACATTAGGAGTGGCCAAATCAACAGTTTAGTACATTCTGAGGAAAGAACTCACTGGTGAGCTCAGCAACATAAAAAGGCATGGAAAAAGCATTCTTTGGATGGAAGAAACTAGGATTAATCTGTACCAGAATGACGGGAAGAAAAAAAGTGTGGACAAGGCTTGGAACGGCTCATGATCCAAAGCACACAACATCCTCTGTAAAACATGGCAAAGGCAGTGTGATGGCATGAGTCATTGGTGTTTATTGATGATGTGACAGAAGCAGCCGGATGAATTCTGCAGTGTTTAGAGATATACTGTCAGCCCAGATTCAGCCAAATGCAGCAAAGTTGATTGGACGGCGCTTCACAGTACAGATGGACAATGATCCAAAACACACTGCAAAAGCAACCCAGGAGCTTTTGAAGGAAAAGTGGAATATTCTACAATGGCTGAGTTGATCACCTGATCTCAAACCAATTGAGCATATATTTCACTTGCTGGAAATAAAACTAAAGGCAGAAAGACCCACAAACAAAGACAGCTGCATTTAGAGCCTGGCAAAGCATCAGAAAGGAGGAAACTTAGTCTTTGGTAATGTCCATGGTTTCCAGACCCCAGGCAGTCATTGCCAGTAAAGGATTCTCAACAAAATATTAAAAATGAAAATTTTATTTGATTATATTCATTTGTCCAATTATTTTTGGTCCTTTGGAAAAGAGGGGAGATGGCTAATCTTTAAGAGCTGTAATTCCTAAACCATTCCTCCAATTTGGATGTATATAGCCTAAAATTAAACCTGAGAGTGTGCACTTTCAGCCCATATCCGTTCTATAACTATAGCTTGAATATGTTCTGGTAAATACCTGAAAAAAACAAATTGTGCCTGTGTCCAAATATATATGGACCTAACTGTATACCCAGTGAAGTGACTGGCCCCTTTGATACACAGGGATTAAACAAATCCTCATACATAAGTTGTACCTGTCTGGTTGCAGTTTTCTCTTTTCTACATCTGTTCAAAGTGCTGAATTTTGAAAGCTTGTAGAGCTCTCAGAAAAAGTGTATACGCTATATTGCCAAAAGTACTGGGATGCCTGCCTTTACATGCACATGAACTTTAATGGCATTCCAGTCTTAATCCGTAGGGTTCAATATTGAGTTGGCCCACCCTTTGCAGCTACAGCGTGCGGCAACATAACTTCCTTTTTTCAAAATGCAATAAAACCCATTTTATGAATCAGAATTGTTTTTGTCTTTAATAATGTAGGTACATATGTAAAGTTCTGTTTTGAAAATCATATCAGGTAAGTGACGCCCCCCATTGTCCATACACTGAATAAGCCAATTGCTGGCGTTTTTCATGACCATTACCAGCATAGCAGTGGGTATGTTGGCAATTTCTGCACGGATGTTGGCCTTCAGGTCTTGTAGGGTCCTTGGACGGTTTACATAAACGCGGGATTTCAAAAAAGTCTCAAGTGGCCAAATCGGGGCAGAGGGCTGGCCACTCTAAATCGCCCCTTATTGAGATGAGTCGCTCTGGGAAGTGTTCCCTTAAAACAGCCATTGATGCTCTTGAAGTGTGAGCCGTTGTTCCGTCCTGTTGGAACCAAACGTCCCCTAAGTCCAATTCATCAAGTCGTGGAAAAACAAATTCCTCCAACATGTTCACATACTGGTCTGAATTCACTGTCACGCTGCTCACTGTTCCAACGCATGATGATGACTGACCTGGAAGAGAACAAAAACTTTAGAACTACGCCTGTCGCCTGAGACCACTCCCGCCCCGCTATGGCCGCTACAGCCTGAATGGCACGCATTTCAAAAAAAGGAAGTTATGTTGATGCACCCTGTATAACAGCTTCAACTCTTCTGGGAAGGCTGTCCACAAGGTTTAGGAGTGTGTATGGGAATGTTTGACCATTTTTCCAGAAGTGCATTTGTGAGGCACTGATGTCGGATGAGAAGGCCTGGCTCACAATCTCAGCACTAATTCATCCCCAAGGTGTTCTATCAGGTTGAGGTCAGGACTTTGTGCAGGACAGTCAAGTTCCTCCACCCCAAACTTGCTCATCCATGTCTTTATGGTCCTTTGTGCAGGTGCACAATCATGTTGGAAACTGTTCCCACAAAGCTAGGAGCATGAAATTGTCCAAAATGTCTTGGTATGCTGATGATTTAAGAGCTCCCTTCACTGGAACTAAGGGGCCAAGCCCAACCCCTCACCATAATCCTCCTTCCACCAAACTTGGCACAATGCAGTCAGACAAGTACTGTTCTCTTTTTAAGTTTGGAGTTCTTTAGCTATTTACCCTGCAAAGAGCTGGCGACTTCTGCGCGATTCAGCATGCGCTGACCCACTCTGTCATTTTATATGGCCTACCACTTTGGCTGAGTTGCTGCTGTTCCCAGTTTCCACTTTGTTATACCATTAGGTTGACTGTGGAATATTTAGTAGCAAGGAAATTTCACGGATGGACTTATTGCACAGGTGGCAATCACAGTACCATGCTTGAATTTACTGAACTGAGAGCAAACTATTCTTTCACAAATGTTTGTAGAAGCAGTCTGCATGCCTAGGTGCTTGCTTTTATATACCTGTGGCCATGGAGGTGATTGGAACACCTGAATCCAGTGATCGGAGGGGTGTCCTAATACTTATGGCAATATAGTGTATGTTTTTTTTAATGGGGACTGTTGTGTAGTGCATACAAGCAATAAATCTAATACAATGTCCCCTAGTGTATGTCCTTGGGAAAATTGGTAGCATGTTGTACAATGTGAATAGATAGGTACAGTGAAGGAGATAAGTATTTGATCCCCTGCTGATTTTGAATGTTTGCCCACTCACAAAGAAAAAAATTGAAAGGTAGGTGTATTGTAACACAGAGACAGAATAGCAACAAAAAATTCAAAAGAAATGCATATCTAACAAATGATGCACTGATCTGCATGTTCATGAGGGAAATAAGTATTTGATCCCCTTCACAAAACATGACTTAGTACTTGGTGGCAAATCCCTTGTTGGTAATCACAGAGGTCAGACATTTCCTGTAGTTGGCCACCAGGTTTGCACACATCTCAGGAGGGATTTTGGCCCACTCCTCTTGGCAGATCCTCTCCAAGTCATTAAGGTTTGGTGGCTGTTTGGCAACTTGAACTTTCAGCTCCCTCCAAAGATTTTCATTCGGATTAAGGTCTAGAGACTGGCTACACTCCAGGACCTTAATGTGTTTCTTCTTGAGCCACTCCTTTGTTGCCTTGGCCGTGTGTTTTGGGTCATTGTCATGCTGGAACACCCATCCACAACCCATTTTCAATTCCCTGGCTGAGGGAAGAAGGTTCTCACCCAAGATTTGACGGTACATTGCCCCATCCATCGTCCCTTTGATGCGGTGCAGTTGTCCTGACCCCTTAGCAGAAAAACACCCCCAAAGCAGAATGTTTCCACCACCATGTTTGACAGTTGGGATGGTGTTCTTGGGGTCATAGGCAGCATTCCTCCTCTTCCAAACGCGGTGAGTTGATGCCAAAGAGCTCGATTTTGGTCTCATCTGACCACAACACTTTCAACCAGTCCTTCTCTGCATCATTCAGATGGTCAGTGGCAAACTTCAGATGGGCCTGGACATGTGCTTTCTTGAGCAGAGGGACCTTGCAGGATTTTAGTCCTTGTCGGCATAGTGTGTTACCAATTGTTTTCTTGGTGACTGTGGTCCCAGCTTCCTGGAGATCATTGACAAAGTCCTCACGTGTAGTTCTGGGATGATTCCTCACTGTTCTCATGATCATTGACACTCCACGAGGTGAGATCTTGCATGGTGCACCAGACCTAGGGAGACAGATAGTTGTTTTGTGTTTCTTCCATTTGGAATGATTGCACCAACTGTTGGCACCTTCTCACCAAGCTGCTTGGCGATAGTTTGGTAGCCCAGTCCAGCCATGTGTAGGTCTATAATCTTGCCCCTGACATCCTTGGACAGCTCTTTGCCATGGTGGAGAGTTTGGAATCTGATTGTTTGATTGCTCCTGTGGACAGGTGTCTTTTATACAGGTAACAAAATGATTAGCAGCACTCCCTTTAAGAGACTGCTTCTAATCTCAGCTTGTTACCTGTATGAAAGACACCTGGTAGCCACAAATCCTGCTGAATGATGGGGATCAAATACTTATTTCCCTCATGAACATGCAAATCAGTGCATAATTTGATAGACATGCATTTCTTTAGAATTTTTTGTTGCTATTCTGTTTCTCATTGTTACAATACACCTACCATTCAATTTTTAGACTGATAATTTCTTTGTGAGTGGGCAGATTCAAAATCAGCAGGGGATCAAATACTTATTTCCCTCACTGTATATACTTGGTATTGCTCCTGGTCGTTGAAGGCCCATGGGGAATTGTATATTTCTTTCTACTCTGTACAGGGAGTCTCACATTTAGCACCTCCTAGACATAGATAAGGGCATTTAAACTAGGGTTCTGCGACACTGTTCATATGTATTTTCCACTAGTATCCATAGTGTTTCTACCGAGCCCCAATGCACATTTCGGGTTTGTGTTATTTTTATTTTTAGACTTACATCTAACTAATCGCGCTAATGTCCCATGAGCCGTAGGTATGAAAGTTATTTCAGGGGTTCCTCAGGCATAAAAAGATTGGGAAAGGCCAATTTAGATTATGAGAAAGAATACACCATGTCAATTTTAAGTGTCATTTGTTCAAATTTATATAGCTGTAGCTCAAGCCTTGGTGACAACCCCCCCCCCCAAAAGAAGTTAGAGATTTGTGACCACAGAAAATCAGTTTATTGAAATCCCGGTAATTAGAACACGCCTTTGCAATAACACAGAAACAAATGTGGGAAATACATATCTTCACTTTATTGTTTTGGCTCACAAACAGATTTATACACATATATTACTGTATCGAAAAATGACACCTTCATCTTAAATATACCAGGAACGGAAAGGAAATTGTAAACATGTATCAAACCTGAATAACTATTTGTAGCCCTTCCAACTTTTTGCTCATCTAAGTTTAACTTTGTTTTTTCCATGGGAAGGAATGCATTGCTCCATACTACCCATGGACCTTTTTGGCTTTCCACAGTAGCCATATCTTATATTGATCCATGTACAAGAAAGCGAACAGACTAGGAGGGTGTCTAATGGAGTATATTATGCATTATGAATTCAAGCTCTTTCCAGATTTTCCGTCCAGATAACAGTTTCTCTGTGTGGCTTATCTAAAAAAAAAAAAAATCTATAATTTTTGCAGTAATTATCAGGAATCGATGTGTAATAATAGACATCACTTCTGCTATATGAGTATCGGAGCTGGCATTATACAAAAGTCCTGAGAACCACAGCTTTTTTTTTTTTTTTTTTGGCCAAAGTGGTGTCCTCATTTCACCTTATCCAGGATGTCATCCTACCATCTTTCTGGTAAACCCTCATAATGAATAGTCACAGCACATTAGCTGCCTTGCCTAAAGGGGGTGATCATAAGAACTGATAATCTTTGCGAAGGTGTAGACCAAGATCTAAGAGTTCACATCCCAAGTAAAACCTGCCACAGAGGCTGTTACTGCTGACTTCCTGCAGAAACTTCTATTCGAGAGGCATGCTTTCCAGTGAATGACCCGATGTGAAGATGAAGAAAGTCATAGAAAGCTAGGAGTCCTAATCTACATGCTTGTTTCAGGACAGTGACAAACTATTGAAGCAGAATGATTCAGAAGCATGTAAAATGCTTCAGGTGCTTTAGAGTTGTTTTTATTTTTATATGGGGCAAAAATCAAGTCAGGAACAAAAGGCTAAATGAGCCCTACAACAGGCCTCCAACTGGAGCAACATCCAACATACCTGTTCCTTAGTTGTCATCTATGTAAACTATAAGACTGTTTACACAACTGAGCCGCCTGTTTTTACCACCCTCCAACTGCTCACCCTTAAGCTGCAAAGGCAGCAGACAGGGTGTACACATGGCACAGCAAAAACGATCCCCTCTGTTGCATTCGGCATGAACTGAATTGGACTGTGCCTCAACTCTGTGCAATGCATGGCGGGGCTGTGTAGCTTGTTTAGGCTTAAAACGGGCAACATATCGCCCCCTCACTACCTGTGAAATGCTCTGAAAAGCGTCTCGCCACTTAATAAAGCATCATATCAGCACCATCTATCTGCACACAAAATCACAATTAAGGATAGCGGTACTTCTACATTATTCATGTATACTACACATCATTGAAAAAAATACCAGCTACCTCTGCTTTGAGGACTGCCATCACATACCCATTTATCTTGATTACATTTAGCCTGTCTGCACTGTAGCTACATATCAGGCCAGTGAAAAATGAAGGCATCTAGTCTACATTCCTGTGCGGGGCAGCTTTTAGTACACCTATAAACTGCTGCACTGAACATGTGTAATCGCTTGAGAAACAGACTACAAACTGCTGGAAGAACTTATCCCAGGTGTTCGAAAGTTTCATTACCCTTTAAAAGAAACCTGTCATGAGAGAAATTAGAAAGTCATCACTACTGACTGTACATCTGAAGATCTACTGGTCATGCAGACTTTCTTCTGTTAATACTTTAAGAGTACATTCACACTGGGTGGAATATTCTGCAACTGGAGCACACACACAATCTGGTGCAGCCATGCATAGTTACCAATCACCTTCCAAGTTAAGCTTTGGAAATGAAAGCTGATTAGTTGCCATGTACAGCTGCTCCAGATTCTGTCTCCTATTGTATCTTGCTTTGTGTATTGCCAATAATTTTAATGACACTCCAATGTGCTTACACCAACCAAATACACATAACTGGCCATCAGCAATTCACAAGAACAGTGCCTTGCAGTGCACTGGAAAACATTATGCAGATATATTTGTCAGCCCATGAATACACACACAGAGGACCCTTAAAAATGGATACCTAACACTGCAAGTTGTGACAAAAACATCAGCACACATGAATGTGAATGGGCCCTAGATTCCTGACCTAAAACAAGAATACAAATATAGACCTGACTTTACCTTCACTTTTCTGATATGCATACATGACCTGGTTTAGGGACTCAATGTATACTGTAGGCAAAACTTTTTCCCCACATTTTGGGGAGGTAATAAAACCAGTTTTTGTTTTTTTTTTTTACACATGTGTTTGACTAAGGAGATTTCCCTTCACTTCCTGTCGCACAGCCATATCCAAAATAAGGGAATCCCTGGTTGTCACCAGAACTAGTGTCCTCATTGGAAGATTTCCCCTCTTACTGTTCTGGGGACAACCCCAAATTTGAGGTTTTCTTTTACTTTCACTTTTCAAAGAGAACAGAAAAGTTGGTATTACACAGAGGGCGTATCCCCCCAAAGGGGATACCGGTAGCAATAAAAAAAAAAAAAAAAAACTGACAGGTCAAATCCTTCTCCACTCTATCCAAAACAAACAAAAAAGAAGTTCTGCCTTTAGTTATACTTTAAGGTTGGAAGGTCATCACAACAGCCAAGCACCTAGAATTTCCAAAGGTTCAGCAATGTCCTTCTTAACAGTTGCTCTTCAAAGTCCTCAGATAGTTTAAATACACAAATGGAAATTAGCTGCTCATACATGTAAAAATCCCAAATGATATTTACCCAAGTAGGCACAAGGTGGGGTGTAGTGAAGCAGAAATACATATTGGATTTATCTGCCATTAGCAAACGTGTTACAAACATTGTACCAAAATATTGCATTTTGCATTCAACAGTGTGTCCATATTTTTTATATATTAAAATAAATATATATGTTTTACGTTCAAATGCTGCTTAATCATACTTTAAATTTAGACGAACTTCCAAAATTGTCTTTAGAAAAAAGGTGAAGAAGAGTGAAAGAGATTCTGGTAGCAATGACTAACACGTAACCTGTGTGCCAGCTGGCTGACCTGTAACTGTGTAATACCAACACTGGTAGTCCTGAAAGCGCTGTACAGTATCCAGTGAGCAGCTCTCTCATTGATCGGCAAGTGTCACACTGTTTTCCAGGCCCAGCTGGTAAGTGATGTAACCATTAGTTAGGTGGAGCCCAGTGAAAAGCTTGATATTACTCATCTCTACATAGTTCAGAAACTTTCTATTAACATTTTCACTTGTCCTGGTTAAGGAACATCTTTGTGAAATGATCCAGCTCATTTTCAAGATGAACCGCTTTGTTTCTGGAAAAAAAAAAAGATAAATTGCAGCTTAAACAAAAGTGAAAAGCTAAATTATAGACATAGTTGCCCTAAATTATTTAGACAAAAATTGTTGTGACCTATTCAGATATAGCAAGTAGAAATAAACTACACAAGGTGTCAAATATATTTATGGTTGAATATATTTTTATTTGAAAATGTACAAACAAACATTCACAGCATTTACAGGCCGTAGAAATTGGCAAAACAATGAAGAACACGTGAAATATATTTAAAATAGAAGTATGGCCAGAGCTTTCTGGCCGTGCTTCCTTTGAGGGTCAGAGGAGTACATTCACTTTTGTTTTCCTGTGACAGAGCTAAAACTAAACAGTATAATCAATATTGTCAGGATCCACCCAGCTGCCCAACTGACAGCTCCATATCCTTTCAGCATGCAACTTGGAGCCAGAGCCAGTACCTCCCAAGCCTGGTGCTCCAGCGAGCACTTGAAGAGCAGAGTAGAGAGCAGTGACTAAAGCCAGCCAGAGATGGATTGAACCTTGGCTGGTTCAGCAGGGATCGGCTGAGATTTGAATCATGTATGGGCAGGCTGGTTGTACTGAAGTCGATCTATCAATCAACTTCTAAACAGCCAGCCTGCCAGATTTTTTGGATGCGATTACTGCAAGGGGCTATAGCCGCTAGCAGTTATTATTGTGTTCTACCAGCAGGGAGCCTTGCCTGCTGATAGAACACAATAGCTGCATGAGAGGAACTGCAGAAAAGAAAAATCGCTCATCTATGGCCTGCCTATAATTACTGCTTTCCACTTGGAGCAGACTGAGAGCTGAGTGATCAGCCATCATATGATCGTTTACAGTGAAGGAAATAAGTATTTTATCCCCTGCTGATCAGTCTAAAAATCGAATGGTAGGTGTATGGTAACACAGAGACAGAATAGCAACAAAAAGTCAAAAGAAATGCACGTCTAACAAATGATGCACTGATTTGCATGTTCATGAGGGAAATAAGTATTTGATCCCCTATCATTCAGCAGGATTTCTGGCTACCAGGTGTCTTTCATACAGGTAACAAGCTGAGATTAGAAGCAGTCTCTTAAAGGGAGTGCTGCTAATCTCATTTTGTTACCTGTATAAAAGGCACCTGTCCACAGGAGCAATCAAACAATCAGACTCCAAACTCTCCACCATGGCAAATACCAAAGAGCTGTCCAAGGATGTCAGGGACAAGACTGTAAACCTACACAAGGCTGGACTGGGCTACCAAACTATCGCCAAGCAGCTTGGTGAGAAGGTGACAACAGTTGGTGCAATCATTTACAAATGGAAGAAACACAAAACAACTGTCAGTCTCCCTAAGTCTAGTGCACCATTCAAGATCTGACCTTGTGGAGTGTCAATGATCATGAGAACAGTGAGGAATCATCCCAGAACTACAGGTGAGGATCTTGTCAATGATCTCCAGGCAGCTGGGACCACAGTCACCAAGAAAACAATTGGTTACACACTACACCAACAAGGATTGAAATCCTGCAGTGCCCGCAAGGTCCCTCTGCTCAAGAGAGCACATGTCCAGGCCCGTCTGAAGTTTGCCACTGAACATCTGAATGATGCAGAGGACGATTGGTTGAAAGTGTTGTTGTCAGATGAGACCAAAATCAAGCGCTTTGGCATTAACTCAACTCGCCTTGTTTGGAAGAGGAAGAATGCTGCCTATGACCCCAAGAACACCATCCCAACTGTCAAACATGGTGGAAACATTCTGCTTTGGGGGTGGTTTTTCTGCTAAGGGGACGGGACAACTGCACCGCATCAAAGGGAAGATGGACAGGGCAATGTACCGTCAAATCTTGGGTGAGAACCTTCTTCCCTCAGCCAGGGCATTGAAAATGGGTTGTGGATGGGTGTTCCAGCATGACAATGACCCAAAACACAAGGCCAAGACAACAAAGGAGTGGCTCAAGAAGAATCACATTAAGGTCTTGGAGTGGCCTAGCCAGTCTCCAGACCTTAATCCAATTGAAAATCTGTGGAGGGAGCTGAAAGTTCGAGTTGCCAAACGTCAGCCACCAAACCTTAATGACTTGGAGAGGATCTGCCAAGAGGAGTGGGCCAAAATCCCTCCTGAGATGTGAGACTACAGGAAACGTCTGACCTCTGTGATTGCCAACAAGGGATTTGCCACCAAGTACTAAGTCATGTTTTGTGAAGGGGATCAAATACTTATTTCCCTCATGAACATGCAAATCAGTGCATAATTTGTTAGATATGCATTTCTTTTGAATTTTTTGTTGCTATTCTGTCTCTCAGTATTACAATACACCGAACATTCGAATTTTAAACTGATCATTTCTTTGTGAGTGGGCAAACATTCAAAATCAGCAGGGGATCAAATACTTATTTCCTTCACTGTAGTTCTCACTCACACAGATGCTGTAGCATGGTGATGAGTATGTATGTTTGTTATTTTTTTAATCCCATATTTCTCCATTAAAGCTGAATGCAAGGCAAAGAGCTACTTGCACACATTAAATATATACAAGGGAGCTGTTTTTATTGCCAACAACATTACACACCTCTGCTGCAGCCACCAATCAGTGTTTTCTATCTGCAGGAGGTGCCGCCATCAGAATACTATGTCCCGGCAGGTAGGATTTGATCTTAGGTCTAGATTAAGGCCTCATGCAAACTGGACGTTTCTATATCTTTTTTAGACACCTTTCCTCCTGGCAGTGGCATTTTGGCAAAAAAAATGCTTGACACTTGTAAATGCATTTAACGCATTTAAACGCTGTCTAAAGCATTTGGGCGTTAACGCATTCAATTGGTCAGACACGGATACTAATTTTTAAAAAAGGAGTTTTTTTAAATCCTAACATTTAATGACCTGGACCTTTGACCCTTAATGTTGACCCCAGCACTAACCCTGCCACTGACCTAGATCAAACTTCAATCTAGCCATTTTTTTCTTTACACACACATTTGTTTACATCCTGCAAGGATAGAAAGATACAATAAATCTTTCCATTCAGAGGAGAAAGAAAACACATGGGTGGGCTGCATGGTAATTGATCAAATCAGGAGCTATCACAGCAATCAGGTGACTGGGAACCCAAAGTCCCAGGTCTTCATTGCTACTACGAAACCTAGGGCTCTCAGTGAGAGCCCAGTCTCTGTTCTGGGAGCACTCTGTGAAACACGTTCCCAGCACAAACATGGGAACATGTATATGCACCACCCAGGTTTAAAGCCCATCCTCCTGAATGCCACATATATGTTACTGTGTCTTTATGGGGTTAATGCACTGTTCCAAATAGAAAGCCACATCTGCCAAATAGATTAACCAACAAAGAGATGGAAGAGAGACTTTTCATGAACTGAGATGAACTGAAACACCCTTTCATCCATTAAATGCCCCCATCATTAAATACTCAGAACGATACACTATTTTTGCAAAAATCTACATATTGATTACCTGAAAAGTTTGGCTTGGTTTTGAACTTTCTCTAGCTGTTTTATTTCCTCTGACCGTTTGTTGATGGACTCCATTAGATCTCTTTGAGTGATATCAACCTGCTGGCAAAGTCGGGTAAAAATGTTGTCCAGCTCCCTGAAGGAGAGAGAAAGTAATATAAAGTGACACTAATAAAGAGTGAAACATTAACAGACTTTCAGTTGCAACTTTTATCTTTCTTTTAGTTGCTCACGGTTCTGTTTTGATGCATGCTGACCATTCAAACAGCATGACAAATCACATGCAATGATTGGCAATAGAACTGTTCAAATCGATGA
Source organism: Staurois parvus (assembly GCF_062004578.1). NCBI lineage: Eukaryota > Metazoa > Chordata > Amphibia > Anura > Ranidae > Staurois > Staurois parvus. Next base: position 23,988,906 of record NW_028317951.1, on the reverse strand, counting down.
GACTAGAGACTTCGATGGAGTCACACCAATTAGAAAAGTAGTTCCTGCGCTACTTTTGTGGATTTGGGGTTGCGACTGGCATAGAAATCTTTGCATAAAGTCACACAGAAGTCTATCAAGTCGCACTGCCATCCAACTTTGATATCGTGTGACTTTGTAAAGTCGCATGATTTCAAAGTCAGATCCAGTGTGAACAAGGGCTTAGAGGGCATACATTGTAAACCTTTTTTTGTAGATTAACTTACTTTTGCACTTGGTGACTGCAGTTTGCACTGGTGATGCTAACAATCATCTGCAGTTTGTCTGCCGCATAGTTTACAAACTGTTTCTTGAAAGCCCTCTCCTTGGCTCTTGTGGTCCATGTTAGCCTCTCATACACGTACAAACTTCCATATGCCAGCAAAGAGCATGCAATCAGCTTCCAGCCTACGGTTCTCCAGATCTGCACAAAAATAAAAAAATTATTACTTAAAATATCACAAGTGTGCAGATGTGACAATTATACAGAAGGGTGTCAACGTTTTTTAAATTAATACATTTACTCCAACCAGTTATAGTGTTGTAGCTCCAACCTAAAGAAGTCTGCTCAACAGTTTATGGGGTAAAATTTGAACCATCTACATCAAACCTCTACAGCTTCAAAGAGCAAACCAGGTAAATAAACAAACCATTAAAGAAGGCCTTGAAAAAAAGGGAGCCTCCACTTCCCTTCTGCAGCCATCTCTTCCCCATGCCAAAATATTACTCTGCATTCCCCTAATCCTCCTTACAGAACCAAGGTTTGATCCTACAGAGTCAGCATGACCAATATGGTAAGATACATGGGAGACTCCAATATGAAAATTAGGCAGGAGGGATTTGAACCATCAGGAAAACTATTTACCAAGGCCTACATTGACATTTTTCTACACAGGTGGTTATCTAAATGTCCCACAATGCAGATGCCATTTGAAGACCCCAGGGCAAACACTGAGACTCACCCACTGAAGAACGCTCAGTGTGCAGGGTTGAGACTGAGGAGTCAGAGTTTCATCCTTTAGGGCTCTGATCAGCAAGAACTTGTCCTTCCTGACAAGCTCAAGTCAGAGGGTCCCTCTTGTTGGCCTCACAAGTCCCTCTCTCTAGGGAATACAGCAGTGGTCAGGTTGGGATACAGTTCCTGTGACCAAACTGGCAAAAGGAACCAGTGCAAGGTTCCTTTCATCCTGGAGACACCAATGGGGCAGAGGTAGGTCTGCTAATTTGTGTGGTGGCACAGGAAGATACAGGGCGAGAAGCTGAAGAGAGGGTTGAAAGCGAGGGATCAATCTGCAAACCTGAAAGGACACTCTTTGCACCGACACACCCGAAGGGAAAATACCCAAAAACCCACAAGGCTTAACAAACATCTCCACACTTGAAAAAGTGGGGGCACACATTCATGCTGAAGGTTTCCTTTATCAGGTTTCTTAGCCCAGACCTTGCACATGAAGTAGGTGAAGGAGAGGAAGAAGACTTGGCCAACCTCTCCTTAGAGTTACGCTGATGCAGGTGGATGCTCAGTCCTCAAGATATATTCTTGATGATAATGTCAAGAGTAGGTTCAAACAGACATCCTCCTTTAAAAGAATAAGTGGATGAGACACCCCATGGATGTGGATGTAGTGTCCACATCCAAGAACTTCAATTTGAGTGCTGTGTATTTTTACAGATTTCTGGCCCATGAGAGAGACAAGCGTTAGGATACTTCCAGTAGGCCATCACAGCTAAAGCATAGGGCTCCTCTATTATACACCTATAATGAAAGGATCCACTGCTGTAGTAGAGAGATCTCTTCTGACAGATTTTAACCATTCTGCCACAACTTGGCAAATTAAGCTTACAGTCAGAATGGCCACAAAATGAGATACTGTATTTCAATGAGGGAATCTAAATGTTGGTCAGTAGAATCTTCAATGTGAGAATGCCCTCTAATGGTCTAGTGGTTTTCCTGTTAAGATGGGTCACTGGCAAATCCACAGTGGATAAAGAACACCATTTAACAATCCTTCACAAATGGAAACAGGTCCAGTAAGAATCTGGGAAATATGAGGGACCCGTCAGGAAGCTTCTAATCCCCACAGAGTAATACCTAGAATGAGTGTTATAAGAAGGGCTTTGTAAAACTGGAGACAGCAGGCTTATCCGCCAAATGCAGAAAAGTATGGACTGCATCAATAAGAACCAAAACAGTCTCTAAAATCTTATATAACAGCAGAAGACTTTGATTCCCAAAAACAATCTCATTAGGGAAAGATTGAGAGAACCTCTTATCAAAAGTCAAACAGTACAATTGGTGGCCCAGCAGCCTTAAATTCTGTGGGCAGATCAGAAACAGACTCTGCAGGAGAAGGCACAGAAGCATGTTTGCAGCCTTTCCGATCAGCGAGGAACTGGGTGAATTTGGCCAAAAAGTATTGTGTGATTGTATTAGAAAACCTGGATGATGAAGCAGGGAACTTCATTTTAACCAGTATCGTTAGGGAGAACATTGATTATGAAATGCTTTCAGAAGGCATACAGCAAACTTTTGAAGAACCAGCGTGAGCTAGGGTCACTTGTTGCAGCAGGACTGTCCCCTCTGTGTCTAGATACAGACATGTTTTGACCATGTGGTTGTGAAAGTTCAGGGAATGAGACAAGATCTCAGGTACTTACAAAAACTATCGCAGCTGGTAGCTCATGAGGGTCAGTTAGCTGGAGGTGACCAAGAGCGCTGTAGGCAGGCAGCAGGAATGGGCTGGAGATCGAAGCTCCAAGTGGCTATTTGTAAAGCAAAAGCAGCAGCATAGCGATGCTTCCTTGGCACTGAATGGTAGGAAAGAGCATAGAGTATGCATGTGAAATACTCTTCCAAACAGATGATGTCTGCACTCAGTCCATTAGTGTTAACCTATTCCTTGGTAAAAACACCTGGCAAGCAGGAAAATTAGAGCTGCAAAACAGTCCCAACAATGAGATAGTTCCGCTGCTAATTAGTAACTAGAACAGGGCCTAGAAAAAGCCTTAAGCACAATACTCAAAAAAAAGCCTTAAGAAATACTCAAAAAGGTCACTTCCAGGCAAGCCCCACAACATCAAGTCAAGAAGGTCTGATGAGTACAGCATTGCAAAGCTCAGCTGAGAAAAAGCTGCTCTGGACAGCTGCCATGAAGAGACCAGATCAAGCAGCAATGGAGAGAAGAAACTTGATTGAAGAATAAAAGGCTAGAAAAAAAAATTAGATTATAGACTTTTTCCAGCAGAACAGAAGAACATGTCCATCCTCCCAGGACACCAAAACACCGAGGCATGTTGGAAACAAAAGGGGTTATCCTGGGCTGGACTATAGATTTTTTTGCTTGCCAATATCCAATCCTCTTGTAGGTGTCAGTATAACCTGACAGCATATGGCTTCCCTGTATGCCCCAATGGATGAAAATGAAAGCGTATGACTTTATTTGACATGGAGACAAAAAGACAAGGCTAACCTACATTACGCCACAATTTGTATATTGCGACAACACAGTAAGTTGAATTCCATAAATTCATCATACAGGGAACCCAGGGAGCAAATTACTGTAGTACACTATAATGCAGAAGTGCTCAACCTTTTGAAGAGTGCGGGCCACTTAAGTGATGTGGTACTCTTCAGGCTGCTAGAAAAGCCCCAGGTGAAGTGCACTTGGTATCATTCTGCCTGGGACAGGAGCTAGTGGTACAGCTGCCCTGCTCCCTCCACTGCTGGTGCCAGCTCACTGCACTCTGATGCTCTGGAATGGAGGACTGGCAATCCCAGATCATGATTACTGGTTTGATGATCCCAAGCATGTCCTTCCCTGGTTTGAGGTCGCGGACCACATCAGAGGGCTCCGTAGGCCATGGGTTAAGCACCCTTGCTGTAATGTATCTGTACTAAGTGTTAATGCATCCTGTCATTGCAAATTAAGGGATAGTACTGTTGGTGTTTGGAGCCTGGGATCAAGGAATAATGACTGTCCCCTTATTTGCCTCTTCTGGCACTATTTTTGTTATTAGATGTAGAATATTAACAATAAAAAATTACTTTATGAAAAAAACATTTCCAGATGGTGTGAAATCCTTTAAAACAATGAATTTAGTAAACCTCTCAACCAGAAATCATCTTACCATTCCTCCGATAATAATCACTCCCATAGAACCTCTTGAGGTCAAGGATGCCAATCCAGACATTACTGTAACCATGATCTCATCTTGTGATTTGGAATCTGGAGTCTGCCCTGGGTTAGCACTTGTGGTTGGTGTGCAGACAGGCCGGGGAACCTTGAGAAAAGAAGAGTTGATATGTACTAAACTTGAAACCATATAATTTGCAAACATGTTAAAACAGAAGAAAGCCAATGTGCACATTTGATTAAAAAAAACAAAACAAATGTGAGATTCATTGCCAAGTAAAGTAGGCCTTGGATGGGAAGGCTTAGTCAGGGATTTCTGAAAATACCTAAAGCTGCTGTCTGAATTATGTGACCTATCATCAAATGTAAAACACTGGTTTGTTATCCCCAGGGAAAGAAATAATCTTTCAAACAAATTTCCAGCTTAAATGGAAACTTGTGCTTTGCTCTTGCCTCCCTCAATAGCAGCACATACTTACCTTTCCTTCATTCTCCAACCATTCTGTCCAGCTGCCAGAAGTGAGGAGTTGTGTATGTTCAGAATCACAGGGCTGATGAGTTTCTCCCCATTCCTATTTGACAACACTCTCACGTGATAAGAAGGGTATTTTTCTCACTTCCCACAGATGAACAGAGTGGTAGTGGAGAAATGGAAAGTTATTTAAATGTACACTTGATGCACATCTCTACATTTATAGCAATACAACATACACTTATGAACCTTCACAATACAAAAAGGCTAACAAACCATAACTTTATAATAAATAAGTGCAATCTGCAATATGAAAAGTGAAACCAGCCATATAAAAAGTGAAAGTGCTCAGTCCAACAAATATTCTCCGAGATTCAATCAAATGTTGAAAGGTGGTGAGCAAAAGTGATTCCTCCACCAAATAAATGATTAGCCTCTTACCAAAAATATTGATCTCACTTTCCAGAGATCAATACATGCTTGTGTGATCGTACTCAGTACTCATCTCACTGATGGGATGCTTTCATCACCCCCTCAGCATAATATGACAGACACCAGAAGGAATCTTCTTGTGCAATAAACAGACATTCCCTCCAGAGAAGAAGAGCAAAGGACCGCAAAAGTGTTAGATCGTAAAACAATTTTGTATTTAAAATAAAACAGAAATATACTTACAACATTAAGTATAGGAGCACATAAAAAAACAGACACCAAAGCCTCGAGTATCAGCATGTATATGACATCACTAGCTAGGCCCCACCCAACATGTTTCGCCACCAATCCGTATAGTCAGGAGAATGAAGCATTATAGATTAATGGAAAGATTTATAGATTAATGGAAAGTAATGTGCTGCTCAGAAGGAGTGGGCAAAGCACATAATATTTTAGGATCATCTAGCAGACAGACCTCTGCCCAGTGCACCACACTACCCATCATACTACTACTACTAACCATTACGAATTGGCAAGTGGATAACAAGCAGAAGTGTTGAAAGTCTATAGGCAGAATTACGTCAAGTGATTCTCTTTAAAACGTTACCACTTAAGAGGGATCATTCTAAAGTTGGCCAGCTTGAATATGTACTGCAATACATACCAAACAAGAAATCCGGTTTATGTGCAACGTTTGCTAGAAGTTATGTTTCACTGCTAATTTTTTGCAGTTAAAGAAAAAATGTGCATTTTTTTTTTCTTAGGGGCCTGCAAATCATTGCACCCGCGATCAGTAGATCATGGGTGCAATGTCAGGCTCCTGCAGGCACTCAGTACAGGAACAAAGAACTATGAGGACACCAAATGGTGTCCTCACAGTTCATGTAGAACTATAAGCCATCTGCCTGAATGACAGCTGTTTGGGGGAAGCTCTGCACAGCCATGCTGTTTTTAATTGTGACCGTGGGTACAGAAAGACAATGCAGGATTGTTGCTGCTGCATTAGTAAAATGTCACACCCTAAATACAAGTGTAACATGTTATTAGAGCTGAACTTATCCTTAAAGGGTGTAGAGCAGTGCACAAAAGGTGAATAGAGAATCTTAAGGTGTCAACGAGGCCACACCTCTCTAGCACTTCAAATGTTATACGTGTTGGGAATGGTGCACATTTTTTTTAAATGCATTTAATCTGAGTACTTAGGTGCAGTGGCAACAATCATTTTCAGTCACACTTTTCCTTTATTTTCACCTGGTAATCTAAAAAACAACACTTCCTGCCCTGGATAGCTATGCTCACTCACTCCACTGCATCTATGAAGGGAGACATGGTTGTTGCCCAGTAGGGACTTCAGACACGTCTTCCTCTCTTCATTACATCAAGAGGTGGGAGGATTAGTAGTTTACAGAAGAAAGAGAAAATCGTTTCCACTTTCCGTTCATATAAAAGTATGTACTGAAAAAGGTCCAAAAAGTTGGCCAGCTTGTGTTGCAGAGGCACTTGGTGTTGGTGGATTCTGCAAATGGAGCAGGCAAAAAGAAATCTATTTTACTGTTGTACGGACATAAAAAAATGTTAATGCAACTACAAAAATAAAATTGATTTTATTCTGGACACAGGCTTTACGATTGCCTGCTCTATTGGAAAATCCACCAGCGCTGAGTGCTTCAGCAACACAAGCATTGTTGGACTTTTTTAGTGCATCTCTTCTCCTACCAGCCACTCCAGACATAGCCCACCCTAAGGGAATAAGGTCTGGTTCTCCTTATGCATAGAGTGTGCCCACCCACCAAAAGAATTATCTGCATAGAGACGGATTTATGTGCCTGGTCAGAAGTATGACAAGGTAGCATACCATTTCAGTTGTCTACTGCAACCTATCCAGGTGGTACATAATATTCTACTATCATATTTATGAAAAACCAAATACTACACAATATAGGCCTCTCCCATCTTTTACTGAAAGCAACAATGTTATAACAGCCTAACAGAAGGTGACTGCATATCTGGCATTAGCAACAGCTATTTTCTGTAAATGCTGAAAATATTCTTAGCCCGAAAATTAAAATGAATGCAGCCACGTTTAAAGATATATTATATTTTTATTCTTGTGTTTAGCTATCCTTTAAAACTGAACAAGCTGACATTAGAAGCCGATTAGCTACCATGCATAGCTGCACCAGATTTTGCACTCTCCAATTCTAGTAGATCAACCCCTAAGTGTCCATTAAAGTACAATATGTGCATGGAAGCATTTGGCACCTTGTACGGTAGAGCAGGGACTGACAACAGAAAGCAACTGGCCAGCTTGAAAACGTATTACAAAATATGCAAACCCAAGAATCTCTGTTTCAATGCAAAGTGTGCTAAAAGTGTCTAAAAGTGCATAACAGACAATTGTTGTGGAAGGTTTTGATTTGTTAGTTTTATGATGTATAAACATTTTTTTTAAAACTTTAATAAAAACTATCTGATTAAAAAAAAAAAGTGCATAACAATGGCCACAGGGCATTTTATAATCCAAAACATAGATGCAGCCATTAAAGACATAACTCTCGAAATGCATACTTGTTCCAAGGCAGTTACTCAGAGTACTGTAACTATTGGAATAGCACAAATGTCAGGCTAGCAGCATTTTAATAATGTAACAATAACCTTTGTATTTCTCTCAGAACACATGTTCAGTAAATGAAGTACATGACTATATTTGTGATTCTTTTTTAAATCACTTAACTGAAAATCTAGTTAATGGTATGGAGCACTAACAGTGCCATGAGCGAGAATGTAGAATAATAGCTGGACTTTTGTGAATTTGAACCTTCTTGGCTCCCATTACTGTATTACTGGTACTGCAAAGTAATCAATAATGGCTGTACTGTTCACCAACAAGTTAATTTGAACTGATGTATCCTGAATGCTATACACACCTGAAAAACTGGTTCTGCAAAACCTAATAGGAGGCGAGCATTTTGGGCACCCAAATACCGATTAACAAGTGACGTCCAACCAAATGAAAAGCGAAACTCAATGTCTTCCTGGAAATCACTGCACAGCTTCTCACAATTCAGATTGTAGCTGAGGTCAAATTTCTTGCATGGCAGGGCTGTGCCATATTCCTTTTGAACAGCAGATGGCAGCAATGGTTTTAAGCTTTCTGCAATTGTAAAACTCAATTTTGTTAACACAAAAACATACGGTAGTTAAATCAGAACTAAAGATATCGATAACGAAGAATAAGGGAGGTTTAGAAACCTGTTACGTTTTTGCCATCAGTCTCTCATTGTGTTAATTCCCCTTCACTTCCTGTCCCATAGCCAAAACAGGAAATTAGAGAAAATCCCTCTAAAGTAAGGGAATCCCTGGTTGTCACCAGAACTAGTGACCCCGTTGGTAAATATCCCTTTAATCCTGTTCTGCAGACAACCCAAAATTTGGAATTTTATTTTACTTTCTCTTCCATTGATAATGGTAAAGAAGACTAATAGGATGAATCTGCTTACAGACACCAATAAAAACTGACAGGTGTTCTAATCTCTCTTCATCCAAAACAAAAACAAAGTTTTGCCTTTAGTTATACTTTAAGTCCACAGTACTTTATGAGTTGGCTGTGTTCTGTCCAGATACAGAAATAAAGGGTCTCATGACACCAGGAGGAACACAGCAACTGAAACCTGCACTTTCTATTGTATTTTTCTAGTATAGCAGGGTAGTGTTTCTATGAGCACAGCACAAATTTATTTTCTTTTCACAAATGAGGCTTCAAGCGCTTTATAAACCAACATAAAATGCTGCCAAATCCTATATGCTATGACAGAAACAGTTCATGAGATTACAAGTAGAAGACATACATATAGGCTTAAAGGGTAACTCCACTTTCATGGAAAAAAACAATTGCAAAAAAAAAAAGTGTGTCATGTACAATTGTAACATAACATTACAGCCTCGCAGGGCTGTACATGTGCCACAGCAATTTTAACTCAGGCTGCAGAGCTTGACATGCACCATCACCAGTCAATCTACCACAATGTAAAATTGACATTCAGTAAATAAAAAAAAAAAAAAAAAAAGGAAAAAAAAAAAGAAGAGGAAAAAAAAAAAAAAGCACAGGAGGTAGGAAGCAGTAGCATAATGCCCCGTGAAGAGAAATCACCCATGGATCAATTTTCAGAGGGCAGTAAGCCTGTATTAAAGAGCCTTAAGTGAAAAATGTAACTTCACTTTCATGGCTGGTTACCACCTTGCTGGGAAGCAGCTAAGAATAGGCTGACAGATCAGGCTTAGTGTTAGGGTTCAGGTGATCCACATATCAATGCCCAGTGAAAAGCATGGCTAGATCCACAAAGACTTTGATTTTCTACCCCAGAGTTGCAGGGTCACAGGAGCAGATGTAGTCATCACAAAACAGGTTTTTTTCAACTCCACACATCTGATAGAAAAGCTTGTACTGACTGGAATCTTCTTCATACATGCTGCACTGTCTGGCTGATGAATGATCCATAAAAGGACACCATATTATATCCAATACCGTTCAACAGGTCCAGGTGAAGCAGGACATGGATTAAATGACAGCCATTTCATCATTTTAAGACATTATATTGAGCAGTATCTAACATATGTTCACAGTGTTCACCAGGTGTCATTTCAGTGACTAGTGACTGTTACCTATGATGTCCTCTTGTGCTTTCTGTATAGATGTATTCACTGCGGCAGAACAGCGATCAGCCAGCTTTCTTCCCATCCCCTTCTCTATGTGTGAATTCAGCTCCTACAAAGAACAAGAGTAAACAGATACAGTGGTGAACATAATTTGATCCCCTGCAGATTTTGTAAGTTTGCCCACTTTCAAAGAAATGAAGGGTTTATAATTTTTATCATAAATGTATTTTAAATGATAGAGACAGAATATCAACCAAAATCCAGAAAACACACAATACAAATGTTTCCATTTAAAGCTCAACACCATGGGCAAGACCAAAACGGTCAAAGGAAGTCAGGGACTAGATTGTAGACCTGCACAAGGCTGGAATGGGCTACAAGACCATCAGCAAGAAGCTTGGAGAGAAGGAGACAACTGTTGGAGTGATTATTCACAGATGGAAAAAATACAAATTAACCATCAATCGCCCTCGGTCTGGAGCTCCATGCAAGATTTTGCCTCATGGGGTAAGGGTGATCATGAGAAAAGTGAGGGATCAGCCCAGAACTACACGGGAGGAGCTTGTTAATGAGACTTCAGTCACCAAACAAACCACTGGTAACACAATATGCCGCCATGGATTGAAATGCTGACTATGACCTAAGAACACCATCCCTACAGTCAAGCATGGAGGTGGAAACATTATGCTTTGGGGCTGTTTCTCTGCTAAAGGTACAGGCTGACTTTACCACATTGAGGGGTCAATGGACGAGGCCATGTATTGTGAAATCTTGGGTGACAACTTTTTTCCCTCAGCCAGAACACTGAAGATGGGTCATGGATAGGTCTTCCAGTATGACAATGACCCAAAACATACCGCCAAGGCTACAAAAGGGTGACTCAAGAAGAAACACATTAAAAGGTCATGGAGTGGCCCTAGCTAGTCTCCAGACCTTAATCCAATAGAAAATGTATGGAGGGAGCTGAAACTTCGAGTTGCCAAGCAACAGCTGAGAAACCTTAAGGATTTAGAGAAGATCTGTAAAGAAGAGTGGACAAAAATCCCTCCTGAGATGTGTGTAAACCTGGTAACCAACTACAAGAAATCTCTTACCTCTGTGCTTGCCAACAAACGTTTCTCCACCAAGTATTAAATCATGTTTTGCTTGGGGATCAAATAGTTATAAATTGAGTTGCAGTTCAGTGAGTAAAATAACATTTGTATCGTGTGTTTTTTCTGGATTTTTGGTTGATATTCTATCATTTAAAATACACCTATGATAAAACTATAGACCCTTCATTTCTTTGTAAGTGGGCAAACTCACAACATCTGCAGGGGATCAAATAATTATTTTCTCCACTGTATAGACATAAGAAATAAGCAATGCCCAACACAAACACACAGAAGAAGAATCTGCCTCTTGTCTGTTATTTAAACAATCAAACAATCGCACATGCAGTAACTGAATATATGAGATGGAATGTATATTTTATCAACAGAATTTTTAATCACACACTCCATGGCAATTTTAGAGGCATTGGCATCTGAAAGGGAAAATCATCCATCATGCAGAAAGTTTTACATATTCATATTAATCGGAGACCCATAATCATATACCATAACAGATCGGTGCTGCTCCAAGCCTGCAGTGTCAGTCTTCCAGGTTTACACTCAATATTCAGGTGCTGGCAGAAATAGAGCACATCTTTCTCCAAAATATAACATAGCATGGAGGTACCTGCCGCACACTCTATTGAGCACCAATGTAAGGTGAATGGAAAACTGCCTTCAGCTCAAATCTCAGCCCATAAGTCACACCCCTTGGACATGTTTCACCCACATTGGGCTTAATTGTATCTAGGATTTGAGTTGAAGCCAGTTTTTATTCACCCTACATTGGAGCTAAGATTGTGCGGCGGTATCTACATGCCCCGTAACCATATGTTATATTGGCAGAATAGCCAAGCTATCTTTGATTAGAAACAGCAGCCTTAATAACATTTATTTATCTCTACTACTGGTAAATCATCAGTGAGCAAAAATAACAAAATATGCTTACAATAATCACAGACAATAGTAAAGAACCTGCTTGTAATATCCAGCTTACATTTTTATAATGTTTCAGGAACTGTGCTAATGGGTGAAAGTCCCCATCAAACTTGTCCACCAGGAGGGAAAGATGGCAGATCTCATCAGTCATGGCATTGGAAACCTGTAAACACAAAACAAGAGCTTACTCTTCCAGAAGACATAACATGTATATATCAGATACTTTGCTTTCAGCAGTCAGCTGTTATTCACCCATACAGGACCTGTCAAAGAAAATAATGTAAACCCTTCAGACTAGTATGCCAGCCAAAGTGGTTTGCTTGCATGTTGGCTGTGAATAAATGTGCACAGATGACCACAATTACTGACACACTGATGATTCAGAATGGCAATATGCCACCAGCAGCCAGTCAAAGCATGCTGATTATAACACACAGGCCCTGTAATATGTAATGCTGCAGGCATGTGACAGCCAACACAGTGAACCTGTGTATCACAGAAAGGAGAGTGAACTAAGCACTCCTTTGCATTCATTATTCCCCCCGCATAATAGGGTAACCTTGAAAAAAAAACAGGCTAATCAGCTGAAAAATAATCAGTATATACACACTACTAAATTGAAAAAAACAAAAAACAAACAAACATGCAAGCCTGTGGCTACTCTTGCAGCAGAATGTAATCCTCACCTGTGCATTTACCACCTCTGTGATGTGCATTATCCGTTTCCTGACATCTTCACTGAGGATTTGCATCTGACACTGGATAAACTCCAGCCTGTCCATTTCATACTCCCTGTATTCTATTGCACTCACTCTGAAAATGCCCAAACAATACAAGTCAACGGATGATAGTGTACAACCGGTATAGTATCATATCTGATTCATATGTAATACTATAGATCATAGTTGATGAACACTGAATTTTAAAAGGTGTTTGTTATTTTAGATATACTGCAAAAAAAGATACAGAGCACTAAGGTTTATTGTTGAAATGTAAAATAGAATATATTCAACCAAAATAAAAATATGGTATTTATTAATGAATAAAGTGCATGCAATCCTACCTCTTATCAGCAGACTGGATGTTTATGGAATCCATTATGGCTTTCACAGTATCTGTTATTTGTTTAGCTCTGATAGTGTGATGTTGAAACTTTGTTTTCACTGCTGACTGCGAGATACACTCCTGTGGGGTCCAAGTCATAACACATTACTGTGATCCCCTCCAAACCAGTCAGGAATAACAAACGAGTAGATGGCATCGAGCAGCACCAGAGGAGAGGCCTTGCTGCTGCTCAAATGAAACGTAAATTAACATAAAAGTGACTAAAACTGAAAAATAAGACGGAATAATGCAGCAGCAGGCCTGTGTCCTCCCTACAGTCTGCATAGCACAGTAATGTGCATTAGTGATGTGAATAAAAAAAACAAAGCAGGGGAGACAATTAAATTAATAGGGTATGCTATTACTGTGAGAGAAAGGAAGGTGTATGAGACGTGCGATAAGATTCCAGAGCATCAAAGCAATTAAAAGATATTGCAATATTGTAGCGCATCTTGCCTAACATGCTCAGATAGATCTAATACAGAATAACCTAGTTTGTTGAATGACTACGCTGTTCTGAAGCTAGTGGCAACAATGGCAGAGCCAAAAACATACATTAGCTTGATCTAGAATTACAAAACAATTGTTTCAAATAAGATACATAACAAATATTAGATGCTAAACTAAAATGTTTTTCTGTATAGCCATCTTTAACTTGGTATGGAATTCAGATCTATTACATTATGGTCCATGTATAAAAATACTTTTTAGTATTCTTCCTTCTTGTTCTTTCATTTGTATTCTACAAAATCAGGGATAAATGCAGTTTAAATATGAGGCGGACCATTATAAACCCCGCTTCATATATTTTCTGTAAATCTGGTCATCAGGTATGGGAATAGGTGGATGCCCCATATTTCACCTAAAGTAAAATTAAAGTAAAACAGGATATTCAAACTTAGCACATGCTGAAAAAAAAAAAAAGGTTAGCTTCAGGGGAAAAAAAATCGCACGCAAAACCTTCACAGCCAGAAATACAGGCACATGAAGCTATATGCAAATCTTGACTTTTTTGTGAAAGGCTGCATTCTGCTTTCTGAGCTGACCTGTTAGTCAGTTTGGCCACACCTCACATTGAATGACCAATAGGAGGCTAAAGTGGTAGCACAAGCATGACCAGATTAAACTTTTAACTGTAGTCAAGATCTGCATGCAGCACAGGTTGGTATGGACCCAGACAGCCTGCTGATGGGGGGGGGGGGGGATTGAGAAATAGCTATAGAAGCCGATTCCACACAAGGTTAGTAAATAAGCTTTAGATTTTCTAGTAAAATAAATTCTCAGGCAAGCACCAAAAGTCACACAATTTTACACTTTAGAAAGCGTTCTGCCATTCAGGGCACGTACTGTATTTAAGCAGTTGCATTGCCAAGGACAGTCTTGGAGTTCATGGAAATACAAATATCTGTACATCCATAGGTGGGAGACTGAAGTGTGTACGTCTATTGGCATCACATCACAGTCTTGCTATATTGTACTGATGATTTACTGGTGGTGTGCAAGCAAGTGAAGTACAAATTGTGGAGTTTCAGTGAGGAACTGTAAATCGCTTTTTGACATACAGATCAATAGAACAAAAAGAAGGATGGGATGTTATATACCACCATCACCTACAGCAAAGCCATTTCAGACAATGTTCTTCACACTACTAGTTATCACACCCTTCACGTCTTAGAGGGAAATGAGGGACAAGGCAAGTATAGTTGCTTTTTCTGTTCCCCCCTACCCAAAATCAGTGTTAAACCCTTGCACTGAGTAGGGATGCCCACTGCAAGGGTTATTTATTATTCCCTAGAGATCAGCTATTGTGAGGTGCCCAAAAATAACCTTTTCTGCTTTTATATTTGTATTTGCTATCAGCTAACTGCATCTCTAAATCTTTGAGGCTCCATTCACACTAGGGCGTTTCAAATTGCGGGCAGAATCGGAGTGATTCGGCCCGCGATTTGAAAACCCGCTATCAAAATGTGAAAACTTGCATTCGCGTGTTCAGGTGCTATTAATTTTAATGGCACCTGAAACCGCGCGGGGGGGGGGTATTTTGGCGCAATAGCGGCGTGGTTTTCCACATGACAAAGGCGTCGCGATCACGCAAACAAAATCACGGGCCTCCCAAAATCGGTTCTCAAACCTTTTTTTAAAGTTTTCAAATCGCCTGATTCCATTCGCGATTTGAAAATGCCGTAGTGTGAATGGAGCCTGACAGTTTTCACTGAAGGTAAACTTGTTTCACCAAGTGCTTAGTATATATTACCTGCTTTGCCACATGCTTACTTTAAAAGTGGAAATCTCTTTAAAATAAAGCCAAAATCTAGATTAATGCAGGGTAACTTTTAAAATTAAATTTACAGTATGTAATGGAATGTTAAAGTAAAAGACATAAAAAGGAAGAAGCACAGAAAAAGCAAAAATTATTGTTCCCCAAAGAAGTGAATCTAGAGGTCAGCAATGACGAACAAGAGCTTGGAAAGTGACCGCACACTGTGGGAGCTAGATTAGAAAGGAGCAGACATTCAGACGGGACTAAAACAGGAAAGAGGTTAGTAACTGCACAGCAGGGAAAGTCACAGGTTAGTTCAGAGAACGTCTACATTAATTGCTAAGAAACGTCTCACATAGGAGGAAAACTACATTTTATAGCAGGAAGGATGAAATTACACATTTTAATTACCAGCAACGTACAAAGACCAATTTATAGTCCAATAACTTTTTTTTTCTCAACATTTTAGTCATTTAGAAATCATTTGCCCATTTTAACGTTTGGCTTTTCAACACTGTTTTTTTTTTTTAATGGTGACTTTTCAATTTGATTGTCAGAGTTTTTGTCCAAAATATTCAATTGGGGGGGTGTTAAGACTGATCTCCATGTTTTAGTGAAGATTTAAGTGGAACTGCACTGCACCTGATCAGCACAAACCAAAATTCTATTTCATTTACTTTTAATATTCAAAGCAAACTCCCCCATCAGTCTGTCTCCATGATTTATTTTGCTGAGAAATCACTTTGAAAAACACCCCCTGGCATTTAAGGGCAGATGGTTCATGTAGCATTTACTTCCTGGAATCCATCTGCTCTTAGGTCAAGCATAGGCTGAACTGAGAACCCTCCCTCCTCTCCTGAAGACTCCTAGGGATTTATGACATCATTTGCCTACACATGATAACCAGGAACGTAACTAAAGAAATGTAAATAAAAAAAAAAAGTGTAAAGCAAGTAAATATGATATACTTCCTTATTTATTTACTAATGCTAGCAGGATAAGGATTACAAATAGTCAGTGATGACAGAGAGTGAAGTTCCACTTTAAATAGCTTGTAAGGACTAAGCTCGAGATCAGCTTTAAGTTAATTTCTTTTAATTTAACCTTTTTAGGCTGCAAAATGAATACAATCCCTCATTCTTTATAACTAGGGCATTACATGTGTGTCACCCATTCTATGGGTCATGTGACTAAAGCGGGAATTTGTGAAATGTGGCACTACCCGGTTACCTTAAAGATCAAATGTAAAAAAAAAAAAAAAAAAAAAAAAAAAAAAAAGAAAAAAAAAGCGCTGACCATTGTCAAAATTAGAAATAAAACAGGGAGTTGGCAGCTGTTATGGTAGTCATGCACTAGATGAAAAATTGTTCAAAAATCTGTCATTTGGACTGTTTGCTCGTTTTTTTGTCCAGTTAATGGGCACAATTCGAAAATAGTAACTTTTTTGGCAAAAAAAACTGCTGCCGAACAGACGGTAAATTTGTTTCTTGTCAATTAAAAATCAAACTCTTGGTACTGCGCATATGTGACCCAGAAGCAAAAAACAGACAAAAACTGATTTTATTACTATTGAACGATTTATCGTTCAAAATTTGGTCATTACATGATGGCAATATAATGTGCTCTCATGACCATGTGTTCGTGTTTCGAAGACTCATTCAAAAGATTTTTCAACTAGTGTATGGCTAGCTTTATATTTTAGAATGCATGGATTAAACAGTTGTGGGGGAACTGCTGTGAGCACTTAGCGTTTACCAAATGTTGTTTGTCTGTATTTATAGTACCAAGCACAGCTCCAAATAATTTAGCATTTACAAAACATAATAATGCATTTTTAGTCTCAGCAACATTTTCTCTATTGCCAACCTGACCAAGTGGTTCTGGCTGCTGGAAGTATTGTAACCCCACACATTTTTCCTTTAATGGAAAGCTTTGTAATCTTCATAAAACTACGATGGTGTTATATGATGCTACCATTTTAGCCACAAATAGAACTTTGTGAAGTTATTTTTTTTAAATGAAAGCAAGCACACCAGTCCAGCAACTTAAATGCCTTTGCTATGATTTTAAATATGTATTAATTTACTGTATTTTATAAATGTATGGGTCTTCTATGCTGAGCCCATAAAGTGTGGTTTGTTTTTTGGTTTGGACTAGATATTCTTCAGTCTACAAACTCTATTTTTGTATTCGTTCAATGTGGCATGAGAAAAATCACTGTAGTTTAATATTAAAATGCAATCTGATTACCAGGTATGTGTCTCTTCATTTTGTTAAGATAGGGATACTTTTACAATTTACATTTCTTCTGGATGCACACAGATGACAAAAGCACAGTGAAAACCTTCTGTTCCCATGTCCAACTACATGGCTGATTCAGCCCCAAGAAGAACCATATACTTGCAGATATGGAACGTATATCTACATAGGCCTTGCATCATGAGCAACCAGCCCTAAGCACAGGGATGTGAGTTGTGAGAAAGGATGGGATTGTGGCAGGAGCACTAACAAGATGGAAAGAGGGATACAGAGCTGTGTAAAATGGAGATGTGAAATCCCTTTATCGGATATTGTTTTACACTACAACAAATTCCGAAAGCATATGTATGTTGGTTAGGATGCTGGTTAACTTTTTGTCAAGGACTGTAGCTGGCACACCCAGGGGGAGGGGGTAAAAAGAATACAATTTTAAAGTGAACCTGTCATTTATTTTAGACCTTCAAAAGTAAACATCCTGCCTCAGGGGAGACACCACAAGGTGAACACTATTAGCAATATTATCAATAAAGTTTCTTCTGTGTCCCTCCTAATTTGTTTCTAAGGCCAGTCTTCCCCTAACTTCATTGCCAAGCTCTGTCCACTGCAATGCCACTACCTCAGTGACCAACCATAAGGGCACCTTTTCATTGGATGGGGGATGGCTGTTTGCAGGTTTTAGCCTTGCAGCCAGGACCCAGTGAAACTACATCACAGGAAAGCACAGATAAGGCTCGTTTGCTCTATGGCAACTTTTAAGAGTTTAAAATAAAGCGCAGGTCCACTTCTGGCCTGATAACACCATACACTTAGCTGAAGTCTACGATAACCAGGTAGAGCTCACTGTACCTCAAACAACTTCTCGAACCTCTGAAATTCCAGAAACCTGGTCTGAAATCCTTCGGCAAGAGCACCACCTTTTAAACAACAGAAAACATTGTGAATGCAACATGAAATGTTGTGTGAATATCAACAAGCAGAGGCTTTTCTTGGGTCAAATGTAATCCAGCACTTTGGTTGGGGGGCGGGAGAGTCTTAATGTTCAGAAAGGACAATATAAAAGGGAGACTTATGAAATGATAGATGCTAATATATGTTAATGAAGCTACTGTTACAGAGATTCTCCAGAGAAAATTAAATTCTTTGCACACACTCAAGTAGGCTGTTAAGGTTAACATCAAATTTCAAACCCGTTCACAAGCAAGAAACTGCCAGCAACAGAATTGCTACAAAATGCGGAGAGAAACTTACCTGCTTTCTATGAACTCAACAGGAAAGCAGGAAGTCGCATGTTGATGACATCGTGCCACATTCAACTTTATTAAACCCAGACAGCACACTACAGCTCTGCCTTGGACCTCTCCACTCTAAAAATGTCCCCCAATACAGGCTTGATCACAGAGTATTCTGTGTCGCTCTCTAGAAAGGTTTGGTAGCGAGGTGTCTATTGCTCACTATTTCAAATGCTTTGAAACAAACAGGATGGAAAGAAAGCAACGCCTTACTCATTCAGCCAGACAGGGAGTGACACATGCAAGCAGGTGAGTGTTTCATTGCCTGTGTGTGTCCTCAAAAGTGATCCTGCCACTGAGTTATTGCCAGAAACAGGATTGTTGCAAGTGGAACATTAGCCCAGGAGAGCTGAGGACTGTCTTAAGTCTCAGCCCCTTTTCTAAGATCAGATGGCACTGCCATAATGATTCAGGGGCCTGTATAGCCATACAGAAAACAACACTTGCCCTAACAAGTAGTCTGGCCTAAGTATGGCTGTTCTCTGATAAGGTCTCACACTCTTGCCAACACAGAACGTAAAGTAAGACATTTTTAACAAATACTTGCGTTTCACCTACCAGCCTCAGGCATTCCTTGTGCTTTGTGCATTCTGGCATTTAGAACTTCTTTGGCAGAGACAAAAAATATACGGTTTTGTGCCTCAGTACTATTTACAACTTTGAGCTCATCCACCAGGAAAGACTGACACCTCTCAGTATGTTGTTTTCGTACCTGTACATGGAGATGTAATGGATCAAATCCGCCATTCAAAAATAATTTCTTAATATATTATAATCAGAAGGCAGCAAACAAACCGTTCAAGCTGGTTTATTTAAAAAAGCAACACATTTTCTTTGGTCAAGCATGAAATTACTGAAATTAAATATATAATATATGTCTATATTAGGTAGGGGAAATTTTTAATCAAAGTAAAGGCATGTTCTCAATTTCAAGGTGGATAAGAGAAACAAGGGTGTACTTACATCTTCCATGTACTCCGGTTCTGATGCAGATGCATCCCATCGATTATTTAAAATAAAAATATTGGGTTTAGAAAGTTTTTCATTTACTTTATGGAAAAAGTGTTTTTCCTAAAATAAGAGAAAGAAAAACCATTAACTGACTGTCAAGCTTTATAATTAATGTAGTCGTAAATTTATAGTACATGACCACTCAAATCTTGACAGGGCTTACACTCTAATGGCAAGCATCATCTGTGTAATTTGCAGTTTATCTAAAGTTTTGCTTTATCAAAAAACAAACACAAAGCACACCACTACTAGTAAGTTACCGTGTTCATAAGCGTGGATTCAGAGTTGGCCACCAAGACAAAAACATCAGCATCCAAGCAGAACTTATCAATCCAGCTGTCAAGTTCCGTGGTCACATCTGTTCCTGGACTGCACAAGGTACAAAAAAAAACAAAACATGTTACTGACATTGGCTAGGTATCCTATAAAAACTATTTCTTCTAAAATAATTATTGATCATCCAGAAAACATCATTATCTCGACTATTGCCATCAAGAGGGCAGCATTTATTAGAAAGGCCATAGAACTCTGAATTAAAACCCCATTTCATTTTCGCTGGGGCCTGTAGGGTAAGAGGTAAAACTGACACTTTTACTCTGTTAAGCATCACAGGACCCTGCACACTCCACAGCACAGAACACCGATACATTGTAGAAGAACAATTAGTTCCTCTTTTAAGCTATTGGAATTGGTAGACACAGAGTAACATGTACACATCATGGCAAAGATACTGCAGCCCATTCTGTGAGTTCCATCATTGCTCTCATCTTACATCAATGACCAATGGATAGAATTCTGGCGGTGTGACTGCCTGGCAGTGAGAGGGGGAGGAAGACAGCGGATGGAGAGGCCGGGGGAGAACGATTCTGTAATGAGCGGAGTTCAGAAGAAGTAGCTAGTGAGAGCTGCGGGGGACCCAGGAGATCAACAGTCTGAGAAGTGCTGGTTTCCCTGTGGACCTTGGAAGAAGATTTCTACTGAACATTGTGGTGTTCTGGCAGCAAAAGCAGCAGTATCCAGAGAAGGGAGACCCTGTAAACTCAGGCTGCAACACCCATCCATCCCTTAAAGGGGACCTCTGGCTGATTGGATTGTCGTATAACCCAGGAGTATTTGCTGTGCTGCCCGCCACCTAGAGGGAGGATAATCCAGTACCCGGCTTACCTTGGTTTCCTTAAGAGGACCTTTGACTATATATTTATATGCGCATTTCCATTGCGCATCTGGTGAGTGCGCAATTTCACTACACCTACAAGCACAAGCACTGAAGCATTATTGCAGTTGGCATGTTAAGCACAGATTGACACCTTATGAACTTTTATCATTTATTACTATTTATTTATATATTATATTGGGTCACATAAATGGGCACTTTCGTGATTGTTTTAGCGCTGCACTTTGCTATATGAATAGGTCTTACCAATGACAGCACTGTTGAGTCTGCTGCACTGCTGAGTTGGAAAACACTATATTTGAGCTTTATAAAAGATAGAAATCTTTTAACCACGTCAATACTGGGCACTTTCACCCTGTTCTTGCCCAGGCCATTTTTCAGCTTTGATCACTGTAGCATTTTGAATGACAACTGCGTGGTTTTTATTAGACAGATAGAGCTTTCTTTTGGTCATATATAATTACCACTTTGTTATTTTAATTGTTTGCTTAAGAAATGAAAGATTTTCAAATAAGTAATTTTTCTCCTTCAGTGAAGTGCGCTGATGAGGCTACACTGATCAGCACTAATAGGCAGCACTGATTGGGCTGCACTTATCAGTGCCCTGATAATCAGTGTAAATGTCCCGTCAGAATTGATGGTTGCTGGCTCTCCTCACGTTGTGACAACGCATGAGGAAAGGACTGCCGATAACCAGCAAGTCTGTTTACAATGTGATCAGCTGTGATTGGACACAGATGATCACATTGTAAAAGGGCCACTGTTATTTGCCCTTTACCATGATATGTGATCAGCTGTGTTCAAAGGACACAGAGATCACAAAGCTTGCAAGATGCACACCCCTGGGGCCATGGTTCTGGGAGGGCATCTACAGGCACTCTCCCAGAACTGGACAACTGCACTGTAGCTGTCATTTGGCTATAGCATGATCAGGAAGTGGTTAAACTCTGATGTACCAAATACCTTCTATAATAATGTTTAACCAGGGGATCTTGGTGTACCTTATGCCCTCAAAATGTAAATGCTATCCCCAGCTCCAGTATATTGTTTGTATGAGAACTGTTTGGGTTTAAAATTGTATTTGAAATTTATTTTAACATCATGATACATGCAAATTGCAGAATGAAAACTATTACTATATATGTATAGTTAAATTAGCCGTTTTAAAACAATCAGTGGTCATACTGCAAAAACATTTTTACATTTTGTTCCCTTCTTTACAGTATATATGAAAATTAAACACTTTTGGAAAGACCAAACCAACAAATAAAAATGCTTGTTTGTTCTCCTACATGCATACAAATCACTTTAATATCATAAGGTATGACCGTTGTTAAATAAATCAGCTCATAACTGGGAAACCCCCTCTTTGACACCTGAACAAGTATCCACTGGAAGAAGATTTCCCCTCACCTCCTGAACTTTAACATTTTACATTTCTTATCATTTCTGTTCCAGTAACAACTGTCTCCAGCACTAATAGAGAGGGTGAACATCCCCAGCAGAGAAACAGACATTAAAGGCTACCTTTGGAAAATGTTACACTCATATTTAGGGTGTAACATGTTTCAGCTTTTGAGTACCTTTGAACTATCAAGGAATGCTAAGTGTTAGTTACGAGAGCCAGAGACTGATAGATTAAATTAGATCTACTTTACAGAACTAAAGACCAGGAAAACTTTGCCAAATACACTTTCACTTTTAATCCCATTTTACTATGTACTGTAATATTTTTCTGTAAATATTTTTTTATAAATTAAAATTTAGAGTTGTTAAACTGAACCTCTGAATTCTCTAAATCAGAAATTAGAAACATGCTGAGACCAGACTTAAAAGCAGCAGTGTGGCTTATCCTTCTAATGGGCCAACAGGAGTAAAAGAGAACAGCATCTGATACTACCATAAGTGTCTATACTTGTAACAGATGACTGGTATTTAGGCTTTCCTTTACTAGCATTATGCACATTCTGAAAGCAAAAGCAGTGAATTATCATTTGTTTGGCCTATATAAACAAAATAGTTTTCAATAGAAATCAATACCCTGGAAAGTGGTTATAGACTGATCATGTACAGGAACACCATTCAATAAATCCATTGAGCATAGAATCCATTATGTATAGAGCTTTGAATGTATTTTGTTCTGTTATGCTCAAAATGCACCAACCTCATCTTTAACCAAACTAGCTCCGCGGCAGTATTTTCAGCACATACCTGTCTACCAGGACCAGGTCATCTCTCAGAAGGGCACACTTTGTCTTTGGCCAGAAAACATGCACAAGGCATCCCACTTCCAAATCCTTATCCATATGAAGGGCATGAGCCAGCTGATTCACAGTCTGCATACAGAAATGTTATTATATAAAATTGTAAAAATACTGTTAAGAGTAGATGCCCACAAACATCTCTTCAACTGAATGTAATTATTACACTGTCTCCTATAGGTGATCAGGATGAATTATAAAGCACAGGTAATGTCATCTCTTTTTAGTTCCCAGGAATGACACTGTAAACGGATAACAGCCACATCTGCCTTACTACCACCTCAAACTTACACATCACAACCAAAATTATTATGATGCCTATTAGTGATGCACCAATATATCGACCGAAAATAGGGTTATCGGCATTTTGCTGCTGAAAAAAAAAGTGGCAATAATAATAATGGTCTTTAGTGCGAAATCACATCCCCCCATCGACTTCAATGCAAATTGCGACCCCCCCATCGACTTCAATGCATAAATTTATATTCATTAAAAAAGTTTTAATTCATATTCATTTAAGTTCATGATATTAAAAAGGAGAAGTACAGCCAAAGCTCTTTTGGCTGTACTGCTCCAGTGGATCACAGGAGTGCAGTTAGTTCTGCACTCCTGTGACCCATTTTCAGTGACAATGGGCTGAAGCCGGTCCAGGCTGGGGAAACATCCCGACTTTAAAGTTGGGATTCCTTCCAGAGTCTGGAGCAGCACCTGGCTCAACCTCTCAGAGAGCTGCCAAGAGCCTGAGCCAGCTGCTTAATCCCCCTCCATAGCCCAGCACTCCAGTGAGTGTGGGGGAGTGGGGGAGGAGCCGAGCAGACAGCGGTGACTGAAAGTCACCGGTCTCTGCTCAGAGCGCCTGTGAAAACTGAGTGATCAGCGGTCATGTGATTGCCGAGTTCACACTCTTAGAGCCAGTGGGGGACTGATGCTGCATCCACCTAGGTAAATAGGATTTAAAAAAAAAAAAGAAAAGGAAATCCCTTCTCTATTAAAAAGTTGAATACAATTATACATAAAAAGATATATTTATTTTTTTTTAAAAACTGCGAGTTTCAGATTGGGTTTTTGGCAAAATGCATCCCAAATTTTCAGATTTAGTCCAGAATTTTAACTTTGGTGAACCACTAATGCTTATATTTTACAAAGCGATTGAAATCTCTAGTACTTAATTTTAAAAATAAAAAACACATCTTTATTTAAAAGTTAGTAAAACAAAGGCAGGAGAGCAATGTCTACAAAACCTTACAAACGGAAAGAAAAATAGGACGACAGCCTAGAAAGATCATATACAGCTAATATAGGAGCACTGTATTAACATAGGAAATGACAGTACATATATAGCCACACCGAATCAAATGTTACTACTGAAAACATAAAAAAAGCAATGTGTTAGCTGTACCTGTTCAAACAAACATGAATAGTCATACTGATACTTTTTTTTTTTTATATATTCCAATGGTTTTTATTAATTTTTAAACATTTTATAAAACAGAGGCAATAAAACACGCCCACGCAGGGGCTATCAATTGCACAGAGAGAAAAGAAAAAAAAATGTGCAAAATAAAAAGAAAAACAGTGCTCTAACGCCAACAGGGCAAAAGGTACGCCCACGCTGGGGCTATCAATGGCACATAAGGTACAAAACATTAATGCAACTGACTAACAACTAAAGGCAGCTGTCCAGTCGAGAGAGAGAGAGAGAGAGAGAGAGAGAGAAAGGGGGGGGGGCAAAAAGCAGGGGTCCAAGAGCACCAGTATCGAACGCCATTACATCCCCAGGCTAGCCAGGGGGAGCATGGGAAAGGCATATTGCAGCCACGGCTCCCATATTTTCAAAAATTTACGGTGGGAGCCGTTGCGGATACTCAACATCTGTTCGTTGAGCATCATAGTAGTCATACGATCCCGCACCCCCTGAATAGGGACAAACGGACTCTTCCAGGCCTGAGCAATTGTTCTAGTGGCCAATAAAAACAAATAAGAAGCCAACTTCTGCTGGTGAGCCAAGAAGCCCGGTATGGGGCAATGAAGCAAGGCATACCGGGCATCCCGGTGTATGGAGAGATGAAACAAGGTGAAAAGGAGGCCAAACACACGAGACCAAAAGCGAAACAGTCTCGGGCATGACCACCAGATATGCAATACATCTCCACGATGGCCACAACCCCGAAAACATTGATCACTACAGGCAGGGTTAGCCCGGGCCAACCGAGCCGGAACCCAATACCAACGAAACAATACCTTATAGGCTGCCTCCAGTGTGGTCATATTAAATGAGCATTTAGCTATGAATGACCAGGCCTTATTCCAGTCCTCCGGATCCACAGCCACTCCCAGATTGCGTTCCCACTGAACAACATATGAAAGAGAATTATGCGACGAGCGTCTGTTCAGAGCTGCATAAAGAAGGGATATAAGGCCCGGAGCGCCCGGGCGCTGTTGGCAAAGCTGTTCAAAGGCATATTTCTGGTACGGGAAAGCAGAAGTGCCCCGCAGCAAGAGCAGCCAGTGTCGCAATTGAAGGTTTCGAAAGAATTCCGCCGGGGGGACATTCCGCGATTCCCGAAGAGAGTTCCAGGCGGGAAAGGACCGAGAAATCAAAAAGTGTCGCACCTGCGAAAAACCATTAGTCACCCACCAAGAAAACGCCTCCGGATGGTCTAAACCCGGTGGGAAAAGAGGGTTGTTAATAATTGGGAGCAAAGGCAAAAAAGGTGACATCAGGCCACCAGAGTAACGTACCGAGTCCCAGACTTGTAAGCCATGAAGTAACATCGGACTCAGTGCCATAGGGCGCAGGGCAGGGGGAAGCCATAGAAGCGTCGACGTTGCGATAGGGGCACAATTAGGTAGTTCCAACAGGACCCAAAGGGGGATGTCGGAAGAGGCGTGCAGCATAGACAGTGGGGCAATCTGGCTCGCCTGATAACACTTTGTTACATTGGGCACCCCAAGACCACCCTGGAGTCTATGAGCAAAAAGCGTATTTCTGGATACTCTGGGGTGCTTAATACTGATACTTTTCATGTAAATTGCTACCTTCTATACCACCCATTCCGACAACAGTTTGAAACTGTACAAATAGCAAAGAAGAAAAAAAAAAGAAGGAGCTACAGCATAAAACAATTACCAACATATTGCCCTAAACACTATGTACCGCGGACTATTCAGTTTGAATTAACCAAAATTATGTATTGTCTTATGTGTCTGACACAAGGCACATAAAAGAAACAATCACTGCTAAAAGCACGCAAAAAAAATGTGAATATATACATGTCATTATGAATTTGTATAATTGCTATGGACCTGAACCATTCAGAATATTAATGCATAAAAACAACACAGCCTATTTGTTTAAAACCACACTGGACTGAGCAGCAGGATGTAAACAGATGTTAAAGAAATGAACAGCAGTTGCCTGAGCAGTACAAAGGTGGACAGAACATTTGTAGTAGAAATCTGTCCTGAAAGATAAATATAATGCCATTGCTAATCTCCTTCTGAAAATACTAGTTGCAGGGCTCATTCCGGACTCAACTCTGATTTCTTATGATCAAGTATCCAACAGGTTAAAGAATATGTAAACCCAGCATTTCATATTCCTGATATGTGACTGCTGTACCATGCACTTGTTTAAAAAAGTATCCTGTTCTCTTTGTATTGCTTCCCTTGTTTGAAATTCCTGGTGTTCCTGCCAGTCCCCCTGCTTTCCTATTAAAAACTGACTACACTAAGCAGGAGAGCACAGAGTGGTCAGTTCTCTAGCTATGCTGGGAACTCAGTGTGCTCTCCTCTAATAATCAGACATGTCCTGACAACCCCAGCCACACACAGCCTATAACACGCACACACAGCCTATCACTGGGAAGATCAGTCTACTGTGGTTTCTTTTCCCCCAGCTCTTATGCAGCAAGGAATAGAGGAAATGTGATCACTTATGACAAAAGGGGAAAAAAAAAAGTATTTATAATGTTTTTTTTTTTTTGTTTTTTTTTTAATATCTATACATAAATGTTCTACAGTCAATAGATCTGGAGAATAATTTTTTTTTCTTTTGTCAGTTTTGGTTACAATAGGCAGGGGTTAAAACCCGTCAGGGTTTTGCTTGTTGACTTTATCTCACTGGGGTAGATTTTCACCTCATCTACCAAAGAAACGAGAGAAGTTAAGTTATATCTCAGCTTTTCTGTAAATGCACAGCTTGAACCTGCACACTACCACTTCCTATTCATTCTTAGCAGTTCACGATTTACAATGACTGCCCTAGAAAGTGAGATTTGCATAAACTAGAACTTCAGTTGCTTTTCATCTCTGGATCTACACACAGCTTTTTGTTTTGCCAGCAGGTAAACCCGGCTATCGCATTTATTATATGCTCAGTATGATTAGCCCAGGTTAGTCACAGGTTTACGGAAGAAAATAAATACCTTAACACTTTTCTTTTCTTCAGAGCCTTCAGTCATCAAATATGCCTTATCTCCATCTGTTCCCTCCACACTCAGGAAGCAGTTGGTAGTGTGTCCAATGCCACTGGGCAACACCCTGTCCCACAACATGGAGTTTATCACTGTACTTTTTCCACTGCTTGTCCTAAAATATATATAAAGAAAATATCATGATATTTTTATACTTGTTAATTCCAAGGAGTCCTCCTGCAGGTTTTGTAATCAGAAGCACCATTATTGTTACCATTACATGGCGCTGGAACTTACAGCTCAGTATATTTTAACAGGACAATTAATTTTTACAGAAAAAACATTAAATCACGGTGGAGGAAATTCAATTCATTCACCATGGTGGGTATTACACCATGGCATTGAGAAGTATTCCACTGTCTGCCAAAGCTGTCCTCAGTCAGGTATCAGTAATGCTGCTATTTCTGCAATCACACAGCGGAACGACTGTGGTACAATGAGCGGCACTGCTACTAGAGTAGGATATACTCCAACTGCAAGCATGGCTTAGGAGCTCTCCATGGATCCTACTAACCATAGCACAATTGTGGTTAGGCAAGCTGAATGTCGAGCATTTCCCCGTGTCCTGACAACATTTACAAAAGAACAATTACAAGCTACTGCTTACCTGCCAAAGAACGCTACCTTCATGTGCCTCCGTGACAAAACCTCACCAATGCCAGCCAGATTTTTCTTGAAACTCTGAATTTCCTTGAGGTCATATTCATTGGTTATGTTTTTTAATTCTAAATTCTGAGAGGTGTCTGTAAGAACACAAAGAAATGTGGACATATGAAATCACTAGGAATGCATGTGTAGCAAGTTTTCTTTTTTCAGGCTTCCAAACCCCCTTATTTTCACTTGGTGATTTGGCCATTAAAATACTTCCTATCCAATGATGACAACGCTGACTGTACGTAATATATCTATGGAGGAGTAGCACTGGTATTTTAGGCTGCTCTCATGATTTGGGCTACAAACACCTTACCCTCTCTTCATCTCCATTACATAGAAGGAAGTTGTTTTGTAGTTTACAGAAGATACAAGGGAAGGCAGATGACATTGTTTGAGATTTCAGTTCAATGCACAATTCACAGAAGTTACAAGCACAGTAGGATCAACTGGAATTTTTTTGTACTTGTAGAAAATGTACTTCGATGTGGTGGCTACATTTGTTTCCTTTTTGTTTTTCTTGGGCTTAGATGTTCTATTAGGTGACAAAATGGATGGGGATATGGATGAGATCATAGAGGAACAAATAGCTGCCAATCACTGAGATGAGGGTACAAACAGACCACATATGTTTGCAAACTCCAAGCGGGCTTTCATATGTTTTGCACTGAGGAGAGGCTTCTGTCTAGCCACTCTGTCAAAGCCCATATGGGTGGAGGGCTGCAGTTATGGTTGTCCTTCTGGAACTTTGTCCGATCTCCACACAGAAACTCTGAATCTCAGTCTCATCAGGTTCTTGGTCACCTTTCTTACTAAAGCCCTTATTCACCGATTGCTCGGTTTGGCTGGGTGACCAGCTCTTCGAAGAATCCTGGTTGTGCGAAATAACTTCTATTTGAGAATTATGGAGACCACAGTGCTCTTGGGAACCTTCAGTGCAGCAGAAATTTTTTGTAGCCTTCCCCAGATCTGGGCCTTGCAATAATCCTGTCTCTGAGCTCTGCAGGCAGTTCCTTCGACATGGCTTTTGCTCTGATAGAGTATGCAATGTCAGCTGTGAGGCCTTTTAAAGAGAGGTTTGTGCCTTTCCAAATCATGTTCAATCAATTTAAGTTACCACCAGTAAACTCCAATCAAGGTCTAAAATAATCTCAGTAACGATCAAGAGAAATGGGAGGCACCTGAGCTAAATTTCAAGTTCTGTTGCAAAGGGTTTGAATACTTATGAAATTTTAATATTTTTGTTTTTATTTTTAATAAATTCACAGACATTTCCAATACTCTGTTTTTGCTTTGTTGTTATGTGGTACCAAGTGTAGATTAATGAGAAAAAAATGAATTTAAACCAGTGTAGTATCAGGCTGCAACATAACAAAATTGAAAAAAGTGAAGGGAGTCTGACTACATTCTGAAGGAAAAAAAAAAAAAAAAAAAAAAAATCACACACATACTTGCCAAAAGTATTGGGACGCCTACCTTTAAACACACATGATCTTTAATGGCATCCCAGTCTTAGTCCGTAAGGTTCAATATTGAGTTGGCCCACCCTTTGCAGCTATAACAGCTTTAACGCTTCTGGGAAGGCTGTCCACAAGGTTTAGGAGTGTGTCTATGGGAATGTTTGACCATTCTTCCAGAAGCGCATTTGTGAGGTCAGGCACTGGTGTCAGGGACAAGAAGGCCTGGCTCGCAGTCTCCACTCTAATTCATCCCAAAGGTGTTCTATCGGGTTGAGGTCAGGACTCTGTGCAGGCCAGTCAAGTTCTTCCACCCCAAACTCGCTCATCCATGTCTTTATAGACTTTGCTTTGTGCACTGGGGTGCAGTCATGTTGGAACAGGAAGGGGCCATCCCCAAACTGTTCCCACAAAGTTGGGTGCATGAAATTGTCCAAAATGTCTTGGTATGCTGACGTCTTAAGAGTTCCCTTCATGGGAACTAAGGGGCCAAGCCCACCCCCTGAATAACAACCTCACACCATAATCCCCCCTCTACCAAACTTTACACTTGGCACAATGCAGTCAGGCAAGTACTGTTCTTCTGGCAACTGCCAAACCCAGATACATCCATCAGATTGCCAGACAGAGAAGCATGATTCGTCACTCCAGAGAACATGTCTCCACTGCTCTAGAGTCCAATGGCGGCGTGCTTTACAGCACTGCATCCAACGCTTTGCATTGCACTTGGTGATGTAAAGCTTGGATGCAGCTGCTCGGCCATGGAAACCCATTCCATGAAGTTCTCTATGCACTGTTGTTATGCTAATCTGAAGGCCACATGAAGTTTGGAGGTATTTAACTATTGACTCTGCAGACAGCTGGCAACTTATATGCACCGTGTGCTTCAGCATGCGCTGACCCCGTTCTGTCATTTTACGTGGCCTACCACTTCATGGCGGAGTTGCTGTTGTTCCCAGTTGCTTCCACTTTGTTATAATACCACTAACAGTTGAGTGTGGAATATTTAGTAGCAAGAAATTTCAAGGATGGACTTATTGCACAGGTGGCAACTTATCACGATACCATGCTTGAATTCACTGAGCTCCTGAGAGTGACCCATTCTTTCACAAATGTTTGTAGAAGCAGTTTGCAAGCTCAGGTGCTTGCTATACACCTGTGGCCATGGAGGTGATTGGAACACCCAATACATTTTGGCAATATAATGTGTGTGTGTGTATATATATTTATTTTTTTTCAATAATTATTATTATTTATTTGAGGGGGGGGGGGGTTGGTCCTTTTAAATTTGTTTAAAATGTTCTTATAAAATTATTGCTTGAAAGTTATTCCATACATGGGCTTTTGAACAAGTACCCACTCTTACCTTCTACAAAGGTAACTCCATCACCGATATATCCCACTAGCTGGTCAAAAATAGATGTAATGGCCTTCTTTGCCTGCACAAAGTGCTTTAACGGGGACACACTTGTTTCTTCCATGTCTTTTCCTGTGCAGAAAACAAATAGACTGCTAATTAAGCACACAATAGTAGGGTTATTTCTACAAAAATATAAAACAACAATATTAATAAAATTAGGGTAGAACTGAAGGAAAAACTTTTTTTTTTCATTTAAATATAGTAAGGTAAGGTTTATAACTCCTGTCAGTTTTCTGAGGGGGTTTTGCCATCTGTACCTAGTTTAGGAATCTTCCTTTAACTTCCTGTCTCACAGCCAAAACAGGAATTGAGACAAAATCCCTCCAAAGTAAGGAAAATCCCTGGTACTCACCAGGGTCATCAGAACCAGCATCCTCAATGAAAGATCTCCCCTCCATTCCTATTTTATGACCACTCAAAATCAGATTTTTTTTCTCTTTTACCTTTTGTGATAATGGTCAACAGAACATATAGAGAGGGTGAATCTTCCTAATGGGGACACAGACAGCAATAAAAACCCAAAAGGGGTTTTAATCCCTCTCCACTCTAATCTAAAACCTAAAAGAAAAAGTTTTTCCTTCAGTTATAAATTAGCAAAGCCGTAAAAAAAAAAAAATATATATATATATTAGTCCACAATCTGAAATAATCCGTGATTAAGTGATACAATAAAAGAAAAAAGAAATCCGTGCAAAAGAAGAAAGTCCAAAAAGAAATCTATATCCCAATCCTCACCAGATATGATGGACTCCTAGCCTTTAGAGCTTTAAAGTCAAAAAAGCTTATTACTGGTGAGATGTTCTGTGTATACACAGAGTATTTAGTGCTGGCCCCGTGCCTTTAAAGTGCACTTTATAAAGAGTTTTGAACAGATAAGACTTTTTAACTTTTTTTCTAAACCCCGGAACGGATTAATTGGTTTTCAATGCATTTACAAATTTTTTTTTGATTTCTCGGTCAGGATCAAAAGCACCACTATCAACCCATCCCTGCATGCCAGGGGTAACCTTGGATTCTGATCTTTTCAGGCCCATATACAATTCCTGTCAAAATCATGCAGCCTCAACCTCTGCAACATCTCCAGAATACACCCCTTTTTAACCAATGATACCCCAAAACTCCAAATTCACTCCTTGGTTATCTCTCACCTTGACTACTGCAACTCGCTCCTCATTGGCTTACCTTTATATAGGCTATGCCCCCTCCAGTCCATCATGAATACGCAAAATAAGAAAAAGGTGCAGCGCTAAAAACCAATGATAAATCAATAAAATGCGAATATATATATATATATATATATATATATATATATATATATATATATATATATATATATCCAACTCACATATAAGTGACAAAGTGCAGATATAATGCGAATAAATAAGTAAAAATTATACATCAAAGTGCTGTTAGAGTGACAATGGTGAGCACTTGATGGTGCTAAATGTCTATCAGAAAATATAATCAGATATATAATCGTAGGAAAGTTCATAAAATTGCTAATCGTGAAGATCCATCAAATAATCTCAGGTAAGTGCTCCGTATGCTCAATAATTATCCAGGTGAGGTGCCCTTAATATGTTAAGATTACGCACTCATCAGATGTGTAATCATAATACGCATTTGTATATATGGTGTTGTCTGTCGGAGGTCCCTTTAAGGAAATGAGCAGCCTGGTCTGGTCAGAGAGAGATATATCCCCTTCCCCTGGGTAGTCTGCAGCACTCCAAGCCGTCCTCCAGAACCTTGAATTCTAATCTCAGAAACGCTTCTCTGGCCGCCGCCGCCACCTCCCTGGACTCGCTGTGTCTGGCTCTCTGACCAGACCAGGCTGCTCATTTCCTTAAAGGGACCTCCGGCAGACAACACCATATATACAAATGCGTATTATGATTACGCATCTGGTGAGTGCATAATCTTAACATATTCATGGCACCTCACCTGGATAACTATTGAGTATATGGAGCACTTACCTGAAATCATTTGATGGATCTTCATGATTAGCAATTTCATGAACTTTCCTACGATTATATATCTGATTATATATTCTGATAGACATTTAGCACCATCAAGTGCTCACCATTGTCACTATCAGCACTTTGATGTAAACTTTTTACTTATTTATTCGCATTATATCTGCACTTTGTCACTTTATCACTTATATGTGAGTTGTACATTTATACAGAGATATATATAATATCGCATTTTATTGATTTATCATTTTCTTTTTAGCGCTGCACCTTTTTCTGATTTTGATTACCTTGGAGGTTGTTTTGGTTACCTTTTGTTGCATTGGCTGCTTTTGGTCCTTAGCGCTCGCTTATCCTGCTTTCCATCATGAATACTGCTGCCAGGCTCATCCACCTTACCAACCGTTCAGTGTCTGCTACCCCTCTCTGCCAATCCCTCCACTGGCTTCCACTCGCCCAACAAATAAAATTCAAAATACTAACAAAAACTTACAAAGCCATGCACAACTCTGCCCCCAGCTACATCACCACCCTGGTCTCAAAATATCTACCAAACCGCTCTCTTCGATCCTCTCAAGACCTTCTAATCTCTAGTTCCCGCGTAACC
This sequence comes from Staurois parvus, assembly GCF_062004578.1. Classification (NCBI taxonomy): domain Eukaryota; kingdom Metazoa; phylum Chordata; class Amphibia; order Anura; family Ranidae; genus Staurois; species Staurois parvus. Next base: position 23,955,227 of record NW_028317951.1, on the reverse strand, counting down.
TCCTCCCATGCTTGCCTCCAGTACTTCTCCCGAGCTTCTCCCATCCCATGGAACTCCCTACCTCAATCTGTCCGACTATGGTGTCCGTTTGTGAACCAGCGGTAATAGATCGCTGCTCAGTTCTCCGGCATTCTCGGAGAACACAGTTCTCCTGTGAATGCAGTTTATGAAGCAGTTCTCCGAACAAAGGGAGAACGGTCTCCAAACGCTGGAAAACGGTCTACAAACTCTGAAAAATGGCTCATTTTACTATAATCTCTCGAGATTATAGTAAAAGATCAGTTTACTAAACAGAGGTAAACTATCTCTGCTTAGTTTTCGGTCCCTCTGATTCTCCAGCTCTGGGCTGGAGAATCTGGAGGGAGAACACAGATCTCCAGAGAAGGGCTGACATGATCTCCTGAGTGTCATAAACTGTGAATGACCAGAGAATAGCTGAGATCTGTTGAGTCATAAACGGACACCTATCTCCTAATCCACCTTTAGATGATACCTGAAAGAGTCCTCTTTAAAAAACGTCTATCCTGCTTCTATCTAGTAAACTGCCTTTTATTTCCACCATCAGCTCATCCCCCCCCACAGCTATTACCTTTTGTATCACTCAACCCTTCCTCTTAGATTGTACGCTCTAAGGAGCAGGGCCCTCTGTTTCCTCTTGTACCAAATTGTATTGTAACTATTTTATGCCTACCTTCATTTAGTAAATCGCTGCGCAAACTGTTGGTGCTATATAAATCCTGTATAATAATAATCTTCTATTTCACTGAAACGCTGCCATGAACTACGCAGTGTCCTATGTCTGCATGAATGAACAGTGAAGTGGACATTCCTCCCACATAGCAGTTTCCAGATTTCGTTCTTACTACATGTAAGCGTAATTCATATCATCAACTGCACAAGATTCTTAATGAGTCTGCAAAAATCCAATGGCAATAAAGCAAAGCATAAACTACAATTCAGAGTAGTGTGTTTTGGTACCACAAACATCAGTTGATTTTGTTTACCAGCTAGCATATTCCACAAGTGGTTGTCCTTGGCAAGGACAGACAAGTGGTGTCACTTACTTCCTGGTAACATTCCCACATATCTGTGTTTGTACATAACTTACTGCTTGACATTACACAGTAACTGGATCAGGGAAATGCTTCAGAAGAACTGGTAAACATACAGTAAAGCAAAGTAGTATTTTACTTTGCTACGCAGGCATAGCAGAATTATCATGCAAATAAAAAAGCAGACAGTAGCAAATGCAATAAAATGAAGGCTGTCCTGCAAAATCATTAAAATGTTAGGCTCAGCTCACTCCTGAGTAGTTTCAAATAATTTTCTAGGAGCACTTCAATGTCTAATGTGAATTCATATTGTATTCTATGGTGCCTGTTCACACCTTAGTGTCGTGTCACTTGAAGATTGAGAGCACAAATATGCAAAAAGTGCTGCATTTTTTGGGCGTCAAAGTGAGCACCTGAAAAATGTTTTTTTGTGCGATTTTTCCTAGTAACTAGCTTTCCATTTGCTAAAGTGAAAACATATAACCCTGATAATGTGTGTATAAAAAATTGCCCCATGCTTTGCTGGGTGCTACATGCACCGTTAGAGGGAATTACTATTCTCCTATGCATAAACTATTTCCAGCATGCTAGAAAATGCCTTCCATTGACTACACCCTCCATATAATTGCTACTTATGCAGTAGATTACAATCACAAAATCCCAATCACAGGCCCTCAGGCATATACAAACTAGGGATCACTTGGTTGTCACAGACAATTCATATACTGCTGCAAATGTTCACATGTATCATCTTGATGAAAAGGTGAATACAAATTGAATATTGCAGATAGATTTAAATTGAACTCCAGGAATTTAGCCATTTTGTAACACCTGCTGGCTTACTAGGAGTTAAACCCAGTGAGATACATGCCACCTCATGGACGTCTCTCCTATTTACAAATGACATCTTTACTGACTGCTGGGAGTAAAGCTATTCTGGGGCTCTGACAAGAGGGGCACGGTCTTCTCATACCCGCCCCTCTCCTCCACTGTCCATGCACAGAAGACTTTGTATTTTGTGAATGAGTTCTTTGTGATTGGGCAGGTATAGCGGCTGTATGTGACCCTGCAGCTTCTGGAGCTGAGACCAGAAGGTCCAGCTTCAGAGTGACAGATGTATAACGGCAGTTGTACTTCCAGCACTCAGTAAAAATAAAAATTGCAAAAAAAAAAAAAAGCAATAAGTCCACAAAATATCTAAAAGAAGAAAAGCAAGTGCTAAAACCACCAGCAGCTATTGCACCAATAAAGGCAACCAAAAATAACCTTCCAAAAAGGAGGAGCCGTACACAGTGATGTCACGCCACCGAGAACACGAGGAGGTCCGGCAGCCATCTTTTTGGATTCTCAGATGGTCAGTGTGATATGTGTTTATACTTATGTTAACCTGAATAAATGAGCACTTTTAAAGAATACTACACTATGGGCATCCTTCTTTCTGGTTCTATATGAGCCAATACCATCACAGAGCCCATTCCGGAGGACAACTGAGTGGAAGCAGATGACCCAGGGGAAGTGAGGTTTTCTGACCAGACCTGGCTGAGCATACCCTTAGGAGGGACCTTCGGCTGATATTATATACACAAATGCTTATTCTGATTGCGCATCTGGTGAGTGCGTAATCTTAACACATTCACAACACACCACCTGGATGATCACCTTGGAGCACTTATTTGAGACCAATTTTGGGTGTTCACTGTTCATTTGTGGATGCTTGTGCAATATTGATCGATTCATTAGCACCATTGTGTGCTCACCATTGTCACTTTATTAGCATTTATTGTGATTATTTGCACTTTATCACTTATGACTTGTCTAATAATTTTATTTATCATTTTGTGCATTATACATTATTGTGATAACCTTGATACTGTAGCGCTGCACCTGCATGTTTATTGGAATAAGTAAATGAGGTGGCATGCACTTTGTTGGACTGAACCCCTAGTAATCCAGAACATTATATAAAGTGGCTGAATTCATGGAGTTCAGTTGTAAGCAAAATGAGCTATAATGTTCCTGTACACTTATAAATACTTGATTCTCATTGATATTGGCATCCTTCATAGTTGGCTATACAGTCAGTGATGGTGGATGGCAGGAATCGAGATCAGTAGAGAAGCCTAATAATGATATTGTGAACACTGAAGGGTAACAAAAGGGGAATGCTATCGGTTGACATATTTGCAGTGCTTGACCATAATAAAAAACTAAGTTGACCTTTGGGGTACAAAATAACAAATGCACATATTTTGGCAGGAAAAAAAAGTGCATTTATTATTTTTCCCCAAAGAGCCTCCAAAGCATTGTACCCACAATCAATGGATCACTGGTGCAATGTCAGGCTCCTGCAGACACATCCTCCAGCTTTCTTGCCCTTACAAGCTTCTTGTCAGAAAACTGGAGGCCTATGCTTAAAATTGCTCCCACCCCCTTCTAACTCCCCTGTAGAAGGAAGATGATTATGCTTGCCTTTTCTCATGGTGCTCTAGTGTGGGCACATGATCAGCTCCCAGCAGCTGGATTCAGAGGAGAGGAGGGACTGCCAACAGCAGATTACCCAATGTAAGCCTTTGGGTGACGTCACTACCCAGACATTCCATATGTTGTTAGCTGTCCCTCTACCCCTTTAAGCCGGCCACTGAGGAGATCATGTGAGCTGACCAGAGCACCCTAAGAATAGGTAAGTATAGCCTTATATCCTTCCTTCTACAGGGTAGTTAGTGTAGGAGTTAGGAGGTGGGTGGGAGCATTTTAACCCCTTCACGCCTAAGCGTAAACAAATCCTAACGCCTAAGCACAATTTTGCAACTTTGACATGTGTTAGCAAAACTGTACATATCATCACAACTACTTTGTACATCCAGATGGATTATACCTCGTTATTTTTCAGGACAAATTGGGCTTTTAATTTTGTGGTAAATGGATTTTTTTTATTTTCAAAGGAAAACTGGCCCAAAATGTAGCTGTATATTTCTTGCTACTACCCATAACCTACCACCAAAGAATAACCAAAAGGAATTTCTCCTGCTGCTGACGATCGCAGCGATACCACGTGAGTTAGGCTACTGGTCTGCCACAAAAACGCATAGGAGTTTTTACTGTGCTTTTGCCATGCTTTCTGAGTGTTTAAAAACTGCACCAAAAATGCTTCTCAGAGGTGTATTTGAGGCGCTTTTCCATTGATTTCAATGGGAAGAGGTGTTTTTGGGGCATTTTTTTTTTTTTAAATAAACAAACATACTCCAAAGATGCTGCAAGCAGGTGTTTTTACACAGCAATGGAAGTGCAACACCCCAGTGTGAAAACATACACAGACAACACAGAGAAGCATTTTTCTTGAGCTTTTCAAGCACTTTTTTTAATGCAAAAATGCTTAAAAAATTCATCAGTGTGAAAGTAGCCTTAGTTGTTGTTTGGCCCAGAAACAATGATGTGCACTTTGTTTTTGTTATCCTGCCACTAACTGACACAGATGCTAATTTAAAAATGTAAAGAAAAGATCCTGAACAAAAAAAAAAAAAAATACTGACCCTGACCCAAACACTAACCTAGATCAAACCTTGATTTAGATATTTTTTTTTTATTTGTTTTTTTTTTTTTTTTTTTTTTTACACACACTTTTTTTTCCTCTCTGAAAAGGACAGAGACATACAATGTATCTCTCTCCTATGTTCAGAGACAGAAAACACGGGGAAGGCTTCAAAGTGACTGATCACTGCGACAGCCAATCAGAGGATAACACAGCAATCAGGTGACCCAGATTCGGGAAATCCGAGTCCTGATAGTTAGAATGGGACCCAGGGCTTTAAGTGAGACCCTGGTCTCTGTGCTGGGAGCACACGGTGCGGCGTGCTACCAGCACAAAGACAGGTATGCAAGTATGTGGCCCCACGAAAAACAGCCCAGTCCAGCGGGGCTCCATATTTGTGTATGGTCAGTGTGAAGGAGTTACGCTTAATTACTTCTATCTGGGACTTCTACTTTAGGCCTCATTCACACCATATGTGTAGAAAAACTGATGGAAACTGATGTGCAGATTTCACTTGCAGACACATCAGTTTTCATGGGTCTTTCAGTAAGCTTTATACAAGTTGCAGATTTCTGCACAGAAAAAAAATATGAAAATTGTGCTATTGCTGAGGTGTGAACAGGGCATATAGAGAACAATTGTTTTTCTGTGCCCGTCCAGAAAAACTGACATCTCTGCCCCATGGTGTGAACAAGCCCTTAATGTGGTGGTAAACCCTTACATACACCCAGTGAAATGACTGGCCTCAGGTGACACACAGAGATGAAACAAATCCTCCTACATAAGTTGTACCTGTTTACCTGCAGTATTCTCACCTCTACAACCAAAGTGCTGAATTTATAAAGCTTGTCTGAAAAGTTCAGAAAAAGGGGGTGGAGAGCTGAAATTACACATTTCAGAGCACAGTGAGGAGAGCTCTGAGAGCTGATTGGAGGGAAGAAACACACACCCTTCATACAGCAAACACAGGCTTATGCTGGAGCTCCCTCCCCGTCACCATTTTTCTCTTGGTGTCAGGAAAACTTGTCAAAAGTGATTCGTGCTGAAAGCAGAGGAACAAAGCAGCAGACAGAAATGACACTTAGTGCTCTTAATTGAGACAAGCACAGACTATAGAGGGATATGCTTTGTTCATATTTCATGTCTGAGCTTTACAACCTTATTTATTGGTAGCCAGCCATGCACAGCTGCTCCAGTTTTAATAAAGTTCCCATTGGGTATCCATATGCCTCCCTTCCATCATGAATCTATACCCTAAAAAGAAGGAACTCTTTATTTTTTTAGAGTAAAGCTCTTCTTAGAGTAAGGATGGTCCAAACCCAGCTAAGCCACATGTACAAGGAGTGTATATACATGCAGCTGTGGGGCAGGGAATGCCTCAGCCACTTATGATTGGCCCAGTACACTGACAGCTACTTCACACTCCTCTCTACATAGCAGAGCCATATAAAGCAGTGTGCTTACGGTATAAAGCACACGGTTAACCCTTTGATCGCCCCTCATGTTAACCCCTTTCTGCCCAGTGCCATTAGTACAATGTCAGTGCTTTTTATTAGCACTGACCACTGTATTGGGGTCACTGGGGATGTCAGTGACACCAAGTCAGTTCCCCCCAGTGGAAGAATGCCCACCGCAGTCCCAATATAAGTCGCAGATCGCCGCCATTACTAGGGAAAAAAAAAAAAAAAAAATTCCAGTATATATACACGACCATTTGTAAATGCTATAACTTTCACGTAAAAAATTAATTTAAACGTATTGGGATTTTTTTTAGCAAAGACATGTAGCAAAATACATTTTGGCCTAAATTTATGATGAAATTTGATTTTTTAAATTTTTTTACTGGACATTTTTAATAGCAAAAAGTAAAAAAAAACTGTTTTCCCAAAATTGTCGGCCTTTTTTTGTTTATAGCACAAAAAAAAAATTGCACAGGCGATCAAATACCACCAAAAGAAAGCTCTATTTGTGGGGGGAGGAAGATGTAAATTTCATTTGAGTGCAGCGTTGCATGACCGTGCAATTGTCAGTTAAAGTAACGCAGAGCGTATTGCCAAAAAAAAAAATAGCCTGGTCAGGAAGGGGGGGGGGGAAATCCTCTGGAGGGCAAGTGGTTAAAAAAGGGACAGGGACTTCTTCCCTCACGTTTTTCATGGGAACAGCATTCCTTTTATATGATTGGTTCGTTTTACCTGCAAGGTGCACATGTACAAGTGTGACCTAGCCTTAGACCCTGGTTGCAATTTGGCATGTGATTTGCATGTCATGTGAATTGCAAATCGCATGCCAAATTGCACCCTAGTGACCTCAATTACAGCGGTCATATCAGTGCGGTTCTGACTTGGTCGGAGCCACGCAGATCTCTAAAGTAGTACATGCACTACTTTTGGTGCGATTTGCATAGATATCTGTGTCAGATGTCTTGCAAATTGCACCTGAAATCGGCATGCCCCCCAACTTTGAAATGGCGCGACTTCACTGTAAGCCAGACTTGATGTGACCGGAGTGTTAGGCTACTTTTACATTGATCCAAGGCAAGAATGCATATGTATTTTTACCACGATTGAAGTGACTAAAAAAAAAAAAACGCACAAAAGATGCAACACAGGTGTTTTAGCAGCATTTTCCATTTATTTCAGGGAGTTGCTTTTTTTTACCGCACCAAAAATGCAGCAAGCAGGATATTTAAAAACGCACTGGACCCGCAATGGATTAGTGCGAAGAGTTCCATAGGAATACACGGTTTTCTTTGCTTTTTTTAATGCAGAAGTGGATCAGTGTGAAAGCAGCCTTAGGAAATATCTGTACTAGAAATCACCGGTCCTGGAGGTACAAATGGTCAAAAACCTGATGGAATAAATCGCACGGCTCCACCTCCTAACCAAAATAAGAAGGAATACCCCTCCTGATTGGTGGCCTTGTGATGGAAGGCAGATATGCAGGACCCCATTGGAACCCCCTAGTCAGATAGCAGGCGTTCATCCACACCTCAGCCCTCACTGCACTGCATCAGTCTTTCAGTTTCATGTTCTCTGCAGCTCCAAGTAATGCCAGGAAGTCCTCCGCCCATGATGTAGTACATATGACAGGAGCACGGCTCTCCTCCTCTGACATGCAGGAACGCCTGTACTGTCCTCCCTATATACAGAACAGGAGACCCGGCCTCTGCTCCCACTACACACATTACCTTCCTCCGCCGCCCCGGCCCACGGTCACAAGTTGAACTCACACCTAGCCGGCGTCTTGACCCCTGGGAACCTGATCTGCGCCCAGCCAATCAGAACAGGAGGTGTGTTTCACGCACAGCTCTCTGGTCTGGTTACAAGAGGCAAACCGGTCACCCCATTTCCGTCCCCGCCTCCATCTTGGTGACTTCACGTCTAGAACCCAGGAAAACCTGTTTTCCATGGAAATGGAGGCCGCAGAGATTCCATGTACTGTCACTATTGGAATTTCTGCTCTGAAAATAATTGTGTTGCCTTATAGACCGAGATATGACATCCTGCCTCCTTTATAACCATTTGCCCCTCAGGCGAATTCTGCCATTTCTCTGGTACACCAAAGGATGTGTTCACACTTGACTTTATTTCTAACAATTGCCAAATGCCCCTATAGTGTTTGACAGACATTTGGGAAGCGTTTTCAACGCTCCTCAAATGCTCCCAAAATGCCCTATGCGCGGTTTTGAGGCAGATGATAGGTGTTGCCAAGCGTTAAAACCGCACCACAAACGCCTATAATGAAGTTAAATGGTATTAAGGCTCTCCAAACGCCTCACAACCGCATCACAAATGCCTGTCAGGCATTTGAGGAGCGGCACCATATACTTGAACTCCTGACTGGACATGAGGTGTCAGTTTTGCCGCGACACTGCAGTGTGAACAGCACTGTGTGCTGCCATGTGCAGAATTTTCATAGGCATTTGAGAAGCGTTAAAAACGCTTCCCAAACGCCTGTCTGATGCCTGCTGACAAAGCTAGTGTGAACGTAGCCTAAGGCTGGCCATACATTGTACAATTTTCTTGAGAATTTTTCTTTACATTTACCAAAAACCACATAATATGAGGTCAAACCTAAACAACACTTTCAGCAGTATCCAATTGGGCAGGCCCTTGCACTACATAGTTGAAGGTAAATCTAAAGGAAATTGGACAGAAATTTGTATAGTGTATGGCCAGCCTTAGGCTCCAATGTTAGGCTGCTTTCACACTGAGGAGTTTTTGAAGTGTTTTTGCATTAAAAAAATGCCTGAAAAGCTCAAGAAAAACATCTCCCTATGTATGTGAATGTATATCTATGTATGTTTTCACACTCAAGTGTTGAGCTTGCAGGGTCGTGTAAAAACTCCTGGTTGCAGCATCTTTGGGGCATATTTGGGGAGGTAAATGCCCCAAAAATGCTTCTTCCCATTGAAATCAAAGGAAAACGCTTCAAAAATGCCTCTGGGAAGCGTTTTTGGAGCAGTTTTTAAGTCACGTGGCCTTTGAAAACACTCAGAAAGTGCAGTAAAAGCTGGTTCACACTGCTGTGATTTCAGGTGCAATTTGGGAATTGAAATCGTACCTGAAATCGGATCTAATGAATGTGAGTGTCTTAACATATGCGATTTGATGCAGCACAATTTTAAAAGTAGTTATTGTATTACTTTTTCTGCAGTTTGCTGCGATTTCACATAGACTACAAAAGAAACTGCACTGCAAAACGTAACGGAAAACGCAAGAAATCATTGGGAAATCTTCAGAAAATGTGACAAACAAAACGCTCAATTTTAAATCGCATCCATTGTGAACCAAGCCTAAGTGGACCTGTTTAAATAATATAGTTACATAGTTGGTCTGGCTGAAAAAAGACTAAAGTCCATCCAGTTCAACCATTAAAAAAAAATGTGTTCAGTTTTAAAGGGATGAGGTGGCAATCCTAGGCTTCATGCGCACTAGCGTGTTTTTAAGCTTCTAGAAGCTAATATGTTCCATGCACACTAGCGCTTTTTCTTAACCACTTCTGGTCCTGCTGTTGTATATAAACGGCCGGGCGGTGGCAGTGCAGGGTCGGGTGGCCGTTTATAAATTGCCTCCCTGCCCCCTGCTTGTGCACGCTCCCTGGGAGCACGCAGCACCGCGATCCGGTGCCCGCTGTGTCCGAACACCGATCGTCGTACAGGACCTCTGTGATCGGGAGTAGTAAGCAAGATGTCACTTCTGACATCATTGTTTACTACGTGTGAAATCTGTGAATGATCAGAGAGGTCACATGGTACAAGGCTATTCACAACAGTCTTGTACCATGTGACAAGCTGTGACCAATCACAGCTCACGCAGTATTTCTCAACGGCTGCAAGAATGCAGCCAGAGAGAAGGAGAAATGATTGCTTTTACAGCCTTTATGGGTGTAAAAGCAATCAGTGTAAAAAAAAAAATCTTCATCACCCCCCACAAGTAGTACAGTGTCACCAAGGTGACACTGTACTGCTAGGGTGACAGTATGTAATAAAAAAAACCCCATAAATAATAATAGAAAAAAAATAAAATAAAAATGTAAACAAATGTTTAAAAAATTATGATTTTTGGTTATTATAAACTAATTTGGGTTATTTTTTATTTTTACTAAAAAGAAAACGGAATACATTTTGGCCAAGATTTATGATGAAACATTATTTATTTGCAAAATTTTATAAGAAAAACACTTTTTTCAAAATTTTTGGACATTTTCATTTATATAGCAAAAAAAATAAAAATCCCAGCAGTGAATAAATACCACCAAAATAAAGCTTTATCTGTCTCAAAAAAATGGTAAAAAATTCATATGGGTACAGTGTTGCATGACCGCGCAATTGTCATTCAAAGTGTGATAGTGCTTAAAGCTGAAAATTGGCCTGGACAGGAAGGGGGTAAAAGTGTCCGGACTGGAAGTGGTTAAAGGATAATTTCTTTTTTTTAGAAAAAAATAATAAATGCACCTTTTTTGCAGGTTTTGTCTACAGGAACCTGGGATGCACTGCTCCAGTGATCAGTAGATTGCTGGTGCCATGCAGGTCTCCTGCAGACCTGTCAGAATATCTGCTTGCTGAGCAGGATGTACGACAAGCAGATATTCTGACAGGAAGCTTCAATGAACTACCATGACACTCCACAGCCCCATGGTACTTCATTGGAAACTACAAGCCCACAGCCACTAAGGCTGCCGGGAAGTCTGTGAATGAATGACGTGGCCCTGTGGGCGGAGTCTCATACGGCCATGCTTTTTTCGAATCTGAGATAGTATGGGGAGACTTCTCCCCGTACTATCTGTCAGAGGGGCGGAGGGCATGGCTGCGGCTATGGGAACATGTTACATGTTCCACCCTAAAAATGGGATGAACATGTAACATGTTCCCAAAGGTGAACTTATCCTTTAAGCTCAAAAAAACGCTGATAATAGCGTTAGCATTTTAGTAGCATTTAAAGCGCATGAAGAAAAAAAAAGCTGTTAGGAGCGTTTGTGGTATCGTCTTCTAGGAGCAGAAAAAACATTGTTTTTGTAGAGTTTTTTGGAGCTTTTTTCCAGCAGAAAAAATGCTAAAAGATCCTAAACTCTATTAAAATGCTACTAACAGCTTTTTTTCTAGCTTTTTTTTGTGGGGGGGGGGGGGGGGTCTACATGTACTGTAAAAACACTAATAAAATGCTAACGCTCCTAAACACTACTAAAAAACGTTATTACCAGCATTTTTTATTCAGTGTTTTTTTCCAGCATTTTGTGAGCTTAAAAAAAAACTATTGTGCATGGAGGCTAAAAAAAACTACAAAACTACTTTTTTTGTGCTCCTAGATACTGAAGCTCAAAAAACGATAACAGCCTAAAGTAGTGTACATGGACACATAGGATGACAATATTTAGCTTCTAGGAGCAGAAAAAAAATGCTAACAGCTTCTAGGAGCTTAAAAAAAACAAGTGTGTTTAGCTGTGAATGGTCACAGCGATCCCATGCACGAGCTGGGCCAATCTCAGCCCATCTGTGTCATGTGATTAGCCGTGGCCAAATCAAAGCTAAGCACAAAAAACAAAAAGCCTGAATTAATCGATTTCATTCAAGTAAATGCTTGCTTATAGCAAAGTAATTCTTTGCTATAAGCAAATTGTGTAAAAAAAAAAAAAAATACTGATCACTTCCCCAAAGTAGTACAATGTTACTATGGTAATATTATACTACTTTGGTAATAGTGAAATATGAAAAAAAAATCTTAAAAAAAGAAAAAAATGTAATAAAAAATTCAAAAAAAATTCAAAAGTTTTTTTTTTCACACTGTCACCAGTCAGTCCCTGATCACGGCCATGCCAGTTATATGATGACGCTGTACTGCACTGGTGACAGTATGTGAAAACAAATTGTGAAAATAATTGTTTTAAATTCTTCATTTTCCAAATAATTATGACGAAAAAAATACAACTTCAAAAAACTCCCCATGCCTCTTATGAAGTACATCACACTGTCTACTTTGTAAAAAGGGGTCATTTGGGGGATATCTGTACTGTTCTGACATTCTTGGACCTCAAGAAATTAGATTGGCCGTCAGTACTTCAGGACTGATCAATTTTCAGATATATACCATAGATTGTGAACGCTATAACTTTCCAACAGACTGAATAATAAATACTGATTTGAGTTATTTTTACCAAAGAAATGTAGAAGAATACATCTTGGCCTAAATTTATGAAGAACAATTATTTATTGGCAAACGTTTATAACAGAAACAAAGAAAAACGTGTTTTTTTTTAAAGTTTTTGGTCTTTTTTTGTTAATTTAGCAAAAAATAAATAAACACCCCAGTGGTGATTAAATACCACCAAAAGAAAGCTCTAGTTGTGTGAAGAAAATTATAAAATGTTAGTTTGTGTACAGTGTTGCATGACTGCGCAATTGTCAAAGTGTGAGAGCGCTGAAACCTGAAAATTGGCCTGGGCAGGAAGGGGGTAAAAGTGCCCGGTATTGAAGTGGTTAAAGCACCTACTGATTCAACATGCTTTTTTGATGTGTATTTTATGCTTCTGTGTTGCTTCAGTGGTGCTTTTTGAAACTTTAATGAAGCTTGGCAAATGCCTTGTGTGTTGATTTTCAATTTGTTTTAAAGGGGTCCAGTAGAACCCTGGCTCAGTAGTACCCCAGCTCATTAGTACCCCTGTTCAGCAGATCCCCAGCTCATTAGTACCCCTGTTCAGCAGATCCCCAGCTCATTAGTATCCCTGTTCAGCAGATCCCAAGCTCATTAGTACCCATTCAGCAGATCCCCAGTTCATTATTACACCTGTTCAACAGATCCCCAGCTCATTAGTATCCCTGTTCAGCAGATCCCAAGCTCATTAGTACCCATTCAGCAGATCCCCAGTTCATTATTACACCTGTTCAACAGATCCCCAGCTCATTAGTACCCCTGTTCAGCAGATTCCCAGCTCATTGGTACCCTCTTTCAACAGATCCCCACCCTAATAGTACCCTCATTCAGCAGATCCTCTGGTTTTCTGACCTCTTCTCTCTCTGGTCCCCGCTCGGCTCCCACTGTATTGCTCTCACACTGCGCACCACGTGCGACATTGCTAAATTCTCCTGCTCTGGTCACCCAGCTTTGCTGATCCTCTGCCTCTCAGTCCTCTCTCTTCGGTCACTGCACACCTTCCACTACAGCATTCCAATCTTGCACACCCTATGTGCTATCTGCTAGTTGCTCTGCTCCAGCCCGCACCCCTCTCACCTTCCTGCTGCTCTACACTGCACACCAGATGTGACGCCTGGACCACACACTTCCAGAATATAACCAGTTGTGCTCAAAAGTTTGCATGCCATTGAAGAATTGGTACAGTATGTACCATTTATAAAGAAAACTTGAGTAAGTAGGCAAAACAAATTTTGTTTTACTTCTCATGGGATTCATATTCAACTGTAGATCATAACAGAATGGCACAATCCTAAGACAAAACATGGCAAAAAATGAAATGACCTCTGTTCAAAAGTCTGCACACCCTTAGTTCTTGATATTGTGTATTGCCCCCTTTAGCATCAATAACAGCCTGCAGTCTTTTGTAATATGAGACCCTGAATTCTTGCAGGTGGTATAGCTGCCCATTGTCTTGGCAAAATTTCTCCAGGTCATGCAAAGTCTTTGGTTGTCTTGCATGAACCGCATGTTCGAGATCTCCCCAGAGTGGCCACTCCAGAACCTTTACCATTTTCTGCTGTAACCACTGGAGGGTCAACTTGGCCTTCTACTTTGAGGCATCGTCATGCTGGAAAGTCTAAGAGCGTCCCATGTACAGTACAACACAAATTCTCTGCCAGCAGTTTCTGATAACATGCTGGATTCATCCTGCCATCAATTTTCACAAAATTCCCCATGCCTTTAGAGCTCACAGACACCCCACACATCAGTGAGCCACCACCGTGCTTCATAGTGGGGATGGTATTCTTGTCGCTATAAGCCTTGTTGACCCCTCTCCAGGCATAGTGCTTCTAGTTGTAACCATAAAGCTCAATGTTGGTCTCATCACTCCAGATTAGTGTGCCAGAAGATGTGAGGTGTGTGAAGGTGTTAGTGGGCATATTGTAATTTTTGTGGCACTGGAGCAGTAAAGGCTTCATTCTGGCAACTCAACCATGCACATATTTTTGTTCAAGTATCATCATATTGTGTTCCTTTAAACAATCACACCATCTTTTTCCAGTGCAGCCTGTATTTCTCCCAAGGTTATCTGTGGGTTTTTCTTTGTATCCTGAACAATTCTTCTGGCAGTCGTAGCTGCAATATTTCTTGGTCTACCAGACCTTGACTTCGTCAAACCAAAACCGGAAATGATAAAATCTTCATCGCTATTGTTTTTGATGTCACAGAAGACGAGCAGGACCTTCTGTTCCTGCCCCTCTTCTCAGTGAATGCGGCCAAACCAGTCACATTATTACCGGGCTCCCTGATCACACAGGAGAGCCTGGTAAATGCAGCAGCAGGAGGGGTGACCCCCTTCCGTCACCTGTAAAAGCGATCCAGCGGCTATACAGCCGCCGAATCACCTTTACATTAAAGAGAAACACCTCCTGAAGAAAACAGTACTGGGTTCATGGTTTTAGCCTCAACCATGATCCTGGTATAACCATCTAAATATGAGGCCGTATGTACAGTATACTTATGGTGGTATTGAGGTGGATACAGTATGTCCCCCCTTCACATCATAAGGATCCTCAACCCACACAGGGGTCTCAGATAGCTGTACCCCAGAATCTGCTTAATTTCTGATTCTTGCTAAAGAAAAGAGAAGCAGATCCACATTTGCTTGTCCTACCATTGATTGAGAACGTTTTGAGATATCTGTAGAAGTGCAAAATAATTTAAAAAAACACTTTTGAACATGTCTGAAATGCAGAGCTGTTCTGTGCACACTTCCTATCTTTAGGTGCCTAACAGACCTTCCAGTTCCTATCTTGGTGCCACAGAACAATTAATGTCCAAGTGTATATAGATCTTTGGGTTACCATACACACTGCAATCTTACTATACAATCTTTGTACAATCAAATTTAGATTTACCAAACCTATGAATTATAAAGGCCTAGCTAATTTGTATCCAATCAGGCAGGAACTTGCAATACATAGCTGTTTGTAGATGTAAAGGAGATTGTATAATCAGATTTTAAAATGTGTGGTGAACGTTTACATAGGCTAGGAAAAGGCAACTGGGCAAGGCTGACACCACTCAATTTAAATGCTGGGTGTTGTCAGGCTATAATAGGAACTTAGGAGCTGATTGTAAGTATTTTTCTGCATATGCAGGGTCTTTAAATGGATAAAACTTAGGGAAATGGCATATATTGCAATTTTTTTATTTTGCCTTGACACACACTTTAAAAATCTGGCCAGCAAGTGAACTGCTAATAACATTTAATAGTACTATTGCAACTTTAGCACATCAGAAGCCAAAACTTTTTTGGAGTGGTTGAAATCCCTGGCTACGTCCCTTAGTTTAACTCCTGACCCCAAAAACCCAACAAAAAGTGAAAAGAAGGTTCGTCAAAGTAAAACATTAACAAACGTCTCGTTTAATTCCATGCCTCAATCATCTTCATATAGTGTGCAATATTTTCTCTGCAGTGGTCTACCCTGTGATGAATGCAGTGCCCAACTCCTGTCCTTCACACCAACTCGTGACAAAGGAGCAGCCAATCTCACACCGCGCTGTCACTTGCGTAACAATGCCATGCTCAGCTGCACCCTGCAGAAAGATTTTCCAGCTTGTGGGACCACAATCTAGGTGCCAGCAGCCTGAGAGCGATTGTCACTGGGTTAGATTAATTACGCAAATAACCCTTCAAACTCCAAACTGCCACCTTATAGCTTTGGGCCTATCAACCCTTCACAATGTTAGCAAGAACAAATGTGAACAATATTATTACATACAGTAGCACTCTTCAAGAGACAGGGATTCTTTAGTTTGCATTAAAAGCTTTAGAGACATTTTCAACACTTTTCAAAATAAGATTTATTACTAAACAGGTCAAAATGGTACAATTAAAATATTTACAGAAAGGGATGTTACAAAGAGAACAATAATGCAACAGAGAAATAAAAGAAAGGAGTTAAGAAGACAGAATACTTGCAAAGTCCTGGTTTTAGCAGGGTCCAATTGTCCGAGCAAAAAAGTTGTTTTGGCTCTCAAGTCCATTAAGATGTTTCTTGGTTGATGTTAAACGAGAGCTTGTTTACTAGATCTGGTCAGTCCCTTTTCTATGATATCAAAGGGGTGTTGCCTGAGAACAACTGACCAATCATCCGGTTTAGCGTACCTTTGTCACCCAGAAGGGAAGAGATTGCTTTTTCCCCTTTTCTATGTGCTAACATAGTCAGGTATGACCTTGATTTGTTCGGTATGATATTCCCTATTCAAATATATACCTAATATTAATGTGCCCTGTTCCTGTTGAATTCTATTAATTGTATGTTGAATGGTTACATGTGAAATAGACGTTTTATGATACACTCTGCATTCCTAGAGCTCTAATGGCCCTAATGTCATGTGTGACTGCTTGACTGAGTTATTGTTTTACGATAGGGCAGAGGAAAGTGTTTTCCATGGTTGGTGGAAACAGACATCCTGCCAAGACTAATTAGTTATTTACAACCCTGGACAGGTCTGCACACTGGGTCTATTTGTGTTTTAATTAAGATAGGTTCTTTTGAAGTTTGTTAAACGTTACAGCTACAAATTCCAGTTTTCAGGAGGGAGGAAAATTACTGCTCATGAAAAACAAAAATGGCTGTCACATACAGGTTCCATGTCCCTATAGCGCATAATCGTTACACAGCCCCTTCCCAACTGGGCCAAAACTAGAGCTCTCAGTTAATCAGATAAAATGAACTTTGCTGAACAGAGGGCTCTAGCTCTGCCTCAGCAGTGTCGTGTCAGACTGCTGCAGAGGGACCGCTTCTTCCATGCCCATTAATGTCTGGATTAATCCACGTCCATGTGCACATACTAAGAGGATTCTGTAGGGGGAAATAAAGAAATTGCCACTGCTGCTCTTTCAAGAATGCTACTTACCTGGCTTCAATATTTTGAATCACAAACCCCATACTTGTTCTAGGCTAGTGACCCAATATTGAAGCAGACAGCCAGGCAGCTAAAATGTTCACAGGACAGCAAACGTGGCCTGTACATTTCTCTCAGGTTTCCTTTAAAATAAAGTTTACATGTCCCCTGGTCATAGTATTGAGTTGTATTACACCATGAAGAAGGAAGGGATGCAAGAAATGAACACACGGATATGAGATCTGGATGAGAAAGTGAATCACATACAGATCTTAGGGTGTTAGATGTTTTTCATTAGCAGAGTTACAAGTAGTGCTTGCTGGGCAAAGTGAGGTCTGCCGGCTATGGTGGGCATTAAACTGTAACTAAAAGGCAAAGGGAGGATTATAACCCGTAATTTTTTTTTTTTGCCATCTGTGTCCTATTGGGGAGATTTCTCTCCTGCTCCAAAACCAAGACAGTAAGGGAGAGGAAATCCCTCCAAAATGAAGGAAAGCCAGTGTGTCACCAGAACCCTTTGGTAAGAATTTCCCTCTATTGCTGTTCTAACGTCAAGCCAAAATTTTTTCTTTTTTTTTTCTTTTCACTTTTTGATAATGGTAAACAGGACAAATAGAGAGGGTGAATCTCCCAGAAGGGGGCCCAAACAGCAACAAAAAGTGACAGGTGTTCGATATTCCTCCCTACTCTATCTAAACAAAAGCTAAAAAATAAAATTGCTTTTATTTCCAATATTTTATGTTCATAAGATGGTAGCAATTCTGTTGTCCAATGCAGAACTAGAGGCTGTTACTACTGTTTTACTTTTTCCTATGAAAGGAATAAGAACTCTCTATACAATTATTTGTTATGAATAGAACTTTTTTTTCATTGGTAAATGTTCAGCCTGAAAGCCAGCATCATTCAACCCACTACTTTTGAGGCCAGGTCATTCTGAAAACAACACAGTGATAAGCTCATCTCTCAGTCACTATGCTTCTTGTAATCACATGAACTGATTCTTGCTTTGCTTCCTCTTCTCACACTCCAGGCTTGCTGTACAGTACTACAAGAGGTTGATTGCAGGTCAGATTCACGTACTTACACTGTCGGCGATTAAAAATAAAAAAGTACTTTTTTTTTTAAACCTGGCTAGAGTTTAACTTTAACATTAAATGTTCATATGATGAATCTGCAGAGGCAGAATACACTAAAGAAAGGCAAAGACTTAGTTTTTAAACTATATGAAAATGTGTTTACCATAAAGATTCAACAGACTGCACAGAGAACAGATATGTACCAATTACAGGGCTGTATCTGTGTGAATGAATGGAGCAGTTTATTCACTAGAGCCTTGCAGAAATCAATGATGTGTAAGCAATTTTGAAAAGGTGCACGCACTAATTTGGTGGGACTTTTGATGCAACTTTGGTCCAAAGAATGTAAAGTCGTATCGAAGTTGCACTGGAATTTGCGTGATTTTGGATACGCGCTAATGTGAATGAAGCCTTACTGTAAAATCAGACATTTAAGATATTTTGCAGTTGGGTTTGTCAGAGTAACAACACTTAAAGGCTATAAAGCAGCAGTATAAGCTTATCACAAAAATCACATACAGGTATATTTGTAATGCACAGTTGTGCTTTACAAATGTGCCCTCTGTTTGCATGACCTGTTCAAAGTCATTTTACAGTGTGTTATGATACCACAGAGCACCATGGCCTGCATATTATGAATGACTAAAATGCAGACACAGGGTGCAGTAAACACAGATGTGTCAGAGAGGGGATAACGATACCTGCTCTCTGTTATACTTTATCACTGTTCTGTAGCCTGTCTTAATTTCTGTTTGTAAAATAGGGTATATATACACAGTATATTGCCAAAAGTATTGGGACGCCTTCCTTTAAACGCACATGATCTTTAATTGAATCCCAGTCTTAGTCCGTAGGGTTCAATATTGAGTTGGCCTACCTTTTTCAGCTATAACAGCTTCAACTCTTCTGGCAAGGATGTGAACAAGGTTTAGGAGTGTGTCTATGGGAATGTTTGACCATTCTTCCAGAAGCGCATTTGTGAGGTCAGGCACTGATGTCAGACAAGAAGGCCTGGCTCACAGTCTCCACTCTAATTCATCTCAAAGGTGTTCTATCAGGTTGAGATCAGGGCTATGTGCAGGCCAGTCAAATTCCTCCATTCCAAACTCGCTCAGCCACGTCTTTAAGGACCTTGCTTTGTGCACCAGTGCCCAATCATGTTGAAACAGGAAGGGGCCATCCCCAAACTGTTCCCACAAAGTTGGGAGGATGAAATTGTTAAAAATGTCTAGGTATGCTGATGCCTTAAGCGTTCCCTTCACTGGAACTAAGGGACCTAGCCCAACCCCTGAAAAACAACCCCACACCATAATCCCCCCTCCACCAAACATTACACTTGGCACAATGCAGTTAGGCAAGTACTATTCTCCAGGCAACCACTAAACCCAGATACGTCCATTGGATTGCCAGACAGAGACGTGTCACTGGACACTGGAGTCGTCACTCCAGAGAACACGTCTCCACTGCTCTAGAGTTCAGTGGCAGTGTGCTTTACATCCAACGCTTTGCATTACACTTGGTGATGTAAGGCTTGGATGCAGCTGCTCGGCCATGGAAAGCTATTCCATGAAGTTCTCTATGCACTCTTGTAGTGCTAATCTGAAGGCCACACAAAGTTTGGAGGTCTTTAGCTATTGAGTCTGCAGACAGTTGGCGACCACTGTGCGCTTCAGCATGCGCTGATGCCACTGTCATTTTACGTGGCCAAGTTGCTGTTGTTCCCAGTTGCTTCTTCTTATAATACCACTAACAGTTGACCGTGGAATATTTAGTAGCAGGGAAATTTCACGGGTGGACTTATTGCACAGGTGGGAACCTATCAAGCTTGAATTAACTGAGCTCCTGAGAGTGATCCATTCTTTCACAAATGTTTGTAGAACCAATGATTTAGAGGGGTGTCCCAATACGTTTGGCAACATATTTGCCAACTAACAACCACCAGGTGATGGTATAACAGAAAGTTATAAAGAAAATACATTTATTGCTGAAAATCAAAAATGAGGAGGCCTGTTTTAAGTGCATGACAATAACAATCCAAACACTTTTTTTTTTTTTTTTTTATAATTCATACTACAGTTTAGAGCAAGCTTTTCTATTTTTGTGGGGGGGGTTTTCTCGCACAACAATATTTAATGACATTCTGCTTGATTTGGACAAAAATTATTTCAAGTTACTATATATAGCACATTAATTAACCACACAAATTCTGGAATACATTAGCTGGATGCTGTGCAATCACATACAAACATTCACTTGTGCAACACAAATTTACAAAATGCAGTTCAGTAAAACCAACAGAGCCTTCCCACTTTAATACATCCATGCACAGAAAAGATGAATATCTTGCTTCAAGTCATCTTCATTAGACTCCATGCCAAGTGTTCCATACACCAAGCCAGCGCATCATAAACTTACACATACACTAGTCAAACGTTACAACAAAAACAAAATGCCATGAGAGAATATAAAAATAATCCTCTGACATAACCTGATAAATATCTCCACCAAGCATGCATATGATTTATTTTCAATGCTTTCACTAGAATGAGTTATACATCTACTGCATTCGAAATAGGAGTGTTTAACCTTTGCACAAATGACATTCGTGGGAAAGACAAATTCTGTTTTAGAGTATTTTGCTCCCAACACATTCTATCCATTTCTGACAATATGATCTGAAAAACAAGAAGCTAGGATGCCTGATGTGTTTAAGTGTTTAGCTCTCAACCCAATCTCAGCATATTGCTTTTGCTTGGCCCAGAAACACCTTTTTTTTCTGGACAGCATCCTCTAACTTGTTTTCTCGTGTGTTTGGTGATGAGTTTTAAGTTCTTCTTCAGATGCAAACCTCAGAAGGCAGTTTGTGCACTTATGGGGCAGATCTGCAGAATGCCGAAAATCTAAGTGAGTTTTTAGGTCCTCCAGCTGCCCTGTCGAGTACTCGCAATATTGGCACAGGTAAACACCTTCTGATGAATGCAAGTTTAAATGCTCACTGTACTCTAACATGCCTGAAAACCCCTTCCCACAGTCATCACAGACATGTGGGTAAAAACGAGTGTGTTCTATTGCTACATGCCTATTAACATTGGTGTGGAGCCTACTGCTGAAGCCACACACCTGACAGACAAAGAAGTTTTTACATTTATCAAAGCTGATCTTGTTTAGGAGACTGAATTCTCCACGTGCTCCATTGTTATAGGCATCGCTTAACTCGATAAGACGGCAGGTGTGTTCATTCACTACGTGACTGTGCAAATCTTCCGGATCGTTGGTCTCGTGCTCACAGAACTGGCATAAGTACTGTTCATCACAACTATGCTCCTGAAAGTGCAAGTATAGTTCACTACTCGTGCAAAACTGCAAATCGCATTGTTCGCACCAGTAAAGAAAGTCGTTAAAATGGGCATCTGTCACATGCTGACTGAGACTCTCGTAGGAACTGGTCTTGTAGTCACAGTGCTTACAATTCAGTTGATCCTCTTCATGTACCTTTTCATGTTCCGTGAGCAAGTCTTCACTAGAAAAGCTCTGTTTACACACTTTGCAGAGGTGAGACTCTGTGCATTTATGCTTTAAGATCATATGCTGTTTTAGATCAGAAAAGTATTTGCTGTTGTAGTCACACTGGTCACAACGGAATAGACCAGCGCTGTTGGCCCTGAGCAGTGGCCATTTTTGTGGTGTTGTCAGGTTAGAGGAGGGACTGCTCTCTGGACTTTCATGTATTTGTAGTGGGATGTCCTTTATTTCTTCTTCTGTTACAGGTGAAGGAACACACTCCGGCTCTTCAGTATGGACTTCTACTACTGCATCTTCATGGATTGGCTGAGGAATTATTGTTGGAGACTCACAATTCTCCCTACTGTCTCCATTGGTACTAGGTTGTTCCTCTGCAGAACAAACAAAACATGTTATTTACCAATCCCATGTAGATACTGCTGTTAGAAAAAGCTGCTGGCCTCTGCAAGATCATATCAGTAGCACTTTTCTGCATATTTGTCTTAATTGGGTGTCTACAATTTTACATGGTACACCTGAGATTAACCACCAATACGTAATGCAACATATTTATTCTAGGAGCACTACAATGACAGCCTGATCTAAGAAAGGATGTCTAAAAACCTGTGGCATGTTATTTTTCAACACATTTTTACTGGGTTTTCATATTACAGGACTGTGGCATTTTTCATTCAAATAATACACAATAGCTGAAATAATCCACCCTACCATAACTTATTTTCTATCATTTTACTACTAACATTTTTAGACTAATGCCAAGGACTGTGGAATTATGGTTCTAAAAAATTTAAATTACAACCTGGTTTCTAAGGAAGAGGAATCATTCATAATATATTCACCTAGTTTCAAAGTACACAAGGGTAGCATTCTGTAGATCTTTTGTAAGTGCCTGACTGCATATGTTAAATCAAACTGGGTGAGGTGAATGGGGGGACTGTAGATGGGCTTTAAGTCTAGGTTCACACTGATGTGGTGCAGGGAACCGCTTGTGATTTAGACATGAACTGCACCGCATTCCTGTTCAAATCACCTGTCATTCTTTGCAGTGCGATTTAAGGACCAGTTCACACTACAAAAATGCACTCCGGATGCATTCCGAATACATTTTTGCTTACAGTTCACACCACACGCAGTTCCGGTGCAGTTTTGATGAGGTTTGCTATGTTCCAGTATGGTTCTGTGCAGAAAAAATGCAGCATGTTCCACTTTTTTTCTGCACCCGGAACCGACTGCACATAGTGTGAACTAGGGCCATTGGAATACATGGAAAACACTTTCATGCAGTTTTGATCCAGAAAAAAAAGCACTGAACTGCATCTAGTGCATTCATTCTGTATGGCTCAAATAGCAAAGCACCACACAAAAAAGGTGCTGTCACCTTTTTTTTTTGTTGCACTACAATTGGATTGCATAGGTTTTACACCCAAGCGATCCAATTTAGCCAATTGCACTGTGTTTTGTAATCTGATTCTGGGGTGTCATTAACTTAAAGTGGTTTTAAAGGCAGAAGTTTTTTTTTACTTTCATGCATTTGATGCATGAAGGTAAAAAAAAAAAAAAAAAAAAAAAAACCTTCTGTGTGTTGCTCCCCCCCCACCCCACAGCAGATGGTATCTCTCACACCTTCATGCCAAATGTATATAGTGCTTAAGGTGGTTCTAAAGGCCCAAAGTTTTTCTTTATCTTAATGCATTCTATGCATGAAGAAAACAAAACCTTCTGTGTGTAGCAGCCCCCCACCAATACGTAACTGAGCCCCGTTGACCCAGCAATGTGCAGGAGAGCCTTGGCTGTCCCGGGACTCCCTTTCCTCATTGGCTGAGACAGCAGTGGGTGCCACTGGCTCCCACTGCTGTCAATCACAGCCAGTCAGCCAATGAGCCGAGAGAGGGGGGTGAGTCGAGGCTCTGTGTGGACAGGGCTGCTATGTGCAAAACCATAGCGTAAAGCAGGTAAGTATAACATATTCATCAGTATGGATTTTATTTTTATTTTTTTAAGTCGAACCTTTAATACCACTTTAACATTGATACCTACTGCGGTTCACAAGAATGGAGTGAGATTATGATGCAGTGGGAGAAACACACAGGAATTGCTGCGAATTCCGCATCACATCAGTGTGAACCAGGACTAAAGACTGCTCCATTGGGTCTATCCTCACGTTTTGTTTTAACCACAACAGGCCAAATTCAAGAAAAGACTGCACTGAAAAACACCTTCCACTGCCTGTAAAAGCAATTAGCAGCTAGGATTGCTTTTACAAGAAAGAAAAAATCGGCAGGAAGCATCATGCCGGTATAACCACTTTAAGCTATCAAAGTAAATGTATGCTAGCCAGTCTCAGGGTGGTTAAAGATGCCCCTTAACTTTGACTTTATTGTATAACCAGGTTGACACATGCAATGTGGTAACAGTTCATTATTAGCGTAGATGGTTGACCCTTATGGAGCTATGAAAAACACATGATTCTGCACTCACTTATAGAAGAGGGTACATTACCTTCTATTTCAGGACATTCAACTATTTTATTTTGTATACTTCATATTAGACATTCTGATACTAGGGGCACCTTATTTGCTCTATTATTGCTGTAACCTGCTATGAGTCTCAGCAAGCTATTGAACTGGATGCTGTTATTTTTGGTGGTACTTACTATTTATACCCACTACATGTGCTATTATGGCAATCTGATTAAGTCATCATCTGGAGAGAACACTTGTTAAGTTCCTTTCTTGGTACTTTTTTAAATTCTTGTTCTGTTTGCTATTTTTCTTTGTCTTTTGGATTATGGACGAGTGTTGTCGTGCCGAAAAGTTGTATACACTGTATGTAAAAACCTTTTGAATTGAAAAAAAGAAAAAGAAAAAAAAAAAAAAAAAAAGCCCCTTTTTCCTAAAACAATCCTGCAAACAATAGTTTAAAGTGATATTAATGGCATTTTTTTTAACCACTTTAACCTACTGGACACTTTTACCCCCTTCGTGCCCAGGCCAATTTTCAGCTCTCAGTGCTGTCATACTTTGAATGACAATTGCGTGGTCATGCGACATTGTACCCACATTAAATTTGTATACTTTTTTTCACACAAATAGCGCTTTCTTTTGGTGGTATTTAATTGCCACTAGCGTTTTATTTTCTGCACTATAAACAAAAAAAAAAAGCAAAAAAATGTGGAGAAAAAAAACGTTTTTCTTTGTTTCTATTATAAAATTTTTCAAACAGGTAATTTTTCTCCTTCACTGATGTGTGTTAAGGCTGCACGGATAGCCAGCACTGGTGGGCACCGGTCATCAGTACCCTGATTATCAGTGCAGATAGCCTCAGTATTTACATTGTGATCTGCTGTGCCACTGGACACAGCTGATCATGTGGTAAAAGGCTGCTGTGATTGGCCTTTTACCTCATCATGTGATCAGTTGTGTCCATAGGACACAGTGATCATGGACAGTACAGGGTGCGCGCTGCTGGGGGCACGTTCTGGTAGGGCGTCATATGACGCCCTCCCAGAACTGGACAGCCGCACTGTAGAAGTCATTCGGCTATAGCGCCGTTGGCAAGTGGTTAAACAAATATGTTATACTTACCTGTTCTATGCAGTGGTTTTGCACAGAGCAGCCCCGATCCTCTTCTCGGATTCCCAGCTGACACTCCTGGCCTCTCTCTCCTGCAGAGTGCTCCTAGAGTTAGCAGCTTGCTATGGGGGCTCCCGAGCTACTGCTCTGGGTGTCCATTCACACACCCACCCCCACTCTCACCTCACTGGCTAACCCCATGAGGAAGAGGCCCCAGAGAGTCGCTGCTCTTGTGCGCTGGATTGTGATGGGGCCCAGGTAAGTATTAGGGAGGGCTGGGGGGGTAAGCTGCTGTACACAGGTTTTTTACCTTCATGCATAGCATGCATGAAAGTAAAAAACCTTGCGCCTTTTCAACCACAAAAAAAAAAAAAAAAAGACAGACAATTAGTCACTTACCCTCCGTTTCTGGAATTTTAGGGTCAACTTGTAGTATAGAACACACACTGTAACAGTGGTCAAAAAATATTCCATTGTTTTCCACAGTTTTGATTGGAACAGTAACATCTGAAGAAGAGTATAAAAATGTTAAAATGTCATTGACAATTTACCCAAATCACACAGTCAATTCTTGAAACTGTTACAATTCACACTTTAAAGAGCAAGGGTCTTTTTAAACACATCCACCCATTATTTTTTTTAATAGCTAGCGATAACCACCATACCTCTGATACAAAATAACTCCCTGCCCACACAGGGTGTGTGTCAAAGTAGACCTGTGGCTCTTCCACGGCTTTACAAATGCAGTAATGCATCTTTTTGACATCTATTTTTCTTTACGCAAAAAAAATAAAAAAATTCAAGAAAATATACTCACCGGCCACTTCTTCAGGTACACCTTGCTGGTGCCAAGAAAATATCCCTCACACCATTACACCCCCAACACCTGCCTGAACAGTTGAAAGCATGGATCCATCCTGCCTTGTATCATGTTGTTTACGCCAAATTCTAACCCTACCATTTGACTATCACAGCAACCAGTCTGACTATTCTCCTTTGACCTCAGCAAGGCATTTTCGTCCACACACCTGCCACTCACTGGATATTTTTTCTTTATCGGAGCATTCCCTGTAAACCCTAGAGATGATTGTGTGTGAAAATCCCAATAGATCAGCAGATTTTGAAATACACAGACCAGCCCGTCTGGCATCAACAACCATGCCATGTTCAAAGTCACTTAAATCCCCTTTCTTCCTCATTCTGATGTTCGGTTTGAAGTTGTCTTCACTACGTCTACATGCCTAAATTAATTGAGTTGCTGCCATGTGATTAGCTGAATAGTAATTTGTTTTACCAAGCAATAAAGTGGCCGGTAAATGTATGTTCCTAATGTATGCATTTTCATATCTACTATTTATTTTAACTGGCCCAATTAATATGCTTTGATTACAAAAAAAAAAAAAAAAAAAAAAAAAAAAATCATACTTTTTTTTCCCTGCTAAGCTGTAGCGCATACATCTGAAGTAGCCACAAGAAAAACATTTGATTTGTACTTTAATTCTTTGAGGCCATGTTCACACAGACATTGAATGCAAAATGGCATCCAGTGCTCCCATGACTCCAAGTTGTATTCCTCCTACTTTCAAACACTCTCGGAGTGAAAGTAATATCTGCAATAAAAAGAATCTTTTAACTGAATTTCAGAATTAGGTTAATCTGCACGGTTGTACATACTCCTGTTCTATACTGAAAATACTTACCCTGATTTAACTGCACACAGAGCTTACTATAAAAACTACAATATAGAATCCAAGCCAATGGAAGCAAGCCAGGTCCTTTTTTATTCTATTACCTGTGATGTCTAACTCTACCAGTTTGCTTTGATGCACTGGTTTTCTAGCCTCATTGGATCTGGTCCTGACATGCAAGTAACCAGAACGCCAGCATTGTATTGCCACTTTACAGCTGCTCAATCTATAGAGATGTTTAAAGTGCAGCTACGTGAATGCAATAGCAGGCACAAGCATGTCTGCCTGCATTTTCAGTTTTTTGTTATAGCAACCCAAAATCCTCAAAACATTGGGGTTTCATTTATGGAAATACCAACTTCAACTAAAGTGTATGTGCTTTGACCTCCTCTTTCCCCATTTGTCTCCTCATTACTGCGATTAGAGATTTAGCTAACCAACCAATGCACCGTACACAGTTGTGAACACTTTACCTGGTGATGCATTTGCACTTGTCTGTCCTGCATACCGAGATGGAAAAGAAGTCTTTCTTTTCCGTTTCTTAGGATGTTCATTCATATTTCTGCAATCTGAAAGCAGATACAAATATCAATTTTACATCACCATGGTTGTATGTAAACAGAGAATAAAATGTAGCAAAGCAAATAGGAAAAATACAGTCAGGTCCATAAATATTGGGACATTGACACAATTCTAACATTTTTGGCTCTATACACCACCACAATGGATTTGAAATGAAACGAACAAGATGTGCTTTAACTGCAGACTGTCAGCTTTAATTTGAGGGTATTTACATCCAAATCAGGTGAACGGTGTAGGAACTACAACAGTTTGCATATGTGCCTCCCACTTGTTAAGGGACCAAAAGTAATGGGACAGAATAATAATCATAAATCAAAAACTTTCACTTTTTAAAACTTGGTTGCAAATCCTTTGCAGTCAATTACAGCCTGAAGTCTGGAACGCATAGACATCACCAGACGCTGGGTTTCATCCCTGGTGATGCTCTACCAGCCCTCTACTGCAACTGTCTTCAGTTCCTGCTTGTTCTTGGGACATTTTCCCTTCAGTTTTGTCTTCAGCAAGTGAAATGCATGCTCAATCGGATTCAGGTCAGGTGATTGACTTGGCCATTGCATAACATTCCACTTCTTTAGTTGCCTTTGCAGTCTGCTTTGGGTCATTGTCCATCTGCACTGTGAAGCGTCCAATGAGTTGTGAAGCATTTGGCTGAATATGAGCAGATAATATTCCCGAAACACTTCAGAATTCATCCGGCTGCTTTTGTCAGCAGTCACATCATCAATAAATACAAGAGAAGCAGTTCCATTGGCAGCCATACATGCCCACGCCATGACACTACCACCACCATGCTTCACTGATGAGGTGGTATGCTTAGGATCATGAGCAGTTCCTTTCCTTCTCCATACTCTTCTCTTCCCATCACTCTGGTACAAGTTGATCTTGGTCTCATCTGTCTTTAGGATGTTGTTCCAGAACTGTGAAGGCTTTTTTAGATGTCGTTTGGCAAACTCTAATCTGGCCTTCCTGTTTTTGAGGCTCACCAATGGTTTACATCTTGTGGTGAACCCTCTGTATTCACTCTGGTGAAGTCTTCTCTTGATTGTTGACTTTGACACACATACACCTACCTCCTGGAGAGTGTTCTTGATCTGGCCAACTGTTGTGAAGGGTGTTCTTCACCAGGGAAAGAATTCTTCGCTCATCCACCACAGTTGTTTTCCATGGTCTTCCAGGTCTTTTGGTGTTGCTGAGCTCACCGGTGCGTTCCTTCTTTTTAAGAATGTTCCAAACAGTTGTTTTGGCCACGCCTAATGTTTTTGCTATCTCTCTGATGGGTTTGTTTTGTTTTTTCAGCCTAATGATGGCTTCACTGATAGTGACAGCTCTTTGGATCTCATCTTGAGAGTTGACAGCAACAGATTCCAAATGCAAATAGCACACTTGAAATGAACTCTGGACCTTTCATCTGCTCATTGTAATTAAGATAATGAGGGAATAACACACACCTGGCCATGGAACAGCTGAGAAGCCAATTGTCCCATTACTTTTGGTCCCTTAACAAGTGGGAGGCACATATGCAAACTGTTGTAATTCCTACATCGTTCACCTGATTTGGATGTAAATACCCTCAAATTAAAGCTGACAGTCTGTAGTTAAAGCACATCTTGTTTGTTTCATTTCAAATCCATTGTGGTGGTGTATAGAGCCAAAAATGTTAGAATTGTGTCGATGTCCCAATATTTATGGACCTGACTGTATAATAGGAAATGACTATGGCCCTTATTTGTTTAAAAAAGTGTTTGTTTCATTCGACACTGCCTTACAGCAATCAAATTTAAACTTGTCCTTAAATATGAGAGCTAGTGAATGAAAGTTTGTAACCCTAAATGGATACGGTGCAAAAGAGATTACCCAAGAAAACTCTTCCATACATCTGATCTGTGATAAGACATTAAAAAAAAGGAACTAAACACAACTGCAAAGTTGTATCTAACAGCAGAATGCGTACTAGTACACAAATAACTTACAGTTTTCGGTCCACTCATACAGCTGAATTCTTCAGGAAGTTCTAATCAGATATGTCAAACCAGCATCAATCTAAAAGTATTAAAGACATCACAATCAAATACTGGCACAGAAAAATGTTTGTCACAGTTTGCATTTTCTCACTTACAATATTTACAGCAAAACACTAACAGCCTGATGAATCAACATACTTTTGCTAAGAAACTGCGTTACTAACCCCTAAGTAAAAAGTCTGACATGTTGCCAATGGTTTTCACAGGGTTTACGTTCCATAGGAATAAATGGAACCATGCAGGGCTGCATTTTGTAAATGAGTTCCGTAGAAAAATGACAGCGTAAATTAGTTCTAAGCAATTTCAATATCTGCCCATTTTTAAACGTTGAGATTTTCATCAGCCATTTTACTTCTGAAAAATCTGAACATACACTATATTGCCAAAAGTATTGAGATGCCTGCCTTTATACGCACATGAACTTTAATGACATCCCAGTCTTAGTCTGTGGGGTTCAATATTGAGTGGGTCCACCCTTTACAGCTATAACAGCTTCAACTCTTCTGGGAAGGTTGTCCACAAGGTTCAGGAGTGTGTCTATGGGAATGTTTGACCATTCTTCCAGAAGCACATTTGATAGGTCAGATGAAAAGGCCTGGCTTGCAGTCTCTGCTCTAATTCATCCCAAAGGTGTTCTATTGGGTTGAGGTCAGGACTCTGTGCAGACCAGTCAAGTTCCTCCACCCCAAACTCGCTCATCCATGTCTTTATGGACCTTGCTTTGTGCACTGGTGCACAGTCATGTTGGAACAGGAAGGGGCCATCCCCAAACTGTTCCCACAAAGTTAGGAACACGAAATTGTCCAAAATGTCTTGGTATGCTGATGCCTTAAGAGTTCCCTTCACTGGAACTAAGGGGCCAAGCTCAAACCCTGAAAAGCAACCCCACACCAGCTGTTCGGCCAAGGAAACCCATTTAATGAAGATCTCTACACACTGTTGTGCTAATCTGAAGGCCACACGAAGTTTGAAGGTCTTTAGCTATTGACTCTGCAGACAGTTGGCGACTTCTGCGCACTAACAGATGACCGTGGAATATTTAGTAGCAAGGAAATGTCACAGATGGACTTATTGCACAGTACCTATCACAGTACCACACTTGAATTCACTGAGCTCCTGAGAGCGACCCATTCTTTCACAAATATTTGTAGAAGCAGTCTGCATGCCTAGGTGCTTGATTTTATACACCTGTGGCCATGGAGGTGATTGCAGATCATTGCCATTTACACTATATTGTTCCAATCACACATTCTGCACTTCAGGGCTGACAAGACATTTGAAGCCAGCTGTTGGCATGTTGCATGGATACAGTACAATCAAACTGGTACACAGCACGCTTTGATTATACAATCTTCTTTAGGTTTACCAACAGCGTAGAGCAAGGGTTCTTTAACTTTTTAATTTGAGGACCCAAACAAGAAGATTGTTACTGCACTGGGACCCAAGAGAAAAATGATTACCAAAATGTCAGAAAAAGACAAATGACAATAAAACACATTAAACATCTTACAGAGGAAGGAACCAGTGAGAATTCAATTTATGAGTGACATTCCGCTTTAACGAGAGCTGGGATAACCTCACCTTGCTTGTATACTTGCCTCCACACCCTTTACCACTCCATTCAAAAAAAAAAAAAAAAAATTATATTTTCATAAATATGCACTCACTATAATATCTTTTTCTCTGCATTCATCGGAGGACACAGCTCTGACAGGGTATATCTCTACCATTTAGTGATTAAAAAGCAGATGTATCCTCCAAAGAACTGAAGAGAATGAAGTCTTGCCTTTAGTTATACTTCAAGGGTTTATTTACACCAGATGAGATAGGACTGCACTGGGCGGGTATTCCAGCGCAGTCCCACTGCACGACAAGGCAAAATTCCCTGTCTTCTGTGTGCCTGGCTCTGGTACTGCATGCAGTACATTTTTTTCAGCGCAGTGCAAGACAATCCACACACCACATGGTGGCCAATTGAACTTAATGAAATGTCTGTTTGACATTTCAATAAACTTAATTTACAAAAAAAAAAGGCAACTGCGCAATGCAAAAGGATTTGCACTGTAGTGATCCTGTCAGAGCCAGATGTGAATGGATCCTAGGGCTTGTTTACACTTGTAGCCAGGGGTGGTAAAAAACAAATTATGCAGTTGAGCCGCAGTTTTACCGCCTATTGTCAAATGACAGGTGGGTGGGACACTTGTCGTTCCAGGTGGACGTCATAGGACGTCCTCCCCAGTCCGCGCTGCAGCACAATCTGTCACCCGCTGTGTCCACCGGACACAGTGAATGCCAATCAGTGTACCAGTTGCTGGTACCATGTGATCGCTGTGGCCAATCACAGCAGATCCCATGACAACTGTACACAATGGATGGAATTCATTCATGCCATCCATTGTGTACAATTGTGTTGATCTATGTGATTGGTCACAATAATCACATGGTACAGACAGAGCCAATCACATCCCACCTGTACCATGTGATTAGCTGTGACAAACCACAACTAACAACAATAGTAAATACTAAATGAATCAATTTTATTGAAGAAAATTGGTTGCTTATCAGTGAAATTCACAGGTATAAGCAATCATAGTGTGTAAAAAAAAAAAAAAAAATCCTGATCACTTGCTCAGAGTAGTACAATGTTACTATGTTAACACTATATTGCTCTCATCACAGTATGTTAAAAAATATTAGGATTTGAATAATAATAAAAGTATTTTTTTTTGGCATACTGTCACAGTCAGTGTCCCTGATCAACGCCACACCAATTATATGACGATACTGTACTGCACTGGTGACCGTATGTCAAAAAAACAAAAGAAAATAGGGAAACAAAAATAATATTTTAAAATTGTGACAAAAAATTACAACTTAAAAAAACTCACCATGCCTCTTATGAAATACCTCAGACTGTCCACATTGCAAAATGGGTCATTTGGGGGGTATTTGTACTGTCCATGCATTTTTTGGGACACAAGAAATGAGACCGGCCATCAGTATATCAGGTTTGAGCGATTTTCAGAAATATATACACCAGAGGTTGTGGACTCCCTAACATTCTTACAGAATAATATACACCGGCTTGGGTTATTTTCACCAAAGAAATGTAGCAGAATACATTTTGGCTTACATTTATGAAGAAAGAAAATTTGCAAAATTTTAACACAAATGAGGAAAAATGTGGGATGTTTTTTTCAAAATTTTCAGTCTTTTCGTTTTATTTAGCAAGACAAAAAACCCAATGGTGATTAAATACCACCAAATGAAAGTTCTAGTTGTGTGAACAAAATTCTAATAATTTCATTAGGGTAAAGTGTTGCATGACCGTGCAACTGTCATTCAAAGTTTCACAGCGCTAAAAGCTGAAAATCAGCCTGCTCAGGAAGGAAGGTGAAAGTGCGCAGTACTGAAGTGGTTAAGCCAGCCATAGATCTATGGGCAAGCTGGTTGTACTGAAGTTGATCCATCGATCTATTTCAGATAAACCAGCCTGTTGGATTTTTTGCATAAGATCACTGCCGGTGACTATAGCCGCTAGCAGTGATCATTATGTTCATCCAGCCGGGAAGGCTCCCCACTGACAGAACACAATATTGCTGCGGGAGTGATCCTGCCCATCATCACTGACTGTCTTGTCCTTCCACCCATGATGGAAGGAAAGAAAACTGCATAATCTATGGCCTGCTTAACCACTTGCCAACAGCGCTATAGCCGAATGACAGCTACAGCGCAGTGCTCCAGTTCTGGGAGGGTGTTATATGACGTACTCCCAGAACGCACCCTCCCCGTGCACCCAGCGATCTCCATGATCGCTGTGTCCTACGGACAAAGCTGATCACGTGATGAGATAAAAGGCCAAACACAGTGGCCTTTTACCACGTGATCAACTAGCTATGTCCAATGACACAGCAGACCACGGAGTACATACAGTTGCAAGTTATCGGCAGCACTTTCCTCACGCTGACACCAACGATGGGGCACTATTCCACCCCCCACTGACACCAACGATGGAACACTATACCTTCCCCCACTGACACCAATGACGGGGTACTATTCCTCCCACTGACACCAATGACGGGGCACTATTCCTCCCACTGACACCAATGACGGGGCACTATTCCTCCCACTGACACCAATGACGGGGCACTATTCCTCCCACTGACACCAATGACGGGGCACTATTCCTCCCACTGACACCAATGACGGGGCACTATTCCTCCCACTGACACCAATGACGGGGCACTATTCCTCCCACTGACACCAATGACGGGGCACTATTCCTCCCACTGACACCAATGACGGGGCACTATTCCTCCCACTGACACCAATGACGGGGCACTATTCCTCCCACTGACATCAATGACGGGGCACTATTCCTCCCACTGACATCAATGACGGGGCACTATTCCTCCCACTGACACCAATGACGTACTATTCCTCCCACTGACACCAAAGATGGGGCACTATTCCTCCCACTGACACCAATGATGGGGCACTATTCCTCCCACTGACACCAAAGATGGGACACTATTCCTCCCACTGACACCAATGATGGGGCACTATTCCTCCCACTGACACCAATGATGGGGCACTATTCCTCCCACTGACACCAAAGATGGGACACTATTCCTCCCACTGACACCAATGATGGGGCACTATTCCTCCCACTGACACCAATGATGGGGCACTATTCCTCCCACTGACACCAATGATGGGGCACTATCCCCTTTCCCCACTGACACAGACGGGGCACTATTCCCCCCCCCCCTCACACACTGACACCAATGATGGGGCACTATTCCTCCCCCCACTGACACCAATGATGGGGCACTATTCCTCCCACTGACACCAATGATGGGGCACCATTTTGCTCCATAAGACACACCTGGGGGGAAATGTCTGTGCATCTTATGGAGCGGCTGGCCCAGTATTCCCGCCACCGTTGTATGTCCGCAGTCTCTGGTCATCCCCTGCACTGCGTCCGCAGTCTCTGGTCATCCCCTGCACTGCGTCCGCAGTCTCTGGTCATCCCCTGCACTGCGTCCGCAGTCTCTGGTCATCCCCTGCACTGCGTCCGCAGTCTCTGGTCATCCCCTGCACTGCGTCCGCAGTCTCTGGTCATCCCCTGCACTGCGTCCGCAGTCTCTGGTCATCCCCTGCACTGCGTCCGCAGTCTCTGGTCATCCCCTGCACTGCGTCCGCAGTCTCTGGTCATCCCCTGTACTGCGTCCGCAGTCTCTGGTCATCCCCTGTACTGCGTCCGCAGTCTCTGGTCATCCCCTGTACTGCGTCCGCAGTCTCTGGTCATCCCCTGTACTGCGTCCGCAGTCTCTGGTCATCCCTTGTACTGCGTCCGCAGTCTCTGGTCATCCCCTGTACTGCGTCCGCAGTCTCTGGTCATCCCCTGTACTGCGTCCGCAGTCTCTGGTCATCCCCTGTACTGCGTCCGCAGTCTCTGGTCATCCCCTGTACTGCGTCCGCAGTCTCTGGTCATCCCCTGTACTGCGTCCGCAGTCTCTGGTCATCTCCTGTACTGCGTCCGCAGTCTCTGGTCATCCCCTGTACTGCGTCCGCAGTCTCTGGTCATCCCCTGTACTATGTCCGCAGTCTCTGGTCATCTCCTGTGCTATGTCCGCAGTCTCTGGTCATCTCCTGTGCTATGTCCGCAGTCTCTGGTCATCTCCTGTGCTATGTCCGCAGTCTCTGGTCATCTCCTGTGCTATGTCCGCAGTCTCTGGTCATCTCCTGTACTGTGTCCGCAGTCTCTGGTCATCCCCTGTACTGTGTCCGCAGTCTCTGGTCATCTCCTGTACTGTCCGCAGTCTCTGGTCATCTCCTGTACTGTGTCCGCAGTCTCTGGTCATCTCCTGTACTGTCCGCAGTCTCTGGTCATCTCCTGTACTATGTCCGCAGTCTCTGGTCATCTCCTGTACTTTGTCCGCAGTCTCTGGTCC
Organism: Staurois parvus; assembly: GCF_062004578.1. NCBI lineage: Eukaryota > Metazoa > Chordata > Amphibia > Anura > Ranidae > Staurois > Staurois parvus. The sequence continues at coordinate 23,919,683 of NW_028317951.1, read as the reverse complement.
TCACATGTACTATGTCCGCAGTCTCTGGTCATCTCCTGTACTGTGTCCACATTTGTTCATAGTTTTTTTTTTTTAAACTATAGTCCGGCCCTCCAACAGTCTGAGGGACAGTGAACTGGCCCCCTGTTTAAAAAGTTTGAGGACCCCTGCTTTACAGGGTTAAAACAAGCAGTGAGGTGGTGACTATCACCTCTTCACTGAATGTTCTATGCCTCAGAAAAACGATCCAGCACAGATCACTTTTCAGAGGGATAGCAAGTGGATATTAGATGGTAATGTGTATGGTCAGCTCTCAGGACCCTGAGTAACCTGCAGACCATTGTTGGAGGATGGTATAGATGATCTCCCATTGAGGAGGAGGTGCTGTGTATTATTATTATACAGGATTTCTATGGCACCAACAGTTTTAGCACTGTACAAAATGAAGGCTGACATTACAGTTACAATAGGAAACACAGGGCCCTGCTCGTTAGGTTGCACACTGAATGACCTCTACATACACTGAGTGAGCCCTCCTCTGACCTTCATCCATCTATACAATCTCTCCCAGCTACATCACTAGGGAGGGCAGCTCCCTACAGGCTCCTGCTGGGCTTCAGCTAAGGCCATGCTGGGACTTCTAGTTATCCAGCAACTGGAAGGCAAAAAGACTCCCTGCCTCATCCACACCCCCTACTGCTGAGCAGAGGGTCCCCCTCCCCCCCGCCCGGCAGAATGCACGAAAGGAGCCCACAGGCTTTTCCGACCCCCCCACAGGTCCAGGTATGTACCTCACAAACAGGGTACCACTTACCTCTCCAACCTCACATCAACTTCCGGCCCCAACACACACAACCAGACGCTACAATGACGCTCCGCTCCGGCCTCGGTCCCCTCACGTCTGCCAGTCACGCAATATGGAGTTCATCCCTTCCCGAGGCCCGAGAGCAGCGAGTACCCGCATGAGTACAGAACGGCTCCGGTAAGACAGGAAGTGAGGAATAGGACAGCGACACTATCTGGGCGTCTGGCGGTATTGCAGGCTGTGGGGGGAGGGTCGAGAACACTGCAGTGATTTCCAGGAAGAGCTCTATGGCTGGGATCTTGGGATGGAAAACTCACTGATTTTTACATCACTCATCTTCAGAATAAAACCTGTATATTTTTAGAACTATGCATTCTTTGCATTTTAAAAGCATCATTGTATGTTAAAAAAAAATGTGTTAAAATAATATTCTGTTCTCCTGTCTTACATTCTTTGTTGCATCTCATCGCTGTTGTTCTTCAGTAGCCTCTTTGCAGCCATTTCTTGTCTATATGTAGGCCTGCACTGATATCTACCTAGTATTTGCCCTCCAGAGGATTTACCCCCCTTCCTGACCAGGCCATTTTTTGCAATACGGCGCTGCGTTATTTCAACTGACAATTGCGTGGTCATGCAACGCTGCACCCTAATTTAATTTACGTCCTTTTTTCCCCACAAACAGAGCTTTCTTTCGGTGGTATTTGATCGCCTGTGCATTTTTTATTTTGTGTGCTATGAACAAAAAAAAGACTGATGATTTTGAAAAAAAAAACTTTTTTTGACTTTTTGCTATTAAACATTTCCAATTAAAAAATCAAATTTCATCATAAATTTAGGCCAAAATGTATTCTGCTACATGACTTTGCTAAAAAAAATCCCAATACGTGTAAATTAATTGGTTTACGTGAAAGTTATAGTGTTTACAAATGGTATATATACTGGAATTATTTAAAAAAAAATTATACTAGTAATGGCGGGCATTCTGACACTGGTGGGAACTAACTGCCACTGACATCCCAATGACACTAATACAGTAAAAAAAAGCACTGACACTGTACTAATGACACTGGGCAGGAAGGGGTTAACATCTGGGGCGATCAAAGGGTTAACTGTGTGCTGTTTTACATTATGTGCTGTGTGTTTTACTAGGGAAACATGCTGCTGTGTATTTCTCTGCTGTGCAGAGAAATACACAGCAGCATGTTATTGCTGGCAGGAGAGAGACCTGTGTTGTTTACACACAGATCTCTCCCCTGTCACTGTTTCTCAGCAATCACCGGGTGCCGGCGGGGAATCTCCAGCTGGGACCCAGTGATTGATATCTGTAGCTGCCAATGGCAGTGCTGGAAATGCAAATCGCGTATATATACGTGATTTTGCGCAACCCTGCCAGCCTGTAGCAGTACGTCTGCTATAGGGCGGAGGGAAGAGGTTAAGGCTAGGTTCACATCTATACAGATTGCAGTTGATGCGTTTTGTAATGCATTTTGCATTTTTGAACATGTGTTTTTGCTGCATTTTGTGGGGTTTTTTTGCTAATAGAAGAGGATGACAGTTCTGTTCATGTAGTGCAACTTTGATGCGACTTTACACTGGCACTCAAGTAGCATCAAAGTAGTGCCAGAACCTTTATGTGGCCAAAGTCGCATGTTTGGGTAAAGAGCAAGGGTTAGGGTTAAGTCGCATCAAAATCACACTACATGAACAGAACTGTCATGCTTTTCTAATAGCAAAAAAAGCACAAAAAACACAACACTTGTGTTTTTGGTGTGGGTCCATTGAAGTCTACTACATGCAAAACATAATCTGCTACAGGAAAAAAAACTCCATGACCCTTTAAAAAAAATGCATCGGTTCAAGATGCACAGATGTGAACTAGATCTATAGGAAATCATGTTAAATGGACTGTAGTGCGTTTCTGCAAAATGGGAAATGCACTGAATTCAGCATAAGTGTGTACCTAGGGTCAAGCAGTGTTAAACACAAAACCAAACACGTATTATAGTACAGATTACCAATCCTTATATGTGGTGGCTGCATTGATTTTCTTTTTTTTTTAGGCTTTTTTCCTTGTTTTCTTTTGGTGATCTGTCCAGAAACACATCTACTATATTAGAGCACCCCCACTTGGGATGAAGGACCATAGGGGGCACATTTGGACAGCAGCATTGTCAGTGTGGGGGAAGGAGAGGGTTAGGTGTACTAGCACATTTAGATACACTAACAAATTGAAGCTGAACTCCAGCTAACACTTTATAAGCAGTTACAGCAAACAGTTTTCTTTCCTTTTTGGATAAAGCTTTTACATAAATAAATAAAAGCTGATCACTGCAAACACCACTCTGTTCAACATGAAAACTGCAGAAAATACCCAGGCATGGAGGGCCAGTGACTCCGTTTATGTAATAATGCTAGGCTTATCAAAGCTGTGATGTGGGCTTCCATAGTTTTATGTGGATAATTCCACAGCAGAAGACAGAGGCAGGGAAGGGGCTGATTTCTAATGGCAGCCTAGGGTGATACCCTCAAGCAGGAAGTGATATCCCACTGCGATGGTTTCACCCCCATCCATGACAGCGAACGACTCGGCATCAACTGCAATATTTACAGGGGCCTGTTTGAGGTGTGGGGGGGGGGGGGTGACACCATGTTTTACCACACCAGGTGACACCAACCCTAGAGATGCCACTGTATACCACCTCTTGTCTTACAGGACACCTTTCTTTTAGGATTGTGTTTGGCAGAGGTGTAACCCTTTTGTTGCCAGAGCCGTTTTTGCAGACGTTTATTTTAGGCATGAAGATACATAAAACCCTCAAAACATTATATATTTTCTGAAGACACTCTGAAGAATGAAATAGTGGTAGTTTAAATTCTTTATGTCACATGATATTAGCACAAAAATTTAGCAAATGCTAAATTTTAGTAACAAATAAAACTAAAATTAATTTTAGGGCACAAAAACACAAATCATTTTTTGGTGAAATATAAAAAATGTGACTGCACAAAGTAAATATATACTCAGCATGTCAAACCTTAAAATTGTGTGCAACTGTGAAAAGGCAACAAACGTCAGAACCCTAAATTTTCCATAGGTAATGCTTTAGGGTCTTTTCACACGTATGGAATTCATCAAGCAGATCCACCTGCTCAGCAGGGAATCTGTCCGCTGATCCCCGCTGAGAAGCCGGATGACAGAGCTGACACAGACACAGCTCACTGCTCTCTATGGGTTGGTCAGATGTAAATGGGCCACCTGTCCGTTTACATCTGACTGTCATCCAATCAGATCTGCTAGATGGATGGGGAATGGATCCTCAATCTGTCTGTTTTTAGCAGATTGATGCAGGTGGGTGTGAATGGACACATGTCCATTTACATCCACCTCCCCATAGAGAACAATGAGTGGTTCGATCAGGTCCATCTGAAAAATGGACAGACTGACCTGATTGGTCTGCCCATGTTACGTCCTCCCACACGACGTCCTCCCACATAAACTGTGAATGTGCGCCCCTAGGACACAGCGGATCACCGATCACTGTAAAGAGCTGATGACGTCGGCTCTGTCATGTGATCAGCTGTGTCCAATCACAATGGCAGTCCTCGCCTCACTCTGACAGCCTGTGGGGAGAGGAGAGCTGGTAATTGGCATTCCTCAGAGGGGACATGTACACTGATGATCAGGGCACTGATGATCATTGTAGCCCCATGAGTGCCACCTGTCAGTGCCCATCAATGCCACCTGTAAGTGCCCATCAATGCCACATACCAGTGCCCATCAATGCTACATTTCAGTGCCTACCAGTGCACATCAATGCCACCTATCAGTGCCCATCAGAGCTGCCTTTCAGTGCCGCCTATCAGTGCCACCTAACAGTTCCAATCATTGCTGCCTACCAGTGCCATATATGAGTGCTGCCTTTCAGTGCCCATCAGTGATGCCTGTCAATGCCCACAAGTGATGCCTGTCAATGCCCAACAGTACCACCCATCAGTGCCTGCTCATCAGTACTGCCTATCAGTGCCCATCAGTGCCACCTATCAGTACCCATCACTGCAGCCTAATTAGCGCACATCAGTGAAGGAGAAAAATTACTTATTTGCAAAATGTTATAACAGAAACTAAGAAAAACTTTTTCAAAATTTTTTCTTTTTTTAGCAAAAAATAAAAACCCCAGTGGTGATTAAATATTACCAAAAGAAAGCTCTATCTGTCTCAAAAAAATGATAAAAATTTAGTTTGGATACAGTGTTGCATGACCGTGCAATTGTCATTCAAAGTGTGACAGCGCTGAAAGCTGAAAATTGGCCTGGACAGTTAGGGGTAAAAGTGCTTGGTAGCCAAGTGGTTAAACGCCTCTACATGTCATCAATTAACCATGAATACTGGGCCTAGAATTAATGCTCTGACATTTCTTGAGGCCCCAAAATACCAGGATAGTATAAATACCACCCAAATTATGCCTTTTTGGAAAGTAGACACCCCAAGGTGTTTAGTAAGATACATGCTGAGTTTTAAGTTGTATTTTTTGTCACAATTTTTTGAAAAAAGAAAGAAATTAAATAAAATTTGATTTTTTTCACCATTTTTTTTTTACATACTGTCACCATATGACTGGTGTGGCAGTAATCATGGACACTGACTGGTGACAGTATTTAACAAAAAAGTAACCGTAATATATTTATGCGCTAGGTGCAATAGGAAAATGCTGCACTCAATCGTCCAGAGACAATGATACTGTACAAGACGTCCACTTCTAGACAAATCATGAATCAGCTGTCTGTGATGTAATTGCACCCTCTAGTTATAACAGCGAGGCGTTAAATGCTTTATGTATCCTGTGATTTTTTTGAGTGTAATGTACATATAATAATTGGCCAATAGTGACACTGTACTGCTCTTGGGAGGGGATCAGGATTTTTTTACACTCTGATTGATTATTACAAATGATGATCACTGTATAAGCAATAGTTTTTATGAATGGCATTTATTCATGTGCCATTGTGTACAATTGTGATAGCCGTGATTGGCCACAGCTATCACATGGTACAGGTCCATTGTGATTGGCCCTGTATCATGTGATCATTGTGACCAATCACATAAATCACAAAAGTACACAATGAATGGCTATTAAGGACTGACATGTGATCACTGTGATTGGTCACAGCGTTCACATGATACCAGGGCCAGGTCGGTACAACAATCTGTGTTCTGGTGGATGCAGCGGGTCACAGATCATGCTGCTGTGTGGCCCTTAGGATGCGCATGAGGTACATGAGTGGATAATGGTTCTCCCACTTCGCCGTATTATCATAATAGGCCAGGTGAGAGGTGGAGTTTTTTTCCATCATGGTATCACAAGCTTGCATCAGGGCTGAGGGCTCTTGAGAGGAGTACTGAGTCAGGGTGTTGTGATGTTTCAGGAAGCTATGTGCATCAACCTGCTGGCCTCTCTCACCAGCTACGATCTGCCTGTTTTGCATTGAGAAGCACAGAGACCCAATGATGACACCACTAGGTCTAAAATAAGGTATGTAATGAATACAGAAAGGTTTATTTTAAAATGTCAGCATGTTTATGGGAGAGGAGGGGGAAAACGGGGCAGCCAAAAAATGAACAGACTGGACTTTAAGTTTAAAGTGTATTTCAACTCTATATTTGTTACATGTCTCTATTCACATAGAATAACTTAATAATGTTTAAAAATGCTGTTTACCATTTTAGATGATCTTTTCTGATATCTTCAACTCTGAAAAATCATACTTAGCTCTCTTTGTTTATGTTGGCGCTAGGGAGCTGTGTTTCCTATAAATAGCCCTGTCTGTACTGTGCTGACAAATCTATTTATTAGTTGGAAATTAGATGTGAATGCCATGGGGTTTACTATTTACTAAAGCTGGAGAGTGCAAAATCAGGCTCACTTCTGCATAGAAACCAATCAGCTTCTGGCCTCAGCTTGTTGCTAATGCGTTGGCACTAAAACCTGGAAGCTGATTGGTTTCTATGCAGCAGTGAGCCTAATTTTGCACTCTCCAGTTTTTGTAAATAAACCCCTCATTGTTGTAAGAAAGGGTTTAAGATTTAGAAGCCTAGCTTTTCCATTTTATGTTAACAAGGGAAAGCTCAGCGTGTCCCCAATCTGTGTGAGGAGAGAATCACTGTAAAATTGTTAAAAATACATGCAACAGGGCTGCTGTTAGAAACCATGGGGCCCCATACAGCCAACCTGACAGCACCCCACCCAAAAAAAACACAATTTATAATGCTTCAGGCATGATTGAACACAGTGAGTGATTGATATCGATCACTCATTGCGTTCATTCAGTTAAGGAAGGGCTGGTAAATGTGACATATTTACCGGGCCCTCCTTCCACTCTCCATCCTGAAGGATATTATTGTGTGCTAGCAGCTACAGGTGGGAAGGAGAGGAGGGAAGCTGGCAGCACTGTAGGAGCACATAGGGGAGCCTGGGCAGCAGCAGGGGGAAATGTATGGCGCACAGGGAGGGTGACGGGTGCAGTGGGGCAATTTCTAGAAGCGATCCCCTGTATGGATCTCTCTGCAGCAGCTGAAAGCCAGTGGGAGGGAGAGCAGAAGAAACCAGCTTTCAGCTGCTGCAGGAGAACCGGTTCCAGTATTTGACCCCTGCTGTGCTATTCTCCCTCCCTGCACACATCTGATTCACCCAGCTGCCTGAGCCCGCCTGCTATCCTGGGCCCCGTACAGGAGGACTGGTGGTACCCCCCTTATCCACGGCCCTAAGAAACATCTAAAAGGAAAGAATTATTTTAGCTGATTTTGTGTATGATGTGTGAATGGGAACACATAACAGAAATATAGTGCTGTTTTCTCAATTTGCCTGCAAAGTGGAATTACACTTTAATAGTACTTATTTCTAAAGATTGTTCCCCAGTTACTATCATTTTACTTACTTTAGAATGATTACAGGCTTGAAAATTCTCCCCTTCAGCACATCATTAAAACCCATAACTGACTCTTCTGTATCATTTTACTAATGTTAAAGTTTATGTTCCTGCTGCGAAATGTAGCTGTACAATATTAAAAAACAACCTCTGTGCCTCAAACGCTTCTGCAGCACTTTGGGTGCCAAGTTGTAAACTGGCAGCGTACTCAGTCAGCTTTGACAGCCATCCCCTACAGAGAGCAAATGACATAATGCCAGGTGCATAACCAGGGTGCAGTCATAATGTAGATGGAGGAGACATAAGCTACAATGAACTTTAAATTGTATGGACAATATGTTCAAAAGGACAACTACCCTCTAGCTCTCAATTTTACAGTTGGATGCCAGCATATTAAAATAGATGAAGCTGCCTTCCATTTTTCCGTCCTTTATTTTAAGTGCCTTTCTACTTTCTGACCCATTTCAGTTGGCATCCAAATGATTACATTTTTTAATGCAGGGCTGCAATAGCAGATGATAAGCTGACAAGCTCTAAATAGGAGCTGGTAGCAGACGTTTCATAAAATGTCCACATGGAAGGATTCTTGGAAGGACATTTATGGCTGTCTAACCTGAACATTGGACAGATATTAACTGCTTACCTACTGCCCAGGGGCGGACTGACAACTTATGGGGCCCCCAGGCAATAGGGGATCATGGGGCCCCTGTGTCTTCGCCTACACTCAAAGCACACCCAAAAAAGCCTATTAAAGGTACCAGGGGCATCTAATGGGGCCCGAGTACCCGAATGGTCAGTCCGCCCCTGCTAGTGCCCTATAGCAGATCTACTGCTACAGGGCGGCTGCACTGCTCAAAATTACATAAATATACTTGATTTCGCATTTTCACATGTCAATCACCGGGTCCCATTCAGTGATTCTCAGCCACACCTAAGCGTTTTTTGCAGAAACGCAGTACAGTCCATTTAACATGATTTCCTATGGGACATGTTCACACCTGTGCGTTTTCACCCAGTGCGTTTTTGGAAAGGGTCAGGGACTTTTTTGAATGCAAAAAGCTGCATTTTTGTCTCTTTAGATTTCAATGGAAATGCTGCAGAAAAGCACGTATTGTGTTTTTGCTTTTTTGCCACGTTTTTTATGCGTTTTCTGTTAAAAATTTTCCTAGCAACAAGAAAAAATTTTAAAAAACGCATCAAAAACATGTCAAACATGCAAGTGCAAAAACACAATGCAGAAACGGCTCAATTGCAACCTGCATAGGTGTGAACCTAAGCTAAGGCTAGGTTCACACCTATGCAGTTTGCGTTTGTGCCATTTCTGCAGTGCATTTTGTGGTGCATTTTGCGTTTTTGCACATGCATTTTTGACGAGTTCTGTGTTTTTTTTCTTGTTGCTAGGATTTAAGGCAGATTTAAAACGCAAAAAAAAAGTGACAAAATCGCACTACATGCTTTTCTGCAGCATTTCCATTTAAGTCTATAGAACCAAAAACACAGCTTTTTACGTTTAAAAAAGTCCCTGACCCAATCCAAAAAACACACTTGGTGAAAACGCGGAGATGTGAACCTGTCCCATAGGAAATCATGTTAAATGGACTGTAGTGCGTTTCTGCAAAACGCTGTGGAAAACGCTTAGGTGTGAACCTAGGGTAAAGCTGAGAGGGGAGAGTTCTATGTGTAAACAAAACAGATCTCTCTCCTGTCAGCATGGACATGCTGCTTTCTCTCTCTCTGCACAGCGGAGAAAGAGAAAGCAGCATGTCTCCCTAGTAAAAGAGCACACAGTGTAAGCACAACACAGCAACCCTTTGATAGCCACAGTTTGTAACCCCTTTCTGCCCAGTGTCATTAGTACAGTGTCAGTGCTTTTTAATAGCACTAATCACTGTACTAGTGTCACTGGAGATGACAGTGGGCATTAGTCAGTTCCCTCCCAGTGTCAGAATGCCCGCCGCAGTCTCGCTATAAGTCGCTGATCGCCTCCGTTACTAGTAAAAAGAAAAAAAACAAAAATCCCAGTATATATACCACCATTTGTAGAAGCGATAACTTTTACATAAACCAACTGATTTACACATATTGGGAAGTTTTTCTAGCAATTCTTTCTAGCAGTGACATGTAGCAGAATGCATTTAGGCCTAAATTTATGAAGAAAGTATATTTTTATAGTTTTTTCATTGGATATGTTTTATAGCAAAAAGTCAAAAATATTGTTTTTTTATTCAAAATAAGGAATGCAAAGAAGATCAAATACCACCAAAAGAAAGCGCTATTTGTGGGGAAAAAATGACACAAAATTAATTTGGGTGCAGCGTTGCATGACCGCGCAATTGTCAGTTAAAGTAACGCAGCGCTATATTGCAAAAAATGGCCTGGTCAGGAAGGGGGTAAATCCTCTGGAGGGCAAGTGGTTAAACAGATTTTCTCTATAGAAGATCTAAATGATCTGGATTTCTGTGACTTGTGCCAAGCATCTGTATTTACCCCATATCACAAATGTGGTAATTAAATAGCCACATTTATCATCTATAAAGCTAGATACAGTCATTGGCCACTTTATTAGGTACATTTTTCTAGCTACAGATTGGAGACTTTTATTTTAGGTACAGATAGGCATATACATATTTCTCATCAGATTTACAATATATCAGGGTCAGGTGTGGACAGGAAAGGTGCAAACGGTAATAGGAAACAAGGCAAAAATGGAACTTTCTGTCATTCGAAAAATAAAATGGAGCATATGATTGTGCCATCATTTGTTTAGTTTTTCTTAAAAAAATCCAGCATTTTGGATGAGGCACTTTCGATTGTGGCACAAAAATCACGTGAAAATTATGTAAAAAAACAAACAATTTTGTTTTCAACTTTTCTATGGCCTGCTTAAGAGATAGAGGGAAGAAAGGAGGATGCAAAATGTCCAGTTGCTGGGGGTGTATAAAGAATGCTTAGAATGACACACTAGAGAGTTAACTCACCTTTACAAAAAAAAATGTAAGGATGAACTAACACAGCACACCCTCCCACACCCCACACCCTCCCACACCCGGGGGCGGACTGACAACTCATGGGGCCCCCGGGCAGTAGGGGATCATGGGGCCCCTGTGTCCTTGCCCAAACTCAAAAAAGCCTATGAAAAAGGTACCAGGGGCATCTCATGGGGCCCCCTACTGACCCCCGGCCCTCGGGCAGTGCCCGAGTTTTCAAATGGTCACACCCCACCCCCTCCGGCAATGCTGAGCTGTCAGTGCCCATGCAGCTGGTCCACTGCTTGATTTTAAATCCCCTCTCTTTCCTGTGCAGAATTCCCGGACAGACCAGAGCGATTCACTGTGCAGGTGCTGACCAATCAGACTCGCTCTAGGTTGATGTGAAGCTAAGCCAATAAAATTTGATTGGAGCTCCACCATATGATTTAACTAAAGTCCCACTTTCAAAAACTGCAGGCAGGCAGTCTCTTTATTGCAGATAAGACTGCTTACAGTCTTCTTTGGACCGTATACAAGCGTAGCTCCTGTGTGTTGGGATGATTGCACATGCGCACTTGACATTGGCTTGTCATACCTCACACAATAATGTCTCAGAAGACCAGGGCCATTTCTAAGCATGTGCCTACTTGGTGGAGACTTAGCACAGCACCAGCTTGTAAAGGTGCTAAAGTGGAGTCAGAAATGGCAAATTTAATTGTAGAGCTTGGACATTACTGTACTTGTAAAGGGACAGACGTGAAGTACTTCCTCCATGTTCCCCTCCTGGTTGGGCGCCAAGTCTGGGTCACATAGGAGGCCTGCCCCAGTGAGGGTTCTTCTGGGATACGCTAAGCACTTAGGCTAAGGTCACTGCCTTACACATGGGGTACCTTTACTGGAGCAGATGATTGAAACATACATCACCACAGTCACTTGGACATTTAGGCGGTACATGCAGAGACAGTGCCTTCTCCACCTGTCCAGCATATCACTGCTACCTCAATCCCAGTAACAGTACGGAGCCCCGCTGTGTACCTAGCACTAACTCCATGCATGCATTTCATTTAACTCTTCCGTACCTTTGTACTGGTTGGGGACCTCTGTGGTGCAGATCTGCCCCTATTGCTATGGTAGACGGACCTGCTCACAAAGAAAGTTCCAACAACAATTCCTCTTGCAAGAAGCTATCCCATCTGCCACATGTACACACTTATGACAGGCTGCTAAGGAAACCTTCATTATCCTTGGTAACCACTAGCTTGTGCTCCACACTGTAATAACTCTTGTACTGCTATCTTCAAACCCAATGTGTCTGATCTGATCCGAGCTGTAGACTCTGTGTGCCGATTTCTTGTTATACACCTCTTGAGTAACTTCAGACCAAGCAAGGACAAAGTTTCAAAAGCTTTACTTGGAATAACTTAAACATTACAGATAGCAATGGTAACAGTAAATTATTCCCTAAAAAAAATAAAATATATAGTGTTGCGCTCCCAAACCTCAAATCAATATATTATGATTTGATCTCTATTTTAAAGATTAAGAATGATGTGTACGAATAAACTTATATACTAATTTTCTTATACTTTGAATTTATACAAATAATTAATGTGCATGAATAAATATACTGCAAATAAATAACAAAAAATAAAATATAAAAATAAAAATAAAAATAATAAAAAATAAAAATAAAAATAATGTCCCAAAAAAGTGACTTTGTGCTGGAAAATCTTCAATTTACAATGATTGGTGACTGCTTGTGAATCCTCCCTTAAGTAAAGATGTGCGCTCACCTCATAAGAAGCCTGCAATTAGGCTATATAAACTTGTGGTTCACCTCCTTTGGAACCTGCTTGTTTAGAACTCCTGCTTTAGGATATCCATGGTGTGCAACATATGCTATAGGATGAATCTCCTCTCCAGCGGATGCAATTCATCTATTTTTTTCATCTCCATACGATTCACCACATACAAAAAAGATCTCGACATGGTGCTTTATCTTTTATATAAGTGTGACTTTTATTTGCTCAAAATATGGCACTCACATATTAGGTGTGCGGATAGTGGTAGCACAAATACAATCCAAGACCGCCGCTGATTGTCGGAGCTGTGTGCTCGTGGTCCGGCAAACAGACTGACTCCCTCCGAGTGACGTTACAGTCCCACTGGTGGGACTGTAACGTCACTCGGAGGGAGTCAGTCTGTTTGCCGGACCACGAGCACACAGCTCCGACAATCAGCGGCGGTCTTGGATTGTATTTGTGCTACCACTATCCGCACACCTAATATGTGAGTGCCATATTTTGAGCAAATAAAAGTCACACTTATATAAAAGATAAAGCACCATGTCGAGATCTTTTTTGTATGTGGTGAATCGTATGGAGATGAAAAAATAGATGAATTGCATCCGCTGGAGAGGAGATTCATCCTATAGCATATGTTGCACACCATGGATATCCTAAAGCAGGAGTTCTAAACAAGCAGGTTCCAAAGGAGGTGAACCACAAGTTTATATAGCCTAATTGCAGGCTTCTTATGAGGTGAGCGCACATCTTTACTTAAGGGAGGATTCACAAGCAGTCACCAATCATTGTAAATTGAAGATTTTCCAGCACAAAGTCACTTTTTTGGGACATTATTTTTATTTTTATTTTTATTTTTTATTATTTTTATTTTTATATTTTATTTTTTGTTATTTATTTGCAGTATATTTATTCATGCACATTAATTATTTGTATAAATTCAAAGTATAAGAAAATTAGTATATAAGTTTATTCGTACACATCATTCTTAATCTTTAAAATAGAGATCAAATCATAATATATTGATTTGAGGTTTGGGAGCGCAACACTATATATTTTATTTTTTCTGTTTATCACATTGGTAGTTATGTGCTATAGGTTTGCGATCCATTAATAGAGGGTATTTACAAGGAGTTTTTGTTTACTTTCTGGCTCGCAAGATATTTCCATTATTTTACACTTAGTAAATTATTCCCTAACTAGGATTGTGGCTGCCCCAGCATTCCTGCACAGGATGAGAGTCCATACATGGCAGAGACCATAGTGGTAGTATCCAGGATTGGCATCTTCAGAGTGGACTGCAAGTCCCAGCAGTTTCTTTCGGGCTGTAGGTGGAGTCCTGAGAGCAGATGCATTGGCATTCCGGCATCAGCATCTTCAGCAGGCCAACAGGACGGTAACAGCAGCAACCTTACACTTCTGATAGCTCTCCCTCCTCCCGCAGGTGCGGACCACTGTTCCATTTTTAGGAACAGAACCAGTGGGCTGGACCCAGGAAAGTCCACCAAGAAACATCGGGAAACTGCCCCGACGGGGCAGCATTAACCTTCATCTGCCTACATGCTAAATTATTTGTGAAATGTACACACTTTCAAGCAATAGTCAATATTGGCTTGTGATATCTGATTTGTTAAAGCTAAAATCGCTGTGTGATGGAGGTGTTTAGAAGTGATTAGAATAGCAGAGTTTTGGTAGAAAAAAGGGGGTTAGTCCGTTAAACAGTCTGGGCCCACAACAAGGGGGTAGGACTCTGGAGGGAAAGGGTTGCGTCCTTGGCACGTGAATTGGCACACAGCAAGGAGGCAGAACTCTGGTGGGCATGGGTTAAGTCCTCAGCACGGGGGTTGGCACACAGCAAGGAGGCAGAACTCTGGCGGGCAAGAGTCAACTCCAGGTTAAATCCTCAGTGCAGAGGTTCGCACACAGCAGGGAGGCAGAACTCTGGTGGGTAAGAGTTAAGTCCAGGTTAAATCCTCAGTGCAAGGGTTGGCACACAGCAGGGAGGCAGAACTCTGGTGGGTAAGGGTTAAGTCCGGGTTAAATCCTCAGCGCAAGGGTTGGCACACAGCAGGGAGGCAGAACTCTGGTGGGTAAGGGTTAAGTCCGGGTTAAATCCTCAGCGCAAGGGTTGGCACACAGCAGGGAGGCAGAACTCTGGCGGGTAAGGGTTAAGTCCGGGTTAAATCCTCAGCGCAAGGGTTGGCACACAGCAGGGAGGCAGAACTCTGGCGGGTAAGGGTTAAGTCTGGGTTAAATCCTCAGCGCAAGGGTTGGCACACAGCAGGGAGGCAGAACTCTGGCGGGTAAGGGTTAAGTCTGGGTTAAATCCTCAGCACAGGGGTTGGCACACAGCAGAAAGGCAGAACTCTGGTGGGCGAGGGTTAAGTCCTCAGCACAGAAGTTGGCACACAGCAGGGAAGCAGATCTCTGGTGGGCAAGGGTTAAATCCTCAGCGCAAGGGTTGGCACACAGCAGGGAGGCAGAACTCTGGCGGGCAAGGGTTAAGTCCGGGTTAAGTCCTCAGCACAGGGGTTGGCACACAGCAGGGAGGCAGAACTCTGGTGGGCAAGGGTTAAGTCCTCAGCACGGGGGTTGGCACACAGCAAGGAGGCAGAACTCTGGCGAGCAAGGGTTAAGTCCGGGTTAAATCCTCAGCCCAAGGGTTGGCACACAGCAGGGAGGCAGAACTCTGACGGGCAAGGGTTAAGTCCGGGTTAAGTCCGCAGCACAGGGATTGGCACACAGCAGGGAGGCAGAACTCTGGTGGGCAAGGGTTAAGTCCTCAGCACGGGGGTTGGCACACAGCAAGGAGGCAGAACTCTGGTGGGCAATGGTTAAGTCTGGGTTAAATCCTCAGTGCAGTGGTTGGCACACAGCAGGGAGGCAGAACTCTGGCGAGCGGTGGAGACAGCAAGGGGCCGGTAGTAGTGGCAGGCCAGCCAGGTTCCTCAGAGGTCCATGGGTCCTGGGATGAAGAGGGGGCTGTAGGGTCTGGCCGCAGCACAAGACTTCTCACAGCACAACAGCAGGACAGGAGAAGAGTGAGAAGAGGAGAGACTGCTTGTGCCTGGGTCCTGCCTGGTATTTATTTCCGGAGCAGGACGCTCTCAGCTTGCCAGCCATTACAAGCCCTGGCGTTGGGTTGCTGTGGTGATAAACCCCATCACCTCACTCTGGCCGTGTACAGGGAGCGTGGCCTTTGTCTCCAGTGGGCTCAGAGCGAGAAACATCGGGGCTACACTGTGCCAAGGGAAGGGGCGACAGACAGGTGGCCTGCATGTGGGGAGTCCACATGCAGGCGCAGTTGGGAGGCAGACTCCTCGGTGCTCGGCAGAGGAGAGGTGTGGAAGTCCCAAGCAGGAGGCAGCTCCCTGGTGCCCGCCACACTACTTATGTGGGCTACGTGCGGGCGCAGGGGCATGTAATGAGGCAGTGGAGTGCAGGGATCTGGAGGGAGGGGATCTGACACTCTGAAATAGAGAAATACTTAAACTACTGCTAAACATTCCACATTCTGTTTGCTAAATGTGCCACACAGGTTATATGGTCTTTAAATAGATCATAAAAGGGCTGTTTGCTTCCTGTGTGGTAATTTGACTAGTCTGTTTATTTTGCAAAGTGTTTGCCATTCATTGCATAAAACATGTCCTTCATTTACAAACTGCATGGGGTCTTTGTAATGGAGACTTTGCCTATACATGAGGGGAAATGCGTGTATTCACCTGACATCATGCATAGTGTGCACTGGGGGTTAGTAGCTGGGTGTGTTCAGCTCCCTGAGATAAGAGCAGAGCATGAACAATTCCACAATAGTCTCCAGAAAGCGCAATGTTTATGAGGTTTATTCGGGTGTTGTAAATATTGAAAAGTACAGTGGGGAAGAACACTGACATAAAACAAACACTGAAAAGAAACCTTGTCACTCACACTTCTAACTATAGTTAACAGTAGGAATAACAGGGCTCCCTTAGGCCTCCTTATCATTAGGCCTCACAGGTGTAAATGAAGCCTAATGCCGGCCATATATAGGTCAAAATTCAACCGATTTTTCGTCCGAAAATTGGGCCTAAGAATAATCGGCCGATTTTCGCTCTGTTAGTGGGTCAATGGCACTAACTGATTTTCGTGGTTCCTCCCCTTTTCGGTGATCGGGCATGTTGGGAAATTTGTGAAAAACTAAAGATTTTCCACTCAATGATGGTCAAATCGTTTGATCGTTTTTCCGAAAAGACTATGCGCATGAGCCATGACCTGGAAGGAACAGACGTTTCACCTGTTATATGGGGTGAACTTTATGACTTGGTTGGCTGATTTTCAAAATTATTGATGGCACCATCGGATTACCGAGCGAACAACGTTTTCGATTTTCAGATGAAAAATCGTTTGGAATTTGACCCATGTATGGCTTGCATAAGGAACTGTCTGAGTGATGGACATTTTCCTTAGGCCTCATTTGCAACTGTGCAGGTTCTTAACACACCTCTAATAAGCAATCCGGGGTGTATCACTTTTCAAAGGCAGTTGACATGCAGCTCTGAGGCAGTATGTCATCTCCTAAACACCTCTTTCAGCCAGCAAAAGCCCCCTGCACTGCAACCTTCCATAATACATGCAAATGCAGGGTGGTTGGGCTGTAGATCATGTATATGCATATTCATATTCTCACCTCCTCAACATCTTCAAGATATGCACATTCCTCACCCCAGACACCACCAAACAACTCATACACTCCCTCATCATCTCACGCCTGGACTATTGCAACTCCCTTCTCACTGGCCTTCCCAAACGAACTCTATCCCCACTCCAGTCGATCCTAAACTCAGCGGCCAGACTCATCCACCTCACCAAGAACTCCACATCTGCCTCCCCCCTCTGCCAATCCCTTCATTGGCTCCCGATCGCCCAACGCATCAAGTTCAAGCTGCTAACCCTGACCTACAAGGCCATTCACAATGCCGCCACGAACTACAAAACTGACCTGATACCCAAATACTACCCTACCCGTGCCCTCCGCTCCTCACAGGACCTCCTGCTCTCTAGCTTCCTGGTCTCATCCTTCCACGCCCGATTGCAGGACTTCTCCAGGACTTCCCCCATCCTTTGGAACTCACTACCCCAATTCATCAGACTGTCACCTAAACTCCTCACCTTCAGGCGCACCCTTAAAACCCTCCTCTTCAGGGAAGCCTACCCCAACCTCCTTATGGTGTAAAGGCAGAACTCTCCGTTATGAGAAACACTTCTCCCTGACAGACATGTATCTTGACTCTTGGGTTCTGTTATTTGACTCACTCTCAACTGTGATGAAGCACCATAGTTATTATTATTATTATTATACAGGATTTATAAAGCGCCAACAGTTTGCACAGCGCTTTACAAAATGAAGGTAGACATACTGTAACTGTAAGGCTAGGTTCACATCCCCGCGTTCCTGCGGGCAGCGTTTTGCACGGGCACGAGAGCCCATTCATTTGAATGGACTCCCGTGCCCCGGTACACGCAGGGAAGAAGTCCCTGCACTTCTTTGGAAAATGCAGCCGCACGGGAACCTCGGTTCCCAGCACGGTTGCGATCTCCAGTGCGGGCGGCGTGCCATTAGCATTAATGGCATCCACCCGCGGGTCCAATATTCCTCTGTGCGGGTGGTGCGGCTACATGGATTTTTCTACGGATCTGCAGTAGCACCACCCGCACAGATGTGAACCAGGGGTTACAATACAATTTGGTACAAGAGGAAACAGGGCCCTGCTCGTTACAGCTTACAATCTAGGAGTGGTTGAGTGATTCAAAAGGTAATAGTTGTGGGGGGATGAGTTGATGGAGGAAATAAAAGGCAGTTTACTAGGTAGAAGCAGGATAGGCTTCTTTAAAGAGAAAGGTTTTCAGGGATCATCTAAAGGTGGATAGATTTAGAGATAGCCAGACAGATTTGGGTAGGGAGTACCATAGGATGGGAGAAGCTAGGGAGAAGTCCTGGAGGCGAGCATGGGAAGAGGTGACACAGGAAATAGAGAGCAGAAGGTCTTGAGAGGATTGAAGAGAGCGGTTTGGTAGATATTTTGAGACCAGGTTGGTGATGTAGCTGGGGGCAGAGTTGGGGATGGATTTGTAAGTTGTTGTTAATATTTTGAATTTTATTTGTTGGGCGAGTGGAAGCCTGTGGAGGGATTGGCAGAGAGGGGTAGCAGACACTGAACGGTTGGTAAGGTGGATGAGCCTGGCAGCAGTATTCATGATGGACTGGAGGGGGGATAGCCTATGTGTCAGGAATGGACTCACCATTAGTGGTGGGACTCATCTGCCGTGTGGGCTGCAGTACCAGGGCTGGCCAGCGGGTGCTCTCAGCAGCCAGAAGCTCACTCCTGCAATCAGCCATCACCTGAGGCTGATTGCAGGAGGTGTATTTAAGGAATGGCCAGACCTGCAGTCAGTGCCTTGGTGTATGTTTCCCATGAGCCCCTGTACCTGCATCCTGTCTGCTTCCTGCCTGATCCTGACTCTGCTTTGATCCTGACTCTGAACGAACTCCGCCTGTCCTGACCTCGGCTATTCCTGACCACTCTTCCGCTCGCTCCTGGTACCCTGTTTGCCCGTTTGCTACCGACCCAGCCTGCCCGACTACGTTTGATTTTGTATATATGGTTATCTGTTGGAGTTTGGGTTGTTTGCACTGTGTTATGTTTGCCTTGCACTGTGTTTGTGTTGTTTAGTCTTAATAAATTGTCTTATTTACACTATACCTGAAGCCTGCGTTTCCCTGTGTCAGTCCACACACCTCTGATCATACCCGGAGCCCTGACACTATGTAAAGGTAATAGAAGAAAGAACCCTCATGGGCTTTATAAGAACTACAACAATAGTTCATAAACGAAAATCACTTTATTAAGCATAAATTATTATTATTATTATACAGGATTTATATAGCGCCAACAGTTTGCGCAGCGCTTTACAATATAAGGGAGACAGTACAATTACAATACATATCAGTACAGAAGGAATGTGAGGGCCCTGCTCGTGGAGCTTACAATCTAAAGGAAGGGGGAGATGATACAAAAGGTGATAGCTGCGGGGGATGATCTGGCGGAGATGATTCAACTACAGTTCTTAGGTGGAGGTGGGGTAGGCTTCCCTGAAGAAGTGAGTTTTCAAAGATCGCCTAAAGGCAGACAGGGTGGGGGCTGACCGGACATGCTGTGGTAGGGAGTTCCAGAGGATGGGAGAGGCTCTGGAGAAGTCCTGGAGACGAGCGTGGGAGGAGGTGATGAGAGAGCTAGAGAGGAGGATATCATGGGAGGAGCGGAGTGGGCGATTTGGGCGGTATCTGTGGATGAGGTTGGTGATGTAGCTAGGGGCAGTGTTGTGGATGGCTTTGTAAGCTGTGGTTAGTATTTTGAATTTTATACGTTGGGTTAGTGGAAACCAGTGGAGGGATTGGCAGAGAGGGGCAACAGTCGCTGATCGGTTGGTAAGGTGTGTGAGTCTAGCAGCAGCATTCATAATAGACTGAAGGGGGGATAGCCTGTGTAACAGTAGACCAGTGAGGAGGGAGTTGCAGTAATCGAGGCGGGATATAACCAAGGCATGGATAAGTTGTTTTGTGGTGTCACTGGTCAGGGAGGGGCGGATTTTGGAATTGTTCCGGAGGTTAAGGTGGCAGGATATAGCCAGTGAGTGGATGTGGGGCCCAAAGGAGAGGTCAAAGTCTAGGATTACGCCTAGCACCCTGGCATGAGGGGAAGAAACAATGGTAGTGCTGTTGATCTTAATGGTAAAGTCATGAGTGGGGGATTGGGGAGGAGGAAATATTACAAGCTCAATTTTTGAAAGATTGAGTTTGAGGTAGTGAAGTGACATCCATGCTGATATGTCGCTTAGTAGATTTGTGATACGTGAGGAGATTGAGGGGGTGAGCTGGGGAGTGGAGATATAGATCTGGTTGTAATCAGTATAGAGGTGGTATTGGAAGCCATGGGAGGTTATCAGTTGGCCCAGGGAGGAGGTATAGAGAGAGAAAAGGAGGGACCCAAGAACAGAACCTTGGGGTACCCCAACAGAAAGAGGAAGTGGAGCGGAGGAGGAGGAGTTGTATGTGACACTGAAAGTGCGCTGAGAAAGGTAAGAGGAGAACCAGGAGAGAGCAGAGTCATGGAGGCCGATGGAGTGGAATTTACTGAGGAGGAGCGAGCGGTCGACTGTGTCAAAGGCAGCAAAAAGGTCAAGGAGTATGAGTATGGAGTAATGGCCGTTGGTTTTAGCAGTTAGTAGGTCATTAGTGAGTTTTAGTAGGGCAGTTTCTGTGGAATGTTGTGGGCAGAAGCCAGACTGTCGGGAATCAAGAAGGTTGTTGTCGGTGAGGTAGCAGTTCATACGGTTGTGAACAAGGCGCTCGAGAAGCTTGGAGGCAAACAGGAGCAGGGAGATGGGTCTTAAGTTATTCAAACAGGTGGGGTCCAGCGAGGGTTTTTTGAGGATGGGGGTAACCAGTGCATGTTTGAGTGGGGAGGGAAAGGTGCCCATGGAGAGAGGTTGAAGATGTGGGTTAGAGAGTTTAGGATAGAGCAGAAAGGAGGCTGCAACAGTCGTGAGGGGACAGGATCCAGGGGACAGGTGGTGAAGTGGGCCTTGGAAATCCTATCTAACTAATCCTAGCACCTACCTAGGAGGGTGCTACATAAAGTAAGTGCTGTCTCTGTAGCTAGTATAGGAATGCCTCTGTCTTAAAAAAAACTGTGGCTTGATGTACAGCAAATGGCAAATATATTTGCAGGAATGTTGAGCAGGGTGATTGTAAAGTTTTGAATAGAACTGTTAAAGCTGATCTGTGATTTCAATAGGTTGTTGAAGGGGAGCACTTTTGGCTTCTTGAAGTTCAAAAATTCAAGTCTTTGAAGGTCAAAGATTCAAGCTCAGTCAGGGATCAGGGTTAATTTTCCAGCTGAAAGCGCTGAGATCTTTGTCCCCTATTGATAGAATCATGGAAGTGAACGTATGATTAGAGAGGGTCCGAATACTGATTGATGATGCTTTTGGAAGGTCTTCCTGGGATAGAAAAATATAATCAATGCGAGTGTATTACTGATGTAACGTGCAATAAAAGGTTTACTCTTTTTCATCTGGCTGTAATGCCCTCCAGGTGTCAAATACGTGGAGCTCATTAAGGTGTCATGTCAATAAATGGGTTTGAGATTCAGGTTAAAACTCTCCAAATATTATTATGCCCAAAGCAAACAATTTCAGTTGTTGAAGAATCATCTCCATAAAACGAACCTGGTGTGTGTTTGGAATATAGAAATTTGCTAGAGTCAGGGATCGGGGAACCTTTGAAAACTATAAATCTACCCTCCCTATCTATGAGCTCTTTGTCAAGGAAAAATAACAAATTTTTCCCTAACAGGATAGGAACACCTTTTGTTAAGGATGAGGAGGTAATATGGTATGCTGTGGGGTAAAACCTGTTGGCTATAATTAGAATCTGTTTTTTGTGTTTCTTGGATAAAAAAACGTGTCTTGGCCTCTTAGAAGTTATTGATAGCAGAGTACAGGTAAACTGCATTTCCCTTTCAGCCATAAGGGAGAGAGGTGGTTGGATAAAAGATTATCAAGGAATGTGAGATGGTGTCACATACATGGTAGAGACTGAGTAGATGAGGGGTCTCCTCTTGCACCTTCAGCCCAACACTGTGATAGAGAATGTGAGGGCACAGAGTGGCACAAGTGCCAGATGTGCAGGCAGTACCAGATCTGTAAGAAAAATTAATAATAGCGCCTATGGTCAAAATTATATAACTTACTAATAGTGTACCAGCTGCAAAAAATCACCATATATAAAGTGTACCAATAAATAAATAATTTGCGCTAGTAAATGTGTATAAATATATAAATGTATATAAAGAAATCATCAAGTCATAAGTCTAGAAAAAAAAATATATATATGCCAATACCACAAAAAAATATAAAAAAAACTTTTAAGTGCAAAAAACTTTTGTGCAAAAAAGTGTCTAAATATGAAAAATTTCACCAAAAAACCTTGATAATATAATGGCAGATCATCCATAAATATATCTTCAGAAACGGAAACTCTGCAACACACCGATCCTCATCGATCGAAATAACAGGATGAAAAACTTTGTAGTTAATCGAAAATCCACTTCTCCAATAGATAAAGGACCACCTTCAAACGTATGGGCGGAGCTTGATTGATGTGACGTCATTACGTTTTTGGCTGCCAGCTACTGCGCATGTGCTGAGTAGCCAGGCTCGTTTATGTGATTGCTGTTATGCTGTTGATGCTGGTGTCGGCTGGGACACCTCTTGAGTAAGTGCAATGAGTACCTAATAAAGGAATTGGTTTTTATAATATTGCACCATGAAGTCTTTCTGTTTCTCTCGAGTGCTTGGCATTTCCCCCCATGGATACGTTTGAAGGTGGTCCTTTATCTATTGGAGAAGTGGATTTTCAATTAACTATAAAGTTTTTCATCCTGTTATTTCGATCGATGAGGATCGGTGTGTTGCAGAGTTTCCGTTTCTGAAGATATATTTATGGATGATCTGCCATTATATTATCAAGGTTTTTTGGTGAAATTTTTCATATTTAGACACTTTTTTGCACAAAAGTTTTTTGCACTTAAAAGTTTTTTTATATTTTTTTGTGGTATTGGCATATATATATATTTTTTTCTGGACTTATGATTTGATGATTTCTTTATATACATTTATATATTTATACACATTTACTAGCGCAAATTATTTATTTATTAGTACCAGATCTGTGTTGCTGCCAGATGAATGGAGCAGATGACTGAGTATCATGGAGCAGAAACCAAGTGCAGGAACACTGCGTTACTGGACCAGGTTCCAGGAACTAGGTTGAGGCCCTTGCTGAGTGTAGACACTGCCTGGCAGTGGGGTACCAGATCAGGAGAGATATATATATATATATATAGAGAGAGAGGGCACAAACTGTGGTCAGGAACAGCCAAACAAACAAAGACCATGGCAGAAGGGAGTAAGCAAAGTCCTGAAGACAGACTGAGGTCACAAGTAAAAGTCCAGAGGAAAGTCAGAAGACAAGCTGGGTCATACATAGAAAGGATGAACCAACATATTGCAGCAAGTCGCAGGAAAACAGAAACAAGCTGAAGACCACTCAGCATCTCCTTTCTGCATTTCTTTAGTTTATATAGGCCGCTGGGTACCAATACATGGGCAGAGCATGTATGCTTCCTTCAGTCATGGGATGAAGTATGCACACGCATGTGCATAAGTCTACACTCATTTCCTTATAGTGGAATAAATGCATCCTTTCTTACAGATGGACTAACAAAAAATTGGAGAGGGAAGATGAGAAAAAGGGATAAGTAAAGTTTTATAGAGTGTAGATAGGAAGAGAGGGAAAGGAAAAGATAGCACTCATCTTGGCTGTGAGAGGAGCAGCTCTGGGTAGAAGCTGTAGATGGAACTGCCAAAGCACCATAGTAATCTTATTCCACAGATGGAATTGAGTGTGCACTGTCATGGTGTAGTACTTTGGAGGGATAGCATATGCCAACCTTGGGAGGATTTAGGATTGAAAGAGTATGATTCAGATTTTCAGACAGGTAAAAGTGAAAAAGTGAATTGTCTTAAGGTATACAGTATATAGGGTAGAAATAGTAAAATGATGTGTTTATTCCTAGGTGGAAAATGTGAGAACAATAATAAAATACCCATAATGCAATAACAACAGCAAAGGGGCTGGGTTTGAGTCAAACATTAGTGATTGTGCACTAGAACTCTGCAGAAACATGGCATGTTTAAATTTGATCCCCGCAGAGGGTGTAACAAGAACATGTAATTCGTCCATAGGTGCCCACATATACTCCTGTACAGGGGCGGACTGACCATTTGGGAACTCGGGCAC
The DNA here is from genome assembly GCF_062004578.1 of Staurois parvus. Taxonomy (NCBI): domain Eukaryota; kingdom Metazoa; phylum Chordata; class Amphibia; order Anura; family Ranidae; genus Staurois; species Staurois parvus. The sequence continues at coordinate 23,895,302 of NW_028317951.1, read as the reverse complement.
TGCCCGAGGGCCCGGGGTCAGTAGGGGGCCCCATGAGATGCCCCTGGTACCTTTTTCATAGGCTTTTTTGAGTTTGGGCAAGGATACAGGGGCCCCATGATCTCCTATTGCCCGGGGGACCCATGAGTTGTCAGTCCGCCCCTGCTCCTGTATACATTAAGCCTGTGTAATATACATAAATAAACAATCATTTATGAATTGCGTTGACCATAGCAATCAATCAGATTTTACCTTTCACCAGCTTAATGCAGTAAGAACATTGAAAGACCATTTTTGAAGCGCTACCGCCCTTTTAGCAATGCTCTCTAGCTGGATGAATCATTTTTCATTTAGGTATTTGTCATTACATCTAGAATATTTAGCTTATGTTGGATTATCATTTTGAAGTGTTAATGACCCTTTAATATTCAATGTATGAGTCCAGAGTCTCCGTATGTTGCTCTGTTGCTCTTCCTCCTCTGCTTCCTGCTGAATTCTCCAGAGATATTGAAGGTTAAGTACACACCATCTGTGCTCAGGAACATGGGGAGCCATTTTTTCCAAGGCACAAATCTCCTTTCCCTTAAATGTTGGTTTACTAGCAAACAGCTATATCCTAAACTATATATATATATCTATCTATATATATCTATACACACACACACACACACACACACACACACACACACAATGTGTATATGTAGCCTTAGTGAACTCTTTATATTAACAAACTTTGAAAGAACACTAGACATGTATTCTTGTATGTGTTTTATATTGCACCTTAATTTCTCATCACAAACATTATGCTTCTTCAACCCATGACTGGACTTAAATTTACAGTAAGACCTGGTTCACACCAGTGCGACTTGTTATGTGACTTGATAGTTTCAAGTCGCATGACAAGTTGCACCCTATTGTCCGACTCCATCGGAGCCGCACCGATTCTGAAAGGTGTTCCCGCAGCACTTTTTGTGATTTCAGATGCAACTTGCATAGACATCTGTGCATGAGGTTGCACAGGTGTCTTTCAAGTCACACGTGAAGTCCTACTGACATGCAATTTTGAAAACATGCAACTTTAGGTTGGATCCAGTGTGATCAAGGGCTTAAGTCTAAATTAGAAAAGTAAATAAATAATAAACAAATAAAAACCACTTACCTGCTCTGTGCAATGATAATGCTATGTACATTTTTTTTCTTTTCTGGCAGTCGCTGTCTGCGCTGTAGGCTCCTCCCTCCTTTGGGTGTCTTCTGTAGCAAGCTGGGTGCTAAGGAGGCACCCATGTGTGTGCACTCCCGTTAGGACATATACTAGAATTTACACTGCTTTTACTTTCTAACTGCCTATCACATTTCATGAGGTGCTAAAATGCCAGGGCAGTAAAAAAACAAACTCTTTTTTGAAAGTAGACACCCAAAGGAATTTGCTGAGAGGCATATTGAGCCGACTGAAGATTTGATCTTTTGTCAAAAGTTTTTAAAAAAATGTTCTTTTTTTTTTTTTGTACACAAAGTTGTCACTTTAATGAGATGTTTCTCACACGTCACGGGTATATGTGGAATTACACCCCAAAACACATTCTGCTACTTCTCCTGAGTATGGGGGTACCACACTTGTGAGACCTTTTGGGAGTCTAGCTGTGTACAGGGATTGAAAACCAATGACCACCTTCATGCTTTCAAAGGGCGTAATTTTCCTCATGTTGCTTCCTCACTATCAGAGTATTAGAGACACTGGAATACCAGGAAAGTACAAATACCCCTCCCAAATTACCTTGTTTTGGAAAATAGGTATTCTGACAGCAGCAGTAACCATGCTGCTGTCAGAATAAACAGATCAGTGTTGCAGATGTAAATCAAAGAGCGGTTAACATTAACACGCAGTAGCGAAATAACATTAACTTAATAACATTTTACAGCCTTTTATTTTAAGGTTTCTCAAAATGCGATACACAGTTTCCTGACTATAATGATAATGTGTATTCTTCCAGGCTACCACAAAAACTACCTCCCCTAAAATAATACTAATAAATCAACAAGTGGCTGCAACCAAATGACAGTGCTCCCACAGTCCTCTTGCAAAAAAAAATGTTTAGCAGCGCCTTCGCTAATTAAAAAAAGATATATAATAATTGTTCACCAGTGAACATGTGAATCAAACTGACAAATAAATCAATCAGAATCATAATTATAGTGTATAATATATGCAGGAAGCCACTGCAGATGTGAATCAAACCCTACAAATATTAATCAGTAATAATAAAAAAAATTATAAAATGCATAGTACCAGTTCACAAATAGCAATATTCTTTAGATATTTTGCTCACTGTGACACATTCCACCATCCGAGTTATTAGGTGTAATCCATATGTAGTGACTCCCACCACTGTTCAAAATTGAGATCATCATTAGGTTTGACCTGCACACAACCAGGTCAAATATGCTTTCCGCAGCCTAGGGTAGGACTCAGACCTTGCTCCACTGTAGTTAGGTATTCTCCAAACCACCTATGGTAACTCCTCACTTGAGAGGTGTTTGGCCCTTTAAATCCGCAATCTCCGCTCTGCAACAAAGCTCATGAGAACAAGGGATATCCTCATAGTGTTGTATATTAAAACACTCATTTTTATTGCTTAAACTATTGCATTTACACAAACAATGGGATAAATAGGCATAAAACACAGTAAACAGATATCGGGGCCGCAACTTCTGCGTCACTTCTGGTTCAGCACCTGACTCTGCCCAATGCGTGTCGTCACGGTCACGTGACTTCTTCAGAGGCGGTAATGTGTGGACAATCTAAACCTAACTGGCCCTTGCTGGGAGGGATGCTAACTGACACTGATCTGATGTTGCTAGTGACAGTAATACAGTGATCAGTGAAAAATACTGTACACTGACACTGTACTAATGGCACTGGCTGGGTGACAGGGGGATTCAAATGGTTAACTGGGAGTCGATCAAAGGGTTACATGTGCCTAACTAAGTTGTGTGTGTATATATGTTCTGCCTTTACTCACTGTTGTGTTATCTCTTCTCTTCCTGGACCAATAAGGGTCCAGGAAGAGAAGAACCAACTAGATCGAGTGCCTGTATTTACAAACATAGGCACAGGGATGATCTGTCATTGGCTGCAGGCGATCAGCAGGGTCCTGGGCAAAATCACTGCTGACAAAATTGTCCTGTAGCCAATGACATCAGGGGTTACCAGGGCCGTGAGAACATGGACCTGGAAGAAAGCAGCAATGAACAGGTCCACAAGTGGTTAAATTGGAAAAAGCGAAGATTTGATATTTTATAGGGATCAGTTAGAAATATTATCTTGAATTCCTCCTGAAAAGTAGAAAGTGAGTGTGGCTAGGTAGTCCTGTGCTAACAGTCTCATGTACTGTATATCTGTTGTGGGAGAGACACTGGTATCTATTTTCATTAGATTTGGAGAAAGATTTGGTGATGTCACTACCGTGCTCCTTACTAGAAAGGAATCTGTACTTGAAACCCTGTATTGCGTGCATCTTCCTGCTTGTACTTCATTCTCTGGATCTGTTCATCTTATACCTCTCCTACCGCTTTAGTTACATCTCCCCTCCAGTCATCAAATCATTGTTTATCAGCAGCAGTGACAAGAGGAAGCAAAGCCCTGCCTAAACCAATATTGCTGACAAAAAAAAAACAGGTAGTGCTTGCTCCAGCTTTTCTATCCTGTCCTCTAGGAACTGAACAACAGGAATCTAACCACAAGAACCCATGATATCTCGGTCTGGAATTTTTCTCCATTGCTCTCTACCAGAACTCACGTACCTCTTCCTTCCTGAACATTCCTCCCTGAGATGTCACATCTGCACTCCAGGCTGGCCCATATGTCCCTCATATCTGTAGCTTTCCCATAGAGGTAAATTGTGGTAGCCATCATGGGATAGTCTGAAATCCTTAACTGGCAAGCTGTTGGAGACACAGTGCCCTCTACTTGCAGCAAACAGTCTGTGTAACATGGTAAGCATTCTCTGACACATAATAAGTAAAAGTGTCAGTTTTGCTAAGTGAAACAGTTCTGCTGACAATCTACACAACAGGTACCATAAGAGGTAGCTAGAAATCTAACAATAATCAGTTAAACTAATAATATCATTGCCAACAATGGTGTAAAATGAAAGAACTTTAGCTTCACACATATATCTTTACTTCATCAACTGTATTATTAATTCAATTTCTGTTTTAAAGAACTGTTCCCTGCAACTAGCAACATTAGTCAGGGAGCTACTAATATTATCCAGCAAACTTTGCAACCGTATCAAAGAGTAAGTTCACCTTTTACAAAAAAGTAAAAGGTGAATTAACTCCCTTCATCCTCCCCACCCCCGAATCGCTGCTGCATTTACCCGTGTGTTATTAGATGTTGCCGCCCAGGCAGCCGATGCAAGATTCTGGGAATTTGAAAACCCTTTCTGTTCTTTCCCTAGGGCTTCCAGGATGGATCAGAGTGACTCCAATTGGTCAGTTGGTCAAAGTGGTCATGCTTTGATCTATCCCAGAAATCCTAAGGAAAGATGGTGAAGAAGAGATTCCAAATCCCCAGACTTCTGCACTGGCTGTGTGAGCAGTGAGCAAGAGGTGGGGGGTGTAGGGTGTTAGTTCACCTTTTCATTTTTTGTATAAAAATTAACTTACACTTTAAAACCAGAGAGTTTGCTCAATTTATCTAAATCTGATTTCACAGTAATCCCATTGCAATATTTCAGAGAGCTCCACACATTGTGACTGGAGGTGTAGTTCCTGACCTTGTGCTGTGATTATTCCCCTCTCTATCTCTTCTTAGTGTGGTCAGCATTGTTATATTGTTTGTTATCCAATGGCTAGTCTAAGAGCCATGTGATGGAACCTTCCTGGAAAGTCATAAATCACCTTCATAATGCGCACTGAAAGCAACAAATTAACACAGCTGTGGATTAATTGCAAACATGAATTAGATAATGCCTGTGAAATTGAATGTCATTATTTCAGGGACACATTCCTGGTAATACTGTTGCATTTCACAGTTTTAGCATCCTCTTAGAAAAGCAAAACCAGATGCCACCTCTTAAAATATGTATGAGCTACTGAGTAGCTAAAGCTTCCTTACTCTTTAACACAAAAAGATTATGTACAAGTTTAGCCTGTTCAGCCAGAGACAACAAAATAGTCATCAATTATTCAGAGGTCAGTCGGCCTGATGTGAAAAAAAAAAGAAAAGAAAAAAAATCCCTGGCAAAGCAACATGTTCAGAAATATAAAAGCTTCAGGTCTAAAATTCTTTCAGGGGATATTAAGCAAAGATCAATCAAGGGTGTATGAAGGATGACAAACAAAAAGACATCCATTCAGGATCCAAAACAATCTGATGGCCCTGTATTCTTGTTTTCGGGTAAAGTATTTCATTTGTTCTGTGTTTGTGTGTTGGAGGCTGTGATTAAAAGTGTAGACAGAGCAGCTAGAGAAATCAGAGAGGATTAGATTTTGATTGATACCTAGCTACAGATAATCTGATGACAGCAGGGCTTTAGAACACATTCATAGACTGACACTCTGGTGACACTGAAGTGAACAAAGACATTTGAAATGTATTTGTAGTTTTCTGTTTCTATAATTAGTGGTGGATCTGTATTGCATAAAAAAAAAGAATTTTTTTTAAAGATTTCTCTGGCATTTCCATTATGAATTCTTGACGTTTGTAATAGTTTTGGTGAGAGGGTTTTTTTCCTAGAAGTAGTTTTGACTGTTTCAGGAAGTAATTATGTTTAAGTTGACATTTAAGCAAATAAATCACATTATAGTCATTCAGTGTCATGAACTCTGGAAATACTGGTTTGTACTACAGTACTGTAAATACATATTTTAGTCTCAGATTCCGTGTCATGGTGCAGGATGAAGGGGAACTAAAATGGTTTGCGTGCTTCTACTTCTTCGAAAGTGCAAAAAATCTTAACTACTGGTAAATGTAATCCTATTCAGTCACATCCAGGGAAAACAAACCTGTAGTATTACATATGGTTCATCTTGGAAAATTATGTTGATACATAAATCTGGTCATACAAGGGTAGTTGATTTATCTGTTTTGACAAAAGATCAAAGAACTGTGAATGCTCATAAAAAACCTATAGGCACCAGTCACCACTGGTAGATCAACTACTTCTGGTATATTGTTCTTGAAACTTTGGGGGTTTTTTTTGCATTAAGCTAATGCTCAACAAATAGAACATTTCTGCTTATTTAAGATTATTCTTGTTCATTGCTGCTATTTTAGTATCTCACTATTTGAGTAGCATTTTGTGAATTGTGAATACATGCATCATATCTGGGTTTACTCACAAAAGCAAAGTGTACGAAGTCACATCTACTTCCGAATTTATTCTTAAAAATTTGAAATCTGATTAGATGCTATAAGTTACTGTGCTTGGTTTGATATCCTTGTCTGGACTATTTTACTAAATAGGACTGACAAGGGCCAACCGACATATTTAGTTGTTTTTTTCAAACTTCTTGTAAGCACCTTGCCTGAAACCCACCTGTCTAGTCAATCATTCAACAATCTCTTTGAAAGAACTGGTTTCAGCAACAAGCAACATCAATCAGGGAATTACTAATGGTATCCATCAAACTTTGCAACTGTGTTAAAATGTATGACCTAGTATCAAACTAGCCGGTCAGATAAAGGGCAACCAGCATTGTGGCAGATACAAGGAGTTCTATGAGCCAGGTATCAGGACGAGAGAAACAGGAGACAGAGTCAAGAGTTGAAGTGAAGGTCGAGCTAGGCGGAGTTAACTCAAGATCAAACAACAAAACTCAGCAAAAGGAAATGAGTACATATCACCAAAGAAATGGCACCCAAGAGCCAAACTATGCACTGCAACAAACAATCATATGTGTTTGAGTAGTCTGTGCCCTTTTTAATAAATAGTCCAGGCAAACAATGAGTGTGTTTACCAGATTCCTAAAGGGGTAGTTCACCTTTTCAGAAAACATGAGAAATGAAAAGGTGAACCAACACCCTCCCCAATCCTTGCTGTAATTACTTCCACAGGTGATGAACTGTCAGTGCGCATGCAGTTCATGCAGTGGTCCAGGGGATTTGAAATACCCTCTCTTCTCCCCCTTCTTTCTGCAGGGTTTCTAGGACAGATCAGAGAGATTCTGATTGGCTGGCAGAGATCATCGCTCTGATCAGTCCCGGAAATCTTGCAGAAAGGAGAAGAGCAGAGATTTCAAATCTCTAGGCCCCTGCATCAACTGTGTGGGCACTGACAGCTCATCACCCAGTGGGGACTGGGGGGAAGAACGTGTAAGGTGTTATTTTACCTTTTCTTTTTTTTTTAAAGGTAAACTAACCCTTTTAGCATTTTAGCATGCACACTCATTGTTTGCTTGAACTCTTGTTTAAAAAGGGCACCATACTACTTAAAAACATTTGATTGTTCATTGTAGAATATAGTTTGGCTCTTGGGTGCGATTTCTTAGTTTGCCCAACCTTCCTCTGGATCAACTGAGGGTTTAGGATTCTGTACATAGATTTTCTGTTTATTTGATTATTCATTTTTCTATTGGTTGAACTAGATGGAATTGTGTCTTTTTTTTTCAACCTATGTAACTATATTTTTTAAGTTAAGTAAATAAAGTAAATATTAACTATGGAATGTGAATATTATATATTTATATTTTCAGGCAACAGGTGGAGCTGTTCACTGGTCTATCTTAAATGCTTTGTTGATAAAGTCTGTTGTAAAGAGAGCCCAGTAGCTTCAAGTACAACTAAGGTCTCTACAGTATGTCACTGTTTCATATTACAAATGCAACAGCTCAGCATTCTGCAGTTTAACCACTTACCCTCTGGAAGACTAACCTCCCTTCATGACTAGGCCATTTTTTGCTGTGGTCATCCAACACTATAAACAAATGAAATTTATATAATTTTTTCACTCAAATAGAGCTTTCTTTTGGTGGTATTTGATCACCACAGTTTTTTTTTAGCTTTTGTGCTATAAACGAAAAGATACCAAAAATCTTGAGGAAAAAAACAATATTTTTTACTTTTTTCCATAAAACATATCCCCTCCAAAAAATAAAAAAGTTAAATTTCTTCATAAATTTAGGCCAAAATGTATTCTGTTACATGTCTTTGGTAAAAAGAAAATCCCAGTAAGTGTATATTAATTAGTTTGCCAGAAAGTTAGAGCATCTACAATGACGGTATATATACTGGAATTTTTTTTATACTAGTAATGGCGGCAATCAGCAACTTATTGCAGGAGTGTGATAGTATGACGGGTATTCTGACACTGGCTAACTGACACTGACATCACCAGTGACACTAATACAATGATCAGTGCTAAAAAAACGCACTGACACTGTACTAATGACACTGGGCAGGAAGGGGTTAAGGACTGGGGGCAATCAAGGGTTAACTGTGTGCCTAACTATTTGTAAAAACAGGCACATCCCTGTTGTCAGTAGAAAGATCTGTGTTGTTTACTTGTTCCAATGATGGACAGGTTACGGCTGTGAATCACTGGTCAGGACCCCCTAATCGGCATGTAAAGGAGCATAAATAAATAAGAACATAAATATAGTGTCAAGCTTGTATATAATCAATTACATTTGTGTAATTCCACCAGTTATTGACTGGTGAAAGTTGCATTCACTGCTTTTTAAATATGTCCCCAAGTGTTTTCCTTTGGACAGTTACTCACCTGATTTAGAGCCTTTCTAGTATGAAAAGGATAGAAATCTCACATCTACTCCAGGGTATTCCTTCTCAATGTCAATGATGTTATAAAGGGCTAAAACTCTCAAACATTGCAGATAAAACTCAAAGATAAGCAAGATAAATCACCTCTTCACTGTGTAACATATTTATCAAACCAGTAAAAATATATATAAACCATTCAACTTCCATTCAATAAGTGCTTCACAGCTCTAGCATTCCCCAGCACAAAATATGGCAGTGTTAAACAGTCACTCATATCTTATGCTGCTGATCTCTAAGTGCACTGAAAATCTAAATATAATAACTAAAATATCAGCTTAACCTGAGGTGGACCTTGGGTATATGCTTTAGCTAAGTATCTTGGATGTACCACATATGTTTAGTTTCCCATCCCTTTTGGCACCACTATACCCAGTAATTTCTGACATATAATAAACAATGTTAAATTATATTATTTTTTCTTGCCCTAATCAAAGGCAAATGTCCTTTGATTTACACATAACATCACTTCCTGCAACCTCGTCATTTTTTTTTAATAATAATTGTTCTTTTTAACCCCTTATTAATTCTTAGTTAACCCTTATCAACTCCTTTTTCTTTCATTCTCTTTTTAGCTATATTATTGTATTGTAATTTATTTATTGTTTCTACTATTCATTTGAATTTTTTTTCCCTTTTTGTTTTGCTTGTTTGTAGTGCTGTATTTAAATGAATACGCAAATTAAAAGAAAAAGTGTGCATTTCATTTGTAAACAACTTCACTATGTTTATACAAGACATTTTTTGGCCTTATAAAAGTATAAAAAATGTGCAGTTTATATGTACACACACACACACATTCATAGTTTTAAAGCAAACACTAGTCAAGCTAGAAAACTTTTTTGCGATTAGATTGCAAAGAAAAAAAATGTTTGCTAGACAATATTGCTGAAAGAATAGTTGTTTGTCTGGCAAAAAAAAACAATATATGTAATACTTTGTTTAAATAGGTAATAGCAAAATTACTGCCAAATCAATCTGGGGATGGGTACTTTAAAAGAGATGTTTTATATTGGCAACAGCAATGGAGCTTTGTTATATATCAAATAAGATGCTATAAGTAAATACTTCACCTTTGTACTGGAAAGGATGTGGAGAAAGGGATACAATGGCACATATATGGTGGGGTTGCCCAAAAATATAGGATTACTGGAGGGAAATAATCCAATACATTCAGGAAATATGTGGAATAACTGTACAGAGAGATCCGTGGAGGTGTTTATTCTATAACTTTGAGCCCTTAACAAAATTATATAAAAATTGGGTACTTTATCCCTTAATTAGTGCGGCTAAGGGTTTGATTACCAAGTTCTGGCAGGTTCCTGAAGCACCAAGAATTAACAAATGGATAAATAGAGTTGAAAATATCTATAGGATGGAGTAGTTATGTCACATGAATGAGGATAAAGTGGAAAAATTCAGGAAAACGTGGTGTAATTGGTTGAAATTTAAAACCTCTGAAAGATATATGGAACTGGTCAGAATTGAATGAGAAGCTTAGAAGTCAGAAGAGAGCCTTAATGGAGAATCCGAAAGAGAGCAGCATCAGAGATAGATAGATAAATATGAGAGAAGATCTAGTTTAGGAAAGAGGAGGTGGAAGGGGAAAATGGGTTGGGGTGAGGGTGGAAGGGTGGGCAGGGGTAAAATTGGGGTAAATGGAAATATACATATGTGAAATATTTTTGCAAATGTGTTCTTTTTGTACTGGAAAATCAAATAAAAGTTTTAAAAAATAAATAAATAAGATGCTATAGTGACTTCATAACAACACCTAATATCACCAACTAGCCCCAATATGCTCAATTAACACTCTGCATGCTATTATATTCACTCACATATTTCTAACAAGCTTTACATACAAACAGTGATTCTTGGTTCATATATACTTCAATACATGTGGCAATGCATGTGGCAATACAATCTAGCCATATTCTTCAATACAAGTTCAATTCTGTACACTCTTTTTCTTCTGCTCTTCTCTGTTCTCTGGGCTTTTCCTGTGTATGTGGTATACATCTTGTCTGACTGAAACTAAATCTGAAAGTGGAACCGTGGGTCATCCTGACATGGATTTCCCCCACTACAGCTTTAGGATTTCTATAGTGGTGCTCCAACTCAACTGTTAAGAAAAATTAATAATAGCGCCTATGGTCAAAATTATATAACTTACTAATAGTGTACCAGCTGCAAAAAATCACCATATATAAAGTGTACCAATAAATAAATAATTTGCGCTAGTAAATGTGTATAAAAAGAAATCATCAAATCATAAGTCCAGAAAAAAATATATATATGCCAATACCACAAAAAAAATATAAAAACTTTTAAGTGCAAAAAACTTTTGTGCAAAAAAAGTGTCTAAATATGAAAAATTTCACCAAAAAACCTTGATAATATAATGGCAGATCATCCATAAATATATCTTCAGAAACGGAAACTCTGCAACACACCGATCCTCATCGATCGAAATAACAGGATGAAAAACTTTGTAGTTAATCGAAAATCCACTTCTCCAATAGATAAAGGACCACCTTCAAACGTATCCATGGGGGGAAATGCCAAGCACTCGAGAAAAACAGAAAGACTTCATGGTGCAATATTATAAAAACCAATTCCGCGGAGCTTGATTGATGTGACGTCATTACGTTTTTGGCTGCCAGCTACTGCGCATGTGCTGAGTAGCCAGGCTCGTTTATGTGATTGCTGTTATGCTGTTGATGCTGGTGTCGGCTGGGACACTTCTTGAGTAAGTGCAATGAGTACCTAATAAAGGAATTGGTTTTTATAATATTGCACCATGAAGTCTTTCTGTTTCTCTCGAGTGCTTGGCATTTCCCCCCATGGATACGTTTGAAGGTGGTCCTTTATCTATTGGAGAAGTGGATTTTCGATTAACTACAAAGTTTTTCATCCTGTTATTTCGATCGATGAGGATCGGTGTGTTGCAGAGTTTCCGTTTCTGAAGATATATTTATGGATGATCTGCCATTATATTATCAAGGTTTTTTGGTGAAATTTTTCATATTTAGACACTTTTTTTGCACAAAAGTTTTTTGCACTTAAAAGTTTTTATATTTTTTTTGTGGTATTGGCATATATATATTTTTTTCTGGACTTATGATTTGATGGCCAACTCAACTGTTGCAGATCCCAGTGTGGATTGGGCTACATTGTGCCCCCCAATAGCTACATCTACCGCTTATGGTGTGATAAGGGACCTACACATTCACACCACGCATGGCACCTTGATGCACTTGCACCTGCATTTTGATTCCTTATCAAGTTGTTAAGTACCCTATGTCAAAATATGTACCTCTATATGCTTTAAGTACAAAATACACTCAATTTATTAGTGAAGGGATGGACGCTGCTCAACCGACCCCAGGAGTCCAATGTTAAGGAATCTTAAGGAATGGCCATTCCTTAACATTGGACTCCTAAGGGTCGGTTGAGCAGCGTCCATCCCTTCACTTGTATTGGTTGACACTGGAATCGTTCAGACCCTTGCTCTCCTCTTCTCCCTTGCCAGTGGCGTGATCTTTTTTTTGTTTTCTATCCACAGCTTGGAGCGGCGCCATAAGGTATACTTTTCCCGCACTTTATTAGGTACCCCTGTTCAATTGCTTGGTAACACAAATTGCTAATCAGCCAATCGCATGGCAGCAACTCAATGCATTTAGGCATGTAGATGTGGTGAAGACAACTTACTGAAGTTCAAACCGAGCATCAGAATGGGGAAGAAAGGGGATTTAAGTGACCTTGAACGTGGCATGGTTTTTGGTGCCAGATGGGCTAGTCTGACTATTTCAAAAACTGCTGATCTACTGGAATTTTCACGCACAACCATCTCTAGGGTGTACAGTGAATGGTCCAAAAAAGAGAAAACATCCAGTGAGCAGCAGTTGTGTGGACAAAAATGTCTTGTTGATGTCAGAGAAGAATGAGCAGACTGGTTGCTGTGACATTTAGATGGTAGGATCAGAATTTGATGGAAACAACATGAAAGCATGGATCCATCCTGCCTTGTATCAATGGTTCAGGCTGGTGGTGTAATGGTGTGGGGGATAGCATGGTGTACCTAATAAAGTGGCTGATGAGTGTACTTATGTACATCTTATGCAAAATTATGCATTGAAAGAGAATATAATGTTGCCAACAAACACAAACGTTTTGGATTCTAGCTAGTAGAGCTTAACAATCTAATTGGTGGCCATGGCCAACACAGACTGATATTATTTGGCATATGCTGTAAAATGTGTTTGACTTATACTCTTACCGAGCTCATTTATATATTTCTGCTACAAAAATTGTCCTGGTTTCCCCATCAGTCCTAGGAAATTGTGCTTCGCTTTCATTTCTAGGAAATACTTATGGATTTTAGCTTTCCCTTTAACGGTCCTGTGTCAGACTACAACCTTGTATTGCAATTGTAAAACAATAATGAAATAATAATTTTATTATATTCATTCTATTTTCTACACTTTGTTTTTTTAAATTTTTTTTTTTTCATCAAATCTACGACTACATACATAAACATTAATTCCTTGTTGAATTCAGATTTGATCGTCATCCAGCAGAAAATGGCTGAGAAACCCTGGTGTAGCAGCACAGATGCTGATATGACGTGTGATTCCTCAGACTCGACATGTGAGCCAGCTGTACAAGAAGTCAGAATCTTCCCTTCCAGTCCATACCATGCTCTTGAGACACTAGAAAGTCCCGGTGGGATAAGGGTTTCTATAGAAACATGTCAGTGCCTGATGTAGAAGCACCCAGGTGATCAAATACGCTTTTCATTACACAAGCATTAATTAGAGGCCTGTTATCTTCACAAGAGACTAACTCTTTCTTGGCACTAAAGCAGCTAATCTACTTTCCTTACTTTTCAAGCATATTAATCTAGGACACATCAATGACAGCACATATAAGCACTTGGCAATATATCTAGTGGTCTCTATTCAGAGGTGATGGCCAGGACATGGAGTTAGCTGTCTGCCTGTGTTACATACTCTGGACTGATGGCAATATTCAAAGAAAAGATGTGGCTACCGCCAGTAGCACACAGGCAATCATTTAGTGTGCCCATCCAGACTACTCTACAGGGCAGTCGCAGACGTTACTTGAGGTGAGAGGTTTTTCCTTTTTTTTTAGCTAAATTCTTGCTTAGCTTTCAAGTTACAGATAGCATTTGCCAATCAATATGTACCTTGATAGGAACAGATCTCAGCATGTGTGCAACACTAACATGCATCAGCTGACTGATTTTATCCAATGTTCTATTCAATATTATTATTATACAGGATTTACATAGTGCCAACAGTTTGCGCAGCGCTTTATAGAGAACATCAGTGCAAAGCCAGCAAGTCATTACTTTTTTTTAATTGATCTATATGTTCAATGATTGCTCGCTAGTCTGATTGCTGTTACATGTTCAAATCCGATAATGTATAGACAGCTTACCAGATTTTAATTAAATATTGTATTAAAATGTATGCTTTGCGAGTTTGGTTATATGTTCCATTAATTGCCCATAGACAGGCAGAGAGAGATCTTCTCATTAGTACTGAGACTGAGTACCACAGTATAGTTTTCTTCCATTTGTCCAACTTTTTGAAGCTTTAAATGCCGTTCCTGTTGTAAAATTTCTGCATGTGCTAACAATCTGTACTAAAATTGCATGAGCTCACAAGAGATGCTTAATTTGCCTGTCTTATTCTCTTGTGAATATTGAAGCATGAATGCTTGTTTTTCTTGTATACAGCTGGGTACTGTATATGTTTCAGTTCATGAATCCTAAATGTTATTTAGGAAAGTAGGTTCAGCAGGTTTGGGTTTGTATTTGCAATGAGGTAAGTTAGCTTTCATAAAGGCAAAGAAGGTATTATGGCAACAGTTGTTAGATTGCTCATTATTGTTTATGATAATTGCGGCTGTGACCTGTGTGCTTTTCTAAAGCTTTATTTGTTTCTGCTAAATTGCATTTATAGATTTTTTTTTTCTCATAGCTGAAGGTAATTTCCACCTTTTTGGTAAATTGAATGTAATATGGCAAGCAGAAGAAACAAAATGACAAACGATATACTTCTCTTGTTCCTTTAGGACTGCAAACAGATACTTTTTGTGCTTCTTTTTGTTTTCCATAAAGGGTGGCATTTCTGTAGCAATGGACCATGTTGTTATTTGCGCACAAAAAGAATTTGACAGAAAAGGATTATGCAGGGCATTACAACAAAAACATTCAAATAAAAGAATATAGAACAGCTGAAAATGTGAGTGTATGAAGAGCTCAGTGTAGCAAACAATTTAGTATTATTTTGACAAACTTAGTAGTTTAGTTTTACACTAAACACTTGCCATGTACTATAAAGTGCAAGAAAGAGCTTAATGTGCCATGTATAACAAAACAATCAGAGCAGAGAAAACAATACTAAGCATGATTTGTTTGACAAAAGTCTATATATTACCAGTGTGGCAGTTCTGGGCACTCCCAGAGTGTGAATCAAGGTTATATCCCAGGATTCTCAACTAAACAGGCTGAGGGGCTTCAGGGGGTTTGTTTAATGCAGAGGAAACTGGCTTTTCAGTTTCCTCGTTCGTTAAGTTTGTTTTGGGACCTGGAGCCTGGACATTTTGAAGTGATTTGGGAGGGTTGAAATCTCCAATCCTGGGTCTAGGTTTTCTGAACCCCCAGCACACTAATTGTACACGTGTGTGCAGGGCTTTAAGTAATAACATGACTAGGGTTCTGGGCTCCACCCCAGCAGATAGTAGGTTCTTGCCCAGGAGTCAGGAGAGCTCCACCGAGGAGAGGTGGGAGCCAGAGCAAGGGGCTTCTAGTTGTGTACACAGAGCTGTGTAGAAAAGAATCTGCAGGAGATAGCTGTGAGTCTGAAGTGGAATGCCAGAGCAGCAGAATTGTATGTATAAGTCAAGAGGCTAAATGTCTGCATTTGGAAGAGTGAAATGCTGAAAACCCCTGTGAAAGAAATCTATGGTTTTGGATTTATGGAACTTTCTTTTAAATAAAATTGGGCAAGAACGGCCCTTACAAAAAAAGAATGCTAGTGGCGGTGTACTTTAAAGCTCTACCCTTGATGCTAGTTCTCACACCAGTTAGACCATTTGGATGTACCTAAGTGGACTAGAAAGATATGTGTGCAGGTCCCTTTAAAACCTTGACTCCTACTGTCAGTGGCTGGGGGCACCAGTGCCGCTACCAGGTGCACTTGCTGTTATTACAGTTCTGCACCAGGATCCTGCACTATTTTTGTTTCAATACAGTTCAGAGAAGTTTTAGGTGAATAGTGATCATTGTGGATAGACACGGTTACATAGAGCTGCACGGAACTGTTTATTATTTATTTCAATGTTGCTATATCACTTTTGGGGTCTAAAGCTATTTTAGACAGCCCCCGGCATCATTGCTCTAGAAGTTTGATTGGTTTGTGCAAAAGTTATAGCATCTACAACTGGTAGTATATATACTGTTGTTTTTTTTTTTTTTTTTAATACTAGTAATGGCAGCAATCAGCAAATTGTAGCCGGGCTGCGATATTTATGCGGCCAGTTTGACAACAACTGACACTTTGTGGGAACCAGTGATAATTACACAGTAATCAGTTCTAAAATTATACACTGACACTGTACCAGGGGCAGACTGACCATTTGGAAACTCGGGCACTGCCCGAGGGCCTGGGGTCAGTAGAGGGCCCCATGAGATGCCCCTGATACCTTTTTCATAGACTTTTTTTACTTTGGGCAAGGACACATGGGCCCCATGAGTTGTCAGTCCGCCCCTGCACTGTACTAATGTCACTGGTTGGGAAAAGGTGAAACATCTAGGGCAATCAAAGGGTTAATTGTGTGCCTAGCCAGTGTTTTTGTGTGTACAGTGTTTGGTTTTTACTAGGCAATCTGCTAGATTTTATTCCCTAAATAAAATCTAGCAGATCACCGCTGACAGAACACAGCTCTGCCTTGTTTACATAGGCAGAGCTGTGTTCTGTCAGTCTCCTCAGCAATCAACAGGTGCTGGTGCTCATCCATTGGCTGACACCTGTTGCTCAGCTTCTGCTATGTATAATCACAGCAGAAGCGTGCTTCAGCAACAGGCACGCCTCCCCCCTAGTGGTGGAAATGCAAAATCACATTTATATAACTGATTTTGCATAGAACTGCTACAGGGAAGATGG
Source organism: Staurois parvus (assembly GCF_062004578.1). Taxonomy (NCBI): domain Eukaryota; kingdom Metazoa; phylum Chordata; class Amphibia; order Anura; family Ranidae; genus Staurois; species Staurois parvus. Next base: position 23,878,349 of record NW_028317951.1, on the reverse strand, counting down.
AAAGTGGTTAAAGTATAAATTAAAACAAAACAAAGTATTGGAAAAAAACAAAATTAAACAAGAACTGATTAAACCAATGAAAAGAGCTTTTCTACATCTCTATAAGCATTAATTAAATGCCAACGCTTAAAAAGTAGAAGAAATGTATGGGAAAGTTTGTACATTTTTGTTGTGTTGACCACATCATCTTGCCTAATTTGATTGTAACCCTGTATGTAATAGGCCCATGGAAAGGGAGGATGTTTGGAAGCTTGGTAGGGCATAGCTGATTCTACATGCCTATTTATCACGTACATTAAGAGGTTTCCAGGGTCATTGCTTAGTCAGAGTGTAGTGTACTGTATACCTCCCAGCCCTTTAATTACACCCTCTTTTTCAGAATGTAGTATAAACCTCCTATCCCTTCCAATGATGCCCTGGTATTCTGAATGTAGTATATACCTTGTAACCCTTCCAATGTCACCCTCTTTTTAGAATGTATTACAACTTTTAGCCCTTCCAATGACACCCTCTTATTGAAAATGTAGTACATACCTCCTAGTCCTTCCAATAACATACTGTCATTCAGATTTTACTATATACCTCCTAGCCCTTCCAATGGCACCCTCTTATTCAGATGTCCATATATACTTCCTAGCCCTTCCAATGATGTCCTCTTATTCAGAATTTAGTATATACCTTATAATCTTTTGAGTGATGCCTTATTTTTTTTCTGCATTTTTTATTTAAGTTTTTCCTTCCAGAATTTCCAGTAAAGGAGATGCCTCCAAATATAACAAGTCTTAAGGTGATATGCAAACTTAATACAAACACCAAGGTCTGACAATGCAATGAAGCCTTCTTACTAAGAATGTAGTATATACCTCCTAACCCTTTCAATGACACCCTGTCATTCAGACTGTAGTGTGTACCTCCTAATCCTTCCAACGGCACCTTCTTATTCAGAATGTAGTATATATCTCCTAGACCTTCCAATGACATTCCCTAATTCAAAATGTGGTATATACCTCCCAGCTTTAATAAAAAAAAACCACCACAAGTTGAAGCACAATCTAGTATGCTTATGTTTTTACAGAAGGGTAACCAATTTGCAGTAAGTCTGTGCACTTTCACAGAATGGGAAATGTACTTTGATAGTCAAATGTATCAGCTGATCAGATTGGACCTCAGGGCAGCTAGAGATATAGGCTAAATTAGATCCTTACAACCGAAGGCCCGGTTTTCATGACCTTGAATGTGTTAATGCCAGCAGACATTGCATAGAGGTGTGAATATCTTTTAAACAATTTATGATGATGTGGTAAAAAAATACCTAGTCTCTGCAAATGGCAGTATCTATATCCATGAAAGATTAACCAGTAATATGACACATTTCATAGTTACTCTACAGTGTACAAACTGTGCCTGATATGTGATAGTCAATGAGGACAATGGATCAAAATAAAATAGTTTTCATGCTATCAAGCATTGTTTATCCTAAAAGCAATGTCTGCCAGAAAGAATAAGAATATTTATGCAATTTGGAATAGTATCAATATTCTTCTATTAATATTCTATTTTTAGGGATTGATTTAGGCTGTTTACTTTGCAAGGGAAGTTGCACTTTGCAAGGGAATTTTCCACAGAGCTCAGTGAATGAGGTGAAGCTCTGCCGACTTCCAATTATTTGCAAGCAAAAATTCTGATTTAATTTCTTTGTAGGTGATTTGCATTTCTTTGCAAAGTAACATTTCACCACATTGACTAAGTTCTTGGATACATTCCTTTGCAAAGTGAACAACGTATTTGCCATTAGCAACCCCAGAGTCAAAGCAGCTGCCTCTATTGCAAATTGGATATATTTAATTATGTAGCTTATGTGTAGTTTGGGAAGATCAGCAACTGTAGGGTGCGGCATGTATTGTGTAGAAATTCCTAATGATGACTTTATACAGTTAAGTCCATATACAGTGGGGCAAAAAAGTATTTAGTCAGCCATCAATTGTGCAAGTTCTCCCATTTAAAAAGATGAGAGAGGCCTGTAATTGGCATCATAGGTAGACCTCAACTATGAGAGACAAAATGAGAAAAAAAATCCAGACAATCATATTGGCCGATTTGGAAAGAATTTATTTGCAAATTATGGTGGAAAATAAGTATTTGGTCAATATCAAAAGTTCATCTCAATACTTTGTTATATATCCTTTGTTGGCAATGACAGAGGTCAAACGTTTCCTGTAAGTCTTCACAAGGTTGGCACACACTGTTGCTGGTATGTTGGCCCATTCCTCCATGCAGATCTCCTCTAGAGCAGTGATGTTTTGGGGCTGTCGATGGGGAACACGGACTTTCAACTCCTTCCAAAGGTTTTCTATAGGGTTGAGATCTGGAGACTGGCTAGGCCACTCCAAGACCTTGAAATGCTTCTTACGAAGCCACTCCTTCGTTGCCCAGGCGGTATGTTTGGGATCATTGTCATGTTGGAAGACCCAGCCATGTTTCATCTTCAATGCCCTTGCTGATGGAAGGAGGTTTGCACTCAAAATCGCACGATACATGGCCCCATTCATTCTGTCCTGTACATGGATCAGTCGTCCTGGTCCCATTGCGGAGAAACAGCCCCAAAGCATGATGTTGCCACCCCCATGCTTCACAGTAGGTATGGTGTTCTTTGGATGCAACTCACCATTCTCTCTCCTCCAAACATGACGAGTTGTGTTTCTACCAAACAGTTCTATTTTGGTTTCATCTGACCACATGACATTCTCCCAATCCTTTTCTGGATCATCCAAATGCTCTCTAGCAATCTTCAGATGGGCCCAAACATGTACTGGCTTAAGCAGGGGGACACGTCTGGCACTGCAGGATCTGAGTCCCTGGCGGCGTAGTGTGTTACTGATGGTAGCCTTTGTTTTGTTGGTCCCAGCTCTCTGCAGGTCATTCACTAGGTCCCCCCGTGTGGTCCTGGGATTTTTGCTCACCGTTCTTGTGATCATTTTGACCCCACGGGGTGAGATCTTTCGTGGAGCCCCAGATCGAGGGAGATTATCAGTGGTCTTGTATGTCTTCCATTCTCTAATTATTGCTCCCACAGTTGATTTGTTCACACCAAGCTGCAATCTTCCCTATTGCAGATTCAGTCTTCCCAGCCTGGTGCAGGTCTACAATTTTGTTTCTGGTGTCGTTCGACAGCTCTTTGGTCTTCACCATAGTGGAGTTTGGAGTGTGACTGTTTGAACTTGTTATCAGTATAAAAGACACCTGTTCACAACCTCAAACAGGTGCCATTGATACAGGTAATGAGTGCAGGATAGAGGAGCCTCTTAAAGAAGAAGGTACAGGTCTGTGAGAGCCAGAAATCTCACTTGTTTGTAGGTGACCAAATACTTATTTTCCACCATAAATTGCAAATAAATTCTTTCCAAATCAGCCAATGTGATTGTCTGGATTTTTTTTCTCATTTTGTCTCTCATAGTTGAGGTCTACCTATGATGCCAATTACAGGCCTCTCTCATCTTTTTAAGTGGGAGAACTTGCACAATTGGTGGCTGACTAAATACTTTTTTGCCCCACTGTATAGTTGGACACAGATACAATTTTCATACTTTTGGCTCTGTAAGCCACCAGAAAAAATTAAAACAAAACAATCCAAATGACTTTGAAGTGAAGACTTTCATCTTTAATTCAAGGGATTGAACATAAATATCAAGTACAAATTTTAGGAACTGCAACCATTTTTATACACAATCCCTCCATTTTCAGGGAATCAAATGTAATTGCTCAAATGAATATAATCATAAATAAAATGTAGATTTTTTATATTTTAAGAACCCATTACTGGCAATGACTGCCTGAAGTCTGGAACCCATGGACATTACCAAATACTGGGTTTCCTCCTTTCTGATGCTTTGCCAGGCTCTAACTGCAGCTGTCTTCAGTTCTTTGTTTGTGGGTCTTTCTGCCTTTAGTTTTGCATTCAGCAAGTGAAATGCATGCTCAATTGGGTTGGGATCAGGTGATTGACTCAGCCATTGCAGAATATTCCACTTTTTTTCCTTCAAAAGCTTCTGGGTTGCTTTTGTAGTGTGTTTTGGATCATTGTCCATCTGTACTGTGAAAAGCCGTCCAATCAATTTTGCTGCATTTGGCTGAATATGGGCTGACAGTATATCTCTAAACAGATAGTGCAGAATTCATCCAGCTGCTTCTGTCACATAAATAAACACCAATGACCCAGTGCCACTGGAAGCCATGCATGCCCATGCCATCACACTGCCTCCACCATGTTTTACAGATGACATTGTGTGCTTTGGATCATGAGGTGTTCCCGTCATTCTGGTACAGATTAATCTTCGTTCCATCCATCCAAAGAATGCTTTCCAGAACTGGTCTGTCTTTTTTAGATGTTTTTTGGCAAAGTCTAATCTGGCTTTTCTATTCTTCAGGCTTGTGAATGGTTTCCACCTTGTGGTGAACCCTCTCTATTTGCTCTCGTGAAATCTCTTGATTGTAGACCTTGACAAATGATACGCCCACCTCCAGGAGTGTCCTTGTCTGGATGTTCAATTGTCTGGATGTTGTGAATAGGTTTTTCTTTACCATAGAGAGGATCCTGCGATCATCCCCCACTGCTGTCTTCCAGGGACATCCATGTCTTTTTATGTTGCTGAGCTCACCAGTGCATTCTTCTTTCCTCAGAATGTACACAGAAACAATTGAGTACTGTCCGTGATACTTTTTGTATTTGCACTAGCATACAATTTTGAGGACAAGCTTTCGGGGAATGTTCCCTTCTTCAAGGTCTATGCAGTACTACTCACAAAGTTAGCAGCATGTTAGAAGAGATGAAAGAAAAAAAAACAAAAAAACAAAAAAGAGGCTTTCATCTCTTCTAACATTCTGCTAACTTTGTGAGTAGTACTGCTTAGACCTTGAAGAAGAAGACATTCCCCGAACGCTTGTCCTCAAAATTGTATGTTAGTGCAAGTAAAAAAAGTATCACGGACAGTACTCAATTGTTTCTGTCGCAAATGCACTAATACAGCTACAATCAACTCACACAGAATGTACCAAACTGTTGATTTGGCCACTCCTAATGTTGCTGCTATCTCTCTGATGGATTTGTTTCATTTTTGAATCCTTACAATGGCCTGTTTCACTTGCATGGACAGCTCCTTTAAACGCATGATGTAGGTTCGTAGCAATAACTTCCAAATGTAAATACCACATTTAGAATCAACTCCAGACCTTTTACCTGCTTAACTGATGAAGAAATAACGAAGGAGTAGCCACATCTGGAAACAGCTTTTGATTCAATTGTCCAAATACTTTTGGTCCCTTGAAAAAGGGGGGATGGCTATTCTAAAGAGCTGTAATTCCTAAACTCTTCCTCCAATTTGGATGTACGTAGCCTCATATTAAACCTGAGAGTATACACCTTCAGCCCATATCCATTATAGTACTATAGCTTGAATATGTTCTGGTAAATACTAGAAAAAAACTAAAGTTGTGCCTGTATCCAAATATATATGGACCTAACTGTATATGACAGGACCCCAAATTATTACTTGACATTCTATTGCACAATATTACTACAAGGACCTGTGCTCTTCCAAACCTAGTACTGTCATGAAACTCTTATAGCAACCTGGTGGAATTGTGAAAACTGTATATACATTCTTTTTATCCAGAACTACTTGCCAGATGCTATTGCTTTCTGAATAAATAAATTATAACACCAGACTGCACTAAGGTCCTGGTTCTTCTGTGTCCTCAGCAGTCTGGTCTGCTATAGCTATTGGTACATCCTTGATGGCAGGCATGTTTTAATTATGCCTAGACCCCAGTAATAGCATGCAGTCAGATATATGCTCTTAGCAACAGGTTGTAGTAAGCATCCGCGCATCATCATCTGGCTTCAAGAGAAAGTGTGCACTTCCTAGAAACCCTTAGGTGACAGTGTCAGGAAAGGCTTGCCCAGAGTACAGGTGAAGACTTGCGGCACACAAATATGTGCATAACAATGACAGGCCAGACAGATGTGCATGTACTTGGGCGTAGGCGCACGCGCAGATGTACACTCACGCATCTAGGCACAGGCCTGTCACTAATGCTGGCGCCAAAAGGCCTATTTAAACCGGCTGCATTTAATGTCTCCTTGCCGTTTGGTCTTTAGCCCCTGCATGTGTATCCTGATCCTTGTGCTCGACTCCTGATCCTGAACCAGCTTGTTCCTAACCTCCGCTGGTCTGCTACCTGTCCTGACCTCTGGCTTGTCTTGGATAACTCTTGTCTCCTGCTCTTGTGTAATTAATCCTCTACTGCCGACCTGTCCTGTGAACCGACTACACTACCTCCTGCCATCTATGCCTGATCTGTTCGACTGCTACCAACCCAGCTCGTCTGACCTCACATCCTCCACCTTGCTCCCCAGCGATTCATCCATGTGGCTGCACCCGGATTCTGCTCTCTGCCAACAGTCTGCCCGCCAGCTACTGCTGGAACACCAACTACTGGACTGATAACAGGCACTCCTACCTTGCCGTGCTCCTGTGGCACTGTCCCACTATCAGTAGCCCTTGAGCCAGAGCTGTACGGGAGGCCTGCCTCTTCACGTCATGCTCACTATCCAGGTACGTGATAGACAGGAACATTTTGTAGTAGCACACTGAAGTACCAATGACAGAACTGTAAGGGTTGAAGTAGGACACTTCGGGTGTGAGTATGCACTTTGTGTGGATACACACATGTGCGGTGCAGATTGGAGCTCAGGTTTCACAACTACTGGACACAGTAGTTGTTCAGCGGTTCAGGGCAGGTTGTAGATCAGGCTCAGGTCAGGATTTTATGGTGTTCACATCTGATGATATGTGCGGTTTAGAAACACTGCATGATTTTCAGATTTGAGTGATGACATGTTTCGCATTGAAAGCAGAAGTGATGCAACCTTCTTTTGCTGTGTGATGAGACACCTAGCTAGCCTCACTTTTGTCATTCACTGCATGCGCTACAAGTAATACGGAGCCATGTCAGAGCTTACTGAGCTTCGAGGGAAAATTGTTGGTACCCGCTTATCTGGTGCCTGAAGTTGTCAATTTATTTGCTGGCGCGAAGTACAGTATCAAAGGTTATGAAGGCATATACAGTTTCCGGGAAAACGTAGTCTGATAAGTGCAGTTGAAACTGACCGAAAGAGACAAAAGGACATCGAGCAGGATTGTGACCCAGAATAAGAAAAAACCTGCTGTAAAAGTGACTGCAGAACTCAATCTCAGTCTTCTTTCTTATTCTTGGATTTCCTTTTTTTTTTTGTCTAACCCCTGTAACTCCTCCATCTCAAAAATAGCCATCCAAATCTTGAGAGAACTCTGCGTCAAATCAGAAACAGGCTCTCCGAGGAGGGTGTTCAATATGAATATTGATATTAACCCAGGAGATATTTTAAATTGTACACTTATATAGGCAAAATGGCAGAAATATATAACAATCTGTTCTGTAATGCTGGATTCACATGCTGCAAACTTATTGTAAAATTGCTGTACAATCACCTTTAAGATTTGACTAAAATTATGTAGTACATGGGCCTACATAAACAATACATTACATTTTTATACAGCTGAATAGGCCCTTGTATTTCATAGTTTCAAAATAAAAATTGAACAATTAGACTGTAATGTTTCTGTTCATCCTGAAATGTGTCCACCATGCCATGATAATATCAAACAATGTGAGATTCAAGTGTAATCCTTGTAATGTGATTGTAATGCATGTATGGGTTAAATAAAGGGTGTTAGCAATTGAGTCTGACATCTACAAGTGCTTACAACAGCATACAAAGACATTTCAGCATGTGACCAGCCACTAAGAGCACAAGCACAATTTTCAACTTTCCACTGAACGGAAGCCATTCCAGCTTTCCATACACATAAGCAAGGATGAGTGGGTAGTTTACTATACATGTATGGTACTCAAATATCCATCCAAAGCCAGACTAGACAGATGACTGTGTGGACTGGATGGAGATGGATAGATGGAGAGGACTCTGTACAGGATGGAGAGGACGGGATGGAGATGCCTGTGTATAGGGTGCAGATTACAGGATGGAGATGACACTGTGTACAGGAAGGAGATTACTGGATTGAGATGACTCAATGGAGATGGCTGTAAGGAGATTACATTGTGTACAGGATGGAGATGATGGCTCCATTCTTCGGTAGGATGTCTGTGCAGGAGGGACACATTCACCATGTTATACGTAGTCAGGTCCAAGGTGTGAGGAGTCAGGTGACCTGGGTAGGCTGTACACTTAGAGCCCCTGACCTTGCTGGGGACTGTAATTGCAATTTGAGCCCAAGCCCTTGCCTATGTTTCGTTTCCACTTTTTGCCACAATTTACTTGCAGGACTCTGTCACTTTGAAACCAGTTCCTGATGCATCTTTCAAGACCACTTGTCAAAGTAACGCACAAGCCTTGCAATTTATATTGGGAGAGCAGCAATCCTTGTGTAATCTGCATGGTTTGGCTGGCAGTTTCACAGCCAGCATATCAAACTAACAGCCAAACTCTGCAGATTGTACTGTATATAATGAGAGCTTCTCTTCTAGTCCTACAGGTCTGACCTGTAATTTGATAGCTGGTCCAGCCATGTGTATCAGGAGCACTGACAGTGACTTCTAATATACAGAGCAGGATAAGCTGTCATACTGAGATTGCAGCTCTTCCAAATCGCCAGAGATAGCATAGAAAACATTTAAAATGTTATTAAATCCACAACAGTAAACTCAGTCTGTATATGCAGTAAAGCATGCTTGTTATACTCACTGTGGAACTGAAGGGGTTAATCCTCCACATAAAAAAAAAGGCTGTTTGATCCGGGCTTCTCTGATCCTCCCCTTCTTTTACTGTCCCCAATCCATCTGCCACAGTATAGAAAAGCTGTGGTAAGTCTGCACATGCTCTGGTGTGTATTGCTAGAGTTTTTCTTTGGAAGGGTGCATGTGATCAGCACAGGGCCAATGAGCACTGTCCAGACAGAGGGTCAGCGGTCATGCAGCCTCATAGGTCAGTCAGAGGTAAATAAAAACTTCTACTAGCTTAAGCAGTGCTCTGCCAGACACTGACAGAAGTCACAAGACTGCTATTCACTGCTGTTGAGAAAAGGTATTTAGCAGTTTATATTTACTAAAATAACTGCATTTCCATGTTGTGTTTACTGTGAAAGACCAGATATAGTGAATGCAGGGTCCTGGACCTAATAACACTTTACATTTAATAAAGTGTGCCTTTAGTGAGTTCTCTGGTCGGGTCTGCTCACTGCATCTCCTCTAGGCAGGTCCACGCTGCAGCCTCCCACTGTCTCGTGTGGAACCTGACCAAGCTCAAGCCAGGCTGGTGTAATCACCCCTCAGAGGCTAGCTATGTCCCCTCACTAGTCCCAACCAATCACACTACAAGGCAGGCTCCACCTTACTTCCTTGCATCAAAGTTCCCAATACTAAGAGTCACTGAACAGCTTTGCTGCTGGGGAGCTGGAGGAGGTAGAGAGAGGGATATGGGTGTGCCGCATGGATGTCTGATATGAGTGCAACCTGTGCAGCAGCACCTTTGTGTTGCCCCTGTTTTGAATACACTAGTTTACAGTTGTCCATCACAGACCTTGATTTCCGGGACTCAGCCCGGGACAAGGTCATCTTGGGACAGCTGTTCAAAGTTTGTGAATGTCCCAGGCATTTCAGGACTGTTGGCAACTATGGCCTAGCAGCTACTGTTCACCTTTATCATCCCAGGAGTGAGTTCTTCCTCCGATTCAAACCAGCTAACATGCACTTTCTCCCCCAGATGCAGTAGCTCTGCGCTCAGTATTTGAGAGCTCACTTCTGTGATAATGAAGGTGAACATTAACAGCTAGGCCTCTCTTAGCACAATGTCTTTATCAATGTTCTGGGAGTCTTCCAGTCAGGCTTCATGAAGTACATAACTGGCCTACACCTATAGCAAGGGCATTTTTCAACTTTGCTCAGAGCTGCACACTTTGTTTTTATCTACAGATGCCCCTTATATCATAGGCAGTTTTTTTGGTAAAGGCAAACTAGTTGAAACATTCCTGGCAGAACAAGGCAAAAGAAGAAATCTTTTTTTAAATTGCATTAAGTATTCGTTTTTCAAATATTACAGCAAAGGCTCTATTGAAACATTTTATTATAAAGCTCTGGGGATATGACCACAAAAATTTTTGCATACAATGGAATGTATTTATCTTGTATATCAATTTAAACATGTGCATATGATAACGGGATTCTCTGCTATTTCAAAGGGAAGCCTTTTCTCCAGTACCCGGCAAGGTGAAGAGGAAAGAGAGTGGCAGTGATGGGGTGAAGACATCTGATAAGATGAAGAAGCAAGTGTCCAATGCTGGGGAAGACAGAGCCATGCTGCTGGGATTCACTATGATGGGCCTTTCAGTACTGATGTTCTTTTTACTGGGGATCGCAATACTGAAACCCTTCATGCTCAAGTAAGTCTCAGGATTACATTTTTTCTTTAGAAGTACAAAAAGCCTCTTGTTACCTGATTATATTACATGTTACAGCAAGTGTGCTAAACTCAGCACCAGTCAGAATCATATTTATAAGCAAACACCAAAGTATGGCTAAGTCATGGAAAAAGAGAATGCTGCAATTTTTAACATGCTTAAAAAATAAATTGCATGTGTTAGGACCAACAGGTAAAAACTACAGCTACACTATATTGCCAAAAGTATTGGGACACCTGCCTTTACTTGCACATGAACTTTAATAGCATCCCAGTCTTAGTCTGTAGGGTTCAATATGGAGTTGGCCCACCCTGTGCAGCTACAACAGCTTCAACTCTTCTGGGAAGGCTGTCCACATGGTTTAGGAGTGTGTCTATGGGAATGTTTGACCATTCTTCCAGAAGCGCATTTGTAAGATCAGGCACTGATGTTGAACAAGAAGGCCTGGCTCGCGGTCTCTGCTCTAATTAATCCCAAAGGTGTTCTATTAGGTTGAGGGCAGGACTCTGTGCAAGCCAGTCAAGTTCCTCCACGCAAAACTCGCTCATCTTTATGGACCTTGCTTTGTGCACTGGTGCGCAGTCATGTTGGAACAGGAAAGAGCCATCCCCAAACTGTTCCCACAAAGTTGGGAGCATGAAATTGTCCAAAATGTCTTTGTATGCTGACACCTTAAGAGGTCTCTTCACAGGAACTAAGGGGCCAAGCCCAACCCCTGAAATCCCTCCTCCACCAAACTATATACTACGCAGTCATTGGTACCAAGGTACCATTCTCCTGGCAACCGCCAAACCCAGACATGTCCAGCGGACTGCCAGAGAAGCGCGAGAACATATCTCCGCTGCTCAAAAGTCCAGTGGCAGTGTGCTTTACACCATTCTATCCAACGCTTTGCTTTGCATTGCACTTGGTGATGCAAGGCTTGGATGCAGCAGCTCGGCCATGGAAACCCATTCTATGAAGCTCTCTACACACTGTTGTAGTGCTAATCTGCAGGCCACACAAAGTTTGGAGGTCTTTATCTATCGACTCTGCAGACAGATGGCGACATCTGCACACTGTGCGCTTCAGCATGCGCTGACCCCACTCGGTCATTTTATGTGGCCTACCACTATGTAGCTGAGTTGCTGTTGTTCCCAGTTGCTTCCACTTTATTATAATACCACTAACAGTTGACCATGGAATATTTAGTAGCAAGGAGATTTCATGGATAGACTCATTGTACAGGTTACAACCTATCACGGTACCAAGCTTGAATTCACTGAGCTCCTGAGAGCGACCCATTCTTTCACAAATGTTTGTAGAAGCAGTCTGCTTGCCTAGGTGATTATTTTATACACCTGTGGCATGGAGGTGATTGGAACACCTGAATCCAGTTATTGGGAGAGGGGTCCCAATAGTTTTGGCAATATAGTGTATGTCATAAACCAAGTTCTGTGGATATGAACTGACTGCATCTATTGGCTTGCCATTTTTGGGCTCAACTCTAACCGCTATTTTCTGCTAATCATTTCTTCATATTTCCTTTATTTGACATTTTAGCATATTTTATGTTTTAAACAAGAGAAGTAAAAACTAATTAAGATCTGTAGTAGAGTGCAAATAAAATATCACCTTTAATAAATCTCCCAAATTCAAGCAATATTGTAGATGTTTATAAAAATACATGGAGGCCTCAGCACTTTTAACAATAACTAGAACCTGTAACATTGATATATCAAATGTCAGCAAATAGTTTTAAAGCTCAATAGACCCCCCACAATATATATATGGTTTTATATGTATGGTTTTGCAGCAATAGTGCATGATGATAAACTTCATCTGAAAAGATTTTTTTTTCTGTCTATCAGTGTATGGAATGAAGAGTCCAACTGCACAATTATCCAGGCGGATATAATGGATGACTGGGTGGACTGTTCTTTCACCTGTGGTGTAGACTGCCATGGCCAATCCAAATACCCCTGTCTTCAGATACTGGTGAACGTGTCTGCTTCTGGTCATGTTGCTTCTCTGCATTACAATGAAGAGGCTGTCCAGATAAACCCCAAGGTGAGTACACAGATATCTACCCATGCTCACTGATACTTTTATTTTAACAGTAGTCATAGCCAAAAATTATGGCACCCCTGCATTTCTGTCAGATAATGCACCATTTCGCCCAGAAAGTTGTTGCAATTACAAATGTTTAGGCATTCTCATGTTTATTTCTTTTGTTTGTATTGTTACATACTTACATAGTCAGTCTGGCTGAAAAAAGACAAAAGTCCATCCAGTTCAACCATAGAGAAAAAAAAGTTATAATGCTATACCCACAGTTGATCCAGAGGAAGGCAAAAAAAAAACCCCCCAGCAAAGCATGATCCAATTTGCTCCTGCTGGGAAAAAAATTCCTTCCTGATTCCCCAAGAGGCAATTGGATATTCCCTGGATCAACCTATAAATGTTAGTATCCAGTTATATTCTGTTTATCTAAGAAACAATCCAGGCCTTTTTTGAAGCAATCCACTGAGCTGACCAGAACCAACTCTTGAGGGAGTCTATTCTGCCCCCTTGTCCTTTGTGTTGACCTCAGGGTGAATAGCTCTACACCGAGTTCACTATATGAACCACTGATGTATTTATACATGTTGATCATATCCCCCCCTTAATCTCCTCTTCTCAAGAGAGAATAAATTCAGTTCCTCTAATCTTTCCTCGTAGCTGATCTCCTCCATGCCTTGTATCAGTTTAGTTGCCCTTTACTGCACTTTCTCCAGTTCCCCAATATTCTTTTTGTGAATTGGTGCCCAGAACTGAACTGCATATTCCAGATGAAGTCTTACTAATGATTTGTACAGGGGTAAAATGATATATCTCTCTCTCTGGAGTCTTTACCACTTTTAATAAAAGAGAGGATTTTGCTCACTTTAGAAAGCGCAGCTTGGCATTGCATACCATTATTAAGCTTGTGATCTACCAGAACTCCCAGATCCTTCTCCACCATTGATTCCCCCAGTTGTACCCCCCTTGTATGTACGATGTATGCATATTCTTAGCCCGCAAGTGCAGAACCTTACATTTATCAACATTAAACCTCATGTGCCACATAGTTGCCCAATTAAACAGTGCATTGAGGTTGGCTTGTAAGTTGAAGACATTAAGGACGTTATTCCACTGCACAGCTTGGTGTCATCTGCAAAGACTGAAATGGGATTTTTAATCCCAGACCCTATATCGTTTATAAATATATTAAAAATCAAGGGTCCCAACTCTGAACACTGGGGTACACCACTGATGACCCCAGACCATTCAGAGTATGAATCATTAACCACTACTCTCTGAATATGATCTTTTAGCCAGTTTTCTATCCATTTACATATGGATTTTTCCAAACCCGTACACTTTACCTTACACATTAGCTGTGTGTGGGGAACTGTGTCAAACGCTTTTGCATGTACAAGTATACCACATCCACCACCACCCCTCTGTCCAAGCTTTTGCTCACCCCCTCATAAAAAGAAATCAGATTTGTTTGACAGCTTCTGTCTTTCATGAATCCATGCTGTCTGTTGCTTAAAATATTTTTTTCCAGCAAGAACTCATCTATATGGTCTTTTTACTATTAATATAAATTCAAGAATTTTTTTGGGTTGGTCCTGCTAGCTTTTGCAATCTGTCGTTCGATTTAAATTTTTGCGGCCTTTTCTTTCCTTTTTGCATATTCTGTTATATTCTTTGTAATGTTTAAACGATGATAGCGTTCCTTCATTTTTATTTTGAATAAAATCTCTTTTCTTATGATCTATAGCCTTTTTAACTTTGGCCGTAAGCCACATAGGTTTGAGTTTTAGCCTTTTAAACTTGTTGCCCATGGGAATATATTTTGCAGTGTGTTCACACATACAGTCTTTGAAGAACTCCCATTTCTATGTTGTGTTCACCAATATTCCCTCCCAGACTAATGCAGGCCATAGATGGGTCGAAAATCGGACGATTTTTCGGCCGAAAATAAAATCGGCCGATTTTCGGATCGTTAGTGGGCGATTTGGTCGGCCGTTTTTCGGTATTTTGGCCGTTTTTTTTTTTCGGTAAAGTTGGAAAAAAAATCGGCCGATTTTCGCGGCAATTAGTGGGCAAATCGGCCGATTTTTTACCGATAAAAAATCTGCGCATGAGCAGTGACCTGCAAGAGGAAGACAAAAAGAAGAAAAAGAAGAAGAGGAAGAGGAAGAGGAAGAGGAAGAGGAAGAGGAAGAGGAAGAGGAAGAGGAAGAGGAAGAGGAAGAGGAAGAGGAAGAGGAAGAGGAAGAGGAAGAGGAAGAGGAAGAGGAAGAGGAAGAGGAAGAGGAAGAGGAAGAGGAAGAGGAAGAGGAAGAGGAAGAGGAAGAGGAAGAGGAAGAGGAAGAGGAAGAGGAAGAGGAAGAGGAAGAGGAAGAGGAAGAGGAAGAGGAAGAGGAAGAGGAAGAGGATGAAGAAGAAGAAGAGGATGAAGAAGAAGAAGAGGATGAAGAAGAAGAAGAGGATGAAGAAGAAGAAGAGGATGAAGAAGAAGAAGAGGATGAAGAAGAAGAAGAGGATGAAGAAGAAGAAGAGGATGAAGAAGAAGAAGAGGATGAAGAAGAAGAAGAGGATGAAGAAGAAGAAGAGGATGAAGAAGAAGAAGAGGATGAAGAAGAAGAAGAGGATGAAGAAGAAGAAGAGGATGAAGAAGAAGAAGAGGATGAAGAAGAAGAAGAGGATGAAGAAGAAGAAGAGGATGAAGAAGAAGAGGATGATGCTGATGAAGAAGAAGAAGAAGAAGAAGAAGAAGAAGAAGAAGATGAAGAAGAAGATGAAGAAGAAGATGAAGAAGAAGATGAAGAAGAAGATGAAGAAGAAGATGAAGAAGAAGATGAAGAAGAAGATGAAGAAGAAGATGAAGAAGAAGATGAAGAAGAAGATGAAGAAGAAGATGAAGAAGAAGATGAAGATGAAGAAGAAGAAGAAGATGAAGAAGAAGAAGAAGAAGATGAAGAAGATGAAGAAGAAGAAGATGAAGAAGAAGAAGATGAAGAAGAAGAAGATGAAGAAGAAGAAGATGAAGAAGAAGAAGAAGATGAAGAAGATGAAGAAGAAGAAGAAGATGAAGAAGATGAAGAAGAAGAAGAAGAAGAAGATGAAGATGAAGAAGAAGAAGAAGAAGAAGAAGAAGATGAAGAAGAAGATGAAGAAGATGAAGAAGATGAAGAAGATGAAGAAGAAGAAGATGAAGAAGATGAAGAAGAAGAAGAAGAAGAAGATGAAGAAGAAGAAGAAGATGAAGAAGATGAAGAAGATGAAGATGAAGATGAAGAAGATGAAGAAGATGAAGATGAAGATGAAGAAGAAGAAGAAGAAGAAGAGGAGGAGGAGGAGGATGAAGAAGAAGAGGATGAGGATGAAGAAGAAGAAGAAGAAGAAGAAGAAGAAGAGGATGAGGAAGAAGAAGAAGAAGAAGAAGAAGAAGAGGATGAGGATGAAGAAGAAGAAGAAGTAGGATGAAAATAAGAAGAATTCGAGTCCAGCAAAAAGTATCTCTGCAGAGAGCTCTGCTATTTCTGACAGTTCTCTGACAGTTCTTTGACATTTACAGCGGTTGAAACATTGTATCTATTTGTTTCCGAATAAAAACATCTGTATCCTAAATGGAAACAAATAGATACAATGTTTCAACCGCTGTAAATGTGAAGGAACTGTCAGAAATAGCGGAGCTCTCTGCAGGGACACTTTTTGCCAGCTGTAGAAGGGATGAAAATCGGCCGATTTCTTTTTTACCATTGATGGTAATGTCGGCCGCTTGAACGACCGAATTTTCGTTTTTTAAAAGAAAAATCTGCCGTTTTTTCTCCCCATCTATGGCCTGCATAAGTCTTGGAGAGCAGCTCTCAGCCTTGGAAAGTTAGCTCTCTTGAAATTGAGCGTTTTCATTTATTGTTAGCTATAAACAGCAAGCACATACGGGAAAAATAAAATCATGTTATGGTCACTGCTAGAGATGAGCGAATCGAACCAGGCGAACCGGAATTCGATACGAATTTCAGGAAAAATTTGATTCGCGGCGAATCCGAATATTTGCCTACTTCGGGTGCGCGAATCGGATTTTTCCCGATCAGCCGGCAAAAGTGTCCCTGCAGAGAGCTCCGCTATTTCTGACAGTTCTCTGACAGAAGGAACACATGTACAGCGGTTGAAACATTGTATCTATTAGTTTCCATTTAGGATACAGATGTTTCAACCGCTGTACATGTGAAGAAGCTGTCAGAGAACTGTCAGAAATAAAGGAACTCTGCACATACACTTTTTGCCGGTTTGCAATTCTTATTTTCATCCTACTTCTTCTTCTTCATCCTCATCCTCAGAAGAAGAAGAGGATGAGGATGAAGAAGAAGAAGAATGAAAATAAGAATAATTCCAAGCCGGCAAAAAGTGTATGTGCAGAGATCCTCTATTCTGCAGATACACTTAGAGGAGCTCTGCAGTTACACTTTTTGCCGGCTTGGAATTAATCTTATTTTCATCCTACTTCTTCTTCATCCTCATCCTCAGAAGAAGAAGAAGAGGATGAGGATGAAGAAGAAGAAGTAGGATGAAAATAAGAATAATTCCAAGCCGGCAAAAAGTGTATGTGCAGAGTTCCTCTATTCTGCAGATACACTTAGAGGAGCTCTGCTGATACACTTAGAGGAGCTCTGCACATACACTTTTTGCCGGCTTGGAATTAATCTTATTTTCATCCTACTTCTTCTTCTTCTTCTTCATCCTCATCCTCAGAAGAAGAAGAGGATGAGGATGAAGAAGTAGGATGAAAATAAGAATAATTCCAAGCCGGCAAAAAGTGTATCTGCAGAGCTCCTCTAAGTGTATCTGCAGAATGTCATTTATGGAAACAAATAGATACAATGTTTCAACCGCTGTATGGAGTGAATGTCCCAGAACTGTCAGAAATAGACAGAAACTGTCACAGAACTGTCCTTCTTCTCATCCTTCTCCTTCTCATCCTTCTCCTTCTTCTCATCCTTCTCCTTCTTCTCATCCTTCTCCTTCTTCTCATCCTTCTCCTTCTTCTCATCCTTCTTCTTCTCATCCTTCTCCTTCTTCTCATTCTTCTCCTTCTTCTCATTCTTCTCCTTCTTCTCATCCTTCTCCTTCTTCTCATCCTTCTCCTTCTTCTCATCCTTCTCATCCTTCTTCTTCTTCTCATCCTTCTCCTTCTCCTTCTTCTCATCCTTCTCCTTCTTCTCATCCTTCTCCTTCTCCTTCTTCTCATCCTTCTTCTCCTTCTTCTCATCCTTCTTCTCATCCTTCTCCTTCTCCTCCTTCTCCTTCTTCTCCTTCTTCTCATCCTTCTCCTTCTCCTTCTTCTCATCCTTCTCCTTCTCATCCTTCTCCTTCTCCTTCCTCATCTCCAAGGGCATTTAAATTAAAGGTACAGTGTTCTGCACTAATTTAAAGGCTCTCTGAAGCCTAGAAACCCTTTTTATAAGTTAACTTCGTAGCGAATTAATTCGCATCGAATCGAATTTCTTCCTGGAATTCGCCGAATCAGCCGAATCGAATTTTTGAAAAATTCGCTCATCTCTAGTCACTGCTACCCAGATGTTCTCTTATATGGACATTCGTAATAAGCTCTGCAGGTAGGAGAAACAAAAAGCCAAATTTGACACAGTCTATGCAAAATACCAGAAATGGACTGGACAAAATTATTGGCACCCTCAATTTAATATTTGGTAGCACACCCTTTGGAAAAAATAACTGAAATCGCTTCCTGTAACCATCAATGAGTTTCTTACGCCTCTCTACTGGAATTGTGGACCACTCTTTTGCCAATGGCTTCAGGTCTCTTAGATTGGAAGGGTTCCTTTTCCCAACTGCTGTTTTGAGATCTCTGCACAGGTGCTCTATGGAATTGAGATCTGGACTCATTGCTGGCCAGTTCACTACTCTCCAGTGCTTGTTTTAAACCATTTCTGGGTGCTTTTTGGTGTGTTTTTCATTATCCTGCTGTAAAACTCATGATCTCTGATGGAGACACAACTTTCTGAAACTGGGCCCTACATTGCACCCCAGAATTATTTGCTAGTCTTCAGATATTGAAATGCCATGCACATGGTCAAGACATCCAGTGCCTGAAGCAGCAAAGCAACCTCAAACCATCAGTGAACCTCCACCATGTTTGACTGTAGGGACTGTATTTTCTTTAAAGGCATCATTTCTTTTTCTGAAAACAGTAGAATGGTGGGTTTTACCAAAAAGCTGTAATTTTGTTTCGTTTGTCCACAGCACATTCTCCCAAAAGGATTTTGGCTTTGTCAGGTAAGTTGTGGCAAACTCAAATCTGGCTTTTTTTTATGTTTCTGTGTCAGCAGTGAGGTCCTCCTGGGTCTCTCCTATCAGCATCCCTTTTCATTTAGATGGTGACCTATAGTGTGAGCTGACAGTTTTACCCTGTGCCTGAAGGTCAGCTTGAATTTGTCTGGACGTTATTAGAGGGTATTTAGCCACCAGTCCTTTGTTGCAATCTTTGATCAATTCATTTCTCTTTCATCCACATCCAGGGAGCTACATTGCCATGGGCTGTAAACTTCTTGACAATGTCACGCAAAGTAGACAGAGGAATATTAAGATCTCTGGAGATGGACTTGTAACCTTGAGCTTATCCATGCTTTTTCACAATTTTTGTTCTCAAATCCTCAGACAATTCTTTGCTGCTCTTTTAATTCTCCATGAGGCACCCAAAGACACACAACAGAAAGGTTGAGTCAATTTTTCACAATTTTAACTGGTTGCCGATGTGATTTCTTTGTCAGCACCTGTTAACTGATACAGGTGAGTTTAATTACAAATTACAGGAGCATCACAAACTTGCAAAGCAATAATTTCTTACAATTTTGAGACGGTGCCAATAATTTTGTCCAGTCCATTGTTGAAGTTTTGTTGTTGTTGTGTGGCATGTGTCAGATTTGGCTTTCCGTTTCTCCACTTTTGTATGTCATACCAATACTAACAAAAGGAATAAACATGAGAATGCCTAAACATTTGTAATTGCAACAATTTTCTAGGTGAAGTGATGGATTATCTGACAGAACTGCAGGGATACCAATATTTTTGGCCGTGATTGTATGTATAAAATAGGATTCTGGATTCTACAATAACATGACACACCCTTTCACTAAACTTTTGCTTACGAGTCTTTCAAAGAGTATCAGTCTATTGCACACCAAAAGAGCAATAACAATGTAATGTATTTTCTAAAATGAATATGAAAGCTGAATCCAAGGTGCAAAAACTTTCATGGGAGCCCTTGCTGGACCACTGAAACTACAAGTCTGTCTGCCATGGTGACACACAGTACTTGTTTATTCATTCATAGAAATCTGTGAATGAATGACACAGCTGTGTAGGCTGAGCCGCAAACAGTAAGGCTGTTTTTAAAAAGTGACAGTGGGTGTTGGGAGAAAATCTCCTGCCTCCTGTCACAGGAGGGGGGACTGGGGGGGAGAGTGGGCAGGAGCTGGAACATGTTACATGTTCCGCCCTAAATACAGGTGGAACATATAACATGTTCCAAAGGTGAACTCACCCTATAAAAGCTAAAAAGGATATTAATCCACTTTTTGTGCACCAAATGCCTTTTCAAACTCCGGTATTAACTTGTAAAAGTAGCCGTGATATCAGCATTGTGCTGTACATAGCTTATGCAGATAGCAGAGGTGTGGGTGGGACCCAGCAGAACCACCCACTACAGGCTGCCTGCAGAATAAGAGTAGGGGGGCATATACAAGGCCAGTCACCCTGCACAAGATCAGCTGCTCTGTATTACAGGAAGCTCCTGCACAAAGGCAACATTTCACACTGGACTACATCAGAGATCTGGAAGAAACTCAGAACACCAAGATAGAAGTAAGAATACACATGCCTTTTGTATTTAGCCAATATGCTTTCCCGGAGTTCAGCTTTAAGCCCTACGTTTATACACGTGAAAAAAACAGGATGCATGAATGGAGGAGGGACGGACGGATGATTGATGGGTCCATTCATAGATTGTACTTTTCTCATAGAAGCTATAGTAATGGTTTCTATGAATAGAAAGGGTGGGAATAGTCAGATTCTCTTTAAGAGTGCTCATCACGGTTCCTTAGTTCTATTAACTCCCGCCACGCCAGAAAACTACAGCAATGGGGGTGGGGGGCATCAGTGGAGGAAGATTTCAGCGAAAGGACGATGCAAGAGCACAAGGGGCACCACTCACTGCAGGTAATATCCCTTGTGCAGATTTAAAAAAAAAAAAATGTTTGCTCTAGGTAAACTTAGGCTTTAAGATGGCTGCTTGTTATAGACAATGGATAACCCAGTTTTTACCCCACGTTGTTTTAAATCAAATCATAAAATGTAGGGCATGGAGCCTGCAGCATCCTTTAGAGTGGTTTCTGCATAACGCTGCAGATTATAGGAGAGCCTGGTTACATGACTTTGATAGGGTATACTGGGTTGTCCTTCTACAGACACTTGCCCCTATTCATTAAAATGAACACGGCTTTGCTTGTTCATATGCAGAATGCAAACTGGTAAATAACCTTTTTTTTTTTTTTAAGCAGAGGTCTGGCAGAGACGTATTGAGTCTTGTTGTCTAAATAAAAATAAACCAGTGCTTTGAGGGTTGAATAAAATGCATCTCTCTCACCAATCAGCCATAACATTAAGACCACTGACAGGTAAAGTGAAAAAACATTGAATAATTTCCTTACAATGGCACCTGAAAGTGGGTGAGATACAGTGGGTAAAATAAGTATTGAACACGTCACCATTTTTCTAGGTAAATACATTTCTAAAGGTGCTTTTGATATGACATTTTTACCACGTCGGTAACAACCCATGCAATCCATACACACAGAAACCAAAAAATTAGTTCAGAAATTAATTAAGTTGTGTGTAATAAGATGGAATGACACTGGGAAAAATTATTGAACACATGAAGAAAGGGAGGTGCAAAAAGGCATGGAAAGCCAAGATACCAGCAGAACTCTATCAGTAATTAGAAAGCAATCCTGCCCCTTGTCCGTGCAAATTAATATCAGCTGGTTCAGTCTCAACTGATGGCCTATAAAAATGTGTCTCACTACCAAGGTGTCACACAAGAAAAATCTCATGATGGGTAAAAGCAAACAGCTCTCTCAAGACCTTTGCAAGCGTATTGTTGCAAAACATACTGATGGCATTGGTTACAGAAGTCTTGGGACTAGAGTGGTGATGAAGTTACGCATGGACGGCAGCCATTTTTGGACTCCCTATGCAAGCACCTTGACTTTGGGTTATACAGTTCATGCCTGGTGGGTCTATGACCCAATTTTAATGTGTAGGTCTTTGGCATTTGTGTATGTTATAATAAACTTTACTCTATTACACTATGGTGGCTTTTTCTCTGATTCCCTGTTTATGAGCCATTGGGAGAGTGGAGGAGTTTTGTAATGGTGCCTTACCATTGTAATGGTTGATTAACCCTGGGCTGTGTGGAAGCTGATCCTGTGTCCATCCAGAGAGTGAGATTCATCCCACCTGTAATTAACTGGTGATTTTTTATGCCTTATGACTCCTTGAGGGTCAAAGATTGGAGGTAAGTGTGCACGCTAGATGGTGACAGATGGTCTGATGCACTTGAGCACGTATTAATTTTCACGGTCAAAGATTGATTCATCACAGTTATAAGTTTGGGACTTTGTGCTATATGATTTATGAATATTGTTCATTTATGATCATGTGCATTTATATTTGGTTAATATTTGTTTCACTTAAATCAACTATCACTTTTATTTAGTCACATTCTTGATGGCATGTTTGTGGGATACACATTAGGTGCACCACTGTACACCTATATAGTTATAATTTGTGTATTCACCCATTTAAAATCAAGTCCTTTATTTAATGTTTTATGTCAATCACCACATGGTATTAGCGTTACACCACCATATCTACTTATAGTATATATTATATGGACCTCATTACTTTTGATCTGATTGTGTCTGAAAAACCTAGAAACTGTACCCAACAGTGTACATAAGTTCAGTTTTCTAAAAACCGATCAGTACTGATAATCCTAATATTTTTTTATTTCATGAAGTGCTTTTATGTTCCAAAGTGCCAACGAGACAAGAATGATCTACTGGATGGTGTTCTAGATGTGAAACAGTACTTCGAACGCAAGAATGACACTCCGTTCGCATGCTTTCATCGACATGACAGTAAACCAGAAGATGTCATACTGATTAAAAAGTACGATCGCTCAGTGGTGTTTCATTGCCTTTTTTGGCCAACTCTTATGCTTGTTGGTGGAGCTTCCATAATAGGCATGGTAAAACTGACTCAGCATTTATCCCTTATGTGTATGGTCTACTGCAGTCCAACAAAAGAGGAAACTGGCAATGTGACCACACGACCAGATTCTCAGCAGAGCAGAACAAAAAAGGATGACAAGACTTTGAGATGGAGATTAAATTCCCAAAGTATGACTCGTGCTTCATTTAGTTAGATATTTACAAGATCATCAGGTCAAAGGTCTTTTTGCTTGTCTGACAGAAGTGTAGCATAGAACCAAGGTGCACAGCCGGTACCCAAAAAATGGGCTCCATCTTAAAAAAAGGATAGGCACCACTAGTGAAACTACATCTGAAATTGTGCATAGCATAAGGAAAAGTATTTTACAAAGCAATTTTTGTAGCCGTAAATTTATTTTTGTAGGAGTGTTGCTAAAAGTGCCGTGATAACGGTTATGTTAATACAAAGTGTTGTTTACAATAAACAGTCTGCCGCGCGTATGTTTGGTTTCAGTATAAGCTGTTTTAAAATGGTATAGTTGTAAATGTGCATGAATTGCAACAGAAATCCACATAAGCGTAAAACTAAAGCTGGGTATACAAAAACCAAAAATCATACAGTTCAGTAGGTGTGTACCCCTGTCTGTTCAACAGAAGCTAGTTGTTAGACTGGCTTGTATCAAATGGTCCTGCTGGAAAACCATTTCAATACATATTATTTGCTGTGCTGGGAGCGCGGCACAGTAAACGGTTTACCGATAGACGCATACATGTGGCCACTCAGTGTTAAAGCCAACCCGCCGAGTGGCCGGATATACGCGCCATGTTGGTGGGAACATGTCAAAGCACTCAAACCAAGAGGTTCATCCTTACCATCTGTCAAATGGTCTATTGTCTTCAGGACAGAAAGGAATGGTGAAGGGGACAGAAGAGTTCCAACATTTTACAGTTCTCACTGAAACAAATGTAGAGGAAATTGCTTCCAATGGGGAAAGCTTTCAAAAATGGGATACACCTTCCTTGGAAAGATCTCCATTCACTTACGATCATGTTTGTGAGACAGTAATTGAAGAGAAACCTCCTTAAAGGATAAGTTCATGTGTAAAAATAAATAAATGCACATTTTTTGCAGGTAAAAAATGTGCATTTACAATTTTTTTTGTAGGCTCCTGGAAAGCATTGCACCCTTGATCAGCAGACAGCATGACAGTGTAAGCTGTCTGCCAGTAAACTGTACGGGCAGGAAGTTTTACACTGCTAGGAAGAATAAATGAACTACCAGAGCGCTCAACAGCGCCGTGGTAGTTCATTGAGAAAGTCGAGAGCCCTAAAGGCTGTTGGTACTTTTAGCATCCCATTCACAGAACTCTGCATATGAATAAATCGACCGGACGGGCAGAACCCTGCACGGCCGTGTTATTTTTTAAGTGTGACGGTAAGCGGGGAGAGAAAATCCCCCTCTCGCTGTCACAATGGGGGATCGGGGATTGGTTCTACAGTAACATGTTACGAAAAAAGTGAACTTATCCATTCATGTGAAAAGTATTCATAAAGCTGAGATACAGTTGCAAGAAACAGTATGTGAACCCCTTGGGATTACGTGGAGTTTTGCATGAATTGGGCATAAAATGTGCTCTGAACGTCATCTAAGTCACAACAATAGAAGAACACAGTCTGCTGAACATAATACTACACAAACATTAGATGTTGCCATGGTTTAATTGCACATAACATGTAAACATTCATAGTGCAGGGAGGAAAAAATATGTGAACCTTTGGACTTAATAACTGGTTGATCCTCCTTTGGCAGCAATAACCTCAACCAAACGTTTCCTGTAGTTGCAGATCAGACCTGCACAACGATCTGGAGTAATTTTGGACCACTCCTCTTCACAAAACTGTTTCAGTGTAGCAATATTCTTGGGATGTCTGGTGTGAATCGCTCTCTTAAGGTCATGCCACAGCATTTCAATCGGGTTGAGGTCAGGACTCTGACTGGGCCACTCCAGAAGGCATATTCTGTACTGTTGCAGCCATTGTTTTGTTGAATTACTTGTATGCTTTGGGTCATTGTCCTGTTGCATCACCCATCCTCTGCGGAGCTTCAGTTGGCAGGCAGAGGGTCGTACGTTTTCCTGCAAAATGTCTTGATAAACTCTGGAATTCATTTTCCCATCAATGACAACAATCCGTCCAGACCCTGAGGCAGCAAAGCAGCCCCAAACCATGATGCTCCCTCCGCCATGTTTTACAGTGGGGGTGAGGTTTTGATGTTGGTGTGCTGTGCCTTTTTTTCTCCACACATAGTGTTGTGTGTTCTTCCCAAACAACTCAATCTTGGTTTCATCTGTCCACAGTATATTTTGCCAGTAGTGCTGTGGAACATCCAGGTGCTCTTTTGCAAACTTCAAACGTGCTGCAATATTCTTTTTGGATAGCAATGGCTTCCTCCGTGGTGTCCTTCCATGTACTCCATTCTTGTTTAATGTTTTCAAACAAAACTTCAACAAAAATGTTAGCATGTGCCAGAGATTTCTGTAGGTCTTTAGCTGACACTCTGGGATTCTTCTTTACCTCATGCAGCATTCTGCGCTGTGCTCTTGCAGTCATTTTTACAGGACGACCACGCCTAGGGAGAGTAGCAACAGTGCTAAACTTTCTCCATTTGTAGACAGTCTTCCTTACCGTGGACACATGAACATCAAGGCTTTTGGAGATACTTCTGTAACCCTTTCCAGCTTCATGCAAGTCAACAATTCTTGATCGTAGGTCTTCTGAGAGCTCTTTTCTGCGAGGCATGGTTCACATCAGACAGTGCTTCTTGAAACAAGTAAACCCAAAACAGGTGTGTGTTTTTTAAGGGCAGGACAGCTCTCAGCAACACATCCAATATCATCACACTGATTGGAGTCAAGGTTGGCTCACTCCTGGCTCCAATTAGCTCTGGGAGAAGTCATTAAGCTAGGGCCTCACATACTTTTTCCTCCCTGCACTGTGAATGTTTACATGTTATGTGCAATTAAACCATGGCAACATTTAATGTTTGTGTAGTATTATGTTCAGCAGACTGTGTTCTTCTATTGTTGTGACTTAGATGACGTTCAGAGCACATTTTATGCCCAATTCATGCAAAACTCCATGTAATCCCAAGGGGTTCACATACTTTTTCTTGCAACTGTATGCCAAACCTTTTCAACTCTTTAAAAATTGATGATGTTCTACATTAATAAAAGTGGATTTGTTGCTAATAAACGCTTGACTGTAGAAAAAGTCCAGGTTTCATCTGTCTTGGTGGCTATACTCCTGAAGGGGTCTTAAGGGACTGGGTTCCATAGGGATGCATCACAGCACTGGACCTGTATAGCGCCTTGCGTCTAACTACACGTTTCAAAAGGCAAAGCCGAGGCAAGCTTCCCCCAACGCTCCTTCTTAACTGTGATATGTTAAGATGAGGGGATCCTGGGAAGAACAATATCATATGGCCATCTGCCATACTGCATCTAAGGGGGGGGGGGGGATAACAAATATTTGTGCTGGTGATGAGAATATTTGTGCTAGAAGGGGAGAAGGATTAGTGGTAGGAGTGGGGATATTAGGAGTAGGGGATTTGTGCTACAGAAGGGATTTGGGAGGAGGGGGGATTTCAGCAGGAAGGGGGGGGGGGGTTTATACTGGGAGGAGGGGGAATTCTTTTATTGGGGGGGGGGGTTTGCCATCACACATCCTAGTGGAGCTCAGTTTAACATGTTCGCTTTGAGCAACAGATGACCTTGTCCTGGAACTTTTTTCACCTCTCCATTGCAACTTAAAACTCATATTAATAAACCAAATACCCTCCTAAATAGGTGGGTGTTGCTGGACTATTTATCTAGACAGGCTGGAATTTCTTTTCTATTTGGAGTTGCTTTGGATTGCCTTTGTGTGTATGGATGTGCCCTCTAGATATTGGCTGCAGTGACCTAAATTACTAACAAGTAGGAGAGCACTCAACTGTCAAATATGTGCACATTAACATAAGCCACACTAAACCAGAAAAGAGAAACCTAGATAAGAGGGTTACATGGTTGCCCAATCCTAGGTATAGGAAAAAATATTCCTCAGTTAACTAATGTGAAGGGGGAATCTCAAATAACAAAATCAGCATGTTTTGCTACCAAATTGGGGCAAACACTAAATATGCTATTGTGTTCCCTACTAAATCATCCTTACCTGCATCAGCAAGGTTTCCCAACACTGTCTTTTTACTTATGTTTTATGCTCTGGCCATTCTACATTCAGTATCTCAGTCTAGCAGTTTAAGTCTGTTGTATTATCCGCTTTGAATTTGGTTCTTGTTTTTTGTGCCGTATGTAGCTCTTTTTTTTTCTTTAGGTACACTTCCTCATCTTAACAATTTAGTTATGTGTTTAGGTGTCATCTTAGTAGAGTTCACAAGCCTAATCTCCTTTCCCAGAAAGGATACCTGCAAAGGCTTTGCAAAAGGATGCGACAGCAAGGTAGAGCTGGAAATTCTGGTATAGATATTTTGCTTAACAAGCCAGTATATGATAGAACTATACAACAGCCATGCAAAACTGAAATATATTGTTAGAATTTAGCTCTTAAGTTGCCTTGTGTATATTGGCTTAGTGGTTAGCACTTCTTCCTTGCAGCACTAAGGTCCAACCAAGACACTGCCTGCATAGCGTTTGCATAGTCTCATGGGTTTCCTCTTGTACTCCAAAGACACGCTGGTAGGTTAATTGGTTGCTGTCCAAACTGGTTCGATGTGTATATAAGGTAGGGACAGATGTGAATGTACAATCTAAAAAGTGCTCTGTAAACTGTGGTCACTATATACAGTCTCTCACAGAAGTGAGTCCACCCCTCACATTTTTGTAAATATTTTATTATATCTTTTCATGTGACAACACTGAAGAAATTACACTTCGCTATAATGTAAAGTAGTGAGTGTACAGCTTGTATAACAGTGGAAATTTGCTGTCCCCTCAAAATAACTCAACACAGCCATTAATGTCTAAACCCCTGGCAACAACAGTGAGTACACCCCTAAGTGGAAATGTCCAAATTGGGCCCAATTAGCCATTTTCCCTCCCCCGGTGTCATGTGACTCAGTGTTACAAAGTCTCAGGTGTGAATGGGGAGCAGGTGTGTTAAATTTGGCGTTATCGCTCTCACACTGGTCACTGGAAGTTCAGCATGGCACCACATGGCAAAGAACTCTCTTGAGGATCTGAAAAAAAGAATTGTTGCTCTACATAAAGATGGCCTAGGCTATAAGAAGATTGTCAAGACCCTGAAACTGAGCTGCAGCATGGTGGCCAAGACCATGCAGCGGTTTAACAGGACAGGTTCCACTCAGAACAGGCCTCGCCATGGTCGACCAAAGAAGTTGAGTGCACGTGCTCAGCGTCATATCCAGAGGTTGTCTTTGGGAAATAGATGTACGAGTGCTGCCAGCATTGCTGCAGAGGTTGGAGCGGTGGGAGGTCAGCATGTCAGTGCTCAGACCATATATCACACACTGCATCAAATTGATCTGCATGGCTGTCATCCCAGAAGGAAGCCTCTTCTAAAGATGATGCACAAGAAAGCCCACAGTTTGCTGACAAGCAGACTAAGGACATGGATTACTGGAACCATGTCCTGTGGTCTGATGACACCAAGATAAACTTATTTGGTTCATATGGTGTTAAGCATGTGTGGCGGAAACCAGGTGAGGAGTACAAAGACAAGTGTGTCTTGCCTACAGTCAAGCATGGTGGTGGGAGTGTCATGGTCTGGGGCTGCACGAGTGCTGCCAGCACTGCGGAACTACAGTTCATTGATGGAACCATGAATGCCAACATGTACTGACACATACTGAAGCAGACCATGATCCCCTCCCTTCGGAGACTGGGCTGCAGGGCAGTATTCCAACATGATAACAACCCCAAACACACCTCCAAGATGCTAAAGAAGCTGGGGGTAAAAGGTGATGGACTGGCCAAGCATGTCTCCAGACCTAAACCCTATTGAGCATCTGTGGGGCATCCTCAATCGGAAGGTGGAAGAGAACAAGGTCTTTAACATACACCAGCTCCGTGATGTCATCATGGAAAAGTGGAAGAGGACTCCAGTTACAACCTGTGAAGCTCTGGTGAACTCCATACCCAAGAGGGTTAAGGCAGTGCTGGTAAATAATGGTGGCCACACAAAATATTGACACTTTGGGCCTAATTTGGACATTTTCACTTAGGGGTGTACTCACTTTTGTTGCCAGCAGTTTAGACATTAATGGCTGTATGTTGAGTTATTTTGATCGAACAGCAAATTTACAATGTTATACAAGCTGTTCACTCACTACTTTACATTGTAGCAAAGTGTCATTTCTTCAGTGTTGTCACATGAAATGATAGAATAAAATATTTACAAAAATATGAGGGGTGCACTCACTTCTGTGAGATACTGTCTAATCACCTGTAACTAATAAAATATGTAGTATCCCTTTACAAATAGAAAACACATTTAGAAGCAAAACAAGAAGAAAGGTTTAAAATGCATAATCCTTTATTCAGGTTTTGGAACCTGGTAACTAATATAGACATAATATACATTATAAATGAAGAAGTATAGCCATGATAGCTAATGTAACAAAATGATACAGGAAGTTTCTTCAATATTTACGGTAAATGACCAGCTTATTTCCAGTCAATTAAATCTCCATAAGAAACATTAAATAAACAAAACATGGGAGTAAAACAGGTTTAACAACAAATTCCTAAACGAAGATATTCATAACAACTGAACATAAGAGGTGAACCTGGGATTGCAAGAATTAAAATTGACTTGTGTCGATGTTGAACTTGCCTAACCAGCAGTATTTTGGCAACAGGAAACATATCAAAAAGCAATAGGACATAAAATGATATCTAAAAGGCTCACTCAAACACAGCAATGGATTCCTATCTACAAGTCATACCAGCGTTAACTTACTGAAAATATAAATGATAAAGTTACAAGAACTAGATTTTGTGTAGTTAAACAACATGTTTAATCTGGTCATATATTAGTAAGTAGTATGCATTAGGAACATCATGCAAAAACAAACAGAAAAAATTAACCAATGGAAAAAAGAATCTACTTAAGGCAATTTGATTTATGTTTTGCTCTTGAAAGACATCAGGCCAAAAATAAAACAAATGTGAAGACTTTTAGGGAGCAAAGTCTAGCATATTTGAAAAGGTAAAGAGTAATGTTTGCAATGCAGCAACACTGTCACAGCTACTAAATCATACTTCACCATTGCAGCTGTTCTTTACGAATGAAAACTAAAATCTGACTTGTTTCAATGAGCTTTGCCTTGTCTTGTTATTTAAATCAGCACACAATTGGCCACCTATATGGTTATGGCGAGCGGCTTTCATATTATGACATTAAATATTAAGGTTGTACAACTGACTAGTTGTAGTTGCTAAACTGACTTTTAGTGTCACTTCTATCCTATAAACTAGGCATTTAGCAGCAAATTAGAACTAAGTGCTATGCATTGATAAAAAAATAAATCCTCGGACAACTTAAAAAGTAGGAAGTAGTAGCTTGGCTCTTCTGGCTTTTGAAGTTAGAATTGTGAATAACAAGGTAAAAAAAAAGAAATTGATCTACAAATCTAGCAAGGCAGCTCACATTTTGGCCAATAAAACCTAAACGACAGGTTACCATAATGTACAACAGTAATAACTATCGCATATCCTTGCATTCCTATAACTGTACAGTGACAGACAGTCAATAATACTTTGTGAAGTTGGGTGCAGTCCATGGCAATATAATAGATATTCTAAACTCCTGTCATTTTGTTAGAACACATTTTCTTAACACTATACCTACATTCACTGGCCACTATATTAGGTACACCTTGCTAGTACCAAGGAAATATCCCCCACACAATTACACTACCACCACCAGCCTAAACCATTGATACAGGATGGATAGATGCTTTCTATGTTATCTACGCCAAATTCTTACCCTACCATCTGAATGGCACAGCAACCAGTCAGCCTATTCTCCTTGGACATCAACAAGGCATTTTTGTTCATACAACTGCCAGTCACTAGATATGTTCTCTTTTTCAGACCATTCTCTGTAAGCTCTAGAGATGGTTGTGCATGAAAATCCCAGTGAATCAGCTTTTTGAAATACCAGCCCATCTGGTACCAACAACCAGGACATGTTCAAAATCACTTAAATTCCATTTCTTCCCCATTCTGAAACTAGGTTTGAACTTCAGAAAGTCGTCTTCAGCACATCTACATGCCTAAATGCATGTTGCTGCTATGTGATTGGCTGATCAGCAATTTGTGTTACCAAGCAATTGAACAAGTGTACCTAATAAAGTGGGCGGTGAGTGTATTTCATACATATACATTTTAATGTATATTAAAATTTTAACCTGAAATATGCATATTTGTATCCATGAGGTTTATTTCTCTGATGAAACCTGTAACTCAGATTTACTGGCCATATATCCAGTGAGCTATAAAAAACATCTTTATTTTTATCCTTCATGTCATTTAAAATCAACTATATCCAATTTTTTTCTCTTTTGTTTGACAAAATAGGGAGAGTTTAAAACCCCTTCTGGGATCGTTTACTAGACAGGAAATGAATGAAAATCTGCACCAGGAAAGCAGACCATACAAATCTGAGGTTCTAGCATTCCCCTACCTAAGCAAAAAAAGTTGACATTTCTGTCTGGTTACCATGAAAGAAGTTTTCCCTCACTTCTTATACTTGGGAACAACCATTTGTATCAGACAGGAGTGAAGCAATCTCACCAACAGAGAGCATTAAAACGCGATAGGAGTTCTATTCCTTCACTGCTCCAAAACTAAAGAAAAAAAGTTTAGCCTATAGATACACTTTTAAGTAGTAATATTAAATTGATACTTAAAAGTTAAAAAGGGCAAGAATTTAAAATACTGGAGTTTATTTCCTAAAGTTGTAGAGTGCAAAATCGGGCTCCTTTCTGCATAGAAACCAATCAGCTTCCATGTTTTATTGCCAAAGCTTAATTGAACAAGCTGAGGTTAGAAGCTAATTGGTCTCTAGGCAGAAGTGAGCCTAATTTTGCACTCTGCATATGTAATAAATAAACCCCATAGAGTTGACACTGCATTTAGTCTATAGGAAAGTCATCATAATATATACATAATAAAGCAGTCCCAAAAGCTTTTTGGTACTATCAGCATTCAAGATTGCATTAACCTTATTGACACTTCAAAATGTCAGGAGTGTAAATGTAAGCTCCAAGGAGCAGGGCCCTCCTATCCCTCTTGTATTGAACTGCATTGTTGCTGTATTGCCTCCCTTTATATTGTAAAGCACTGAGCAAACTGTTGGTGCTATATAAATCCTGTATAATAATAAAAATATAATTAAATTGCTATAACCAAAAGATTCACAGCTTAAAATTGGGCCCAGCCCAAGAGTAAAATGGAAACTGCGTCCAGAGAAAAGAGTCAGCAATTCTTCAGTGAATGAACAGGTATGCAAAATAATCTTTTATATGGCTCTCAGTATATCAGTACCATGAAGGTAAGAATGAATGTCAGTGAGCTGAATTTTACAGTAAATATTTTTTTATCTATGGATGTACGCATTTTATTAACAGAAACCCTTTAAAATCAAATATAGCACACTTTATTATTTGACACATTAGAAAAGAACTAGCACATACTGGTAATAACAGTATATTCACTTGCTAAAAATCAGACTACACATTAATGGAAAAGACAATCCAAAAATGAAGAAAACCTGTAATGAGAGAAATAAAGAGCCTGCCACCTAATGAAAATTATAGCTGCCAAGAGGTCTCTGGATTCAGTGCCCATAGAAAGTCAAACCATCAGATCTATGTACTTGTCCCTGGTCAGTAACTCAAAAGAACTGAAGGAATTATATCAGCATGATAGCCAGGCAACTAGCCTTTTTATGAGAAGACAGCAATGGCAGCTTATACATATTTTAGAACAAGCTCTCTTTTTTGTAATGGGTCTAGCATCTATCAACTCATGGAGTCCAGTAGATAGACATCTCTCACAAGTGTTGCCTCCACAAACATACGGAAGGGAGCAAGAAAGTCTGCTCCAGAATTTTAGTAGAAAAAAAAAATTAGGCAAAGAAGCACAAAAGAGACTCTGTCTATTGGGCATACTAGGTATGTGCAGGCAGGATACCACAGAAGGCTCCAAGATATGAAAGAAGCCAGCAAGCTACTCAACCTGCCAACATACCACCTGAACTAAAATATTGTTTTAAACACAATATTAATAGAATAACCAGAACATTTTTAAAAAGTATCTTTTGCATGGTAATTGATAAAACAAAATTACCAGAGGCTATTTCAGAGGTGTCCACTACAAAGAAGCCAAAGAAATATTCATTTTAGTAACAGTAAACCAGTATATTTGAAAGTCAATTTCTATTGCAATGTAATCAAGCTAATGAAAATTATTTTTGAGTGGTTGCTGTGGTTAGTGTCACTCTGTACATTATTTTGTGTTAACAAAAAAGGACCACAGTGTTTTGTCAAAAGAATCAATGTTTCAGAGGAATTGCTATTTTCCTGTAGTTGTAATTACTAAAGATTTCTTCTAATGGAACATTATTTGTTCAATGTTTTAGAGAATTGTGGCTTAACATAAAAAAAACATCAGTATAAAAAATACTATTGATGATCTATCCATCACAAAAACGAAGAAAAACTCCACAGACAGGTGCACATAATGGAGTTTTATAAAAGATAGCACACTGTCCACTCTGCAACCCCCTCCCCATCTCCCAAAGTACCAGTACAACACATTAGGTAATTACCACTCTGATGGTTTCTAAATCCACATCACTATCCTACACACAGAAACCGAACAAGCCTTCATGTCATGCGTTTAGAAACCATCAGTGGTGACAATCTGAATCTTTCTCCACATCTCATCAGAATTAGCAGATGCATTAATTCCTTATACTTCCACTGTAGATATATAGCTATGAGGTTGTAAGTGCAAGACTCCCTGGGCATATCGAGTGCACTGAGATTTTTACTTCAGGTCCACTTAAACCATTGACATGGAACATGTGTCAACTCATGCTCCATGTCAAATTTTGGCTATGCCTTTTTTGTCCTGCTAACAGCAAGGGATCCAGATTCAACACATCAGGTACACAGACAGCAATAATTGCTTGTTCACACTATGTGAGCTGACCTGCATTTTTTTTGAACTGGATAAAGGAAAGCCACTGCTAGGGCACAAGAAAACAATTGTTTTCTATATGTCCCCATAACTCCACAATGCTGATGTCATGTGCAATGCAGTGCAGAAAAATGCAGCAGGTCTGGACAGTTCTGCTCAGACATGTCACTACATGACATTTCAAATAAAGAAGAAAAAAAAAAGAAAAAGCAATCAAACATTGTGGTGTGCTGAAAAGTATATCATACAATTGATTTACTGTTAGGGCCAGCGTGAACCTAGCCTAAAACCTACCTTTTATACACTCAAACATTTTGGCAGGAATTCCACTTTAATACAACAAATGCTCATTTAAAAATAAAGTTTATTTTACAAAGAAAATATATTCACAATTGAAAGCACACATTGCAAGACTTGCTTTCATAAGGCCTTGCTTACACAGGTGGCATACATAAGTATACGCCTGTGGCTGGCTGTGTGTACCAGCACGAGCATGCACAGGTGTTCGATGCATCCCTGTGTAGGCAGTCCCACAGCGGTCAAATTGGACACACAAGCTGCACGGAAAGAGCTGCTACTCCCAATGTCACATCTGTGCTGCTGCATGGCCCCATACACGTGCTGCGTTCCAATTGACATGAATAGGACTGCCTGCATGGGGATGCACAGGAACACCTGTGCAACCCTGTGTGGGTAAACACGGCCCTCCACAGGCGTGTGGTTATGTACACCCTGTGTGAACAAGGCCTAAGAGTAAATAAAACTATTCATTAGGGTATGGGTAGTTATTGTCTCAAACTTTCTGAAAACCAGCCAGACAAGGAATATCTGTCAGGTTCCATAGACTGAGAGATGAAAACAACAACGGGTCCACCAAGCTCCTACTGCTAGATTGAAAAGAGTCATAGGGGCTTCCATTTAAGTGGTAACTCCACTAAACTGCATTCAGAAAAAAAAAAAACCCAAAACTGAAGAATGAACCAGATTCTATGCCCCCTTTTCACTGGCTCAGAGAACCAAACTCAGCAATTCTGTATCCAGTCATATTTAAATGCACTCTGACTAGTCAACAGATGACAGACTTGTGTGGTTCTGACAATTAGTGCAAACAGTGGGAAATACCGGACGTAAGGACAAAGATGTGCTCAATACACTGGTGGTTACACAAAACCTGGACCTAGAGGTGATAGTTAACGGCATTCACCTCACTCCTGCTACGTGAACATTTAGTGTATATGTCCTGTATAATGCTACATATTTATATAGTTTTCTAGGTAATAAAAAAAAAAAAAAAAGAAAAAAAGGGTGGTGTTGGTGATTAAGCCACAAAAACCTAAAATCCTCACGTCAATTACCATCCTATGCTTTCGTAACTACATAATAAACCACATAAAATACAATTTTCACAATGCAAAAAGTTCATGTTTTTAGGGCTAGATGAGTGTAAAAAAAAAAAGTTTTGCAACAAGTTTAAGAATTACATTTTAAATTAAAATAGAACTATTTTTATTTGCTACAGGAGTAATGTGCTTTGTGCAACTTTAAAAAGTGCACTAAAAAAGGAGCAAAGGGGTTGCACATGCCCTTGTTATGTACACACAACAATAACAATACATACATACTATAGTCCGTGTTTTTATTTAATCTGTAAAAGAGTAATGAAAATGACTATATACATCAAATGAGAAGAGCAACAGTCCTTATGAATGGCAAACTATTGCCAAAAAGCACCTTACCTTCACATTCCATAAATCAGAATTCAAGTCTTTTAAACACTGCATACAGCATCTGTTCTAGAGGCTAATAAGTTACTGGAAATTAACTGAAAACATGAAAATTGAGGATTAAGCACCCCTTTTTTCTTATATTCATTTTCATTTTAAATATCCTGTATTCTTGTATTTTGTTGGCTGGAAATTTATTTCTGACATATGAGGTATTTATTTTAGATCCCATGTGCAGGATTCCCTTGTGTACATTGCCCGATTTGAAATTTAATTTTTTTCTACCTTTATCTCTAAACCCCCCCCCCCCCCATTACAAGGATATTGCCCTTGCTGGCATTTGGGTCAGTTTCTTTGAACAGTGGAGTGGCATTTGGCGAGGTCTCAGTTATAAAGTCAAGTAATGTTAGACCCTATGAACAAAAATAGGTGGCGTTAACATTAAACTAGGGGGCAGAGCAGGGAATAGCTGGTAACCTGTGGCCTTTGCCCTTATGTAGTGTAGTCAAATGCAAAAAGAAATTCAGATGCACGGCAATCTGAATTGGGTTTAAAGCCACAACTTTCCCTCCCAATCCCACACTGCAAAAGTTAAGTGCTTGTTAAGTCTAGGGGCTTACAGAAGGGGCGGTATTATTTACTTATTTCTTCGCTCCAGCAGGCTCCCTTGATCTGTGCGATCAGTCTATGGCAGCCACTTCTGTAAGCTACCTCCCAGATTCAGTCTCACTCCTGCCTCCACCATATAGAATACAGGAACCTGCTAGAGCAGAGAGTCAGGTAATAATAATTCGGCCTCTTCTGCAATCATGTAGACTTAATGAAAAGTAACCATTGCAGTGCGGGATGCCTACTGCAAGAGATTTTTTTTGCTGTGCCCAGAGTTGGGCTTTAAAACAGATCTATAAACAAGCTGTTTAATACACATTTTTTTTACCTGCCAAAAATAAAATTAAATTCTGCTTATTCACTCTTGCAATTCTTTCACCACTACCACACAGCAAAGCTATACATTTTTCTTCACTGCAGGTAAAACAGTGCAGCTTACTTGTGGGCCCAGCCTATGAATGGATACATTCTGATTAGATCATCCCTGTGCTCTATCCCTCTATCAGCAAGCTCTTTGTGTTAGACTGACAACATTGGACAATACAGCAGAGAAAGACTGGATTCAGCTGCTGCCCCTCCCCATGTCCCAATCTGTCCTAGAGCATTACAGCAGGCCAATATAAATACAGACCAAAGTACTATTTAAAAAGGGAAATGTATAGTGCATCTTTATTTAATGAAGACTTTACCTTAAAGAAAATGTTCATATTTGTGTATTAGAATTTAATTTGATAGATTTTCAGATTAGCCACTAGTGGGTACTTTGAGTGGCTCCGTGGCATTTAAATGGTCCCAAGTGTGTGACAGTACAAGTGTGAGGTTTGTTGTTGGGAGAACAGTCTTTAAAGACAAGGCCTAGATATAGGAGGAGGAGGAGAGTGGAGAAGAGTAAACCATTATTCCTGAAAATAAACATAGGGATATATCTAATCTGCATGCAGTATAGGCATTAGTCAGTTCTGCAAGGAACATTTTTGCCATTGAAAGCATAAATCAGAATGGCTACAGCCAAGGCTCATATTAAATAATGGGCTGTAATGATGAAATTGTGTTCATTTTGGAAAATTGAACCGGTAAACATGATTTTTCTGGTAGATGTATTCAAGAAGTGATTAGCTGCCAGAGATTACATTTGGTAACCAACACCATTTCAAGTTTATTCACCTCAATTATATGAACACTGACTAGACTACAATATTCCTGCACTTCTGCACCAGTGGTCCCAAATTGTGGCCTGCAGGCCAGAAGTGGCCCTTTGGTTGCCTTTTTTCAGCCCTTGAGGGGACATTCTATCCACTGACACCAATGATGGGGCATGATCCCTCCCACGGACATGAATGATGGGGCAATATTCCTCCCACTTAAATTAAGGACTGGACATTGTTTACTCCCACTGGCAACAGGGCATTTGCAGATACCACTGGACAGAGTTTGCTCCCCTAAAACCTTAAGGCCAGTTAACTGCATGTAGAGCAGGGGTCTCCAAACTTTCGGTTTTACACAGAATGAAAAGGCATGGCTCACTCAACTTAGTCTTTGTATATTTAATGAGATAGACTGGCATGTTTTTGGCCGTGTTCTTCATATGTTATCGAGCAATTTCCACCAGATACAGAAAATGATCCCAGATTATTTTATTTACTAAACATGAAGTGACAAGCATTGATCTTGGCTGTACAAAAACAAAAAAACAGCCACCTTAAAGAAACAAAACCAAACTGGACTTTTTCTATCATTTAATGTACTTTTAAGTTCTATGTAGGTTCAGAGATTGCTTTATGAAACATTTCTATAGACTTTACATCTAGCAAATGTTTTGGTTCATAATTGGCATACCTAACTTAATATATACTTAATTTAGTAATGATTATGTAGGCAAATATAAATATCACTGAATTATAAATTTAAAGTGCTCCTGTCAGGTGCATACACAACTACCCACCAATTCATAGCAGGTATCCTCTAGTGTCTTAACCTAGCAGCTATGCAAGCTCCAAAGGATCTTGTTTACATTTTCTGAAAGCTAGAATTTACATAAAAAGCAAGGTTGCATCCTTAGCTTCCCACCTGGCAATGCTTGGCCTGTAAATAAGTTGTCAGAACACTGAACTTTGGGATGTAGAGTCAACATGCGCATTTGCTCCACACTTAGGAGTCTGAGAGGCAGAGA
This sequence comes from Staurois parvus, assembly GCF_062004578.1. NCBI lineage: Eukaryota > Metazoa > Chordata > Amphibia > Anura > Ranidae > Staurois > Staurois parvus. The sequence goes on along the minus strand of NW_028317951.1, from coordinate 23,839,805 downwards.
TCATGAAATGAGAAGACACCTGAAAATCACTGGTGGTATTGGAGGGTGTCTGATATTTATGAATGCCTCTAGATGAGAAATTTGAATTATGGCATTTTATTTCATCCCCAGAAGGAAGCCGTGTTTTGTTTTGACGGACTTCTGTTTACTTGAGAACTGCATCCCTTCCCAATAAAAGTCTATAGGAATTCCAAAGAAGCTGAAGGTGGACACCTGCAATCAATGCTGAATGATGTCAGAAATGTCACAAACCGATGTAAAGAACATGCTGTATTTGCCCTTGAAAGTTCATGGACACTGGGCTAAACAATTTTGGAAGGTCACATCAGCTGTTCAGTATTTAGCAGCAACATTTTAATATAAGGCCAGGTAATAGTAAGGTAGTTTAAAAAACAATATTCCTTCAAACAGCTTACGACTATTAACTTTGTGACTTCCCATGAAACAATGCATATCTTTAAATTGTTCACAAATAGGGAATCATTAATCACTATTTATGTAAGCAACAAAGAAAGGACAAACAATGATTACTTCATGCACATCTTCAGAAGTACATCTGCGGAGTGGCTTCTATTTCCTAAAGACTTGTATCCTTTTAAGGAGCCCTCAAGCTGCTGCAATAAATTAAGGTAAACAGTAGCAGTCTCCATAGAATGATCTTACTTACAAGTTAGCCAGTCAAGAGACAAAATGCAGTAAGGGGCTACTGAACAGAAAACAAATCTGTACTAACAAGCTCCATGTCAGTATTGTAGACGGTTTGTAAAAGGTCAGTTGCAAGTATAAACTAGATTGTGACAGAGCTTTTTGGTGTGTAATGCATACTGTAACAGGTTTTAGTGGTCACAAATCTTCAAAGAAAGCTTTTAAAATGACTCAGCAGGATTATTTGTGGAAACTAATGAAATACAAGCTTAACACAGTGAGATTTAAAAAGAGTGAGAACTAGAACTTGACAAAATATTGCATCTGTGCTTTTCATCATCCCATCAGGAAAATGTAGCAGGGTATTACACAGAATAAAAAAGGAATCTGTCAATTTATTAAAGCATGAATGAATGAATGTATGTATCAGTGTGCAAAAAAACTGCATACATATATAAACTCTTGTACACACATGTGCAAGCATCAAAAGACAAAAAAATAACAAAAACCCTAAATGTTTAACATCAGGTACTATACAAAAACAAAATAAAAATAAATCATGCAGACACTATAAAGTGAATGCAGATTACACTTAAAACAACATCCTAAACAGAAACTAAAATAGGGGTTAGATGTCAGGTACATTTTGTAACATAAAACAAAATTCCTTACCATAGCCTAGGAAGACTATAAAAATAAGATATTCTTTCAATAAGAGCAACATTCTTCAGTGCAATAAGCAGTTAACTTAAAACAATCCTAGTTCCATCTGGTCTCTTATAAAGTAGTAGAGAGGAAAAAAAAAGCACAAATGTACAATGAAACATTTAAGAAATGAAGAGTGTTGTGGTCATTCTAATACACACTTACTGAGTGACTTCTTTTAAACTTCAGGAAAGTTTAAGATTATTTTCTCAGCAATCCAATGGTGCAACTTTAAAAAAAAAAAAAAAAAATATTATATATATATATATATATATATATATATATATATATATATCTATCTATCTATCTATCTCTCAATGGGACCCTCCATTTCACAAAACAAATGGTATCTCAGGAAGGAAAAGAAAATGGACACCTGTTAAAAGTATATATGGTTGCATTACAATTGAACAATACTGAGAGGCATTAAGGAAGGAAGTTCCTTTTAGTCTGGTTTCTAGTGTATTACTGCACCAAAATTCAAAAGTCAGCATTCCAAAACACACATGGGAATCACAAAAATATTTCTCTATGCCAAACTTCTGTTTGTATCAAATAGACCATGACCATATACATTGGGCACTAAATTGCAAGGTAAGAGGATAGCCTCCTGTTTGACCTTAAGGCAAAACATCTGAAATCCAGACTGTAGCTTTTGAAATGTTTTCCTTTAGTGTTGTTGTAGACCCTGTTAGTGTTAATGGTTCTGGCGCAATCACATAGCTGCTGTTGTAATAATAATGCTTTCTGTGGCTTGTGCAATTCCCATGCAGCTGGTCTTTGCTGCCTGTCCGTAATAACAGTGCAGTGAGGACCCACAATGTGGGTGGCAAGTTACAGCCTGCTTCAGGCTTGCTGCTCAGTTCAAAGCACGCTGCTTTATTGTGTGGAAGATCCAGTCTACTTTTGTTGTCCATCCACCATGATGGGCATCATTCATCTGTTTCATGAAATATTCCAAAGCTTCCTGTTCTGATTTTTCCAAGGCTAGAGTCTTTCTGATATAGGCTATGTCGTCAAAAGACTGCAGTTCAGGCATTCCAGAGCCAAGCATCATGGAAAATAAGTTGATAAAAAGATTGGCATGCTGACGTATTGCCAAGTAAGCTTTGTAACACATCTCTTGAAACCTAGGAGACAGGTGACAGAGTGAAAATAAAATAAACCATTGATATGACATTATGTGTGACATGTTTCTAGCCCTCAGATTTTCAGAAGAATTTTGACTTGCCTGTAAATCCCATATCTTGGAGAACAGTACAGGACATAGGCAACTTATTAATTCACCATGGATTATAGGCTCGCACCTTCAGGTGACTGGACACTGGCAAGCTTTTTGCAGACATGCCACCCTGGAGCGCCTCCCCTATAACCTCACCCCATTCCAGGCCCAGGACACTCCAACAGATCTGGTGGAGAGAGCTTGTAACATCGCTAGAAGAGGCATTAGTTTTTTTTAGTGAAAGCTCCATTAATCAAATTCCTTATGCACCAAGCAATGGTGGATTCAGAAGCAGGGTGCCCCTTACAAGGTCCCGCGGAAATGAACAAGGAATCTGTTTAACAGAAGCAGAAGCTTTTTGGTACATTCTAATGGCTATGACTACTTCCAGGCAATTCAGAAAGAAAGTTCTTTTGAATGCTTAGGTGCAGGGCACAGGGATAGCAGATCAATGTCCTAATTGAGATGAGCGCTCAAACCACCTTTGAAACAAAAGATGGTCTTTGACATAATACAACCTTGTCACTGTGACGTATGCAAAAGGTTCTTTACAGTAAAAGGCTACCAATTCAGAAATATATCTGACAGATGTTATAGCAACCAAAAAGACTACTTTGCTGACAATCTCCAAGAGACTATCCCCGATGAGTTAAAAAGACCGGTTCTGCAAGGCAGAGAACCAAATTAAGGTCCCAAGGAAGCAATAGATGCAGTAAAAGGGGCTGAACACGAGAAACACCTTGGATAAAAGGATTTTGCAAAGCAATAGGAAACCAAAAAGCATAGATAAGGTTGACCCTCTTAGGGTGCCAACAGCAAAATTCTAGTCAATAGACAATACGCCTGCCAATTGTCTACTCCTGCGATGTGGACTGCAGAAAATTGCTGGGAAATTAGTTTCTGTCCATGAGATTACTTGGTTCATTTCCCTAAAGGCAGCCAGATTCCTTAGGCTGATATATACCATTGTGGTGGCACTGCACATGAAGTGGGTGTACCTTTAGAAGGGGATTCCGGTGTTGGTCTGATGACCTGACAGCTCTGAGCTCCAAAATGCTGATGGGGAGTTTGGTCTTTGACCACGTTCCCTGAACTGTCAAAGATTGGAAGACTTCTCTCAAGCCTGACTGACTTGCGTCAGTTTCCACTTGTTAAGAGTTGCAGTGTTGGTCCACCTGGAGAAGGACTTTCTTGCTTGGGTTGTTAGAAGCAGGGAAAATACCAGGGAAATAACCGACTTTTGTAATGCTGACAGAATGTTTAGTTGGAGAGCTCTTGAATGGAGATAGATGAAAGGTACTGCCACAAAAAAGGTCACTATTAGTCCCAGAACTCTCATGGCAAACTTTCTGTGATTTTTTTTTTTTTTACTTTTGTATCTCAGTTACTAAGCATGAGCTCTTAGTGTGAGAACTTTCTTTTCTGGAAGACCTTTCCCTGGGATGCATCCAGGATCAGACCCAAGTGTTCCAGGCACAGGGATGGCTGGACAGCAGATTTGTTGAAGCTAATCACCCAGCCAAAATCCTGAAGCAGCTGGATTGTCTTTTGGACATTTGCTGAGAACTGTAAAGGAGATATATCTTTCAGGAAGACAGCATATCACCTAGATGAGCTCTGAGAAGGGCAAGCACGGGTGCCAACATTTTTGTGAACACCCTTGGAGCAGAAGGCAAGAAGAAGGGCAAAGCGACAAACTGGAAGTGGTTGTCTGCCTGTGCAAAGCATAGGTTGATGATGAGGTGAGTAAATGGGAACATGAGGGTAAGCATCTTGGTTGTCCATAAATGCCATGTGTTCGATTTGTCTCAAAGGCAATAAATGATCTTGCAGATTTCATACGAAACTTTGAAGCGTGAAGGAATTAGTTGGGGGACTTTCGGAACAGGATGGAAGGAATACCTCTGTTGGACTTTGGTACTGTGAACAGGTTTGAGTAGAATGCCTTAAACCTCTGGCGGTACTGGTATAACTTCCTGTGATAAAAGGTGGTTCATGGCCTTTTGCAAATTTGATTGCCCTGGGACTGTTTTTGGTTGATTTGAAAGAAGAAAGTGGTGAGAGGTAGAGTTTTTAACTTTATCATGTATGCTTTTAAAACCAGCGGTGCAAACTGCAACAGCATCCCCTCACTCTTCGAAGTGACGGTGTTCCTTGTGAACAGGGCTTTGGAGACAGCTTGGTGGCTTTACTGAACCAAGCCTTGTGCCAAAAGGAAAAAGACTGAACTTTGGTTTTGAAGCTGAAGCCTGGGAAAAACGTGGAGGTGCTCTGCATTTAGAGCAGTAGCTCTGGAGGAGGGAGATTTTATCATCTGGGGAAACAAAACTCTCACCTGTGACCTCTTTTATGAACTGGTCAAGGGCCTCACCAATCTGATGTTTTCTCTGGAAGGACATGTGTGAGGCAAGTTTTACAATCAGTTTCTGATGCTCATGCCTTTAGCCACAGAATTCTACACATAAGAATGAAGAGTACAGCCATTCTGGAAATTTGTCTTATGATGTGCTTCAGGCTGATCTGCAACCGCATGATCCTGAAAAACAGGGTCATGTTGGTCTTTCAATGTCCTAGTACAGTTAGCTGTAGAAAGAGCGACAAGTGTTGGTTGCAGGGTTAGGCCTGCCAGGTTAAAGGATAAGATTATCTTTTGTAACATGTTACACTCGTATTCAGGGTGTAACATGTTACTGTTGCAGCATCTCCCTTCCCCGTGCCCCCCCCCCGGCCCCCACTGTGAAAGGGGGGGGGGGGTGGGGATCTATCCCTGCGCTCGCTGTCACATTTTAAAAAACCGTGGCCACAGAGTTCTTTGAATGGGGGGAACTACAAGAATCAACACCCTTTGTGGCTGATGGCTTGAAGTTTTCAGCGAACCACCACGGCATTGTTGTGCGCTCTAGGTAGTTCACTGATGCTTCCAGTCATTCAGTAACTGCCTGCCCGTACGAGGTACGAGCAGACAGATACACGGACAGTGTGCAGAAGCCTGAGATTGCACCTGTGATATACTGGTCGCGGGTGCAATGCTTTTCAGGTTTCTAGCAAAAAAAAAAAAAAAAAAAAAAAGTAAAAATAAAAAAAAATAAATGCACATTTTTTTTTTTACTTGCAAAAACGTGATTTTTTTTGTTTTAAACAAAGTTGAATATATCCTTTAAAGAGCTTTTAAACAAGTATTAAAACAAAAAAGAAAACATTGCAACGTATCAATTATTAGATGTGGTGGCTGCATCCATTTTCTTTCCTTAGGCTCCCCCACCCCTTTCTGTTTTCAACTGGTGATCTGGCCAATAACACACCACCTGTATTACAGTGCCTCCACTCTGGATGAAGATGCACAGAACCTTTGGACAGCAGCACTGTCAGTCTGGGGGGAGGGAAGTGTTCGATGTACTAGCACATTCACATACACTAACAAATTGAAGCCAAACTCCAGCCAATACTTTTAAGCAGTTACAGTAAAACTTTTTTCCTTTTGGGATAATAGTTTTACATAAATAAAAGCTGATCACTGCAAGCACCTCTGATAGCGTTAAATGGTCTGCCTCATCCCTATAACTGATACATTCTGCTGAAGAGCGTGTTCTTTTGAAAAACACCACAATCACTGGCCAGATTACCAGGTGAAAATTAGAAGAAAGCCTAAAAAGAAAACGAATGCAACCTCTAGGATAGAATGCATCCTCTGGATGAAGATGGATAAATTAAGGCTCTAATTTGTCCGAGAAATTGTGACATGGATGCAAAATAGGCCACTTGTTGCAGGCCAGAAGTAGAACTAGAATCAGATGCAGAGACTGGTGTTAGAACCACGTCCTAAACTGGTGCAAGGTACACATCGTTACTCAGTTTGAGTGTTGTGCAGGCCTTTGGCAAAGAGAATGTTTGACTGTTTAGAACTGGCCCCCTTTCACCTGGTCTCCACTAGCGCTACAAGTAGGGGTATTACCCTGTGGGGTACTTATGGAGTAGAGTATCGGAAATAGGAGGATAGTGTCTAGAAGGAGTACACAATAACTCAGATGTAAACCATCCTGCAACCAAACGGCAGGAGGAAGTTCCCGAGTACCTAATAAAAGGTGGTGGAAGGGGCATTAAAGTGTGGTACCTGTGGGTGTAGCACCAAATTTTAAAAGTTTGCACTCTGAAATGCATATATTCCAAACATAACCGTTTTACAAAGTAACAGAACAAATTCAGGGTGACCCTATATATAAAGTCCAGGTTTCATGTGTTACAGTGAGCATACCCCCCCCGAAGGGGTCTTCAGGGACTGAGTTCCATAGTGATGGACCATGGCCCCTATATACACCCTGTGTACAATTCCCAAGGTTTCAGACACACTGCTTCTGTGTAGGCAATAGAAGACCATGAGGGTTGGCGTAAGAATCCAAACATAAAAAAATAAAGAAAAAAATTGATAAGCTAGTAAAGCTGTTTTTTTCTGGGAAGAAGAGGTCCAAGAGTTTTACAAAAACTGAAGATTTATAGGGTGGTGTAGGATTATAGGGGAGGTGCCCCAAGGAAGTGTGCCCTCAAAAAGATTGCCAGCATCCATCATCTGAAGATACAAGCCTATAACCCATGGTGTATAAATAAGTTGCCCGTGTCAGTACTGTAAAATTAAGCTAAATACTTGTCAGTATTACAAAATATGAAAATATAATGAATCTTCTGACGAAATGAAGGACAAAAAGTAAGCAGAATTAGAGCAATACTCTTAGTGCATGTAAACTCATAACAGAAGGCCTACAGCTTTTGCTTGCATTTCAAAGAGAACCAGTGAGTATTTTTTAAGAGTACATGTTACCAAATACAATCTGCTCCAGAAGCCTTGAATTTGCATTGTTTTATTTGCATGCTTGTAAAGAGCTTACATTGCCTTCCAAAGGTAGATGACATCATACAGCAGGATCAAGCTGCATTAGGCTTCAGACATACAAGTGGTGTTAAGCAGATGGCAAATGTTAGCGTCACACTTAGGAAATATTTAAAAAGGAGTCTTCCTGAAACCCTTAAAGCACCAATGTGCTGGATGCAACTTTAAATGCAGGATATTTGTAACTAATGTATAATCCTTTTTTGAAGTTTATTAAAGAACACAGAATTTTTAACATTCTTAGAATGTTTGGTTATACTGTTGCCTAACTGAAGAATGGGACACTGGCAACAAACCCCCCCCCCCCCCCAAAAAAAAAAAAACAGTCTAGCTGCCGCAAGACATTTAGTTGCACTCTGATGGTTGACGTATGCCACTGACGTGGCATTGTCTGATGATCTGGTGATCTTCCAGCAGAATGGTCCAGCACTGCTCCAGTATGTTGATGGGGGCTTAAGAGTAAAACTGGGTAAATGTAAATGCATTAAAGTAGGCCCAGGACTTGGATGTAAGAGGAAAGTGAGCCAACTCCTGGACTGGAAGGTCTTAATTTTGTTCTGTAAAAGGAAAACTCTTGTCTGATCTGTGTCTAGGACTAGACACAGATACTTCAAATGATGAGTTGGCTCCAGCAACTATTTGTGAAAGGTCAGGAACTACTGAAAACTGTTGCACTGTAGACCTGCTATTCAACAGAAACTTGTATCCACTGTCCCCTCAACAGGAAGTATCCAAGCATTCTATGATGAAGATGCCAATAGAGCAGAGCAGCGCTAATACTAAGATTAACACCTTTGTGAACACTTGAAGCGCAGACAAGACTCCAAAACTCAAGGTCATTATCTGGTATTGTAGGGTTCCTACAGCAAAATGCAGGAAATGCAGATGTACTGGAAATACAGAGACATGCAGGTAAGCATCCGTAATGTATATAAAAGCCAGAATGCCTCCGGTGAAGGGAGTCAATAACAACTATGATAAATTTCATACAGGGTCCCTGGATTCAAGTGAGGACATTCAGAACATGAGGTCCAAGTTGGAGCTAATGGTAAACAAGTTGGAGAAAGAAAAACCTTAAAGGTTCAGCCACAGTAACTGGGCCTTGACACCTTAGCCCAAAAAAAACGCAAGAGAGCTTGAAGGAGATCTGCTAGTCAGTGGGACCGCAAAGGAAGTTTGGAGGTAAGAAACCAAGGTGAGAGCAAACAGAGAATATCCCAGTCTGTAGCCCAGGGATACCACTCCCTACAAATGTTGAAGAAGCAGGTTGTCCAAGCACCCCCACCCCCCAACTGTGGAAAGTGCAGGTGTACATGTTGAGGAACGTTTGTCTAAGGATTTGGCAGACTACAAGTGCCAGACCTTGCAGGCAGACTGGGAGCCAGGCTTAGAGCGTGTTGATAAGGTGGTGTGGAAAGTGGAAAATTTCATAGCAGTCAGAAAGGGAGAAGACCTACCAATCTATTCTATTAGGCTTCTGTCACTGATGAAGATGGGTGCTTTTTTCAGTAATATTCTAGATTAGTAGTATCTAATAATGATCCAAGACCATGCAGAACAAATGCTTCTGATACAAACAATTTCACAGTTCAGCACCTTAAAGTTGAACTCCAAGAATTCAGTCACTTTCTAAAATATGTCAGATTACTATGGATTAAGTCCAAAGAGGTGCATGCCACATGGTGGACTTATCTCTTTGATTAATAGTTTGATGGAGACCGGCACTCCTGGCACTCCAATACTTGACTTTCTGGTCTAAACTCCAGTAAATGCAGAGTCACATGTAGCTTCCCTGCCTGTCCAGTCACAGAGCGCTTTGTATTATGTGAACCCATGCGTAACCATTCACAAACTACAAAGCCTTCTGTAAATGTACAGCATAGGGGAGATGCAAGCAGAGCTGCTGCTATATAAAAAAGCAGCCTCTCTCATCAGAGCATCAGGTGTATCGCTCAGTAAAACTGTCAAGTTGTAATAACTGAGCAATGTATTCTCTCGGTGGGAGAGCTCAGTAGGCAGGATTATCCAACCACCTTGAATGTGTAGATGGATCAATCGGGACATTTATTTTCATCCAACCAGCAGAGTAATCTATGGGCTGTTTTAGTCCCTTTTAGATGCTAATGGAAACACAGTTTTTATTCTGCGTGCACCAAGAAGATAAAAGAAAAGGAGTGGGGATCATTGTAGCAGGAGAAAAGCATTATGTACAGATTCTATGTGATGCAGAATGCAGCTCTACCCATTCAGAGCTGAGGATTTCATTGTCATTATCTGAAGCAGTTGCACATTACTGGTAGTTAAAGCTTCCAAAACTGGACAGGAAAGTGCCAGCAGTGTGTGTGTGTGGTTGGGCAGCTGTTTAAAGAAGTTGCTGAGGATATTTGCACACACTCCAATGCGCCCCCAACTTCACCCCCCAGTGTGACCACATAAAGGTTGGTATCCCTGCTACCTTGTCATACCACATTACTGGTGCGTCTACAGTTTCCGGAATCTGCTCATGATTAGCAGAATATATAGTCCTGATTGGCAGCTGATTGTGTAACCCCAGACAAAATCTGGGTTTAATTTTTTCCAGGAGGGCACAAGCTGCTGATGTGTATTGGGAGAGGACTACACCTTGTATTAGCTAGATCAGCAATACTGCAAGGCAGGAGTGGCTGGAAGGGTCAACACCATCAGAACAAATCATCAGCTGTAGGCTGCAGGAGGAAAAGATGAAACAGTAGGAGTGAGCGATATTTCGCAATACCTCCTGTATATAGCAGTGTTACCAAGTGCAGCTAGTAAAGGAAGAGCTAGCACATTAAAATAATTCCATGTATAGCCCACATATCAGAAAATAAAGAGGATGGCTTCCCCACGTAGTTAACTTGCAAGTACATAAGGTATAACACAAGTCCAAAATAAAAAGGAGAATATAAATTCTCCACACAAAATGACCAGTTCACTACAGATGCATTTGTAGCAAACACCACATACAAATCCTCTTAAATTCAGGAAAACTTAACCCAGCATAAGCCTGCTAGGTACTCAACAAGGAGCTGCAGAGACAGGGTCAAGAAAACTGAATAACTCCAGAAGAAATCCTCATGTCTACTGGTCCAATGTGAAAAGTGGAGTTATGTTACACAGAAAGCACCAGTATAGATAATGAACTGGAAGCCTCTGCTGCTTGGTTAACTGGAGCGCTGTCCATGGTTTCCATATCTGGCCTGAAGCTACGGGTGCCTGTAGATAACTAGAGAAATGTCCAAAATATAAGGCTGTTGAAGAGAAAATACCAGTATAATACTGGGAAAAAACTGCACTCACTAGCGGACCACAAAAAAAAAAAAAGAAAAATTTAATGTATCTGGCAAAAATCTACCAGTACCTGCTGTATGACTGGAGAAACATCAAGGATTTAACTTATCTGGCATGAATCTACCAGCATCTGTTAATGACAACATTTTCCAAATTAACAGAAAACAGCAGAGCAGAAAAGAAAAACATGAGGACACAAGCCACAAAAAAAAAAAAAAAAATTAGGCATGACAGTTATGGGCAGGATTATCCTTTGCTAGACAATGGCATTTTTGTTTCCAGTGTCCGGTTCTCCTCCAGGCGGCAGTAAAACCCAACAGTCTTAGAACTCTAAAAATTTCTTTGTTCCGCAAAAGGACGAGCGGGCTTTTGGCGGGCTTTTAGAAAACTTCAGCACTGCTGTAAGCTTGCTAAAAGCTTGTTTAAAAACTACATTCAGCACTCTGTCAGTCTGTATTTAACATGCCAAGACTGCTAAAAACTTGCTTTCTTAATTTTTGCTTGAAGCGCTACACACCAGTGTTCACAAGGTAAGATATTACCTTATGGAGTGTATACTGCACTTGATATTATGTACTGTTGAGGTATGCAACATACACTATATTGCCAAAAGTATTGGGACACCCCTCCAAATCATTGGATTCAGGTGTTCCAATCACCTCCATGGCCACAGGTGTATAAATTCAAGCACTTAGGCATCCAGACTGCTTCTACAAACATTTGTGAAAGAATGGGTTCCTCTCAGGAGCTCAATAAATTCAAGCGTGGTACTGTGATAGGTTGCCACCTGGCAATAAGTCAATCCGTGAAACTTCCTTGCTACTAAAATATTCCACGGTCAACTGCTAGTGGTATTATAACAAAGTGGAAGTAACTGGGAACAATAGCAACTCGGCCATAAAGTGGTAGGCTACATAAAATTACAGAGTAGGGTCAGCGCATGCTGAAGCGCACAGTCGCTGTCTGCAGAGTCAATAGCTAAAGACCTCCAAACTTTGTGTGGCCTTCAGATTAGCAGAAAAGTGCATAGATAGTTTCATGGAATGGGTTTCCATGGACGAGCAGCTGCATCCAAGCCTTACATCACTAAGTGCAATGCAAAGCGTCGGATGCAGTGGTGTAAAGCACACTGCCACTGGACTCTAGAGCAGTGGAGACGTGTTCTCTGGAGTGATGAATCACGCTTCTCTGTCTGGCAATCCGACGGGCGTGTCTGGATTTGGCAGTTGCCATGAGAACGGAACTTGCCCGACTGCATTGTGCCAAGTGTAACGTTTGGTGGAGGGGAGATTATGGTGTGGGGTTGTCTTTCAAGGTGTTGGGCTTGGCCCCTTAGTTCCAGTGAAGGGAACTCTTAAGGCACCAGCATACCAAGACATTTTGGACAATTTCATGCTCCCAACACAAATAAAGGTCCATAAAGACATAGGTGAGCGAGTTTGGGGTGGAGGAACTTGACTGGCCTGCACAGAGTCCTGACCTTAACCCTATAAAACACCTTTTGGATAAAGTAGAGCGGAGACTGCTCTAAACCTTGTGGACAGCCTTCCCAGAAGAGTTGAAGCTGTTATAGCTGCAAAGGGTGGGTCAACTCAATATTGAACCATACGTACTAAGAATGGGATGCCTTTACAGTTCATGTGCGTGTAAAGGCAGGCGTCAATACTTTTGGAAATATAGTGTAGCAATTAGATCTATTTAAACCCCAGAAATCCATTTAATTTGACTTTACCAGTTAAATAACTTCCCAAGATACAATGAACAAATAAGCTATATCCACTTAAATATACTTATATTTCCTTTATTCATATTATTCAGATTTATAAAAGTTTGTAAACAGGGTCCTAATGCGAATCAATTAACTTGCTAGGTGATTTTTAAATCACTATAAAGCTATGCTTTTTGGTTTAATTAGATATGTCGCTGAATAACAATGCTGCTGTATTAGCGCTACCCAGAAATCTATTATTCCACATCATAAGTCTGTTATTTCAAGCAATGAGCCATTGGTCTACATACATTTTTCTTTCTTCATTTAGCAAGCTATAATTTGACATCACAAATCCAAATAAATTAAAATAGCTCTCAGAGGGAAACTGGTGCTCTTTAAAGCAAAGAAAATACTTATGGATTACCTTTCAAAGTCCCTGGTTTTTGTGCATTCTTGAATTCCCTTGCTGATGACTATTAGAAAGTCCTGTGTTAACACAAATGGTACCCGCTCTCGCTTGTACCCAAATTTTTTCTTTTTGTGATCCAGAAAGTGCCCAAAATCTATGTGAAACAACTGAAAGGAAAACACTTATTAACATCTGAGGAAAATTGTCAAAAAATAGGGAACCAATACAGCTAAAAACGTACTTGCCCGTTGTCTTTCACCATAATGTTACTATTATGCCGATCACCAATTCCAAGAATAAAAGTGGCAACACAGTAACCAGCACATGATCTTGTGAACAAGTCAATAGCAGCATCATACCTATAGAAAAAAAAACAAATATTCACATTCTTCAATTTCTTCTGTATTGTAAACCAAGAAACAACATAATGCTCCTTTTTAATAAAGGCATCCAACCAACATTCTTAAAGTGGAACTTCAGGCTAAGGAAATAAAAGTGGTGGACAGGCAGGATTTTTAATGCAGAAGAGACATACTTTGTCGCTTCTGCATTAAAACTACTTACCTGCCTGTCCGCCCTTGCTTGTACAGTGAGATGAGCACACGCAACTCACTGTACATATTTGACAATGCCGAATCGGACTGAACTCCCAAGCATGCGCGAGACTGACTTCATCCCTGCCCGGCCAATGACAGTGGCCTGCAATTGAGAATTGGAAACAGGGACAAGTACTTGTCCTAAGAGTGGTCAGCTGGGAGAGGGAATTTTGAGGTGCTTAGTGTGTGCCTAAAGACATGGAAATCATTTGCTGATCTGGCCAATTCCTTTTCACATCTATGGCACACATTATAATCTGGACTGCAGTCCACCAACTTTAGATTGAAAATAAATATGAAACTATCTTAACAAAATATAAGAAGATGGGTTAAGTTAGATCAACCTTTCTCAACTGGGGTGCTGCTTCAACCTAGAGTGCCACGGCGTCCTGGTAGAGAAAGGCTGTCAGTTAAGCTTGAGCTTCCAATCCACAGCCGCACTGTACATCAGTGCTGGGAGCCTTCAGACTGCTGAGCAAAGGGAAAACAAAGGGGAGGGGGAGTGCCTTCTGTGCTCTCTACCTCCACCTACAGTGCAGTGCCTGGTTGTGTGAGGGAAGGTAATGTACTGCAACTTTTTATAGGGCTGTATACACGTGTTTGTATATGTGTAGGTGTGTGTACATGTGTCTGTAAATGTGTTTTAATGTATGCATGGCGTGTTTTTGTATGTGTGTGTATATGTTACTTTTAATCTTGACCCCCTATTCCTGTCCTTTCAGAACTATTTTTGTAGGACTTGTTCCAAATAGCAAGGACTGCCACTCCACTGAAAAGCAATCCATGCTAAGATATCTTTTTAGAGGCATTTGACAGGTGGTAAAGAGAAAAAATGTTGCACACACCACAACGGCCACAGCATGTGTATACCCCCACTGCTGCTTCTGCAGCTAAAGAGGGAGCAGTTGAGGGTGGTAAAAGCAGCTCAACTGCGTGATTTTACAGCCCTCCAACTTCACAGGTGAACAAGCCCTTGGTTCACATCTGTGAGGCTGCGTGTAGGGCAGGCCATTTATTTCAATGTGCTGCCCTACCTGCAGAAATGCAGGGAAAGTCGTCTGACCCTTTTTTAAAAAAAATTGCACCACACCAAAAACACCCCATTTTTGCCAATGTATGGGGTACCATTAACAATTAATGGTACCCTAAAGAGCAGAGCATTTGTCTGCGTGTCAGGAATGAGCGCGGTTTTGTGTGCATTCTGCGACATACAGTAACATAAATCAAGCCTTGGACAAGGGTGCCTCATGACTGAAAATTTTTTTCAAGGGCACCCCGACTGGAAAAAGGTTGAGAAAACACTGAGTTGAGACTTGCATCTAAAGAAGACAAAATTCAACTCATTTGATCACTACTTTATATAATCTCATCTAAGTGTTATGATTACATGGACCACATTTAGCCAAATTTACTGTAGTAGATTAAAAAATCCTATTGCAACATGTGTAAATAGTTTTAAGCAACCAACATAACTGCCTTTACAAATTATACCTCTAAACCTGGGTGTAAGGGTGCATAAAAACAACCTTTTCTTTGTCTTTGCCCATCTATGCTTCTGGTTCGTTGCTGTAGAGGATAAGGATACCTCCAATCCAAACCCGCTCTCAATGCATGCATTGAGCTCAGATAGTTTAAGGTACAACTGCAAACTGTGGTCCCTGCCTCTAAAGTAAACCTATGCCCAGATCATGAACAGTTCAGCATTTACATATTCTGAACAAGCAGTAAAATCACTTTAAAACAATTCCCCACTCATCTCTGCATCTAAAGGCATTGTGAAAAAATATATTTGTGTACTTATTATAAAATACTTTTCTCCTGTAGGCCAGCCAGGATAACCCCCACCCCACTATGCCTCAGCTTTGTAGAAACATTGTACTGGGAAAATAATCAAACTGGGACCTCAATGGACTCCAAGAGAAGATTTTAAGATTTCGAAAATTGTATTTTCTTTCTCTCTGTTCCATTGATGGGCATAGTTCTGGACACAAATCTGTCCAGTTTGATGTTGAATCTGGATACCAAGAGATCCACATGTGGCATCCCCAAGTGCAGATAAATCTCTGGGAACCCCTGCGGGTGAGGGGCATCAGCTGCTGATGGCTGTAAAAGTCTGCTTGTCAGCTTTCCCTGTCAGGTATGCGCATAGAAGATAGGGCTGAGTGTGGGGTTCTGCCCAAGACAAGATCAGGTCTACTTTTTCCTGAGCAGCGTGACTTTCTGCCCCTCCTTGTTGATTGATGTATGCCATAGTTTTGGCACCATCCAAATGCACCCTGAATAGGAGACACTGAAGGTAGATAGACAAGTGTAGGAGAGGCAGTCAAATCGCCCAAAGTTCCAGGATGTTGATCGGCAACTTCCGCTCCTCTAATGACCATGCTACTTATGCTGGGAGGTTCTCTAGAATACCTCCTCAGCCGACAAGTTGGGATCAATTGTCAAGACCTTCCAATTTGTCGGAAGGAAGGGTATCCCAATATTCAGCCTCTGCAAGGATACTCTCTGTCCCACAGTTGACCTGGTCTAGGAAGTCAGCTAAATTGGCATGTCTAAAGGACTCCTGACATTTTCCCTATAGTGACAGGGTATTAATATTGAACCTCTGGAGTGAAATTGGGCATGGAGGAAGACTTCAAAAGGTGGCTACCATTTTCTCTGGCACCTTCATGTATGCCCAAATAGAGGAACTTTTCAATGACCTCAGGGACTTTACCTTGGCTCAAAGAGACAGGAAATTCTCCTGTGGAAGCAGCACTTTCACCTGTGCGGTGTTGAGTACGAAGCCTAAATATTTTAAAAATACTGTGTCAGAATCTGGAATCAAGGCAGACTTCTGAAGGTTCAGCACCCAGCCAAACCTCTCCAGGGCTTCTACTGTCTGCTGAACACTTGACATCAGTTTCTCAGCATGTTGCTCTTGGAAAAGTAATTCATGCAATTATTTCACAACAGGGATACCCTGGGTCCTCAACAACCCCAAAAATCGAGCCAGCACTTTGTTAAACACTCTGGGGTTTGTGACTTCCCAGGTGGTAAATGGACATCCCCATATGAGTGTGGGCATCCCCTGTGAGTAGGATTGCTTCCAGATCAAGTTCTTATGGAACTCTATGTGTTGCTGAGGTGTGTTGCTTAAGAAAATCTTGAATTCTGACGTGTCACTGGTTTGTCGCCTGTCACCTTCATGTTCTTCTTTAGTGGTAAGAATGTGTTGTATTCTAGTGTCACCTTTTTGATGTAGGCATCCATGGATGTTCCAGACAAGCGTTTGCCCTCAGAAGGGCAGCCGCCCAATTTGCTTCTAGCGGATTCCTCTAATGTGGACAGACACGGTGCCCAGCCTTGAAATCTGCCATATATAATCTTTTAAGGCATCTACTGAGAAATTCAAGGCTCTCAGAAAATTATCCAGGAATTGCCAAATGGTAGGTTCCTCTGGGTTTGATTATCTGAAACAGCACTGAAGGCAAAAGACATCGAATCAGAGACTCCCGTGTGGTGCAGCCAGGAGCTCAGAATACACATGTACTTCGCCTGGGATCTAGTAAAAATGGCAGATGTGCATAATAATGTCATCACACATGCACACTGGACTGCCCCTTTTGTATTTCATCACTACCATATGTTGCTCTACATAAGAAAACCTCACAAATTTGCAAAACCAGTGGGAAGTGTTGCGCCTTCAGAGTCTGGGGTCTATACCATGCAAGCTGAGGCTCTGGATCTGTAGGGAACCCTGAAGCTTACTCCTCACATTGTACTGCAAGCCAGTGGGAGCTCCCACAGCAGGATCCAGCGCAGAAACAACATTACAGGCCAGCCCTGCACCATCAGTGCGGTGAGGTCTGGGTTCAGTTCCCTGAGGCATAGCCAAGGAGTCAACAGATTCTGAAACTGCAGAAAAAAGCAGCAATGGCTATGGTGCAGCCAATCTGTTGAAGTGAGATGATAAAAAAAAAAAAAAATGGAAAAATCATAGTAAGTTAAGCTTCTCTCAGCAGAGAGCAGAGGTCCACCAACTAAGGACACTTGCAATAAAAGCTTATTTGCAGTGTATATTCACCTGAAGGCAGCTGTATGTAACCCATTTGTATGGATTAAAGAAGCCCATGTCTTTTACTGTACAATTGGGAATTTTCTGCAGCCCCCCTAGAACCATACGTCCATTAAAACTTTTTGCTCTCTCCAAAAATGGGCTTCAATTTTTAAGGTTCACAACACAGGCAGCTGCTGAAAGTGCTTTAAAAAAAAAAAAAAAAAGAAGAAAAAAGGAGGGTTTAATCTCATTTAAGGATCTTGGACAATAATAATTTCATACTGAAGCAGCTCGAGAGGTAGGGGATGGCTTGTATCAAATCTCGTTTACTGTATGTTAAGAACATGGAAACAGTTCAATGTCCTATTCTGGGCACAGGTACACTGTATAGTGAAAAACGCTTCGTATTGGTCATCCCAGGCCCGAAGATGGAGCAGGCCTTGTCGCCAGGTGACTCTTCACTTTGGGATCGCCACCTGTGGCCATTGTCGGGATTAGAAGCGGCCAGTGTGATGAGGCCCTCCCCCAGGAGGCGTGCTGTGCTGGAACTGAGCTGCTTGGAGCATCACTTCTATGGTTAAAGAGAGCCTGGTACCAAGAGCCCATTCACTACTGCTATAACTGGAATCTTGTCAATATCCAACTGGGGGCAACACCTATGATGTGCTGATGAATGGAAGGGATATCCAAGGAGAGCCTGCTGTTGGTCTCTTATTCCTATTATAACAATGAGGTTTTTGACAAACTTAATTGGGGTCAACTATCTCTAGTGAGTGAGACATTCACTTATTTCGTCTGCACGTGGTGAAAGCGCACAGATTTTGGTCTACAGCAATGCATCTATATGGGACTGTCACTACATATATTGTGAACACTGTATATCACGTATATAATTGTTTGATGTTTATTATTGTTAACTGCTATTGGGAGTATGTAATATCACATTTTATTTGGTATTATTATCTGCTTAAAGATGCAGACAGTTGATTGGTTTGAAATTTTGTTGCACAATTGTTTTAGAGCCTACCTATTCATGTCTGTTTATGTTAAGTGATTTTCCGGTTTAGGGGCAGCTGTCCATCTACAATTCCAGCGTACTGCGGGCATAAATGTATTGTTTGCATATACAGATACACAGGCTCCACAATATTATTTATCAAAACACTTTATAGTGGCTTCACATGTATTTGCACATGGATGACATGAAAACCTTTGTTTTAATCTTAAATGTTTAAAGTTCAATTAGTATTCTTGGGTTGAATAGCTGGGGTGTTTGCTAGGGGATTTTTGTATTGTTTGACGTATTGCACTGTATATGTGCACCTTTTCTAGGCTAGGGAAAAAAAAACCAAAACCAAAATTGACCTAAGTGACTGCCTTTCTTTTTTCTATAAAAAAAGCACACACCTGGAGCTCTGGGCTGCCAGTGCTCTAGCTACAGGTCAGCAGAGCTACACATAGGGGTTCCTGGGGAACACAGCACAGCATTTCAGAAGATAAACGTATACAGGTATTTAGGTTTAATAAACAAAACCACTACTCACATTTCTCCCTTGTTTTTATCCTTGAGCCATTGGTGTAATGCATGACTGTTGAACTGCAGTGCACCTTTAAGTCCTCCCTTACACTGAATTTGCATAATCGTATGGGAGCATCTCACCACCTCAATAAGTCCCACACAGTCCCCAATAGAGAGGCAACCGTATGGCAGCATCCTAGAACAGAAAGGCACATCACAAATTGCAACAAGGAATGCATCATCCATCAGTATCAAGCACTTTTCACCAGTCAGATAAGGAATAATGAACATATTAAAAATGTGGTTGCTCTCAAATACATAATATAAGCACTTCAATTGCATCAATTTCCTGCCTATGTGATTGGCTCACTTATATTCCCCAAATATAATAAGTCAAATTTTAGGCATCCCCTGCAATAGGAAATTCGGCCTGGGTAAGATACTCAAGGGTTAAATACTAAAGGGTTAGCAACACTACAGTTTTTCATGAGAACACAGTGTACCAAATGTGATTATACTGAACCAGGACTCGCGCTCAGAATCACTCTGCACAGTAGAAAAAAGTTGGAGTCTGCTACAAAGTTCATAAAATCCTTGCAATTGGCAATTTTGCATAAAAAAAACAAAACAAAATATACCTCCCAGTTCCCAATCCCCT
This sequence comes from Staurois parvus, assembly GCF_062004578.1. Taxonomy (NCBI): domain Eukaryota; kingdom Metazoa; phylum Chordata; class Amphibia; order Anura; family Ranidae; genus Staurois; species Staurois parvus. Next base: position 23,820,110 of record NW_028317951.1, on the reverse strand, counting down.
GTAGAGTGTACACGGAGCTGCGCATGCAGTATCCCTGCACTTGTGCGCATGACTGGCTAGGCCACTCCATGACCTTAAAGTGCTTCTTGAGCCACTCCTTTGTTGCCTTGGCGGTATGTTTTGGGTCACTGTCAAGCTGGAAGATCAGCCACGACCCATCTTCAGTGTTCTGACTGAGGGAAGAAGGTTCTCATCTAAGATTTTACAATACATGGCCCTGTCCATTGGCCTCTCAATGCAGCAAAGTCAGCCTGTACGTTTAGCAGAGAAATAACCCCAAAGCATGTTTCCACCTTTGTGCTTGACTGTAGGGATGGTGTTCTTAGGGTCATAAGCAGCATTTTTCTTCCTACTAACACGGTGAGTTGAGTTAATGCCAAAGAACTCAATTTTGGTCTCATCTGACGACAGCACTTTCTCCCCACCCTTCTATGAATCATTTAGATGTTCATTGACAAACTTCAAAAGGGCCTGTACATGTGCCTCCTTGGGAGGGGGGACCTTGTGGGTGCTGCAGGATTTCAATCCAAGGCGGCGTATTGTGTTACCAATGGTTTGTTTGTGAATGATCTCAAGGCAGTTGGGACCACAGTCACCAAGCTCCTCCTGTGTAGTTCTGGGCTGATCTCTCACTTCTCATTGCCATTCTTATCCTATGAGACGAAATCTTGCATGGAGCTCCAGACCAAGGGCAATTAATGTTTGTTATGTATTTCTTCCATATGAGAATAATCGCTCCAACAGTTGTCCCCTTCTCACCAAGTTTCTTGCTGATGGTCTTGTAGCCCATTCCAGCCCTGTGCAGGTCTACAAACTTGTCCCTGATGTACTTTGACACCTCTTTGGTCATTTGCCCATGATGGAGAGGTTTGAATGGAAGAAAGTTTCTGTGGACAGGTGTCTTTTACACACATAACGAGTTGTTGTTAGAAGCACCTTCTTAAATTTAAAGGACTAATCTGCGTACCACATGAGCACATAGCCAGTCGGTGTGAGCCAGAACTATTGTTTGTTGGTAGAGGATCAAATACTTAATTTTACTCACTGAACTGCATCTCAATTTATAACATTTGTATCATGTGTTTTTTCTGGACTTTTGGTTGATATTCTGTCTCTATCATTTAAAACAACCTATGATAAAAATTATAGACCCTTAATTTCTTTGTAAGTGGGAAAACTTACAAAATCTGCAGGGGATCAAATAATTATTTTCCCCACTGTATGTTTGATTCCAGATAAATTGTTGGTTTCCAACCATCTGGCTGGTGTTTGTTTTCCCATAGCTCACTCATCTGCTTGACAATCATAATTTATTTTGTGCCCTTTCGCTGCTTGCCGCATGCTTTGTTTGGTGGTGTCTTGGTTCTACTGCTATCGTGTCTGCTCCCGAGGCTGCTGTGGAAATGCTTTGACTCACCACACTGTTTGAAGCCCTTATGTCATATTGGGTCCTGAAGAAGCCATATATTTTATATATATTTATATTTGACAACTGGAAGTGTACAATCATTGCATTCATGCTCATTATTGTAGTGCACCTGTTATTAATTCTTATATTGATCACTTCTGGTATTTAGTACAGGGCATTTAGCTCTAGCCCTGCCAGTTTATTGGACTGCTTAAGGGCACTGTCTCTTATTTCTGCGGTTTCAATCTAATTTAACCACTTGCCCTCCAGAGGATTTACCCCCCTTCCTGACCAGGCCATTGTTTGCTGTTCGGCACTGTGCTATTTCAACTGGTAATTGCGCGGTCGCGCAATGCTGTACCCAAACAAAATTTATGTCCTTTTTTTCACACAAATAAAGCTTTCTTTTGGTGGTATTTGATCACCTCTACGGTCTAATTTTTGCGCCATAAACAAAAAAAGATTGCAAATTTTGAAAAAACCCCCTCCCCGATAGTTTTCACTTTTGGTTATAAAAAATATCCAATAAACAGGGACAAGAGAGCCCAAGAAAACTGTGGAAGGGAGCAGGAGGGAGGGGGAGAGAATGTCCCTTCCCGTTGCTCGTAACAATTCACTAAGATTGCTCTTACATGAAAGCCGACCACTAGCTGGAAAAAAAAAAAAAAAAAAAAAAAAAAGGTACCAGGCATCATCCCAGTATAACACTCAAAGTCCAGCGATGTACCAGTGCATTGCTGGTCCATGTTGGGCATATACGTAATAGCAGAGAACATGGGCATAGATCAACATGACCGCAATTCATTCTTTTCTGTAATGCCCATGTTGAGGGTTAGGCCCAAAAGAGTTTTAAATTCAGAAACCGTGATAGGTTTCCATGCGAATTGTCTGATAAGAGCTGAATGTTGGGGGGGGGGCAGCGCAGGTGCGTTCAAACCTCAAAATAGGAAGCGACGCAAGATTATGTTGCTTTGCCAAGAGCTGCTGCTTACCTGCAAAATGCAGATAATGGTTGGCAAGTAGTCTAAAAAAAAAATAAAATAAAAAAAAAACAAAAAAAAAAAACTCAATATGGTTTTTAACTTTTTATTTTTTTAAAATACTTTAACAAGAATTGTACAATGTTACCATAGTACTACTGAGGGGGGGGGGGGGGAGATCAGGGATTTATTTTCTGTACACTTTGCTTTGCAGGAGAAATAAAGATAATTTCTTCTGCAATGCAAAGCCTGCAGTCAAAACCGAACTCATTCATGAACTGTCATAAATAAGTTAAGTTTTGACAGCTCACGATAGTGATCTGTGATTGGCTGGAGTTGGCCACATGGTACATGATGTTGTGATTGGCCCCATGTATAGTGGGCCAATCACAGCTCACTAGGAAGAGAAGCAGAGCTGTTATGAATGAATATGAATATTACTATATTACTTTAAAAAAAACAAACAAAAAAAAAACTCTTTACCGCAAATCAAGTCCTTGGTTCTGCCAAATGTTTTCCATAATTCTCAAAATCTGAAGAGTCAACATATCTTGCCGTAAGTCTGGGGAAAAATAAAAAAAAAAAAGATATACCTTGAAATTTGCATTTAGAGGAAAAAAAATAAAAAAATAAAAATAAAAATAAATAATTATTTATATAATATATATATATATATATACAGTTGTGACCAAAATTATTCAACCCCCAATGCTGTAAAGGGGTTTAGGGACTATAGTGTACATTTGGAATTGTATTCAGAATCAAATCCTACAAGGACGTTGTAACTACCCAAATGCAACTAAAATGACATCAATTGTTTATGTAATACAGTAGTAAATGGTTCTTATGTGGTTTCTTCATTGCCACAATTATTCAACCCCTTAAAGACTACCACTCTGAAGAACAGAGGTTCATACAGGTGCTTTCCATCAGGTATTGAAAACACCTGTGGATGTCACCGAGCAGCAATCAAGCATAATAAGCACCAATTAGGCAGCTTTAAAATGACTGTGATACTCAGCTCCTTCTAGACATTTACTGGTGTGGTTACAAACATGGTGAAGGCAAGAGAATGGTCCAGGAAGACAAGAGAAGAGGTGATTTCTCTTCACAGGAAGGGCAATGGCTATAAGAAGATTGCAAAGATGTTAAACATACCAAGAGACACCTTAGGAAGCATCATTCGCAAATTCAAGGCAAAGGGCACTGTTGAAACGCTACCTGGTCGTGGCAGAAAGAAGATGCTGACTTCGACTGCTGTGCGCTACCTGAAGCGTAGAGTGGAGAGAAGTCCCCGTGTGACTGCTGAGGAACTGAGAAAAGATTTGTCAGATGTGGGTACAGAAGTTTCAGCCCAGACAATAAGACGCACACTGCGTAATGAAGGCCTCCGTGCCAGAACTCCCAGGCGTACCCCCTTGCTGTCTCCAAAGAATAAGAAGAGTCGACTGCAGTATGCCAAAAGCCATGTGGACAAACCACAAAAGTTGTGGGATAGTGTTCTGTGGACTGATGAAACAAAATTAGAACTGTTTGGGCCCATGGATCAACGCTATGTTTGGAGGAGGAAGAACAAGGCCTATGATGAAAAGAACACCTTGCCTACTGTGAAGCATGGTGGAGGGTCAATCATGCTTTGGGGCTGTTTTGCTTCTGCAGGTACAGGGAAGCTTCAGCGTGTGCAAGGTACCATGAATTCTCTTCAGTACCAGGAGATATTGGATGGAAACGTGATGCAGTCCGTCACACACCTGAGGCTTGGGAGACGTTGGACCTTTCAACAGGACAATGATCCCAAGCATACCTCCAAGTCCACTAGAGCATGGTTGCAGAGGAAAGGCTGGAACATTTTGGAGTGGCCATCGCAGTCACCAGACTTAAATCCGATTGAGAACCTCTGGTGGGACTTAAAGAAAGCAGTTGCAGTGCGCAAGCCTAAGAATGTGACTGAACTGGAGGCCTTTGCCCATGAAGAATGGGCGAAGATACCCGTAGATCGCTGCAAGACACTTGTGTCAAGCTATGCTTCACGTTTAAAAGCTGTTATAACTGTAAAAGGATGCTGTACTAAGTACTAAGATTGAATGTCACTTGGGGGTTGAATAAAACTGATAATGCTGTGAGCACAGAAAAGACATTTGTGGTTATTTCATTATAACTGTTATGTTATATTTGTCTGACCTACAAGTGCCTCTTTAATGTAAATGTAAGCAAGATGACTGAATGATCAAAAGCAATGTCAAACTGGCCAAAACACTCAATTTCAGTGGGGGTTGAATAATTTTGGTCACAACTGTATATATATATATATATACACACATACATATATACATACATATATACACACAAAATGCTGTGTTCAAGAATCAAACAGATTAAAAACATCAGAAGTTGTCCACTGTTAGGATTGCTTTACAGAATCTCCCTGGAACATCAAATACATCAAAGAGGAATTAACACTTCACTTCATGTGCTTTTAGCCCAAACCTTCTCTAATGTATACATGAAAAGATGTGATGACAAAGTGAAGTGAATGAAAATTTTGAAATGCACACCTTGTGTATGTACTGTGTGAGTGTAGCCTTTTCCTAGTTTTCTCCAATGTGAAGAATGTAATACATGCAGGTTTAGTACAGTGTACATTATTGGTGAAATTTCCTGTGGAGTAAATCATGAGCATTCTATTCCAATGGCCAAAGTTCATCATCAACAAATAGATATTGCATAGTAGCGTATTTTTGCCGTGTTTTGCATTTTTATTCTGCCCAGCAACAACTAAAAAAGCTGAACAAAACGTGGCAAAAACGTGTGTAGAAAAACGTAAAACAAAAAGCACTGGCGAAAGCATCAAATGCAAAATACATATATTTGAACCAAGCTGAAAAAAAAGAAAGGTTTTGCCCAAGTCTTGGGCAGAGTGGATAGGGATTAAAACACCGGTCAGGTTTTTAATGCTGCCTGTGTCCTCATTTGGGAGATTCAAAATAAACCTTACAAGGGTTATAACCCTCCCTTACGCTAGCCAAAATGCTTTGCCTTCAGTTCAACTTTAACCACTTGCCCTCTAGAGGATTTACTCCCCTTAATAATGACCAGGCCTCTATTTGCTACTCGGATCTGCACTAATTCTACTGATAATTGAGCGGTCATGCAATGCTGTACCCAAACGAAATTTACGTCCTTTTTTTCACACAAATAGAGCTTTCTTTTGGTGGTATTTGATCACCTGTGTGCTTTTTATTTTTTGCGCTATAAACAAAAAAAAGACCGAAATTTTGAAGAAAAACTATATTTTTTACTTACAGCTATAAAAAATATATAGTAAACTCAAAGTTAGTTATAAATTTAGGCCAAAATGTATTCTGCTCCGTTTTTGGTAATAAAAATCCCAATAAGTGTACATTGATTGCTTTTTTTGAAAGTTATAGCGTCTACAAACTGTGGTATAGATACTGACAATTGCGCTGTCATGCAATATGGTACATAAATTAAATTGATGTCTTTTTTTTTTTTTACACAAATAGAGCTTTCTTTTGGTGGTAGTTGATCACCTGTGCGCTTTTTATTTTTGGCGCTATAAACAAAAACATTTTGAAAAAATTCTTTTTTTTTTTTTTAAAAACAAAACAATATTTTCTCATTTTCTGTCATAAAAAATATCCAAAAAAACTAAAATTTCATCATAAATTTAGGCCAAAATGTATTCTGTTACATAAAATCCCAATAAGTGTATATTTATTGCTTTGCGTGAAAGTTATAGCGTCTACAAACTATGGTATAGATAAATGGAATTTACACAGCTTTTACTTTCTGACTGCTCATCACATTTCTTGAGGTGTTAAAATACCAGGACAGTACAGACACCCCCAAACGACCCCTTTTCAGAAAGTAGACACCCCAAGTTATCTGCTGAGAGGCATATTCAGTCCATGGAAGATTTCTTTTTTTTTCTACAAGTTTCTGGAAAATGACAAACTTTTTTTTTTTTTTTTACACAAAGTTGTCATTTATATATTTCTCGCACAAACCATGGGCATATGTGGAATTACACCCTAAAATACATTCTACTACTTCTACCGAGTATGGGGATACCACAGACTTTTTGGAAGCTTAGCCACATACAGGAGCCTGAAATCCAATGACCACTTTGAAAGCCTAAAAGGTGCTTAACTTCCCCACTTCACTTCCTCACTACCTATCACAGTTTTGAAGGCCCTGAAATGCCAGGATAGCACCACCCCCCCCCCCCAAATGACCCCTTTTTGGAAAATAGACACCCCAAGCACTTTAAGAAGAGGCATGGTGAGTATTTTGCAGATCTCATTTTTTCTCACAAGGTTTTGAAATATAAAAAAAGAAAAAATATGTTTTTGTTTTTTTCCTTCATTTTCCAAAAACTTGTGGCAACAAACGAGATCTGCAAAATACTCACCATGCTTCTGATCAAATTCCTTGGGATGCCTACTTTCCAAAAAGTGGTCATTTGTGGTGGTTTGGTACTATCCTGGCATTTCAGGGCCTCCGAAACTGTGATAGGTAGTCAGGAAGTGTAATGAAAAAATAAAGCCCTTTAAAAGCCTGAAGGTGCTTATTGGATTTTGGGGTCCTGTACTTAGCTAGTCTGCCAAAATGTCTTTCACATGTGGTACCCCCATACTTGGGAAAAGTAGCAGAATGTATTTTGGGGAGTAATTCCACATATACCCATGGCATGTGTGAGCAATAAGTAATTTAAGTGAAAAATTTTGTGTAAAAAAAAAAAAAAAAAAAAAAGTTGGTCATTTTCCAAAAGCTTGTGGTAAAAAAATAAATTCTTCTAGTTATTCCACATGCCTCTCAGCAAATAGTTTGGGGTGTTTACTTTCCAAATAGGGGTCGTTTTGGGGGGGGGGGCATTTTATGCCCAGCATTAGAAGTTTATGCCACACATTCACTCTTCTAACCACCTGAAGACCAAGCCTTTTCTGACACTTTTTGTTCTCATGAAAAAATCTATTTTTTGCTAGGAAATTAATTTAAATCCCAAACATTATAAATTTTTTTAAAGCAAACACCTTAGTGAATAAAATGATGGGTGCTGCAATTTTTTATGTCACATAGTACTCGCGCAGCGATTTTTCAAACGCAATTTAAAAAAAAAAAAATACACTTGGCCAATTATGTTTTTTAAAGTTGTTTTGATTTTTTAAATTATTTTTTACACTGTCCCTTTATTTTAATTTTTTTTATCACAATGCGATCACAGGGAATGCAAATATCCTATATAACTTCAATGGGCATTGTCATATATTCTTTTTTCAGAAATCTGGGTTCTATTACACTCTAGATATCTCATCTGCCCTTACATTATCTAATCAAACCAGGATCGGTGTGATCAGATGCTTTCCAAATTTACAAATGGCGCTGTTTATATCCTGCGAAACTGAAGTGATGAAATGCTCGTAGCTTCTGATTTCTTAGGCTATAGAGATGATTGGCACCATTCTGGTCTCCAATCAGCTTTATGGTCAGCTGGCAGAAACACCGGCTGCATTATCAGGTTCCCCCGATGGCATAGGACTGCCCGAGAAGGCCGTGGAAGGCAGCGGGGGAGGGGGGCATGGTACCCCTAATGGAAAAAGGATGACACCAAGTCTTAAACTATCTTGCCACTACTCCCCATGTAGTCTGGGCATCTGGGGGGCTACACGTGACTACCTTTTCCCTCGTAAATCTGAAACCTAAAAGTATAACCTGTTGCCCTCTCACAGGTCTTCTACATCTTGACTCCATATCTGGCATGCTTGCTGGGGAGAAATTGTTTGAATGCAAGGCGGCCAGAAAAATTAATGAGGGACTCATCAATGCAGATTGTTTGTTGGGAAATATAGACATCTTCAAATTTTTGGTTAAGGTGATTTGCGAGACGCTGAATTTTGTGGAGCTGTTCAAATTCAGGGTCTCCCCGAGGACGACAGAGTGTATTGTTGTTGAAATGCATAAAACACATTATACTCTCATATCTATGCCTGCCCATGGCAGCAGAGAACACGGGCATATGAGGAATTGGGTCTGTGGACCAATACAAACGCAATTAATTTTTTTTAGTAATGCCCATGTTGAGGGTTAGGCCCCCAAAAAATATAAATTCGAAAACCGTAATGGGTTTTCATGTGAATGGTCTGGCAAGGTTTGAATTTTGGTTGGCGGCGATACATTGTTGTGCATATAAAATGCTTTGATACACAAGCAATGCATACAGATCTTCCGTGAAAAACAGCTCCAAAAAATCAAGGGCAGTAGTTAAATTTGCTATTTCCACCTGAATTCCCGGTTGGGCAGTGAACGGGGGAAGTAAAAGTGCTGCAGAATGTGTGGGCTGCCAAATCGGGATTTGCAAGCACATCCGGAAGGATACTAGGGGCTCTACGGGCCTGTGTGCGAGTTTTTGGTGGTTGCGGGACACTACTTGTGCTCGCCACCGCACCGGCTTGTACTGCACTTATGGGACTCACCACGTCACCAAGTGATATTGCAGCGCTGGTATTATTATTATTATTATACAGGATTTATACAGAGCCAACAGTTTGCTCAGCACTTTTCAATATAACTGGAGACAATATAGCAATGATACAGTTCAATACATGAGGGTTAGGAGGGCCCTGCCCCTTGGAGCTTACAATCTAAGAGGTATGTGAAAGACCAGGATGTACCAGAACACTGGTGCTCGCCAGTTCACCAAAAGGTAGCGTGGCACTAGTACTGGCACTCTGCTGCATATGAGAGTCATCAAAATTTACCGGCAAGTGCTAACAGAATCAGGCTTGATTCTGAGGTTTTGTGTGCAATAGATCAAATGACAGTGACCTACTGGCACTGCACTTGATGGGGGAGAAGGCGGGGGGGGGGGGGGGTTAGAGTAGAGGCTAAATGCAGGCGCTTGCAGGTGCCGGGGCTGCGATTTTGGGGACACTATACTAATGTGAACGATGGTATAGTGCTGCTCTGATCAAACATATTGATCCGTTCAGACACAATACTAGCAATACTAGGTTTATTGTGTATGAGCGTGCTCCTGGCAATCGAGGGGTTAAATGTGATTACTGGTGTACTGATGGGCAATCTGACACTATCTGGGAGGGGTGTGAAAACCACAGGAGCGCGAATCACATATATATATATATATATATATATATATATATACATATACATATATATATATATATATATATATATATATATATATATATATATATATATATATATATATATATATATATATACATACATATATATACATACATATATATACATACATACATACATATATATATATATATATATATATACATACATACATATATACATACATACATATATATATATATATATATATATATATATATATACATACATACATATATATATATATATATATATATATATATATATGTGATTTTGTGCACCTGTGCCGCCCTGTAGCAGTATTTCTGCTATAGGGCGGTCAGGAAGCGGTTTGTGTTATGGCGCTGCGTCACTTTAACTGACAATTGCGCGGTCATGCAACGCTGCACCAAAATTAAATTTACATCCTTTTTTCCCCACGAATTGCAACATCTATCTTTTTCCATTCTTCAAGAAAGACCTCTTTTAGAGCCTGGATGCTGGATGGAGAGTGATGCTGCTCAACTAGTCTCTTCAGAATTTCCCATAGGTGTTCGATTGGGTTCAAATCAAGAGACATACTTGACCACTGAGTCATTTTCACCCTGTTCTTCAGAATTGCAACAGTGGCCTTAGATGTGTGTTTTGGATCATTGTCATGTTGGGAAAGTGCACAATGACCAAGGGCACAGAGCATCTTCCCTTTCAATATAGAGCAGTACATCTGTGAATTCATGATACCATCAATGAAATGCAGCTCCCTGACATCAGCAGCATTCATGTCCCACAGGACACTGCCACCACCATGTTTCACTGTAGGCACCATGCATTTTTTTTTGTACTCCTCACCTTTGCAACGCCATACAGTTTTGAAGCCATCAGTTCCAAAAACATTTATCTTGGTCTCATCACTCCAGAGTCAGGGATGTTGGATTCCTATCACCCGATGCCTGGGACATGTTGTTTCAGGTGCCAGGCAGGTCGTTTGTTTCTACCTTTAGCCAGGGCTCACCTGTCAGGTGGAAGCATTCGGGCGGCAGCGCTGCCGCTGATTGCTTCCACACAGTGCCAGCCTCTCCGCGCCCCCCCCCCCCCCCCCGTGAGGTGTCCCGGGCTCCGCTTGCCCATCTGCGGGTCCGGCTCGCCGTCGACTAGAGGAGAGGGAGAAGAGTGGACAAGTCTGCGCCTCTTCTTGTGCTGACCCGGAAGTGACGTTATGATGTCACTTCCGGGTCCCCGTTGAGAGATTGTAATGCAATCCCAGGGAAAGAATGTAATGTAATGCGACGAGCACCGCATTACATTCAGGGGAGACATCCAGGGTCTTTTAGACCTTGGATGTCTCAAAGAGAACCTATCACCAAAATCATCACATAGTGACTTTGTCCCCTATGTGATAAAAAAAAAAGAAAAATGTAAAAAAAATGTTTTTTCTTTAAATTGTAAAAAATGAAAGCTACACCTACGCACATTCCATCCCCCATCCCCCCCCCAACAAAAAATATTGAGGCCCCCACATATACGCACGTACAAACGTAAAAGTACACACTGAGGCGCCTACACATTAAAACTGTCGCTTGCGATATAAATGTCACACATCACACTCCAGAATGAGAGCAGTAATTCTAGCACCAGACCTCCTCAGTTACTCTAAACTGGACCTATAAGGAACTTGAAAGTGTTGACGTATAGAAAATATGGGGTACTGAAGTTCGTTGCCATTTCACAAGAGTGCACAAATTTAAGGTTTGACAAGTTGGATATCAATTTACTCGCTGCAACCTCATCTTTTATATTTTACAAAAAATAGGGTAATTTATTGCTTTTTTGTGCCATAAAATTAACTTACTTGTATTTTTTACTAAAATGTAGCAGTAAGATCATGCGACATAAAAAATTGGAACTACCACTATTTTATTCTCTAGGGTCTCTGCTTTCAGAAAATATATAATGTTTGGGGGTTTTATGTAATCTTCAGGCCTAAAATTATTTTTTACCCGTGTGCAAAAAAACCCTGCAAAAACGGCTCTGGCAGCGAAACCGCAAAAACAGATCTGGCAGCGACAGGGATAAAGTATAAGCCCTGACACACACTTTCCTGACGATCAGCCAATCATTGTTCATCACACTGCAAGGTCTCTCTCCTCCATGCTAGTCCCCAGGTGTGGTGCTGGAGACAGGCAGCAAGGGAAGGAGGAGATAAACAGCACAATGTAAAAATATTACACATTTAAGTCGCCATAAAGCTTCTATTGTTTTTAAAAGCCCCAGACATTCCTAAAATCACCTCCGATTTAAATACAGGTTTTGGTTACATTTTTATTTTTTTTTTATCTGGACAAGTAGATTGTCATGAGGGACAAGTAGATTGGGGCCCCAATTTAGTCCCTGGACAAGTAGTTTTTTAAAAAATTTCCACACCCCTGAGAGTACAGAGTCCCAGTAGTCTTCTTTTTCAACATGGGCCCTGGCAAACTCTAGGCGGGCTTTCTTGTGCCTGGGCTTTAGGAGAGGCTTCCTTTGTGGACTACACCCATGCGCATGCCATTCCTCTGCAGTGTACGCCGTATTGTGTCACCCCAGTTTGGTTTTCTACTTCTTTAGCTAACTGCAGTGAACCTGCATGGCGATTTTCTTCAACCTTTCTCATCAGAAGACACTCCTGTTGAGGTGCTAACTTCCATGGATAGCATGAATGTCTCTGTGAGATGGTTGCAGTTCCATCTTTGTTAAATTTTTGGATCACTTTTTCTACAGTATTCTGACTGATAAGTAAAGCTTTGCTGATCTTGTAGCCTTCACCTTTTTTGTGTAAAGAAATTATTTTCTTTTGCAGGCCTTGTGACATTTCTCTTCCATGTGGTGCCTTTGCTGACAGCATGAATTGGAAAGGGTTTTCTTTGTTAAGTAACACCCTTTTATAATCAACGGTCTGTTGGACACCTATTTAATGAAGAATTAGACTCACCTGTAGTTGAGTTCTTATTAATTAGAATTTTGTAGTCCAAAATTTAGCTTTGCTCCCAAGACTGTCATTGGGGTGTATTCATTTTTGCAACATGGTGTTGAATTAATTTGTTAGGAAAAATACATTTTGTGTGCAAATTAACAAATCTTGTTTGCGCAATCAATGGCATACATTTGTAGGAGTATTTTGTAGTATAGTGTTCCATAGAAAATTTTGATTCTGAAAGGAAAGGTTTTCTGACAAATCTGTTGGGGTGTACTCATTTATGCTGAGCACTGTATATAGCACCATCAATTTACACAGTGCTCTACATATTATAGCCACTGTGCTGCCCGTAGGAGGATTTGTTTCATTCCTGTGTATCACGCATGACAAGTCACTTCACTGGTTATAGGTAAAGATTTACAACCACTTTAAAGTTACAATCAACATTGGATGGAGGGCCACACCAGTTGATTCAAACTGGAATTTAAGAAGGGTCTCTATCTGTCAGTGAAACCCAGAAAAAAGTGACCACACCTTCATCCCAGGGTGTGTTATTCCTCTTAAGGTGGATCACTGGTGCATTTACTGTGGGAACAGGCCACGCTCTCTAAGGGGAAAAGTTCAGACATTCTGTGAAGTGGGACCTAAGACCGTTCAGAGTGTCTCCAATCTCCACAGAGGAATGAGTCAAATCGCAGGTCAAGCAGAAAGTTCTTTGCAGCTGTAGGAGCTTCAAAAGACCCAAGGCCTGGAACAGCACGCCAACCCTCCAGATAAAGGGTAATACAAACTGAAATTATTAAGGTTTGAAACACCCTTTAAAAATCTGATTCAACGGCAGGAGACTGAAGTGCCCAAAGACAATCACAAGTTAAGACTGTTGATTCTCATTCTAAATCAGAGATAACAGTGGCACTGGGCCCGGTTTATTCAATGGCTCATGTGGGTCAGAACTAGACCCTGCTTAGAGCCTCTGCAGGCATGATGCTCCAGTAGCTGAGCACAAACAGCTAGGAAGTCCAGAGTGGACATGTGAGAGGCCAGGGCTCTACCCGACAAAGTTGCTGAAGACTTGGACAATAACCCTATAACAGGGGTCTGATGTTTCAGATTACAGACATAGCTTACCTCTTGGAATACTGGGTAAATGCCCCCAAAACCACTAGGGAAGTATGGGCTGAGGTCCTACCTTCCTGGTAGAAGGATTGTCCTCTGTGTCTTAATGAAGACATTGTGTGTTTGTACAGCAGTATCACAAGCAAGCACAAAAGCTAGGCAATGCCTCAAGTTCTCAGAAACCCTGACAGCTGGTGCTGATGAGGTCATCCTGGCAGCAGGATTGTCCTCTGTGTGTCTTAGTGAAGACATGGTGTATTCATACAGCAGTACCACAAGCAAGCACAAAGCGTGCAAGGCCTCAAAGTACCCTGAAACCCTGGCAGCTGAGGATTTCAGGGAGGCAGAGGTGGCCAAGTTACTGTAGAAGAACAGGGGAAACTGACCAGAGAATGGACAGTCACATTGTTCTTCAGAAGCAAGAGCCACAGCAGGATGTTTTTTCCCCTCAAGCTAAATGGTTGGAAAGCACGTGCAACACTACATCTAGTGGATGACATCAGTGCCTGGTCCCTCAGCCTTAACCCTTATCGCACTAAAACCAGAGGAAAAGGTGCCAAATAATGCAAACGGTGAGGCAGTTTCAACCAAAACTGCCTTACTTACTAGGGGTGTCTGCAGAGACAGGGCCACACCTAGCTCTGTGCAGACCCTAGTATCTTAATGTTACAGATCAGGCTAGCCCCACACGTCTAGTCCAGTGGGGTTTGGCTATGGACTCCAAAGCTAATGTTGAGGTAACATCTGCATTGATAACTGCTACTCGGAGACCAGTTCAGGCAGCAACGTAGTGAGGAATTTTTACTCAAATCACTGAAGTAAAAAAAATCCACAAAGCAAGAAGTCTAAACAAAAACATTAGCTTTTTTCAGTAAAGCTAATGTAAAAGGTGTCCCATCTCCTATGAAACGAGCAAAATAGGGAGGTATACTGGGACTAGGAGGGGTTATACAGGGACTGGTTTACAATTTTCCTATTTGCCAGTGTCCCAACTTCCTATAGGTGGCATTATTACCCGACTTCCTGAATTCCTTTGTCTCTCAGTCTCTCAATAGACAAAAAAGAAATCCTCAGGCTACTTTCACGCTGCTCTGTATAAAAAAAAATGCATCAAAACCACATATGCATTTTTTTCCAGTCAGTTGCATTTTTGATGCATTTGCGTTGCGTTTTTTTTACCCCATATCTCTTGACTGAACAAAGCACTTCCCACATGTGCATTGTGGTTCGTGGTGTGTGTGTGCCATATTTTCCATTAATTTCAATGGAGAGGTGCATTTTTTACCTGACGAATCATGCACCAAAAATACAGCAAGCAGGATTATTAAAAATGCTATTGCAACATAATGGACCGGTGTGAAGAGTTTCATCGGATTTAAATGGATGCATGTTTCATACATTTTTTCTTCTTCTTTTGTTAAACTGAGCAACTGAACAAAAACTGAGCAGTGTTAAAGCAGCCTTAAAAAAATTAAATGCAGCCTAAACTGAGCATAACCCTCAGAAAAAGTACAGGATGCATCAAAGAAAAAATAGTGCATTTTTAACTCACCATCTCCATTTTTAAAGATGATCTCGTTATTCAGGAACAGCATCTCAGACATAATATCTGGATTTTCCCAGTTTAGCCACAGCGGCCTTTTTGCAGAAGACATTATTCTGCACTCTTCTAGCCTACAGAAGAGAGCAGGAAGCTACATTATAAACCTTTTCACTTGTACATTTGAAACTTTGTTATGCTAATGGAATAAATATACCTATCATTTATACAAAGTATAAATGAAAACTCAGCCCATCATTTCACTACTCATTAACAGCATAATTGTGGCATGGGGAACTAGCTCCTAAGGAACCAAAATTCTGCAAATGTGTACAAAAAACCAAAGATTTTAATATACCTGAGGTTTCCTAGCTGGTGAGCAGGGTTAAGGGGTGAGGTAAAGCCTTGTAATGCATCCATGAAATCTGGTCTCTTCATTTGCTCAACTAGAAACTTCATCTGGACCTACAGAACATGATATAATCAACATATAAAGTAACACTCTGGTTTATCCGTAGTGCGACAGAACAGACACACACATACCTTATGAGGCTCATCTTTCTTCTCCTGCTTAAGGATATCTGTGAGGTTTATGAGTTTTTCCATAGCCTCCACCTGTCTACTCAGATGCTTTAGGTACATGCCACAGGCTCGGCAGTATGATTCCAGCAATAAACCAAACCTCTGGCTCACCGTTTTGTTGTGCATTTCTGACCTAATAAGACAAATTCAATATAGATTACTGTTATTATAAATTCACTAATTTTAGGGAGAATTTATTATTATATAATGGAACTACACAAGGTTTGCGTACATACCAAGGCCCTTCTCACATGCCAAGACACTGCACTAAAGCAAACAGATTTAAAAAAAAAAAAAAAAAAGTAGTTTACTACACTTACCTGAAGTGTCCTTATTCTAGGTGAATGATGGAAAAAATTCCAGGGAATGCAGAGTAGCCCAAATCTCACTAGCAGACACTTTGGCACTGGACTGGAGTGTCATCCTACAAGATGTGGGCTACCCAGTTCTCCCCAGGATCTTGTTGTAAGGATAGTGAAGTCATCCTCCGCAGCACGAAAGCCAGCATAAACGTAAGTAAATCAACTTTTTAATTCCATTTTAGTGCAGCATTTTGGTTTGCGGAAGGGACCTTTAGTAAAAATAAGCAGACTTTGTGTTTCAAAGATGTGAGGAATTGATACTTAAGAACACCAAAACATTTAATTAAAACAGAAAAAAGAATTTGGAACACTACTCTACTAAGAAATTCCCCTTCATTTACTATATCTTTGCAGTCTGCATTCATTAACACTTGTGCACTGCATCTCTTTATGCAATCCTGTGTCACAACAACATTAAATGTTTTTTTATTTTTGTGGTCAATTTCTCCTTTAATAGGATTTTTTTAAACATTATTCCAGATGGAACCCCATGGCTCTTCCTGCATGGAGGTATTCTGGGGGGAATTGTGTTATCACCATGTAAGCCCTCCATGTATGGATAAAGTCTGGATGACATTGTACCAATATTACTTTATACATACCAATAAATAGAATGGAAAAAAAAAAAAAGGAAAATAAATGGAGTGAAGCATTTTTGTGGACTTACTTTAGATGCCAGAAAAAAAAGTGTCCAATTCTTTGATTAGTTAGTGCTTTCTTGAGTAGAAATCTCACTAGTAAATTGTCTAAGTACTGTTCATACTTAAGAACCTGTCAGTAAAAGAAAAAGTTATACTTTAAACCAAGCTTATTTCTCTGTTCAAGACTACAATTTTCAACAGTCAACATTATCATTTCGTATTTTATTTACCACCAAGGATTTTACTGGTTTGCTTTTATATTAATAGCATCAGGGAAAAGGTGGTCATTATACACTGCTCCTAAATGCTAGGTCAAGTCTCTCTCAAACTTTTTAACATGAAGGAGCCCTTAAAATAATGTTTAGATCTCAGGAAGTCAGAGGGAGAAGGGCCCCATTACATGTAGTCATTGGGAACAATGCTTCTTACAGTACTGGTCAGTGGGAAAATACCCTCCATACAAACAACTAAAAAACGGTTACTAAATTGAGACAGAAATTGCTCATTGGAACCCCCAAGCAACCTTTGAAGGAACCTCGTTTGAGAAAGGCTGAATAACCAGCAAAAATTCCATCACACCCCTCTCACACCTGTTCACCCATGGCCACAGCAATTTTTACATTTCTACTATATCTCAGTTTATTTGACAATAACTTTGTAATTACTTAAGATAAAAACATAATAAATGGTTTTTTTAAGAACAAAAAAAAGATTTGTTTTCATGAATATTGTCTTGCAACAATTATTTTTTTTTTGCAATCCTTAAACAATTAAATTTAACAAAAAACTTACTTTTACTTTATTTGAGCAATGTTAGCTTAAAAATAGTGTTACTGCACATAAAAGTGCACATTCTATTCTGTAATTTGTCCTGTTTAATATGACATTAAAATTATTATTCTGGTACAAATCATTGCAAAGTTTTGCACTTTTTAAAACGTGAAATATATGTTAAAGGTGTAAAAATATTAACGAAAAAGTATTTTTAGTTAATAAAATAGAAAAAAAAAAATCAGCAGGAAAATTTATTGAATGGAGGTGTATAAGGAGTTAATTAGGGCTGATTAAACTAAGGTTTACTAAGGGGTTAAATAGAGGAACATTTATCTGAAAAAAACAAAAAAAAAAACAAAAAACCTTTTTTACACTTATCAGGTTGCTTTAACTGACTTCATCTGCAGATAGAAGTTCATCTCTTTGATCTTTAGATCAATAAACAGAAGATATGAAATGAAACAATGTTTCTTTGTAGGTTTCTGTATTCACAGTTGAGCAATGTTGATAAACATTGCCAGACAGCTTTTTTTTTTGGACAGCTCCACCTGTCAGAGCTTTCTCTATATACTCAGCAATGCCACTTTGGTTCACAGCTAAATTGCCAAATACTGGGGACAGGGGAGGTCAGGACGGGACATGTTACAGATGCACGGTGTACAATGATGACATTCTTTTTTGGGCGTGTATAACACGCCCTGAGTTTGAATTTAGTTAACAGCTTTCCAACCACCCTATAGCAGAAATACTGCTACAGGGCGGCACGGGTGCGCAAAATCATGTTTATATATATTTCAGGTGCTGCCATTTGTGGCCGTCAATCACTGGGTCCCCGCCGGTGATTGCCGAGCATCTCCTACGGGGAGAAGAACTGTAACAAAACGGTTGTCCTCCCGTCAGCTCGGGCACACTGCAGTGTGCTTACAGTGAAACACACGGACACAGCACATAGTAAAACAGCACACAGTTAACCCTTTGATCGTCCTACGATAGCCCCTTCCTGCCCAGTATGATTAGTACAGTGTCAGTATTTTATATTTCAGCACTGCTCTCTGTATTGGTGTCACTGGGGATGTCAGTGAAACCAAGTCAGTTGCCCCCCAGTGTCAGAATGTCCACCACGGTCCCGCTATAAATCGCTGATCGCCACCTTTACTAGTAAATATAAAAAAAAGAGTGAGAGTGAGTGTGAGTGTGAGAGTGTGTGTGTGTGTGTGTGTGTGTGTGTGTGTGTGTGTGTGTCTAAATCCTCTGGAGGGCAAGTGGTTAAAGAACACTAGTCCTATGAGGTTTGAAGCACTTCAACCCCTGAGCATCTACTGCAAGTAGGTATTTCCCCTTGTAAATAGAGCAATGATACTGCCTCGACCAATGCATTAATCTTGCAGTTCTCTGTTCCCTTCAGCAAACACTAAATAGCTGTATGCACAATAAGTATAACTATCTGGCAACAGAAAAGTTACCTGTACAAGTTGAATTAAATACTGTGACAGCTTGTCATCAGTCAAATACTTCTCCAAACATGTAACTGCAAATGATCGCACTATCCTATCTGGGTAATTAAAATCCAGCAGTTCCATTGCTTGTTCAGGTCGGATTGCAGGCCAATCTTTCAGCAGGCAATACATCTGTAAAGAGAGAAAAAGTGTAACAACTGACAAATACTGCATACAAGAAACCCTATATAAAAGTAATACCCTTTACATTTCTACATTTTAGCTGACTTTTGAATCTATTCAGTTACACAAGTTGTTTTTTTTTTTTTTTTTAGCTATGACAGATTAGGAAAAGGTTAGGTTAGGATCCCTGTCAAGTTTTACTGCTATTGGGGGATTTTCCCTTACCGTTTCCATGTTCTGGGGACATTTTACCAGACAGGAAGTGAAGGAATATCTCCACTGGTGCCTTTGACAGTAATAAACCTGACAGAAGTGCTTCCCCACCTTATCCAAATCTGATCAGAAGTAAAACAAAGGAAAACTTGGTTACACTGCTACCTTTAGGTGTGATTAAATACTGGCACATTAAAAAAAAGCATTGGTCAGGTAGGTATAACCCCATCTACTAAAAGTAATTGTTAAGAGGTTATCAGTTAAGTTATCATGTCACCCAATATTTGGTTTCTATTCAGTAGCCAAAAAAGGCATTCAAAAAAGAGGGGTTTGTGAAAAGAGATTCACAGAAAAGCGGCTACATAATGAATAGAACGTGACACTCAGAAAATTTCCAAAAATTATGCTTTATTACACATATATAGATATGACATATGGGCATATGCCCTGGTTTACCATCACCTCAGTATGAGACAATAACACACAGACCTAAAACCATATAAAATGACATCAAGACCGGTCTAAATGCATGTGCAACAGAAAGAATGACTTCAAGAGTCTAATACCTCTGCAGCGCAAGCACATAGGTGAACACTTCCATGGGGAGGTGTATCCAAAAATTGTACCATAAGTATACCATAATATTGAATATATAATAAATGACAATATCAATCTGGTGAATCCCAATAAGGGAATCCAAAAATTATACTATGGATATATATATATATCACATGTATGCAAGGCAGCAGCACAAAAAGCGTGAAGAAGAGAACAATAGGCCTAGGGCCTGTATGGAAAAAGACATAAATGTCCAATATATAATACAATGCATTCCTGTGCCAGCACACGTGGTTGGGGCCCATTCATCTGTAATATGAACAGCTGTATCTCAGAGCTTTTAAATGAAAATAAGCCCCAGTTATTCCCAGGATGGGAGAAAAGATGCAAATAGCAACATTCTGCTTGAAATGGTGTCTTCACCACTATTTGTGGACTACACACCACCTTTTGTAGAAAAAACAACAACAAGACATATCCCAAGGTATCTTCTGCTTGTAGAAATATATATGGTGTTATATCTTGTGTCCTACATAAAGCACCATGATGTCCCCATCCTGTAGTAAAACAAATAATGTGGGAAGTCACTGACAGAGCTTACACTCAGTAAGATATATAGATCATATAGATCACAGAGGATCATATATCTAATGTCCCGCAACAATCCACTCACCACCTGTGCTGTGGAAAATGAAAATAAAAGAAATGTCCTTCATGGGTATTGCCATACACGGCCACAGAGACCAGGGAGCCACCGCTGACATCCACCGATATACCGCGGGCTCCAGCCCCCTCTTGGCGCTTGTGCTGCTCACACTTGCCTCATGGCATGTGAAGATGGCTTCCTCCTCATGGACCAGCGTGCGTTCCACCTAGTGCGCATGACCGGAAGTGACGTAACTGACGTATGACGTCAACGCGTTTCGCCGATGGGCGTATCTCACTCAGCTTCGTCAGGACCAATGAGATAACTGCATTTCAATATCCTATTTATAGTGGGTAAGAACCCACCCATTTATGCAAAAGAGGATGACCTGCAATTATTCTAATGGGAAAGAACAAGGGGGGGGAGGCTAAATACTTAGCACAGCTGCTGGTCTTAATAAAATTAAAAGAAAACAGACGGCTGGAGTCAACAATGAGGGGAGAGGCTGAATATTGTTTACCGATATACATATTGATCACATGGATCATAAATTATATATATCTCTCAATCTATTAAAGCCTTTCATACATTCCCGCCAATAGATAGTGATATAAATCAGAGAATAAACAATTCCATTCATCAAATCTGGTTACTTGAAAATCAATGTCTATTATCAACAGGTATCCTATATTACCTAAACCCACCACAGGATGGCAATATAACCTGAGAATTCACATAAGGGTCATTACAACTAAAATATCCCAATTTTTTAACAGCCATCTCACAATGTGATTATTGTGAGATGGCTGAAAGGCTTTAATAGATTGTAAATAAATTATATATATCTCTCAATCTATTAAAGCCTTTCATACATTGTAATGTATGAAAGGCTTTAATAGATTGAGAGATATATATAATTTATGATCCATGTGATCAATATGTATATCGGTAAACAATATTCAGCCTCTCCCCTCATTGTTGACTCCAGCCGTCTGTTTTCTTTTAATTTTATTAAGACCAGCAGCTGTGCTAAGTATTTAGCCTCCCCCCCCTTGTTCTTTCCCATTAGAATAATTGCAGGTCATCCTCTTTTGCATAAATGGGTGGGTTCTTACCCACTATAAATAGGATATTGAAATGCAGTTATCTCATTGGTCCTGACGAAGCTGAGTGAGATACGCCCATCGGCGAAACGCGTTGACGTCATACGTCAGTTACGTCACTTCCGGTCATGCGCACTAGGTGGAACGCACGCTGGTCCATGAGGAGGAAGCCATCTTCACATGCCATGAGGCAAGTGTGAGCAGCACAAGCGCCAAGAGGGGGCTGGAGCCCGCGGTATATCGGTGGATGTCAGCGGTGGCTCCCTGGTCTCTGTGGCCGTGTATGGCAATACCCATGAAGGACATTTCTTTTATTTTCATTTTCCACAGCACAGGTGGTGAGTGGATTGTTGCGGGACATTAGATATATGATCCTCTGTGATCTATATGATCTATATATCTTACTGAGTGTAAGCTCTGTCAGTGACTTCCCACATTATTTGTTTTACTACAGGATGGGGACATCATGGTGCTTTATGTAGGACACAAGATATAACACCATATATATTTCTACAAGCAGAAGATACCTTGGGATATGTCTTGTTGTTGTTTTTTCTACAAAAGGTGGTGTGTAGTCCACAAATAGTGGTGAAGACACCATTTCAAGCAGAATGTTGCTATTTGCATCTTTTCTCCCATCCTGGGAATAACTGGGGCTTATTTTCATTTAAAAGCTCTGAGATACAGCTGTTCATATTACAGATGAATGGGCCCCAACCACGTGTGCTGGCACAGGAATGCATTGTATTATATATTGGACATTTATGTCTTTTTCCATACAGGCCCTAGGCCTATTGTTCTCTTCTTCACGCTTTTTGTGCTGCTGCCTTGCATACATGTGATATATATATATATCCATAGTATAATTTTTGGATTCCCTTATTGGGATTCACCAGATTGATATTGTCATTTATTATATATTCAATATTATGGTATACTTATGGTACAATTTTTGGATACACCTCCCCATGGAAGTGTTCACCTATGTGCTTGCGCTGCAGAGGTATTAGACTCTTGAAGTCATTCTTTCTGTTGCACATGCATTTAGACCGGTCTTGATGTCATTTTATATGGTTTTAGGTCTGTGTGTTATTGTCTCATACTGAGGTGATGGTAAACCAGGGCATATGCCCATATGTCATATCTATATATGTGTAATAAAGCATAATTTTTGGAAATTTTCTGAGTGTCACGTTCTATTCATTATGTAGCCGCTTTTCTGTGAATCTCTTTTCACAAACCCCTCTTTTTTGAATGCCTTTTTTGGCTACTGAATAGAAACCAAATATTGGGTGACATGATAACTTAACTGATAACCTCTTAACAATTACTTTTAGTATATGTATCTTTTTGGGTTCTGATGGACCTGTTCTTTTAGAGGTTAATTGACGTTGATAATTTGGTTTGCCATCACCCCAGATTGTGAGTGTTTTATTTTTATAGACGGCTGGAGCACCCTGAGTGAGGGGCTGGTATTCATGGCATTCATACCGGGAGATGAGGTAGAGTTGGAAATGCATCAAGCCTTTGTAGCAGAAGGCCCAAATCTATCTACTGAAGATGAGGACATTAAGATTAAATTCCGGGAACATAAAAAGCTTGTTATCAAACGTCTCAATCGTAAGTGGGATGTTTGCTTCTTGGAAGCTTATATCAGACAGAGTATTATCCCACGTGGTCTGAGAAGTAAGGTTGTTCCAGCTGAACATTTACATAATGAAAGGTTTTTGGAGAAGTGGAAAGTGCTGTGTATAGAACATGGGATTAATGGTATGAAACTTATTGTAGAGGAAGAAAAATTACAACTTGAAGAACTGGATCAGGCTATCAATAAAAGCGCATTAGATCTAGATCCTTTTAAAAATCAGGAGAATTTTGCAAAATATAATGAACAACTGAAAAAGGAAGTCGAAAAAGTACAGAAAAATCTTAGAACTACTAAACAAACTAAATTTAGACGTGATTTAAAAGACTGGGAAACAGGTGAGATATTTGATCTCACCACAAAAAGAAGTAGGAGTCGATCTAAACGAAGAGTTTTTCGTTCACATTCTAGATCAATGGGAGAAACTATGTCTAGTGAAAGTGAGTCAGAAAATCTTGGGAAATCGGTCTCTTTTTTAGACCAACAGAACGGAGAACCTCCTCGTATCCATCAATTACAGATGGGAAGAGGATCAAAAAAGAAAGTAGAGGAATCCTTAAAAAACAAACATCAGGAGGACAAGGGCAGAACAAGAAGTCAGAGGAGGTAGTAGAAGAGAATATTAATGACAAAAAGGTGATCAATTTGGCTAACTTTCCACTTAAAAGGGAACATATTTCTTTATTAAATAAAGGAATGTCCTTTTCACCAGTGACTCCCATGGACGAGTTCGAGGTATTTAAAGATGTAAACTTATTTCTAAGAAAAGTTTTCCTGAGAATGATACACAGTAATCCCATTATCTTGGAGGATTTGGCCTCTGACTCGTCCACTGAGGATCGCAAGATGCTGGATATGTTGATATCTCTCATAGAAGAAAATGAGGATGATGATGAAAATGTAATAGATTTGGATAATTTTAACAACATTATTAGAAAGGTCGATCTAAACATCAGATCGACAAAAATGCCGAAAATTCGTTCTAATATGAGGATCTCGACATTTCTAGACTTTGTTGCTGATGATCTTAAAAATCTTGAGTGGAAAATGCCAATTGGTGATAACCTCACTAAAAGAGAAAGAAAAGCTCTAAAAGAATTAAAAGAGACTAGAGACATTGTCATTAAGAGAAGTGATAAAGGGGGTAATGTGGTGATTATGAAAGAACTAAATTATGTTAGGGAGGTGAAACGTTTATTGAGTGATTCATCCACATATAGGAAAGTGACTGCGAATCCTTTCCATATGGTGGTTAAAAAACTGAATTCCATTTTAACATTAGGAAAAGAAGTGGGTTTATTAACAAAAAAAGAATATGACTATCTAAGAACTGAAGAATTCAATCACCCTACTTTTTACATTATCCCAAAAATACATAAAAACCAAGAAAACCCTCCAGGCAGACCTATTGTTTCTGCCATTAATGGTCCCCTAGACAAAACAGGGAAATATATTGACTTGTTTCTTAAGGATATGGTTCCGAATCTCGCCTCATATGTTAGGGATACTAAAGATGTGTTGGCTAAAATCAAAAATATGACTATTCAGGACAACTCCATTCTAGTGGGAATAGATGTGGAGTCACTTTACACCTCTATCCCACATGAATGTGGTGTGAGATCAGTTTCCTACTTCCTTGACAAAACATATCCCACTTTAGGAGGACAGAACGAATTTATTAGTGAGTTACTGGAGTTTGCACTGAAACATAACTTCTTTCAATTTAATAATACCTTTTATCAGCAAACTAGAGGTACTAGTATGGGAGCACCGTGGGCTCCGGCTTACGCATGTCTCCATTTGGGGTTTTGGGAGGAACAAGTAGTATTTAGATCATCAAGATTCCTAGCTAATGTCCAGATCTGGTTAAGATATATAGATGATGTGTTCCTCGTATGGCAAGGAACATCTGAGGAATTAAAATTATTCCTGGAAGAGCTGAATCAGAACTCCTTTAATATTGGACTTACATACATATTTGATGAAAGATGCATTTCTTTTCTGGATCTGGAGATTAGACTTGAAAATGGAAGACTTCTCACTAAGACATATAGAAAACCCACAGCCGCCAATACCTTATTGGAGGCAAGAAGCTACCATCCACGTTCACTGATCTCAGGGATTCCTGTGGGACAGTTTTTGAGATGTCGAAGAAACTGTTCAAACATCAATGATTTTAAAATAGAAGCTCAGGACCTCTATAAAAGATTTAGAGAAAGGGGATATTCCCACTCCCAAATTAGAAATGCTCGGAGGCGGGCATATCAAACTGACCGCGAGGATTTATTATCTACCAAAAAGGAAGAAAAGGCCAAATTGAGTGATCAGCCTGTGAGAATGATAACCCAATTTGGAGCCCAGTGGCAAGATGTCAAATTGATATTGGAAAAACACTGGAAGATTCTCACCCAATGTCCCAGGTTGAGTAAGATAGTAGGTGAACGTCCCCAAATGGTAGCAAGAAGAGCACCAAATCTTGGTGATCTCCTTATTCATTCAGATTATCAACCATTAAAACAAACAACATGGCTAAAATCACGTACTAAGGGAATGTTTAAATGTGGGAAATGTCAAATCTGCAAGTATGTGGATCGCACAGATTCTTTTTATGATTCAGGAAATAATACTCACTATAAAATTCAGAGTCTTATAAACTGCTCTACAGTAAGAGTACTATATATTTTAACTTGTCCCTGTAAAAAGATGTATGTAGGTAAAACTAAAAGACAACTTAAAGTACGAATAGGTGAACATCTTAGAGATATTAGATCTCATGACCCTGATAGTAATCTTGCTCAACATTATGCCAAATACCATGGAGGCAAATTGGATGGTACCAAAGTAAAAGGTTTCTATGCATTGCACTTCCCACAAAGGAGGGGTGACTTTGATAGAGAACTGCTTAAAAAGGAGAAATATTGGATATATAAACTTGATACACTGTACCCTAAGGGGTTAAATGTGGAATGTGATCTCCAAGTGTTTTTGGAAAAATAGATCTATGGGACTATGTACTGGTTCACTACCATGTGACGGTTAGTTGATGGCATTTCCCCATCCCCCTTTGTGGTTGGAATTGTGATCAACTAATCTCATTAACCACACTATATACAGTGGGAATATTTATACAAGTAGGGATGATCCTATGATATGAACTTTCATGTAGCTTGTATAATGTATAAGGGTTTACGGCCTGATCAAATGATCTTTAGTACTTCCTTTCTTTGTACAATAATCACATTGTGAGATGGCTGTTAAAAAATTGGGATATTTTAGTTGTAATGACCCTTATGTGAATTCTCAGGTTATATTGCCATCCTGTGGTGGGTTTAGGTAATATAGGATACCTGTTGATAATAGACATTGATTTTCAAGTAACCAGATTTGATGAATGGAATTGTTTATTCTCTGATTTATATCACTATCTATTGGCGGGAATGTATGAAAGGCTTTAATAGATTGAGAGATATATATATAATTTATGATCCATGTGATCAATATGTATATCGGTAAACAATATTCAGCCTCTCCCCTCATTGTTGACTCCAGCCGTCTGTTTTCTTTTAATTTTATTAAGACCAGCAGCTGTGCTAAGTATTTAGCCTCCCCCCCCTTGTTCTTTCCCATTAGAATAATTGCAGGTCATCCTCTTTTGCATAAATGGGTGGGTTCTTACCCACTATAAATAGGATATTGAAATGCAGTTATCTCATTGGTCCTGACGAAGCTGAGTGAGATACGCCCATCGGCGAAACGCGTTGACGTCATACGTCAGTTACGTCACTTCCGGTCATGCGCACTAGGTGGAACGCACGCTGGTCCATGAGGAGGAAGCCATCTTCACATGCCATGAGGCAAGTGTGAGCAGCACAAGCGCCAAGAGGGGGCTGGAGCCCGCGGTATATCGGTGGATGTCAGCGGTGGCTCCCTGGTCTCTGTGGCCGTGTATGGCAATACCCATGAAGGACATTTCTTTTATTTTCATTTTCCACAGCACAGGTGGTGAGTGGATTGTTGCGGGACATTAGATATATGATCCTCTGTGATCTATATGATCTATATATCTTACTGAGTGTAAGCTCTGTCAGTGACTTCCCACATTATTTGTTTTACTACAGGATGGGGACATCATGGTGCTTTATGTAGGACACAAGATATAACACCATATATATTTCTACAAGCAGAAGATACCTTGGGATATGTCTTGTTGTTGTTTTTTCTACAAAAGGTGGTGTGTAGTCCACAAATAGTGGTGAAGACACCATTTCAAGCAGAATGTTGCTATTTGCATCTTTTCTCCCATCCTGGGAATAACTGGGGCTTATTTTCATTTAAAAGCTCTGAGATACAGCTGTTCATATTACAGATGAATGGGCCCCAACCACGTGTGCTGGCACAGGAATGCATTGTATTATATATTGGACATTTATGTCTTTTTCCATACAGGCCCTAGGCCTATTGTTCTCTTCTTCACGCTTTTTGTGCTGCTGCCTTGCATACATGTGATATATATATATATCCATAGTATAATTTTTGGATTCCCTTATTGGGATTCACCAGATTGATATTGTCATTTATTATATATTCAATATTATGGTATACTTATGGTACAATTTTTGGATACACCTCCCCATGGAAGTGTTCACCTATGTGCTTGCGCTGCAGAGGTATTAGACTCTTGAAGTCATTCTTTCTGTTGCACATGCATTTAGACCGGTCTTGATGTCATTTTATATGGTTTTAGGTCTGTGTGTTATTGTCTCATACTGAGGTGATGGTAAACCAGGGCATATGCCCATATGTCATATCTATATATGTGTAATAAAGCATAATTTTTGGAAATTTTCTGAGTGTCACGTTCTATTCATTATGTAGCCGCTTTTCTGTGAATCTCTTTTCACAAACCCCTCTTTTTTGAAGGTATAACCCCATCCCTTGCCAATATGCTTAATTTTTTTTTTTACTAGTGTCTCAAGAGGATAGACATTACTATAATACAGGATTTATACAACTACAAACGTTTGGACAGTTGGACAAATAGGGAGTTCAACAGGATGGGAGAGGCTCTTGAGAAGTCCTTGAGGCACTCATGGGAGGGGGTGATGAGTGAGCTAGAGAGTAGGACTTGGGAGGTGCAGAGTGGATGGTTTGGTTGATACTTCAAGATGAGATTGGTGATGGTGCTGAGATTGAGATGGCTTTGTATGTTGTTACCAATATTAATTTTAAACATTTGGCTAATGGAAGCCAGTAGAGGGATGAACAGAGATAAGGGGGGGGGGGGGGGAGACAGTTGGTTAAGTGGTTGAGGATGGAAGACAACAGCAGCTTCATGTAAGCCTTAAAGGGTAGATAGTCTGTGTAAAGGTATGCAAATGAGAAGGCAGTTGCAATAGTCGAGAGATAACCAGGGGGTGAATTAACAGGTTTGTGGCAACAATTGTTAAGAAGGGGCGAATTTTGGAAATGTTATGGATTTTGAGATGGAAAGATTTGGACAATGACTGATGTGGAACCTGAAAGCTAGGTCAGAGTTCAGCATATGGACACAAGTGGAGGGATGTATTTTCTATTTGGGGAACAGTGTACTCTTTAGTTTTCTAGGTATTTTATTTTTCCTTCATCCAGATTTCTTAAGGTGGCAGCAAAGATCACTTTGTAAGTTGTACCTACAGATAAGCCTATAATAAGGTTTACCTGTAGGTACAGTGAATGTCTCTTAAACTTGCACCGTTTAGGAGATACTCACACAGCATGCAGCTAGTGATGTCAGCTCCGTACTGCAGCTGAGAGCGACATCATCGCTATTCATAATGTCAGAGCCCTGAAAGCCAGAAGGAAGGCCAGGTGAGGACGGTGGCACCGGGGAGCTTTGACAGCGCAGCGCTGGAGGACTCCGTGTACAGGCAAGTCTTTCCTGCAGGGGACCCGTTATTTTGGGGCTTTTTTCAGGCAGTTTACTACCGCTTTAATCAATACCGCCAAATCTCTACAATTACCTGGATTGGCTAATTTTTAGTGCTGTTTTGGAGGCTGTGCCCTGCGAGAATTAGATTGCAGGGTATGTCTGCAATGTGACCTTTGGGCTTTGCTTGTAAGCCACAGAGTGTCTTACAGGAACAGAGCCGTATCACATTCATTGATGTGACCTAGTCCGTTAGGACACATTAGAGAGCATGCCCACGGACAGGATGAAAATAACCTGGAATGTGACACTCGGGCCCCTGGCTCTGCATGTGGTTGGTAGGTCCAACGATTGCATTTACTTGCCCCATGCAGCCACAATGTTGAGTTGTAACTATCTGAAGTTGAAAAGGGCAAATAGGACAGCCTCAAATTAGGCTTGACACAGATACTCAAAGTGATGAGCTGGTTCCAGCGCAGAATTCTGAAGGTTGGAGATACCGACAAATCTTAGAAGGTCTGGACAGCTTGTACCACATTGTAGCATAAAAGTCTGAGCCAACTGTTCCCTCAACAGGAGATTGTTCAGTTGTCCTGCAACTGGAATACTCTGGGAGCAAAGATACTAAGTACTGAGGTCAGTATATTGGGCCAGTAACATTCAGGTTGTGGAAGACAGTACAAATGGAAGGGCAACAAACTAGTAGTGTTGAATGCCTCACACAAAGCACAGGTAGGGTTGATGCGCTGGAAACATGGGGAAATGCAAGTAAGCATCTTTGATGTTCAAAGAGAGCAGAAGGTCTCCCTGGTGGAAGGAAGCAATGGCAGACCTGGTAGAATCCATGCAAACGTCTTGAAAGTGAATGAAGAGACTTAATGCTTTTAGATCCGACATGGAACAAATGCCTCCTTTGGTTGGGAAACAGTAAACAGGTTTGAATAAAAGAGTAAGAGTTGAGTAAGTGCTGACAGCGCGAAATGTGTCAACTATCAACCCCCCTCACGGTGTCTGTGCTTGGCTGTCATTTTGTTTTTTTATGCAATAAAATGTAATAACTCTAAAGTGCAGCCATCTGGATCATCTTGTTTCTTCCCATAGTGCTTTTTTATTTGTCAGTGTCCAACTCCTCATAATGGCGACAAGATAACCATTTGTCTGACTAATTTACTTCTGATCATGTGTCACTTAATAAATGGTACAGAAAAACATTTTAGCTATGCACACTTGAAGCAGATAGTTTGTGTGAAAGTGTGAGGCCCTGCCATGGTTTAAAAAAAGGGAAAAAGGACACAGGGTTCAAACAAATCCAAAGTGCAGGACTCAGGTTTGAGCAGAGAACAGAACTATTTTTCCTTTGGACTGGCAAACAAGGGCTGGCAAGCAATGAACCACAATTAGGACCAGCACAGACTTGCTAAAAATGCATCTACCACTAAGTTTAAACAACCCACAAAATCATATTTGTAACAGCAGCATTATAATACTGTATATACAAACGATAAAAAGAGGAACTTTGACCGACCTGTAATTTCTATATCTTGGAGTTCAGTACAGGGCACAATACTAATAGACCCTGGGTTATAGGCTCATATCTTCAGGTGATTGGGCAAGCTTTCAAGGATGTGTTCAGTGGATGCTTCCTCTACACTACACTCTACTCTACTTCAAGTGACCTCAGTTCTGTAGAAACCCATGCAAGGAAGGAGGACAGGTATCCTGTACTGTACTTCAAGATATGGAATTTACAGGTAAGGCAAAATTCCTCTTATTTTTATCATACAATACAGGACACAAAGTAAACAACAGTAGTAAACAGACCCAACGTCAGAGTGTCGCTGCAGGAACCTTATGCCCAAACACTGCATCCTCAGATCATCAGACGTGCTACCTGGTAAAACTTTAAAAAGGTAGGTGGCCTCACATAGATGGGCTACAGGGGCCTGGTGTCGTAGAGCCTAGGAAAATGCCAATCTGGCTGAATGAGGCTGTAAAAGCGCAAGAAAAAATACCAAAAAAGTCCCACTGATCTCAATAATCATGCAAAAGTGAATAATTTTTTCCATTAAGAGTGTAAGCACTGGTGATCAGTGTTCTTATACATTGAGCGATGGTAGACTTTGAAGCAATGTATCCTTTGAGAAGCCCTGAGGATAGGAAAATAGGGAATCAGTCTTCCTGACAGAAGCTGCAGCTTTTAGGTAGACTTTAATGGCTCTATGTCCATGCAATGAAGAGAGATTTCCTTTGGATGCTTTACAGCAGGGAATAAGGATGAGAAGGTGGAAGCATGATACCACCTTAGGAAAAAAAAAAAAAAGAAAAAAAGAAAAAGATGGTTTGGACTTAAGACCACATTGTCATTTTGAAGAATAAGGAATGGCTTTTTACAAAAGAGCTGTTAACTTAGCAATCACACCTGTCAGATGCGGCTCTCACAAAAAGACAACCAGCAGGAGTAGTCATCTAGGGAGATATCACTGAAGGGTTCAAAGGCTGGTTTCTGCAGGGCAGAGAGAACCAAGCTGAGATCCCACAGAGCACAGGGTGCAGTAGTGGGGGCCTATTGCAACATATACCTTGAATTAAGGTTTTTATAATGAAGAGGGAAGCCAGATGCTCTTGATAAGGACTGGTCAAGGCTGAAACGTGACTTTTCAGAGTGCTTAAGGCCATGTTCTGGTCAATTTCTGTTTGTAGAAAGGCCAGAATGTAAGGGACATGGTAGTCTCTGGGATTAAAGTGAATGACCAAAAACATCAAATACTGAGGAAGGGGATTGGCTCCATGAAACGTGTTCCTGCGTATTCCCAAGCAATGACGTCAGACGGTGGGCGGTTATCACTGGATGTACTGTCACAGCACCCTTACCAAATAAAAGCATCTGCTTCACCTCTCCAGAGCAGCTGGCAGACCCAGGAGTGCCAACGGTTCCCCCTGGCCAAGGCTAGTAGACCAGGTAAAGCCTGTGCTTTGGAAATAGACACACATCTTCTGATTGCTTGGCAAGTGGACATTCCTTTGTGAGTGCATTCTCATCATCTTAAAAAGCTGCATCTATGCTTTAATTACTACTGTATGAGGTTTTGCTCTGGTTTCTTCTTCCCCACATCCATCCTTGCACCACACTTCGGGATTAAAGAGCCGGGGTTCCCACCAAAACAAAAACAACCCCCCAAAAAACAAACAAAAAACAAGAAGATTTCCAGGTATGATAGTAGATCTTCTTCCTGGAAAAGGCTTTTCTTTCTTTTATCAATCAAGGTAAGGATTACAAACTTCTTTAAGACCTGTGTTTCAACAGCTATGCTGTTAAAGCCAGGGACTAAGAAGCAGAATAGAAGAGAGGGCCTTGAGATAGTAGATTGGCCTATTGGGAAAAGGCATCAGGTTGTCTGCTAGAAGTCTGAGTAGGTCTGTGTATCAGGCTCTTCTGGGCCAATTTTGCACAATTCGGATCACAGTTTTCCACTCTGGAGAAGATTAGGCAGAATAAGCAATGGAGGGAAAGTGTAAATATACCTGAACTGAAACCAGGGGATTGTGAAGGCATCTGAGGCTAGAGTTAGCAGATAACTGGTTCTGACAACAAACACAGGTAGTTTGTTGTTGAATTTGGAGTCTAGGACATCCAAAGCTGGAATCCTCCATTTTGGCATATTAGATAGAAAAATCTGGATGAATGGCAGAGATCACTGGACAGATAGTTTCTGTCCATATCATCATCTGGTTTGTTTCCTTAATGGCAGCCAGACTCCTGTGCCCCTTTGATGGTTAATGTAGGCCGTAGCCATGGCCTTGTCTGATTGCACCTTGATTTAGGTGTCCCTTCAGAAAGGGGGAAGGGGGCAGTACTACACGGTCAACTGGACTTCTCTGAGCATAAAGATGACGGGGATCTCGTTTTCGCCCAATGACCATGTTGGACAGTTAGGGATTGGAACACTCATCCCTAGCCTGACAGACTTACGCCTTATGATAACTTTCCATTGATATGGAAGAAAGGACTCCCCCCACTGCTAGGGCTGGGGTTGTGATCTACCAAGATAAGGAATTCCTTGCCTGACTTATGTTACACATGCATTGTCTGTTTGCCTTTATTAATTTTGTCCCTACCTCATTCCATAGCTAGGAGATGCTCTATGTAATCCCACCCTTCTTCATGCTTTAGTCTTCAATTACCACAGGTACTGTATTATGCTAAAGCTAGACACTGATTTTTTTAACTATCTAATTTTCATCTGTTATAATCTGCACAAGTTTTTGATTAAAACCTAAGACAATCTGCAAGATGACATTTGGATAAAGTCACTGTCTGCCAAGCTATTGAGACTAAAGCTGGGCATACATTATACAATTTTCTTGTACAATTTTCCTTTAGATTTACCAACATCATATTATGAGGTCACACCTAAACACTTTCAATTTGTATGCAATCAGGCAGGCTCTTGTACTTCATAGGTGAACGTAAATCTAAAGGAAATTGAACAAGAAACTTGTATAATATATGGCCAGCTTAAGTTAACCTATCTTACCACAACTATATCAGTTATAGACATCAGACTAGCAGTGTTTAGAATGCAGAAACAGAACAGTCAAAAAATCATTTAGCTCCAGTCAACAAAATCTCTAGATGTGATGTACACAGCAGGTTAGGACAGTGTAGCCATCTTCACACAAGCCTTTACATGCCTTCAAGATAATCACTGCAGCCTACAGCCTAGAAGAGAGCAATAATCCAGTTTCTTACTAATGGGACTGCTATACAAGTAATTTTTGCATTATACATGTATACAGCGGAAGCTGCCTGCATTACAGCATTCCATTCTGATTTTCGTTTCTAATACCTTCTCAAACAAGTGAGATGGAAAGCAGTCTGTGCTCCAGACAGACACAAAGCTAAGCAACTGATACGTTTCTCATTGACTGCAAAAATAACTTTCATTGTCATCACAAATGTCACAACAAAACATCACAATTTCTGTGGGAGCTGAAATACAGCAAGAATCAGAGTTCCTTCCAGATCAGGTACTAAGCAGACAAGGTAAATGCTTGGTTAAACCAACTTAGAAGGTTCAACAGAATTATGAGTCAAAGAACTGCTGGTAACAATCACTAATGGTAATGGTTGATTGCACGTCATACCTTTCTCAGCATTCTCAAGAGGTACTGCAACTAGAGGGCGCTCTTAAACAAACCATTGCTACCTAAGAGTTATCAAAAATTGTGCCTTAACCTCATCCCATCCACCATACTTATATATACGGCCTCAGAAAGGAAGAGTTAAGATTTTTTTTTTTTTTTTTTTTTTTAGAGGAGCCGATTTCCTACAAAGTAAAAGTGATCCAACTGGCTATAGAGCTGCTGGATCACTTTTACAGGCGGAAGAAGTTTGTTAACCCTCGCCTCCTGCTGCATTTAAAATGCTCTCATGAGCGACTAGGGAGCTAACAAGCTATTACCAGCTTCTAAAAGCACCTGATCAATCCGATCTCCATTTGATTAGATTTCCTGGAAGGCAAAGGAGATACTCGGGGTCTGATAGATCCCAAATATCTCCATAAAGAGGATAGGTCACAGCCCATGCTATCACAGGGGATGAGTTTCATAAAAAAAAAAAAAAAAAAAAAAAAAAAAAAAATCAAGTTACACTTACGGTAACGTCTTTTCCAGGAGTCTTTCAGGCCAGCACTCTGAGAGACCTCGGCTCCTCCCCATCTGAGGAAACACCTCCACCTACAATAAAAAAGCTCCACTCCCCTCTGACCTCAGTTCTCCAAGCATCCTCCGGTCACCTGGGGAGACACAATGCGAGACAACATAATCGTAATAAGCCATCTTCACATAACAAATATCAACACGGGTGGGAAACCGGTGCTGGCCTGAAAGACTCCTGGAAAAGACGTTACCGTAAGTGTAACTTGTTTTTTCCCCTACCGTCTTTCAGGCCAGCACTCTGAGAGGATAAGCGAGTACTCACCCCTCGGGCGGGCTAACTGCTTGCAAGACCTTACGACCAAAGTCCTGCTCCTGCACCGAGACCAGGTCCAGTCTGTAATGCTTGGCAAATGTGTCATAGCTGGACCATGTTGCCGCTCTGCAAATCTGCCCTGGGGAAACCCCTGCTAGCTCTGCCTGGGTAGCCGCCACCGCTCGGGTGGAATGTGCCTTGATACCCTCCGGGACCTCCAGGCCTTCCGCCTGATATGCTCCTGCAATCGCCAGCCGCAGTCAGCTGGCCAGCGTCCTTCTAGACGCCTTCTTGCCTCTTCTAGCCCCCTTAAAAAAAACAAAAAGGGATTCGGTGCTTCTGAACTCCCTAGATTTCTCTAGATACTGGGGAACGCACCTTCTTACATCCAAACAATGATACCTCTCCTGATCTACCCCCACCGGGTCAGGAAAAAACGAGGGAAGGACAATGTCCTGTTCCCTCTGGAAACTCCGAGCTACCTTCGGAATGAAGGACGGGTCCGGTCTGAAAACGATTCTGTCCGAAAAAATACGGAGATAAGGTGTTCTGATCGAGAGAGCCTCCATCTCGCACACCCTCCTCGCCGTGGTAATCGCCACCAGGAAAGCCGTTTTAATGGTGAGCTCACTTATCGGGCAGGACTCCAGGGGCTCGAACGGAGCCCTGGTCATCCCCCCGAGCACCTTGGCCAAATCCCACACCGGAAACGGTCTGGACCTCGGAGGCCTCTGCCTCACCAGAGCTTTGAAAAACCTACTCACCAACGCCTCCCTGGCCAGGGGCGTCTCTAGGAACACACTGAGGGCCGAGACCTGGCCCTTGAGCGTGCTGACAGACAATCCCTTGTCCGCTCCCGCCTGCAGGAATTCCAACACGGAAACCAAACTATGGGTTGCCACTGCCGTCCGGTCACACCAGGCTGTAAAGCAACCCCAGACCCTACCATAAATGGCCTGGGTCTCCTCCTTCCTACTGGCCAGTAATGTCGCCACTACCTTAGGCGAGAACCCCTTCTCTAAGAGGAGCTGCTGCTCAGAAACCAGGCAGTTAACCGTAATCTTCCCACGCTGGGGCAAAGAACCGGCCCCTGTGTTAACAAATCCTCTCTCGGTGGCAGCTCCCAGGGTGGACGAGAGACCAAACTTTTTAGGGTCGCAAACCACGCCCGCCGCGGCCAGAAGGGAGCTATCAGGATTAACGAGGTCCTGAATTTCCTCAGGACCAGGGGGAGCAAGAAAACCGGGGGGAAGGCGTAACAAAGCCGGTAGTCCCACCTCTGACCTAATGCGTCCACCGCTCTGGACCCGTCCCAGCGGGATAGAGAGAAGAAATTTGGGACCTTGTTGTTCCTCCCGGAGGCAAAAAGGTCCACATCCGGGGATCCCCACCTCCGCACAATCTCCTGAAAGACATTGGGGTTCAAGGCCCATTCCGACTCCCTGAGCCGAGTCCTGCTTAGGAAGTCTGCTTTCTGGTTCAGCTCTCCTTTTAAGTGTATCGCAGACAGGGACGCCAAGTTCACCTCTGCCCAGGACAACAGTGTCGCCGCTAAGGCTCCGAGGGCCTTGCTCCTTGTCCCTCCCTGCCTGTTTATATAAGCCACTGCCGTGGCATTGTCCGTTAGGACACGCACGTGCTGGCCCGTGACCCACACCTGGAAGGAGTGCAGAGCCTCCCACACTGCCCTCAATTCCTTCCAATTTGAGAATTTGGCCTTCTGCCCCAAGGACCATTCCCCCTGAGTCACCAAATTTCCCAGGTGGGCTCCCCAGCCCTTGGCGCTGGCATCTGTAGTGACTTCCGTGGATATCGGAAAACACCACAACAGCCCCTGAGTTATGCTGGACGATCTCCTCCACCACCATAGAGACCTCTTCACACTGGGGGGAACCAGGACCCTGCGTTCTAGGGAGTGACTGCTCCTGTCCCAAACCCTCAGGATCCACAACTGGAGGGGACGCATATGCAGACCTGCCCACTGAACTGCCGAAATGGACGCTGTCAGTAATCCAAGTACCGACATGGCCTGCCTTATGGATATCGACCTGCTCCCCTGTAGTAATCTGACCCCGGCTTCCAACTTGGTGATTTTTTCCAAAGTCAGGCTGGTCTTCTGGTCCACCGAATCTAGAGCGTAGCCCAAGTAAATCACTTTCTGAGAAGGTACCAGGCAGGACTTCTCCAGATTCAAAATCCACCCCAAGCTTTCTAGATGGCCCCTCACTATAACCAGGTCTTGCCGTAAGTGAGCCTCTGAATCTGCGAAGAGCAGCAAATCGTCCAGATAGGCCACCACTGAAATCCCCCTCATGCGAATAGAAATCAGTGCCTCCGACAGAACCTTGGTGAATACTCTTGGCGAGGAGGAAAGGCCGAATGGAAGAGCCCTGAACTGCCAATGTCGAATTCCTTCCTCCCCCCCCACTGCCAACCTGAAGAACCTCTGAGAGGCTTCCGCCACGGGCACATGTAGGTAGGCGTCCTTCAAGTCTATGGATGCCATGAATGCACCTGGCGGTATTAGGGACCTGATTGTAAAAATGGAGTCCATGCGGAACCTCCGGTAACGCACTGACCTGTTTAGGGGTTTCAGGTTCAAAATCAGTCTGAACGCCCCAGACGGCTTTTGAACCACAAACACATGGGAATAAACTCCCTTCCCTCGTTCCTCTACCGGAACCCTGGAGATGACCCCCTGGGACTCTAGAATCTCTAA
The DNA here is from genome assembly GCF_062004578.1 of Staurois parvus. Classification (NCBI taxonomy): domain Eukaryota; kingdom Metazoa; phylum Chordata; class Amphibia; order Anura; family Ranidae; genus Staurois; species Staurois parvus. The sequence continues at coordinate 23,782,232 of NW_028317951.1, read as the reverse complement.
AGCGCCCACCAGAGCCGCGTCCTTCATCGGATCCCTTGGACGGGTCGTCACCAGAAAAGTCTCGGGTGGCGGCCTTAGAAACTCCAACCGGTAACCCCTTCGGATGACATCCAAAATGAAGGGGCTGGTGACCACGGCTTCCCACTGTGGGAGGAATGCCGCCAATCTTCCCCCCACAGGAGGAACCAAGTCACCTTGGCTTTTGGGGCTGCTCAGGAGGGCGAAAAATCACTCCCCCTCTTCCCCTACCTCTCTGTCCAGCAGACCTACCCTGACCAGGCGGTCGCAGGCTCAGCCTCTTTGCCGGGCGGGCCTTCCGTGTCCCCCCCTCCTGCATTTTCCTCTTGAGGGGGAAGGACTTCTTCCTATCAGCTGTCCGGTCCAATAACTCCTCCAACCCCGGGCCGAACAGACAGTCTCCAGTGAGGGGGATGCCGCACAACCTAATTTTCGAAGTGATGTCCCCCTGCCATGTTTTTAGCCACAGCGCCCTTCTGGCTGAGTTGGTCAGGGCAGCAGACCTGGCCCCCAACCTCACCGACTCTGCGGAAGCGTCCGCAATATACCCAACACCTTGCAAAAGGGTCTCAAAAGAGGCCAAGATTTTTTCCTTGGGAGAGTCTGCCACAATATGGGCCTGTAATTGCGTAAGCCAATACTCTAAGTTTCTGGCTACCACTGTCGTAACCATGGCCGGCTTCAGGTTGTACAGGGTCGAGTCCCAGGCCTTCCTAAGGAGAGACTCCGCCCTTCTGTCCAATAAGTCTGGTAAGACCCCCATGTCCTCAAACGCCAGATCAGTTCTCCTGGTCGTTTGGGAAAAGGCTGCGTCTAGTCTAGGGCTCTTGTTCCAGACCGCCTCCAGGTCTTCCGAAAACGGAAATCTCCTTCTCAAAGCCTTAGAGAAGAACGGCTTCCTTTCCGGGTCCTGCCACTCCTTCTTAATGGTGTCCACCAAAATGTCATGCACAGGAAATACTCTGTGCTGGTGCTCCTCCAACTCCTGATACATTTGGCCGTGGAGAGATAAGGCCTTAACCTCCTCCTTAATGTCCAGGGTTTCGTATATAGCCCCCAGGAGCTCATCTACCTCCTCTAGAGTCAATTTGTACCGGGAGGGGCCCCTCCCTTCCTCCGAGGGACCCTCCCCTGCCGATTCCTCCTCAGACTGGGAGTCCCCCACTGGTTCCTCCCCGGTCATAAGGGGTTCCCGACGACTCACCGAAGCTACCTGGGGGGGGGGGGGAAGTGTAGGTAATGGGAGGGCAAACCTCTCCATGAGGGATTTGAAGGAGTCGAAGGTGGTAGCCAACTCCTTCACTGACCTGGCTAGGTCCCCCTGTTCCGGCTTCTCCTCCCTCACCAACCCCTGTATACATGGGCCACAAAGAACCTTTCGCCAAGATTCTTTCAAAACTTCCTTACAGGAAGGGCATCTCCGCTTGGGCTCCTGGTGCCTAAGTTTAGCTCGGGCCTTGCCCTGAAAGACACAAAAGAAAGGGGGGAGGAGGGAAGCCTAATCAGTCCAACACTAAACACCCCCCCCCTGCTCCTTCCTGGCAGAGCAAAAAAGGGCCTGCAAATCCGCAGACCCCTTGCCCCACCTTCCCACTGCTAGGGGCCAACAGGTAGGGGAGGCCTCCACTGAGGCACCTTACCTGTGACTGGCTGGTGCTGGCATCTCCTGGTCCCGGTGCCTCCAACATCCCGTACCGGAGGGTGGTCGCCTGGCGCTGGTCTGTCCCCCAGACCGCTGTGCACCGCACCGCCTTTTCAAATTTCGCGCCGCCGTGGTGTGAGGGCCGCGACCGGAAGCGGAAGTCGCAGCCCTGGGCGAAGCCCCGCCCCTTCCGCCGGAAACCGTCGTCTCCCGACGTCCGGCCCGGCAAAGTCCTCCGACCTCCAGTATGGGAAGGAGCGGAACTCCCCCCGATCCTCCCCAGATCTCACCACGGCCACCCCGACGCCCCCCCTCGCCGGAGAGGGTCGGGGGGTCGAAGAACAGGCAAGTGCTTTGTCCCGTCCCCCGGGATGCACTCTCACTGCCCGCAGCCTGCCCAGGGAGGATATGCAGCCGGACACTCCGGCCTTCACTCCCGGCTGCATCGGGCCTCTCAGCCGGCTATCCGGCCCTCGGCTCCCCTATCGTCTGCCCTGCGCCTCCTCGTGTCTCCCCACCTGAGGAAACACCTGAACTGAGGTCAGAGGGGAGTGGAGCTTTTTTATTGTAGGTGGAGGTGTTTCCTCAGATGGGGAGGAGCCGAGGTCTCTCAGAGTGCTGGCCTGAAAGACGGTAGGGGAAAAAAGGTATCGTCTTTTATTAAAAAGTAAAATAAACGTTTAGGCCTCGCTCACACCGTACGTGCAAAAAAACTGATGGAAAGTGACGCATGGATTTCACTTGCAGAGGCATCAGATTACATGCGCACTTCAGAAGAGTTTTATACATGTTGCAGATTTCCTTTGTGCCCTTTCAGAATGCGTACAGAAAAATCGATGTCTCTGCACCATGGTGTAAACAATTCTTTAAAGTGCCCTCCATCCCCCCCGGGCTCACAAGCAAATACAAACACGCACGTAGGTCGTGCGCACATATGTAAATAGTGATCTCACCACATATGTGAAGTATCAATGCAAATATCAGAGTGAGGGTAATAATAATAGCCTGTACAGACTTTTAAATCGTCGCCTATGGAGGTTTCTGGGTACCTTAGTTTGTTGCCGTGTCACAGGCATACGTAATTTAAAAGCAAGAGATGTTAGGTGTCCATTTACTCAGCTTAACATCATCTCTTATATTATACCAAAAATTGGGTATTAAATATTGTGCGACATAAAATTATTGCAACAAAAACAACATTTTAATCTCCAGGGCCTCTACTTAAAAAATATGTATATTTATTTGGGGGTTCTAAGTAATTTTTCAGCAAAGAAACACCAATTTTTACATGTATGACAGAAATGTAAGGACTGGCCTAGACTGGAAGTGATTAAAGTGGAACTACACTGCATCTGAACACCACAAACTGAAAATACCATTTAAATCATTTTTAATATGCAAACTCACACATCCTTCCATGTCCCCATGCTTTATGTTTGCTGAGAAATCACTTTGAAAAAACACCCCTAGCATTTCTGGCCTTGGACGATGATTCAAGTAGCATTTACTTTCTGGAATCCAAGTGCCCTTAGCTCAGGCATGCAGGCAGAGGGCTGTGCTTAACTGGCAAAACCCCTCATCTCCTCCTGAAGATTCCTGGGATGTATGACATGCCTAGGCCTGGGAACCAGGAAGTAGCAGAAAAAAATGAAAAAAAAAAAAAGGTTTAAAACACGTAAATAAGATATATTTTCATATCTATTTACAAATGCTGGCAGCATAAGGATTAAAAATAGTCAAAGTTGATTTAAAGAGTGACGTTCTTCTTTAAATATACTAACCTCTTAAAAGGGTACAACACTGAAGAGACATAGGATGAATTAAAGTTCACCTTTCTGAACATGTCACATCTGTATTTACAGTGTAATATGTAACATTTTCAGCACGCACACCCTCCTCCTCCCCCCGATAACCGCCCTCCCTGTGACAGTGGGTAGGGGGATCTTCTCCCCGCACCCGCTGTCAAGATTTTGAAAACAACATGGCCGTGCATTGCTTCACCCACACGATGTATCATTCACTCAATTTCCTGTGAATGACTAGACTACAAGTACTGTCAGCCATTGCGGCTGGCAGCTTGTAGTTCTCAATGTACTGCAAGGGTGCTGGTGACCGCTCTCGTAGTTCATTGATCTTCCTGGACTTCAGTAACTGCCCGCCCGCACAGAAAGCACTACAAAACAAAGAAAGGCAGAAGTATGAATCACACAACTTCATGAATCTAAATCTCATGAGACACTCCTCCAAGTATCCGCTAAGTCTCAACAATCAAGATATTCCACACTTGGCCAACAACTTATTAAAGCACATGCTGAAGCTTCTAAAATTCAGGCAGCCTTTACCCAAAAGAAAGCAGAGATGGAAGCAGAAGCCACAGAAAGTGCATGCAAGGAAGCACAGATGAAAGCATAGATGGAAGCAAAAACCGCACGCAGAAAAACAGAGAAGGAGGCAGAAACTGCAGGCAATAAAGCACAGATGGAACCAAAGGTGAAAACAAAAACTGCATGCAAGAGAGCAGGGGAGGAAGCTTTGGATAAACAATGTGAGCATGCCACAGCCACAGAAAGGTTAAAGGTTGTAGAGCAAGCTTTTTGCAAAAGTGAAGGACATACAGTGGGTATAGCTATAAAAGAATCATCCGCCTCCTTTAAAATAATCACATTTTGTTACTTTGCAGCCTGAAATGAAGACAGACACAGTTTTTGTTTTAACCCGCTGTATTTACTCAACATATAACACCAACATGTCAGAAATAAAGGTAACAAATCAAAAAACAGAATCACTGAGTTAGAAAAAAGGATCACCCTCTTCTAAAAATGACTTGTAAACTCAATAAGGTGTAGCTAATCACCTTCTCAATGGCACACAAAGCCATTTGATTTTTAACTGTGATCAACTGTGGTCATGCTTCCCTGGAGCATTTCAGTCCCTGGTAGTGCAAATAAAGCAAACAATCAGCTATAGGTGGCAAGGCACTGTCAAAAGATCTCTGGGATAAAGTTGTAGACAGGCACAAGTCAGGAGACAGATACCAAAATATTTCAAAGGTTTTATCAATGCCTAGAAGCACAGTGAAATCTAATTTTAAGAAGTGGAAGGTATTTGATACAACACAAACCCTCCCTGGATCAGAAAGTCGCTCCAAACTGGATGAAAGAGCCAGGAGGAAACTGGTCAGAGAGGCCACCAAGAGGCATACAGCAACTCTGAAGCATGAATTTATGACACAGAGAGGTCATTGCCTGCATGTGATAACAATATCACAAATTCTCAGCAAATACTGCTTGTATGGGAGGGTTGCAAGAAAAAAGCCACTCCTCAAGAAAGGCCACATGCAGTTACAACTGAGCTTTGCTAAAACTCACCCAGAAGATTCTGAGGCCACATGCAAAAAAAGGTGTTACGGGCAGATGAGACTGAAATGTAATTATTTGGCCTCAACACTAAACGATATATCTGGCGGAAATCCAATACACCATCCAAATAACACCATACCTACACTAAAGCTTGGAGGTGGCAATATCCTGTTATGGGGTTGTTTCTCTGTAGCACGGACTGGAGCACTTGTCAGGATAGAAGGAAAAATGGATAGGACAAAATACCGTCAAATTCTTGAGGAAAACCTGCTGCCCTCTGCCAGAAAGTAGTTAATAGGAAGGTTTACCTTCTAGCATGACAATGACCCAAAGCACACAGTAAAAATGACCACACAGTGGTTGAGGGAGGAAAAGGTGAATGTCCTTGCATGGCCTAGACAAAGTCTAGACTTAAACCCCATTGAAAAACTGTGTGTCTTCATTTCAGCCTGCAAAGCAACAAAATGTGATTATTTTACAGGAGGGCGATTCTTTTCTATAGCCAGTATAACAGCAGACACTCAGCACAGGAACCTTTTCAAAATTGCACTGTGCTGAGTCGCATTGATTTGAACAGGCACTAAATTAATATAATAGGATTTCCCTTGTCATGCGATGCTGTATGACGCAGGTTACATCAGAGGTTTCACTGGTGTGAACCAGCACTAATGGTTTGCCAGTGTCCAGTCAACTGAAGGTTTCAAAATTGCACTGTGCTGAGTCGCATTGATTTGAACAGGCACTATCGAATATAATGTAATTTCCCTTGTCATGCGATTCTGTATGACCCAGGCTGCATCAGAGGTCACTCTGCTGTAAACAGCACTAAAGGTTTGTCAGTGTCTCGTCACCTGAAGGTACACGATTATAATACATTGTATGAATACTCTGCCTGTGTCCTGTACTGTACAATTAAGATATGGGGTTTTTCATATAAAAGCATGTATGCAAGACGCAATTATATATTCACAGTAAAAAACAAAAAAACAAAAAACAAAAACACTATAACCAACCAATAACCACATACTAGAGAAATCCCTAGACTAAAATAGAATAGTTTTGACATGGCAGCCAACAAACTGCTTCGTTCAAATATTGCACATACAGAAAGAAAACTAAATATGTCAAAGATCTGGTGCAACAAGATTATTATCTTTGTACTCTACCTGTGCAACGTCATCTCTGCAATTCCATTTCACAGCTAGCAGCAGCTTAGGGAGGATATCAGGGGTATTCAGACAATAATGCCTGCAAAATTAAATAAGGAATAAGAGAAAGGCATCAGATAAAACCAGAACAAGAAATGAACACTTGTTAAAATAAACCTGTCAGTCATTTTACACATACACATTTTGGATCTCTTCCTTACAGAAACCAGAGGCCTGATTTCTCCGACGCTTGGCCTCAGTTTTGTCCAACTGTCATCCCTCTTTCAAAAGGAAGTGCCTCGCTGGCTAATAAAGACAGTCTTCATTGGAATATCTGCTTGTAATGTGTGTCACAATTTAACACAAGAGAATTAGGTGTAGGAAAATTCAAGTTAGACTTACTATTAACTTGTTTTCCAGGAGTCTTTCAGGACAGTACCTGAGAGATCGTGGCTCTTCCTACCAGACAACAGGAGACACCTCTTCCAGCAATCTTTTAAAAGGAGGCTTCTCCCCACCACTTGTCAGTTGTAGCAGAGTACCTCCAGCCCAAGCTGGAACACAAACATAACATTTTAACAACAGCATAAGGGCGGGTCGTTACTATCCTGAAAGACTCCTGGGAAATAAGTTACCTGCAAGTCTACCTTGAATTTTTCCTTAATGTCTTTCAGGACAATACCTGAGAGGATAAACAAGACTTACCACTTAGGGAGGGACAACAGCTTGTAGAACCATTCTGCCCAAGGCCTGATCACTTGCTGACAGAAGGTCCAATCTATAGTGATGAACAAACGTCATAAAACTTGACCATGTAGCCGCTTTGCAAATTTATTCTGGGGTGGTACCAGCCTTTTCTGCCCAAGTGGCTGCCAAAGCTCTAGCAGAATGTGCCCGAATCCCAGATGGGGGGAGTCAAATCCATCTTGAAATAGGCTTAAAAAATAGCTGACTTCAGCCACTTAGCAATCGACCCCTTAGATGCCTAGTGGCCTTTTTTTCCAACCTGAAAATAGCACAGAGAGCCGCAGACCTAAAGTTCCCAGTTACCTCAAGGTAACTCAAAGTTCTCCTCACATTCAACGTAAGAAAAACTGACTCCTTTTCACCTGAAGGATTGGGACAAAAGGCTGGAAAAACAATGTCCTGAGAACGATTCTGAACTGATGCCACTTTCGATAAGAAACTTGGATCCATCCTAAGAATAATCCTATCTGGGAATGTAGAGAGAAAAGGCTACCTGTTGGATAAGGCGTGTAGTTCACTGATTCTACGTGCTGATGTAACAGTAACTAGAAATACCATGTTGAACGTAAAATTTTTCAGAGAAATTGACTCCAATGGTTCAAAATGATCCTTTGTTAAGGCCCTTTAGAACCAAAGACAGATCCCATTTTGAGAAATATTTTGTAGGTACTGATCTGGATCGAGCAAGTGCTTTGAAAAAGCTTGAGATCAATGGTTCCGATGAGATAGACCTTTTTAAGAATACTCCTAAGGCAGCCACCTGTACCTTAAGAGTACGAATTGTTAGCCCCTTATCTGCTTCTTCCTGTACAAACTCTAACACTGAGACAGAGTCTTCTGGAGTTTTTGCATAAATAGCCCTCGTCACTTTCTTTCTACTCAATAACAGGGTAGATATTAAAGGACTCTGAAAATCCCTTTCTTCTCAACAGCTGCTCTTCAGATAGCAGACAGTCAGTGATAACCTTGCTACCTCCGTGTAGCTCACTGGGCCCTTGATCAGTAAATCCTTTCTGGGAGGAAGGTGCCAAAAGGGTTTGACCGCTAGCTGTAGAATGTTGGAAAAGCAGGCACTCTTTGGCCAGAAAGGAATAATCATGATTACTGGAACTCTTTCTTTCTGGATTTTCCTCAACACTAGCGGGATCATCTGAAATGGAGGAAAAGCGTAACCCAGGTGAAACCTCCAAAGGGTGCACCAGAGCATTCGTCCCCAAGGATCTGTTTTCTCTGTGTAGGGAGAAAAAAAATTGAGGAATCTCTGCATTTTCCCTGGATGTGAACAGGTCCACCTGAGGCTGCCCCAACTCCGGGTAATCAGAGCAAAGACTTCTGGGTTCAGGGACCATTCTGCTTCCTGAATGCATTGTTGGCTCAAAAAAATATGCTACCTTGTTCAATGTGCCCTTGAGGTGGATCACCGACAAGGAAAGTAAATGGTTCTCATCCCAATTCAGGATTTCTACTGCCAGCAACTGAGGGGGCCCTGCTTCTCGTCCCCCCCGCTTGCTCAGGTAAGCCACTGTTGTGGCATTGTCTGACAGAATTTGAACATGGCGCCCCGAAGATCCTGAGAAAACGCAGACAGTGCTAGGGCTACTGCCCTGCATTCTCTCCAATTTGATAATTTTTTCGCTTCCGACCTGGACCAGCATCCCTGTGCCAGATTTACTCTTCAATGGGCCCCCCACCCCCAGGAACCGGCATCCGTTGTGACTCTTCTCTCGACAGGAAAGGACCATAGGAGACCCCTTGATAGGACAGCCTGGCCCCTCCACCACCAAAGAAACCTTTTTACCCTGGTGGAGATCTTCATTACAATGTCCAAAGAACTCAAATTGTGAACCCACTTCCTCAGAAGAAACTCCTGGACTGGCCTGAAGTGCAGCCTTGCCCACTGAATGGCTGGGATTGTTGAAGTTAGAGTTCCTAAAGCTGACCTGACTCCTCCTATCAATAAATCCTGATTGGATTGCAACAGAGCTACCACATTCTGAAGTTTGTTCTTTTTCTCTTCTGGCAGAAAGATGCGCTGTTCCATTGAACTGATCTGGTAGCCTAGAAACTGTACTACCTATGATGGCACGAAATTTGATTTCTGTTTGTTCACAATCCACCCTAAGCTCTCCAGATGGGTGTGGGCACGGACCAAATCCTCCTGTAATTTTTCCCTGGAAGGGGCAAAAAAAGATCATCTAGGTAAGGAATAACTACAATCCCCAGCAGACAAAGTGGCATGAGAGCTTCCGCCATTACTTTTGTGAATATTCGTGGAGCAGACAAAAGACCGAAAAGGTAGAGCTTTGAATTGTAAATGAAGGATCTGATTTCCCATATCTACTGCGAATCTGAGAAATACTTGGGACTGAAGAGCGATGGGGATATAATAAAGGTAGACGTCCCTCAAGTCTATTGACGCCATAAAACGAGCCAGGGTCAACAAATTCCTGTGAAAACCGAGTCCATGTGGAATTTTCTGTATAGAACGGATTTGTTTAAAGGCTTCAGGTTGAGGATAAGACGAAAATTCAAAGAAGGTTTCTTTACTAAAAAGACATGGGAGTAGAAACCCCATTGTTCTTCCTCTAGTGCTACCTGCGTCACAACCCTCTGTTACATCAGATCCTGTAGAAGGGTGTTCATAGCCAGAGCCCTGATTGTGTCCTTTGGCAAATTTTTGACAAGAAATCTCTCTGGGGAGAGAGTCGAGAACTCTATCCTGTATCCCTGTGAAAGCAAAGTCAAAATATACTGGCATGAAGCTATGCTTTCCTATTGATGCAGGAATCCCTGAAGTTTTCCTCCCACTGGAAGGAGTGAGTCATTGTGTTTTGTTGGCCTGAGCAGGAGGATGGAAAAAGAGGCCACCCTTACCATTTGATTTCTGTGTTGACCAACTTTTCCTTTTTCCCTGGTCCTTGTTGACCAGCTTCTGATTCTTCGCAGTTGAAAAAAAAACACTTAGGTTGTTTTTTTCTCTTTCTGTCCACTGTTCTATCCAAAATGGAGTCTAGATCTGGACCAAACAGGTGGTCTCCAGTAAAACAAATTCCACAAAGTCTACTTTTTGAAGCTGCATTCCCTGGCCAACTTTTTAACCACAGCGCTCTTCTGGCCGACAGGGCTGCTGATCTTGCTGACACTCCAATAGACTCGGCTGAAGCATCTGCTATATATGCCACCACTGATGTTAAGAGTAGAGAAGGAATCCAAGATCCCCTGTCTTGGTGAATCGCTATGATATGCGCCTTCAGCTGATTAAGCCAGTATTCTAGGTTTCTTGCAACACAAGTAGTGGCCATAGGTGGCTTAATATTGCCCATGATTGATTACCAGGACCTTTTAGGCAGTAGATACATACGTTTATCCATGGGATGTTTTAAAATGCCCATGTCTTCAAAGGCTAGGTCAGTGAATCTAGAAATTTGCGAAAAAGCTGCATCTAGCTTAGGAACTTTATTCCATATGGCTGCGGGATCCTCCTTGAAGGGGGACAACCTCTTATTGGCTTTGGGGAAAAAAAAAAAAAAAAAAGACTTTCTGGACCCAACCATTCCTTTTTATAGCGTCATAAATCACTGAATGTACCGGAATGTACCCCTTAGGCTCACAAAGCCCCGTGTACATACGGTTCATTCTTTTTACTCTTCTCCCAAGCCTAATGTGGTGTAAATAGCTTTCAGTAATCTGTCCACTTAATCTAGGAACAATTTATACTTAGATAGAGAACTATCACCCCCTTCACCCTCCTCTTCCTCCGAATGAGGAATGCCCCTCTTGAGTGGCAGCATCACCCGCTTCAGCTTCTACCAAAGGGGTTAAAAGTGAGCTCTGTAAGGATGCTGAGGTGGATGCTTGACTCGAGGTTGGAACTACCAGTGAGGAATGAAAAGATTGCATAGTGGCATAAAGCTCCTTCTTAAAACTGGGAATTAAATCGCTACCCATAGACATATTCTTCCTTGACAAGAATAGTGATACAGGCTCTGCACAGAGGCTTTTTCCAATTATCCCCCAGTTTTGTTTTGCATGAAGGGCATTTCTTCTGCACTGATGGTTAAGAGCTCTTAGCCTATATGAGCAAGAAAAAAAAAAAAAAAAAAACAACAAAATAACCCCTAAGAGTCAAGCAATCCTCAATAGCTCACACTAGGTGCACAGGACGTAACGAGAACTCGCAGTGCCCAGACAGGCCCCAGCCACCAGGGGGGATAAAAGAAAAAAAAATTTCCAAGAGACCCGAGAGGGACACATCTCACTGGTCTCTCATCCTGCACTTCACATCTTGAGTTTGCAGGAAGTAAAAAAGTTCTCTTCAATCTCTGTGTGTACCTTCCTCTACTGTATTTCACTTCCTGTATCTGCAAGAAATCAGTGACTTCTAGAAATGTGAGCATTATGCAAGAAATCAGTGACTTCTAGAAATGTAAGCATTATAATTAGAAACCGGTTTCCAATTCTGTATACTGTACCTGCTTAAAAAAAAATAAACTACTTACACAGGTAAACAGTCTAAGGTCCATGCACACACTGCACTTGCTACAATGCACATTTAGCAGTTGTGTTGTACCTAGTATGTTTTGTGATGTTCCAGAAAAATTAGATTGCAGCATTTTAATGTAACACAGAACAGCAAGAATACAAAAAGGCTTGTGTGTATTGATCTATGCAGAAAATTAAGGTATAGCTAAAAGGCAAAATTTTTCTTTTTTTTTTTAGTTTTGATAGAGTGGAGAGGGATTAGAACCCCTGTCAGTAGAGATTCACCCTATTTGTCCTATTTACCATTATCATTGAAGGTAAATGCAAAGAAAATCCCAAATTTTGAGTTGTCCCCAGGTAATAGAGAGGAAATCTTCAAATGAGGACACTAGCTCTGGTGACCTGGGGGTCCCAAGGGATTCCCTTAATTTGCAGGGATTTCCTGCTACTTCCCGTTTGACTATGGTACAGGAAATGAAGGGAAATCTCAGAAATGAGACAGACATGGCGAAAAAAAAAAAAAAAAAAAAAATCTGGCGGGTTATAACCATCCCTTGCTCTATCCAAAATGAAAGAAACGAAAAAAAAAAAAAAACCAAAAACCATTTTTGCCTATAGTTCTACTCTAAGGGATAGTGGTGAATATGCTTTTATGAGGCTTGTTTGTAAGAGACCTAAAGCAATCTGTTTAAGTGAGTGTTACCTGTGGCTCCAGAGAAACTCTTTTTCTTGCTCAGTAATTTCAGAGAGAGGGTCCCGGGCAGAAATGGCTTTGAGTTGCTCTTTATCACTTTCTCGGACTTCATTATCTCTGGCTATTCTACTAGCCTGCATAAGAAAAGCTATACATTACAATGATAATAATGAGCAAATAACTTTATGAAGCATTAATCATGAAAATTTTTTTTTTTTTTTTTTTTAACCAACTATGCCCTAAAAGTAACTATAAACCTTCAGTTTTCTTTAAATAAAATAACAAACACGTTATACTTATCTGCTCTGTGCAATGGTTTTTAACAGAGCAGCACTGATCCTCCTCTTCTGGGGTCCCCTGCAGCAAGTGCCCCTGTGGAAAGACACTTTCCATGGGGGCATTCGTGCAGGCTTGCTACCGAGCAGCCCCGTCTGGGTCTACTGCAAGACTGGGAGGCTCGGCCACGCCTCTGCTCCCGTCACAGCATTTGACTGACAGCAAGGGGAGCCAATGGCTTAGAATGCATAAAGGTTAAAAAACCTTCAGGTGTTACAACTATTTTAACCTCTACACGCTGGCGCCTCCCGGCCCTTTAAGAGTTGCAGAAACCGGTAAGCGGGGTGGGGGTTTTAGGGTCAATCATCTGACGGTTAATCACGGTGGTCACATGATCGGAAAAGGTCAGAAAAGTAAAGCTCGTCTTTACTAGCTGCTAGCTCCACATCAAAAGACAGTGGCCATTACTGGTCTAAGATTCCATTTCCAATGAGACTGAGGCAGTCTGGAAGGACAGTTGGCATGGTTAGCTAGGACATTAGGCGAAGTCAGGCCCCAGTGAAACAATATCATAGGGTAGTACAGATGAAGTATTTGTAAATAGTACCTACAATCTTATGGCGTTTGCTTTCTAAGGAGAATATTTTGATTCCTGCGCGACTCAGTGCAATTTGATTTTTAGCTCATTCATTTGAAAGGGCTTAAAACAGCTCTGGATCACACCAAAAGTAGTTCTGCACTACTGTTAGCAATGCACTGCTGCCAGATCGCATGGCACTGTGGTACAATTTGATCCGCTGCAGGCAAATGTGCTGCACTTGCGATTTGCGGGTGAGGTGTCATTAGGAATCTATAGCCAAATGCAACAGATCACACTCCTAGTGTGTTTGGAACATGCACAGAATGCGGGTTTCCCGAACTGCGTTCCAGTGTGAACCAGCCCTAAAGATTTTAAAATGATGCTCAGGTTCTTCAAAAAATAAAACATGTATGAGCACACAACCTATTTTTCAAGCTTGTACTGTTAATGTGGAAGTCATACCAAATTTTTGTTAAAACACTTTAAGGGTTCATTTACACTTGCTTTAACACACATTCAAGCGCCTATCATGATTTTAGTTTTGAAGGGTCCCAGTAGAACCCCAGCTCAGTAGTACACCAACTCAGCAGATCCCCAGCTCATTAGTACCCCTGTTCAGCAGATTCCCTACTCAGTAGCATCCACTGCTCTGCTGATGCCCCACTCAGAAGTAACCCCCCAGCTGTGCCGATTCCCCACTCAGTAGTAACCTCCAGCTTTGCTGATCCTCTAATTTGCAGATCCTCCTCTCACGGTTTTCCCCGCTCACCTCCCGCTATATAGCCCCTATGCTGTGCACCACGTGTGACATTGCTTTTTTGCCTGCTCCAGTCCCCCAGCTCTGCTGATCCTTCACCACTCAGTCCTCTCTCTCGTCCCTGCTCATCTTCTGCTATAGCGTTCCCATGTTGCACATCATGTGTGTTGTCTGCTAGTTGGTCCACTCCAGTCTGGACCCTGCTCACCTTCCTGCTGCTCCACACCAGATGAGACATCTGCACCAGACACTCCCAAAATATATACACATGAACCAGAAGTGACTGCTGATGATGTCTTTCTGGTTCACTTGTTGGTTTCCCAGTGCATCCTGGGATATGCAGGTGCTGTAAGCAAGCATTGTCATAGCTTTCTACAGAGGCTTTAAAGGCAATTTGAAGCACCAAGAAAGTGACATGGGGTATACATTTTGAAGTGAAGCAAAGCAAACAAGGTGTAAACAGGACTGTAAGCTTACAAATTTATTTAAAGTACAGGTGCTTCAAAAAAGCGTGTCCAATGCCACATTTTGAAGCAAGTGTAAGCGAGCCCTAATAATTGAAAAATATGGACGGAGAATAAACAGTACCTTCTGCTCAAGCCTCTCAATTATTCACATCTCAAAAATAAACATCTAGGGTTTTTAATGCACCGGTACTTAAGAATATTTAATGAGAATTAGCTCTTGGTTATATTAGGGCCCATTCACAGCAGGGTGATCTGCAGCAGTGCAGTTAACAGGAGTTAGGTCATGCATTAACATGTTGCTTGTGCTAAAGGAAAGGATTCATTTGAATGGGCTGTTTAACACATTAACTGAGCAAAAATTGCTTCTGCATCAAGTGCATTGGGAAGGTGCCATTCACAATCAGCTCTGCGGCTGTGAAAGAGCGGTTAGCATTTTTTATATAGCCCACTTTAATCCAGTGTGCTGGTGGGTAAAAGTAACCAAAAAATAATTAGACATTTCACCCAAAAGCAGGAAAATCCATCAAACACACACCTACAATGATTTTACTTTAATACATAAACCCACTGAAAAAAAAAAATAAAACAAACAAAAAACGAACTGTGTCAGAGCCAAAGCTGCTGAAATCCATCTACTGCCAGGTTATGAGCTTTAAACACATCTCAGTGATCTGTATGGAATGTATGCACATTTACCGTGCAATAATTCCTCACACTTATTAAACATATCATGCCATATATCAGTCTCCTATCCACTGTCTTTGGTCAAATAGTAATCTCAGCTCCAGTGCCCTATTTCCTATTTAAACATTACATGGCAACAAAGCCCTGCCCCACTTTCCATGTTTCCAGAGCCACCTCCACTGTTCCTGGACTTCATGAAACAGTCCCTTGCTGATAACCAGCTTCATTTTTGGTGTCTCCTTTTAATCCTCTAGTCTTCAAACATCACTGACACAGTCTGTTTCAGTTTCAGTGTCCACCTACCCCCACTTCACAGTCTGCGGCACTGCGGATGTGGGGCTGGTGACCTTCTTCCTGCCACCACCACTGCTGTCCTAATCTCTGCACTCTTCTCTTGCACATACTGCTTGCTAAGACACTTTTTAGCATTGCTTTTTAGATCCCCAACCTTTCCTAAACTGGAATGAGCATACTTTTGCTAGTATTTAAGAAAAGGCTTAAATACCCTAATTGTTTTGAAAAAAAGAAAAAAGTGCCATCATCAACAAAAACAAATATCCGCACATTTCCTGAACAAGAACACATTAAACCAACCAGTAAACCAGTTTCTCCTTTTCACTGTTAAGTGACAATGTAGAATAGAATAAAATACTATGTCCAGGACTGCAGCTGATCACAAATATTACGTTTGAAAATTCAACACGTGTCCAAACATGCCTTTAAAATAGCTTTATCAAATTTATAATTATCTTTATGGCCCTCTGCTCTGACATTAAAAAAAAAATAAATTCTATATATAATTTATAGCTTTAACACACAGCTAAAAATAAAATCACATAGTTACCAGTCCAGAATGGCTATAATTGTAGCCCATTTCTCTTTCTAAAACTTTATTTGCATGATCTTCTATCGTTGGCATATCAGGGAACTTTACTGGGCTACTGAAACAGTCAAATTCAAGTTCCAAGCAAGGTGTTTCCTGAAAATTAACCACTTAGAATGAAAAACAAAGTTTAATAAAAATACCCAAAATGTAAAATAATATACTTTGTCAGTATTTTGCAGTACTATATGTTTAAAATAATCAAACTAACTTTACCATGGTACTGCAGCACCAATACCTTCTACTTGTCTAAATGGAGTTCTGCTGACAGAAATATGTAGCTTGCAGCTGCTGACTTTCTTCTGAATATGCTATTTGCCTGGCTGTCGCGTTGATCTGTGACTTTAACGTACTTAGCCACCGACCTGGATCAAGTGTGCAGCTCATGACGTTAGACCTCCCTATCATATATTTAAAGTCAGTGACTCAACACAAACTGTATCTAGCATGACAGCCAGGCAATAAGCATTTTTAGAAACAGACCGGCAATGGCAGCATGCATATTTTAATACAGATAAGGGAGTGTTTGTGCCTAAGTTGTTATTCACATACAGTATGCACCCTGGGTTTCTGGGTTCCAAAGTGTAATGGAGATTGTTGGATGAAACAAAAGCATGTGTGTAAATATTTGAGTTATGAGAACAGGGTGAAATTAATTTCTCAAGGTCAGAGTCATTTTATTTGTAGCAAAGCAGCATTATTTTACCTTGTTTGGGTTCGACCCTGTAACACCAATAGGGTTTAGCAGATCTTCCAGTCCATGAGGCACTGGCCACAAATTCAAGGCCATTTTTCCAGAAACTAGTGTGTCTGTATAATCAAACAAATTTATATTGCCCCAGGCCAACGGACAGTGTTCCTACAACAAAAAATGCATTGCAACAAATTACAATTTGTACGTAATTTTTTTTTTCTAGGCAGCATCTGCTCCCAAGGGGGGTTTCCTAACTAAACGCCAAAAAGACACACAAGGATAGCTACCTTTGACACCGTATACACCTCTACTTAGACACTCTGAAAGGAATCTATTAAAACTGGAGCAGCTGTGCATGGAAACCAACCAGATTCTATCTTCAACTTGTTTAGTTTGGCTGGTCTCCTGACTTTAGTGGTTCTAAAGTCCAATTTTTTTTTTACCTTAAAGTAGTTCTAAAAAGGTTTCTTTTTTACCTTAATGCGTTCTATAAATTAAGGTAAAAAAACTTGCATGCAGCTCCCCCCTTCCCATTAAATACTTACCTGAGCCCCGATCAAGCGATGCGCATAAAAGCAGAGCACCTCTTTGCTTTCTCCCTCATTGGCTCAGAGACAGCAGCAGATGCCATTGGCTCCTGGAGCGGTCAATTACAGCCACTGAGGAGGGAGAAGGGAGTGGGGCTGAGCAGCACTCTGTGTGTCATGGACTTGCTATGGGGCACTCGGCGGGTATGGGGGGGGGGGGGAGAGGAGAAGCCAGGAGCCAGCAGGGACCCAAGAAGAGGAGGACTGGGGCTGGTCTGTGCAATGGTATTTCACAGAGCAGGTAAGTATAACATGTTTGTTATTAAGAAAAACAAAAAACAATCCTTTACAATCAATCACTTAAATGCATTTCCTAAATTGGGGTATAAAACAGTCTACTACCTTTTTTTTCCCTATGTGTGCCTTGGGAGCACACGAGTGCCTTCTTAGCATCTGGCTTGCTGAGGGGGCATTCGGATGGAGAAGAAGCAGAGAACACTGGTGGGGGACTCTTACAGTTGTATCAGAAGAAATCCCTAAAGTGGATAGATCTCCACAGTCTTTGAATATCTTTAACATGATTTCTATTATCCCCACCAAAACTTTTTTTCTCCATCACCTTCTGACTGAAATTAACAGTTATTTCTAAAGACTCATTCACACCATACATGCATGAGAACTGACGCGCAGAATTCACTTGCAGAGTTATCAGTTCACATCAGTTTTCATGCACGATTTAATGAGTTTTATATACGTTGCACATTCCTGCGCAGAAAAAATCTACACGTGATACTAGTGTTGTGGTGTGAACAAGACACCTAGTGAACAACTGACTTTGTTGTGCCCTGCAGAAAAACTGACGTTTCTGCACACTGGTGTGAACAAGGCCTAAGCCAGAATCAGTGGGGGTTTTGGCCTCCCTAATTTCTAACTCACACAGAGCATCAATGTTAAATTGAGTAATTGACTGGCTCTACCATTCAGTAGACAAAACGAGCAGTGCAACTTGAACAAAACCTCTCCCCTACTTGATCTTCGGGCCCTCCCCAGGACACCCCCTTCTCCCTACCCTCCCTCCTCATCCCTGGAAGTAGTTGACTGACACAGAAAAATGTAGAGGCCACTGGTGAGGTGGGTAAATAGGAACAGACAGATAGGCATCTTGGACGTCAACAGATACCATGTATTCCCTTTGTCTTACAGGAGGCAATTACTGAACTTGCAGACTCTATAGGAAATTTTGAAATCCAAAGAATACCCTCATTGGGCTTTGTTACTGTGAACTAGGTTTGGGTAGGATCCCTTTAACTTGTCCTTTGGAAGTACTGGTATGACGACTCCCTGAGAAAAGAGGTGGTTCAGGGCATTCTGCAAATTTGACTGTCCATGGGCCAGCGTTTGTTGATTTGAAAGAAGAAAGCAGTGAGAAGGTACAGCTTTGAATTCTTGTACCCTTTTGAAACCATCGACTGAACCTACAGGTCTGGGATGACCATCTTTCCAAAGAGAAGCAAACTGTAACAGACGTCCCCCCCTTAAAAGTCTGGTTGCCTCTTCATTGTGAAGGGGAATTTTGTAAAGACTTGCTGGCCTTTTTGGGCCAAGCTTTGTTCTGAAGGGAAAGGCTGAACGTTTAGAAGTTAAAGTGCAGGTATTTAGAGGGGCTAATGGCTCCTCAGGAGAGTGATTTTATTAACCTTCCTGAAAAAGTAAATCCTTCCCTCCTGTAACCTCCTTGATGAATTGGTCATGTGCCTCACCAATTAGAGGGCTTCCTTGGAAGGGCATACACGTGTGATGTATTTTACAAGCAGCGTCCACTGTTCAAGCCCTTAGTCATTAGACTTTGCACATACGAGGCATACAGTATGTCCGGAATAATCATAATTTCTATTTATGACATATTCCATGGCATCTACATAAAGAAGCAAAGCAGGAGGCAATTGTTTTAATTTTTCTGTAACAGTGTGATCCTGAAAAAAACAGGGTCGTGATGGCTTTTCGTTGCCCTAGTCCAGGTTTGCTGCAGTTTGACACACAGAAATAGTAGCAACAGTGGGGTTGCAGGGCTAGGCCTACAAGGTCAAAAGAGCTTCTAAGAACGTCTCAAATTTCCTATCAGCAGTACCTCTGAAAGGAGGGACATCTTCAATATGTACAGTAAGATGTTTGTTTAGGACAGAGATGGCAGAATCTACCACAGGACTAGCCTACTTCTTTGTAAACTTTTTTTTTGCACTGGATGAATTGACAATGATTTTAGGGGGAGTGACCCACGCATCAAAGACTGTACATTCATTAACAGGGAATTTCGGCAACTTTTTGTAGGTCTCTGTGACCAAAGGGGCATGGCGAGATGGAGGTGAGTCAATCTGAACAATGCCAAGGCTTTTGCAGACAGAGGCAAGGATCTTACCAATGCTATTAAGCATGTGGTGTGAAGCTTCCTCTTCAATATAGTGACAATATGGGGGATCTTCCACAGCTTCTGCCAACACTGCCTCAACATTCTCTTCATTCTCTTCTGATTCTGTGTCATCCAGGACCAGCATATTGAAATCCAACTCAGGTTGATAAACAGGGGTAGAAGAGGGCAGGGCGTTTCTGAGCCCTGGAGAAAGATGGCTGTATTAAGGCAATTATCCGTCCAAAAAAATTGTGAAATTCTGCTTTTGTTGTGTGCTTGAAGCGGAGCTCACCGAGGTTGAGTGTTGCCTTCAGCAGAGCAAATGTTCACCTGCTGTTTAGAATTGGCTTCTTTTATCTTGGTCTCCGCCATAGCGAAAAGTGAGGGTATTCCCCTCTGGGGTACTCACCGAAAAATCATGTAAGAGTGAGAGAGATAGGGTAAGCGTTTCCAGAAGGAGTACGCAGTAACCCAGGTATAGACCATCCTGCAACAAATTCTTGTGAAGAAAGGGCAGGAGAAAGCGCCGGAGCACCTTATGAGGGCTCTTGGTGGAAGTGGCGTTAAGTGTGTTACCATTGGTGTGTGTAACCAACGGAGATTGGAGGGGTAAATGAATTTTAGCTGGAAAGATTTTCACTTTAAAGTGAATACATTCCAAAAACATAGCCTTGCTTTTTTTTTTACAAAAATGGTCAGAGATACAGGACACCCTGTCTTACCTGCCAAGTTTCAAGCTGTGCTCCTCATGAAGGATCCAGTGCTCAAGGCAACATTACAGGCCGTCCCCACACCATTGTGTCCTGGTACGGCTGCCAAGGTTGCACTGATCCAGATACAATAAAATAACAAAAACAATACATTAGTGAAGCTGATTTCTCCATGAAGAAGAGATCCATCATCTTCACACACTAGCAAAGTGGGTAGGGTTACATGAGAGGTGCCCCAGTGGGGGCGTGTCATCAAAAGCTAGCAAGTTTCCAATTATCTGAAGGTATGAGCCTAATACCCATGGTATGTGAATTAAGTTGCCTGTGTCCTGTACTGTATGATTAAGATAATGCTGTCTTTATTTCCCCTGCTTGTGATTTGGTTAAATTTCACTGCATTGATTAAATTCCCATGCAAAATGAACACCCTATATCATTTTGAGTAAATCAAATCCTATAAATCCTAAAGTAAAGCTAGGCAACTGCCTCTATTCTTAGTAGCAAAATATGCTGTATAGGCATAATATTACCACAGTATACAAAATCATTTGTTGAAAGCAGAAGTGGGGGCTTACTTTGTAAAGATTGGCCATATTTAAAACAGAAGTATGGGTTACATTTTTTTTGCATAATCTAAATCCTGGTGAGCTGCTGCTATGAAAAACAATTTTGTGCCCTCCAAAATGTACACCCTTTCTTCTGAAATCAAAGAAAATACCTGTGGGAGGAGCTAAGGTCCCTCATGCAGCGTCATCCCGACATTATGACTTACATCGCTCCTGACAGTCTGCACGCTCCTGAAACATCAGCAGAGCTTCAGCTCTTCTCAAACTCCCTCCTTCACACCCCTCCCATCCAGGCTGTTGAGTTTCTTCACACACAGGCAGTTTCTCTCCCGCTACTCCCCCCTCCCATCAAGGTCATTCTAAGTCAGAGTTTCACTTACAGACAAACAGCTTCTTTCTCCCTCCTTCTTCCTTCCCCCTCCCATCCAGGCTAAGCTCTCACTGCTGAACGTTATCAGTTCTCTCTCTGCCAAGTGAAGCAAAGAAGCTGAAGAACAGTTATTCACCCTTTTTTTTACAGTACAGTCTCCTGAAGTTGCAGATCCCTCAGCATACTGTTATGTGCCTCTGTTTCCGTGCTGACAGTGTGAAGTCACAAAAACAGAGGCACATGACGGGCAGGCACGTTCCAGCTCGTGTCTCTGTGAGGAAGTTCACAGGAGAGGATGAAGGAGGCAGCCCACTCCAGACATAACCACCCACTCCAAACTTTCAAACCTGAAGAAGACAGTTACTCAGCCCTAAACAGGGTTTGCAATGGAGATACAGCTAAAATAGAACAAAATAGGAAAGAAATAAAAGCTATTCTGTGGTAAGGGTAGTTAATGCTATCGATTTGTACTATCCCATGCTTCTCCATTATTATAGAGAATTGTATGTGACAATTTGTGTGGGAAATCACAGCATTACAACTACCTACCTCTTTGGCACCCTTTCTGCCCTTCACCGAACAAATGGACAGACAAAGACGAGCTGCCCTGGGCAGATCAGGGATATACATGTCATACAAAAGCCACTCATTCCACCTGAAAAGAAATTAAGTAAATGTGAGTATTTTTCATACTGTAACAAAAGGGTATGGTTCTTAACTGTAAATTATCTCATTTCCCAACTATAGACACAAATCTGTATTTTAATGGGTAATGGAACATATTTTGCAGTTAATTCTTATTATTGACACTATTTACAACTACTACAGTGGTCAGTAAAACAATGAACACGAGTTTCCAGCTTTTAAAAAGCAGTAGCTGTCAGCTTGTTTTAAACTTTAAAAGCCAACATTACGCTCTTGAAGTGACCCAGTCATGAAGAGTTGCCAAGTAAACTAAAGTCACCCTCAGAAACATTATGTATAATTAACTTTTAAGCCTGTGTGTGTTGCAGATATCTAGCCACTGCAGGTAATTGACACTTCCAGGGGTATTTTAATGAATGGCAACCCTCTGAGCTCAGCTATTTATTTGTGAAAAGAGTCTACGGACCCTTCTGTTTTAAGTTCATGTTTTCTGAACTGACCATGGGCTTATAGCAGAAGAGAATGCAGCCGATGTAAGGCTTTCTGAGCTGGCAAGTGGTTCTATTTTGATGCAAACCTGACGTCGATGGCAATGGAAGGATTAAGGTTTGCAAAAACATGAACAATGTAGCAAAAAGACAAAACAAAAATTTAACTATGTACAGCAGTATGAAGATAGTGACACTAAAAAAGAGGTAAAGGGGACAAGATAAATAGTGTGCAACTCTCAAGCAGCTTTCTTTAGCTACAAAAGTTTTAGTAAAAATATTTAAGAGATAAAAGAATTTCAGTAGAAACAAAAAGTATTCATCACCATTTGTGGTTTAAGTGTGAGCATTGTTATAATTAGGAACTACTTTTATAGTTCTTTGCTGTCATTTTATTTTTTCACTTATGTTAACAGCTGCGTTTGTGCATATTTATCAGTTATGGCTATTTGCCCAGAACAATGTTAACTGTACACTTGATACTGGATTTGAGAAATTACTTGTATATAAAATATGAAAGCTGGCTGTTTCTGCTTCAATCTGCTGGAAGTTTGTACACACCATGGCTCTATGGCAAGAAAGGGGAATCTACATACTTTAGATCGGAGTTTCAAACTCAATTTCTTCTCACCGCTTTAGCATTTTGATTGCCCTCAAAGGGCCGGTTTTATCTGTAAGGCTATATAAAATGTATATACTCTTTATCATATTAAATAATTGCCTTTGCATTCGATTATTACTGGTTTTGGTAATAACTTTAATAACTGGAGACTGCTCAGACAGAACATGGTTCTGCTATGGCAATCTGTCTGTGCAGTCTCCAATAAAGTTTTCTTGTGGAAGATACCAGTGGTGTGTATCATCCACAAGAAAACTTTTTTGGAGACTGCACAGACAGAACGCCATGGCAGAACCATGTTCTGTCTGAGCAGTCTCCAGTTACTAAAGTTATTACTAAAACCAAAGGCAAAAGGGAATTATTTAATATGATCAAGAGTAGATTATTATTATTATTATACAGTCAGGTCCATAAATATTGGGACATCGACACAATTCTAACATTTTTGGCTCTATACACCACCACAATGGATTTGAAATGAAAAGAACAAGATGTGCTTTAATTGCAGACTGTCAGCTTTAATTTGAGGGTATTTACATCCAAATCAGGTGAACGGTGTAGGAATTCCAACAGTTTGCATATGTGCCTCCCACTTGTTAAGGGACCAAAAGTAATGGGACAGAATAATTGTCAAGGTCCTACCTTTTCCCAGAGGTTATGTTACTCCATGTGCTGGCATCCATCTTGGATTTCTGCTGTGCATGGTGGGAATCCTTTTATGCCTTCAGGTCTCTGAGGTCCATCCCCCAGAGGGGTGTGGCTGAGTACATATAAGCCTGTGATCCGCACATGCTCTTTGCACTTGTGTCTTGTTCTTGCTACAGCTCTGTGTATACGCTCGTGACTCTTCTGGTATTTGACTCGGCTTGTGACTAAGACCATTCTCTGTGTTTTCCTTCGATCTGACCTTCCGTTGCTGAACCCGGCCCGTGACCTGTTATTCTCTGTCTACTGTTCTGTACCGTTTTGTCCCGTTGTTGTCGACCCGGCTTGCCTGACTACGCTATTGTCATTCTCACCAGCTACACGCCATTGGCGGCGGCCATTACCGCAGCTGGGGTGTCTCGGGGGCCGCGACCTGGTTCCTGGCTGCGTCAAGTCCATCCCCACCATCAGGGGCCCTGGTGAAGGGCAGCCTGGGACTTAGACTCCGCGCCCTGAGGGACTTCGGTCTGTTGGTGGTGGTTGTCGTCAGCCAGTGCGTTACCCTGCCACTAGGCCTACCTGTCCGTTCCACAGCCCTGCCCTGACAATAATAATCATAAATCAAACTTTAACTTTTTAATAATTGGTTGCAAATCCTTTGCAGTCAATTACAGCCTGAAGTCTGGAATGCATAGACATCACCAGACGCTGGGTTTCATCCCTGGTGATGCTCTGCCAGGCCTCTACTGCAACTGTCTTCAGTTCCTGCTTGTTCTTGGGGCATTTTCCCTTCAGTTTTGTCTTCAGCAAGTGAAATGCATGCTCAATCGGATTCAGGTCAGGTGATTGACTTGGCCATTTCATAACATTCCACTTCTTTCCCTTAAAAAACTCTTTGGTTGCTTTTGCAGTATGCTTTGGGTCATTGTCCATCTGCACTGTGAAGCGGCATCCAATGAGTTCTGAAGCATTTGGCTGAATATAAGATAATATTGCCCGAAACACTTCAGAATTCAACCTGATGCTTTTGTCAGCAGTCACATCATCAATAAATACAAGAGAACCAGTTCCATTGGCAGCCATACATGCCCACACCATGACACTACCACCACCATGCTTCACTGATGAGGTGGTATGCTTAGGATCATGAGCAGTTCCTTTCCTTCTCCATACTCTTCTCTTCCCATCACTCTGGTACAATTTGATCTTGGTCTCATCTGTCCATAGGATGTTGTTCCAGAACTGTGAAGGCTTTTTTTAGATGTCGTTTGGCAAACTCTAATCTGGCCTTCCTGTTTTTGAGGCTCACCAATGGTTTACATCTTGTGGTGAACCCTCTGTATTCACTCTGGTGAAGTCTTCTCCTGATTGTTGACTTTGACACATATACACCTACCTCCTGGAGAGTGTTCTTGATCTGGCCAACTGTTGTGAAGGGTGTTTCCTTCACCAGGGAAAGAATTCTTCAGTCATCCACCACAGTTGTTTTCCGTGGTCTTTCGGGTCTTTTGGTGTTGCTGAGCTCACCAGCGCGTTCCTTCTTTTTAAGAATGTTCCAAACAGTTGTTTTGGCCACACCTAATGTTTTTGCTATCTCTCTGATGGGTTTGTTTTGTTTTTTCAGCCTAATGATGGCTTGCTTCACTGATAGTGACAACTCTTTGGATCTCATCTTGAGTTGACAGCAACAGATTCCAAATGCAAATAGCACACTTGAAATGAACTCTGGACCTTTTATCTGCTCATTGCAATTGGGATAATGAGGGAATAACACACACCTGGCCATGGAACAGCTGAGAAACCAATTGTCCCATTACTTTTGGTCCCTTAACAAGTGGGAGGCACATATGCAAACTGTTGTAATTCCTACACCGTTCACCTGATTTGGATGTAAATACCCTTAAAGTTGACAGTCTGCAGTTAAAGCACATCTTGTTCTTTTCATTTCAAATCCATTGTGGTGGTGTATAGAGCCAAAAATGTTAGAATTGTGTCGATGTCCCAATATTTATGGACCTCACTGTACAGGATTTATATAACGCCAACAGTTTGTGCAGCGCTTTACAATATAAATAGATACATTTATATAGCCTTCGAGATAAAACCGGTCCTTTGAGGGCAATCATAATGCTAAAGCAGAGCGAGGAAATGGAGTATGACACCCAATCTGAAATATTTAGATAGCCAAAGTTAATTCTGCACTCCTGTGACCCATTTACAGCTTTGGCTGTACTTCTCCTTTAACATCAAAATTGTGGGCGAGGATGCAGATTGTTAAAGGATTACCCCTCTTCTGATACAAGTTGGAATTTTTATGCATGTGTGAATAGCATAAAAGTTCTCGATACAGATTCATTATGACATACCTATAATTTGGAGGTCATATTGTCTGGTGCGCATGGTTTTCTAAGGTGGAGGGATCCACAAGTCGCAGTCATGTTCGAACAGGAAGGGGCCATCCCCAAACTGTTCCCACAAAGTTGGGAGCATAACTTTGTCCAAAATGTCTTGGTATGCCGACGCCTTAAGAGTTCCCTTCACTGGAACTAAGGGGCCAAGCCCAACCCCTGAAAAAGAACCCCACACCATAATCCCATCTCCACCAAACATTACGCTTGGCACAATGCAGTCAGGCAAGTATCGTTCTCCTGGCAACCCTCAAACCCGGACACGTCCCTCAGATTACCAGACAGAGAAGCGCGATTCATCACTCCAGAGAACACGTCTCCACTGCTCTAGAGCCAGTGGCGGCGTGCTTTACACCACTACATCCAAAGCTTTGCATTGCACTTGGTGATGTAAGGCTTGGATGCAGCTGCTCGGCCATGGAAACCTATTCCATGCAGCTCTCTACCCACTGTTGTTGTGCTAATCTGAAGGCCACACAAAGTTTGGAGGTCTTAGCTATTGACTCTGCAGACAGTTAACGATTCCTGTTCACTGTGCGCTAAAAGCATGCGCTGACCCAGCTCTGTCAATTTACGTGGCCTACCACTTCATGGCTGAGTTGTTGCTGTTCCCAGCTGCTTCCACTTTGTTATATTCCACTGTGGAATATTTAGTAGCAAGGAAATTTCATGGATGGACTTATTGCACAGGTGGCATCCTATCACGATACCACACCTGAATTCACTGTGCTCCTGAGAGTGACCCATTCTTTCACAAATGTTTCTAGAAGCAGTCTGAATGCTTAGGTGCTTGATTTTATACAGCTGTGGCCATGGAGGTGATTGGAACACCTGAATCCAATGATTTGGAGGGGTGTCCCAATACATTTGACAATATAGTGTATGTGTATTACAACATTCAATTTTGCATGGAGACTATGAGTGAAATTTGAAATGGGAATATTTATCTCCACTTAAGACAAGTGTTATAATTAAGACCTATTTTTTAAAGTTGGCATACAGTCATTTTGATATTTCATTCATAGAGGTTCTAAAGTAAAAAACCTTTCTCTAGTTGTTCCTTCCTCCCATCACTAAACACTTACCAGAGTCCTCTACCGATCCAGGGCTGTACTCAGCTGCAGCTCTACCCTGCTGTGTTCCTGCTCTTACAGGCTACACTGAGAGCAATGGGAGCCATTGGTTCCTGCTGTTGTCAGTCAAATCTTGTGAGGAGGAAAAAGGAGGTTGTAGCTGACCCATACTGTCTGTCTCTGGATGCACCATCATTGCACATGACTTGCTGGGGGGGTAGGGCCTCGTAAAAAGTAGGAGTGGAGAGCATCAGAGGAGAATGCCAGAAGAGGAGGCAAAGGTGCCACACTGTGCAACACCATAAGTATACCCTCTTTATTTTAATTTTAAAAAAAAAATACTTTACAACTGCTTTGAAGTGTTGCTAAACCCAAGACCCTGCATACTGTGGGAGACAACTATACCTGGTCTCCTACAGTACACAGACAATGGAAGTGCAATTATTTTAGTAAATATAAACTGCTAAATACCTTTTCTCTTCAGCAGTCCTGTGACTTCTATCAGTGTCCAGCAGAGGACTATTTAAAGCTTGTATGAGGAGTTTTTCTGCTCTAGGAGGATGCAAAGCCCCTGACCTCTGTCTGGACAGTGCTGATTGGCCCTGTGCTGATCACATGCACTCTCCCAAGAAGAAAAAAAAAATGCGCTAGAAATTCACAATAAACTGAGCATGAGCAGAATGGCTACGGTTCAGTCATCAGGAGATAAGACGTGGACATTTTAACAAGAGGAGGAGCAGAGCTATCCGGATCAAAACGGCTTTTCTACACAATGCAGAGGATTAACCCCTTAGGTACCATAGTGAGTATAGCAAGCATGCTTTACTGCATATACAGATTGATTTTACGGTTGTGGGTTTAGTAACACTAAGTGCTGCCTATGTGAATACGCTTTGTTTTTTGCTATTATTTAGGTGGGCTTTTAACATATATACACTCAGGTGTAAGAATTTGCACAGCCATAGGTTTCAAAGGTGAAACACATAACTTTATATTTTCATAATCACAACTGCTCAAAATAAAAACTTTTGTTGTTGATGTACTTTAGATAATCACAGCTAAAAAGCTGCTGTAAAAAACAAAAAATGTACCACTAGCAAACCTGTTTAACCAGCTCATATTTGGAAGTGAAGCATCAAACACCAATTATGGTTAGCAGCAAGTAATATGAAATGACCACAGTTACAGGGCATGGAAAAAAAAAACCCCATGATAAAACCATTAGAAATGCAGGCAAAAGTATTACTAAATAAATTACCTGGGATTTGAACAAGGAACCCTCTGAGTGTTGACATTGTCACACAATGGCTCAACTCCATGATATATGCCAGTTCGAACATAGATCTAAAGCAAAATCAGATGAGGTTTACAAATATTTTAATAACCTAGATACAAGAATCAAGCAACTACAATATTTGTCAGTGTACCTTGTCAATATCTCTGATGTTCACATTGACATATGTTGCGCAGAGAATTTTTATTCGGAGATTGCTGTTGATGGCCCACAGCGATTTAGCAGAGGCTTCTCCATTCATATATGGTGTTGCCGTTGAAATTCGTCTTGAGTAAGAGGGCATTGTAAAGGTGTCCACTGGAATCTGGTTGTATAAGCTGTCTTTTGCCATTAACATTAAATTGGGCATCCGGCCAAGCATTATACAGCTCCTTATATACTAAAATATATTAATGACATTTAACAAATGTGTCCATAGTCAACTAAGCTAATACATATAGTTATGTTATCCTTAAGTTATATAGGTTATTTTGTAAAGCTCATAGAAAAGTACAGATGAAAAACAAAGATGCTGACCAAGCACCAAAATCCTTGTAAACATTTTAAATTAGTAGAAGGTGTGACAGAATTACTAGGTTTTTTTTTATATATAATGCAAACATTTTAAAACTGCAAGTTAAAAATTGAGCATGCATACACACATGCAAAATTCTGGAGGTGATTTCCGAAAACTAGTGCACACAAAGTCTGGTGCAGCTCTGCATAGAAACCAATCAGCTTCCAGGTTTTACTGCCAAAGCATATTTGAAGAGGCTGAAGTTAGAAGTGGATTGGTTACTATGCACAGCTGCAGCAGATTTTGTGTGCACCAGTTTTAGTAAATCTCCCCATATGTGTCTTGTGGCTTTTCCAGAAGTTCTCCCAGCTGCTGTGTAAGCAGAGGGCAGAGCCCAGGATTCTCTATGACCTCTAGGCTTCTGGTTATAGGCTTTCCAGATCTTCCCTTAGTATGTCATGCTCCAACATTTGCAAAAGAGAGAGATATTATCACTGCACAGAACAGTATGGCTCATCCCAGTCCTGTTTTCTCCATTTCTTACTTGTTGATAGCTACATTTTCACATGACTTGAGTGAGGATTGGGTGAGGCAAGAACTATTACACTCCCAGTTCACAGCAAAAAGAATAAAAAAAAAGTTCTTAAAGAAAATTTAATGCGAGAGAATCAGTTCAGATTAGAATCAGAGAATCTAATCAGACCACTTCTCTCTGATGGTAGCATCCCTCACACTAAGGCTGAAGAACAGTAGGCAAGACAACATATGGATAATATGAAATATGCTGTGAGCTTGTGTCTCTGCAAAGCCAGCTCCTGGCTTACATCTAAAAGGAATAGGCGACTGTAGAGCTGCCTGATCGCTTGCACTAAACTCACGTGCTACCACCTTTCTGCCTTTTTTGAAGGTAAAGATCAGATTATAAAATCACATCCACTTTTGTTTCAGAGAACCCAGTCATGCAGCAGTTTGTTAAAAGGCATGGCTGTCCTGTAATCTACAGCTGCAGTATCAGCTTTTACCAGTTTTCCTATCAGCTTATGAAATGAAAACCTAATATGAGCTTCCCTGTTTTATTAAAGTAGAACTAATGCCCAGTTAGGATTAGAGTATCTGTCAGGTTTTTATGCTGCGTGTCCTAGTTAGGGAGATTCACCCTCTCTATTTGTCCAGGGGGCTATTAAAGACCATGAAAATTAAAGTAAACCCTACATTTTTGCGTTATCAGTAGAATAGGAATAAAGGGAAATCTTCAGATGTGGACAATAGTTCTGGTGACAACCAAGGATTTCCCTAATTTTGAAGGGATTTCCTTTTTTTTTCCTGTTGTGACTATGGTACAGGAAACAAAAAAGGTAAAATCTTCACAATGGGACACAAAAAATGACAGTGGGGAAAACCTTCCCTTACTCCATCCAAAACAAAATGTTGGCTTTAGTTGCTCTTAAAAGAAAAGTGAAATGTTTTGGCTGGATTTAGGCTTTAAATGATCAGAATGACATATCTATGTGTGCAGGGATAGGTTAATTTGGATGAACTTATGGTCACCCGACATGCACATACATTTAGTGCATACTAGGTGATCTTTGACTGCTGCTCATAAAGCAGGAATATGCAGCACAGATTTTTGCTGCTCTTTTGTGCTGTATTCAGAGTCGAATGGCAAATTGTATACCTGTCTTCTATGTTCATCTGCAGCAACCACATGGCTCACATGGCATACATAGCCAGACTACTACAAAACTGCACCTTACCTCATAAAACCATGCACTATTCTCTGCATATGCAAGCCCTAGTCAAGGACATAAAAAAGGCATTGGTACATTACACATTTTACAAGGTCTTGCTCACCTTATATTGACTTAGGGGATACTTTTCAAGCAAGTATTCATCACAGCCACAGACTTTTAGTATATACTTCCCCTGGTATTCAAGGACACAAAGCTTCAGCTGCTCAGTAGACAACAACATACTTCTTGTCTTTTTTCTTATTGCTTCTGCTATTACATGTTCTGGTACACAGTCATGGTTAATCTTCAGAGAGTATTTTTGTTTCTCATTGTTGGGAGACACAATGACCCAAATCACCACAATTATTTGTCCTATGGAATTCCAATTATAGACAAAGTTAGTGACCCCTAAACCTTATACTGCCATAACACAAGACAGAGGGAAAAAAGTTAAACAAAAAAATTCTGTGCATACAAGAGCTCATAGGCACACTGAATATACACAAATACCACATCAGATTATGCGGAAAGTTTCAGAATTGTTACACAGTTACCTTTGTCTAGTTTGCTTTCTATGTGCTTGGGAAGCTCTGAGGAGGATTCAACATTAGGTGGGTAAACGTAAAGTGCTCTGCTAATAGGGCCATTTGCATCACGAAGTTCAACCGCGTCCTTACAAACATTGAGGATATTTTTCCTAAAGTCCTGAACCTCTGGATCCTTCACCATGTCAAATTCACACACTGGCATTCCTATGGCAAAACCTTACAAAGGCAGAAAGAAATAATATTTAGTGTAAACAACAAATATGTAAAACAATTCAGTCACAGTAGTCAAATTTGTTGCCACACATTTTTTTCTACATACAGCGGGCAAAATAAATATAGAGCATGTCACCATTTTTCTCAGTAAATATATTTCTAAAGGTGCTATTGACATGAAATTTGCACCACATGTCAGTAACAACCCATGCAACCCATACATACAAAGAAACCAATACAAATACGTTGAGAAATTCAGTTATGTGTAATAAAATGGAATGACACAGGGAAAAAGTATTGAACACACTAACTGAAATTAATTTAATACTTGGTACAAAATCCTTTGTTGGTAATGACAACTTCAATATATATATATATATATATATATATATATATATATAGTGCAGCGCTATCTCTAAATGTACTAAATAATTTATAAATATAAAGTGCAACACTAATTATACAAGTGCTCCAAATAATACCACAAGGTACTAAATTAATGTGCAAAATAGTGCATACAAAAAGAAAGTGCAAACCGTGTATTACAATTCATACAAATAAAGTGCAAATTAGTGCTAATATTAATCACTCCAACCATCTGTTGATACATAAATCCACAGAAAATAAATATATTGTCCAAATGTAGCAAAAGACTATTTTTCTTTTTCAATCTTCATGCATGTGTCACACGTGACCACACTGTGTAACTCCAAACTTTAGCCGTGATGGCCTCTCACCTCCTTACCCCGACCCCACAGGGTCAGCTTGCTTTAAACAGGACACCTCTTTGATAGCTCACCAGGGCCTCGCCTCTAATACTCTATCAGCAGTCAGCTCCTCGGTTCATAAATAAACAAGAGAGACTAACATAGTGTAACCTGTTTATTTACTGATGTAAGTATAAAAAAAGATTGCCCACTCACATTTATATTCGTCTTCTCACAGGCCTTCAATACTCCATGCTATAAATCTCCTGCATGGGTATTTTGATACAGGGATTTCAAATATGGCCACCACGCCGGAAATGACGTCACCGCGCTCCCAGAATCCTCCTCGCGTACCGACGCGTTGCGTCACGGTAACACGTGACTTCCTGCTGATAGAGTATTAGAGGCGAGGCCCTGGTGAGCTATCAAAGAGGTGTCCTGTTTAAAGCAAGCTGACCCTGTGGGGTCGGGGTAAGGAGGTGAGAGGCCATCACGGCTAAAGTTTGGAGTTACACAGTGTGGTCACGTGTGACACATGCATGAAGACTGAAAATGAAAAATAGTCTTTTGCTGCATTTGGACAATATATTTATTTTCTGTGGATTTATGTATCAACAGATGGTTGGAGTGATTAATATTAGCACTAATTTGCACTTTATTTGTATGAATTGTAATACACGGTTTGCACTTTCTTTTTGTATGCACTATTTTGCACATTAATTTAGTACCTTGTGGTATTATTTGGAGCACTTGTATAATTAGTGTTGCACTTTATATTTATAAATTATTTAGTACATTTAGAGATAGCGCTGCACTATATATATATATATATATATATATATATATATATATATATATATTTATTTATTCACTTTAGTTGGTAAGGAGTATTGTGTCAGCAGCTTGGTGAATAGGGCCCCATTCCTAGCGCAGGAAGTCCTTGCATTAAATGACAACTTCAAGACACCTCCTGTATGGAGAAACTAGTCACATGCATTCCTCAGATATGATATTCTTCCACAGTCTTCAAATCTTGAAGGTTCCGTGGGCCTCTATGAACTCTGATCTTTAGTTCTTGCCATAGATTTTCTATTGGCTTCAAGTCAGTTGATTGGCTGGTGCAGTCTAGCAGATTTATTATTTTTCTTTGAAACCAATAGAGAGTTTCCTTGGCTTTGTGTATGCGATCATTGTCTTGCTGAAATGTCCACCCTCGTTTCATCTTCATTATCCTAGTAGATGGCAGCAGATTTTTATCAAGAATGTCTTTGTATGTTTTTCCATTCATCCTTCCTTCAGTGATATAAAGTTTGCTTGTACTGTACGCAGAAAAACAGCACCACACAATGATGTTCCCACCTCCAAACTTCACTGTTGGTATGGTGTTTTTGGGGTGATGTGCAGTGCCATTTGACCTCCAAACATGGTGTGTCATATGACATCCAAAGAGTTCAATTTTGGTCTCATCTGACCAGACTATATTCTCCCAGTATTTAACAGGCTTGTCTAAATGTTGTGCAGCAAACTTTAAATGAGCTTCAACCTGCTTTTTCTTCAGCAGTGGATCTTGCGTGATGAGCGCGCATACAGGCCATGGCAGTTGAGTGAATTACTTATTGTTTTCTTTGGAACAATTGTACCTGATAATTCCTTTAGGTCTTTTTAGATATACAGTATATACAGTATATCTACTGAGAAAAATAGAGACATGTTCAATACTTATTTTACCCGCTGTATATGCAGTTACCTATAGGTTGATTTTCAACTCTGCTCCTGTATGGAAGTCTTGGGTTTTCCCCACCCCATCATTATGCATTCCAGCACCTTCAGTTGCATTCTCAAAATAGACAAAATTGAGTGGAAGCCAGTATTAAAGGGTCTAATGTTATTTTGTGGGCTACACGGAAATAAACATCACAAAGCAAACATCCATAGAAGAGTTGAAACAAATGCTAAAATTCAGTTATGGTTTTCAGTCATTGCAAATGCCTGACAATGTCACCCATTTCACTTTTTTTTTCTTAATGTAGCCTACATAAAATGTAATTACGCTTTATAAGAGCTCTTGCACACAGGTTACCTGAGCGCGTTAAGCATAATGCCTGGCATATTATCTCTGCCCAAAAAAGATCAGGTGCAACGTACAGTCCATCATTAACATACATAACTGTGCATCGTGTATATGGCGGTGCTATTGTAACCACGAGTACAGAATAGAAGCTTGTGCAAAATTAAAAAAAAAAAAAAAAAAAGGAAGATAATTTTTTTTCTTTTTGTTGCATATGCTCACACATTGTTCTCGTGTTTATGATAGAAATAACATATACACAAGTACAGTAGTGCACAGTGATTCATGTTAAAGTGTTACTAAACCCACGACAGTAAAATCAGTCTCTATATGTTTTGCTGGAGAGGTTTTTTTTTTCTTGGGAGAGTGCATGTGATCAGCACACGGCCAATTAGCACTGCACAGACATTCAGGTCAGGGGTTTGCATCCTCCTAGAGCACAAAGAAAACTTCTCCTACAAGCTTTAACCAGTGCTCTGCTGAAGTCACAAGACTGCTCTAACTGCTGATGAGAAAAGGTATTTAGCAGTTTATATTTACTAAAATAATTTCACTTCCATGTTCTGTGTACTGTGGGAGATTAGATATAGTGAATGCAGGGTCCTGGGTTTAGTAATACTTTAAAGCGATTCTAAAAAGGTAGAAGGTATATTAGCTTAATGCATTCTCCGCATTAAGGCAAGAAAACTCTTCTGTGTGCAGCTCCAAGAACATTTCCTCACAGGAAAAAACACCAAATTTCAGAACTTTGTGAGTTGAAATAACGGCAGTAGAAATGTAACCTTTCGAGACAGAATGACTAAAAGAATATCCCAGATCAAACGGACAGTTCTGCAATACAGAACTGTCAAGTTGAGGTCCCACTGAGTCAAGGGAAACCTCACTGGTGGAACAATATGTGTGATGCCTTGCATAAAGATACATATCAATGATGTGAAACAACCAATCTCCAAAAAGAGAGACTGCTAAGGCCAAAATCTAACCCTTGATAGAGCTCAAGGCCATTCCCAGAAACTCCATATTAGAGAACGCACGCACACTAGTTTGCGAGGAGAAAACCTCCAGCCCAACACCAAACAAAAGATTTCCAAAATCTGTGGTACATCTCCTTGAAAATCACCTTCCAAGCTGTCAGAGTAGAAATGGCCATATCAGAAAATCCCATCTCTCAAAACCCTGGCAGCAACAGCTTCGCCATTAAAGGATAGTTCACTTTCACCAAACGAATTGCCTATGCAGGTAATGGGAACCTGTGGATAAAAAACTGCGTGTCTCTGACTAAAGTTGAATAATGTCCTTGCTATAGTGTAGGCTATTTACATACCACATGAAGCCTGACTGGAATACTCCCATGACATTGCTTAGTACTTACAGGACGTTGCTAAGCGAGGTCTAGTCATTACTGCTCACCCCCAACATCACAGGAGTGAGCTTTTTCTCCGATTCAGACCCCTTCACATGCTCGCTCTTTCCCCCCTGATGTAGTTACACTGAGTTCAGCATCTGAGAGCTCACTCCTGTGATGGAAGAGGTGTGCAGTAATGACTGGGCCTCACTTAATGTTCTAGTAGTATTCCTGTCAGGCTTCATGAGGTACGTAAATGGCCTACACCTATAGTGAGGGTATTATTCAACTTTTTCTGACAGCCAATCTAATTTCCTGAGGTCCAAGAATGTCAGAACAGTACAGATATCCCCCAAATGACCCCTTTTTGCAAAGTAGACAGTCCGACGTATTTCATAACAGGCAAGGCGAGTTTTTTGAAGTTGTCATTTTTTTTGTCATAATTTTTTGGAAATGAAGAAATTAAATAAATGATTTTCACAATTATTTTTAACATACTGTCACCAGTGCAGTACAGTGTCATCATATAACTGGCATGGGTGATCAGGGACACTGACTGGTGACAGTACGAAAAAAAAAAATTGATTTTTTTTATTTTTATTCAGTTTGCTTATAGCAAAGAATTACTTTGCTATAAGCAAGCATTTACCTGAATGAAATCGATTCATTCAGGATTTTTTTTTTCTTAACTGTGATTTGGCCACAGCTAATCACATGGCACAGCTGGGCTGTGTTTGGCCCAGCTTGTGCATGTGATCGCTGTGACCATTCACAGCTAGCCACACTTGTATACAATGGATGGCATGATAGGAAGCCATCTATTGTATTCAACTGTCATGTGACCTGCTGTGATTGGTCACAGCAGGTCACATGGTACTGGCAACAGGGCCAGTACACAGATCTGTCATTGGCTGTGTCTGCGGTACACTGACACTGGGGGGGAACGGACTTTGTGTCGCCAACACAGTGATCTGTGCTGGGAAAACAATCTTCCTCCCCGTCTGATGTGCTTAGTAATCACTTGGCACCGGTGGGCAATTGCCAGTCGGGACCCAGGGATTGACATCTGCAGCTGCGAATGGCGGGGCAGGTAGCAAACATGCAAGCCCCCTACCCGGAAATGCAAAATCATATATATATATATATATATATATATATATATATATATATATATATATATATATATACATATACACATACACACACACATACATATACACACACACACACGCGATTCTGCGCACAGGTGCTGCCCTGTAGCAGAACAGGTGAAACTCGAAAATTTAGAATATCATGCAAAAGGATTGTCAAGAAAAGGCCATTCAACAGTGTTGGGGACTTTCACAAGGAGTGGACTGAGGCTGGAATCAGTGCATCAAGAGCCACCACACACAGACGGATCCTGGACATGGGCTTCAAATGTCATATTCCTCTTGTCACGCCGCTCCTGAACAACAAACAACGTCAGAAGTGTGTCTTACCTGAGCTAAAGAAAAACAGACCTGGTCTGTTGCTCAGTGGTCCAAAGTCCTCTTTTCTGAGAGCAACTTTTGCATCTCATTTGGAAACCAAGGACCCAGAGTATGGAGGAAGAATGGAGAGGCATACACTGCAAGATGCTTGAAGTCCAGTGTGAAGTTTCCACAGTCTGTGTTGATTTGGGGAGCCATGTCATCTGCTGGTGTTGGTCCAATGTGCTTCATTAAGTCCAGGGTCAACGCAGCCGTCTACCAGGAGATTTTGGAGCACTTCATGCTTCCTTCTGCAGACGAGTTTTATGGGGATGCTGACTTCATTTTCCAGCAGGACTTGGCACCTGCCCACACTGCCAAAAGCACCAAAACCTGGTTCAATGACCGTGGGATTACTGTGCTTGATTGGCTAGCAAACTCGCATGACCTGAACCCCATAGAAAATCTATGGGGCATTGCCAAGAGAAAGATGAGAGACATGAGACTGAACAATGCAGAAGAGCTGAAGACTGCTAATGAAGCATCCTGGTCTTCCATAACACCTCAACAGTGCCACAGGCTGATAGCTTCCATGCCACGCCGCATTGAGGCAGTAATTGCTGCAAAAGGGGTCCAAACCAAGTACTGAGTACATATGCATGCTTATACTTTTCAGAGGTCCGATATTGTTCTATGTAAAAGCCTTGTTTTATTGATTGCATGTAATATTCTAATTTTCTGAGATTGTACATTTGGAGTTTTCATGAGCTGTAAGCCATAATCATCACAATTATGACAAATCACAGCTTGAACTATCTTGCTTTGCATGTAATGAGTCTATCTCATATATTAGTTTCACCTTTTAAGTTGCATTACTGAAATAAATGAACTTTTGCATGATATTCTAATTTTTCGAGTTTCACCTGTATACTCCTGAAGTATATTTATGGTATTAAGGTTTGAACACGTACTAGACACAGATTCAGCCGTTGTGATATGTTATATTGCTAAATCTAAATACTGCCATGTTTTTAGATTTTTCACTCCAGGAGTATGTAATGGAATTTGGAAATTCTAGAGAAATGCTTACATGCATTACAATTTAACTAAACCCATTAGATTTTAGTCAAAGAAATGAACACTGGCCCCAAGGAGGCTACTCAAACTTTTGTTTTGCATTCAAAGTTCGTGATCTTGAAATGGAAGCTCAGGGAAGCAGCATGAAAGGGTAAACTATGAATGTTAGTACACTGTATATTAATAAGTTAGCAGTGATTAAATTCTAATAAAAACATTGAGGCAAGGTAAGGTCTATCATGCTCTGATTTGTTAAACAACCACGATTCGCAATGATAGTTCATAATGCAAGCAGCAGGTCAGAAAGGCACTACAGAGGCAAGTTTATATAAACATATTTCCGGTAAAAACACCTGCCCGTGAATCTATCATTTTTTTTGGTTTACACTTTTCTCCAACACAATGGATTTCAGGAAATATACAAGGGGAGTTCAAGTCAAACCGGGACTTTTGAGTTTATATAGGAAAAGAACAAAATTTCAAGAAGTGGAAATTGCATTTCAACATACTCCCCTGCTACATTTACACTTATCCCAGCATTTATCCAATGCCTGAAAAGCTTAGGCATAGAGAGATTTGTCAGTAAGCCTGAACCATCCTAGGACATTTGTGAATGATTGGGTTCACTGTTCCCACAAAAAGATTTTTCTAATGTGCAATTTCACGACAGGTTATGCATCGATTATCCAGGATCAGGTTTTCCACGTGCTGAGTGTTCACAGGAATGACTACTGTGGGCTGGAAACCACCATGGCTGGGAATCGTCACTGACGGATGTACGGCCATCTTTGAAAATATTTACACCATTCAAATGTCTTACTGAACGTCTCATCACTATACTGTGCTTGAAGTCTTCTGTAGATATCTGCGGGTTTTACGTCTTCATTCACAAGAAACTTCATCACCACACACTGTTCCATGCATGCACTAACACTGTTGTCTGCCATCTTGATTAAAGGTCTCTGCACTGGCCTGCGACATGTGTGCCGCCTATCAGTAATAGTACACACATGCCACTTACTACTGCATGTAGTACCACCAACCTAGCATCCCTGTTTATACCTGAAAAATTAAAAGCCCCGGGTTGACTTGAACACCCGCCCCTCCATATATAAACACTGATAGTTCAGAATTTCAGTTAATTATCCACAGGTTAGGAGACAAAAATATATGTAATCATAACAGACTTGGTTTTTTTTTTTTTTTTTTGAGGATAAAGGTAATTTTGGGAAGTCGAAGTGTACTGCTTTAGTTATCAATTTTCTTTAAAGCAGAACCAAAAATAAGATAAAAATGAATCACCCATTAAAAAAAAAAAAAAAAAAAAAAAGACAGAAGAAACCCACTTTAGAAGCAATATTTAGCCTCAAATGTAGAGAATTCCCCTGCAGTATTTTTTTCTGCCACTAGTTTTCAGTCCGATGACCAGCATTATTCAATCCACTTCCTCTGAGCCCATGTCTTTCTGGATCTGCCACACCCTGTGACTGGGCAGTGAAAGGAGAAGCAGAACAGTGACAACAATAACCTCTGTTATCTCTCCGTTAGTCTGCTTTCTCTTTGTATCAGAAAGCATCTGAACCGATTGGCTCCTTGTACTGCTTCTTCCTCTCTCACTGCAGGAGAGGATTACCAAGTAAAATCTAGGTACAGTACTTACATTGCTAATTATACTGCGTATTTCATCTCTACCTAGAGCTTAACTTTAATAAATAAGGCATTTAAATTACTTTAAAACAACACACAGGCTTATATTTACCTGCTTTGTGCAATGGAATTGCTGTCTTTTCTGGGAAAAACCAGTGAGACGAGGAATGAGGGGAGAGTTTTAGTGAAAAGTTAAAGAGAGTAACTCCACTTTTGTTGTGGAAAAAAAAAAAAAAAAAATAATATATCTCTCTGGGTGATCTACGTACATTGCAAGGTTTTTACGAAACTTAGTAGCAGATTCCTATGTAAATAATGATTTGTTTCTGTATATGTCGAACTTGATGCTGCCCCCTGCTACACTCAAGAGGCCGGGCCAAAGCTTGATTTTAAACCAGGCAAAGTCTAGATTTGCACACAAAATCCAGCGGTCTATTTCTTAAGCCTAGTAAACGATTTCTTTGTTCAATCCAGTAGGCTGAACGAAAAAAACAAAACAAAAAAACTGAAGAGCTTGGAAGGAGATCATTTACTATCCAATGCTACTATAGCATTTTCCCTGCTGAGGTATTGTGTTCTGACAAGGGGATGGCTCCCCCACCAGAAAACACTGGTCAGCACTCTCAGCCCTTGGCTGAGAGCGCTGACTGGATGCCAATCAGTAGAATTTTTTCGATCATGTCCCTTCAACAGAAGTCGGATAAGGCTAATATTTGTCCTGTGTGTATGGGGCTTTAGGGTTAAAGTATTTTTGACATGTGATTTAAAATAACCTCTGCTTATGACTGTTTTCATTAAAAGTTCAGCTTAAATATACCAGATTTTAAGAATGTTTCACTCTACAAGAGTAAAATATAACCTTTAGGATTAGGATTTTATTAAAAATGCATATCATGGAGTGTGTGTGTTTTTACTTCTAGGCAGGGGCTGAAAAATGATTCCAAAAACTCAATGGTGGTAAGTCAATTTGATGCAGCTGTTCAATAAGCAAACTCCAGCTCCACACTAGAGTAAACTGCAGTAGGAAATCTAAGCAAATCAAAAACACAGAAAATCAACATTTCTGTATGGCCCAGCATGGATAAAAAGAAATGTAGAGATATTGCCTTAGTGCTAAGCAGGGAAGAAGGGTGGGTTCCAATAGGGACCACCTGGTTTATATGAAAATCTGCAGACTGATGCTTTCCCCTCTTGTTAATGTAGATGGTATATTCAAGCAGTCAAGGTCAAAAGTAAAATGTAAAAACTCTTTCCTTGCTCACCACATCCCCTCTATCAATTTCTAACAAAACTGTCCTAAAAGATCAATTTTCAACCTAAGAGTTCTCAGCCTACCTTCTCAGAAGCCTACCTTCCCAGAAACCATGTATGCCCAAAATAAATTCACAAAGTATGCCCTAAAGAAAAACCCAACATGTTTCGGTCAGAAATCAAGAGTTTCGTCAGTGGTTCATGTAAATAAAAAAAATTAATAAAAAACCCCCCCCCAAAAAAAACAAAAAAAAACACACAACCTAATGAAATAAAGTGCTAAATCCACATGGTAGAAAATGGTGACTGTATACAGTGGGGCAAAAAAGTATTTAGTCAGCCACCAATTGTGCAAGTTCTCCCACTTAAAAAGATGAGAGAGGCCTGTAATTGGCATCATAGGTAGACCTCAACTATGAGAGACAAAATGAGAAAAAAAAAATGCATTTTGGAAGCCATTA
This sequence comes from Staurois parvus, assembly GCF_062004578.1. Classification (NCBI taxonomy): domain Eukaryota; kingdom Metazoa; phylum Chordata; class Amphibia; order Anura; family Ranidae; genus Staurois; species Staurois parvus. The sequence continues at coordinate 23,741,055 of NW_028317951.1, read as the reverse complement.
CTTTCATTCATATCACAGTCTATACATATTTAATAGAGTCAACAGACCCAATGCTCGGGGTCCAAATCAAATCGCACACAAAAAAGGAAGGTAGGTAAAACCCTCATTACGTCCATAAGGGGAACGTGAAGGTAGGCAAAATATTAATCTAGCCTCACGTTTCAGGAGGCATTTATCCAGATCACCCTTTCTTTGGCCCACGTGAGGTTGCTCAATAACCCAAAACTGTAAACAATCTGGTTTTCCACCATGCTTTTGCCAGATATGTCTTGCAATAGGTGAGTTCTTCTTTAGTATAACATGTACGTGCTCTTAAATGCGACGTCTAAAGTGACATCTTCTTTTAACTACATATAACAGTCGGCATGAGCATTTGGCAAAATAAATGACCCAGTCTGAGCTAAAATTAACAAATGATTTTAATTTTGATCACTTCCTCCATTTTTGGGGTTGGTAAATGCTTTAACTGTGTGTATGTAAGCACAAGCCTTACAATGCCCACATCCGAAATTCCACAAAGGTCTTTTTGGCAGTCAGGTCCTTCTCATGCAACACATTCTAGTACCCCTGATGTTAAATTATCTGCATCCCTGCTTGGGTATCATTATTATATACAGGTGTACCTCGGTTTACAAACACCTTGGTTAACAATTTGTGGTTTACGAATGAAAATCCATTGAAAATAATGCCTCAGTTTACAAATTTTTTTTCGCAATATGAAGTGTATGTCGGTGCCAATTTTTATATGCAATTAGCGGCTTTTTTTTTTTTTTCTTCACTATAGCTCACAGAATTAGCGGTCACTTTCCTCGAAGTTAAAAGGAAACGGTTTCTTTTAAGAAACTAAAAGGAAACATTGTTTCTTTTAACTCGAGAAATGAACTAAAAAATAAAACTCTCTTTTAGCTGGGGGGAGAGCTCTAGTGAAGGCAAAAAAAAAAAAAAAAGCCAGTAATTACATTTAAAAACCGGCATAATAAATAAACAACGTGGGGTTCCCCCTTCCATCCATCCCAAGCCCTTCGGGTCTGGTATGGATTTTGAGGGGAACTCCCACGCCAGAATTATACATACCATACCAGACCCTTATCCGAGCATTCAGCCCGGAAGGTCAGGAAAGGGTGGGGGGTGAAAAGCAAGCGCCAGCCCCCCCCTTCTGAACCGTACCAGGCCACATGCCCTCAACATGGGTGGGTGCTTTGGGGCGGTGGGTCAGGGGCTCCAAAGCACCTTGTCCCCATGTTGATGGGGACAAGGGCCTCTTCCCCACAACCCCGGCTAGTGGTTGTGGGGGCCTGAAGGCACGGGGCTTATCGGAATCTGAAACCCCGTTTAACAAGGGGGCCCTCAGATCCTAACCAACCCCCCCCCCCATGAATGAGTATGGGGTACATGGTCCCGCTACACATCCCCAAAAAAATAAAAAATAAAAGTGTAGTGTGAAAAAAGACAGTATATGGTCTTTGACAAGTCCTTTATTAACCACTTCAAGTTCGAACACTTTCACCCCCTTCCTGTCCAGGCCAGTTGTCAGCGCTATCACACTCTGAATGACAATTGCGTGGTAATGCAACACTGTACCCATATGAATTTTTTAGCATTTTTTGTTTTGAGACAGATAAAGCTTTATTTTGGTGGTATTTTATTCACCACTGGGATTTTTTTTTTTGCTATATAAAATGAAAAAGTCCAAACATTTTGAAAAAAAAAAAAAAAGTGTTTTTCTTATAAAATTTTGCAAATAAATATTTCAATCATAAATCTTGGCCAAAATTCAGTTATCTTTTTAGTAAAAAAAATAACCCAAATTAGTTTATAACCAAAAATTATCATTTTTAATTTTTTTTTTACATTTATGTTTTTTGTTTCTTTTTACATACTGTCACCCTAGCAGTACAGTGTCACCATGGTGACACTAATACTTGGGGGTGATGAAGATTTTTTTTTTTTTTAACACCGATTGATTTTACACCCATAAAGGCTGTAAAAGCAATAATTTCTCCTTCTCTCTGGCTGCATTCTTGCAGCCATTGAGAAATACTGTGTGAGCTGTGATTGGTCACAGCTTGTCACATGGTACAAGGCTGTTGTGAATAGCCTTGTACCATGTGACCCCTGTGATCATTCACAGATTTCACACGTAGTAGGCAATGATGTCAGAAGTGACATCTTGCTAACTACTCTGCATGTGATCACTGATTGGCCAATCAGTGATCACATGATCAGGACCTCACACAGAGGTCCCGCACGGAGGACACAGCGGGCACCAGATCACGGTGCTGCGCGCTCCCGGGGAGCAGGCACAGTCCAAAATGGCGGGCACCGTTTATGAACGGCAACCCGCCCCTGGACTGCCACCATCCGACCATTTATATACAGCGGCCGGATGGCAAGTGGTTAAAAAGCAAAAACTAAAAGAATGTCCCTCGTAGTAGATCCAACGTCGATCACGATGTCCGCCGCCGACCCGAAAAAAAGAGAAAAAAAAAGGCTCTGCTTCCAACGTTTGCCTGCTCCAGTGGTTTGACAGTTCTTAAACAGGTAAGGGGCGGGACCACCCAGGGACGTTACGCATGTGACCCCACCCCATGTGAACTGTCAAACCACCGGAGCAGGCAGACGGCGGGAAACATCGGAAGCAGAGCCTTTTTTTTTTTAAATTCTTTTTTCAGGTCAGCAGCGGACCTCGTGATTGACATTGGATCTACTGTGGGAGGGATTCTTTAATTTTTTTCTTTTACTAAAAGGACTTGTCATAGACCATATCCTGTGTCTTATTACATTACACTTTTTTTTTTTTTTTTTTAATGAGTAGCAGGACCATGTACCCCCCATACTCATTCACATAAGGGGGGGCGGGATCTGGGTACCAGATTCCGCTAAGCCCCTTGCCCGCCGATCCCCACAACCACCGGCCAGGGTTGTGGGGAAGAGGCCCTTGTCCCCATCAAGACAAGGTGCTTTGAGGGGGGGGGGTGAAGCCCCACCACCCCAAAGCTCCCCCCATGTTGACGGCATGTGGCCTGGTATTCTTCGGGGGGGGGGTGCATTAGGGTCTGGATTTTGTGGGGGACCCCTGCGCCATTTTTTTGAAAATGTTGGCATGAGAGTTCCCCCAAAACCCATACCAGACCCGAAAGGCTTGGTATGGATGGGAGGGGGGACCCCACGCCATTTTATTTATTTTTAATTGACGGAAATTCTTTTACATTCAGCTGTCAGAGGGGAACTGAGAGCTGAGACATGAACACATGGTTGTCACTACTAAAATACCGCATAACTTGATATAATACCTCTTGTGGTATTTTAGTAGCGTTTACTTTTTTCTGACCTCCAGAACGGATTAATTGGTTTTCAATGCCTTCCTATGGAAAACGGCATTTCGGTTTATTAATTTTTCGCTATACAAAAAGTCCCGCAGAACAAATTAAATTCGTAAACCGAGGCATGCCTGTATAGTGAAGGCTTTTGTGAGTTATCTTTAAACATTTTCTGCCTTATATAAAGAACTAGGGGACAGCAACGCAAACCTGGCTTCAATCTAACATTCATATGCCATAAAAATACCCAAAACACAGCTTACCAATTTCTCGGTTAAGAATTTTCTCTTCCCTATTTCCTACAGGCTCAATTACTTTAAGAAAAGGCTGGAACAGCCGAAGGTCACATAGGCGGCGTGTTTCATCAAAGAATTCCTCTCTTTCTGCCTCTTGTGTAACGCTGACAAAAATATAAGAAGACTCATCCTGAAGTAGATGGTGAAGAGGGTATTTCCGGGCTTCTTTAAATAATTCATGTTTAATGTTCACAAGAGTAGCTTCTCGAATGCATTCTAAAGTCACCATCATCCCATTTGGTAATAAACAGTCCACCAGTATCCTGGGGGGCATCAAGTGGATCCCCCATAATTCTCCAGAAGAAGGCCTTGGTGGCATGATTCCTACACTTGGTAATCTTCACTCTAGAGGGTGGTTAGTGCAGCATTTGTCCTACTTGAGGCACCTAAAAAGACAAGAAATGTGAATTGAATACTATAGAACTACAAAGCCTAAAGCAATGCTACCTTTTCTGTGCACCATGACCATGCTTGAAGCGGACTTAAGTTTTAAATTTATGGACAGGGCCTTTTCAGGTGTTGAAATTGAAGGTTCAGACAGTTGTATGCAAAAGTGTGGATACCCTGGTCAAATATGTCTGGTCTTCTATAGAAATGGTAATAGGACCATATTGTCATACCATTCATTTAAACAAAGATCTTCCTATAAGGTTATGCGTTTCATTTAACATATATCATGCATTTTACATACCTGTACAATCCTCCATTGTGTATTGAGACCGTTGTATTGGTTGGACACTTGGCTTTTATGCATATTTATTTATGTGGTTATTTTCACTAATCACTTTACTTGGGTTAGCATTGAAATATATCCCAGAGTGGGGATACTTCACTATTTTTGTCGCTTATTAGTTGGGAGTTGGTCCCAATAGGGACTGGTTACTAGCACCTTATAGGGTCCTTGATTCAAGACCCATTTATTTATTGCACTTTAGGAAATTATAATTGCCACTTTTTATAGATCCAGCAGGATCTTACACAGTATTTATATCATTGTGTGACATAAATGTTATTTGATTGTATTTTATCTATAGTAATTTGTATGTATATTTTAGCGCTACACCATTAGTGATCTTGCATGGCAAGAACACTTTACTGTTATTTCACATATATAGTCTTATTATTATAGCCAAATTTACCACCCTAACTCCTCCCACAGTTTTTACACTATAATAGACAGTAATATACTGAAACGTGCGGATTGAAACGTGCGGATTGTTCCCGATTGGTGTGCTATTACTTTGTGGAACGTTTCGCCGAATGGTTCACAAAATATCGCCGTTTTTGTGGTGAAATTGGTCCCATAGGAATGAATGGCGGAATGATCAAAACTAGAGTGGGAGCTGACAAAAGCTAGAGTGTGAGTTGAAAAATCAGGACATGATTTCTAAACTGCCACCACTCCCTCATTTTCCAGCCATCCTACAAAAATCTTATATCAAAACGTTCAGCTATCCCTGCTGCCACTAAAAATGTCCACGGCCAAGCCATAGTCCTGATAGTTTTCACAATATGACCATTTGTTTGCAACTCACATCGCCCATTGACATTCATTGAAACTCCACTCTAGCCACCTCAAATTTGAAGGGCAATTTCTAAACTGCGACTGTGCCTTCATTTTTAATAATTCAGAGACATACTATGCATCAAAATGTAGGTCTGGGTCTTGTGATTCTCACAATATAAAGCTGTTCGGTGTAGGATTTATCATTTTTAAACTACAACCGTTTGAAGATGGCAACCGCCAGTGAAGTGAGCAAGTTGGAGCAGTTTGTTTTTAACTGCTTTTCTCTGCCCTTGCTGGAGAGTGAGTTGCCATGGGAACCCAGGTGTGTGAGCAGGCAGCAGAGTGACAAGCCACTCCACCTAGTTACTCCACCCACTCCAGTTGTAGACTACTGGTGGAGGCAAGAACACTTCACACAATTTCCCCAGAAATTGTAGCTTTTCTAGTTGTATATATTGTATTCACTTTGTCTGCACATAGGTAGAGGAGTAGGTGTGAGCACCTATTCATCATTTAGGCTCCATACCAGCACAGGGGGATCTTTACAGTATTTTTCTCCATTGTGTAGACATCCAAAAGCTCTAAATATTGTGAGTGCCATATGATTTTGGGGCCATCTTGCAAATCTGGGGCAGCACAGTGGCTAAATGGTTAGCACTACCGCCTGGCAGTACTAGGGTCGTTGGTTCGAATCCCAGCCACAGCACCTCCTGCCTTGAGTTTGCATGTTCTCCCTGTGCCTGCGTGGGTTTCCTCCGGATACTCCGCTTTCCTCCCACACTCCAAAGACATGCTGGTAGGTTAATTGGCTCCTGTTTAAATTGGCCCTAGTATGTGTATGTATGAATGTGAGTTAGGGACCTTAGATTGTACGCCCCTTGAGGGTTAGGGACTGATGTGAATGTACAATATATATGTGTAAAGCGCTGCGTAAATGGACGGCGCTATATACCGTATTTTTCGCTCCATAAGACGCACTTTTTTCCCCCAAAAAAAGGGGGGAAAATGTCAGTGCGTCTTATGGAGCGAATACGGAGCGGCCGGTCTGGTATTTTCACCGCCGCCGTGTCAGAATACCGGGCTGGCCGCTCAGCTCTGCAGTGGGACCTTACCTGTTCCTCTATCCAGCGGCGTGCTGTCTTCCCAGCTTCTGTAGTGTGCGTGACAGCCGGGTCCCAAGTGCGCAGGTGCAAGAAGTGGTGCTCTTTGTGAATGGTAAGGCGGTACCTGGGACTTGACAGATCCCAGAAGCCGCCGGACCAATCACAAAGCGCAGCGCTTCTCGCGCATGCGCACTGGGCATCCGGCTGTCCGCCGAGCGCCCACACTACAGAAGCCGGGTAGACAGCACGCGGCTGGATAGAGGAACAGGTAAGATCAAAGAACAACTCCGCGGAAGTAAGAGCGGGTACCTGTCAAATTCAGGTACCCGCTCCCCCTCCCTCCCCAAAGGTCAGCAGTCATCTCCTGCACTGTGTCTGCAGTCTCTGGTCATCTCCTGCACTGTGTCTGCAGTCTCTGGTCATCTCCTGTACTGTGTCTGCAGTCTCTGGTCATCCCTGTACTGTCCGCAGTCTCTGGTCATCCCTGTACTGTCCGCAGTCTCTGGTCATCCCTGTACTGTCCGCAGTCTCTGGTCATCTCCTCTACTATGTCTGCAGTCCATTAGTTCAGAATTTTTTTTTTCCTGTTTTCTGCCTCTAAAACCTAGGTGCGTCTTATGGAGCGAAAAATACGGTAAGTACCTGAAATGAAAAAACTCTGCATCAATGAATCCAACTCGAAAGCTCTCAATATCTCCTTGCCTCCAGACCAACTTGACAGAGTTCAGCAAAACACTGCTGCTTTCTCGTGCCCCCCCCCCCTTTGCCATGCCTTTGTGTCCCATTAACCCAGACATTTGAGTCACTATTTTGGGCAAACTACCCCCCACTGCTTAAAGAACTGTTGAACCTCTTGGCCTCCTGGATGTCCCTTCAGATAACCTGGTTCAGCAGAATTCATGCCCTCCGTATGACATACTTGCCAAACCTCCATTACTTTGGAGTCCTCCAAATCCCAGTCCCCAACCAATTTTTGCACTGAGCAATGTAAATTGCCCAATTTCATCTGGCGCCAGCACAGACCCAAACTCTCTGCCTCCGTTTTGTGTCAGACTGTATTGGACTTGAAAATCATCGGACTACAAAAACCAGTGCCACAAAGATCCATACCTGAAAGATCTGGTCTCTGACCTCTATTCTTCCCTCCTCGATTCAAAGGGCTCTTGCAAACCACACGAAAAATGGGAAAAAGATCTTGCCACCCCCCTGGACCAAGATGCCTGGAATAAGATTTGGCTTTTTACCTCTAAATGTTCATGCAACATTTTAGCAAAAGAAAAAGCCTTCAAGGTCCTCTCACATTGGTATTTGACCCCAGAATGCATTGTGAAATTTGCCTCCACTATTGAACCAGATTGTGGACAAGGCTATACACAATGATTAAGACGGTTCTGAACGTGCCACTAGCCTGTAACCCCTGTGAACCCTTTTTACACAAACTGATCTCAACCCTAAAGTGGTAGTAAACTCTCCTTGATGAATTTCTCCCATGGAAATCATGAAGCAACACTTTACTAATCGCTTTGTGTATATTCTTCTCTACCTGCTCCTTTTTCTTATAATCCGTCCTGTTTCTTTTTCTGATGTGACCGGTACATGCGCATACTTCCCCCTGTTTACGGCACGCTCTTTGTGCCATCAATCCTTTATTTACATGCCATGTCTTTGACGGCACTGCACCGAGATACTGTAAGGTTTTAGTCCCGTTCTCAAGTTCTTACAAAACCCCATGTGGTTCAAAACATCATAAGGGCTGTAAACATCAGGCAGACAGAACGATGCACAGAAGCAGAGAACTGTGCTATCAGATGTACAGTTACTGCACATGTGCAAGATTACAGCTGGAACAAGAAAAGGCGCAAGTACAGCGCTCTGCAGACTTGGAAACATCAGCTAACATGGCGCCAGCTTCTCCTGAAAAACAAGATTTTAAAAACCACTTCAAAATAAGTTAGAGGCATAACCATATTAATGCAGAATGTTTTGTAAAGTTTTATTGTGCTTCCTTTTTTAAGAAGGGGCAATTGAAGTGAAGAGTTTACTACCATTTTAACTTCAAATAGTTTTTATTGAAAGGTTTTTTACACAAATGCAGTAATACAAAACGTAATACACTGTGGTTCACATTAGAATGAGGTGGTACATAAGGTATGTATAACCTGAGGATGTATTTTCCCACCAATTGGCTGGGAAAGATGTGGCCCTGTTTTCATATTATTGGTAGATAAGAATAAACTAATGTGAATCTAGTAGTTTCGGAATACATTGTGAATGGGGTTGGACGGGGATGAAGGAAGGGAGGGAGGGGAAAGGGGGGAGTACCAGTCAAGCGTTATGTACTTAGTAGTAAGGATATTATATGGATATCAGTTAATAGAGCAGTTAGGGTCATTGAGCCAACGAGACCATTGGAATTGGAATTTATGGTATGTGAGGTTTCGTGATGCTGTTCTCTTTTCCATTTCGCATTGGTAATTTAGGTCATTGATAAGGGTTGAGTAAGCAGGAATTTTGGTGAACTTCCACAATCTGGTGACATTATTTTTTGCCGCTGCCAATATGTGGATTATGATAGTTCGTGTGTTTGGGGGAAATTTGTCTATTCCTATATTTAAAAGGGCTAAGGCTGGATTTGGGGGGATGTGGGATTCTGCTATTGAAGAAATTAGTTGAAACATTTTATTCCAAAATGATGTAAGAGATTTACATTGCCATAATGTGTGAGTGATCGAGCCTAATTCTCTGCAGTGCCTCCAACATTTAGGTGAGTGTTGGGGGTAAAAAAAGAGCGAGTTTAACTGGTGTTAGGTACCATTGGTGTAATGTTTTTAAGTATGAATCCCAGTGGGAGCTACATTTGGAAGCTTTGTATGTAATGTTGAAGGTTTTTGCCCATATATGTGGGGAGATTGATTGGTGAAGATTGCTTTCCCAGTTAGTAGGTGAGGTGGTGTTTATGGCAAATTGGGCATTAGTTAGTAGTTTATAGAATGTCGAGATTCCTTTTTTAGGATATTGTGTTTTGTGAAAAAAGATATAGGCCGCGGTGGGGATTGTTAGTTCTGAAGATACGGTCATTGTGAATAGGAAGTGGGATATTCTTAGGTAATTAAAATTTTCATTATCAGGTAAGTGATATTTTGTTTGGAGAGTAGTGAAGGAATTTAGTTTGTGGTTGGTGTATATATCTCGTATATGTGTTATTCCGTTGGATTCCCATTTTGAAAGGTTCAAAAAAGGGATGAGGAGATGCAGGGTTAAGATAGGTGCATAGGTACTCTTCAATTCAGAATCTGGGTGTTTTGATGATATAAATTCAAACCAGGCTTGTAGGGTGGCCTTCATACAGGGGTGTTTGATTTGTAGGAGTGTTTTGGAATTTTGTGGTATGAACAATAATTTGTCAAGTGTATGTTTTAGGGGAGGAAGGTTTTCCATGTTGGTCCATGTCTTGTCTTTAGTAGGGTGCCACCAAAAGAATAATTGATCTAGAAGTGTGGCATTGTAGTAGGATTTTAGATGAGGAAGTCCTGCACCTCCCTTAGAGGGCGAACGTATTAGTAAATTTGTCAAGTATCTAGGTTTTTTGGAGTCCCATGTGAATTTATTGAGGATCGTCTGGAGTTTGGAGAAAAAGGAATTGGGAACTGGGATCGGAAGAGTTCGGAAGATGTAGAGTATTTTCGGCAAAATACACATTTTCAATGTAGCAATTCTGCCCAGTGTTGAGAGGGTAGATGTACGTAAATGCTTGAGTTCTCGCGGAATAGAGTTGAGTAATGGTTTGTGATTAGCATTATATAGTTGGTTTGTTGTATTGGTAAGTTTAATTCCCAAATAAGGGATATTATATTGTTCCCACGTAAAAGAGAATTGGTTACGGATTAAGTTCTGGATTCTAGGTGGGGTGTATAAGTTCAAAATGGAAGATTTTGGCTCGTTAAGTTTATAGCAAGAGATGTCTGAGTAATTGTGGAGATGAGTGCGTATCGTACGGAGTGATTTGTAAGGGTTGGTAATCATGAGAATAATGTCATCGGCAAATAGACTAATTTTATGTTCTGTTCCAAGATGGGAGATACCTGTAAAGGAGGGGTCGTCTCTGAGTTTGGATGCTAAGGGTTCAATCAGTAATGTAAATATTATGGGTGATAATGGACATCCCTGTCTAGTGCCATTGGAGATTTGAAAGGTTTGTGAGAGAGTGCCGTCGGTTAAAACTTTGGCGGAAGGATTGGAGTATAGGGAGAATATTGCTGATAATAACCAATCTATAATCCCAAATTTCTGTAAGGTGAGTTTCATGAATAGCCAATTGATTCGGTCAAATGCTTTTTCGGCATCTAGGGACAAAAGTAGTGAGGGCTGTTTGGTAGATTCTAGGTTGTGTATCAGGGATATAATTCTCCTAGTTGCGTCAGGTGCTTGTCGGCCAGGGATAAAGCCCACTTGATCTGGGTGGATTAGTGTAGGGAGGTATGGAAGTAACCTTTGTGCAATAAGTTTGGCGTATAGTTTTATGTCCGTATTCAATAGTGAAATTGGTCTGTAGTTTTGAACTAATTGGGGGTCTTTATTTGGTTTGGGTATTGTGGTGATGATGGATTGTAACATTTCAGTGGAGAAAGTACCTGTGGTGGCAGCATGGTTGAATAATGAAGATAGGTGTGGTGTGAGGTTGGGTGCGAATGTTTTGTAGAATTCATTTGTAAAGCCGTCATTTCCTGGAGATTTGTTAAGAGGTAATGTTGATATGCAGCGTTGTATCTCTGTGGGAGAAATTGGTAGTGATAAGGATGCAAGCTGAGATGGTGTAAGACGCGGAAGATTGGTAGTGTCTAAAAATTTTTGAATGTTTTCAGTTGTGGGTTGGCATGTGTCAAGGTCATTATTGAGATTGTACAATTGTCGATAGTATGTCGCAAATGCATTCGATATATCCTGTGGGTTAGTGAGTAGCGTTTGTGTGGTTGGGTGATGGACATTTACAATCTTTGATCTAAGTCGTTTTTGTTTAACTGTTTTTGATAGAAGTGAGGTTGCTTTATTACCTAGGGCATAAAATAAGGGTTTGGATCTCTGGAGGTTGAGATCGTATTTGTGTAGTAGAAGGATTCGTAATTTATTTCTATCGGAGCTCAAATTTGCAGCCGTGGAAGGGTTTGGGTTGGTTTTATTGGACACTTCATTAAGTTTGATGGAGGAAAGTAGTTGGTCAATTTGGTGGGATCTTTGTTTTTTGATACGGGAGTTAAGTTGTATGAGAATACCTCTCATGTAAGCTTTATATGTGAGCCATAGTGTTGTTATGGATATGTCTGGAGAGGAATTGGTGTCAAAGAATAAGTTGTGAGCATCTAATAGATGTTTCTGGTGGTCTAAGCCCTTCAATAATATAGAATTTAATCTCCAAATGGGCGGTAGGGTTGCGCGTTGATTGTCGTCTATCGAAACGTTGATGGGAGCATGGTCTGACCAGGTGATCACGCCGATGCTGGACGAAGTTATGTGTTGCAGTGTCCATTTGTCCGTCAGGAAAAAATCAATTCTGGAATAAGCAAGGTGTGTATGAGAGTAATAGGTGAAGTCTCTTTCAGTTCCATGTTGGCATCTCCAGATGTCGTAAAGGTCGTGGTTGTGTAGAAATTGATTGAGGGATTGTTTAGGTGTTTTTCTGAGGAAGGATGAGTCCATTTGTGTATCGCCAATAATATTGAAGTCTCCTCCAATTAAAAGTCTGCCTTGTTTTAAGGATGTGATGGTTTTGTAAAGCTTATTATAGAACTTGATCTGATGTTTGTTGGGACCGTAAACGTTTACTAACGTATAAAGAATACCATTTAGTCGACAGATGAGGATATGATAGCGGCCTTGCGAGTCGGCAGTTTCGGAGACTAAGGTGAATTGGATGGAGTCTTTTATGGCGGTTATGGTGCCATTTTTTTTTTGGGATTAGTAGCCAAGAAGATTTGCGAGAATCGGTTGAGGTGTAGTTTGGGAATTCTTTTTGTAGCAAAGTGAGATTCTTGTATAAAGATAATGTCAGCCTTAGATTTTCTCGTTTCCTTTTGGAGCGTCGACCTTTTGAATGGCGAGTTCAGTCCACGCACATTGAGAGAGGTGATATTAATCATTTTGTATCTTTTGCGTGTTGAGTTGAGAGTTGCGTTGGAGTCTTGAGGGAATGAGAAGTTTCGTGGTTATTGGTGTAGAAGAGGATGTGTCGTTAGTTTGGTTGGAGCTTTTTAGGTTAAGTCTCGTATTTACGATGAGATCTTCACAAGAGTGCATCGGGGTCCGGTAATCAGTAGATCTATAGGAGATGACTATTGGTACTGAGAAGGAGGAAGAGGGAGGTGAAGGTGGTAGGGGGTAAAAACAATACTCGCAGATAATGCGAGTGATCTGAGTAGCTAAAGTTGCTACTACAGCTGTGGGGGGTTTAACTAGGCTTTGACCATAGTAAAGGTCATGCCAACTCGAACTGAAAAACATGAAAAGTTTCTCAAAACATGGCCGACCGCCAGTGAATAATGATGTGTTATAGTAACTAGAGGTGCAAGAATGGTGAGATGATTGAGGTTGGGTGCAGGTGGATTATTCATCTTCCATATTTTGGAGTGTAGTAGGAGTGGGTTGTTGTTCACCAGGGATGATATTCCAGGCTTTAAGGAGGTTGAGGCCTTCTTCAAGGTTTTTGACTGTAAAAATTCGACCTTGTTGTCTGATGGTTAATTTTGTAGGGAAACCCCATTGGTAGGCTATGCCGCGGTTTCTTAGAGCTTTAGTGATGTTTATCATTTTCTTGCGATTAAGTAGGGTAGTCTTCGATAGGTCTGCAAATAACCGGATGTTGGCGTGTGACGGTGGGAGTGTAGTTGTGTTCCTGGCTGCTAGCATAATTTTGTCTTTGATGTGATAGAAATGAATTCGAGCTAATACATCTCTAGGGATAGATGCTGAAAGGAACGCGGGTTTGGGCAAGCGATGGGCTCGATCAATAGCCACTTCGAGGTCAGAAAGAGATGGAATGAGGAATTTCATGTATTGTTGAATGTAGGGAAGCAGTGTTTCATTGGTGACAGTTTCAGGGATGCCCCTGAATTTGATATTATTTATTCTAGAACGATCTTCTAAATCAGCCAATTTCAAATTGATTTGATCGATTTCGGACGTGTGTTCAGTATGTGCGTCAATCAGATCGTTGTGTGCTGTCACGATGTCACTCATTTTAGCTTCAATATGTTGTATTCTGAGCTCCTGGCGTTGGACCGCGTTATCTATCTGTAGTAATGATGATGATATGTCATTGTGCAGGGTCTGTCTTAACGATAGAAGCATATTTTTCATTGATATTTCCGTTAATGGCTGTTCTGCTGCTGGAAAAGCCTCTATTGCTGGGAGATCAGTATTAATTAGAGGCAGTGGGTGAATAGTGGCCTGAGATTTTGGACTCTGGTGATCTAGGTCTAATCTGGGTCTTGATTTGGCCGGGCTACTTGTAGTTGGGGACATAGGGGGAGACAACTCACCAGGGTCCCCTGGGTATAATGAGTGCTGCAGCCTGGGATCTGTCATCTGGCTCCGTGTTTCATTGTCCTGTCTGCAATCCCCTGTATGCCCGCCTCCGGCGCCATCTTGGCTTCCTGCCGTTATGAGAGGAAAGAATTGGGACAGTTTTCCAGGCTGTCCCGGGGTTTTCCTCCGTCGTGGCATGCCTGTAGAGGTGCGGGCACTCCTTATGTAAGGTATGGTGTGCCCGGAATTCCCTGGTGTCTGAGTGAACCGCTCGTTTCACTGGCAGCTGGACGGAGAGCACCGCTCTAAGCGTCCATACGAGTGCCGGCCGCGCATGCGCCCCCTTTACTACCATTTTAACACGTATCAAAAGAAGCTGGTGGGGTTTGGGTTTCTGGCAACCCAGCAGACATTAGTTAAATCCAGGAAACAACTGTTCTTCAAATTTGCTACAGTCCAACAAAAGGTTAATAGGAACCATGGTCCATGAGTAGCTCACTTCTATTTTCGAACATTTTCCCCATACTTACGCAAAAGAAAAAAAAAAAAAAAAGTTTAAACCATGTGAACGAATTAATAGGGTTTTGACTAACCACCAGATTTGTTTCTTGAAGTACAGTACAGGGTGCAAGATTATTACTGTGGGTTATATGGAGGTACCCTCAAGTGTTTGTTTGGACACTTGCAAAAATAAAGCTACTGGGACATATTGTGACACCCTTCCAAATCAATGGATTCAGGTGTTCCAATCTCCTCCATGGCCACAAGTTTATAAAAATCAAGCACTTAGGCATGAAGACTGCTTCTACAAACATTTGTGAAAGAATGGGTCGCTCTCAGGAGCTCCATGAATTCAAGCGTGGTACCATGATAGGTTGCCACCTGTGCAATAAGTCCATCTGTGAAATTTCCTTGCAACTAAATATTCCACGGTCAACTGTTAGTGGTATTAGAACAAAGTGGAAGCAACTAAGAACAGCAACTCAGCCACAAAGTGGTAGGCTATGTAAAATGACAGTTGGGTCAGCGCATAAGTCGTCAACTGTCTGCAGAGTCAATAGATTAGCACAACAGTGCATAGAGAGCTTCATGGAATGGCTTTCCATGGCAGAGCAGCTGCATCCAAGCCTTACATCACCAAGTGCAATGCAAAGCATCGAATGCAGTGATGTAAAGCACGCTCCCACTGGACTCTAGAGCAGTGCAGATGTGTTCTCTGGAGCGAAGAATCAAGCTTCTCTGTCTGGCAGTCCGCTGGACATGTCTGGGTTTGGCAGTTGCCAGGAGAATGGTACCTTGGTACCAATGACTGCACAGTGTAAAGTTTGGTGGAGGGGGGGGGGGGGATTAAGGTACCGGGTTATTTTTCAAGGGTTGGGCTTGGCCCTTTAGTTCCAGTAAAGGGAACTCCTTCAGGTGTCAGCATGCAAAGACATTTTGGACAATTTCATGCTCCCAGCTTTGTGGGAACAGTTTGGGGATTCCTGTTCCAACATGACTTTGCACCAGTGCACAAAGCAAGAGTCATTAAGACATGGATGAGAGAGTTTGGGGTGGAGGAACTTGACTGGCCCGCACAGAGTCCTGACCTCAACCCGATAGAAACCTTTGAGATGAATTAGAGCAGAGATTGTGAGCCAGGCCTTCTCGTCCAACATCAGTGCCTGACCTCACAAATGTGCTTCTGTAAGAATGCTCAAACATTCCCATAGACACACTCCTAAACCTTGTGGACAGCTTTCCCAGAAGAGTTGAAGCGGTTTTAGCTGTAAAGGGTGAGCCAACTAAATATTGATTCCTACAGACTAAGACTTAGATGCCATTAAAATTCATGTTATTGTAAAAAAATTAGAATAGAATTATAATTAGAATAGAAAAGCAAGATAGTTCAAGCCATGATTGTCATAATTGTGATGATTATGGCTTACAGCTCATGAAAACCCCAAATCCACAATCTCAGAAAATTAAAATATTACATGCAATCAATAAAACAAGGATTGTACGTAGAACAATATCGGACCTCTGAAAAGTATAAGCATGCATATGTACTCAGTACTTGGTTTGGGCCCCTATTGCATCAATTACTGCCTCAATGCGGCGTGGCATGGAAGCTATCAGCCTGTGGCACTGCTGAGGTGTTATGGAAGACCAGGATGCTTCAATAGCGGCCTTCACCTCTTCTGCATTGTTCGGTCCCATGTCCGCCCCTTGATGATGTCGGTGTGACGAAACTGGTTGGGCGTAGCCTACTCGATGTGGACGTTAGAGAGCCTTGCTTTTCTGTATGGGAGAGATCCGCGGTGAGCGTTAACTGTATCTCAACCCTTTTTTGCAATTGAAGCTGGTGTCTGTTGGACACCTTGTTTGCGAGTTTCCTTATACCTTTTTTATTAAAGAGATAAATGAAAAAAACGTATTGCACCATTATGTTCTCTTTTTTGTCCCTGAGTGTACTGCATGCTCTCATGGAGGTATGAGAAAGAGTGGAGAAGCTCATCATAAGAGCTTGGGCTGCAAAGTTGTTTGTCTGTGATTATTATTATCTGGAAGTATCTGAAACATCACCATATCTATTTGGACATCGGGTTCATTGCTCCCAGAGCACAAGCACTGTTGCTGGTTTATAATCTGACCAGCCATTAGCTCTGGTGAGTTCATTTAATCGCCTTTGGTGGTGGATTTTTCACAATTGGTTCAAGTCACTGAAGATATATATATTTTTTGGACACTAATTTATGTTTGGACACTATAATTATTTATTTAAAACACTAATGTTTTTTGGATGAGGATATACACCTTTGTAAAAGTTTGTTATTAGCGCATACCTTTTAATTAGGAGCATCCCCATAAAACTCGTCTGCAGAAGGAAGCATGAAGTGCTCCAAAATCTGCTGGTAGATGGCTGCGTTGACCCTGGACTTAATGAAGCACAGTGGACCAACACCAGCAGATGACATGGCTCCCCAAATCAACACAGACTGTGGAAACTTCACACTGGACTTCAAGCATCTTGCAGTGTGTGCCTCTCCATTCTTCCTCCATACTCTGGGTCCTTGGTTTCCAAATGAGATGCAAAAGTTGCTCTCATCAGAAAAGAGGACTCTGGACCACTGAGCAGCAGACCAGGTCTGTTTTTCTTTAGCCCAGGTACGACGCTTCTGACATTGATTGTTGTTTAGGAGCGGCTTGACAAGAGGAATACGACATTTGAAGCCCTTGTCCAGGATCCGTCTGTGTGGGGTAGCTCTTGATGCACTGACTCCAGCCTCAGTCCACTCCTTCTGAAAGTCCCCAACACTTTTGAATGGCCTTTTCCTGACAATCCTCTCCAGGCTGCAGTCATTCCTGCTGCTTGTGCACCTTTTTCTTCCACACTTTTCCCTTCCACATAACTTTCTAGTAATGTGCTTTGATACAGCACTTTGGGAACATCCAACTTCTTTTGCAATTACCTTTTGAGGCTTTCCCTCCTTATGGAGGGTGTCAGTGATGGTATTCTGCACAACTGCCAGGTCAGAAGTCTTTCCCATGATTGTGATTCCTACTATATCAGACTGAGAGACCATTTAAAGGCTCAGGAACCCTTTGCAGGTGTTATGGCTTAATTAGCTGATTAGAGTGGGACACTTTGAGCCTAGAATATTGCACCTTTTCACAATATTTTCATTTTCTGAGATTGTGGATTTGGGGTTTTCATGAGCTGTAAGCCATAATCATCACAATTATGACAAATCACGGCTTGAACGATCTTGCTTTGCATGTAATGAGTCTATCTCATATATTAGTTTCACCTTTTAAGTTGCATTACTGAAATAAACGAACTTTTGCATGATATTCTAATTTTTTGAGTTTCACCTGTATATCCCCTCACACCTGGCTAGCCTCGGTTTTGTAGCAAGCAAAAAGGAAAAAATAAAAACAGAGGGGAGGGACAGGTTGTCCCATACCGTACTAAGAAAAAAAAAAAAATGTATTGGTAACTCGAAAAGCTTATTTTCCTACTCGTACAGTAGAGAACATTTAGTCATTACCACTAGACATTCAAAAGCAGTCCAACTTTGGAGTGGGCAACATAGGAAACAGCAGTCAACAGGCCCACACACAAAAACAGGTCTGGAAAGACTTGAATGCTTGTAGCAGCACTTTAGGTCCAAAACTGGCATCAGAGAAGGCCTGAACATCCATCTAGTAAAACTTAAAACATGAACAGAAGCCCAGGTGGCTGACTTGCAAATCTGAAAAACAGATACGCTATGCTGACAAACCCATGAAGCACTAATACATTTGGTAGACACACCTTAAAGTGGATCTAAAGTCCCACTTTCAAAAACTGGAAGCAGTTAGGGTCTTTATTGCAAAGAGACATGCAGTGTCTCTTCCGCAATGAAATAAACCTACCTGCCTCCTCACAGTCTACTTAGGAATGTGCTCAGATCAGTTTACATTCCAGCACAGTGCCTGTGAACAGCTACCTGTGATTCCCTGTGTCTGAATTCAGAGCAAAGTTGTCACACTCTTGTAGGCCATGTCTGCTAGCAGTACAGTGGGATAAGAGGTTTCAAGCTTAGGCTTTATGTACACTGGCAGCTTCTAAACTGGAGTTTAGGAGCTTTTGGCTTCTTCCGCCAAAGCTCCTAAACAACTCCATAAGTCTAGGAGTTTATGTACACATAGGCTTTTAGCAGAGTTTAGGAGCTGCCATGTTTAAGTGAGGTTAAACCTCCCTCTCCTGAATGCAGAAGAATTACATTCAGGATAGGTAGGTTTTGACTGCCGGCCGCAGGAAAACACAAAACGTGGCAAAGCCACGTGTAAAACATTTTGTATGTTCCTGCATTTGCGGTCAGGGTAGGCTAGTGTACATGCAGCCTTATTGTCATACCCGATTCCCAAACCTGCAACTTGTCAATCATATGGCCACACTAAAGTCCTGCCTACTACTTTCTGGATTGACAACACTGCTGTCATTGCTGACCTTCTGAAAAGGCACAATGTCAGATAGCCCCTAGTTTTAACATGTTCTGAGAACAAGCATGCAGGAAAGTCAGCATGGGATCTGAACAACTAATATGCAAGCTTTTTTTCTAATTGGCGACTCAACGTACTGAAGTCACCGTATCAGTATAACAGCCAGGAAACTAGTATTTTCAGAAGGTCAGAAACAGCAGTCATACTTCACTAGCACTGGTGCTCTGCAGGGTCAATCATTTTGAATGACACCTCAAAGCACAAGTACAGTGTGTAGTGGTGCTCTGTATTAAAAACAAATTTAGTGGTGCAGCACCGAAATGAAAATTTTGGACCGAAACTGAAAATTCATGATGCATTTGACCGAAAACCAAAACTGAAATGGACAGTTGTTCAAAAAAAAAAAAAAAAAAAAAAATGCAGTTATTACCCATTAACTGTATTTCCAGGAATCTTCCAGGACAGCTTACATGAGAGATAGGTTCCTCCTCCCACCAGGAAACACCTGATCCACTTTTTCCTCCATAAATAGCCTCTCCATTCCTGGGTCCTCAGTATAGGAATGTAACTGAAGGTCCAGGAGAGATCAGAAGTATAACAGTAGTAAACAGCATTCACAAAAATGTATAAATAGTCCTTTCTATGACAACGTGACCACTCATAACACTTCATCAATTGGACGGGAACTATGCTGTCCTGGAAGATTCCTGGAAATACAGTTAACAGTTAATAACCGCGTTTTCCCCAAGTCATCTTCCAGGACAGCTTACATGAGGGGATTAATAGAAATACATACATTAGGGTGGGACTGCCGTTTGTAAAACTTTCCTGCCGAATGCTTGTCCTTTATTGGTGGCCAAGTCTAACCGGTAATGCCTGGTAATGTGCTGAAGTTGGACCATGTTGTGGCCTTGCGGTTCTGTCTGGGGTAGGCTCCAGCTTTCCCCCCCCATGAGGCAGCCATGGCTCTCGCTGAATGTGCCTTTAGACCAAATGGTGGGGTCAAGCCTGCAGCTTTATAACCTTCTGAAATAGCTTCCTTTAGCCATCTTGCGATGGTACTTTTAGAGGCTTGAAAACCCTTTTTTGGACCTTGGAACAGGACAAAGAGGCTGGTCAAGGTCCTCCACTCCTTTGTACGTTCGATATACGTGATCAGGCACCTTTCTCTCGTCAAATCTTGTTATAGCGCTTCTCTTTGGTGCTGCTCAGGTTCCCGCAGAAGAATGGTATCGCAATGGCTTCTGTCCTATGAAAGTGTGACGCCACTTTAGGCAGGAACACTGGGTCTGGATTTAAGATAATCTTATCCAAAAGGATTGTGCAATAGGGTTCCACTACCAATAGCGCCTGTAATTCACTAACTCTGCCTGCCGAAACTACTGCTACTAAAAAGGATGGTTTTGAGAGTCAAATACTTGAGGGTGCATTCTTCTAGAGCAGGGATGTTCGATTCCTATCGCCCGACGCCCGGGACATGTAGTTCCGGGTATCGGGAAGGTAGATTCTCTCTTGCCAGGTGGAAGCATTTGGGCATTAGTCCTGACCCGGAAGTGACGTTACGATGTCACCGTTGAGAGATTCCCTGCCATGGAAGCCGGGAAAGAATGTAATGCGGTGTTATGTGCACTGCATTACATTCAGTGGAGCACAGGGAAGACAATCAGGGCACACCCGGAAGTGACATCACTTGTAGGCCGGTGACCCAGAAGTGACAACCGGTCCGGCGCTCCGTAGAGACGTCACTGCCGCGACTGCGCGGAGCGGACATGTTGGCGTCCTGCTTCACCAGCTCAGGTAAGGAGCACCCACAGGGTTGAGGCCTCCAGGCCCCCCAAGGTTCAGTGTGCAGGCCTTCAACACTCCTGGTGTGCCTGCCTGGTACTATGCACGAGAAGGGTGTCGCCCCCCTAATCTTTCCAAGGAAGGGAGTCCCTTTAGGGACTTACCTGGGTGCGGTCTGCCCACAAGGCCCCTGCCTTGCCCAGTAGAAAGGCAGCCGCATCCAGGAGGCCTCTATACCATGCCAGACAGCCTGAAAAAACAACAAACAGGGGTAGTATCTGTCCTGGCCAGAGGAAACACCAAAACACCAGGTGTTTTCTGGTGGGAGGAGGAACCTCTCATGTAAGCTGTCCTGGAAGATGACTTGGGAAAATATATATTTTTTATAAGTAATATATTCGACTTTCTAATTAAAGTGGAACTGCGCTGCATCTGAGCACCACAAACCAAAAATGCTATTTAATTCATTGTTAATATTGAAAGCAAACTCCCCCATCCATCTATGTCTCCATGCTTTATTTTGCTGAGAAATCATTTTGAAAAAATACCAACTGGTATTTCTGGCAGTGGCCATCTTGAGTAAGGGCAAATGATTCATGTAGCATTTACTCCCTGGAATCAAACTGCCCTTAGCTCAGACATTGGCTGAGCTGAGAACCCTACCCTCCTGAAGACTCTTGGGATGTGTGGCATAATTTGCCTAGGCATGGAAACCAGTAAGTACCTGAAGAAATGTAAAAAAAAAAAAAAAAAAAAGTGTAAAAACAAGTAAATATGATATACTTCCCTATTTACTAATGATATCAGCATAAGGATTAAAATAGTCCACGTTGATTTAGAAAGTAAAGTTCGCTTTAATATCATGAATTTAAAAATTACAATCCAGTAATGAAAAATACCTTTTATTGAAAGGAACACAAAAATTGGACAGAAAAATCAAATTAAATATATTAGGTATGCACCGAATGCTCAGCGACCGAAAATAGCCCCATCGGCATTTTGCCGATAGGAAAAGTGAGCCTATACAGGTACCGATAATTGCAGCCAGAGAGGCCCGAGCCCCAATCAGGGACGGCCTGACTATTTGGCCAGGGGGTGGGGGGAATACTGTGTGTACTGCAGATGAGGGTTGGCAGATAAAGGCAGGACAGGAGATAAGCAGTGTATACAGTGAGGGAGCAATGTATACCAACAGGCTCCCTCACTTGCCACCGTGAAATGTAATTTCCGGTTTTTAAATGCAATTTCACTTTATATTTCCGAGAAGGAGTAGTCATTTGCCCTGCTGCTAAACTAAATAAAGGGGCGGGGTCACCCAGTTACCCTGTCCCTTTGTTTACTTTAGCGGCAGGGCGAATGAAAGCTGCTTCTTGGGGCTATAGTGAAGAGAAAAAAAAAGCCAGCAATTGCATTTAAAAACCAGCAATGACATTTAGCAGTGGCAAGTGAGGGAGCCTGTCTGTATACACTGCTCCTCTCCTACCCCCTACTTGCACACACTGCCCCCTCACCCCCTTCCCCCTACAAAGAGGACATATCACTTATATGCCATCACATAGCAAAAAAATCATAAATTAAAAACACATTAAAAGTTTAAAAAAAAAAAAAAATATAGAAAAAAATTTTGAGCCTCCCCACATGCAGACATTTTGGTTTTCAGCCAAGTGCATCCAATTTTTGGTTTCGGCAACAGAATTTTCATTTCAGTGCACCACTGTAACAAGCATTGAAGTCAAAAGGGATGCAATTTAGCATTGAAGTCAACTATCATTATTGACACCTTTTCTTTTTGTCAGCTCAAAAGGAATGTGAGAGGAGCTGCAGATATATCAGCGGCGAGAACCCCACAACAAAAAATACCAGCACCTGAAGCCCAGCACTGAGAACAAAGTGTGTGTGTGTGTGTGTGTGTACACATACATATATACATACACATACATACATACATTTATACTCAAATGCACAGTATGTGGTGTGCCCCAGGTCAGAGCTGGAATGAGTTAAAAACAATAGTGACAAATACATTCTTCTGGACTTGCATGGTGTGTTTTAGATGCTGTTAACAGTAAAATTCTTGTCTACTTTATCAAGGGAAAAATAAGGTGCTACTAATATTTCTCTCTTTTTTTTACTATATGTTTAAATTTCGCTGTCTGAGAATAAATACATCTGCAGACAATACCGCCGTCTATGCTCCATAAATATCAGTGGTATATCCTCAGTTCCCAGTTTCCTCTCTTACAGGAAATAACAAGGCAAAAGGAAAGCATTCTACCTAGAGTCACAGCATAAAAAAAAAGCCTTAAAAAACAAATCTCTCAGGAAACAAAATTATTTTTATATAATTATTCAAAATTAATTTCCAGGAAAACATCTAGACAATATCTACTGATAAATATATTTACTTGGAGTGTTTTTAATATCAAACAATCCCAAACCTCGAGACAATGTCTATCCTTAATGAAATAACATTTTTTGCAGTTCATTACAGTACACTAGCATTACCGGATTAGCACTCACACTGTATAATAGGTAGTGGTGCACCGAAATTAAAATTCTGATGCCTAAATTGAAAATTCAAACTGCACTTGGCCGAACAACCGAAATTGAAATGCACAGTTTTTAAAATATATATTATTTGGAAAAAAAAATACACGGATTAAAAAAGAAAAAAAACAAAACAATATACACTCCAATTTTTTTGTAACATATAAAAGAGGATGTTACGGCGGGTAGATAGATACCCAACATGTCATGCTTTAACTCACGCTCGTGGAATGGCGTGAAAGTACGGTACTTAATCTCCATGGGTGATGCTTTAAAAATGTACAGAGGAGGCCTAGTGCGAGAATTCTTGCTCTTGCTCGGACGTTCGTGGCAATACATTACATGTGTAGTTTGAACACCGTTTACATATGTGGGCATGGCCTACGTATGTGTTCACCACTACATGCGAGCACTTTAAACTTTTTTTTTAAAAAATGTATTTTTTTTTTGCACGGTCTCTCTAAAAAAATTTTAATCACTTTAATTCTTAGCACAAGGAATGCATGCATCCCTGGTGAAATAATTAGTGACAGGTCCTCTTTATGGAGAGATATGGGGTCAATAAGACCCCACATCTCTCCTCTTCAATGTAAAGTGATTTATAAAAAAAAAAAAAGGAAGGAGGAGGAGGAGGAGGGAGGAGGGAGGAGAAGAAGAAGAAGGAGCATTGATCTAGTGCTTTAAAAATAAAAAAATGGCCGGAACGGGAAGTGACATTGCTCCGGTCCTCCAAGGGCATAGAGATGAGTGGTTGCCATCTTTCCTTCACTCATTTCTATACCCAGCGCCAGGATCGATCGTTTCTCAGGTAAAGCTGAGAACTACCGAGCTGCGGTGGTGAGGGGCAGGGTTTTTTCGGCACCTGTATCGGTGCTTTTTTTCATTTTGGCCAATGGCCGAAAGTGGTGTTTTCAGTCGAAACGTTTCGGTGCATCCCTAATAATAGGCACTGAACAGCTGACAAATCAATTCACATTTTTTATTCTTTTGAGTTACAAAATATACAGCTATTGATCAGTTGCATCCTGCAAACATCACTGAGTAAATGGGCAGCTTGTCAGAACAGCCAAGTAAGTAAAGTATAATCAATGTAGAAAACTTTTGATTTGACATATCGAGGAGTGTACTGGACATTTCCAAAAGGATTAGAAACCAGTACACAAACACTGCTTAGTGTCCAGCTCTCTCCGATTCAGGCTGTCCGTCTTGTTTCCACAGCGAGCCAACTGTGCCATACCAATGCTAGATTCTGCAATTTAATCATGTTTCTCAAAACATGGAATATACTCAGCAGCACAATGTCTCTATGACTGTTTTTAGATTTCCAGCAGCAGGGACACAATAGCCTTCTCCAGTCTGAAGTTTTTTTTGTTTTTGTTTTTTTAGGTTGCCCAACGTATATATAATCAATGTATTGTAATCAATGAAAATTTCAATGGCTCGGCCTACTGCTTTTTATACATTCTCAAACCAGGCTGTGCAATCTGTTTTTGATCAAAAGTACTGTCTTCACAGCTCTGCAGGTTTTCATAATTCAAAAAGTACAGTACTAATTAAATATGCATCTCCAGGGAGGGGGTGGGGTGTTGGGGTTTCCAACTCTTTATTACAAAGAAAAAAAAACCCTTCATGAAAGTGCTCTTGGATTGCAAGAACAGAACATTCATATTTTGAAGAACCGATATACACAAGTATACAGTATATAATACAGCCCAACTGTAATTTCAGCAGGACACAAAAAGGGCTCTATTAATAAAGGCAATGTGAATACAGGCACAAATCGCCAGTCCTTAGAAAGCGGACTACTTACGTTTTCAAATGAAGGTGCCAGGCAATAAAGTGTGGTGTATTCATGGTCAATAAGAACTTAAAGTGGCTCTAGAGGCAGAAGGTTTTTTTTTACCTTACAGGATAAGTTCACCTTTCATAACATGTTACATCCATATTCAGGAACCCACCCCCCACACACTCGAACAACTAGCAGGGATCTCCCCCCTTCCCTCCGATAGCAGTCAAATTTAAAAAAAAAGGTGGCCGTGCAGGGCTCCACCCTCCCGGCTGCATCACTCGTTCACAGCATTCTGTGAATGAGAGACTACAAGTCCCGAAAGCCTTAGAGGCTGTTAGCTTGTAGTCCCCAATGAACTACCATTCATGAAGCTCCACAGCGCCGTGGTAGTTCATTGATTCTTCCTGCCAGTATATCTGCTTGCTCATACATCTTGTATGAAAAAAGTTGAGGCCCTCACACCTACAAACGTAAAAGCACACGCTGGGGCGCCTACGCAAGAAACCGTTGATTGTGATACACGTTACATATTGCCGCGCACGCCAGAACGAGAGCAATAATTCTAGCACCAGACCTCATCTGTAACACTAAACTGTTAGTATTGTAACACTAAAGTGTTGACCTATAGAAAATATAGGGTACTGAAGTTTGTCGCCATTTCACGAGCGTGCATAAATTTAAGGTTTGACAAGTGGGATATCTATTTCCTCTCTGCAACCTCATCTTTTATATTTTTTTAAAAAATAGGCTAATTTATTGCTTTTTTGTGCCCTAAAATTAACTTACTTGTATTTTTTATTAAAATTTTGCGGTAAAATCATGCGACATAAACAATTTAAACTATTTTATTCTCTAGGGTCTCCGCTTTCAGAAAATATATGTTTGGGGGTTTTATGTAATTTTCAGGCCTCAAATGATTGTTTAAAACGTGTGCAAAAAACGCAAAAACGGCTCTGGCACCGAAAGGGATAAAGTATAAGCCCTGACCCACCCTTCCCAGAGGAGCAGCCAATTGTTGTTCATCACACTGCATGGTCTCTCCCCTCCCTTGCTAATCCCCAGGAGCGGTGCTGGAGAGAGGCAGGGAAGGGAGGAGGAGATAAACAGCGCAATGTTAAAAATATTGCACATTTAAATCGCCATAAAGCCTCTTTTGTTTTTAAAAGCCCCAGACATTCCTAAAATCACCTCCGATTTAAATATGGTTTTGGTTAATAAAAGATTTTTTATCTGGACAAGTAGATTGTCATAAGGGACAAGTAGATTTTTCAAAAAATTTAGTCCCGGGACAAGTAGTTTTTTCAAAAAATTCCACACCCCTGATCCATGATCAGGCATTCCACGCGCTGTATGTTCACAGGAATGATTTATGTTGGCTGGAAACCACCACAGCTGGGATCATCACTGACGGACAACAGCCATCTTTGAAACGTTTACACCATTCAAAGGTCTTACTGCGGCTGAGCATCTTATCACTGTACTGTGCTTGAAGTCTTCTGTAGATAATTTGTGGGTTTTACCTCTGCATTCACAAGAAACTTCATCGCCACACGCTGTTCCATGCACTCACAAACACCGTTGTCTGCTGTCTTGATTAACTGTCTCTGCACTGGCCCGCGACGTGTGCCGCCTATCAGTACTAGGACACACTTGCCACTTACTACTGTGTGTAGTACCGCCACACTAGCATCCCTTATACCAGTAAAATTAAAAGTCCCAGTTTGATTTAAACACCCCTTGTATTCCAATGGGGCAAGTGATCCCATAACAACTAAGATTTCCCACAAAAGAAAGATATCCTCTTACTTCCTGGTAGGTTAAGAGATACAAGGTGAAGAGAAATCTCCCCAGTGAATCACAGACAAAAAAAAAAAAAAAAAAAATGTTGCTAGGGGTTAGAACACATCTAATCCATCCAAAATTTGAAAGAGTTTCAGTTTTTACCTGAGATATTCTCAGCCCCTTGGAGACTATTTGCTATGCCAGATATCCTGTATGCACCTGGAAAGCTTTTCTGACATCAAAATTTTGGCTAACATTAAGATCTGAAAATGTTCCAAATTATAAGGACATTTAAAAACTTAGAACATTTTATTTTAAATGTAAGAAAGTGCCCAAACACAGCTGCATATAGACACTGCAAAATACACCATAGAAAACATCTCTGCACCAGTGCTAAAGTGTGCACTGCTATATTCACAAACCTGGGCAAAAATATAAAGTGTGTTTTCTCATGTAAGATACCCATTGTGAAAGTCATCTGAATCAACTCTTATGTTTAAAAAAACCCACATAACTGGCATCACTGTGCTATCATGGTACGCTGTAATCAGTTGTACTAAACACCGCCCCACCAGGAAAGTCTACTTTTATTTACAATGCAGTATATCAGGAATAATAACACATTGCAACAAGGGATGAGCTGAACATTTGGACAGAGAATTCGCTGTTTGAATAAGATCCCAACTTTAAGAACTTTCAGTGAGAAATCCTCCTGCCAAATATTCCAGAATGCATTGCTTGAGCCATCAATGGCCAAGCACCTTGTACTTGACTTCTGGTTGGTTGACAATAAAACTGCAGTCTGCACTATAAAAGGGAACTGACATTTGTTTAACTCTTTTACTGCCACCGTAGCACAACAGTGGCAGCAGGGTGTTTTACATGTGCACTCCCATCGGCAGAGGTATAACCCCAACAAGCAGACTTTCGTCTGTCAAATTGGAGTGATCCAGCAGCTATGCAACCATCAGATTGCTTCCACACTCCCATATGAGTTGGTCCACCTCCCATCATGTTTTCCAAGCTCCATGAACCTGAGGACAAGGGACCAGCATAGTGAGTGACAAGTGGTAGAGGGGAGGGGACATCTGTTTGCTGATCTCCCCTTCCTCCCAATATCATGGAAGTGGCGTGTAAAACATCACTTACACTTGTTGATGGTACTTTGCCCATCCAGTATAGGTCTGTGTTCCATTAGCTTCACTGAAGGACAGGTGAAACTCATGAAAGAGAACCTGTCACCAAAAGAATGCACTGTATTGGGGACTTCTCTCCCCTATGTTATATATAAAAAAAAAAGTAAAAACATTAAAGAAGTATTAAACCCTAAATCAGACATGTATATATTGCAGCTTACCAATCATAAGATGTGGTGGCTGCATTCGTTTTATTTTTGTAAGCTTATTCCCCCTCTGTAGTAGGTCGCCTCTACTCTGGATGAAGGAGCAGCAGAGACAGTGTTGGACAGCAACATTGTCAGTCTATGGGGAGGGGAGTACTAGATGCACTAACAGAATGGAATAAACTAGAAAATTGAAGCCCAACACCAGTTAACACTTCTTAAGCAGTTATAGCAACAGCTTTCCTCCTTTGGGGATAAAGGTTTTACATTTACATTAATTGTCCATGGTTAAAGTGGTTCTAAAAGCTCTCATTCTATGCATGAAGGTAAAAAGCCTGTGTGCCCCCCAATCCTTAACCGAATCCCCTCTAACCCAGCGATGTTCACAATAGCCGTCTCCATTGGCCGAGACAGAAGCAGGATCCCATCGGCTCCGGCTGCTGTCAATCACAGCCAGTGAGCCAATGAAGAGAGAGTGGGGGGGGGCAAGCCGTGGCGCTATGTGTCTTATGGATGCCAAGGGTAATGGCTCGAGAGCGAGCAAGCTGCAGTGCCCCCAGGGCAAGAAGCTTTCTCTGGGGGCACTGCTCGAGGGGAGGAACCAGGTGTGCCGAGGAAGACCCGAAAAGAAGAGGATCAGGGCAGCTGTCTGCAAAACTACAGTGCAGAGCAGGCAAGTATAAAATGTTTGTTATTTTATATAAAAGAAGAAAAAAGCTCTAGTATTACTTTAATGCTAAACAGATGACCTATGGTAGTTCTTAAAGCATCAGCCCTGTAAAATATAGCGTACCAAAGTTTGTGGCCATTTCAAAGGGGCACGCAATTTTAAAAGACAAGTTCACCTTTTGAACAAAAATAATAAATGCACATTTTTTTAGTTAAAAAAATATGCGTTTATTATTTTTGTCCAGAGGAGCCTGTCAGGCATTGTACCAGCGATCAGTAGATTGCTGATGCCATGCAGGTCTCCTGCAGACCTGTCCGAATATCTGCTTGCCATACGGGATGTACAAGCAAGCAGATATTCTGACAGGTAGTTCTGTGGTAGTTCATTGAAAACTACAAAACGACAGCCGCTAAAGCTGCTGGGACTTGTAGGCACTCATTCACAGAAATCTTTGAATGAGTGACGTGGCCGTGTGGGCGGAGCCTTTTAAAATAATGGTACCACTTTGGATTTTCGCCAATCAGCTGGTACCATTCCAGTCACTACACTGTCCATAAAAATAAGTAATAATGGTCAGGCCATTACCCAAGTTATTTGTGGACTCTCGGATGTAAGACATCTGGTCCTGGTGATTTGTTTGTGTTAAGTTTTTTTTTGGACACGGTTTTCTGTTAGCCACAAAGGTACATTGTGTGATGTGTTACTAACGATACAGTCTTGATTACTAAGCTCTTCATTTTCCTATACAAAGGCTCTTATGTATAGCACAGGAGAAAGGGGTGAAGTACAGCCTGGGGAAGGGGGGGTTCCAATATACAGCATAGGAGAGGGGTGAGGTACAAAAGAAGGAGGGATCATATTTGGTATAGGGGAGGGATGAGGTAAAAGTTGCGGTGGGGGGGGGGGGGGGGGGTGTCTCATATGGTATAGGAAAGAGGAGTGAAGTACAGGCTGGGGAAGTTAGGGGCGAGAGTCCTACTACTATACGGTACCGGAGAAAGGGGCGAGAGTCCTACTACTATACGGTACCGGAGAAAGGGGCGAGAGTCCTACTACTATACGGTGCAGGAGAAAGGGGCGAGAGTCCTACTACTATACGGTGCAGGAGAAAGGGGCGAGAGTCCTACTACTATACGGTGCAGGAGAAAGGGGCGAGAGTCCTACTACTATACGGTGCAGGAGAAAGGGGCGAGAGTCCTACTACTATACGGTGCAGGAGAAAGGGGCGAGAGTCCTACTACTATACGGTGCAGGAGAAAGGGGCGAGAGTCCTACTACTATACGGTACAGGAGAAAGGGGCGAGAGTCCTACTACTATACGGTACAGGAGAAAGGGGCGAGAGTCCTACTACTATACGGTACAGGAGAAAGGGGCGAGAGTCCTACTACTATACGGTACAGGAGAAAGGGGCGAGAGTCCTACTACTATACGGTACCGGAGAAAGGGGCGAGAGTCCTACTACTATACGGTACAGGAGAAAGGGGCGAGAGTCCTACTACTATACGGTACAGGAGAAAGGGGCGAGAGTCCTACTACTATACGGTACCGGAGAAAGGGGCGAGAGTCCTACTACTATACGGTACAGGAGAAAGGGGCGAGAGTCCTACTACTATACGGTACAGGAGAAAGGGGCGAGAGTCCTACTACTATACGGTACAGGAGAAAGGGGCGAGAGTCCTACTACTATACGGTACAGGAGAAAGGGGCGAGAGTCCTACTACTATACGGTACAGGAGAAAGGGGCGAGAGTCCTACTACTAAATGGTACAGGAGAAAGGGGCGAGAGTCCTACTACTATACGGTACAGGAGAAAGGGGCGAGAGTTCTACTACTATACGGTACAGGAGAAAGGGGTGAAGTACAGGTTGGGGAAGTTGGGGGCAAGAGTCCTACTATATGGTAGAGGAGAAAGAGATGAAAATCCTAATTTATGGTATAAGAGAAAGGGGTTGAAGTTCATGCTGGGGAAGGGGGGTCTCATATATGATATAGAGGGGTGAGGTACAATCAGGGGAGGAGGTGTGCCTAAAATATAGTATAAAAGAGAGGTACAAGCCAGGGGCGGACTGACCATTTGGAAACTCGGGCACTGCGCGGGGTCAGTAGGGGGCCCCATGAGATGCCCCTGGTACCTTTTTCATAGGCTTTACTGAGTTTGGGTAAGGACGCAGGGGCCCCATGATCCCCTATTGCCCTGGGGCCCCATGAGTTGTCAGTCTGCCCCTGGTACAGGAGAGTCAGGTGAAGTACAAGATGGGGAGGTCTCATATATGATATAGGAATAAGGTGGAGGTCATATATAGTATAGGAGAGTAACAAGTTAGGTATAGGTGAAAGGTATGATGAACAAGGGGGGGTCTTATATGGTATTAGAGAAAGTGGTGAGGTACAATCTGAGGAATGTCTCGTATAGTAGAGAGGGTAGAGGTACAAGTTGGGGCTGTGGGGGGGGGGGGTCATCTATGGGAAGCAATGTATCTACCATCTTTCTAGTCACGGTTCCCCCAGTGCACTCCATTCCCAGCACACTGAAAACATTATTTCAGTGCAGAATGATACGAGTACATAGGATCGCAGCGTTGGAGAACAGAGCCAGTTCCAGGGGCAGCCTGTACTGAGAATCATAGAAGTCTATCGAGCAGGGAAGTCTACACAGACAGCTCCAGGCTAGCCCACATCCCCTCCCAACACACAGACATATTTACCTCTCCGTGCCCCCAGAACCCTCCTCCGGTCTTCTCACACCGCCCTCATCCTCCCCCAGGCCGGGGGAACAGCGGCCCCCCAAAGTTGTCGCAGCAATGAGGCACCTCAGACTCAACCCTCGCCCGGTTCGAACTCCGTAAACGCCACTGGTTTTGTTGTATTTTTCCTCCTCCTCAGCCGCTCTGTTTCCGTTCCCACTTCCGGCATCCGGTGACAATCCGTTGACGTCACTCTCCACCTCATGCTTCCAAGTTGTTTTTTTTATACCTTATAGATGCTTTATTTAAAAATAACAAGGCTAGAATGTACCGGACCGGAGACACGGGGGCTGGAGCTTCCCCCCTGGTTGTGGCATACCTCCCAGAATAGGGGACAGAGTCCCAGGTCTGGGCATGGCAGGGAAGAGCTCCTCAGCTGTAGGCTTCCTACAATACATCTACTATACCTACCACTACCAAAGGGTATGGAGTCCTCAAGGTGGCCATATGTCAGCAGAATTGCATCCAAAAACGTTTAATGGTCATTTTCAACTGGAAAAGTCAAAAGCAAACGATTGAAAATGACTCTTGTTATTTTTATCCAAAGAAAACATCAACCGTTAAAGTGGTTGTTAACCCTTACGTATACCCAGTGAAGTGACTGGTCACAGGTGATACGCAGAGATAAAACAAATCCTCCTACATAAGTTGTACCTGTTTATCTACACCTATCTTTCCTCTTTGTCCATGCAAAGTGCCACATTTATGAAAAATCTCTCAGCTCTGAAAAGCAGGGGGTGGGGAGCTAAAGTTACATCAGTGAGGAGAGCCCTGAGAGTTGATTGGAGGGTAGAGACACACCTCCTTCACACAAGAACAGAGCCAAGGCTGTCAATCTGATGGAGGTCCCACCCCTGTCCCCATTTTTCTGTTGGTGTCAGGAAAACTTGTCAGAAATGACACTTAGGGGTATACTTACTATAGCTGGTTCACTCAGAATCTCATGCTCTTCTGCATAGAAAGCAATCAGCTTCCAGGCTTTATTACTAAAGCTTAACTGAACAAGCTGAGGTTTAGAAGCTGATTGGCTACCATGGCTCAAGATCCTGAGCGAACCAGCTTTAGTAAATCTCCCCCTTAGTGCTCTTAATTGAGACAAGCACACACTATAGAGGGATATGCTTTGTTCATATTTCATGTCTGAGTTTTACAACCACTTTAATGTGGTCCTTGGGAAAATTGTATGTATTGAAATGCTCATATAAAAAGTTTAATTCAGGATTAGGAATATTTGTTCTTTTAGGCCTCATTCACACGGGTGTACTTACAGCAAGTTCTTCACCCTAAAGCCTAGTGCACACTATGAGAAAATTGGACGAACGATTGTCCAATTTTCCACAAAGGTGCAGATCATGATGTAACTGAGAATGATATTAAAGTGTTACTAAACCCACAACAGTAAAATCAGTCTGTATATGCAGTAAAGCATGCTTGTTATACTCATTGCGGAATCTAAGGGGTTAATCCTATACATCTATGTAAAAACGCTGTTTAATCCTGACTTCTCTGATCCTCCTCTTCTTCCACTGTCCTCCTCTTATCCCCTGATAAGACATATCGTGTGGAGTCACTCTGCACATGCTCAGTTTGGTGGGTATTGCTAGAGAGGGTTTTTTTTTTCTTTTCTTAGGAGAGTGCATGTGACAGCACAGGGCCAATCAGAACTGTTCAGACAGAGGTCAGGGGTTCTGCATATTCCTAGAGCAGAATGAAAATGCCTCCTACAAGCTCTAACCAGTGCTCTGCTGAACACTGATAGAAGTCACAAGACTGCTGTAACTGCTGATGAGAAAAGGCATTTAGCAGTTTATATTTACTAAAATAATTGCACTTCCATGTTCTATGTACTGTGGGAGACCAGATATAGTGACTGCAGGGTCCTGGGTTTAGTGACATTTTAACTTGCACAAACACTGACAAAGGCAAATGTAGCCATGTACTAAAGTAGTGTGATTATTGTCACAGGAAACAATATGGTACTGTTCACGGTTTGTTGCTCTTTAATGGTCCAGAATAGGATTCCTTTTTTTTTTCTTTACTGTGTTTTTCTTGAATATTTCAGCTTTCCTCTCCTAGGCAAGACTTTGTCATCACCCCTGGCATCTGTGCAGATGTGCGGCAGAGCTCAGATCCAGGGATAGCCCTGCAAGCACATCTGTGCATGCAGTGAAGGGAACCAGTATCTGCGCACACACAAAGATTGCTAATAATTGCACATGCGCAGCATTTCTAGGATGCCTGTACAGATGTGCTGACTGGCTCTGCCACGACCTAAAGATTGGGCAAAGTCTGTGTGTGAGTCTGTGCACATGCCATAACGGTTGCGCCCAGGGAGTAGAGTCACTGAACGAAGCAGACTGAAGATCCACTTTTAACATACATCCCTGTTCTTCTTCCTTCCATGTGCAGACAGTCCTGTTCATGTCTATTGCGATGGAGTGGCTTCATGGACACGGACACGGCCACGGCTCTCAATTTGACGTCCGTGTGGGTGCATGTCCTTCAACTCGCACTGTCTGCATTCAGGGACCTGCACGGCTGTCAAATTGGGGGCAGTGGCTGTGTCCATGCAGCCAGTACAGCACAAAAGACATGGATGGCCCACACATGGATCCGTGAAACACCTCTGCATCCCATGCATGCAAACACAGCATTTTGCACAGATGTATGCTTAAAGTGGAACGTTACCAATGACAATTTATTAACAAACGGGCGGACTGACCATTTGGAAACTCGGGCACTGCCCGAGGGCCCGGGGTCAGTAGGGGGCCCCATGAGATGCCCCTGGTACCGTTTTCATAGGCTTTTTTTAGTTTAGGCAAGGACACAGGGGCCCCATGATCCCCGATTGCCCGGGGGCCCCATGAGTTGTCAGTCCGCCCCTGTTAACAAATAATGTTCTTTAGCAAGGAACATACATTCCACATTAAAAATGATGCTACCAAAATTAGTGTGTGTTGTAAACCACCCCCAGTATTGCTCCTATTTCTTCTTGTTGGAGGCTGCCATTTTGCTGAAGCCAAGAGCTCCTGTGCATCAGTAAATCATAAAGAGGAACTAAACTCATTGATTCAACAGTTTAAAAAAACAGTTACATTCCTGGAATGCTGGGATTACTAACTGTCACATTTGCTTGTATCCTCAACCAAACTGTCAAGCCATCAAATGGCTGGTGTCATAACTGATCACATGTGCAGCACCATGGCAGTTGCAGTTCACACAGAATCAGCTTCCTTGGCTGCAAAGGATAGGAAGGTTTAATTCCGCTTTAAGGCTGTCAGCAGATCTGGCAAATATGGCAGTGCCTAAAAATAGAGAGCAACTGAGCATGTGCAAAGTGAGACAGTGTACTACAGGATTTTAAACAGTATAGGCACTTATTTTTAAAGTTTTACATATCTTTATTACATAGCTATACCTGCAGAAGGGGCATGCATGAAGTGACTTAGCACTGGGGTTAAAATTTCGAGTCCAGACCTACTAGCCAGTCACAAAACTTACTCTCCACCAGTTGCCCCACCCAACCTTGCCCAGGTCCGCCCCCAAGCCTGCCCGAAACCCCACTCCTGGCCCACCCCCAAACCACGCCCCCTTAAAGCTTATGAAATTACATTTTTCTTTAGAATAAAGAGTCCACAATATAAAACTGTATACAGTAATGTATATCCCAGCTCCCCTGTACTCCATTATAGTGATATGACATGTATACAGTAATGTATATCCCAGCTCCCCTGTACTCCATTATAGTGATATGACATGTATACAGTAATGTATATCCCAGCTCCCCTGTACTCCATTATAGTGATATGACATGTATACAGTATATATATCCCCCCCTCCCCTGTACTCCATTATAATGATATGACATGTATACAGTATGTATATCCCAGCTCCCCTGTACTCCATTATAGTGATATGACGTGTATACAGTATGTATATCCCATCTCCCCTGTACTCCATTATAGTGATATGACGTGTACACAGTAATATATATCCCAGCTCCCCTGTACTCCATTATAGTGATATGACGTGTATACAGTAATGTATATCCCCCCTCCCCTGTACTCCGTTATAGTGATATGACGTGTATACAGTATATATATCCCCCCCTCCCCTGTACTCCATTATAATGATATGACATGTATACAGTATGTATATCCCAGCTCCCCTGTACTCCATTATAGTGATATGACGTGTATACAGTATGTATATCCCATCTCCCCTGTACTCCATTATAGTGATATGACGTGTACACAGTAATATATATCCCAGCTCCCCTGTACTCCATTATAGTGATATGACGTGTATACAGTAATGTATATCCCCCCTCCCCTGTACTCCGTTATAGTGATATGACATGTATACAGTATATATATCCCCCCCTCCCCTGTACTCCATTATAATGATATGACATGTATACAGTATGTATATCCCAGCTCCCCTGTACTCCATTATAGTGATATGACGTGTATACAGTATGTATATCCCATCTCCCCTGTACTCCATTATAGTGATATGACGTGTACACAGTAATATATATCCCAGCTCCCCTGTACTCCATTATAGTGATATGACGTGTATACAGTAATGTATATCCCCCCTCCCCTGTACTCCGTTATAGTGATATGACGTGTATACAGTATGTATATCCCCCCTCCCCTGTACTCCATTATAGTGATATGACCTGTATACAGTATATATATCCCCCCCTCCCCTGTACTCCATTATAGTGATATGACGTGTATACAGTAATGTATATCCCCCCTCCCCTGTACTCCATTATAGCGATATGACATGTATACAGTAATGTATATCCCAGCTCCCCTGTACTCCGTTATAGCGATATGACGTGTATACAGTAATGTATATCCCCCCTCCCCTGTACTCCGTTATAGCGATATGACGTGTATACAGTAATGTATATCCCCGCTCCCCTGTACTCCGTTATAGCGATATGACATGTATACAGTAATGTATATCCCAGCTCCTCTGTACTCCATTATAGTGATATGACATGTATACTGAGGTGTGGCCTCAATGTATAAATACTCAATAAAAAATGACAGCCCGCATACAGAACACAATGCCCAAATTCCAAAGAGTCTGGGATCCCTGTATTACAACATTACTCCTGAGACACTTTGAATTCATACCACTGGATCTCTGACAGTTCAACTTGCATAATTGCACCACCAATGACATGGATGCCCCCCCACCCAACTCTTCCCATTGATGCTTATCTTGCTATGGAGTGCTCCCCTTCTTTGCTTCCTCCTTCTCCTGACTGCTTTCGATCACACACACACACACACACACACACACACACACACTTTTTTTTCAGAATCAACAGATCTCTGTCTCTCTCTATTGTATATTTGTACAGTATATATACTGTTTATTTGTACAGTATGTATTTGGCGACTTATGCAGGCCCTAGATGGGTTGAAAACCGGCCGTTTTTTAAAAACAAAAACCGACAAATCGGTCGTTTAATAGGCCGACATTACCACCAACGGTAAAAAAAAAAAAAAAACGATTTTCGACCTGTCTACAACCGGCATTTAATTATTTCTGTCCCTGCAGAGAGCTCCGCTATTATATTTGACATTAAAAAGTATAGCGGTTGCAACATTGTATCTATTTGTATCCATTTTTTATTCGGATACAAATAGATACATTGTTGCAGCCGCAATACTTTTTCATGTCAAATATCTTCTCCTTCTCCTCTCATGTGCAGATTTTTTTAGCGGTAAAAAGATTGGCCGATTTTTCCATCTTTACCAATAAAAAAAGTGCCAAAATCCAGAAAAACGGCCAACCAATTAACCCATTAACGAAGCGAAAATCGGACGATTTATTTTTCGCCCGAAAAATCGGACAATTTTCGACCCATCTATGGCCTGCATTACTCTTAACTCATTGGGGGGACTTACTAAAAACAGAATGTGCAAAATCCGGTACAGCTCTGCATAGAAATCAATCAGCTTCCAGGTTTTCTTGCCAAAACTTAATTGAACAAGCTAAAATTAGAAGCTGATTGGCTACCATGCACAGCTGCACCACATTCTGAGTGCACCAGTTTTAGTAAACCTTCCCCATTATGTTGGAATTTACTTGATGTATCTTCTTTTTTAATATGTTTATTAGATTTTCAATAGGAATGTAACAATAGAATTCGATAATTACACTTACAGAAAATAGCCTCCATGTATGGCATTTGGAAGTGTACAGCAACAAATTAGCCAAAAAATAGATAACAGATTATCAACAATAATTATTCTTTGTAAACACAGTCCAAAAATTTGAATCCTTATACTATGCCACCATCAACAAAAAAACAGGGGGTCTAAAGTGGAATCCTATTTGATAATACCTCACAACATGTGGCCTAAGGGCCATATCAGAACCTTAATAGAAGAGGAAATAAGAAGAGGAAAAAGTTGTGAAGGAAGAAGAAGAAAAAGGGAGAAGTGCACCCAATCCAGAGAGAAGTTACAGACACAATTGTATCGTGTTAGGCATCTGAGAGATATTTGATCCAGGGGTCCCAAATCTTTTCAAAGAAATCCAGTTTGTCTTTCAAGATTGCTAAGAGACATTCACAGGCTATTTCCAAGATCTAGCAATAGAGATCCTAGCTGCTGCAAATATGAATGTAATGAGCCTCCTTGTGTGTCCAGGTCTCCCCCTCCACTGGATGTCCAAGTAAGGCTTGTAATGATAATTGTAGGTGCGAATCCAAAATCTTCTGAATTTGGGACAAGTCCACCAGGTATGTTACATTGTGCCATCTTCGCCACACCTATGGAAGCACAGTGGGGCAATAGAGAGACACTTTTCTTCACAACTCCTGACATCTGGCTCTGTATGAGAGACACTCATCTTCACAGCTCCGGACATCAGGCTCTATATGAGAGACACTCATCTTCATAGCTCCGGTCATCAGGCTCTATATACACCATCAAGCAGCCTCTCTCGGATCCCACCTGGTTCAAATGGTGCGTGTGTCCCTTCTGTCATCCCTTCTCCTGGGGGGAGGTGCTGCCTCGATGAAAAATGCTGCCCTAGGCAAGAGCCTTGTTTGCCTTGTGGTGAATATACCCCTGCGTGGAATGTTTGGCCTTGGTACAGACATACAAGGTGACACACATGGGTTAAAATGCCAATTAGAGGTTAATGTCCCACATCTGTGGCTTTTTAAATTGCAATTAGTATCAAGGTATAAATAGTCAATGATTTTGTTAGCTCTTATGTGGGAGCACTGGCTAGGCTAGATACTGAGCCATGGGGATCAGAAAAGAACTGTCAAAAGTCTTGCGTAACAAGGTAACGGAACTTTATAAAGATGGAAAAGGACATAAAAAGATGGAAAAGGACATTAAATGGTTAATTGCCTGAGAGGGGTAGACAGAAGATTCTATAGACATCCAAAGTGGATGACGCTGCCGTGTGTGAAAACAGATCTGCTGCACTAACTGTCCTACTTGATCAGGTCTGGCACTCCCAGTCCCCCTCCGAATTTGGGCATAAGCAGTGTTTGCCTATTCACTGGGTATCTTGTTCCCCCCTATAAATGTCATTAGGGTTCTAAACAGGTATAATATTCTTGGCCATATGTTCATTTTAATCAAGTACAAATGACCAAACCACGAAGGAGGATTGGCAATCCATCTACTGAGGTCCTCTAAAAAACTTTTGTACAATGCGGAAAAATTTTACCAGTACAGTGTGTGTAGAGCAGGGGTTAGAAAGATGCCCAGGTAGGGCTTCTGATTGCCATTCGAAAGAAAATGAGTCTTGTAAACTGCGGACAATGTGGTCTGCTAAGGATAAGTTAAGCGCTAGGAATTTAGAATGATTCACTGTGAGGCCAGGAATGGACATGAAGCATTGTAAGACTAAGTGCAAATTTGGGACTGAAGTGTACTGTATCTTCTTTGTATACTTTGCACTCCAGTTTTGCTAACAAAAATATTGCAATATCTCTCAGGATGCCTTGGTTTGTACTATTTCATATGAAACCTTAATAAATACTACTGAACAAGAAAATTGATTTTCCCATGCAGACAATTTTTGGAATACCCAACAATCGCAATAGTTTGGGGTTCCGCTATATAATCTATTTGTAGCCTCCCTTGCGGTATTCCCGAGTGTAGCTCGGGGTAAAGTTTCAGTACCACAAGCGGTAACCCCGAGCTACACTCGGGCTTACCATGCGGCGCTGCTCCGGGATATGTTTTTCTCTTATTTTGTCCTGTGCTCCTGCGATGTCCCTCCTGCAGTGTCCCCTGTAATGTCCTCTGGCGGATGCTGGCATCTGTCTTCTGGGTTCCGTCCCCTGCAACGTCGGGACGTATGGGAGACGGAACCGGTGGGAAATTTGAAAATGATAAAAAGTGACACTCACTAAATTCACTAAAATCACATTAAAACATTACTGTAAAAAAACATTTCAAATACATTTTGTCCCGAGTGCTTTGTCCTGTGCCCTGCCTGCATTTTTACCATTCTTTCTGCCTTGAATCTGAGAAACGTCCATGGCGTCCAAAAAGCGTCCCTTTAGGTCAAAAGCGGTTTTAGACCAGCTAGAGAACAGCGATAGTAAATTAGAACCACTTGCAGAATTGAGTGATAATGATTCGTGGGGAAATTCGTCATCAGACACTGAAAACGATTTTGCGACTTTGCTCAGTGATGTGTGAACTTGGCGCTATATTTAAAATTTCAGTGTTTTTGGTTTGATTATATTATTGAATTAAATTATTATATTATTTTTTATGATTATTTATTATATTATAATTTATGATTTTGTGTTTCAAATTTTATCATACCCAGGATGTTTACTAGACTCTTGTTCGGACAGATTTCAGTGAGTTATTCCTAAAAATTACAGGCCTACAATAAAAAAAAAAAACATATTTCCATGCAAAATTTACTGCTTTGAGCACAGAAATATGGACATAATCAGACCGCTAGGGAGGCTACACTACAAACAATCATATTCAATGTGTGGGAAATGACATTTGCTTTTAAAAGCTGCAGTTTGCACCCTGATCTTGGATTCACCAGTCACTGAACTGGAAAATGCATGCAAGACAGGTGATCAGACTACAGCGGCGGCATGCTCGTTTCAGGTCATTGATTCTCAAGGTAGTGAAGTAAGCAGGATGACAGCCCTGAAGTCTCAACCTTTTTAAAGCAAAGCAAGAAGTGCTTGTGTTTCCATTATCAGAAGTATCCTTTAAACAAATTAATTTGTTGTTGATTTGCTGATTTGTAGGATTTGTTCAGTCTAAGCTTGCGTTCACACCTAAGCAAAGCAAATTCCCGGTGATTTCTTTTTTAACAGGCGTATTACAGGCTTTTTACAAGCATTTTTGCATCTGTATCAAGTTTTAGGAGTTGCGTTTGGGCTGCATAAGGACAAGAAAAGAGTTCAATAGGAGGAAAGTAGTTCGTCTGGCGTAAAAATGCATGTGAAAATGCTTGACCAAAGTGTATACCTGGTGTTTTGAAGTGTTCCTATTTCAGGGTCGGTTGACACCCGAGTTGCACAGGAATGCAGTGCATACTAGCAGATTATGGCATAACAATAACACTGCAAAGAGCTCCCCCCCACAAAAAGTGGTACAGTTTACTACTGCTTTAATGGATAAGTTCACTTTTTAGACAAAAATAATAACTGCACATTTTTTTTGTAGGTAAAAAAATGTGCATTTATTATTTTTGTAGGTAAAAAAATGTGCATTTATTATTTTTGTCTACAGGCACCTGGAAAGCATTGCACCAGTGATGAGTAGATTGCTGGTGCCATGCAGGTCTCCTGCAGACCTATCAGAATATCTGACAGGAAGCTTCAAAGAACTACCATGGTGCTCCACAGCACCATGGTAGTTCATTGAAAACTACAAGCCGGAAGCTGCTAAGGCTGTCAGCACTTGCAGTTCATTCATTCACGGAAGTCTGTGAATGAATGATGCGGCCAAGTGGGTGGAGCACCGCACAGCCGCGCTGTTTTTAAATTTGACAGATAGTACGGGGAAACTTCTTCCTGTACTATCTGTCAGAGAGAGGGGGTGGGGGGGGGGGGGGGGCTGTGGCTATGGGAACATGTTACATGTTCCCAAAGGTGAACTTATCCTTTAAATAACAGTCTACTTCAACTCAATAAAACATAGAAATTTAAAATTATATGTAACACAATGTTTACACAGTAAGGAGGGGTCCTAACCCCTGTGAATGTAGCTTTTGCTGTCTTGGGGTGCATTGGGAGGATTTCTCTGTACTCCCAACAGGCAGTGAAAGAAAATCTCTGTGAGTGGAATTCCCCTCTTAGACAATTGTCACCAGAAACGTTTCCCCACATCTGTTGTTCTGATAAAAACTGTAAAATTTGAGATTTCCCATCACACTGGGGTTTATTTACTAAAACTGGATAGTGCAAAATCTAGTGCTGCTCTGTATAGAAACCAATCAGATTTTATGGATAATGCTTAATTGAACAAGCTGAAGTTAGAAGCTGATTGGTTACTATGCACAGCTGCACCAGATTCTAAGTGCACCAGTAATAGTAAATCTGCCCAGGCCCGGACTGGCCATAGGGCACAGCGTGCATTTGCCCAGTGGGCTAGGGCCACCTGGATAGGAGGGGCAGCTAGGCGGCACATTTCTCGGTGCCTCTATGTGCCACCCAGCCACCCCTCCTATCCAACTCCTGCAGGCCCTGAACTCCTGTATGCTCCCCCTGCCCCCCCTCCCCCCCCCATCTCCTGCAGCGCTGCCGCTGGGTGCCCCCCTCCCTGCAGCTGCTGCGGGGGATCTGTCAGCATATTCTTTCCTCAGTGCTGACAGTTCCTCACCCACACAGCACAGATGGGAGAAAGCTGCCCCTCCTCCTCCCGCCCTCTCCTCCTGTGTCTGCCCTGCTCACACTCCCCACCAGCCTTGTGTCTTCTCTCTCTCTTTTTCTCCTGTTTACCTCCTTCCTTCCTTTTTTCTCTCTTTCTTTCTTTCCCACCTTCTTTCATTCTTTTCCCCTTTCCTTCCTTCCTTCTCTCCTTCCTTCATTTTCTCCTTCTTTCTTTCCCTCCTTCTTTCTTTACCTCCCTCATTTCCTCTTTCATTCCTCTATCAATTCCCCATTCCCTTTTCAGCCTGTGAAATTCCTATCTTCTTTTTGCTATTATTTAGAATTGTCTAAATCCAGACTTAATCATGATTTTGGAG
This sequence comes from Staurois parvus, assembly GCF_062004578.1. NCBI lineage: Eukaryota > Metazoa > Chordata > Amphibia > Anura > Ranidae > Staurois > Staurois parvus. Next base: position 23,698,457 of record NW_028317951.1, on the reverse strand, counting down.
TCTAAGCTTAGTTGCTTGTGTGTTAACCAGCACAGGGGATGGTACTTACATTCATTAAAACATGTCCCTTGTGCTGGTGGCTACTGTATCAGTTCAAATCTTCAGTGCTTCCCGACCCCCTCCCTCATACTCCCACATCGGTCTTCCAGTGCTTTGAGGGTTAAAGTATAACAAAATGAAAACCTTTTGTTAGTTTTGGATAGAAGGGAGATAAATTAGAACGCCTATTAGGTTTTTATTGCTGTTTGTGCCCCTGTTAGGAGAGATTCACTCTCTCTATTTGTCCTGTTTTACCATTATCATTGAAAGTGACAGTAAAAGAAATCTCAAATTTTGGGTTGTCCCCAGAAAAGTAATAGAGAGGACATTCTCCAATGGTGACACTAGTTCTAGTGACCTGTGGAGCCCCAAGGGATTCCCTTAATTTGCAGAGATTTCCTCCAACTTTGTGTTTTGCCTATGGGACAATAAGTACACCTCCTAAATTGGACACAGGTGGCAAGGGGTTATATCCCCTCCCTTACTCTATACAGAATGAAAAAAAAAGTTTAGCCTATAGTTTTATGCAGTTACCAGAATTGTCACAAGCACTCGTGAGGAGTGGCAACCATTCCCAGCTCTTTCCGCACCCCGCTCTATTCAAAGAAACTGTACTATAGTATAGCTTCCATCAATACAAAGTGCTCTGTGAATGGAAGACAGACTAATAAACGAAAGGCCCACCTCCTCTATTCATACAACACTTATCACTGATGAATGCCATTTTGCTAATATGTGCTGTTTTATTGGGTTTTTTTTCTTTTGTTTTTTTTTTAAATTTTAATTAAACTTAGACTTTAACTTAATATTATTCCAATTTTTTGGTGAAAATATATATTTTGATGTAAAAATTCAATTCAAAATATTAACAGTACTCTATACTCATTTGTCATTGCCAAGGAATTTTATGCAAGCTCATGTCTAAATTAGTTTCTCCAAAAGGAATGCCTTGTGCCCAGCTAAATAATTAAATGACTGTGCTGGGAATATAAGGATACAGAAGAGAATGTTTTGACTGTACAAATTATGCACCATGCTGTTCCCAGCGGAATCAGTACATCTGCTCAGAAACTCTAGCTCACTGGACCAGCGAATTAGATGCTTTGCTTTTAATCATTAAAGCCTTAGTCACTTTTGGATTAAAAGTAGTCTGACAGCTGGCAAGTTACAACTTTGCTTACTGAAGTCTGTATAATTATAGTGGTAAAGTAATAACACTTTAGTGACAAATATATTGTGGCTGGCAGGTCACAATTTCAGGAGTAGTATCAGTTTTTAGAGATTTGTCCCCTGAAGTTTTTGCCATGACAAGTATACTCGATGTTCTAAGCTGATCAACTAGACCACAGCATTCCTCTTTCTGCATGTTCTCAGTTAACCCTTTTTAAATGGTATATGTTCTCTAGATACTGAAGGGCAATATTTAAAGCTCAACTCAAGCAGTGTTGCCAACCCCCCTGAACTGAAATTTCCTAAAAGGACACCCAAAATTTACAAACGGCAACAATTTTTACTGAAAAAATTCATAACATTAATTGACAGAGCCACATTTTTTTACTGACACTTCAAAAAAGTACATAAAATCGTTGTTTAACAGTACAAATTTAATAATTTAGGCCCTGAACCTATAGCTAGTGCTATTAGCAATGTGTTTAAGTTATAAGAAAAGTAAAACATATTTCTCTATTTTCATAAAGGTCAGGTTAATAGAACCCAGTCAGCACAGAGTTCCCCCTTACATCAGATTCTGAAGGATTTCCCCTTACAATGCAAGGGGAACTCTGATGCAAAGGGGAACACTGCAGATCATGATGTCAGCGGGGATGCTGCAGACTTTGGTGTAAAGGGGAAGTCGGATACATTTTGGTCGCTGGTCACCAGAGACCCCCTTACACTGACGTCCACAGCCTTCCCCTTTGCATCAGTGATCCCACTTACATCAGGGTCTGCAGCGTTGCCCTTTTACATCAGGGTCTGCAGAGTTCCCCCTTGCACTGTAAGGAGGAATCCTGCAGACTTTGATGCAAAGCGTAACTCTTAGGACCCTGATTTAAGGGGGAACACTGGGAATACTGATGTGGGGGGGGGGGGGACTCTGGTGACCACAGACCACCTTCTGCAGTGTAGTGTAAATGCATTAAGGTAAGGAGGAGTTGCTGATATAAAGGGGGAACTTTTATATCAGTGTCCCCCCTTACCTTACTGTATTCACACCCCTTACATCAGTGCTCCCCCATACTGGCCTTGCTACACTGTCACTGACCTCCTCTCAGGTGCACTGTCCATGGCTCAGTCAGACAGTCCTCTTGTGGCTTCAGCTTGGCAGCTCTGGTTTGATCCCACATTCTCCTCTCCACAGTCCACACACGTCTGACTCCTCCCATGACCCCCATCCTGGCGCTGGTGGCGCTTCCACTCTTGACTCCTCTCCAGGCTCCCCCTCAGAGACTGCAGACATGATAGAGGAGATGGTCAGAGACTGTGGACATGCTACAGGAGATAGATAAAGATTGTGGACATGATCCTGGATATTGTATGCATAAAAAGTGCAGTAAAATGATAAGAAAAAAATTAAGTAAAATTGAAAGTTCATAAAAGACACAAATTAAGTTCATAAAATATGTATACGATCCCTCCTTGCAGTAAAAACTTGTGCCTGGAAACAATGGTAAAATTGCGCACTCACCAGAAGCGCATAGGTAATGCGCATGTAAATATATCCACCGTGGACCACTTAGGCAGGCGGGGTATAGCAGGTAACTGGTGAGCTTCCTTCTAGGAAGAGAGAAGAAGGGAGCCCTGTAACCAGCTGAGCACCCATCCAACCTAAAGGGGACCTCTGGATCGGCAGATCTCTACCTTAAACCCACGACCTGCTGCTGTGCTGACCTATTCCTAGAAGGAAGCTCACCAGTTACCATACTGTAAGGGACCGCCGAGCGGCACCACTAGCACTCCACCGGTCAGGCGTGCCCAGAGCGTGGAGTCTAAGCCCCAGGGTACTTGTTCACCAGAGCCCCTGATGGTGGGGATGCACTTGGAGTACCCCGGGACCAGGTCGCCACTACTGAGCACACCTGTCAGTGGTAGGGGTGTTCGCCAGGGGCTCCAACCAGGGAGAGCCAGATGTGAGGAGGTCGGGTGACCCCGATGGGATGGATGGATGGCTGAGCAAGTGCGAAGTCAGACGGGCCGAGTTGGTAACGTAGAGGACGGTATGGTACAAGGGAGCGGACAGAGAATCGTCGGGTCACACGCCAGGTCAGCAACAGCAGGTCAGATCTAATGAGGGGCATTCAGAAGAGAGGTCAGGCAAAGCAAGGGTCTGGGCAGGAGAAATCAGCAGGTCAAGAGCAATCCGGGTCAAATAACTTACTAGGAACAGGTTCAGGTTCGCAGGATACAGGTAGGACCAGAAGGCACTGAATGACAGCTCAGGGACATTTAAATATCCCGCCCTGCGCTGCCATTGGTGCCCAGCGGGCGGCCGCGGCTTCTACTGCGCATGCGCGAACTCGAACGCCGCGGCCGGCCCGGACCTAGTGCCCGTGTCCCTGCACAGGGCGGTGCACTGCGCCTGCGCCGGGACCTACGCGGCGGGGATCGAGGGGATCCCTGACACATACAGTCTTATTGGGGTTCATTTAGTTACCTTTAGTGCTACAGCTGCTATATCAAGAGCGCTCACTATATCCTACCATATACATGATCCTGGAGATGGTTAGAGGTGGTGGACATGATCCAGGACATGTTAGAGATTGTGGACATGGTCGAGGAAATGGTTACAGGCAGTGGACATGATTAGAGATTGTGGACATGGTACAGGAGATGGTTACAGGCAGTGGACATGATCCAGGAGATGGTTAGAAGCTGTGGATATGGTACAGGAGATGGTTAGAGGCTGTAAACATGATACAGGAGCTGGTTAGAGGTTGTGGACATGATACAGGAGATGGTTAGAGGTTGTGGACATGGTACAGGAGATGGTTAGAGGCTGTCAATATGATACAAGAGATGGTCAGAGATTGTGCACATGATACAAGAGATAGAGACTGTGGAAATGATACAGGAGATTGTTAGAGGGTGTAAACATAGTACAGGAGATGGTTAGAGGCTGTGGACATTATACAGGAGATAGTCAGTGATTGTGGACATGATACAAGAGATGGTTAGCAGCTGTGGACATGATACAGCAGATGGTTAGAGGCTGTGGACATGATACAGGAGATGGTTAGAGGCTGTGGACATGATACAGGAGATGGTTAGAGGCTGTGGACATGATACAGGAGATGGTTAGAGGCTGCAGAGAAGATACAGGAGACAGTTAGAGGCTGTGGAGAGGTTACAGGAGAGGGTTAGAGGCTGCGGCAAGGGTACAGGAGATGGTTAGAAGCTGCAGAGAGGACTAGGAAGTCAATAGAGGGGTGCAGGATTTTAGGGTGAGGAGCCAGTACTGGGATGCAGAGTGGTGAAGGAGTCAGACCTGTGGTTCTATATTCATGTGCCAGGTAGAGAGGAAAGGATCAGGAAGGAAGTACTCTTTTGGGGTTCTCTTTCCGTGTGAGTGTGCCTATGATCTATAGAGTTGTGCTAGTTAAATGGTAAACTGAGGAGAGAATAAACACAGCAAGGCAGTGCTGAACAGAAAGAAGGAAGGGACAACAGAGAGCAGCTGAGTAACCAGAGCAGAGTGCAGGAGAGAAGAGATTCCGCAGAGAACAGGTTGCACAAACTCACGGAGATCATCACCAGGGAGGTCCGTCTACCGGCCTCTGGGTCAGGAAGCAAGCCCATTCATAAATGGCACCATGATGTCACTCATTTGCTCGCATGAAAACAGATGAAAATCACTGAACTTGCCTGAGTTCGGCCAGCTTTGAAGTGAGCATGCGAAAACAAATGAAAATGCCAGATCAAGCCCGAGACCGGCTGGCTTTGGAACTGCACATGCGCAGCTCCAAAGTAAGCCCACAGCCCAATTTTTCATGGACAGCCGCTGTCTGTAACATACATTTACAGAAAGTCCGTAAATGGGTTAAAATTTATGGACTGTCCATAAATTTTTAGACAGTTATTGACCCTGAACTCAAAACAGTAAAAGTTTCTTATTTTATATTTCCCTTTATTTCCGATTACTGAAAAAAGAATAGAGAAGAACACTTCCCAAAAGAGGAACTGAAAGCAATTAAAATACCTTGAGTGGAAGGGGGTTAAAGTATATGTAAACCCTCACCTTGTAAAACAACTCATTCCATTTAAAATAGAAATTAAAGGCAAAACGTTTGTGTATAAATATTAAAAAAAACAAAAAACATTTTCCCTTTTTTATAAGTGATCACATACCCTCTGTTCTCAGCTGTATCAGGAGCTCAGAGAGCTGGGGGAGAATAAACAGCAGTACACTGATCTTCCAAGTGACTGTATATGGTACAGCAGGCACATGTCAGAAATATGAAATGTTGGGTTTACATATTTAAGACTTCTAATTTTGTAATGTTTTGTCCATTGGTGTACTCTCTCCTCACTCGATATCCCTTTGACAACCTATATATCCGTCAAACCTGCAAGTTTGGGAACTTTAACCAGATGGCGTCCAGATTAGAACTGAAACTTCAGCATGTCTTGACAGTTGGGAAATGTGTGGTTTTCAGGGTCGCCTGCAGAAGGAGAAGGTTTATCTGAAGCTGTGACTCTAAAAAAAGACCCTGCTCTTTATTAGCTCCACAGATGATTTGATCTAATTTGGCTGCAAGGAATTTCCCTTTTAAGAGCTTGTCCACACAGGCAGTTGAGGGGGAGGGTGGTAGTAAAAGCTGGCACTTGAGCTCATACACCCAACTGATCACCTAAAGAAGGGCATGCAGCTGCTCAGGGCTGTACACTTGTCGCAGCAAAAATTAAACAGCATGTTGCATTTGGTGGGTACCGCCACCAAACATAAACCACCTAACTCAATGGGACCCGCCTCCTACCTGCTACCCTGAGGAATGCACACTGTTGTAGTCATAACTGTAGAAGGGTCAGAATTCTATAAAAAAAAAAAAAAAAAAAAATAGAGCCAGACCATGCCAAGATCAACAATAGCTGGAGATTCAAAGTGGAGAAGTATTATGAAGAAACACACACACTGTATATACATTCTTGTGTGCATGCACACAAGTGTACATACTGTATGTACCTGAGTTTAATGTATTTTCTGACAACTGGATACATAGGTTTAATCAGGTTTATGGGACAATGGAGTTGATTTACTAAATGCAAGTAGGTTGTTTATTTTGCAAAAGAGTATTCCCCAGAGAAAAATACCCAATCGAGCGGAAGAAAAATAAAAAAAACAGCATTTTTGTTTGGACACAATTAGATGATCACTTCATACGCTAAGTTCTGGGGAAAATTCTGCTGTGAAGTGCAACTTCCCCTGACAAATGAACAGTCCATTTGCTCTTAGTAAATCAACCTCAGTTGATTTGTCCAGTATGACAAGTATATATGTATACTGTATCAGGGGCGGACTGACCATTTGGAAACTCGGGCACTGCCCGAGGGCCCGGGGTCAGTAGGGGGCCCCATGAGATGCCCCTGGTACCTTTTTCATAGGCTTTTTTGAGTTTGGGCAAAGACACAGGAGCCCCATGATCCCCTATTGCCTGGGGGCCCCATGTGTTGTCAGTCCGCCCCTGTACTGTATGTGTGTATAATACAATAATACACGTAAAATACAACTTATTTTGGCCTAATTTGGGAGTTGGTCGCTTCTGAGGGCTAAGAAACCTATGAAACTTGAATAACTCACTCAGAAATGTTCAGCAGTTATACAGAGGAAATCAGTGATGCGAAAGTCATTTCAGATTTGCTCTGTTGGTGATCTGTTAAAATCCAAACCTCTTATCTGCTTTGCAGTTAGTATTATGCAGCATGGATTGCTGCCATCAAAATTATTCTGTCATGCCCTAAAATATTGTAGGGTAACAACTCTGTTAGTCTCCAATTAGATCAGTGTGTTTGGAGGCCCTTGGATCACAACACCAAGGCATAGATGGGACCTCGTATTTTTCACAAGCCCAGTTTAAGCCATGTCCGATTCAGGCACTAGGTCCCACCATGGGGATTATTAACTAAAGCTGGAGAGTGCAAAATCAGGTTCATGCCTGCAGAAAAAACAATCAGCTTCCAGGTTTTATTGCAAAAGCTTAATTGAACAAGCTCTGGTGAGAAGCTGATTGGCTGCCATGCACAGTACTCCAGATTCTTAGTGAACCAGATTTAGTAAATCTCCATTCCCCCCCTTACCAGTGTCATTCATATGTCAAATATGGGTGGGTGAAGGCAATCACAAAGGAACAGGTAGACATTCACCATAAACCTGTGCTGTTGCTCACAAGAGGGGGCAAGTGCACTTCCAGGAGTCCCAATGTGGTTGGTTAACTAAAGGCAATCAGACTGTTCACTTTGCAAGGGAAGTTGCTCTTTGCAAAGGAACTCTCTCCAGAGTTTATTGCATAAAGAGAAGCTCTGCTGGCTTCTTCTATCCAATTATGTGCATTAAAGTTCCTTTTAGGTGAATTTGTGTTCTTTTCAATATGAAATTTCACCACATTCCCTAAGCTAAGGTAAACTCCCTTCATTTCCAGAGTGCAAATTCACTTGTAAAGTGAAGAGCCTTTATCCTTTATTAAATCAACCCCAATGCATTCCTTAATTTAGAACAAAAGGTCTCAGTGTATATTACTAAGCGCTAAAAAAGAAAGAGCTCTTAACAAATATTTAGTATAAAAGCAGGATGTGAATTTGCATCTTTGTGGAATTTTTGTTGGGAAAAAAGATTTTTTTTTTCTTTGGTTAATGTTTGGTAAAATCCAATTTCCTGTTGAACCTTCAGGGCCGATTCAGACTGAACTGACAGCCACCGCACAGTTAAACCACAGCAATTTTACTGCCTGGCAGCTGTCTATTGAGGCTGCTATAGGGGGTGGTGTGGTGTGTGATTCACAGCACACAGCTCCCCTCCTTTTTTAAAAAATTCCTGTCACTATACAGCAGCGCAATGGGCTGCACTGCTGTACAGTGGCATGCAATCCTGTCTGTTGAGTACACTGCAATAGGGGAACTTCTGGTGGAATCGCCTAGTTGATCCAACTGGATGTGGGAATGGATACCTGTCAAATGACAAATGGATACCTGTCAAAAGACAAATCCAAAAAAAAAGTTCCAAAGGAAGGAGAGGAGGGGTGGAGGGGGGTATAAAGCGTAACTTTCCCTTTAGGGGAAAGTTTTGATTTAAAGTTTATATTGTAATTGTGCAGTTTTATGACAGATGCATATTTTCCCCCATACTTAGTGGAACTTTCTCAGTCTGACAATAACTTGCTGTCAAAAGGTCAGAGGTCACCTGAATACTTTCTGCCATTTCAACTGCCTGACCTTCAGGGCATTCTGTTCATTCTGTTGTGGGTCACAGGTGTGAGGTGTGTATATTATGTGAGTTGCAGCAGAGGTGAGGTGCAGCCTGGGGGGGGGGGGAACCTCTAAAGTAAGAGCTTTGCTGATGGGGAGGCCCCAAAATGCTGGGGAGGGATATATGTCATTAAGTGACATATTATATCAATAACTGAGATGATCTTGAGTGTACTACTGTATATATTATAGTATATACATATATGGTATTATGCTGATGGGTGATATACCATTGCTTTATATGATAATCTACCTCTTCGTGGTGCTTCACAATGTTAGGCAATATGTTGCCAAGTTATAAATTGTTGCTAAATGATATATTACACTGCTTCTGGGTGATGTGTTATACCTTTGCTGTGAGGTATATTTTTCTAGATGATATTCTATTGCTAGGAAATATATTATTGTTGTTAAATATGCCGTAATATAGTTAACCACCTCAACTCCGGGCATCTTCACTTCCTTCCAGTCCAGGCCAATTTTCACCTTTTGGAGCTGTCACACTTTGAATGGCAACTACGCAGTCATGCAACACTGTACAGTTTTTTTATTTTTTTCTAAATAAACAAAAAAATACCGGAGATTTTGAAAACAAAAACAAACAAGCTTTTGTAAGTGTTTACTATAACATTTTGCAAATTAATAATCTCTCTTCATGAATTTTGGCCAAAATGTATTCTGCTCCATTTTTTGGTAAAATTACCCAAAACAGTGTACATTATTTACTCTCTGTGAAAATTACACAGTCTACAAACTATGATATATATACATTTCTTGAGTCCCTAAAATGCTTCCAATGCCCCATAAATGAAGCATTCACATTATACAATCACATTTTTGGAGGTCCTGGCGCACCAGGACAGTGGAAACACCCACAAAATGGCCACAGTTTGGAAACAAACACATATTTTCTGAAAGGCATAATGAGTCTTTTGAAAATGTAATTTTTTTAGCCACAAGTATTTAAAAAATGTAGGAAAGAAAATTAAAATGTATTTTTTTAACTCAAAGTTGTCAATTATTGAGCAGCATAGACATACTTAGAAATACATCCCAAAACACATTCTGCTACTCCTCCCGAGTTTTGCGATACCGCATGTAATTTTTCAGTCTACACACACAGAGGGGCGCAAAATCCAAGGAGCACTTACAGGCTTCCTAGCGGCATAAATTAGACATCTAATTTTCTGACGTACTGATGGTATGGTGTGTCAGTGATCAGGATGCTGGTATGGAGTATGGAGGTGATCAAGATGCTGGCATGAGATATGATGGTAGACAGGATGATAGTATGGCGTATGGCCATGATCAGGATGCTTATATGAAGTTTGCCAGTGATCAGGATGCTGGTATGGCATACGTCGGTGATCAGGATTCTGTTATGAGGTATGGCGGTGATAAGGACACTATTATGGGGTATGGTGGTGATCAGGCTGATGGTATGGTGTATGGTGGTGATCAAGATGCTGGTATGGGATATGCCAGTGACCAGGACAACGGCATGGCATATGGCTGTGGTCAGGATGCTGATATGAGGCATGGTGGTAATCAGGATGCTGGCATGGTGTATGGTGGTGATTAGAATTCTGTTGTGAGGAATGCCAGTGAAAGGAACACTTATTGGGTATGGTGGTGATAAAGAGACTGGTATTATTATTATTATTATACAGTATTTATAAAGCGCCAATAGTTCACTCAGCGCTGTACATTACAGAGGGGGACAGAACATGTGACAGAACAATACCAATACAATGCAAAACATGAGGGGATTGAGGGCCCTGCTCTTTCGAGCTTACAATCTAGGAGGGAGGGGATGGTGGCACAGGAGGAGATAGCTGTGGGGGATGGAGTGGTAGGAAGAGTGGAGGAGGTCGGCAAGTTAGCAGGGTGTGGGGTAGGCTTCCCTGAAGAGATGGGTTTTCAGGGTGCGCCTAAAGGAGAGGAGAGTAGGTGATAATCTGATGGGTTGGGGCAGGGAGTTCCAGAGGATGGGTGACACCCTGGAGAAGTCCTGGAGGCGGGCATGGGAGGAGGAGACCAGGGAACTAGAGAGAAGGAGGTCATGTGAGGAGTGGAGTGTGCGTGCTGGGCGGTACTTTGATATTAGGTCAGTGATGTAGTTCGGGGCAGTATGGTGGACAGCTTTGTACGTCATGGTGTATGGTGTAGGGTGGTGATCAGAATGCTGGTATGAGGTATGGTAGTTATTAGGATGCTGGTATGGCATATGGCGGTGAACAGGATGCTAGTGTGTGGTATGGCAGTGATCAGGACACTGGTATTGGATATGGTGGTGATCAGAACACTAGTATGGTGTATGGCAGTGATCAGGACACTGGTATGAAGTATGGCAATGATCATTATGCAGGTATGGGGTATGTCAGTGATCAGGATGCTGATATGAGGTATGGGGGTTATAAGGACACTTGTATGGGGTATGGCAGTGATCAAGAAGCTGGAATGGCATATGGCGGTGAACAGGATACTGTTGTGAGGAATGGCAGTGAAAAGGACACTGATAAGAGATATGTGGTGATCAGGACACTGGTATGAAGTTAGCTGGTGATCAGTACGCTGGTATGGAGTATGGCAGTGATCAGAACACTGGTATGGGTTATGGGGGTGATCAGGATGCTGGCACAGGGAATGGCGGTGATCAGGATGCTGGTATGGGATATGGCAGTGATCAGGATGTTGGTATTATTACTACTATTATTATAATACAGGATTTATATAACGCCAACAGTTTGTTCAGCTCTTTACAATATAAAGGGAGACAATACAGCAACAATACAGTTCAATACAAGAGGGTTAGGAGGGCCCTGCTCTTTGGCGCTTACAATCTAAGAGGGAGGGGCTAGTGGTACAAAAGGTAGTAACTGTGGGTAGGAGGAGTAGAAGATTCCATTATTAGCTGAGGGCAGGATAGGCTTCCCTGAAGAGAAGGTTTTCAGAGATCACCTAAAAGTGAGCAGAGTAGGTGATACTCTGATAAATTGGGGTAGAGAGTTCCAGAGGATGGGGAAAGCTCTGGAGATGAGCATGGGAGGAGGAGAAAAGGGAGCTAGAGAGCAGGAGGTCATGCGAGGAGCGGAGAGTATGGTTTGGGTGATATTTGGAGACAAGATTGGTGATGTAATTTGAGGCAGAATTATAAATGGTTTTATATGTTATTGTTAATGTTTTGAATTTTATCCGTTGGGCAATGGGAAGCCAGTGGAGGGATTGGCAGAGAGGGGTGGCAGATATGGAACGGTTAGTAAAGTGGATGAGTCTGGCAGCAACATTCATGATAGACTGAAGCGGGGATAGTCTGCTATGAGGTAAGCCAATGAGGAGGGAGTTACAATAGTCAAGGCGAGAGATAACAGTGTATGGCGGTGATCAGGATGCTGGTATGGGGTATGGCAGTGATCAGGACACTAATATGGGGTATGTCGGTGATCAGGATGCTGGAATTGGACATGGCAGTGATCAGAATGCTGGCATGAGGTATGGCAGTGATCAGGACGCTGGTATGGGATATTGTGGTGATCCGGATGCTGGTATGGGGTATGGTGTTGATCAAGCTGCTGGTATGGCATATGGCAGTGGTCAGGATGCTTGTATGGCATGATCAGTATGCTAGTATGGAGTATGGCAGTGATCAGAACACTGGTATGGGGTATGGCGATGATCAGGATGCTGGTATAGTGTAGGGCAGTGGTCAGGCTGCTTGTATGGTGGTGATCAGGATGCTGGTGTAGGGTATGGCGGTGATCAGGATGCTAGTATGGAGGTGATCAGAACATTGGTATGGGGTATGGCGATGATCAGGATGCTGGTATAGTGTATGGCAGTGGTCAGGCTGCTTGTATGGTGTATGGCGGTGATCAGGATGCTGGTATAGTGTAGGGCAGTGGTCAGGCTGCTTGTATGGTGTATGGCGGTGATCAGGATGCTGGTATGGCCATTAGTAGTGTTCATAGTACAGTGCACAAAACCACAACTAGCTGGCAATGCTTGTTCCAAATAAACAGAAGTGAGAGGGAAAAGGAGAGTTTTGAGAACTTGCAGAGAATGCTACGAAAAGGCAGAGTGACAAATGGTTTCATGAAATTCAGTTTACAGGGACTTTAATTCATGAAGTCTGGGAGATTCAATATACTTTTAATGTGAGATATACTGTTGCTACATAAAAGCCTACATCTGGAGCATTTAATATGGTGTTCCTGGGTGATATAATAAGCTACCCATTATAAACCCACCTCTTAGGAATAAATTTCAACAATCAGTGACTAGTGTCTCCTCTTAGAAAACACCTGGGAGACTTGAGACTAAAAAGCAGATCAAAGGCAGTGAAGGGTGATGTAAACATTTGTTTTGTTTGAATCAGTGCACAGTTATAGGCCTTCATTTGATGACATGCTTTGACAGAATTTGACATACTTTTATAACATTTTTTAGAAGTCACGGGTCCAAAAAGAAGGTCTAAACACCTTATAGAGTATTTCTGGCCCCGTTTGCAAAGGCAGTGCAATTTGAATGCAGTGTGGGAAATCCACATGGATCTCATGTTTCCTGCACCGCATTCTAGTGTGAACCTAGGCTAATACAAAACAGTATTTTATAGGTTGGATGAAAGGTTATTGGTAAGATAGAACATGTCCAAAAATGGGCACCAAAAAGGTCTTGGGGATAAAACATTTTAGGATAGACTTCAAGAGGTATTAAACCACCCAGAATACAATAAAATTGCAGCTTATCAATCCTTAAATGTATTGGCTGCCTTAGTTTTATTTTTTAAGTTTTTATTTTTTCCTTTATTTTCAACTGGTGATCCAGCCAGTAAGTCTGTTGTTTTTCAAATTTCTTTTACAGACCAAGCTGTCCAGCAAATGTGTTTGTTAGAGGATTGAGACAAACCATTTAACACTGGACGTGCTCACATTGGTCAGGTTTTGAGAATCTATATAAAACCTACTGTGTATCACAATAGGAAAGAAACGTTGATGTTAAAAAGTGTTAGCTGGAGCTCAGCTTTTTTGTTAGTCGACTCCATCTAAATCTGCTAAAGCATCTAACACTGCTCTCGCCCCAGACTGACAATGATGCTGTCCAAAGTTGTCTCCGTTGCTCCTCCAGTGGATAAAGACACCCTAAGACAGGACGTGTGATACTGCCCATATCACCAGGAAAAAATAAAGGAAAAAGCCTAAAAAAAAGGAAACCTAATGCAGCCACCACATCTAGGATCCTTCCACATCAGGTGCAGTGGGACAGTGCGGGGCACGCTTGCTTAACACAGTCCCAATGCAAGACTAGACAAAACGTCTTGTTCCCAATAAGACCAGTTCATACCATTGTGCTGTGGCAGTGTGTGCTGCTAAAAGGTCAGCATGCAGTCATTTGTTTTCAGCGCACTCAATTCATTGCACCACGCCTCGCTGTGGCAAGTAGAATTTAATGAAATACCACTTGTGACATTTCAATAACATTCTAATAAAGAAAAAAAAAAAGTGTAATAGTAACAATCATTAAATGGAACAAAATAATTAACCAAAATTAAATGTGATGTTCCTGTGCTATGTTGACAAATCTTCGATACTATGCTTACAATATGTGATTATCTAAAAAAAAAACAAAAAACAATTCTAGAGCTGCTGCTGTCTATGAGCCCTGGATCAGACTGATGCGGTGCGGAATTCGCAGCGGTTTCAGTGCAAATTCCACATCAGAATCGCACCTGTTCATGCGAACCGCTGCGGGTGTGTATGTTAAGTTAACAACACCCCAAAAGCGGTCTGCAAAACACAGTGAGATGTGAAGAATCGGATCGCATAGGTGTGAATACCTATGCGATCTGATTCTAGTGCGGACCCAAAAAAGAGTGTCTTGCATGTTTTTGGTGCAGGTGCAGTGCGAATAGAGCCATACAAAATTTATGGCTCCGATTGCACCGCACACAAATCATGTGATTTGCACAGGGAATGCGGTGCGTTTCCTGTGTGAATCACATGCGATATACGGAGCCGCACATATGTGAACCCAGGTTCAAGGTGAAACCTTCAAAATATCTCAACACATGTATCTTAACAGCGCTGCTCTTAGCATATATAACATAAACATACAATTACTAATCACGTTCTTTGCAGTCCAATAAAGTAAACGGAGTGCAAGCCATAAATAAATATGTGCAGTTCATAAACAAATAAATAAAGTGCAGTCCTATAACAAAAGTGCAACCGTGCAATAGCTTTTTTGATTGGTGATGGGATTGTGCTATGCTCAGGGGCGGACTGACCATTTGGAAACTCGGGCACTGTCCGAGGGCCCGGGGTCAGTAGGGGGCCCCATGAGATGCCCCTGGTACCTTTTTCATAGGCTTTACTGAGTTTGGGCAAGGACACAGGGGCCCCATGATCCCCTATTGCCCGGGGGCCCCATGAGCTGTCAGTCCGCCCCTGGCTATGCTCCCCTCCTTTGTTTCCCCACTCACCAACTAGTATGGACTATCAATTACTAAATGTCAAAACCGCTTAGATAAGATAGCTTTTAGATGTGGGTCCTCTCCGCCATTTCTCCAGTATTCCACCAAATTTACCAGCGATGATCTGTAAAAAGGAATCATAAATCATATACAGGGATGTGCAATTGCTATCGCCCAATGCCAGGACATGCAGTTTCGTTTGTCGGGCAGGTAGTTTTATTTTTTTTGCTCACAGCAGGGCTCACCTGTCTTTTAAAAGACCCAGACATTACATAAAGCAGATTTAACCCCTTCACATCTAAGGGTAAAACAAATCTTAATGCCTAAGCACAATTTTGCAACATGAACATGTGTTAGTAAGACCATACATATCATCTCAACTACTTTGTACATCCAGGTGAATTATACCTTGTTTTTTTCAGGACAAATTGGGCTTTCATTCGGTGGTAAATAATGGATATCTCCTGATTTTTTTTTAATTATCAAAGGATAATTTGATAATTTAGCTGTGTGTTTCTTGTTACTACCATAACCTACCACCAAAGAACCCAAAATAAATTTCCCAGCTCTTGACGATCAGTGATACCATATATGTGTATGTTATTTGTTGTTTGTACCCACAGAACAGCCCAGAAACAATAGTTCACATTTTGTTTTTTACCTAAAACACTGACACTAACTGACACGGATACCAATTTAAAAAAAAACCCTGGCCTTTGACCCTGACCCAAACACTAACCCTGGCACTGAACTAGATCAAACCTTGATCTAGGTATTTTTTCTTCTTTTCTTTAATATTTATTTATGTATCTTTTTTTAAACACAGTTTTTTTTTTCTATGCAAGGAAAGAGAGCGATACAATGTATCTCTCTCCTCCATTCAGAGAATAAAAAACATGGGGGCGGGCTGTACAGTGACTGATCACTGTGATAGCCAATCAGAGGCTATCACAGCGATCATGTGACCCGAAATTGGGAGTCCTGGGTCTCGATCGTTAGAACAGAACCCAGGGCTCTCAATGACACCCCGATCTTTGTGCTGGGAGCTTGCTGTCCGGCGTGCTCCCAGCACAAAGACAGGTATGCAAATATGCGGCCCCATGGAAAATAGCCCAGTTTTGTTAGGTTGCATATTTGTGTGACGTCGGCGTGAAGGGATTAAATACGGTTTTGGTTAAAATTTATGTTTTTTTTATCAGGACAAGTAGATTGTCATGAGGGACAAGTAGATTGGGACACTGATTTAGTACCTGGACAAGTAGTTTTTAGAAAAAATTCCCACACCCCTGATATATAGCGTAATTCTGTATTTTTTTCAGCTGTGATTCTTACAGCACTACTGCACTGGTGATAGCATGTAAAAAAAAAAAAAAATGTGGAAAAAATGTTTTATTTAATTTCTTCATTTTCCAAATATTGGACAAAAATTTAAACTTAAAAACTTAAACTTATTATACCTCTTACTATATGTCTCAGACTGTCTACTTTCGAAAAAGGGGTCATTTGGATGGTATTTGTACTGTCCTGGCATTTTAAGGGCCTCAATAAATTAGATCGGCTGGCATATGCATGCATCATACATACTAGGGGGGGTACAACTGGGGGAATCAATGGTGGAGAAGGATCTGGGAGTTCTGGTAGATCACAAGCTTAATAATGGCATGCAATGCCAAGCTGCAGTTTCTAAATCAAGCAAAATCCTCTCTTGTATTAAAAGAGGTATAGACTCCAGAGAGATATCATATTACCCCTGTACAAATCATTAGTAAGACCTCATCTGGAATATGCAGTTCAGTTTTGGGCACCAATTCACAAAGAGAACATTGGGGAACTGGAGAAAGTACAGAGAAGGGCAACCAAGCTAATAAGAGGCATGGAGGAGATCAGCTATGAGGAAAGATTAGAGGAACTGAATTTATTCTCTCTTGAGAAGAGGAGATTAAGGGGGGATATGATCAACATGTATAAATACATCAGTGGTTCATATAGTGAACTCGGTGTAGAGCTACTCACCCTGAGGTCATCACAGGGGACAAGGGGGCACTCTTTACATCTGGAGGAAAATAAATTTAATCTCCAAACACGGAAAGGTTTCTTCACAGTAAGAGCTGTGAAAATGTGGAATAGACTCTCTCATGAGTTGGTTCTGGCTAGCTCAGTGGATTGCTTTAAAAAAGGCCTGGATTCTTTCTTGGATACGCAGAATATAACTGGATACTAACATTTATAGGTAAAGTTGATCCAGGGAATATCTAATTGCCTCTTGGGGAATCAGGAGGGAATTTTTTCCCTTTCAGGAGCAAATTGGACCATGCTTTGCTGTTTTTTTCTTTTTTTTTTTGCCCTCCTCTGGATCAACTGTGGGTGTAGGATAATAACTTTTTTTGTTTTTAATGGTTGAACTGGATGGACTTTTGTCTTTTTTCAGCCAGACTAACTATGTAACTATGTTTTATAACAGAATGTAGAAAACATATATTTTTTTAAATCTTTTTTTGTTGATCTAAAAAAAAAAATAAAAAAAACAGTGGTTATCAAATACCACCAAAAGAAAGCTCTATTTGTGTGAAAAACAAATTATATACATTTTTATTTGGGTACAGTGCTGCATGACCACACAGTTGCCAGTTAAAGTGGCGCAGTGCCAAATACCAAAAAAATGGCCTGGTCACGAAGGGGGTAAAACCTTCTGGAGATCAAGTGGTTAAGGCCACAAAAGAAACACCAATGATGAAAATTGTAGCGTCCCTTACAATAATTGGTGGTCAGTGGAAAAGTGTCTTCTTATATTGGTTGTCAATGTAGTGGTCCATTAAACTGATGGCCAATGGGAGAAGGACCTCTTCTATTCCCACTGTTGACTAGTGGGAAAACTGCCTCCCCTCCATACACAGCTAAAAAGATAGTTGATATCAGTGAATACTGGGAGTTAGAAACTCTTCCACAGAACTCTGATTGACAGATCCTGTAATAGACACAAGTATATAAACTACACAGTCCTCTGAAAGCGCAAAGCCAAGATAGTCACTCAGCCGTAAAGTGACCCTGGAAGTTATTTGAAAATGCTCATTGTAGTGGTTGTTGATGGAAAATAACTTCTTGGAATAAACCATGTTTAATGTTTGTATTCCATTCTACTATATGTGTAGTGTTCTTCTACTAACATAGCATTTTGCATATTATTTGCAAGTCATAAGATATAGGTTTTTCATTCATTTTACTGTTGCCAAATGGAAGCACTAGTGTTAAAGTATAGTGAAAGTCCAAAGTTGCATGACAAGTGATAATGGAGCCTAAAAGCCTAACTCTGGATATTTTTTTTTTTAAACTCCCCAACTATTGTTCAAAATAAAAAAAAAAAAAAAAAAAAAAAAAAAAAAAAAATGTTGTGACTGCAGTACTTACCTCCTTGACCATATTGTTCCCTTCAGTGACCCCAGTCTGCCTCTAGATGTCCTCTTTCTTTTGGGTTGAAAGCTACCAAGGCTCATTCCACCTGAAAAACTAAAGACATACTAGCGTGCTATTTGATATAGCCTTTGAAATCCTGGAAGAACCCTCTGCACACTGCTATACACCCTTTCCAGCAAACTTTGCTAGAATAAAAA
This sequence comes from Staurois parvus, assembly GCF_062004578.1. Taxonomy (NCBI): domain Eukaryota; kingdom Metazoa; phylum Chordata; class Amphibia; order Anura; family Ranidae; genus Staurois; species Staurois parvus. Next base: position 23,679,887 of record NW_028317951.1, on the reverse strand, counting down.
AATAGGGATTTTTAGTTCATACATATTGCAATACATGTTTAAGCTGGCTAACTGTGTCAAAGTAATCCCCTTTGGCCAGTCCTACTCTGCCCTGCCAATGTAAATGCTATCATGGACACAATGCCAACAGACACAAAGTGGGGGGAGAGCTACCAGATTTAGGTCTGGCTAAGTTTAAGCTGACCAACTGTGTCAAAGTTTGTGTCTGTGGGAGTTTCGGTCGCACCATGGCTCTCTCAATGGATGGCACGCTGTCCATTGAGAGCGCAGTGAGCATGCACCGGTGACCAGGGGCGGACTGACCATTTGGAAACTCGGGCACTGCCCGAGGGCCCGGGGTCAGTAGGGGGCCCCATGAGATGCCGCTGGTACTTTTTTCATAGGCTTTTTTGAGTTTGGGCAAGGACACAGGGGCCCCATGATCCCCTATTGCCCGGATATGGTGTCTGCATGCAGTGTCTTTAAAGTGATGACTGAATGGGGTTGGGAATCCGCCCGATCATCAGTCCTTTGGCTGTCACAGCCTCCCAGGTACCAGAGTCCCCGATCAAGCTCCTGGCTGCTGCAGAGGTGCACAGGGCCACCGGCTGACGGCCTGTCAGTGCGGCAAACAGCAGTGTCTGTGAATGGACCAGGCAGTGGCCAACCTTTTGCAGGGATGGATGATGCGATTTCGGGGTGGCTAAGGCGTCACCTCTGCGCTGAACTGTTGTGCTGGATCGCCAAGATGTACAGCTGGGCTGAATCACTGAGCCAAACTGCAGTGCTGAGTCCTGCTGTGGTAAGCCCACTGGCTCTGTGGGAGAATGGCAGTCCCCCCATTTCCAGCTCCAAAGTCTGCACCAAGAGAGCAAGCACACAGTTAGCAGTGGAATTTATCTCCTTTCCCAGTGTCGTCCTTGGTTGCAGCTTTCTGATAAGTGAAGTCTAGTCAGTGCTGACGATTGTAGTGTGTGCTGGCTGTGGGACTACATGTCCTAAGATCCTCCGCTTGTTGGAAGAACTGATCCCATTCTGCTGGCAGAAAATGATGCAACTGTCCCAGCACTGAGCACTAGGGGAAAAATGCTGCATCTCAGCCTCATCTGTGAGTGTATTGTTTTAGGCTGCAGCGGGAGAGGATCGTGTACAGATCAGATGTAGGGTTTCCCCAACTATTTGTTATAAATGAGCACATACAGTATACAGACAATGGAAAGCTGAACATAGAGAGTAGGTAAGATTCCTGCTGAATCGAATCAGAGAAATCTATACATTCCCTTGTCCACACTAACCGGCACAGATGGAGGAATGTCCCTTGCTGAATATTGTATTCTCATAGTTGGTAATCGTGGTTATCAGAATACTGAAACAGTGGTGGCAGCTAATTGGTTGCAGTCTCTGGTTGACTTTTTTCCGACCAGATTGCTAAACTGGTTGGTATCAACATCCACAGATCAAATTTTGTCTGATTCACAGGAATCATCTGAAATTTGAGCTGTATATCCTGTTTTTTTGGCTGTAGCAGTTTTCCTTCCAAGGGTGTCCAACCTATAGCCCAAGATGGCTATGACTGCAGCCCAACAACACAAAATTGTAAACTTACTTGTTTTGTTTTTGGTGGGGGGGGGGGGAATTTTTGGTAAAAATGCCTTTATACTAAGGCTACTTTCACACTGTGGAGTTTTTGAATTGCTTTTGCATTAAAAAAAAGCTCCTGAAAAGCTCAAGAAAAATGCTTCCCTGTGTATGTCTATGCATGTTTTCACACTATTGCGTTACACTTCCATTGCGGTGTAAAAACTCCTGCTTGCAGCATGTTTGTTCAGTTAAAAAAAAACGCCCCCCAAAAAGCCTCTCCCATTGAAATCAATGGAAATCGCCTGAAAAACGCCTCTGAGAAGCATTTTTGGTGCAGTTTTTAAGTCATGTGTCCTTTAAAAATGCTCAGAAAGTACGGCAAAAGCACAGTAAAAATACCTCTGCGCTTTTGCAGCGGGACAGTGTGATAGTTCAGTGAACACATGCATCCGAAGGAAAATTCTTATTCATGTCATCAGTTTTTGGCAGCACCTATATTTGTGAGCAACTATTTTCAAGGATGAAGCACATGAAGGGCGAAATCAGAACCAAAATATCTGGTGAGCACCTTGAGAATTGATACTACATCCATGGAACCAGATATCGCTGCCTTAGTTTATCAAACACAGTGTCAAATATCACACTAGCTTTATGTTGATCTCTTTTAATTGCACAGCACAGCCATCCAAAGCAGTGTTCTTACAGTGAAGCACACTGACATGGCCCCCTATGTAAAACACTCCCAGCACACAGTTAACCCTTTGATTGCCCCTCATGATAACCCCTACCTGCCCAGTGCCATTATTACAGTGTCAGTACTTTTTTTTCTTAGCCCTGATCACTGTATTGGTGTCACTGGCGATATCAGGGACACCACGTCAGTTCCCCTCCCAGTGTCAGAATGCCCGCCTCAGTCCCACTATAAGTCGCTGATTACTAGTAAAAAAAAAAAAAAAAAAAAAAAAAAATTCAACTATATATACACACCGCCATTTGCAAACACTATAACTTTCTTGTAAACCAATTAATTTACACGAATTGGGATTTTTTTTTAGGAAAGACATGTAGCGGAATACATTTTGGCCTAAATTTATGATGAAATTTGATTTTTAAATTTTGTTTACTGGACATGTTTAACCACTTGCCTACAGGGCACTTATACCCTCTTCCTTACTAGGCCAATTTTCAGCTTTCAGCACTGTCACACTTTGAATGACAATTGCATGGTCATGGAACATTGTACCCATATGAAATATTTATCATTTTTTTCCCATAAATAGAGCTTTCTTTTGGTGGTATTTACTTGCCACTGGATGTTTTACTTTTTGTGCTATAAACAAAAAAAAGAGCAAAACACTTAGAAAAAAAAAAATTTCTTTGTTTCTATTATAAAATTTTGCAAAACAGGTAATTTTTCTCCTTCACTGATGTGCATTGATGAGGCTGCACTGATAGGCGGCACTGAAGGACACTGATAGGCAGCACTGATGGGCAGCACTAATGAGGTGGCACGGATAGTTGGAACTGATGATAGGTACTGATAGTCAGCACTGATAGTCGGCACTGACTGGCGCAACTGCTGGGCACTGACTGGCGGCACTGCTGGGTACTGACTGGTGGCACTGCTGGGCGGCACCGATGGGCACAGGTGGCGGAACTGGTGGGTGGCACTGCTGGGCACTGATCATCAGTGCCCTGATGATTGGTACCGATCCCTGCTCTGAAAACTGCCGGTTCTCCGCAGTACTTTCCCCACATTCTGACAGGAAAGTGCAGCCAAGAACCGGCAATTGCATTTCCCTGTGATCAGCGTGTCATTGGACACGGCTGATCACTTGATACAAAACCGCTGTGATTGGCCGTTTACCACATTACATGATCAGCTGTGTCCGTAGGGCACAGCAATCACGGAGATCGCCGGGGGCGCGCAGGAGAGCGCGTTCTGGGAGGACGTCATATGACGCCCTCCCAGAACTGGCTGGCCGCAGTGTAGCCGTCCTTCGGCTATCTGCGGTCGGCAACTAGTTAATAGCAAAAAGTCAAAAACATTGTTTTTTCTTCTCAAAATTGACAGTCTTTTTTTTATAGTGCAACAAATAAACAACGCACAGGTGATCAAATACCATTGAAAGAATGCTCTACTTGTGGGGAAAAAAAGAAGTAAATTTAATTTGGGTGCAGCATTGCATGACCGCACAATTGTCAATGTAACGCAGTGCTGTAACGCAAAAAATGACCTGGTCAGGAAGGGGGTTAAATCCTCAGGAGGGCAAGTGGTTACATTTCTATCAAGTAGGTATATGCACTGCCCCATAGTAACTACAGGCCACATTATTGTTGGTGTATGTAGACTTTTCATTGCCGAGCAATAATATCCAAGGCCCAGTGCACACTATGAACCAAACCAGAACATGCTGCTTGTACCTGTTCGATTCACACATGATACAGTATGAACACATTCATTTTTAATGGGCTGAAATCGCATCAAAAGTAGTAGAGTAGGTGATCTGAGTGGAAGCTAGCACCCCTCCCCATCTCTTTGCCTGCAGCCTTCTTGGACACTTCACAGAAGGCCGCGGGACCATTCACAAAACGCGGTGCAGCTTGCGAATGCGGAATGGCGAGCAGGTATTGAAGCCACCAGGAGTCACAGCTGGTTTCCTACAGTAAACACACCAGTGCTGGCGACCCAAAGACCGGCAAAGAACTGGCCTGGGTGAGGATGACGCTGGATCCCTGGACAGGCAAGTATCCTTTTATTAGAAGTCAGCAGCCACTGTATTTGTAGCTGGTAACTTTGACTTTGTAGGGTGAATGTCCTGTTTAATATCAGCATTCATCTACCATGTGCAATGTCTGTCCTGGAGCTCGGTGTCGGCCAGTGAATGTATGAGGAGGAGGCAGCGGCAGCAACACAGCACCTGTCCGCTCCTCTGCACCACTCCACACAGCCGGGGAAGACGGACTTGTGTGGCAGGCAGCCAATGGGAGGGCGGGAGGCCCCGGAAGCGTCCGCTCAGCCGAGGAGGAGGAAGGCAGTCTGCGGCGGCTGCTGCCTCCTGGATGTGTAGAGCAGCCCGCCGGTCCTGGGCCTGTCACCGTCCGATCCAGAAGATGAGCCCACAGCCGGCTCTTTGCTGCCAGTCCTCGCCGAGACTCCATGCTTCAGGCTGAGCCTTGCAGAGTGTGAGTACAGACACAGCCTCCATCATGTCCATCACTGGCCTCCTGGGTACTCAGCAGTGGCAGTGCAGGCAGCCATTCCTCTCATTGGCCCTGTATACACAACAAACACAACCCTACATGGACACTGCATGCCAGCAACTCTCATCCATTGCCCTCCATATCCTGTACAATATACATGGATCAGTGTGTTAGGTCTCCTATGTAAGTACATGAGCCATCCCTGCCATAGTGGGACATGTCAGCATCCTCCTGATGACACATCGTGGGCACCAAGTCCTTTGCTGGTGCTGACTTCATTATTCCAGACCCATGTCAGATATATACAGTGTGCGCTTGCTTTCCATCACCCACATACAGTCTATGGACATCATGGTACGCACCATCGATCGCACTAATAGTGACCAGAAGCAACAGGGTGAGATGGAATGTCGAAGAACGCGTCACCCAAAAATGACATCATGACTAAATATTGTTTTTTGGCAGATGCCAGCAAGTTAAACCACTTAGGTTCACACTACTGTGGCTGCAATTTGATCCAATGTTCAGTGTGATTATGTAGTGTGACCTGGTTGCATTTCGGATGTGATTTGCATATTCTATGGGGCCAAAATCGCACTGGAATCACACCAAAGAAGCACAGGACCCTTTTCCAAAATCACACCATGCTGTGCTGCATTAATGTGAATAGACACCATTGTGATTTCCATTGTCATGTGCAAAGCAAATCGCACTAGTGTGAACCTTAGTGTGTTTTTTTTTATTTTTTTTAAAGGATACGTTCACCTTTCATAACATGTTACATCCATATTCAGGGTGTAAGGCCTGGTTCACACCCATGCGTGTTGCAATCTGCTGCGAGAAAAAAAGTTGCTGACCCTATCCAAAAATGCAATGCTAAATGGACTGTAGTACATTTCTGCAAAATGCGAAAAGCACAAAATATGCATTGGTGTGAGCCAGGCCCAACATGTAACATGTTATGAAAGCACTGGCCACTGATCCCCCAACTTTGACACCCAGCAGGGGATTTACACCCACCCCCCAGCTGTTAAATTAAATAAAACATGGCCGCCCGGCTGGATCACTCCTCTGTGAATGAGAGTACATTTCTGCAAAAAGCACAAAATATGTATTGGTGTGAGCCAGGCCTAACATGTAACATGTTATGAAAGCACTGGCCACTGATCCCCCGACTTTGACAGCTAGCAGGGGATTTACACCCACCCCCCTAGCTGTCAAAACATGGCCACCCGGCTGCATCACTCCTCAGTGAATGAAAGTTCATTTCTGCAAAAAGCACAAAATATGCATTGGTGTGAGCCAGGCCTAACAAGTAACATGTTATGAAAGCACTGGCCACTGATCCTCCGACTTTGACAGCTAGCAGGGGATTTACACCCCCCCCCCCCCCAGCTGTCAAATAAAAAAAAAAATGGCTGCCCGGCTGCATCACTCCTCTGTGAATGAGAGTACATTTCTGCAAAATGCAAAAAGCACAAAATATGCATTGGTGTGAGCCAGGCCTAACATGTTATGAAAGCACTGGCCACTGATCCCCTGACTTTGACAGCTAGCAGGGGATTTACACCCCCCCCAGCTGTCAAATTTAAAAAAACATGGCTGCCCGGCTGCATCACTCCTCTGTGAATGAGAAACTATAAGTCCCCACAGCCTTAGCTGCTGTCAGCTTATAGTTCTTAATGAACTACCATGGAGCTTTGGAGCCACCCTCTTGTCCAAGTGTAAAACAGAATGTGACAGGGAGGCCCCACAGTACCCTGGAGCATGGGGTGGGGGGGGGGGGTCGCAATTGCGACCCCTGATGTTATACCAGTGTTTTCTCAACTGTATGGTTTTACCTCCCCCCAAACTGCAAATGTTAATGAGCCCTTATCCTGAGCCCCTTATAAGGCTGCTGTCACGGTGTAAGGTCAGGTTCAGAGACCAGTTGCTATAGCAGTAAAAGGCTTACCTGGAACCAGCAGGATAGGTACACCAGCGGATCCCCCTGGGAATGACACAGGCTCACCTGAGGTGCGGGGTCTAAGTATTAACCGGTATTCACCAGAGCTCCTAATGGTGGAGATGGATTGGGCTGCGTGTTAATACCAGGTCGCAGATCTCAGGATCACCCCACCAGGGAATGAGCAGACTGGGAACCAATAGCGGATCAACAGGTTAGGGATCAGACGAAAGCAGAGTCGGTCACAAGCTAAGGGTCGGTCACAAATGGTAGCAGATCAATCGTAGTACGTTAGGATGAGACGAAATCGTGGTCAGGAACAAGCCAAAAGGTCAGTAGCGGAGGTGTAGACAGCAGCAGGAACAGTAGTGGGATATTGGCTGGAAAGGCACAATAATCTGGCAAGGAGGAAGTCCAAGGAGATGGCTTATATAGGAAGTTCATGGGAGGAGCAAGGAGTTCAAGGTTCAAGAGCAAACAAGGCACAAGGCAGGATTATCCAATAGATGAGGCAAAGTGTTGTCCAGCATCCTAGGTAGCTCAGTGAGTAGAGTTACTGCCTGACACAGTAGAAGTCCCAGGTTCAAGTCCAGGCCCTGACAGCTGCTTTGACACTAATGCACTGCGGTTTACCAGCACGGTGGGTGCAGCGCAGGGTACCTGCAGCTTTCCTGTTGGTTAGCTGTGCTTTTCATAGACTTCTATTACATCTTGTGGGTGTGGTGCACTTTCTGAAAGTGCACCAATGCTCCTGCATTCAGTTTAAGGTTGAGGGGCACATCAGAGGGCCACATGTAGTCCGTGAGCCACGGGTTGAGCACCCCTGTTTTAAAGGTACCCTCTCAAAGCACTTTACAAAGACAAATGATATGTCACTGGACACCTGTTCCGAGACTATAGCATATGAAATTTGAACATGCTCTGACCATGGTCACAGTGGTCATATCTGCACATGCACTCTTTGACCCCCAGCATGCCCTCAGCACACCGTGAACTATGGCTTTTTGTTTTTAGGGCTCACTTACACTATTGTATTACCGTAACATGCAACGTCACATTACATGCGATGTGGTGGCATTCGTTTCAAATAGCACACCAATGCACCAAGGAAACTCATAGGTTTTGCAGCGTGCCACAACTCACAGAATATCACCATAGTGCTTTCTGTTACAAATTTTCTGAAGTCCAATTTTTGAGACTATTTGGTGTGTTGGAAGTACTTTATTTTCAATGGGTTGCCTAAAGGCAATGTCTATTAAGATAAGGACATAACACACTTCAAAAATGTAAACGGGCCCTTAGAGTTTATCTTTGCGATTAAGGAACAATAAAAATAGGTATTTGAGGTGTGTTTTTACCGTTTCCGTCTGTGTTTTTACCATGTTGAGGTAGCCTGGTCATTTTAAATAGCCTACCAGTGCAACGGATCAAAACGTGCACCTGACCCTCTTATAGCAATGCAACGCACCACAACCATGTTTTGTGCAATGTGGTTTGCTGTGGTGCTTTGCTCTCAACCGTATAGTGCTTTGGGTTATCTTTCATAATGAATGGCACTACAACACACCACAATGCACATTACAGGTATTAATGTGTTGTAGGTACCAATCATTTTCATTATTCTGATCTTCTAGAGCAACGCAAATGATTGCAGCACACCGTAATGTTCCACTGTGTGTTGCAATGCAATGACTTACAAGAAAATAGTGTAGGTCTGAGTTCAGTCCTTTATGGGCCACTGGCAGCCCATTCAAACAATTGTGCTGCCTTAACCACTTGCCGCCTGCCCACAATATATTTACTGTGGGTGGGTGGCCCCTTGCGGCACGCACCGACTTGATCCCGTAAATCCTGTGCACACAGCGAATCACGGTACTCGGTACCCAGCCGCTGTGAGTGGCCAGGGTATCATGTGATTGCCATGACCAACCATACTGTCTTGAATGGGTTTTCATTCATGATGGCTTGATTACTGTTTTGATGTTGTGATTGGTCCATAGCTATCATATGGTACCTGGGTACCCTACCTATACCATGTAATTAGCTGTAGCTAATAACAGCATGTCAACAGTAACTAAGCTGTTGTGAATGATGAATGGAAACCCATTCATGACAGCCAAAACAAATGCTCATAACATCAGTGTTCTAAGCAATAAGAGTATAAGAAAAAAAGACCCTTGGATTGAGGTCAGGACTCTGAAGGCCAGTCAAGTTCCTCCACCCCGAACTCACTCATCCATGTCTTTATAGACCTTGCTTTTCGCACTGGTGCGCAGTCTTGTTTGATCAGGAAGGAGCCATCCCCAAACTGTTCCCACAAAGTTGGGAGCATGAAATTGTCCAAAATGTCTTGGTATCTGATGCCTTAAGATTTCCCTTCAACGGAACTAAGGGGCCAAGCCCAGCCCTTGAAAAACAACCCTGCACATTAACCCCCCTCCACCAAACGTTATACTTGGCACAATGCAGTCAGGCAAGTACCGTTCTACTGGCAACTGCCAAACCCAGACATGTCCATCGAAATTCCAGACAGAGAAGCATGATTCGTCACTCCAGAGAACATGTCTCCACTGCTCTAGAGTCCAGTAGTGGCGTGCTTTACACCACTGTATTCGACGCTTTGCATTGCACTTGGTTATGTAAGGCTTGGATGCACCTGCTCGGCCACGGAAACCCATTCCATGTAGCTCTCTACGCACTGTTGTGCTAATCTGAAGGCCACGGGAAGTTTGGAGGCCTTTAGCTATTGACTCTGCAGAAGTTGGTGACTGTGCACACTGTACGCTTCAGCATACGCTGACCCCACTCTGCCATTTTACGTGGCCTACCACTTTGTGGCTGAGTTGCTGCTGTTCCTAGTTGCTTCCACTTTGTTATAATACCGCAAACAGTTGACCGTGGAATATTTAGTAGCAAGGAAATTTTGTGGATGGACTTATTGCAAAGGTGGCAACCTATCACAGTACCACGCTTGAAATTCTGAGCTCCTGAGAGTGACCCATTCTTTCACAAATATTTGTAGAAGCAGTCTGCATGCCTAGATGCTTGATTTTATACAGCTGTGGCCATGGAGGTGATTGGAACATTTGAATCCATTGATTTGGAGGGGTGTCCCAATACTTTTGGCAATATAGTGTACTTGCTTTGCAAATCTTCTCTGAAGTGATTACCTTGCATGCTGCTATTGATGATGACATAGCTCTCGTTGAGTGCACTGATTGGAGCTTTCTATACCTCTAGTAGAATAAACCTTTCTGATGATTCTTACTAGCCAGGAGGTTGCAGACTGACCTTTGCATGTGCCTGATGGTAATACAGACCGGTTTTCTGCAGCAGTGAATGTTGCTAACCTGTCCAGGTAGAATTGGATGGCATGACCCACATCTAAAGCTTGATACTGATCTGTTGACATGCTTGGGAAAGTTGGGAAAGACCATATCTTGATTAAAGTGTAAGTTACTTTAGCCTGGAATGAGGTAAAAGTTGTGGGGGGAATTCCTGACTTGTATTAAATAAAGATAAGGTTCCTTTTGCCTAACAACACCTATATTTACAAAATCCTGGTGGGGCAATCCTGAGGACCATGACCTGATACTAACATACAGCAAAACCTATCTCCACCATCAGGAGCTCAAATGAATACTGATTGGTGCTTAGTCCCCGCACCTCAGATGAGTCCACAACATCTTTAAGGGAGATCTGCTTGCAGATTTCCTGCTGACTATTTGTGAACCTCTCCACTGCTACAGCCACTGCTCTCTGACCTTGAATCTTGGATGATTTAAATTTTTTTGTAACTGCTGTGGATCAAGTTTTCGATGATTCCAAGCACTGTGCTATTGCTAAAGCAAAGTCAGAAAAATCTCTTTTATGATGGCACAAACAGAATTTAAAAACCTACAGAAATTCTTCCCCACTCCATCCAAAGCTATAAAAAAACATTTGGATGATTTTTTAGCTTTTAGTATAGTCTCTGGCTTAAAGTATTTTTTTTTTTCATTTTGGATAGAGTCCCATTGAAGAGATTTACTGTCACTTCCTGTCCCATGGTCAAAACAAGAAATGAGATGCAATCCCTAAAAATTAAGGGAATCCCTTGGGGAACCCCATGTCACCAGAACTAGTGTCCCCATTGGAAGATTTCCCCTCTAATTCTTTTTTGGAACAACCTAAAATTTGTGATTTTTTTTTTTTATTTTCACTTTCAATAATAATGGTAAACTGGAAAAAAGAGATGGTGAATCTCCCTAATGGGAGCACAAGCAGCAATCAGTATAGGTGTTCTAATTCACCTCTGGTGGGGGCAGCTGCAGCATCATTTGGACAGCATCTGTCCAAAACTAAGAAAAAGTTTTATCTTTTATTATACTTTAGTCGCACTTTAAATGTATATCCTGTAGAAGTTAAAGTATTAAAAATTGCAAGCAGGCATGCTCTTTATTGCAGAACAGATATACTATGGGGTTGAATTATTAAAGCGTAGTTCTACTCACCTTGTCAAAAAATAAAAGTCAGCAGCTACAAAAACTGTAGCTACTGACTTTTAAAAAACAGCCACTTACCTGTCCCTCGGTCCCGTGATGTGTCCCCCGCAGCCCGTTTCACCGGCCAACCTGTATTCCAGAAGGCCGGCATCTTCAGTGTCAAGCTGTCACAGCCGGGTACCCACTGTACATGCGCGAGTAGCGCTGCGCTTCATGAATGGTTCTGTAGTCTTCTGGGACCTGTCATGTGTCCCAAAAGACTACAGGAAGGGAGGACACCTTCCGTTTCCAATTGCCTAGGCGATCGGACCAGAATTGGGAGCGGGTACCTGTCAAATTTGGGTACCCGCCCCCCAAAGGTGCAAATCCTTAATGGGGAGCAGTCCTTAAAGCGGAACTTCCCTTTTTGGGTGAAGCTCTGCTTTAAAACGGGAGAGTGCAAAGCTGGTGTAGCCAAGCTGTGCATGGTAGCCAGTTAGCTTCAAGCTGACTGGTTTCTATGCAGGGCTGCACCAAATTTTACACTCGCCAAGTTTAATAAATCAACCCGTAAGTTATTTCTGCAGTAATTCAAATTTACCTGCCAGTTCGCAATCTTCTCTAGAACGTACACTGAGTTGCACATGTGCAACTTAGTGTACTTTCTCAGCAAATCTTGGTGGCAGAATGAATGAAAGAAGTTTTGGGTTTAAAAAAAAAAACACACACTCACCTCCATACTGCAGAATCGATCTGATGCTGCAGCTGCCCCCACCAGCTCTAAGCCTGAGAAATGACCACTGGTCATTCAATTCTCAGTATTCCTAGAGCAGAGAGCAATGACTGTCAGTCACTGCTCTCGGCTCTGCCCCTACAGCGCTCACTGTAGCTCACTCAGGTTCTTGGTGGAGCGATCAGGCATTGGGGTGGATACAAACAATATGGTCAGTGTTCTTCCAGCCGGCAACTGTCAGCCGATTCCGGGTCAAGGAGAATACAAGTAAGTGCACTCCTGTGACCCAGAAGAGAAGTATGGCTAAAAAAGCTTTAGCCATACTTCTCTTTGAACTTTGTGCAAGGGAGTTCTGTCATTTTATGCCCAGGCAAGTAACTAATATCAGGTCTCATCTTTATACCAGATAAAAAGTAAAAAGTGACAGAACAAATGCTGTAATATTGGCCCATTCATAGCGTGTGGTCTGTGTTTAGAACCTTTGTTGTGCAGACATACAAACATTTGCACAATCAGGGCACACAATTGCCAAAGTTCCTCGATTATGTGTGATCCCTATATCGTCAACACCATATTTGTGCCATATAATGCCATACTTTTTTTCCACCAGAAATATCTCTGTAGGGAATAAAAAAATTGTATTGAGGCCAATAGATGGCACTAATGATATAGGCATCACACACAATAGAGAAAATATGGCAATTTTTGCCCTGATTATGCAAAGGTTTGCCCCATTTACAGAGCAAATGTTTTATATATAAACTCACGTGTTGCATTGAGGTGTTACTGAAACCTTAGTGTTTGTGCAGTGGTGTTCATGTCAAATGTAGCCATTTTCTTTTTGAATGTAACACTGTTTACCACTACAGTTTTGAACATTTTTGACATGAAAATAAAGCCCCAAAATATTATAGATCTTCTGAAAGCAGACAACCCTTAGAAACAACAGGGCGTAATTTCTATTTATATGGCACATGATATTTGTGTTATTGTTAATCAAATCTGTATTTTTAGTAGAAAATTCACTCAATTAAATTTTCAAGCACACAAATTTACAATAAATGGTAAAATATGAAAGATGAAGTTGTGTGGAGTAAATAAATACGAAATATGCATTTGTGTATTGGTGAAAAACTACAGTACCCAAGATCATCTATAGGTGATGCTTTAAAAGCCTTTATTGGTCATCGGTTTTGAATTAATTATAAATGTTAGCTCTAAAATTATTGCCCTCATTCCAGCATGTGTGGTGATGCCTAATGTGCGTTGCATCATTGACGTTTTTGTATACATTCACTCTCTACACACAGACATTTGAGTTTATATGTTTGTGTATGTAAAGGGCTTTTACATTTTTGTTTTGTATTTATGTTATTAAAATTTTAGTTTTTTTAACTTTTTTTTTAAAAACCTTTTTAAACAATTTTATTGCTATCACAAGGGGCTGACCCAAGGAAATCAGAGAACAGATATTTGCGGATCTCCCTCTGCTCTCCATGATAGTTCTGTCCCTTAGACTACAGTTTCTTTTTTGCAAAACATATTTGCTTTTGTTTTATACTGCTTCCCTAAAAATACAATGAGCATTTGTCTTTATGTGCAATCTGTATGCATTGACAGGTGGCATATCTGTAGGGAATGCTTTTGGTCTTTTCTTTTAATCAATACAGCATTGTTAAGGATTTCCCCAACCAAATAACTTTCATGACTTGCCATCCAGTTTTTTTGTTGTCTGTTGGATACATAACAAAATGACCATTGAATACTGTTGTACTCCCTGCAAAGAACAGGGCTGGGCAGACCTGTGTTCAGAGAGAACCGTACTGGCATAATTTACAGGTATATGTGCACAAACGCAGTTATACATTAATATTGTAGCCACTAGAATGAAGTTATGCTCATACACCTTATGCGCATAAATACACAAAGCATGTAAATATACACCATACCAAGCATTTTTTTACACTGGATTTTTCTGCCAGCTTCTACAGAAAGATCCAGCGGAAATGTGATTATTTTACTACGCCCATGTACATGCAGCCTTGGAGAAAAAAAATAGCAAGTTTCCTTCTGGTTGGCATTTAGTCAGTCCATCCCACCCTCTCCTCAACTCCCTACTGATTACAGATTGCGAATAGGAATGCGGGGAGGGGAGGGGAGTGCACAGTGATAAGGAAGAGATGGGGTTGATTGCACCTGTAACACAGTCCCCAGTTTTTCAGACGAAGAAGGTGTTTTATTATTATTATACAGAATTTATTGGCTTGTTCCACCCGCTGGTTGGTATACAAGTTTTGGGCAATTTTTAGACATTTTGCTAAGGCACCCCTGAAGAAACCTTAAGGAACCCTGGTTGAGAAAGACTGATCTAACTTATTAACTAAGTTCAATTCATACCTATGCTTATAATATCTCAAAAACTACAAATATTGCAATACAGCAGACTGAATCTACAGGAACTATCATGATCTCCTTGGCGCCAGCCGCATGCATATATGTGGCCTATATGTGGCCTCTTAGTGGGTGGTCCTCAACACCGAGAGGTCACATATATTTGTACCTAAAGGTAAACAGACCTGTGCCAAGAGTGTCCTAGTTATCAGCGGCTAACAAAAAGCTCCCTGATCTCTGCTTGTGATTGGGATCTTTCCAATCACGGCGGTCACATGATCAGAAACCCCACCCCCACATCCTGGTATTTAAAAACCCAAGAGCTTAAAAATGTTTAAAGTTGGTTAAATCCTCAGGGAACCAAGTGCATATAGCCCTTGGTCTGGTTTAAATCTGTCCCCTAGTTTCTAAGCAGCATGGTTAGACAGGTCCCCCCCCCCATCCAGATATACTGCTAGAAAGGAGATTTGTGATTGATGGCTCTATTCTCTGATCATGGGGGATTCTTTGGAGGCCAGTTATTCACAAAAAAAAACAAAACATACTGCCTGGAGTGTTATGAGTCTGATCAGTGGCTGGTTTTACACATTCACAGCCCGAGTGATGGATTACACAGTGATGGAGTGATGTGTGATATTTCCATTTCTGAATGGGCACTCAGAAACATTGGGCTGTGTTATATGCTGCACATTTCCCTATAATCCTGATAGCACATTCATAAAAGTGAAAGCTCACAACGCTGCAGCACTATGCGATCCATTAGGCAGGCTGTATATCTGTAAAAGCAGCAGCTGATAGACACACAGCAACGCAGTGCTTTGTGATCTGTCACTATCATGAATAAATGGTCAGCACTACTTGTTCATTCATAATGGTAAAAGATCACTCAAAGCTGCTTTCTCTGTGTAATGCATCTTTTACTTCTTACAGGGCATTTGCAGATACTATACACAGAACCATAGCTCTGAGTGACATTTTATTATTCTGATCAAACAAAGATGTACTGAAGGACCTTTTATAATAGTGACAGATCACTCAGTGGGCTTCATTTAGGCTTCAAAAGGGGGTGGAGCTACAGCCAGAATGTAAAGTTGTGTTTAGGGGACAACCGAACCACCAGTCAGAACGGGTCCATGTACTAAGTACACTTGGTCCCCTGGGGAGATGAATTAAATTAAAAACCTAACAATAGTTCTCCTTTAAAGTGGGACTTTAGTCAAAAAATGAAGTACTGCTAGCTCACTCCATGTTGGCCCCTTTTGCAGATAAAGCTATGTAAAACATTTAAAATAAATGCCTGTACGGTTTAAAAATCCAGTAATACACTGTCTCGCTCTGCTCTGACATGCTCAGTTGTTCTCTATTTCAGCACCGTGCCCAAAATGTAAACGCTGATCTGCTGATAATAAAATAAGTGAAATCATGATTGAAGGAGATCATCACTAAAACACATTTTAAAGATGTTGATAGAAACAGCTATTTTTCTACAGACAGTTGCCACCAAAGTTCATTGTTATATAACATACCTAAAGGGCAACTGAGCCGATTTAAGGCGCAACTGTACGAAAGATGATTACAGAAAACACGCAGAATTAATAGGTAACAGATTCACCAGCAAAGGTTATAAGAATCAGTTTATCCAAGAACAAATCCAGGAAGTTGCCAGAGTAGATATTAATACTATGATTAACACTCAGAGAGAGAAGGGAACAGAACAATTAGATACACCGTACCCATCATTCTACAGGGTGATTGAAAAGTAACCCCTTATTTTAAAAATCTTATTTATTTTTGAATCATTATTTTTACAAAAAATGAATATGAGAAGAACACACATAACATGGAGTTTTATTTAAAATTCGATATGTGCACCAGCATTCGCCTGCAGCTTCTGAAGCCGCTTAGGAATCGCATCAACTGATCTTCGCAGGAACTCTTGTGGGATGGCAGAAATAACTTCTCGTAGTCGCCCTTCAAGTTCTTCTAAAGTCTTTGGTTTCGTAGAGTAAACTTGTTCCTTCAACCAACCCCAAAGAAAAAAGTTGCAGGGTGTTAAATCAGGGCTTCTGGCCGGCCACTCAGGCGGACCACTTCGACCCAACCATCTCCCAGGAAAATGTTCATTCAGTCATTCACGAACAATAATAGCAAAATGTGGAGGAGCACCATATTGCATAAAAATCAAGTCTTCAATATTCTCCCAGGTATTGACAGCTGGCCAGATTTCATCTTGCAGCATAGTGAGATACCTTTCGGCATTCATGGAATCGCAGATTTAATTGTCATAGATTAAGGAACATACATTAAAGAATTGAGAAAAAAGTAACTTCATATAAAAAATGTATAAATAGTTTAAAATAGGGAGTTACTTTTCAATCGCCCTGTAGATTTCAACGTTCAACACAAGCAGGTTGAAAAAATAATTTGAAAACACTGGCATATACTTACTGCAGATAAACATCTCCAATCCATTTTACCGAGGAATCCAAAAATTATATATAGAAAAGCCCCCATTATTAGAGATAAAGTAGTGAAGAATGTATTAGAACCCCTATTTAGGGATTTTTCGTTTTTCATGGGAAAAGGATCTTACCCATGTAAAAACTGTTTTGTTTGCCAGTATATGAAGAGACCTAATGAAGAGAGAACCACGTTCGTACCCACAAATACTAACATCGCCTTTCCTAGTAGAGATTTTATTAGCTGCAACACTGAAGGTGTGGTCTATGTTCTAGAATGTACTAGAAAATTACAATATGTAGGAAGAACCAAAAGTAAGAGTGAAAGAACACGTAAAAGACATCCTTAAAGGATGTAACAAACACAATGTATCTAGGCATTTCACATCAGTACATAATAAGGATCCCTCCCAATTAAAATTCTGGGGAATAGAAAAATATAAGAGACACTGGAGAGGTAGCCAGAATATTAGAACCATCAGTCAGTTAGAATCTAAGTGGATTTTCTTGATGAAGACGCTGACCCCTAGGGGCCTCAGGGTGGAATTCGATTTTAAAGTGCGTCATTAATGATTTCTGGATTTATTATAATCCATATTCAGCATTAATTGATACCAAGATCTTGTGTTATACTCCATTAGACCAGTAGTAACAGCCAAATAATAATTTATTTAATGTTATCAAGATTCACTATTGTTCACCATATGTGTATTCTAAATTTCTTTTACTATATTTATTATTTTATTATATTTATTGTGATTTATGTAGAACTCGAGGTCCGCTTGTGTCAGGTACTATTCCCATGCTTATATAGATAGGTAATGGTGGATTTTATATCTATTATAAGAGATATGCATTGTATATATTAGCATGTATGTACTGCAGTATTGTGGCGATCTAATACGATTGGAAATCATAGGCAAAATGGCTGCCCATAGAGTAAAGATATGGTCATCTATCCTCTTTGCAAAGCATAGGCAAAATGGCCACCATACATCGAACTTCAGCAAAATGTCTGCCGATCGAGTCAATATCACATACTATTTAAAGACATGCTATCTGCCCCTTATTAATCCCTAATGAAGTAACGCGTTGGGCGTAAGTGGAGGTACATAAGAGAATGTGGCTCGTACTTCCTTTATCTGTAAAGCAAATCTTTTATTTTGAATGTAAGTGCAATTTTAGTAAATAGTGGAACTTTTATTAACCTACTACACTATATGAGGCGTATTCTCTTTTGGGTGAGGCTACGGTTACCTGGTGAAACATTTACCATATGGGATGAGAAGTGGATAGCCCCTAGTGGCCAAAGGAGATAGTGATCAACTGTGGAGATGTCTCATTAAACATGCAGTTTTTAATGCTTTGGAGGTGAGAGCTCTCAGAGCACAGAAGTGACACCAATTAATGCATGGAATTCACATTACAGCGGAGTTCCCCTTACACTGTCAAAAAATCAAAGTCAGCAGCTACAAAAATTGTAGCTGCTGACTTTTAAAAAAACAGCCACTTACCTGTCCCTCGGTCCCGCAGTGTGTCCCCCACACCCCGTTTCACCGGCCGTCCTGGATTCCAGGAGGCTGGCATCTTCAGTGTGGGCACCCGGCTGTGATAGTTTGCGGCTTCACAGCCGGGTACCCACTGTGCATGTGCGAGTAGCACTGCGCTTCAGGAATGGTCCTGTAGTCTTCTGGGACCTGTCATGTGTCCCAAAAGACTACAGGGAGGGAGGGAGTACACCTTCGGCTTCCGATCGCCTAGGCGATCGGACTGGAAGTGGGAGTGGGTACCTGTCAAATTCAGGTACCCGCTCCCCCGCCCCCCCAAAGGTGCCAATCCTTAATGGGGAGCGGGAGAGCAGTCCTTAAAGTGGAACTTCCCCTTTTGGGTGGAGCTCCGCTTTAAGCACAGATTCTTATTCTATGGTGTTGGATTACATTACATTTGGAATCATATGAACTTTACACACATTTTTTTGGAGCACTTTGATATCAGTTCACTTTGATTGTGTAGTAATTGATGATACCTATATTTATTTATTTAGGCATTATGAGCACTTTGTATCCAGCTTATTCACTTTGTTTGTTCAACTATGATGGACTGATGTTTATTTAATATTCTGCAAGCAGCACTACATCACATTCTGTTTATTTGATCTGCTGATAGCCTAAAGATTTATGCTGCTCAGGGCTCTGGACTTCAGCAAAATGGCATCCTCCAGTTAGAAGAAACAGGAACACGTTGGAGGCAATTTACAGCACACACTGATATTAATGGCATAATTATTATTGTGGAATGTATGTTCCTTACTAAAAACCATTATTTTTTATCAGCTTGTTATAGGTAAAAGTCTGCTTTAACATTATTTTGCCTATTCCTTTTTTTATGCCCGCAAGGCTAACTTTCTCTATTGGACAATTCCAGTTCCACCCACTGTTTCATATGTCTGTCATTTGGTTAATACCGTCTTGCCAAAATACAAAATAATCTACACAGGCAGGGCCTGTCCACAAAAATGTACAAAGATATGGCAGCTGTGGCTGGATGCCTCAGTGTCCCAGGCTGCTGATTTGTTATCTTCTCAGTGATTTCTTGTACATGTGAAAAGGCTGTCTTATTGGGCTCGTCTATGGACCTTGATTATTTTGTGCTGAATTTTCTGTTTGAGGTCCTCTGGAGAATGCAAAAGAAGGATGTGTGTGAAGTTGTTGTTTTTGATTTTTTTTTTATTTCTATGTTTACCCCATGTATTGATTACTCTTCATGCCTTACATGGGTTCTGCGCAGCCCATTATTGCCTTGTTATTTTTATGTATTTGATGATCACATGCTTTGTACTGTTGTTTTTCTAGAAACACATTGCAAAAATTAAAAGCCTGTAGAAAAAAAAAAAAGTCCTGCTTTGAAGTAATATTGCAGTCAAACGTTTATGTTGTATGAAAGGGTTGGACCCAAGTTGATTTTTGGGAGGTTTCCTCTTCCTGTCTTGCCTTGGTGGAGACACAGACAACAATATTGATTTTATGGCTGCCTGTGTTTAAAGCCCCGTACATACAGTTGCAAGAAAAAGTATGTGAACCCCTTGGGATTACGTGGAGTTTTGCATGAATTGGGCATAAAATGTGCTCTGAACGTCATCTAAGTCACAACAATAGAACACAGTCTGCTGAACATAATACTACACAAACATTAGATGTTGCCATGGTTTAATTGCACATAACATGTAAACATTCACAGTGCAGGGAGGAAAAAGTATGTGAGGCCCTAGCTTAATGACTTCTCCCAGAGCTAATTGGAGCCAGGAGTGAGCCAACCTTGACTCCAATCAGTGTGATGATATTGGATGTGTTTCTGACAGCTGTCCCGCCCTTAAAAAACACACCTGTTTTGGGTTTACTGGTTTCAAGAAGCACTGTCTGATGTGAACCATGCCTCGCAGAAAAGAGCTCTCAGAAGACCTACGATCAAGGATTGTTGACTTGCATGAAGCTGGAAAGGGTTACAAAAGTATCTCCAAAAGCCTTGATGTTCATGTGTCCACGGTAAGACAGGCTGTCTACAAATGGAGAAAGTTTAGCACTGTTGCTACTCTCCCTAGGCGTGGTTGTCCTGTAAAAATGACTGCAAGAGCACAGCGCAGAATGCTGCATGAGGTAAAGAAGAATCCCAGAGTGTCAGCTAAAGACCTACAGAAATCTCTGGCACATGCTAACATTTTTGTTGACACATCTACAATAAGGAAAACATTAAACGAGAATGGAGTACATGGGAGGACACCACGGAGGAAGCCATTGCTGTCCAAAAAGAATATTGCAGCACGTTTGAAGTTTGCAAAAGAGCACCTGGATATTCCACAGCACTACTGGCAAAATATACTGTGGACAGATGAAACCAAGATTGAGTTGTTTGGGAAGAACACACAACACTATGTGTGGAGAAAAAAAGGCACAGCACACCAACATCAAAACCTCATCCCCACTGTAAAACATGGCGGAGGGAGCATCATGGTTTGGGGCTGCTTTGCTTCCTCAGGGCCTGGACAGATTGTTGTCATTGATGGGAAAATGAATCCCAGAATTTATCAAGACATTTTGCAGGAAAACGTACAACCATCTGCCTGCCAACTGAAGCTCCGCCGAGGATCGGTGATGCAACAGGAGAATGACCCAAAGCATAGTAATTCAACAAAACAATGGCTGCAACAGCACAGAATACACCTTCTGGAGTGGCCCAGTCAGAGTCCTGACCCCAACCCGATTGAAATGCTGTGGCATGACCTTAAGAGAGCGATTCACACCAGACATCCCAAGAATATTGCTACACTGAAACAGTTTTGTGAAGAGGAGTGGTCCAAAATTACTCCAGATCGTTGTGCAGGTCTGATCTGCAACTACAGGAAACGTTTGGTTGAGGTTATTGCTGCCAAAGGAGGGTCAACCAGTTATTAAGTCCAAAGGTTCACATACTTTTTCCTCCCTGCACTGTGAATGTTTACATGTTATGTGCAATTAAACCATGGCAACATCTAATGTTTGTGTAGTATTATGTTCAGCAGACTGTGTTCTTCTATTGTTGTGACTTAGATGACGTTCAGAGCACATTTTATGCCCAATTCATGCAAAACTCCACGTAATCCCAAGGGGTTCACATACTTTTTCTTGCAACTGTACGATGGGAATATCAGACCAAATGATCATTCACTTTTTGGGGTTTTTTTGCATGTTAGTCTTCTATCGAAAGTGAAGAGGTTACTAGGGTTAAGAAAATTCTTGTGCGACAGAATAAAAATTTGGATGTATTGTATTTTTGAATGAAAATTGTATGATTTAATTAAAAATTAATTTTCGTGCTTGTCCCTTTTGATTAATTTCAGATGAAAGATGTGTACTAATGATCAGATTATCGTGCGATCGATTCGAAAGCAGTATTTTTTGTACGATTTTCTGATTGTGTGTACTAGGCTTAAGTGTTATTGTTGGGGAAATTACACTCACTTTTTAGCACATTTACAACACACTATATCACCACTGGAATTTTTGAGATATGAAGCAGACCTATGACCCTATATATCCGCTATTATACAGAACAAAAATCATTTTATTAGCTTTAAATGGAACCGGGTACAATTCAACTTTGAAAATCCAGCCATAAGTGTAATTTTGTTAAGTTTATTTATGTAAGATTATGTGGCTTTACTTGCATCGTATAACCCCTGACACCTTAGTTTGAGTGTCAGGAGTCAGAGGTCACCCAAATTTTTACAGACTGTGATGTAATGTTGCTGATATGACATCAACTTTCTGATGACTCCTGTGTACATAGAAGTTAAAAAGAACCCAGTAGATCAGGGTTTCTCAACTAGGCTTCCTTCACAGGTAGCTAGGGGTTCATTGAGCAATGAGCAATTTCTCCCTCTCAGATAAGTTCCCACTGACACCACTGTTCTTTTTAGTTATCTGTAAGGAGGTAATTCTTCCCAATGATCAGAAGTGTAAGGAGCATTCTTCCCACTGACCATCAAACTAATATATCATGACCTGTAGATACAGTACTGTTTAGCAGGGGTTCCAGAACAGAAAGCTTTTTCAAGGGTTCCTCTGTGTTTTGGAAAAGGCTGCTGTAGATGATTACATTTCTTCAAAAAAACATTGTACAAAACATTTAAAGCTCACAATCTTTGCTATTTGATGGTTTCTAAGAAAAAGCATGTAGACTTGTTGAAATAATTTTCATGAAGTGTGTGGAATAGTTTTTCCTTCTAAATGTTCTTAATATATTAGGGGTGGACTGTTCTGAAGTGCCTGGAGGTATGCTATGACTATACAAGTCCATTTAATTATATATGATATCAAAAGATGAGTCTGATTGCACAGGGGACCTTCGTGTATCTTTTGCTAAAATGAAACTGACCTCAAGAACAGACTGAGAAAAGAGAAGGTCCCCTGCTGATCTATGGACACTCTTCATGTAACCATGGCAACTGTTTAGCTCATTTAAAGAGCTCAATGTTTAGGAATTGAAAGAAGGCCTTTTCCATGTTAACAGAGAATCTGACTAATCTGTCAAAAGTATATGCTGTATAGCAATATTGTAATATTTTGAAAGAATAGCTTCCTGTTTATACACCATGTATAAAAGTGTATGTATCTTGTGATGTGTTGAATATGCACTTGAAGCCACCAGAGCGGGTACCTGTTCAAGAAAATGGAGCGTCCATTTCTTACATTAACCTTTATTAAAGAGGCTGCTACCAGTTTGTAGCAAGAAAAAGAGAGGCTTTGCTAGGTAGAGGGAGGTTAGTAGGTAGAGAATGATGTCCTAAATAGGACAGGTCCTCCAACTGAAGAGCTAAGATGTACTTGACAGCTTTTGCCTGGTATAGTTCTTCATCTTGTAAATTCTTTGTCCATGGCCATGTCTATAACATGTGCTTCTGGTGAAATTATTGACAGGCCTACTTCCTTCACCTCCGATCTATAGAAGATAGTGACTAGGGTCTAACTTGTCTATAGACAGGGCTTGGTGGGCAGCAGTGGTGACTATGTTCAATTTTTTTATCAAATAGTGTCTCTCCAGAAGCTTACTTCAGTGCAGACCACCTCTGAACAAATCTATGTTCTGTACTTTTGGCATTCTTTTTTTGTCCAGATTAAATTAGCCTTCTGGAATTATGGTACCGCACTGCTGTGTAATCATGAGCTTTGTTCTTGGTTAGAGAGTGCCCTAACTACTGACAAATACGGACACAGCGGAACACCGATCGCTGTATGTGACCTCTGTGTCAGGTCCCGATTCATGTAATCCCTGATTGGCCAATCAGTGATCTCATGAATAGTAGTAAGCAAGATGCCACTTTCTGATCACAGCTCTCTTCCAAACACAGCTCTCACAGTATTTCTCAGTGGCTGCAAAAATGCAGCCAGAGAGAAGGAGAAATTATTGCTTTTACAGCCTTTATGGGTGTAAAAGCAATCAGTGTAAAAAAAGAAAAAAAAATCTTCACCCCCAACAAGTACAGTGTCACTATGGTGACACTGTACTGCTAGGGTGATAGTTTGTTAAAAAAAACATAAATAATATAAAAATGTAAAAAAAAAATTGAAAAATTATCATTTTTGGTTATAAATTAATTTGGGTTATTTATTTTATTTTTTTTACTAAAAAGATAACTGAATACATTTTGGCCAAGATTTATGAAGAAAGATTTCTTTTTTTTGCAAAAGTTTATAAGATAAAATGTTTGGACTTTTTCATTTATATATCAAAAAATAAAAATCCCAGTGGTGAATAAATACCACCAAAATAAAGTTTTATCTGTTTCAAAGCATGCTAAAAATTCATATGGATACAGTGTTGCATGACCGGTCATTAGTCATTCAAAGTGTGATAGTACTGAAAGCTGAAAATTGGCCTGGACAGGAAGGGGGTGAAAGTGTCCGGACTTGAAGTTGTTAAATAATCAAGGAAGAGTCTTTTCAGCAGCTGATGTCACCTATTCCCACCATGACAGCACATCCTTCAGCAGCACATAGGAAGATAGCTACAGACAACTTGGTTAAGGCTGCCTTTGTTTGCAAACCACAGTTTTAGAAATGCTGATTTAGATTCATAGAGGTTCAACATACTTAGAAGAACATGAATACAGTATTCTTAGACTTGTACAGAACGACTGCTGTTTACTGTGGCAGGGGGAAGCCATGCCACAGTGTAAAATGGCAGTCTAGGCCAAGTTTTGGCAAAAAGCAGGCACACTGATGATGCAGGTGTGGGCTGGATACCTATTAGAGGTCAGGGCCCCACCTTCCCAAAGGTGTCAGTGATTGTAAGGGAGCAGAGAGGCCCATGTCTTCACCATGCTGTCCAGGACATGACAGTCAAAGGCATGAATCTGTGAAGGATGTAGCAGCAAGGAGCTGCAGGAAACAAAGTCAAGTTGAGAAAAGTGCAGTGTTTTGTGCATATTTGTGTGTTCTATGGTCTGGAGGACCAAGACATGAGGTCTAAGCAGTAGAGCTGGGAAGAGAGCCATGAGGCTGATTGCTGTTCATTTTCGTTCAGTGGTGGAAAACCCTGCGTGGGAATCTGTTTGATGTGAACTTTCATTTGTTTTAAGTAAAAGTGGGCAGAAAAAGCCCTGAAAAGTACCTCTGACATGGAGTAAGCTCACTGTGTTGTACTACCAATGAGCTACAAGTCCCTCTACTTGTTACACTTCCAAAATAAAATTTATTGCAACTTTCAGCAGATCTTATAAGCAGCCTCTACACTTTCTTTATTTGCTATACAAACTCAGTGTTTGCATTGCGTTGTATTGTCTCTGGATAGTCTTTCAGAAAAATAAAAAAAAATTTGATTTGCTAAAGGCAAGTAGACTTTGCAAAGGAATACCCAATCATCTGCAAGGAATAACATATTTTTTCTTGAGCATGATTGATGATGGGAGTCAGCAGAGCTTCACCCCATTCACCAAGCTAGTGGAAAATGCACTTACAAAGTGAAAATTTCCCTGCAAAGTGAAACGCCTATTCGCCTTTAGTAACTCAAGTGCTTGTATGATTTTAGCTAATTCTGGATCTGATGATGATTCACAGAGTCTGTGGGCCAGTGTTCTAACTGTCAGTTGGGTATTTGAAGAGGGCATTTTGTTTTCTTGGTTTAATATGTGTATTTTTTAAAATTCTGTATTACATTTTTTTTCTTAACGCTATCCATAGACATGACATTTGGGAGATCTAAAAGCTGAAAGATATTCATTGACTGACTATTATTAATAATGTATGTATATACTCATTATCTCCTGTGGTACTGTACGAATGAATAGGCATAACAAGGGTCAGTAGTGCAGGTAATATAATACATACAATGTTCAACTTGCAAGAAACCAAGTAATTACAGTTTAGCAAATCATAACAGTAACAAAAAACAATAGCAAATCATAACAGTAACAAAAAACAATAGCAGAGAGGGGTCTAATGAGCATACAATCTAGAAAGGTAGGCACAAGAGGTAAATGAATATTTCTGTAAAGTTTCCTAGTTAAAGGATCTGAAGGGAATAAATGATTTGATATGTATTTTCCCAGACAATCATTGTTTTCCCCAGATAAAGGTTGTCTGTTCAGTGCATAAGCTTGCATGTTCAGTTGAACCGGTCATACATGTAAATATGTTTCATAAGAATTACCTTTTGGTTGTTTGATATCCTGATCACCATGTCATGCTGTAGATTGCCTTAGATTCTTTAGTGAAATAGCACATGGCTACATCTGGCTATATGTGGCTTGTCATGAAGTGACCATGTTTCTTTTTTTTCCCCCAAAAAGCGCTCTTCAGAACATCAGAGGCATCAAGACGGCGTGAGCCATCCTCTTTTCACTTTTGCCATCACACAGAACTGGGCAGATGATTGTGCTGCAACATGCCAGGCCTCCTCCTCATCCTGAACAACCTGATTTTCCCTCTGCCATTGCAATGGGCAAAAGGCCAGTAGTCCTACCTACACAGCCTCATTCACCAAAACGAATAGCCTTCGCAGCTCAGCCACCTTCCTTGGAAGTCCTGAAGGATGATAATGTGGAGCAAGATCCGTCCTTGGAAGAACTGTGTAAACCTCTTTCTTGTAAGCTATGTAATGTCACCCTGAATTCAGCACAGCAAGCTCAGGCACATTATCAGGTAAGGACCACAGATACAAGTTCTTACTTCTTTGGATGATATTCCTATCAGACACTGAACCATGCGAAACGTGTCATAGTTGTTGAGTGACCTCATTGATAGGAAATTGACTTTAGCTGTGTATTATCTATATAGTAGCAAATCACAGATTACCTCATTACGTTGAATCAGCTACATTTTTGTTCTGGTATTTTTAGAAACATATAAAATACAAAATATGAAGCAAATTTTGTATAGAGTATTGAAAGATTAGAACCTCTGGTAGATGTTTATTCATATCTATGTCCTCACTAGGGAGATTTCCCCTCTCTCAGTGATTTTGATTCTCACCAGGAATAGGAATGGGGGAAATCTTTCAAAGAGTGTATTTGTTCAAGCAACTGCTGTCTAAGAGAGTTTTTTTCTACTTTATTGAGATTCCCTCTTATTTCCTGTGGTGTTTACGAGACTTGAAGTAAAGGAAAATCTTGGGACACAGCAAAAACGGAAGGGGTTGTAGCCATTACTTTTATTCAAAACAAAAAAAAAAAGATTCTGACTTCAGATACACAGTTGTGCTCAAAAGTTTGCATACTCTTGGAGAATTGGTAATATACAGTACCATTTTTAAAAAAAAATATTGTTGAGCAGGCAAAACACATTTTTTTTATCTTTATGGGATTCATAGTAAACTGTAGGTCATAACAGAATGGCACAATGCTAAAACAAAACATGGCAACAAGTAAACATATGAAATGACCTCTGTTCAAAAGTCTGCACACCCTTAGTTCTTTATACTGTGTATTGCCCCCTTTAGCATTAATGGCAGCGTGTAGTCTTTTGTAAAAGGTCCCAAATTCTTGCAGGAGATATAGCTGCCTATTCGTCTTGGCAACATGCCTCCACAGTCTGCTGTAACCACTGGAGGGTCAACTTGGCTTTGTGCTTGGTCATTGTCTTTCTGGGAAGTCCAAGAGCATCCCATGCACAGCTTTCATGCAGAAGAATGCAAATTGCCTGCCAGTATTTTCTGACAACATGCTGCATTCATCTTGCCATCAATTTTAACAAGATTCCCTGTGCCTTTAGAGCTCACACACCCCAAAACATCAGTGAGCCTTCACCATATTTCAGATTGGGGATGGTACTCTAGTCGCTGTAGGTCTTGTTCACCCCTCTTCAAACATAGCGCTTATGGCTTTGACCATAAAGCTCTACTTTGGTCTTGTTCCAGATTACAGTGTGCCAGAAGCTGTGAGGCATGTCAAGGTATTGTTGAGCATATTGTAACCAGGCTTTTTTGGGGCATTGGTGCAGTAAAGGCTTCTCGACCAAGCAGCTAATTTTTGTTCACGTATCATTGTATTGTGCTCTTTGAAACAATTACACCGTCTTTTTTCCAGAGCAGTCTGTTTCTCTTGAAGTTACCTGTGGGGTTTTCTTTGTATCCCAACAATTCTTCTGGCAGTGGTGGCTGCAATCTTTTTTTGGCCTACCTGACCTTGGCTTGGTATCGAGATCCCTAAATTTTCCACTTCCTAATAAGTGCGTGAACTGACTGGTATATTCAAGGTTTTGGAAATCTTTTTATATCCTTTTTCATCTTTTTATAAAGTCCCATTACCTTGTTAAACAGGTCTTTGGCAATTCTTTTCTGATCCCCATGGCTCAGTATATAGCTGGCTAATTGCATTTAGGTGAGAGCTAACAAACTCATTGCCTATTTATACACAGACACTAATTGCAATTTAAAAAGCTGCAGATGTGGGAAATTAACCTTTCATTGCCATTTTAACCTATATGTGTCACCTTGTGTGTCTCTGTACTAAGGCCAAACATTCCAGGGTATGTAAACTTTTGATCAGGGCCATATTTCTGTTATCATTATGATTTAAAAAGGAGCCAAATAACTATATGATAATAAATGGCTTCATATGAACACTATCCTTAAAGCGGTAGTAAACTGCAAGAAAGAAAAAAAAAAGGGTAATGTCATAATGTGCTAGCATGCATCACATACTAGCACATTCTGTAAAACGTACCTTAAAAAGAAACCCTGAAAAAGGACAGAGATGTAGAAGTTCTGTTATACCTTCACCAGTTAGTTTTTGAAGTATTGTGTCTTGGTTAAGACAGGGGCAGGGAAATTGTAGGCAAAAATATGACCAGCAACTATAGGCTACTAGAAAGGCTAAGCTGAAGGGCAGAAAAATTTAGAAAACATGAAACAAACTCAAAATAATTTGTGCGTTGCCGAATTAGTGGAAAAAAAAAGTAAATAATATACCCAGCTCCTGCAATCACTATATGTGGTTGTTCATCACAAATAAACAATATAAGAAAGAAAACTGTGTTGCGCTGCTGCTAGTACTTCTCAATCATGTGTAGTATAAACAATATGATCACCATGCATATACAAAATACATTAGTGCAAATCTAATCATGCATGAATCCATATTTATACAGTCTGACACTTGTCAATCATAGACCAAAGTGCAAAGTAAATCTTCCAATAAATAACTGAACTCAAAATCGTGATCCTTCTGGTGAGTAAACTCACTTCCCAAGTGCTGTAAATAATCACTTGATGTGCACCACCACACTCATGTGTCTAGGTTGGACCCTCACCTCAGGTGGTGCACATCAAGTGATAATATTGTTTTTACTACACATGATTGAGAAGTGTTCGCAGCAGCGCAGCACAATTTTCTTTCTTAACCACATGCCGCCCAGCCACCGCATATAAACGGTGGCAGGGCGGCGCTCGTAGGCAAAAGCACGTTTTAAAACGTGTGCCTACAAAACAGGCAGGGGGCGCGCGCCCGCCCTACCTGTCCCACGGGTGTCAGCAGCGGGTCCCCGCTGCCGGGTCACGGCCGGTTTTTACCGGCCGGTTTCCCGCGATGAGCGGTGAACACTGAAACAGAGCAGGGCTGCATTGTTTACACACAGCCTGCTCTGTGACAGTTCGCCGCCAAGCTGCAGAGGGAGAATACAGAATACTCGATCAGCTCCCCCCTCCCTCCCCCGTCCAGCACACACCCCCGCCCCCTTAGTAAAACACTCCCCTCACACAGTGAACACTAAAAATGTTAACCCCTTCCTCCCCAGTGACATTAATACAGTTTCAGTGGTTTTTTTTCACTGATCACTGTATTGGTGTCACTGGGGATGTCAGCGACCCCAAGTCAGCTCCCCCCCAGTGTCAAAATGTCCGCCTCAGTCCCGCAGTCCCGCCATAAGTCGCTGGTCGCCGTCATATGTCGCTGATTGCCGCCATATGTCGCTGATCGGCGCCATTATTAGTATAAATAAAAATTAAAAATTCCAGTATCTTTCCCGCCATTTGTAAACGCTATAACTTTCACGTAAACCAATTAATTTACACGTATTGGTTTTTTTTTAGCAAAGACATGTCGCAGAATGCATTTTGGCAGAAATTTATGACTAAATTTGATTTTTGCATTTTTTTTTTTACTGGACATGTTTTATAGCAAAAAGTCCAAAATATTGTTTTTTTCCTCAAAATTGTCAGCCTTTTTTTTTATAGCGCAAAAAATAAAAACCGCACAGGCGATCAAATACCACCGAAAGAAAGCTGAATTTGTGGGGAAAAAAAGGATGTAAATTTCATTTATGTACCGTATTGCATGACTGCGCAATTGTCCGTTAAACTAGCGCAGCGCTGTATAGCAGAAAAATGGCGTAAATTGCAGTATCTATACCATAGTTTGTAGACGTTATAACTGTCACACAAAGCAATCAATATACACTTATTGGGATTTTTTTTACCAAAAACATGGAGCAGAATACATTTTGGCCTAAATTTATAACTAACTTTGAGTTTACTGTATATTTTTTATAGCTGAAAGTAAAAAATATTGTTTTTCTTCAAAATTTTTGGCCTTTTTTTGTTTATAGCGTGAAAAATAAAAAGCGCACAGGTGATCAAATACCACCAAAAGAAAGCTCTATTTGTGTGAAAAAAAGGACGTAAACTTTGTTTGGGTGCAGCATTGCATGACCGCGCAATTATCAGTTGAATTAGTGCAGCGCCGAGTAGCAAAAAGAGGCCTGGTCATTAAGGGGGGTAAATCCTCTGGAGCTCAAGTGGTTAAATGTAGAAAATAGTGTTGCCAGCAAGTGGTAAAGGTCATACCAAGAAAGATAGGACCTGGAATTGCATGGTTTTCACCTGAACCACAAATGATGAGGCCGGATTCAAGGTGCATGACACTCCCGAGCTGCAGCCTTTTAGTTAGCCTCACTGATACCAGCAGACCAAGGGCAAATGAATGCAGGGAGTTGCAACAAACAATTGAACAGTAGAGACTGAGTAAATGGCTATGAATGCAAGAGAGCAAGAAATGTAAAGATAACAATGCGAGAGAGAAGCAAATTAATCAGACACAAATTGATAGCAAATGCACAATAGAGACAAAGGCATCAGTAAAGTAGAGGTGTGAGGCAGTGTAGAACAGGAAATGAAACAAAGACACAAAGTGCAAGGTGAAAGGGGAGAAGGTAGGGTGGTGCAAAACCAACCGTGCAGCAATGTTAAAAATGCAGAAGTAAACCATCTCTCAATAACTTATAATGGATACCAATAACAAATCAGATGTGATAATACATATTCCTATAGCATCTAGCCAATAACATACATCCAACATTGATATAAGTGATAATAAAACAGTCATGATGTGTATAGTAACAGTCCCATAGAAGTATGTTGCTGTGAACCAAAAAGGTGTACTCTTTCACCACATGCAGACGAAATAAATAAATTTCACACTCACAAAAGGTAATTGACCCCAATTAAGGTGGTCAGGCAGCGCATTTGTTATACTGAAACAGAAGACCAGCAGCGGGCTCTCCTGGGATATCCATCCTGGTTGTCAGCACATCTTATGTGTTGCCCCAATAGAACATTCACAGGATTCCAAAATGTAGCAGTAATAACAGGATTCTATGCACCAGGCTCTCCTTACCATGAAGGTAATGCTCCACACAGCTCGAATAAATCAAATTAAGTATTTTGAGTGTAGTATTAAAGTTTTGCATGAACAAAAAATTATTGACTATCAACTCACATGTATAGGTGCCCAAAAGACCGGCACCAGTTTGTATAGCCTGTGATATCCAATACATGGTCGGGGGGCGGGGGGACTACAGGAACTGGAGAGCTTTTTATGCTGTATGGATAACAACACATATGGCATCAAATTTACAAGTAACACTGAGGTTACCCAGTTCCTAGATCTGGAAATTTTTAAAAACGGAAAAAGTCTAGATACCAGAACATACTTTAAAACAACTGATAGAAATGGGTATATCTCTAAAAGAAGCTGCCCTCATCAGAAGTGGTTGAAAGCAATCCCCAAAGGTCAATTTTTGAGGATAAGGAGAAACTGTGGTGGGGGGGGGAAGATTTTGAATAACAATCAAATTAACCCCTTCGTGCCAGTGCCTCCCAGCCCTTTAAGGGTTTCAGGAGGCGGGGCCGGGTTTAGGGTCATCTGACCACCGTGACACGCCGTCACATGATCGGGAAAGGTCCTGATCGAAAGAGCAGATTGGGACCCTTCCCTGAGTACTGGACATGTGTGCTGGGAGCACGCAGGGGGTGTGCGCTCTCAGCACATATGTCTTTTTTTTAATAGAATGCAAATGTGCGGCGTGAAGAGGTTAATAGAAAGATTTCTGGAGACAGGATATAAAAAAGCAGAACTTGAAAAGCAAGGGATCAAGTAAGGAATATAAATAGGGATGCTTTATTGTTACCCAAGCCCAAGGAAGTTTCTGGAGCACAGTTGGCATTTATTACTGGTTTCAACTTACAATATAAGGAATTAGAAAAAAGTATCGATAGAAACTCGCCCATTTTACTGAGGGATCAAATTTTGAGACAAATCCTACCCCAAAAGCCTACATTCATTTATAAAAAGGATTTGGGTCTACGGCGTATCATCACCAAGAACGTGGTAGAACCCCCTAGGAGGCTTCCCACATTCCTGGATGCCACAGGTTCCTATAAATGTGGGAGATGCAAAGCATGTAGGACTATTAAAGACAAGAGCAAAAGCATTGACTGTTTCACATCACATGTGACAGGCGAGAAGTTTGCTATTAAAAAGCTCATCACGTGTGATTCGAGATACATTACCTATTTGCTCACATGCCCATGTAATTTGTAATCCGTAGGTAGAACCACTAGGAAATTGTCTACCCATATAGGAGAACATGTTACGAATATTAAGAATGGTTATAGACAACATAGTATGTCTACCCATTTCCATTTGAAACATAATAAGAACGCAAGGCTTTTACAGTTTTGGGGAATAGATAAAGTTTCCAGACATTGGAGGGGTACAGATATGACCACAAAAGTCTCACAGATGGAAACCCAGTGGATCCATAGATTGCAAAAATTGGACCCAAGGGGATTAAACCGAGATATAGACCTCAAATGTTTCCTTTCTGATGATTAGGGATATTCTCCTCCACTCTGGGGAGGAGCAGGAGAGTTCCTGGTGATAAAAGTAAATTTCTAGTTGGTTGTGATCCCCTTATGTGGGTCACAATTAACGTTTATGGACATATTTATGTTGTAACCCTGTACCCCAGCGAGCTAGAATAAAAAAATATTAGATATTCCATCCTAAAAAGAGTATAATACAGTGAAGGAAATAAGTATTTGATCACCTGCTGATTTTGAATGTTTGCCCACTCACAAAGAAATGATCAGTTTAAAAATCGCATGGTAGGTGTATTGTAACACTGAGAGACAGAATAACAACAAAAAATTCAAAAGAAATGCATGTCTAACAAATTATGCACTGATTTGCATGTTCATGAGGGAAATAAGTATTTGATCCCCTTCACAAAACATGACTTAGTACTTGATGGCAAATCCCTTGTTGGCAATCAGAGATCAGACGTTTCCTGTAGTTGGCCACCAGGTTTGCACACATCTCAGGAGGGATTTTGGTCCACTCCTCTTGGCAGATCCTCTCCAAGTCTTTAAGGTTTGGTGGCTGACATTTGGCAACTCGAACTTTCAGCTCCCTCCACAGATTTTCAATCGGATTAAGGTCTGAAGACTGGCTAGGCTACTCCAGGACCTTAATGTGCTTCTTCTTGAGCCACTCCTTTGTTGTCTTGGCCGTGTGTTTTGGGTCATTGTCATGCTGGAACACCCATTCACGACCCATTTTCAATGCCCTGGTTGAGGGAAGAAGGTTCTCACCCAAGATTTGACGGTATATTCCCCGTCCATCGTCCCTTTGATGCGGTGAAGTTGTCCTGTCCCCTTAGCAGAAAAACACCCCCAAAGCAGAATGTTTCCACCACCATGTTTGACAGTGTGGATGGTGTTCTTGGGGTCATAGGCAGCATTCCTCCTTCTCCAAAAACGGCAAGTTGAGGTGATGCCAAAGAGCTCGATTTTGGTCTCATCTGACCACAACACTTTCAACCAGTCCTGCTCTGCATCATTCAGATGTTCAGTTGCAAACTTCAGATGGGCCTGAACATGTGCTTTCTTGAGCAGAGAAACCTTGCGGGCACTGCAGGATTTCGATCCTTGTCGGCGTAGTGTGTTACCAATTGTTTTCTTGGTGAATGTGATCCCAGCTGCCTGGAGATTATTATTATTATTATACAGTATTTATAAAGCGCCAATAGTTCGCTCAGCGCTGTACATTACAAAGGGGGACAGAACATGTGACAGAACAATACCAATACAATGCAAAACATGAGAGGATCGAGGGCCCTGCTCTTTTGAGCTTACAATCTAGGAATCATTGACAATATCCTCACGTGTAGTTCTGGGACAATTCATCACTGTTCTCATGATCATTGACACTCCACAAGGTGAGATCTTGCATGGTGCACCAGACCTAGGGAGACTGACAGTTGTTTTGTGTTTCTTCCATTTGCGAATGATTGCACCAACAGTTGTCACCTTCTCACCAAGCTGCTTGGCGAAAGCTTGGTAGGCCAGTCCAGCCTTGTGTAGGTCTAGAATCTTGTCCCTGACATCCTTGGACAGCACTTTGGTCTTTGCCATGTTGGAGAGTTTGGAATCTGATTGTTTGATTGCTCCTGTGGACAGGTGTCTTTCATACAGGTAACAAAATGAAATTAGCAGCACTCCCGTTAAGTGACTGCTTCTAATCTCAGCTTGTTACCTGTATGAACGACACCTGGTAGCCAGAAATCCTGCTGAATGATAGGGGATCAAATACTTATTTCCCTCATGAACATGCAAATCAGTGCATAATTTGTTAGACATGCATTTCTGCTGAATTTTTTGTTGCTATTCTGTCTATCAGTGTTACAATACAACTACGGTTCGATTTTTAGACTGATCATTTCTTTGTGAGTGGGCAAACATTCAAAATCAGCAGGGGATCAAATACTTATTTCCTTCACTGTATATACTTTCGAGATAGTCCCGAACACCAGATCCACCACCTTTTAACCTCTGTTTGCTTAAATGGTAGAACTATTTGCAGTGTACCGTATTTTTCGCTCCATAAGATGCACTTTTTTCCCCCAAAAAAAGGGGGAAAAATGTCAGTGCGTCTTATGGAGCGAATATGGAGCGGCCGGTCCGGTATTTCCACCGCGGCCGTGTCAGAATACCGGGCCGGCCGCTCAACTCTGCAGCGGGACCTTATGGAGATGACTGCTGACCTTTGGGGAGGTGGGGAGCGGGTACCTGAATTTGACAGGTACCCGCTCTTCTTTGTTCTTTGATCTTACCTGTTCCTCTATCCAGCGGCGCGCTGTCTTCCGGCTTCTGTAGTGTGGGCACTGGGCATGACAGCCGGGTGCCAAGTGCGCATGCGCAAGAAGCGGTGCTTTTTGTGAATGGTAAGGCGGTACCTGGGACACATGACAGATCCCAGAAGCCGCCGGACCAATCACAAAGCGCAAGTGCTTCTCGCTCATGCGCACTGGGCACCCGGCTGTCATGCCGAGCGCCATTACAGAAGCCGGGAAGACAGCGCGCGGCTGGATCGAGGAACAGGTAAGATCAGACAAAAACTCTGCGGAAGTAAGAGCGGGTACCTGTCAAATTCAGGTACCCGCTCCCCACCTCCCCAAAGGTCAGCAGTCATCTGTACTGTCCGCAGTCTCCGGTCATCCCCTGTACTGTGTCCGCAGTCTCTGGTCATCCCTGTGCTGTCCGCAGTCTCTGGTCATCCCTGTGCTGTCCGCAGTCTCTGGTCATCCCTGTGCTGTCCGCAGTCTCTGGTCATCCCTGTGCTGTCCGCAGTCTCTGGTCATCCCTGTGCTGTCCGCAGTCTCTGGTCATCTCCTGTACTGTGTCTGCAGTCTCTGGTCATCCCTGTGCTGTCCGCAGTCTCTGGTCATCTCCTGTACTGTGTCTGCAGTCCATTCGTTCAGAATTTTTTTTTCCTGTTTTCTGCCTCTAAAACCTAGGTGCGTCTTATGGTCAGGTGCGTCTTATGGAGCGAAAAATACGGTATTTGTATGTTGGGGCTGGAATACCCACACATCTAAATTCTTATATACCCCTTTTATTATTTGTGTATGTATGTACATTTTATCTGGCACATGAGTGGTCCACTGTGGTTTTGCCCTATACACATATAAAACCCTATTAAGGGCTTAATGTCATATTTTATACATGGTTTATTACAAGATTTTTGGTATATCGTGTATCCCATGTATTTTCATGTAATACCATTATGTCAGATAATTATATATTCTATAATTTTTGTATTTCTTATATTTTTGAGTACACAGTTGCACGAAAAAGTATGTGAACCCCTTGGGATTATGCAGAGTTTTGCATGAATTAGGCATAAAATGTGCTCTGAACGTCATCTAAGTCACAACAATAGAAGAACACAGTCTGCTGAACATAATACTACACAAACATTAGATGTTGCCATGGTTTAATTGCACATAACATGTAAACATTCACAGTGCAGGGAGGAAAAAGTATGTGAACCTTTGGACTTAATAACTGGTTGACCCGCCTTTGGCAGCAATAACCTCAACCAAACGTTTCCTGTAGTTGCAGATCAGACCTGCACAACAATTTGGAGTAATTTTGGACCACTCCTCTTCACAAAACTGTTTCAGTGTAGCAATATTCTTGGGATGTCTGGTGTGAATCGCTCTCTTAAGGTCATGCCACAGCATTTCAATCGGGTTGAGGTCAGGACTCTGACTGGGCCACTCCAGAAGGCGTATTATGTGCTGTTGCAGCCATTGTTTTGTTGAATTACTTGTATGCTTTGGGTCATTCTCCTGTTGCATCACCCATCCTCTGCGGAGCTTCAGTTGGCAGACAGATGGTCGTACGTTTTCCTGCAAAATGTCTTGATAAACTCTGGAATTCATTTTCCCATCAATGACAACAATCCGTCCAGGCCCTGAGGCAGCAAAGCAGCCCCAAACCATGATGCTCCCTCCGCCATGTTTTACAGTGGGGATGAGGTTTTGATGTTGGTGTGCTGTGCCTTTTTTTCTCCACACAGTGTTGTGTGTTCTTCCCAAACAACTCAATCTTGGTTTCATCTGTCCACAGTATATTTTGCCAGTAGTGCTGTGGAACATCCAGGTGCTCTTTTGCAAACTTCAAACATGCTACAATATTCTTTTTGGACAGCAATGGCTTCCTCCATGTACTCCATTCTTGTTTAATGTTTTCCTTATTGTAGATGTGTCAACAAAAATGTTAGCATGTGCCAGAGATTTCTGTAGGTCTTTAGCTGACACTCTGGGATTCTTCTTTACCTCATGCAGCATTCTGCGCTGTGCTCTTGCAGTCATTTTTACAGGATGACCACGCCTAGGGAGAGTAGCAACAGTGCTAAACTTTCTCCCTTTGTAGACAGTCTGTCTTACCATGGACACATGAACATCAAGGCTTTTGGAGATGCTTTTGTAACCCTTTCCAGCTTCATGCAAGTCAACAATTCTTGATTGTAGGTCTTCTGAGAGCTCTTTTCTGCGAGGCATGGTTCACATCAGACAGTGCTTCTTGAAACCAGTAAACCCAAAACAGGTGTGTGTTTTTTAAGGGCAGGACAGCTGTCAGCAACACATCCAATATCATGACACTGATTGGAGTCAAGGTTGGCTCACTCCTGGCTCCAGTTAGCTCTGGGAGAAGTCATTAAGGTAGGGCCTCACATACTTTTTCCTCCCTGCACTGTGAATGTTTACATGTTATGTGCAATTAAACCATGGCAACATCTAATGTTTGTGTAGTATTATGTTCAGCAGACTGCGTTCTTCTATTGTTGTGACTTAGATGACGTTCAGAGCACATTTTATGCCCAATTCATGCAAAACTCCACATAATCCCAAGGGGTTCACATACTTTTTCTTGCAACTGTACTTCTATGGGACTGTCATTAAACACATCATGACTGTTTGTTTTATTATCACTTATATAAATGTTGGATGTATGTTATTGGCTAGATGCCATAGGAATATGTATTATCACATTTGATTTGTTATTGGTTCCTGTTATAAGAGATGGTTTACTTCTGCATTTTTATTTTTGTGCACGGTTGGTTTAGCTCCTACCTAGTCACGGTTTTTATATGTTTGAAGTGTTTTCCACTTTATAGGGGCAGCTGTCAACCCACCTAGCAGGCACACTGCGGGCGTTTATTTTTAATTTTTTTATTGTTTGATTTTTGGATTGGGTATACAGACACATAGGCACCACAATATTTATTTAATAATAGCATAGTAAGGAGACCCAACCAGATAGACCATATAGCTTATAAAGAAAAGCAGGGGAATAGACTGTGTGAGTTCAGCCCCATTGGACAAGAAAGAGATGATGGTGGTGGGTCTCCTGGCTAGCAGAAAACTGGTAACGTTTTAACCAGAAACACAGATTCACTAATACGTGCTCTTGCAGGGCTTTTCGGTTTTACGGTTGGCTCAGTTCTATATTGCTTAAATCTTGACGAGGTCCATGGCCAAACTATGCTTGGACATAGAGGTTGATTTACTAAAACTGGACAGTGCCAAATCTGGTGCAGCTCTGCATAGAAAGCAATCAGCTTCCTGGTTTTTTGTCAAAGCTTAATTGAACCAGCTGAAGTTATTAGTTGACTGGCTATCATGCAAAGCTGCACCAAATTTTGTACTCTCCAGTTTTCGTAAATCCACCCTATAGTGTTCCACAGAAATATTTCTTTGTCAGTGTACAGACTGTCCTTGAGTATATTACATTCTTGAAACTTGCACTACTCCAGAGATCAGGATGGCATTGTAGAAGACAGCTGCAAATCTGCCTTTATGATATGTGAAAATATCACTGATGACCTGTTGAAAAACAGCTCATGCATTGCAAAGGCCAAAGAGAGTATTTCATCATAAGGGCAATCCAATTAAAGTTACTACAAAGTGTGTGTCTCAAGAACCAAAGGTTAAACATCCACACCGTAGGGAGCTAAATAATGGAGCAGTCATAGGGTCTGTATAGAAGGGCTTAAAGCGGAGTTCCATTCCCTCTGTAAAAAAATATGTCAGCAGCTACAAAAACTGTAGCTGCTGACTTTTAAAAAACAGCCACTCATCTGTCCCACGATCCACCCGCCGCAGCCCGTTTCACCGGCCGTCCCGTATTCCAGGATTCCGGCATCTTCAGTGTGGGTGCCCACTGCGCATGCGCAAGTAGCATTGCACTTCTTGAATGGCCACGTCGTCTTTTGGGGCCTGTCACGAAACACCCCCTCCCCCCGCTCCCTCCTCAAAGGTGCCAATCTTAATGGGGAGCAGGGGACCAATCTTTAAAGCGGAACTTCCTCTTTTGGGTGGAACTCCGCTTTAAAGTGTTACTAAACCCACAACAGTAAAATTGACTTGTATTTGCAGTAAAACATGCTTGTTATACTTACTGTGGAACCTAAGGGGTTATATCTCCACATTGTGTATAAAGCATGTTTGATTCTGTCTTCTGTGATCCTCCACTTCTTCCATTATCCCCTAAATATCTCCTGATAGAACAGAGGTTTGGAGTCACTCTGCACATGCTCAGTTTGGTGTATATTGCTAGAGAGTTGTTTTTTCCTCTTGGGAGGTTGCATGTGATCAGCACAGGGCCAATCAACACTGTCTAAACCGAGGTCAGGGGTGCTGCATCCTCCTAGAGGAGAATGAAAACTCCTCCTACAAGCTTTAACCAGTTTTCTGCTGGGTGCTGATAGAAGTCACAAGACTGATCTAACTGCTAATGAGAGACGGTATTTAGCAGTTTATATTTACTAAAATAATTGCATTTCCATGTTGTGTGTACTGTGAAAGACCAGATATAGTGAATACCAGGTTCTGGGTTTAGTAACTCTTTAAGCAGCATGGTTCAACATGCATTACCAAAATCAATGCACTTAGAAAAAAGTCCTACAGCCACTACTGAAGAAAACTCAGATAGGCAGGTAAACAACTTTGCAGCAGAATTCTCTCTATTTACTAATCTCTCCCCACTGTTATTTTTCTTAGGGCAAAAACCACAGCAAGAAATTACGCAATTTCTGTGCATCAAGTAGCTGTCCTCCATCATCAAGACTGAATACAACTTTAGATACAGTATCACCGGGATCATCGTCACCAAATGTAAGAACTTGGCTTGGTTTCTATACAAATGTCATTTTTGTTGAATACAGGTTATAAAGTAATATACAGCCTCTCTTAATGATATATGCAGCAAATAAAATGGGAATATATACAACTAATACATACAAACAGGGAACAAAGACTAGAGGGTGGGTTGCAGTGGCTCAACGTTTGGGTGCAGGACTTGAGCTCCTGGTGGTAGGAGTTTTGAGTCCCACACTGCATCCCTCACTTATGACACAATGGAGACAGACGGGAAACAGTCTAACAGAGACAGGATTAAAATGAAAAAACTAACATTTCATAGTGGCAGTATACAGCAGGCACTAAATAAGAAACTTGAGGTAGCCATACAGAGGCAGAGGAAACCGAACAGCTTGCATGGAACAGAAGGTTTCCAGGTAAGTGAACAGACAGACACGCTCCAGAATGGAGGCATACAAACATCTGAAACACAGAAAGTTTAGAAAGTTACTTGAAAAGGCAGAAGCAACCCAACAAGCTTATGCAGGAACATTTGATTCTGAAGGCTACCATTACTTAACTCTCCTTTATATGCTAGGTTCCAAGCTGTCACTTGCTTCAATAGTGTGAGACCCTGACCTGGAACTAGCATGCAACAGGTCAAGTCGTCATGCTTGTTGCTTGTTTCAGGTTAGTGTACGGGAATCATTGTATCAGCTTGAAAACCTGGCAACTATCTCTTTTAGACGGAGAAGTTAGCAACAGCAGCCTACACAATTCATTAAGACAGGTTACTTAAAGCAGAATTCCAGCTAAAGCCTAAGTAGTCTTAAAAATGTCCTCTCCCCCCTCCTAACACCTATACTAACTAATCTGTGTAAAAAAGATGTATATACGTGCCTACTTTCAGCCCACTCTGGTCTGGTCATGTAATTCCCTGTGTCAGTTAGCAGTGGCTGCAGAGCAATGGAGAGAGTGGCTGAGAAAGCCAGGAACGATGACCCATAGGCTCCAATTCTCTGTTGTCGGCAATCCCTCCTCTCCCCTGCAGCCACCATTGGCTGACACAGTGGAGTCAAATCACATGACTGGACTAGACTGGGTTGAAAATAGGTAAGTATATAAATCTTTGTACACAGGTTAGTTAGTATAGGTGTTAGGAGGAGGAAAGAGTATTTTTAGGATTAGTTAGGCTTAAGCTGGAATTTTATTTTGTTTCATGGGAACAATAAATCTTTACCAAGAATTAGCAAGTCAGGCTTTTGACTTCATTTTGGGCCTTTTTGTAAATAATTGAGAGTCGGGGTTCTTTGAGTACATTTTTTAAATATTTTTAATGATTTATATTTTGATGATGTATTTCCTGAAAAATTCAT
Organism: Staurois parvus; assembly: GCF_062004578.1. Classification (NCBI taxonomy): domain Eukaryota; kingdom Metazoa; phylum Chordata; class Amphibia; order Anura; family Ranidae; genus Staurois; species Staurois parvus. The sequence goes on along the minus strand of NW_028317951.1, from coordinate 23,638,522 downwards.
GCTAAAAAAATCACACCTATCTTGTTTTTTAGGTTACAGCCCCAAAATGTGGGAGCCGTGTGATCCTTGCCACTGAGAATGATTACTGCAAACTATGTGATGCTTCATTCAGCTCTCCAGTGGTAGCCCAAGCACATTACCAGGGAAAGAACCATGCTAAGAGGCTACGACTGGCAGAGACCCCCGTCAATTCTTTTATGTAAGTTTCTGCGGGCATGGTGATGTTTTTTATGTGGTCTTCTTGCTTAAGGGCCAGTTCACATTACATTCGTTTCAGGGTGCTTTTTTTCTGCATCCAAAACGCACAGAAAGTAGGTTATATGGTTGTCAATGTCATAGTTCATCTGCACCAGTGCTTGCAGTTCCAGTGCGTTCCAGTTGCAGAAAAAAAAGTAGAACAGGCTGCATTTTTCCTGCACAGAACTATTGGAACGTGTTAGAATGCACTGGAACACACATGTCCCTATTTAAATTGAAGAAAAAAAGAGGGGGGAGAAATGAACCGGAAAGCATCAAAAACGCATCAGAACGTGCATGCAGATCAAGTAATATGCAGCTATCTCTTGTTTTCTATGGTGTGAACCGGCCCTATAGCCTTTTTCACATGGGCCTAGCTGCTGACTTGTGGTGGTGGATCGTGTTGTCAGCAACAGCTGGTCTGCTGTTAGCAGGTGATCAGTAAGTGGTATGAGTTCATATTGAATTTCCTCTTCACTGCGCTTCAACAGCATCCAGTGGATACAGTTGCATCATGGCTGTGGTATGGCCTCATTCACCTCTATGGGGAAAGATGGCAGGTGGAATTGCCTGCCATATGTGACATCCCCTGTTCATTTTGACAACGTGTATGGGGCAGTCCAGTGGCCATTGCCAGATTTTGATGGTTGAGGCAGTAAAACTTATGTTAAACTGGTTTTGCTGCCTGATAGTGAACAGGGCCTTAAAAAAAAGTTTTATATTATATTAATTTCTCATTATATCCGAGCGGAGCAGGTCAGGAAAAAGCAGTAGGAGAGTACTATTGAATTCTTTTTTATTCTGCCCTATCAGTCAGCGTGATATGTTTGATTGGAAAAGAAACAAATGGAGTGATGTACGGATTGTCCTCCATCCTTGTTGTGTAGTGATCTGCCAACATGGGGGCACAAATAGTAGGAGGGGAGAAAGGCTTTTTTAAATGTTAGGCCGCATTTAATTTGTGCTAAGGATTTACCATATGGCACTGGTGCTTCTGTGGACAAATGAGCAGAATAAGAGCAGGCATCATTAGGATAAAATGGGATTTTTTTTTACTAAAGGCAAATAGACTATGCACTTTATAAGTGCAGTTGCCCTCTTTCTTCCCAGAGCTTAGTTCATGAGCTAAAGCTCTGCTGATTTCCATAATCCAATCGTGTGCAAGCAAAAATCCTTTTTTTTTTTTTTCTATTTTCCTTACACCTGAATGGGTACACTTCTCCACATTTACTAAGGAAAATGAATGCAATTGTCCTTGCAAAGTGCACATTCTATTTGCCTTTAGTAAATCAACCCCAATGTTTTACCATTTGAGTAAAGCTTTTTTTGCCTTGACTTGCTACAGTATCTTTATTCAGTATGTGGTAAATTCAGCTGCAGGACTGGTCTAGGGGTTTTTTTTATTGGGGGGAAGGGGGGGGGGGTTAAAGGGTATGTTCAGGGAGAGGTCATTTTGTTTTCTGCAGATCAAGAAGTAATATGCAGCTATCTCTTGTTTCTCTGCAAGCTCTTCATTTGTGGATGATACAGTACAGTGAAGGCTCAGTATATGAAATTTATAAGACTATGCATTTAGTTTTTTTCCCATTCTCTATTATGTAGCATAGGTATTGACAAAATGGTTTGACCTAGTACTAATTTACATTGCCTATTTGCCTGTGAATCCTAGTACAATGCTGTACAATTCTACGTGATTCTTGGATTAGGCCAATTTTTATCTCTAAGACTGATTTAGAGCCTCAGTTGTGACCAGGGGGCGGACTGACCATTTGGAAACTCGGGCACTGCCCGAGGGCCCGGGATCAGTAGGGGGCCCCATGAGATGCCCCTGGTACCTTTTTTGAGTTTGGGCAAGGACACGGGCCCCATGATCCCCTATTGCCCAGGAGCCCCATGAGTTGTCAGTCTGCCCCTGGTTGTGACAGATATGGCCTCTTGCATATGGGTGAAAAAAACACTGTGCAGTCATGTATTTTTTTTTTTTATGGATCTGAACAAAGGTAGATTGTTTATTGGAGAATGTACAAAGCTGCGTAAAGATCCATGATGCAGTGATGCATTCAGAGCCTTAAAAAAAAAAAAAAAAAAAAAAGCAAAAAATTTTACATTTGAGTGCAGTCATTTACATGCATACACATGTACATGCAAGTTGATACAATTGATTGCACATAGATTGCAACCCTGGCAGCTAGAAGAAGATGAAAAAGAGTTTTACACATGTGTACGCATTTGTATGTTTGTGCAGCTGTATGCGGGTAGACGCGAGGTCTTTATGGAACAGAACTTGTAGGATTATCCGGTTAGCAAGATCCTATGTATAAACATCAGTAAATTATTACACCCTTATGCAAGAGGTTTAACAACTGGTGTGACAAAAGATAAATTGTTTGAAACAAATGCCTGTCAGTGTTTTTACTTAAAAGAAGCAATCGACAAAAAACTATACACATTACTACAGGGAATAGAACTACTTGGTAAACATTGGCAGCTGCATAAAGGTACACATTTCTTAAAGTGGCCAAAAAATGTTCTACACTTCCTAATGCTATGGTTTGATGACACTTAGGGACTCGGCCGAATGCAAGAGAAGAGCTCGAAAAGAAGGAAATGAACATAAGATGATGCAAAATAGAAGAATTGTCTGCTCTCCTCAGAATAATACAGGTATTCTATCAGGGGGACTTGTCCAGGCGGGTGCTGAGAATACATGCCACAGAGTAATAGCTTATTGTTACCATGGTAACAGGTGAAGGATCTGCTTGTCTAGAGTATGTTAAATGGATATTATACAGAGACATACCTTCCTGAAAATTCAGTTCAGTCTAAATTTACTCTACCTGTAATGCATATATATTTAACAAATGGCAGGGGAGATTAAAAACTAAATACAGATGCAAAATGCCAGAGAGGAAATAAAAGAGAAAATGTATACTGTATGATTTATCAGCTGTACAACAAAGATTGACTTAAACATTGCTTGCCGCTTCTAAGAACATACACTCTTGCGTATTGTAAGTAAAATAGAAATTAAATTGAATAGAAAAATAAAGGTATAATGCCCTGTTAAAGCTGAATGCTAGGAAAAAGCAGAAAAAGTTGTGCTGCAGTGCAGGGGAAATGCTGATGGGAGGAAAGAGCAGAGGGACAGTGAGACAAACTCATTAGTCAGCTCCTTCTCCTTTTTAGGCTACATTCACACAGGCAATTAGGGCTGGTGAGAATTATAGTAGCAGGAATCAAGAGGCTCTGAGTGGCTAGGTGCGGTCACCAGCCCCGTTTACTATAATGACAGGTTGCCAGCTTCAGCAGGTATTTGCGGCTGTCCAGACAGCCAGCAATTACCTGCAGTGATCGCTGCTGGATGCACTTTGTGTGTGTCCAGCAGTGATTACTGCAGGTAATTGCTGGCTGTGCAGAGAGTTGTGGCTGCTGGCGATCTGTCATTATAATGAATAGGTTGGCAGCCATACCTAGCTCCTAAGAGCCTCTGATTCCTGCTACTACAATGCTCACTGGCCCTAATCGCTGGTATGAATGTAGTCTTGGTGTTATGTAACATAGTGGGGGTGGGAGGGGTGCCATAGGGCTTGTCTTCACTAGTGTTACAGATTTACCTCTCACAAAGGCGTCTCATATGTTTTGAACATGTGTAAGCACCCTTGCATTGGGAAGTTGTAAAGTTGTCCCACACTGTTGTGCTTAAATGCCACACAGCGGCCTTTTTTTTTTTTAGTGTTGCAGTGCTGCCGCTTCTTTGGGTACTGTGTGCTGTTTTATGAGCACTTTTTTGGTATTTCAGAGGTAGAAAATCCCCCAACACTGTTCTGCCTGCCACCAGTGGAGACAAACGCTAACTGAGCTGCAGCAGAGAAAATGCAGGTCCCCTCCATGCCAGACAGGACTGTTGAAATCTCAAACTGGCTAGACAAAAAAAAACCCAAACCCTTTGGCAGGTACAACATCCCCCTCTGCATATTTTATCTGTGTATTTAGTAGTTTGCCTGGAGTTCAGTATTAATGGATAGCACTGTGTATGCTTTGATGGCATTATGGTTCACATTAAATGTTTCTCAAAGCATACCTTGCACTGCCAACCAAGGTTTACTTATCTATTCTTGCCCCTACTTTCAGAGGTGCTGTGCCTGGGATAGCAGTGAAAAGTCCATGTCTTCAGGACCACCTTTGTTCTAATTCACAGAATGATTTTGTTAATGATCATGTAGTTGGCATTACTGAATGTGCAGGCATTGCCATTGTGTTTTCCTGAATCCATTTCCCGGAACACTGTGTCTACATTTTCTCTGCAACCAGACAGCTGGACAGGATGCAATTTCTGAACAGAAACTAAATTCAGTAAGAGCTAAAGAACTATTAAAGGGGATGACATTTTTCAGCAGCATTTACGCCATATTGTGGACGGCTACAGTTTACAGTTCAGCTGTAATGCTGTCAAACACCAGGCTTTCAATATAGCGGTTCTCACTTTGATGGGGAAAAATGAGCTATTTTCAGTTCAGTGTTTTAAAGCAGTATTTGGTTTTTAATTATACCGTAGTTCTAGCATGACTACAGTCACATCTATTACATTCAGAGTATGAGGTATTCCTGTTCATTATCATATTTATTTTGTTTACAGATTTTCCCTTTGCCTGAATGCAATGAGTTAATAATTATTCTATTGTTAGCACAATGGAAATAACAAATATAAGAAGCTGTTTCTCTTCATTAAAAATGTCTCTAATCTAATGTTCTTTTAATATTAGTTCTTAAGCACAGTTATTGCAATGAGGCAGCTGATAAACCATATGTTAGTTTTCTCTTTCTTTATTGACTGTAATAAATATATTGTCTGTGTTTTAGGGACATTTGAGTTGCTGTAATGGAAATATATTACCTATAACCTAAACTTCTTCTTTTTTTTTTAATTCTGGATAGAAAGGAGAAGGGTCACAATTTCTGTCAAGTCTTATTGCTGTTTGGGGCTCAGTTAGAGAGATGTATCCTCACTTCCTGTCCTGGGGACAATCTTTTCACTAAACAGGAAGTGAGGAATTCTCTCCAAAAGAAACACAGACAGAAGTAAAAATGTTAGAACCCACATTACCTTTTTATTGTCTGTTTCCCTGTTGCAGATTTTCCCCACACTAAGGCCTGGTTAACACTATATGTGTTTCAGTTGCATTTTTTCTGTATCCAAAATGCACAAAAAGTAGGTTATATGGTTGTCAGTGTCATAGTTCACATCAGTGCTTGCAGTTCCAGTGAGTTCCAGGTGCAGAAAAAAAAAGTAGAACAGGCTGCATTTTTTCTGCACAGAACTGTACTGGAACTTGGTAAAACGCATCAAAAACGCACCAGAACACAGTGGAATGCACCAAATATGCACTGGAATGTACATGTCCCTATTTAAATTGAAGAAAAAGAGAGGAAAAAAAACTGAAATGCATAAAAAACGCACTGGAACACGTCAAAAACACTCCAAAAATGTGTCAAACGCACATGCAAAAATGCATCTGGACTGCATTTTTATAGTGTGAACCGGCCCTAAAACTTTTTTCTGTCTGTCATCTTACTGCTGTCATATGATGTCTAGACAGTCAGGTGAAATAATTGTAATGGAATCCCAGAAAGCAATAAAAATCTACAGCTAAAACTTCTTTTTTTTTTTTTTTTTTTCTTTGTTTTGGATAGAGTAGGAAAGGATTAGAACCTCTGACAGGTTTTACTTCTTTTTAGGGCTCCAGTACAGAGATTTTCCCTTACTTTCTGTTCTGGAGAGAAAATTATTTCCCTTGGTAGGAGAAGACTCCATCCAGATTTTATTGATCTCACTGGCACTGTTGCTGATTGATTCCCTCACTTTCTGTCTGGTGAATCCTTTGTCAGCAGGACAGACAAGAAGAGAGTGGAAATCCTGGAGCGAAACACTGGAAAGTTTTAAAGTCTGGACTGGCGTTCTAATCCTTCCCCACACTATCCAAATCTTGAACAACAACTTGACTTGACATACACTTTGATACCTAATTTTATTTAAAACATAAGTTCACCTTTGTACAAACACCCCCCCCCACCCCCCCAAAAAAAAACAACTAATAAATGCACATCTTTTTGCAGGTAAAAAAATGTGCATTATTTATTTATTTTTTTTCACTAGGAGCCTGCAAAGCATTGCACCCGCGATCAGCAGTTCGCTGATGTAATCTCAAGCTCCTGCAGATCATTAGTGTATCTGTCTGCTCATACCTTGTACAGACAGGCAGTTACTGAATGACAGGAAGCATCAATTACTATTGGAGCACTCAACAGTGCCCTGGTAGTTCTTTGAGAACTACAAGTCGTCAGCCACAATGACTGATGGTCGTTGCAGTTCTCCCATTTGCAGAACTCTGTGAATGAATAACATGGACGGGTGAGCGGAGCTCCATACGGTTGCGTTTTTAAAAACAATTTTGATAGCAGGTGCGGTGGGAGGATCACTGGCCTGCTGTCACAACGAGGAATTTGGGGGGCATGTTGCACCCTGAATACGGGTGCAACATTGTACAAAAGGTGAACTTATCCTTTTAAAGTGATGGTACCATGAAAAAGAAATCCATTCCCCCACTTTGTAGTAGGCACCTTCTACTGCTTATATTTTTCTGTAATGCATTTGTAGTTTTGCCTTTTGGGTATGGGAAAACATGTGATATGCTTCCTGCTACCCCCAGTGTACATTAGTCATGTGGCTCCAGGTGCTATCACATAGGTCTAGGGGCATGCCAGAGTGTCTGTATAATTGACAGTAGTGGTTGTTTAATGTTGGTGGCATTGTAGAGCTATGGGGAAAAATACAAACCTAAGTATACAAACCAAGATGACGGATGGATTTGTTTTTTTTTATTTTTCTGTGTCAGAGACAAAGAAATCGTTCATACGTATAAAACGATAAGTAACTTCTATCCACAGTCCTTGTTATGTGATAGTATTCTTCATAAAACTATATTTTCATCACTCACGTGACATTTCAGTTTTTTGTATGGTATACTGTTTGTGAGTTTATTTTTGGCTCAACAGTGAATATTTGAGTATAGCACATAAGGGAGAATATACTTTGTATGTGGGGTGATTCACATTAGTAATAGCTGCTGGAAGGTGAGTTGTTTATTTTTGTCTATTGTTTGTTTTATTTTGTTTTGTCGTATATTGTTGGTTGCGTGATTACAATTTCACATCCATAGCCTATTTGTACACAATTGAGAGCCAATTTAGGCAGAAGCAAATTAACTTACTGTCATGTCTTTGGAGTGTCATAGGAGACCAACACACAGGGAGAACATGTGAACTCAATGCAGATAGTGTCCTGGCCACAGTTTGAACCAGGCACCCCAGTGCTGTAAGGCATAAGTGCCAACCACCAAGCCACTAAAGTACCCTGCTTATAATCGCTGAATTGAAGCTAGAGTTTGCTCGGCTAAAGAATGAACTGTTTTTAGCAATGTTTTAGTACAGTGCATCCAGAAAGTATTCACAGCGCTTAACTTTTGCCACATTTTGTTATGTTACAGCCTTATTCCAAAATGGTATAAATTTGACTAAATTCATTTTTTTCCTCAACATTCTACAAACAACAACCCATAATGACAACATGAAAGAAGTTTGTTTTGAAATCTTTGCAATTTATTAAAAATAAAAAATGAAAAAAAAACACATGTACATAAGTATTCACAGCCTTGGCTCAATACTTTGTTGAAGCACATTTAGCACCAATTACAGCCTCAAGTCGTTTTGAGTATGATGTTACAAGCTTGGCACACCTATTTTTGGGCAATTTTTCCTATTCTTCTTTGCCGTACCTTTCAAGCTCCATCAAGTTGGATGGGGAGCGTTGGTGCACAGCCATTTTCAGATCTCTCCAGAGATATTTAATCGGGTTCAAGTCTGGGCTCTGGCTGTGCCACTCCAGGACATTCACAGAGTTGGCCCGTAGCAACCCCTTTGTTATGTGGGCTGTGTGCGTAGGGTCATGTCCTGTTGAAAGATGAACCGTCACCCCAGTCTAAGGTCCAGAGCACTCTGGAACAGGTTTTCATCAAGGATGTCTCTGTACATTGCTTCATTCATCTTTCCCTCAATCCAACTACTCTCCCAGTTCCTTCCGCTTAAAAACATCCCCACAGCATGTTGATCTTTTGGAAGGTTCTCCTCTCTCCACAGAGAAATACTGGAGCTCTTTCATAGTGACCATCGGGTGCTTGGTTACCTCCCTGGCTAAGGCCCTTCTCCCTTAAATCGCTCATTTTGGCCGGGCGGCCCGTTCTAGGAAGATTCCTGGTGGTTCCAAACGTCTTCCATTTATGGATGATGTGCTCATTGGGACCTTCAAGTGGGACCTTCCAGTGGGAACAGGATGCACATGAGCTCAAATTTGAGTGTCATGGCAAAGGCTGTGAATACTTGTGTACATGTGTTTTTGTTTTTGTTTTTTTCGTTTTTTATTTTTAATAAATTGCAAAGATTTCAAAACAAACTTCTTTCACGTTGTCATTATGGGGTATTGTTTGTAGAATTTTGAAAAAAAAAATGAATTTAATCCATTTTGGCATAAGGCTGTAACATAAAATGTGGCAAAAGTTAAGCGCTGTGAATAATTTCTGGATGCACTGTATATTTTTTTCAGATCAGTTTCAGTGCATTAATCCTTTGGATAGAGCTCCACACAAATCTGCTATACACTATCAAGTATTCACTGGATATAGATGAAAATTGGCATCTGATCGATCTGGTTTGTCTGTTTATCTATTTTCAAAGTGGATCTCAAATTATGGTTAGACTAAGGAAGGCTTAGAAGGTTGTATTGTAGTCCTTCCGCTCACCTTTTCTCCTGTTGGTACATTTTCTCAACAGGCACACAGTAATAATAAGTTGTATACTTTCCCCACTCATTCCAAAATGAAGAATTTGTCGAGAATCCCACTTTAACTGAGAAGTTTTGTGAAGACCCATCACTGTGTCTCCTGCATTATATGTTACTCATATTGCCTGTGCCTTTCAGAGATACTTACAGTTGACCTAATTGTGGAATCTTTCAAAGCAGAGACCTTTAATGGTACAGCAAAAGAAGGGCATTTCTAGGGTTATTTTAGAGTGGTGAAACATTACAGTATGTCTCATTAGTTAAGTATGGCCTCACTCAAATTTTCTCATAATAACTCTCCCTAAAACAAAAAGAAATGAATAGTCTTGGGTGGAATTTACAATATTTGAGTCCAGGAAGTAGTGCAGAGAGCAGTGTGGATGTGCTAATTGCAGCAACACATCTACTTTGAAATCATCTCTTAAAGTGTATGTTTAGCCACAATTTTTTTTTTGTTTTGAATATAATAAAAAGCGGAAACCCTTGCTTGGTTATTTTATTGCTGTCTGTGTACCATTGGGAACATTTTCGAAGAGCTCACCTTGCCTTTTACATTATTGTCTTCAATACATACAGTATATCATATTTCTAGAGGAAAAGTGTTGCAGTAATTCAGGTTTGAAGGATAATATAGAAAAAGTGAAGTCCACACTACAGCGTACAAGCAGAGCATTGTGGATAAGCCGCTAGACCTGTGTCGAAAATGTTATGCTGTCTCCAGGTAGTACTAGGATACTATTTACTACAGTTACTTGCATAACGCCATCAATTTACGCAGCACTTTACACATATATATTTTACATTCACATCAGTCTCTGCCCTCAAGGAGCTCACAATCTAAGCTTCCTGACTCACACTCATACATACACCTACTAGGGCCCAGTTAGACAGGAGCTAATTAACCCCTTCATGCTGATGTAACACAAATATGTGGCCTCACAGAACTGGACAGTGCACTCCCAGCACAAAGACTGGGTGTCACTGAGAGCCCCGGATCCCGTTCTAATGATCGGGACCCAGGACTCCCGATTCTGGGTCACATGATCGCTGTAATAGCCTCTGACTGACTATCACAGTGATCAATCACTGTACAGCCTGCCCCCCCTTGTCTTTTTTTTACATTGTATCTCTCTCTCTCCTTGCATAGAGAAAAAAAACAAAAACTATTTGTTAAATAAATATTAAAAACAAAATAAAGAAAAAATACCTAGATCAAGGTTTGATCCAGATCAGTGCCAGGGTTAGTGTTTGGGTCAAGGTCTGGGAAAAGGTCAGGATTTTTAAATTGGTGTCAGTGTCAGTGTGTTTTAGGTAAAAAAAAAACAATGTGCATTACTGTTTCTGGGCTGTACTGTGGGGTACAAATAACATATATATGGTAACGCTGCGATAGTCAAGAGCTGGGTTGTTCTTTGTTGGTAGGTTATGGTAGTAACAAGAAACACACAGCTAAATTAAAAAAAGATTATTTTTTTTACTATTTTGGGCCAGTTTTCCTTTGTTAATAAAAAGAAAATCAGGAGATATCCATTACTATTTACCACCAAATGAAAGCCCAATTTGTCCTGAAAAAAACAAGGTATAATTCACCTGGATGTACAAAGTAGTTGTGATGATATGTACGGTTTTACTAACACAGGTCAAAGTTGCAAAATTGTGCTTAGGCATTTAGATTTGTTTTACCCTTAGGCATGGAGGGGTTCATTTACCACTAGTCTATTTTACAGCTCCTCTTCCTATTGCACTGCACACAAAGTACCTTTAAACACCCAGGAGAGTCCCTGACTTCAGCATTACTTCCCCTGAAACTTCTTTTCATAATGTCCTTCTTAGGGAAAATGTATAGTTCTTCAGGAAAGAATCTTAAATGATGTACTAATACTTTATATTTGATGGTTAGCTGGCTGATGACTCAGAAATGGCTCCAGGACATCAGTCTAACCTTTTTTTAGATACTTGTTGGTTTACTTGCTTTAGTAAAAATGATGTTCTACTGATGGTGTCATTCACACATTTAAAGTATTCATTCACATTCCCTTGTGCTGTACACCATTTCAAGGACGGTGCTGATGACACACCAGCTTTATATAAATCATAGGGAAACTTTACTGAAATGAGGCTTTCTAAAAACTGCTTTAAAAATCAGAACATTTATGTTTAATAAATGGGTTCTTTACAAATTCATAACTGAGTTCCTTTTCTCCTTCTTTATACTGCAGCTTTGAACATGCCTTTCTCCCCATTCACCCTTATTTCTCCAAAAGAGGTAGATGTTCACCTAGGGAAATACTGGAGGGAATTCAAACATTCCTCCCAGCTAGGCACTGATTAGAACCGTGTGCATCTCATATGAATGTAACAGAGAGATCACTCTTCATAACTGACAGGGCAGCATCCTGTCTTCAGAGCCGCAGCAATAATGATTGCTTATGATTCTCTGCCAATAGGCAAGCAGTAAACCTAATGCAGGGGATGAATTTAAACCCTACTAAACTCACTTAAAAGGCAGGTGCAAAGGTCCAGAAATCTTGGTCTTTACATTTTTTTTTGTTATATATTTTGTTTATTTAGGACAGTGTTTTTCTTTTTTCAGTCATGAAACCCTTTTAAAATACTGCACAATCTCAAGGCACCCATTACAAAAAGTGAAAAAACTAAACGAAAAGTTTTTGCAGAACGCAGTAACATCTGCACATATGGGACACCCAACGTCAGAGGTGATTTATTCTTCCAAAGCAAATACACCTTTGCACACTGGTACTAGTATTCCATTGTTTCTCTTCTCCCTCAGTTTCTCTCTTTCTCACTCAGCTAATGTGACCCCAGTGCTGATGAGAGCAGCAGAGGGAGGGGCAAACAAGGATGCTGTGCAGTGGCCCGATGTCCTTCTTATCAACTGATGACATCATTGCACAATGAAAACCTGTGGCTTTGTTTAACTTGTGTAACTGGCTTGTATACAATTTTTGGGCAATTTTCAGGCATTTTGCTAAGGCACCCCTGATGATTCCTGAAAGTACCTCAGGGTGCCTGGGCACCCTGGTTGAAAAAGGCTGATTTAAGAATTGCATGAAGCAAGACATACAGTAACAATGTTTTTGTACGTGAATGGTATCTGAATATTTTGTTTAGAATCATAGTTAATAAAATTCAAACTGCTCTGTAAGGGAGTGATGACACTTCCCTTACACCAGAACAGGACCCTTTTTTAATAGCGGTCTCTATATTCATCTCTAGCAATGTCTCAGGCACGCAATAAGCGGCCTATCTGACCAAGGCAGAGTTTTCTGTGACTATGTCAAACTTTCTCGGACAACAGCTCTAATACTGCCGTCACTGTCCAGAGCTCAAAAGCGTCAAGCTCCTTCTTCGCCCATGCCTTCTTCTGGAATTGGGAAGTGAAATGCCTCCTCTAGAGGGTGCAGACATTGCTGCAAAGGAAGAGGACTTAGAGGCGATGTTAGAGGCAGGCACAGAAGATTTCACCACTATCCTCTCATGTGCCTGATGTTATGGCTTCACACAGTATACTTGTCAATATAAATATACTCACTTTTGCTTTTCGCAAAAGCCTCAGTATTGTCACGTTCAATTCTCTTCCATCTCACCATGCTCCCTTGGGTACTAGGAGACTTGCTAAGTCTAAAGGACATTCCCCATTCATGAGCAAATAGAATTGGCAATCTATGATGATTGGGTTAAGCCTGAAAAATATTTTCACGCTTTCAAGAATCCTTGTCAAACTCTAGCCAGTGGGAAAAGCGTTCATTTTAAAGTGGTCTGTTACTGTAGTTGATCCTGTCATCTCAGTCTTTAAACTAACAGACTGTAACTATATGTATTTCCTGTACCTATTGAAAATATTCCTTCATTTAAAGATTCCACTGACAGAAAATATGAGATGCTTTTAAAGGCTCTCTTTAGTTTTGCAGTCCAAGCTCTGCAACCAGCTATTCTTGCTATTTCTGTTTGCCAGACAACAACTAACAGAACTAAGGCAATGAACAAAGAGTAGGATCTCGTCTTCTAGGACCAAACATTGGCAATGAACTTGCAGGCGCTACCTTCCACCTTACTCTTTTGCATTGATGCTCTAGAACAAGTCATGACAGTTCTCCTGAATGTCTTTTATTTTTATCCATATGCACAAAATATTATAGCTAAAAGCTTGGTCAGCTTAAACTGCTTGCAAATGCATATTCCTTTTATTCAAACCTGTTCATGATGCCAAAACACAAAAGAGGTGTTCAACCTTGACCTAAAAACCCTAAACAAGTACCTTCACGTTCCAAGGTTTTGCATTGAATCTGTAAGGTCGGTTATTGCCTGTCTGAGACAAGGGGAATACGACACATCAATGGCTATCCAATATGCTTATTTGCCCTCTTAGGAATTCAGGGCATTTAGGTAACAGAGCACCTAGACGACTTTCTTCTGAAGGACACGGCCCAGACAAAAGTCTTCGTTCCAGAAGCAAAATCGTCTATCTAAGTTCTTATGCTCAGATCTTAAGATCAAAGTGAGATTCTCATGGTAGCCTCATTTAAAAGTTGTCCCCTTCACTCAATTCCATTCAAGGCCTCTACAACGCACCATCTTGATGGCCTGGAACAAGCATACTCCATCTCTCTCAATTGCCTTATGTGCCTTTCCAGCCAATTAAAGAACTCTATAGCTTGGTGGATTAACAATTCAGTCTTGACCATGGGGAAGTAATTTATGCCACACCTTTTGAGGGTGATAACAACAGATGCCAGTCTCACGTTTTCCAATCCCTCACAGTTCAGCGAGCATGATCACCTAAGAAAGTCAAGCTCCCCATCAACATCCTGGAGCTCAAGAGTTTTAAATGACTGAATCCTACTTTTTCAAGGTCACCTGATCAGGGTACAACAATACAGTGCCATGACTGTGGCCTATATTCACCACCATGGGGTACCAGACGTCAGGTAGCCTTAATGGAAGTGAGTTTGATCATATCATGGGAGGGGAAACACTGTCCAGCCCTCTCTTCTGGTCATATCCCAGGAGTGGACAATTGGTGGATTACCTCATCTGTCACTGCCTCAGCTGTTCCCTGAACTGTGAGGGACTGGAACACTTCCTCCTTAGCCTGTGAGGCTGGCATCTGGACCAAAGGGAATGGGCCCTTCACAGGTATATGTCTCCATTCAACATCTTGGCCTCCAGGTTCAACAAAAAATGACCCCTGTTTGTAGCCAGAACCAAAGATACTCTAGCACTGGCATAGAGTTCGTATATGTCTTTCTTCCAGTGCAAATTCTGCCTCGACTGCTCCGCAGAATAGAATCCAGCGATGGACAGTAATACAGTGGGTATGAAAAAAAAAATCACCCCTCTTTTAAATCACATTTTGTTGCTTTACAGCCTGAAATGAAGACAGTTTTTGTTTTTTCCAACTGTATTGCAGCTTATCCAAGTGAAAGATATAACACCAACATGTCAGAAAAGAAAAGAAAAAATCAAAAACAGAATCACTGAGTTGGAAAAAGGATCACCCCTTGTGTTAGTATTTTGTAGAACCACCTTTTGCTTTAATTACAGCCTTTAGTCTGTTGGGATATGTCTCTGCTAACTTTGCACACCTAGACTTTGCAATATTTGCCCACTCTTCTTTGCAGAACTGCTCAAGTTTAGTTAAATTTGATGGTGACAGTTTGCGGGCTGCAGTCGTCAAGGCATTCCACAGATTTTCAATTGGGTTTAAGTCTGCGCTCTGACTAGGCCGTGCAAGGACATTCATCTTTTTCTCATTCAACCGCTTTGTGGTCATTTTTTCTGTGGGCTTTGGGTCATTGTCATGTTGGAAGGCAAACCTTCCCATTGAGAACTTTCTGGTATAGTGCAGCAGATTTATCTCAAGAATTTGATGGTATTTTCGATCCATTTTTCTTTCTATTCTGACTAGTGCTTCAGTTCCTGCTGCAGAGAAACACACCCATAGCAGGATATTACCATCTCCATGCTTTACTGTAGGAAAGTTATTTGGATGGTGAGCTGTATTGATCTCTGACAGACATATTGTTTAGTGTTGAGGCCAAATAATTAAATTTTAGTCCCATCTGACCAAAACACCTTTTTTCCATGTGGTCTCAGAATCTTTAAGGTACATTTTGGCAAAGCTCAGTCGTGACTGCATGTGGCCTTTCTTGAGGAGTGGCTTTTTTCTTGCAACCCACTCATACAAGCCACGTTTTTGGAGATTTTGTAATATTGTCACATGCACACAATGACCACACTTTGTCATAAATGCCTGCAACTGCTTCAGAGTTGCTGTAGGCCTCGTGGTAGCCTCTCTGATCAGTTTCCTCCTGGCTCTTTCATAAAGTTTGGAGCGATGCCCTGATCCAGGGAGGGTCTGTGTTGTACCAAATATTTTCCACTTCTTCTTTCCAGTACATCAGGCCATATAAAAGTAAACAAATACAATTACAATGTCCAGCACTATATAGCCTGATGAAAGTCCAAGCCCTTCAGTGTTAGGTCCGATGGCCCCACCAGTGGGCTGAAAGAACAGGTTCCACAGCGTGTTAACAGCTACATATTATACCTTTACGGTTAATATAAAAATTAATATTGCAAATGTCAACCTACTCCAATATCCTGTTCATGACTAGGTCAACTGGAGCCAAACCAGGAATATCAAGCCACCCTCCCGAAACCCTAGCAAATTTAGCAAAGCATCCTCTGTGTTTATAGATAACCCTCTAATATCGTAAAGTGGTACCCCTGTACGTAAGCCATTCCTTAACCACTTCCTGTCTGGACACTTTTACCCCCTTCCTGTCCAGGGCAATTTTCAGCTTTCAGCGCTATCACACTTTGAATGACAATTGCGCGGTCATGCAACACTGTACCCATATGAATTTTTTACCATTTTTTTTGAGACAAATAAAGCTTTTTTTTGTGGTATTTATTCACCGCTGGGATTTTTATTTTTTGCTATATAAATGAAAAAGTCCAAAAATTTTGAAAAGTGTTTTTCTTATAAAATTTTGCAAATAAATAATATTTCATCATAAATCTTGGCCAAAATTTATTCTGTTATCTTTTTAGGAAAAAATAAAATACGCCAAATTAGTTATAACCAAAAATTATAATTTTTAAACATTTTTTTTAACATTTTTATTTTTTTATATTTATGTTTTTTTTTTTTTTTGTTTTTTTTTACATACAGTCACCCTAGCAGTACAGTGTCACCTTGGTGACACTGTACTACTTGTGGGGGGTGATGAAGATTTTTTTTTTTTTTTTACAGTGATTGCTTTTACACCCATATAGGATGTAAAAGCAATCATTTCTCTTTCTCTCTGTCTGCATTCTTGCAGCCATTGAGAAATACTGTGTGAGTTGTGATTGGTCAGAGCTTGTCACATGGTACAAGGCTGTTGTGAATAGCCTTGTACCATGTGACCTCTGTGATCATTCACAGATTTCACACATAGTAAGCAATGATGTCACAAGTGACATCTTGCTTACTACTTTGCATGTGATCACTGATTGGCCAATCAGTGATCCCATGATCGGGACCTCGTACAGAGGTCCCGTCCGACGATCGGTGTTTCACTGTGTCCGGAGGACACAGCGGGCAGCGGATAGCGGTGCTGCACGCTCCCAGGGAGCGCGCACAACTAGAAATAGCGGGTGCCGTTTATGAACGGCAACCCGCCCCTGGAGTGCCACCGCCCTGCCGTTTAAAAACAGCAGGCGGACGGCAAGTGGTTAAGGGAGGGAGAGGACGTGCTTTTCCAGTCGAGTAATATGGCTTTACATGCCTGAAATAGGGCCCTATAAACAGCTTCCCTAATACAGGCACCCAGAGCTATATCTTCTAGAATACCGAATAATATTGCTTGGGGTCAAGGGGAAGATCAATTTGGAATGCTTTCCTAATAGTAGTTAAAACGGATTCCCAATACCTGTGCAGCTTAGGACAGCTCCACAACATATCTATTAGATCCTCATGATCTTAGGACAGGCTGGATCAGACAAAAGTCCCATCTTAAACAAACTGGGGTGTATTGAACTCGCAACAGAATATACAATTATGTCAGTCTCTGAGATATATTTAAGGAGCTATCACATACTGCTTCTAAGGCCATTGTTCTGAATTTCCCAACATCAGGCTCCCACCTGTCCATGGCCCTACAAGGATATGCTCCCAGGTAAATAGACAGTAATGAGGTGTGGCAGCTAGAGATATGGCCTTTCTGGGTTGTACTATGTTATAACATGCCAAAAATGGGGACAGAGGAAAGAAAAAAAATCAGACAGTAAGTTTTGAGCCTGTACTGCATGATCCTGCTGTATATAGTTAAAATGCATAGTTTGCAGTAAACTGTACATGGACTGCAAGGTGGAAAATGGCAACAGCTTTTCGTACCTAAAGATGTGTTTCAAATGCTTTATACCATATGGGCGCCATTTATTTATTTTTATTATTTGTGTGTGTATGTATTATTATTACAATACAGGATTTATATAGTGCCAATAGTTTTCACAGCGCTTTACAATATAAGGGAGATAGTATGTGTGTATGTATATATATTATGTAATTTATTTATTATGGCCGTTTTGCCCATTATGGGGTACATGTGACTGTACCAGATCATTCTAAATTCATATAGCCTGCAACTGCCTGCAGTTGCTTAATTTTTCCCCAAATGTTCTGCATTAACCTACAGGTAGAAAGAAATTTATTGAATCTAGGAAAGTATTAGGACTCTAATCCTTCAGGGAACAAAGTGTTGTGTATACTACAACATAAGGGAGAAAGAAAATCCAATGGTATTCCCTCTGTCCTCCCATACCGAACCATGCCATCCCTCATATACTGCAATTGAGCAGCCAATTAGTAAATCCCGGCATTCGAGAATGCTATTTCCTTATCTGTTTTGGGACGTTATAGTTGTTCTAAGCAATCCCTAGATGTATTCTGCTTCCATAACAATTACCCGAAGATGGAGTTTATCATCCTAAAAGATGGAGGACTACATGAGCGTTATGTAAGAAATAAAGCAGTTGAGGGATTAAAATAATTTTCGCAAAGTTGGCCCTTCCCATCATAGAAATCCACAGTTTTTGCCATACCTTGATTTTGTCTCAAAATGTATTAAGTGACCAGAGTATATTTAATTGGGAGTAGTCACCTTTCACTTTCTAATAATAGTAGTCACCTTCCACTTTCTAATAATAGACTTCACTGTGCTTCTAGGCATTGATAAAGCCTTTGAATTTTTTTTCTTGTATCCATCCCCTGACTTGTGCCTGTCCACAATTTTTGACAATGCTTTGCCACCCATAGCTGTTTGTTTACTTCAGGTGCACTATCAGGGACTGAAATACCCAAGGAAAGCTCTTTTCATCCTGAGCTAATTAAAATGACCACAGCTGATCACAGTTGAAAGTCAAATGGCTTTGTGTTCCATTGAGAAGGTGATTAGCTACACCTGATTGAGTTTACAAGTCATTTTAAGTAGGGGGTGATCCTTTTTCCAAGTGATCCTGTTTTTGAGTTTTTGTTTTTTTTTACTTTTCTGACATGTTGGTGTTATATCTTTCACTTGGATGTTATAAGTTGCACTGATTAAATACAGCTGGATAAAACATAAACTGTATGTGTTCATTTCAGGCTGCAAAGCAACAAAATCTGATTATGTTACAGCGGAGTGATTCTTTTCTATAACCACTGTATGTCTAATTCTGTCATTCTGGTTCCCACACTGCTCAAAGCAAGAAAAGCCACTTCCAGAAATATGTATTATTGTACTTCAAAATCCTTCTTTGCCTTGTGTGAACACAAACCTTTCAGTCCCAGAGATTACTCCTGTGCTATGCATTCTGACCTTCCCACAATCAGGACGTGACCAAAATTTGGCCTTAAGTAATATTAAGGGACAGGTTTTCACCTTGTTTATTTTGACCCAAAAATCGCTGGATTCATTTTCCCTTCTAAAAACCTTTATTCAAGGTGTTTCTTGAATTAGATCACCCTTACAGCACCCTTTGCTTCTTTCTGTCTAACTTGCAGAACCCATCAGGGAACTCTTTCAATTACCTCTCCTGCAAAGTGGCCTTCTTAGTGACTTTCATGTCTGTCAGACATGTCTCTGAACTAGTGGCTCTCTTTTGTAAGGAGCCATTTCCCAAAGACAAAGTAGTTTTGCACCCAAGACCTTTCTTTGTACCTAAGATAATTCTACATTAAACCTTTTGCTTTGCTCATAAGCATCCCAGAGCAATTGATCTTCTTTGTCTGGAAGTTGTCAGAGCTATTAGAGTTTATCTGACAGCCACAAACTCTATCAGAAAAATAGACCCCCTCTTTGTCTTCCGAGCCTCACAAAGGACATCCTGCTTCAATATCCACAATAGCCAAGTAGATAGGATAACTCATCTCAAGAGCAAACACTCTAAAGGATAAAACGCCTCCAGCATTGTGGGTGTTTCCTGGGCATTCCAAAATCAAGCCTCTGTTGCCCAGCTTTGGAAGGCTTCCACCTAGTATTCAGTTTATACCTTCTTCAAGTTCTACCAGGTGGATGCCCAAGCTTCTGCGTATGCAGCATTTGGCTTTAAGATTCTTGTAGCAGTACTCTGTATTGGGTCCAATGACCCTTATTGTTGGGTCTGTTGGCACAGTTTTTTTTTTTGCCTTGTGTTGCCCACCCTTCTCAGTCACTGCTTGGGGACATCCCAGAATCTATGTATTCGGCCTGTGTTCTGTGCTGTAGAATTAAGAATTTTGACTTGCCTGTAAAGGTCTCGGGCAAAGCTATAGAGGCATGCCCAGCACAACTTTGCCAGTGTCCAGTTATGTGAAAGTAGCAGCCTATAACCCAGGGTCTATGAATATCCAGTCTGTGTCCTGTACTGTACTCCAAGATTCGGAATTTACAGGTATGTTACAGGTTGGTTCCTCCTTTTTTATTGCATGTGCAGCACAGTGTATATTCTGGCACATCTCGGTGCCGTAATTAATGAACTTCCATGTACATGCCCGAGAACTATGTCATTCCAGTCAATCGGGATGGCCAAAGATCCCAAAGCTTGGAAGAAGTCAAAGTGAAGATGTCAGTGCCAGTGACACCATGTTGCATCCATTCTTTTTTCCCTGCCTGAAAGCTGACAAGCAGGGAGGAAGGAGTGGTAAGTTGCTTATGTAACAGCAGATAGTGTCCGAAAGCACAGTTCCCTGGTGCCATGTTGACATAATAGTACAGTAAGAGTTGCTTTGAGTAGAGCTGCTAGCAGAGCAACCAAGTCCGGTAAATGTTAAAACTCATTGACATGCTTTTAGTACCTTTAGTGCAGCTGATCCTAGATACCTGAAGCTGTTGACTCCCACAGGGCTGGAAGCTCAGCAGCAGGAAGAAGACAGGACAGTCCTGCAGTAAAGATTTCAACATAATCAAGCAGTCTGCACATCGTGGGATATGCCTGTGCAGGTAAGTAATGTAACTAAAGCTGTAGACAAAAAAAAGCGAATTTCTTTAGCTAAACCTCAGCTTTAAAAGTTGAGGATGGCCTGGAAAACAACAGTGGGAACATGAATTCCCATGTTAGCAACATCTGATGTTTTTGTATGTGTATTAATACAAGCTTATGAGTGTATTATGTAAATCAGCTTGTTTACCATTAATACTACAAAACACTTGGGCATTGAAAGTGCAAGAGGTGCAAACGTTGCAGGATAAAAAATAATGAAGACAAACTGTATGCCATAAATATTAATGCAATTGAGGTACTTGAAAAACATAGATTCCACACTAAGCTTACAAAATTTATAATCAGGAAAACAATTTTTATCAGAATAAAAGTATTACTGATTTTATATACAGTATCTTACATGGTATAAAGAAGTGGCTTATCTGCTTGTAAACAACTTAAGTGTTAGAGGTGAAAACCATACTTTATTTGGGAATTGTGCAGAGATAGACCCTTAAAAATATATTGGGAGACAGTTGAACCAAAATCGATGTATTCTGCAGTGACACTTATTCTCCAAGGTTTGGTTCAGATCTATGGAGCTGTCTGCAGAGCAGCTCATTCATTTCAATGGGTTGCCCTCCCTGCAAGAAACATGGGAAAATAAGTCTCTGTCCCTTTTTTTTTTTTTTTTAAATTGCACCGCACTAAACCTCATGGTGCTGCAGGATCATGCAGTTTGTCGCATATATAAGCACTCGTTCGCCAATGCGTGGGGGCTCCGTTAAAAATGAACAGCTTTTGTTAGTTCTGGGTATGAAGAATTTTGTGACTCTTTCCATGCATCCCACAGTACAGAGTTTGGTTCTGGAGCAGCCAATTGCTAGACCTGAGCGCAGGCATGGAAAGATAAACAGTGTGTGCTTAGCCCTAAGCAAGGTTCATTATGTGAAATTTTTGTAGGTGGATCTGGAACGTTAATGAGGAAAATACAGGTTCACACTGCTGCAATCTGATTTTGATCTGACTTTCGGTGCGATTTATGTTTGGATGCTACTTTGAAATGGCTGCCATAGTCTATGGGGCCAGACTCGTACTGAAATCACACCAAAGTAGTACAGGAACTTTTCCAAAATCGTGCAGCTCTGAGCTACGATGATGACTCAAGTTGCATCTGAAATTGCACCAGTGTGAACAAAGCCTTAAACACTTCAGGGAGCACTGTTTACATCTAAACTGTTACATTTTCAAAAACCTCATTGCAGCTGTGCAACAACTCTCTCTGGTTAAAAACATTTTACTGTTTTGCAGGTCCAGAAGGCTCTAACTCTGCCAGAGATGCGGAATTGTTAAATAATCCAGAGTATTTGTATGGCTCCAATTCTTTTTGTGCATCTTGTTGCAAGCAGCTCTAAGTTATTAAAAAACAGTTAAAACGTGTAAACTATTGTTTCTTTGCTGATGTAAATATTTTATTAGATAGCTCTATAAGAGTCTAGATCTAGATGGTGCTGTGCATATGTTGCCAAACAACACTGTCTGAAAACATCATTTTGAGTGTGGGATGATGGGATTCACAATACATCTTCCTCCATCTCCTAGGGCAGTGATGGCGAACCTTTTTGAGCCCGAGTGCCCAAAACTGCAACACAAACCAACTTTTTTATTTCAAAGTGCCAACACTGCAATTAACCACTTGCCTACCTGGACGCACTGACAGACGGCACTGATCGGTGGCACTGCTGGGCATCATTGATGCGTGGCACTGATGGGCAGCACTGACGGGCGACACTGCTGGGCACTGACAGGTGGCACTTCTGGGCAGCACTGACAGGTGGCACTGCTGGGCAGCACTGACAGGTGGCACTGCTGGGCAGCACTGACAGGTGGCACTGCTGGGCAGCACTGACAGGCGACACTGCTGGGCACTGATGGGTGACACTGCTGGGCACTGATGGATGGCACTGCTGGGCATCATTGATGGGTGGCACTGATGGGCAGCACTGATGGGCGATACTGCTGGGCACTGACATGTGGCACTGCTGGGCAGCACTGACAGGTGGCACTGCTGGGCAGCACTGACAGGCGACACTGCTGGGCACTGATGGATGGCACTGCTGGGCATCATTGATGGATGGCACTGATGGGCAGCACTGATGGGCGACACTGCTGGGCACTGACAGGCGACACTGCTGGGCACTGATGGATGACACTGCAAGCAGTTAATCTCACCTCTGGCAGCGTCGGTGTGGCTTCCAACCCAGCAGCTCATTCCCATCCACTCTGAACACGTTGCCCCTGGCCCCGGAGCAGTGTGGGAGCAGTGTGGGAGCCTCTTCCTCTCTTCCGCGCCAATCCCCGGGTACATTACCCCTGGTGCCAGAGCCGCATTGGAGCCGTTTCCTCTCGTCCACGCCCACCCTGGCCCCAGAGACATGTGGGAAATGTAGTTTGATGGGGGTCCAGTGTGGACGAGATCTGGATGGCCGGTCCATACGCGCTCATCGTCCTCTTCTTCCTGGCGTGCCCACTGAGATGGCTCTGCGTGCCAGGTCTGGCACGCGTGCCATAGGTTCGCCATCACTGTCCTAGGGAGTTTGACTTGTATACTAGCCAATCATTCTGGTTGATAAGATTTGCTCATTTGCCTTCTGAGAACATAGGTTGATTTTCCAGGTGCAAACACATGTTTGAAACATGTGTACAAATTGATTTACAGCATGGTCATGCAAATATACTGTTTTTTTTTTTCATCTTAATTTATTTCATTGTCTAGGTTTGGGCAAGAGTAAACTAGCAATGAGCTGACTCAAAGTGGTTGTAAAGGTAAAGTTTTTTTTTTTTTTAACCAATGCATTCTTTGCATTAGGGTAAAAAAACCTTTTAATAGTAGCTCCCCTGCAGCCCCCCTACATACTTATCAGAGCCTGATCTTGATCCAGCTCTGTGCATGTCTTCTCTCCTCTCCCGTCTCTCACAGGCTTGGCTGAGAGCAACAGGAACCATTGGCTCCTGCTTCTGTCAGTCAAAACCTGTGAGCAGAGAGTGGGTGGGAGTGCCAAGCCTGGGTGTATGTCTGAATGGAAGCAAGCAGCCTGGCTGGGGATTGAACACGTAGGAGTGCCCCCATGGGAAGCAACTTCCTTTCGTGAGCACTAGGGATGCACCGATACCTGCTATTCTTTGCAGTGCAATTTGAGCCCAGAGTAATTGCTCTATAAATCGTACTGCAAATGTATCTGTTTTAGGTATTGGAGCATTTGCATGAGTACAAGTACTTGTGCAAATGCCTGCTATCAGTGCCACCCTAGTGGGCACTCAGCGGGGGTAAGAAGTCAGGAGCCCCAACATGGCACCCCAGAAGAGAAGGATCAGGGCTGCTCTATGCAAAATCATTGTACAGAGCAGGTAAGTATCACAAGTTTATTATTTTTTTAATAGAAAAATAATTTAAGTTTTACAATCACTTTAATGAGCCAGAAAGAAATTAGGGCTAGAAACCAAGCAGTAAGAAGGCAATCATGCCTTTTTTTTCTCAGGAGATTCCTAATCAAAGTGGTGATTACTCAGTAAATCCCTCCTATATGCAAAAACATCTGATTTGTTGTTGGTTTGAGCTTTACGGTAGCCATAAACCTAGAGAATGAGCAAGCTGGGTGTCAGTTCCGAGGTCTGTGGGTGCTAGCATGAAGCATCAGAACCTCCCTGACTGGGTTTGGGTAGAAATAACAAATGGCTGCTTTTGTATTGATGTTAAGAACCCAGTACTCTGCAAGTCTCCGTTAATCCTCTCCTGCTGACACCTGCACCTGCTACAGGACACAGTAATGATGCAGGGGTCAGCAGAAGGAAGCATTGGACACAGAAAGGCAAGGCATATAGTGCAAGCACACTGTGGATCTTTGAAATATCATCCAAAGGTTTATTCAAGCAGTCACTGCATAGAATTGTGCTGGTGATGTATGCCTTAACCATGTGTTGATACTGGTTCCAGCCACCAGTTGCTACAGCATCCACCACAAAACCATTTCCAGGAATGTGGCTGATTGGAATACTTTACTGGAATTGCACATAGCAGATGACACAGGCATTCAAAACTACTGGAAGTGTTGAATGTGAAGAATCTTCAGGCAGCTGTAGGTCTGCATATCAGTGATTTTTCATTTTTTTCATTGTCCCTTTTTTTTTAACAAATTCCTCTTACCTGCATCAAACAGCCTAAAGCTATGGGCTGTACTGGGACATCGCTGAAATTACATTACAGTATATATATTTGTGAAACTTAGTTTCTTTAGGGTCTGAAGTGCCAAACACATTTACATTTTGTTTTCTGACATTCACTACAGCTTGTGTTCACTACTGTGATAGCCAATTTGGGATTAAAATGTATTTGAAGACCGCATTTATCAGATTATAAAACCTAAGGCACTGAATGAAGATGAGTCTAATTGCCAAGAGAATATGTATTTTCTGAATTAATGGGCCAAGCCATCCACTTTGTCTTTGTATTATGCCTTTCTAATGAAAACATATGAGAATGCTGCTCAGTATTTCTCTGGAAGGTCACCCCATGCCTTCTGTCAAAGTCCTATATCAATTTATGTTGGTTTTAATGAAAATTGACAGAAAATATTTTTTCTCCTCCTAGGTCCATATTTCAATCCCCGTTCACGGCAGAGAATTCCTAGAGACCTGGCTATGTGTGTAACACCAAGTGGACAGTTCTACTGTTCAATGTGCAACGTGGGAGCCAGTGAAGAGCTTGAGTTTAGGCAACATCTGGAGACAAAACAGCACAAGAGTAAAGTTTCTGAGCAACGCTACCGCAGCGAGATGGAAAATTTAGGCTACCTATAGGGAAATTACCACTTTCAAGTTGTGTTTAATGCTTGACTTCTTTGTTTCTGTTATTACCACTATACCTTGTAACTATTTCATGGTTTGGAGGCCTTTCAAGAAGTTCTCAACATGGTCTTTCCAATTCTGGACATCTACTTGTCTCATGTTTCTCTTCAACACTGAGATAATGATTATCACTCTTCTAGGTCTGTTACAACCGAAAACTCTGTCCTAACATACCTGTGCTCTGTAACATCAGGCTATGGGAAATGGTAATGATTGCCGATTTGTGCATTTTATCCAAGTATCCCTTTTCATGGCTGAACACAACTGTGCATACCTTACATCAGTGGTCCCCAACCAATGGCTTTTGAGTCACACTTAATATATTTATCTTTGATGTTGCACATGGCAGATATTCGGCAGCTGTTAAAGTGAACCTGACCTGGCACTTATGTGCCTAAAGTAACTGCAGTAGAACAAGTATAGGCTCTGATATCTGAAGTTTAAAAATGGGGGTGGTACTTATCTCTGGCTTTGGGGTCCAATGGGCTCTGCTGTGATCAACTCCTGCTACCTTAGGCACTTTCTAGGCCAGGTTTGGCTCACTTTAATACATTTACTTCAACATGTTACCTTATACATGTGTCATGTATAAGAAAACAATCAAGCGTTTCCTGATTTATTCTTTAATAAAGAGTAAATTGCACCTTGTATGTTGTTTTTAAAGGAAACAAAGTGGCAAACTATTATGTTATTTACATGTACATTGTTAAAGTTTATAGCCAAACTATTTTTAGTTTTTGCTATGAAAAGATAGAGAATGAATTGCACACCAGAGAGGCATATCAACCAGATTTTCCACACATGGCCTCTTTCCTCTGGTAGCATATGTTTTTAAAGGCACAATCCTGTCAAAATTGAAAACTTAACCTTAAGATGCATACAGAGAGCATTACGTACAGCTGGAATAGTTACATTTGTACCTAGACATTTCTGTACATAATCAACTCCAGCTCTCTTTTGCCTTTTAATCTGGTGATCCTGAAACACATCTGCTGGCGATGCTGGGCCACAATTCTTGACACCTCTCAAACAGAGAAAGCCTGATGTAAGAAACTGCTAGCAATAGTTTCTCAAGCACTAATCCGGTTCAAACCTTGCTCAAAAGTCTGAAGGTGATGCAGGAAATAATGCAGAAAAGAGAGGGAGAGAAAGATGCACCACAGACTTCATTGAGTAAACTCCTAATGACCTGATATAAAACCAGTTTAAAGGGTAACTAAATGGTGAATACTTACCTGTCCAATGGAACCTTACCAGTGCCCGCATCGCCTTATGACTGTCAGTCTCTGGACCTCTTCATTGGCCAGAAGAGGATAATTTCACTCCTGGTCATGTGCAGGAGCTTGTCATCCCAACACTCAGAGACTGACCTAGCACTGTAAGTTGAGCTGCACATGTGCAGCTCTGTTTAAAGCACCAGGGAAGACAGCAAGCAGGCAGGTAGGGGCATTTTACTATCACTCTCTTAGATTAATTCTGTTAGAATTAAAAATACACATTTACAGTTTTGGACCATTGTCACCATGTTATTGCAAGTTAAAGAAAACAGAGCTACAGTTTGTCCTAAATGATTTTTATTTCTGGCTGAAGCGTCTTTACTATTACCATTCAGAGAAAACAAAAAGTATGGCTAGGGACAGAGAAAAAAAAGTCCAGTAGTCATTGGTGCATTATTGCTCTAAAGCAAACCTTGACAGCACCTTAATGGTCCTAAACAGAGCAGGTAGCCCCCAATCCCTGATGTTGGCCACTCACCTCTTGATCCCTCCTATTAGCCAATCACGTTGCATTTTACAAGTTTATAAACTGATGTGTTCTGTGTTTATTTTACAGACAGACATTTAATACACAATGTCAAACACCAAATGTGCTTTCTTTGCTATGAAAAAGGAAGGGTGTGCTCTCACTCTGCAGTTTGTGTAGTCTCATCTACCGGCTTTTCATGTCTATTCCACAACAGGTATTATAAGAGTGGCCAGAAGACTGTTGCTGTTGCCTAGAGCTTGCCACCTGATGACTGTAAGTGGTAAATCTGAAATATTCATATGCAGTATTTCATATTTACATGATTAAAAAAAATAAATAAAAATAAAATATATATATATATATATATATTTAATTATAACATATATGTTTTAAATTTTTAGTGTTGCACTTAACATTTAAGTGTGTGGAAGCTAAAAATTGATTTTCTTTTTCTTCCATTGAGGCACACAGAAGGTCCTAAACGTTTGGGTTATACTGCCACTGACAGGAGAATTGGACACTGGCAAACAAAAAACTGTAGGCCAGCCTAGGGTATAACCCTTCCTACTATCAGAATACCTACATTGTTTGCTAGTGATCATATTGTAATCAAGACTCTTCTGCACCTTGCTGCTATAGGTTTCTCCTTTGATCAGCAAGTATCTGGAATGTTCATCCTTAGACTGGTTGATCCGGGACTAGACTTGTAAGAGGCCTTCAGCAATGGGTTCATGTAGGGTACATTCCAGACTTGGTTCTGGTTAAGTTAGCTGTGGAGTGCTTTTCAGGTCCATAGCTGCTTTGTGCATGGGGCCCCCTATATGGCTCACCCTGTCCTTTTCCCTGAGACTCAGTGGAATCTGAATCAGATTTTTGCTGTGTTTCAGAAAGCCACAATTTGAACACTTTAGAGATTTTTCTCTCTCTAGTCTCTCCCACATTGTTACTTTCCTTGTAGCTAACACCTCTGTTAGGTGAGTGCCTGAACTCGGCACCCTTATCTTGTATAGAACCTGTTTTGTTTTTGCTTAGGGACAAGATGGCATTGAGACCTAGGACTTCCTTCTTACTATAATAGTCCCTGTTTTTCACCTTAACTAGAACATTATCCAGCTCCAGTTTATTAAAGTGAAATTTCCCTCCCTTTTCTGGATGTAGTTTGGCCTGTGTGTCTCACTAACACTGCTTCTTTCAGAAAGATGGATTCCTTTTTATCATTCAGGATGGCCCCAACGTCTCAATCCTACATCTATAGATGGCCCAGACAAGCCATCATTAAAGCTTATGGTCTCAAGCTTGTTATGGCTTATTCCACTAAGTCTGTGAGCACTGCTTGGGCATTTCAGCATCAGGCAAAATATTCCCAGATTTGTAAGTCTTCTGCCACCTGGTGATGGACATTTCTGCCTCATCTGATGTCAGATTCAGGCTACAGGCAATCCCCCAACTTCCTGTTTTGTTGGGCTTGTTGGCAATTGCCCACCCCCCAGTTGGATTCCTTTTTGGATGTCTTAGTGGTTTAAAATTTCCTGTGTCCCTTAATGAGTGAGAAAGAAAATAGGACTTTATACTCTCAGTACCCTCTGTACTACATTGTTGCAAAACCAAAGCATGTTGGTAGCAGTAGGTGTTAAATACTGGGCTGGCATACAGTTTATTGTTTACTAGTGTCCAATTCTCCTGTAAGTGGTAGTATAAATTGAAGGTTTAGGGTTCCTTGTGTCCCTCAATGGATTCCAAGAAAAGGATTTCACAGCGAGTACAAAAATCCTCTTTTTCAGTATGTTTGTCAGCATGTCGCACTATATGTTATTTTCTTAAAGGAATGTTTTCAATAATCTCTTGCAAATTTTCTTACCTGGAAATCCTACCAGTGACAGCACATCACAACGCTAAGCCACTGTATCACAATTAGTAGTAGTGTTTACAGCCTGCCATGCAAGCTCCTTAGGTTTTATCCAATATGCAGCCCAATGGCCAACTGAAAGAGCTTGCTTTGCAGGCTGACAAAGCTGCCTATTGAGAGATAGTGGCTTAGCATTGTCATCCTGCAACTGGAAGTGCTGTTACTGGCATGATCTCAAGGTAAGGAACTTTGCAACAGAGTCACAAAAAGCAGTTTTCCTTAAGAACTGTATACTGTGAGGCATGATGCATATACTAGGGGCTTTACATAGACTTTAACCGCTTGCCCTCTGCCCTATAGCAGAAATACTGGGCTGCGCAAAATCACGCGTGTGTGTGTGTATATATATACAGTTGTGGCCAAAATTATTCAACCCCCAATGCTGTAAAGGGGTTTAGGGACTATAGTGTACATTTGGAATTGTATTCAGAATCAAATCCTACAAGGACGTTGTAACTACCCAAATGCAACTAAAATGACATCAATTGTTTATGTAATACAGTAGTAAATGGTTCTTATGTGGTTTCTTCATTGCCACAATTATTCAACCCCTTAAAGACTACCACTCTGAAGAACAGAGGTTCATACAGGTGCTTTCCATCAGGTATTGAAAACACCTGTGGATGTCACCGAGCAGCAATCAAGCATAATAAGCACCAATTAGGCAGCTTTAAAATGACTGTGATACTCAGCTCCTTCTAGACATTTACTGGTGTGGTTACAAACATGGTGAAGGCAAGAGAATGGTCCAGGAAGACAAGAGAAGAGGTGATTTCTCTTCACAGGAAGGGCAATGGCTATAAGAAGATTGCAAAGATGTTAAACATACCAAGAGACACCTTAGGAAGCATCATTCGCAAATTCAAGGCAAAGGGCACTGTTGAAACGCTACCTGGTCGTGGCAGAAAGAAGATGCTGACTTCGACTGCTGTGCGCTACCTGAAGCGTAGAGTGGAGAGAAGTCCCCGTGTGACTGCTGAGGAACTGAGAAAAGATTTGTCAGATGTGGGTACAGAAGTTTCAGCCCAGACAATAAGACGCACACTGCGTAATGAAGGCCTCCGTGCCAGAACTCCCAGGCGTACCCCCTTGCTGTCTCCAAAGAATAAGAAGAGTCGACTGCAGTATGCCAAAAGCCATGTGGACAAACCACAAAAGTTGTGGGATAGTGTTCTGTGGACTGATGAAACAAAATTAGAACTGTTTGGGCCCATGGATCAACGCTATGTTTGGAGGAGGAAGAACAAGGCCTATGATGAAAAGAACACCTTGCCTACTGTGAAGCATGGTGGAGGGTCAATCATGCTTTGGGGCTGTTTTGCTTCTGCAGGTACAGGGAAGCTTCAGCGTGTGCAAGGTACCATGAATTCTCTTCAGTACCAGGAGATATTGGATGGAAACGTGATGCAGTCCGTCACACACCTGAGGCTTGGGAGACGTTGGACCTTTCAACAGGACAATGATCCCAAGCATACCTCCAAGTCCACTAGAGCATGGTTGCAGAGGAAAGGCTGGAACATTTTGGAGTGGCCATCGCAGTCACCAGACTTAAATCCGATTGAGAACCTCTGGTGGGACTTAAAGAAAGCAGTTGCAGTGCGCAAGCCTAAGAATGTGACTGAACTGGAGGCCTTTGCCCATGAAGAATGGGCGAAGATACCCGTAGATCGCTGCAAGACACTTGTGTCAAGCTATGCTTCACGTTTAAAAGCTGTTATAACTGTAAAAGGATGCTGTACTAAGTACTAAGATTGAATGTCACTTGGGGGTTGAATAAAACTGATAATGCTGTGAGCACAGAAAAGACATTTGTGGTTATTTCATTATAACTGTTATGTTATATTTGTCTGACCTACAAGTGCCTCTTTAATGTAAATGTAAGCAAGATGACTGAATGATCAAAAGCAATGTCAAACTGGCCAAAACACTCAATTTCAGTGGGGGTTGAATAATTTTGGCCACAACTGTATATACACGTGATTTGCATCTCCGGGTAGGGGCACACGCTGTTCTACCTGCGCCGCTATTGGCGGCTAGAGATGTCAATCACTGGGTCCTCGCCGGCACTCGGCAATCGTTGTGGAAAGCTGACAGGAGAGACCCTTGTGTAAACACAGTTCTCTCTGCTGTCAGCATGGACATTGAGAAATACAAAATAGCATGCCTCCTTAGTAAAACACAGCACACAGTAAAACACTCACAGCACACAGTTAACCCTTTGACCGCCCCAGATCTTAACCCCTTCCTGCCCAGTGCCAATAGTAGAGTGTAAGTGTTTTTTATTAGCACTGATCACTGTATTGGTGTCATTGGGGATGTCAGTGGCAGTTAGTTCCCACTCAGTGTCAGAAAGCCCACTGCCGTCCCGCTATAAGTCGCTGATCGCCGCCATTACTAGTGTAAAAAAATAAACAAAAATTCCAGTATATATACCGCCATTGGTAGATGCTATAACTTTCACGTAAACCAATTCATTTACACTTATTGGGATTTTTTTTTTTAGCAAAGATATGTAGCAGAATACATTTTGGCCTAAATTTATGAAGAAATTAAATTTTTTTAATGGATATGTTTTATAGCAAAAAGTCAAAAATATTTTTTTTTCTGTTTTATAGTGCAAAAAATAAAACCTGCACAGTTGATCAAATACCACCAAAAGAAAGCTATATTTGTGGGAAAAAAGACATACATTTCATTTATGTACAGTGTTACATGACTGTGCAATTGTCTGTTAAATTAATGCAGCGCCGTCTCGCTGGTCAGGAAGGAGGTAAATATTGCAGAGGGCAAGTGGTTAAAGAAAATCTAGGTAATACATTTATACATTTCTTAGGTGATGTGTTTTCACCCACACTATAGCTCGCTGCAACGTCTTACAATTAAATGTGCCTCACAAGCTGAGAAAGGTTGGGGATCTCTGCTTTTACACTGTGTGATTGGTAGCTGACATTCCAAAGAATCCCTTTTTGGAGAAATGTAAGTGGTTTGAATGAAGATGTGTACTTGTCAATAGTAGAATGCACACAAAGACCATTAGATGTCGTACAGCATGAAGTTTTAAGCATGGTTCAGAATATTGTGTGTATGTTGTGCTTCTATACTGTAAAATGACCAGGAACTCACCACTGTGTTTGCCAACAGGCATTTCTTTTAACAGTTTCTGGCTGAATAGTCATTTCATTAGTTACTGTGCATTCAGAGCAAAAGTCGGCTGCACTCCAAAAGAAATGCAAACACTGGAAAGTTTATCTAAAAAACACAACTATAGTCCCCGCCCTGGACCTCCTGTTCTGGGTGAATAAAGCTACTGGTATTTGAATTTATTTTTTTGCAGTGCAGCAGGTCTTTTCCTTTGCATTTGTGCAGCCTCTGGAGCAGAGATTGAGCCCCTGCACCCGATCTTTAATGAGGGTGACCTTGATTCATACTTTACTGTGTTTTCAGTTAAAATTTCTGTATCAGTAGTTTAATATATTCTTCACGTTGCACATAAAGTATAACTGTGCTTTCAGAATACATTTGTAAATGTCCCTATAGCTTTTGAAATAATAAAAGGCCCATGTGATGGGTAACCTTTTGTGGAGATAAGTCCTGTTGTTAGGACCATGACCTGGCCCTGTGTTTACTTCCATATTTGCTCTAGAAAGGTTTTTCCTGGTCATCAATAGAGGGTACATTTTGGAGACCCAATCAGCAATGGGGTGCATGAGCAATCTGTTTCCTGGGAGCAGATATTTCAGAGCCAGGAGACTGCAGGTTGCTGGGAAATAGGGCTTTGGTTTAATCACATTGGTATTTTATTAGAGGTATCTGGGACGAGTACAATCAAAAATGTTTGAAGAGCAGTTATACTCTAAATCCTTTTGCTGCTTTCAGTAAAATGAAAAAAAAAAAACTGAAAGGATTTTTGGGACTTTGGCCAGTCGTTAATAAATGAAGATGTTTTGTTATGTATGATCATTGTTTACTTTGGGCATTATGTAAAAAATATATTTTTCTGCAGTTACTGTCTGTATTTTCTCATCCCTGTTGTTAAACCCTGTGAAGCTTTGTGTCGGGTAATGCCACTTCAGGCGTTAACCATGGCGGAGTAAGAGGAGTTTGGCCATCTGTCTGTTTGCTCAAACTACCAAATGAGCTACCATCAGAGGCCTGCCCTTTCTCCTCTTCTTCGTCTGCATCATCCATAATAATATTTCCTTCTGAATATTGCTGCTTTTATTGAAGCAATTACTGCACAATCTCCTCAAAAATTTAGTTTTACAAAAATGTACCATTGGTAAATATGCTTACTATTTTTGAGTCAGAGTATGAAGGATTTCTTTTGTTTTTTGTTTTTTTCTGTTTTTTTTTTTTTTTTTTTTTACATTTATGTAACCACGTCATTGGTATGTGGAACTGTGTATATATGCATAGGAAGTGTAATTCTACTGTTTTACATATGCTTGTGATATACAGAAAACACACTAAAAGTAAAATACTTTATTATTTTAGTAATATGTTACGGCTTGTTGGTATGGCTGTTCCTAACTGTACCCATTCCTGTCTGAGCTGCTCTGTGTTTAGCAGTTCCTCCTCCACAGTATGTACACATTTTCTCCATTGGGACAATTAGTCTTCATAATGAAAGCAAGTGCAAGTTCTCATGGACTCTTTGGTAACCATCAGACGCATCTCGGACAGTTCTTGAAGCATCCTGAGTGTGTCCAATGGTCACATAAGTGTCAATGAGTATTCACGTGCAAGTTCGTAATAGGGGGCACGTCTTTGGTAGATATTTGTACAAACTTCACTCAGGAGTCCATGAACACAGACAAGGTTTGGGCCAGTAACAGGAACAGGAATTGCAGTGGTTACAACTGCAAATGACCACTGCTCCAAGAAATCCTGCACTCCTTTACTTCCTCACTCATCAACGCTTTTAATGCAGAATTTACTAAGCAGAGAGGTGCTGGTCACATCCTGCAAAGCCAAGTTCCGCAGGGAAGCTGCTGATGCTTGGGGACAGTACAAGCATTGGTAGACACCATTCTATGGTATGCATATTTGAGATATAATTATATGTTGAGGTTGTTACATACAAAGCTAGGCTGAAAAAAAAAAAAAAAAAAGTTTACCACAAGACAAATCTTAGTTTGGCAATGAACCACTGTTGTATTGTACCTTTTAAACCTGATAATTACAATCATAAATTCAAAATTAATTTATCCAACATCTATGTTGTATATTTCTTTATCTCATTTTCTGTCAATGACATTACAGACTTAGTTTCAGATATATGATGTCATATGATTACCTTTTTATCTTGTTTGTTCAGTCCATGCACATGCTTTACTGAAATAAACTGTCTGGAAAGACATTAAAGTGGGTAAAGATAACACCCAGTTTAATTATGTATTGAAAGTGGCACCATACATCATAATTAAAGCTGAATTCCAGGCACAAAGGAAAAATAAACAAATAAACATCATGGACACTGTTTTATTGGTGTGTCTTTCTTCTGAAAGTTAAATAGTTATGAAGGGTTTTGCATTTGGTTGACATATTAATGGCCCTATGTTTTTATACCATTGGTCCCAGTAAATGCTTTCTTTTATCTACTGTATATATATATATATATTGTCTTGCTCACTTAAAACATTGATATTAGGACATAATAA
Organism: Staurois parvus; assembly: GCF_062004578.1. Classification (NCBI taxonomy): domain Eukaryota; kingdom Metazoa; phylum Chordata; class Amphibia; order Anura; family Ranidae; genus Staurois; species Staurois parvus. The sequence goes on along the minus strand of NW_028317951.1, from coordinate 23,603,727 downwards.
GTTATCACTGCCAGAAGGTAGGTATGGTAGCTGAGGACACACCTAAATTACCAGTTGGCCCAATTAACAGGTTCTATATGCACTTGATATTGACAGTAGTAAGTACTCTAAACCCTTCCTCGAAAATGGCATTGCTGGTACACCTTTAATAAGATGCTACATGCCTCGGATGAGACGATATTACACTGCCTGGAGCTAGGTTTTGCAAATGTTGTGGTGGCAGTGTGCTATGGTACCTGTTTTTTTTTTCTTTCATAAAAAATATTACTTTGAAGTGGTATTTTTTCATTTTGTGTTTTAGAGGTTTACCTTTTATAATTGCTATTTTATAGGCATGTCTTGCATAGCTAGTTTTTCACATTGCTAATATACAGAGTTAAGCAATCATTGCTAGAAACTACTACTTGGTTGCTCGTTTGTCTCTTATCTATGTAAGTAACAGTTTTGAAAGGCAAAGTTGGATCCTTTTTTATAGTGGTTCAGAAAAAGATATGAAAGCTCTAAAGACAAGTCAAAATTAATTTTTGTTTCTCAGAGACATGATTATAAAAGAGGCCTCAAACCTCCTCTTTTGGGTCTTCTGCCGGTGCTGTCCACTTCTCTTCTCCATCTGCCCCCATAGTAAACCACCTCCTATGGCTGCTGGCATGTGGGCTTAATCCTGAGCAGGGCTGTGTGCTTCAATAGACACACACAGTGCAGCTTGGCCACACCCTCACTCCCTGCTTACTTGCAGCCCACTGTTGCTGAGTCTCCTGTGAGAAGATAGAGAGGGCAGAAGAGGTGCTGCAGATGGGCACAGTGCTGGATAGAGTTTGGACTCGGGTAAGTGTTTAGGGGTGGGAGCTGGGGGGAGAAACTTTTGAAGGTTTTTTTTTTTTTTTTTTTTACCTTAATGCAGAGATTTAAGGTAAATACATTGCTTTTATAACCACTTTAAATGCTTGGGGAAATACATGATAAAATCTGTGCCAATATATACAACAAAACTATTCTAATCATTGCATTTTCTTTATACAGTTCAGTGTCTGTTATTGACACAGACCTCATCATCCATTAAGCTTTTACACTTACAGCACTTCAGTATTGATTATAAGAGGACATGCAATAACAGGTAGTCAGGCATGCCAGGCACTATTCATTAGAGCAAAACCCTCATTTCTATAACTGCTTTCAGACAGGAGCAAGATGGTGGATATTGACGGAACTGTGCTTGATCAAAGTAAGGCAGGTACACTAAAAAACTATTACATTACATTAGTAAGCTGGCTTATTGACAACCTCCAGTATGTCCTACCCTAACAATGCTATTGTGGGGGTGGGGGGGGTGCATTTGGGGGTACTTTGTTAACCGGGTCATACTGATGGCATATGCAGTTTTGCACATTACAGATATTTTCTTTAGAACCTGTAAAGCATAATGCATATAGAATACGGCACATGAACCCATTGAAACTAAATAATTTTTACAGCAGATGTGTAACCACCATGCATGGTGCTCCATTTTAGAATTTTGTCTGGGCCCACCACCTTTCTGTGTAGAATTTTCCGAATCAATTGGACAATAGTGTACATTGATCTTAAAGAATATGTCAACCCAACATTTCATATTCCTGACATGTGCCTACTGTACCATATACGTATATGAAAATGTATCCTCTTCTCTTTGTATTGCTTTCTTTGTGTGAAATCCCTGGTGTTCCTGCCAGTCCCTCTGCTTTCCTATTAAAAACTGACCACACTAGACAGGAGAGCACATCATGGTCAGTTTTGTGAATATGTTGGGAGCTAATCCAGTGCTCAGACGTGTGCTGACACCACCCTCTGCACAGCCACAACCCCCCCTCTGAATGGATGCAGGCACTGCTTGAGCAACAATTTTCTGCCCGTCTGCTTTGATTTTTCAAATGGTGGTGCCAACAAAGCCACCCATTGATTGAATATTAGGAAGCAGCCAAAGTTTACATTGGTGTTTGGTCAGTCATAGGCATTTACTGTTAATATCAGAGAGCTGGCCAAGATGACCAGAAGCTCTGAGGGCAATAAATCTGTTCACAAAGGAAGAAAAAAAGTCTGTGGCTAGCAGACATACTTCCAAGACATTCTGTACATCTGACAGCTCTTCATGGAAACTATGTTATCTTTACAAGCATACTGATTTTCTTTGTTGCCTCAACAAAGTGGCCCCTTCATGTCCCTGTGTCCCATAATGGCCAAGTGGGCTGATTGGCTATGTGGCAACTGTACTGTAAGTTCCTGTAGTAACCAAGTGAGTATTACATACAGAAGACTTACCTTTTGGTTTTCATCTTGGTGATGCTCAAGTACACCAGGCCGCCCAGCAGTTTGATTCTGCAGGTGATGAATTTAATAAATTATTCTGAAATTACATTATGCACTTCTTTCTATTCTGAAATATTTTTATGCCTCTATTGCATCCAGATTTCCCCCCCTGTAACATATTTACATTACCTGGTAATCCTTCCAAATCTGTTATTTTCACTTCCTGTGACAATGCTGATTATTGTGCAGTGAAATCACACACCAAAGTTGTCACCTAGTGAGACAGGGTAGTCTTAGGTGGACATGTATTTTTTTTTTTAACTGGCCTTTATGTTAAATACAAACAAATTAAAGCCTAAATTAGCAAACCAGAATTTAGTGTTACTTGTGAGCCACTGATTAAAATCCAAACAGGTGCGCTGACATCAAACACATTCTCTATTCATGTGTACATAAGTACCAAAAAAATGATTAATATATGTCGCGTTCCCAATCTGAGTGAAAATATATATAAATCGGCTCAATAAATCCCTAAAACATAATCTAAATAATAATCCAAAAAAAACATCTTAATGATCAAATCCAAAAACAATGTGAACAAAAAAACAATGTGATCAAAAAACAATGTGATCAAAAAACAATGTGATCAAATAAATATATAGTGACTACTATAAAAATAAATATTGAATAATGCAAAGAAGTCTCTGTTGAAATAAGGTGACAACTCCAGTGATGTGATTCAAATAAAATATAAGTTTCCGGTGATTCCCCAGTGTGATTAAGTTGTGCGCTCACCTCCTTGTTAGCCTATGATAGGCTTACTGTGCTTTTTGTTCACTTATGGAACTTTTGAAACCTGTGTTGCATCATATGAAGGGTGGTGGGTATCTCTCAGTTGGCTCCCCGTACTCCTATCCCCGCAGGGATCTCTCTCTCCTGCTGCTACTCTGTTTTTCTCCTTAGGTGTTCCTCAGTTGGAGAGAAATGCAAAAATAGTGCCTCATCCTTTTAAGGTTAAATTACTTTATTATGTGCCCAGATGCACTCACATTCAATATAATTTAAAATCGCTTTGTTAAAATCAATAGCCGATTACAGCGTGCTCTGTGTTACTCGCCGTCCACGATTGGTCTGTGACGTCGTAGCCCTTCCCCTACGCGTTACGCCGCAAGTCACGTGGCTTCATCAGAGGGTTGTGATTGGACGTTCACTACACCATTCATTCTATATATAATCAGTGTCCTCCATTTTATTGAAGCTAACAAGGGCACGGCCATCTTTATGGGGTCAGAATTTCAGATATCTTGAATCACCTCTGCCGAGGTTCTTAATGAAGATAATATGTTGCTTTTTTTAGATACTACGTGTCACTCCCCTTCATGGACTTGCGGTGCACACTTATAAAGCAGCAATACATGTTATCAGATGTTAAATGCAAAGTATTACTTTGATTTAGTATAAACACACATTCTCATCTTTTAATATTCCTCTTATAAAATGACCAAAAAATTTTAAATGACTGAAACTAAAAAATATATTTAAATTAATTAATATAGAATTCTATTGATGATAGTGGGTAAATATACCCACCATTATTAACCCAATGTACTAATAATCATAAAAAGTATAATAAAATATAAATAAAAATAATAAAATAAAGTAAATTAGACTAACAAGAGAACATACTTCACTTATCCCCATACTCATTTGTCTTTTATCAACTGATTGTATCTAAATGGTGATAATATTATTTACACAATGATTGTCTATTATATAATCAAATCATATATCACTAATAAAGCATGTAAGGTCAAATTCCTTATTCAAACCACTTGGAGCAAGACTCCCTAGTTCATAAATCCATACGGATTCCTTCTTACTAATTTCTCTTACTAGATTATCTCTCCTCCAATGTGAGTTATGTTTTTCTATACCCCAATATTCTACCTTATCTGCCTCGCTATTGTGGTATTTACGAAAGTGCAATGATAAGTGATGATATTTAAAACCTATATTGATGTTATGGATATGCTTTTTAATGCGTTCTTTCAAACTGCGTTTTGTGCAATCCATATATAGGAGATTGCACGGGCATTTAAGAGCATATACAACACCCTTAGTGTCGCAAGATATAAACTGTTTTATATTGTTTGCCATTTTTTGGATTGTTAAATTCATGCCTGCGTTTGGGATTATTTGAAGTTCTTTTACAACTATAACATATTCCACATTTGTAAAATATGACGCCCTGAAAGAACCTGAGTGTGGTGTTTTAAGTTTTAGGGGGGTTCTAATATGCTTTTGACCACTTTTTCCCTAATATTTGGTGCCTTAGTGTATATGAATCTAGGTTGATCTTTAATTACATTTTTAAGATCCTTATCTAGTGTAAGGATTTTCCAGTGCTTCTTTATAATATTTTGCACATCTTTATGTTGTCTAGTATAAGACATCACAATAGATAGATCCACATTATCTATAATAGGCAAACTTTTAGTTTCTAATAGACTATTTCTATCTATAGATTCGATTCTTTACTTTTCTACTATTTCTTTTTTCTAACCTTTATCCGTAAACCTTTGAATAAGCACTTTACTCTGTTCCCTATAGTCATTAATATGTGTGCAATTTCTTCTTAAACAAAGAAATTGACCTCTAGGTATATTTCTTATCCATGGTTTATGATGGCAGCTATTGACTGGTATTTATGAGTTCCTATCTGTTTTCTTAAAATAATTTTTTGTATATATTTGTGTTCCCGTATTTATTAGCCAAATATCCAAAAAACTAATTTCTTTATTATTTATGTTCCTACTGAGTGAGATTTTTTTTATTAGCAAACACTTTGGACAGCCAAATGTACCCTAAGATAAGCAGGCTCACCTGACTTTTAAAGCTCAATTGAAGTTTATTTTTTGTTTAATTGTTAGGTTTATATTTAAAGTTCAACTCTGGGTTTTATTTAATTTAATAGTTTGGGCCAAGCTGGTCCAAACTATTTTACTAACTGCTGTGGCCGCTGTCAGTGCTGTCTTTTGGCAACAGTATGGGAACTTTGCATCCCATTTCTGGAACAAAATCAAGTTGGACTGAGCTTTGCTGAGTCATTCACAAGAAGCCTTGTATTCATTGATAAAATACATCTGAGGTGGAGATCCTGAAGTGATCCACCTGACTTTTCATCTCATACTTTCATAAAATACAAGGTTTCCTGCAAATGGCTGAGCAGCGATCAGACCAAACTTAAATTTGTTTTGACAGTGGACAGGATCTCCTCACACACCTCGGATTTGCATACTCTATGTTGCGGATGTTACATACAGTTTGTATACAGAGTTGACAGCAACTGTATTTCTTAGTAATGAAAACCTTTCATTTGGGCCAAGTTGCCACAAACAAAATCATTAAAGTAATACAAAACCTGCAGTAATATGGCAGATTTGTGGTGCTGCTCAAAGTCGGCAATGTGACATAACCCGCCGAGTGGGAGCGGGCGTCCTGAAACTTATCCAGGGGTGTAGATTCACAAGGAGGGATAAACTCCGCTCAAACCAACCTACATGGATTGAATAGAGAATGTCTGTGTTGGCCTCAGCCCTTGCTTGCTGACCTGTTTCACCCCGCCCACGGGGGCTTGGTCACATAGGCCAACACAGACGGTCTCTATTCAGTCTATGTGGACTGGTTTGAGTGGTGTCCATCCCTCCTTGTGAATCAACACAAAACCTGGAGTAAAACTTTAAATAAGAATTCCAGGTATGGCATTTTTACAGTTACTTCAGTCCTGCTTGGGCCCATGTAACTATGCATATACCAGTGTAACTATGTAAAAAATGCCATACTCAGAATTCTTCTTTACGTTTGCAGAATTCTGTTATGCAAATGTATTACTTTTGCTTTCTTGCTGTAAGCAGCTCAAGTGACAATAAAAACCTCAGCCCTGGTATTCAGAATGACCATTACATTGTATGTGGAATAAGCAGTCCAACACATTCATTACTCCCTTTATCAACGTCCTTCTGTATTCACACTATGGACACCTTTGATTGATTAAAAAATAAATGATGTATGTTCCACCCTTTTTTGCAGTATACAGGCAGCATTGGATCAGTTCTGGATTAGGCACTGTGGAGTCCCCTAGGCAGCCCAAACCTTGGGGCTCCCGCTCAGGTTTCTGGAGGGTTTGTTCTCGTGCTCTAGTTGTATAACATTGAACTAAGTAGTGTGTTCAATGGCTGCTAGATGGAGATCACCATCACTACTGTACATTAGACATACGTAGGTTGCACTAAAATATTGTACAAACTGTCAGCGGAAAGATGAGCTTTTAAGAGACCAATTGTAACCTGATGCCTATGGGTTATGTACCTTAAGTTGGTATTGGGCATTATCCATTAATACAATATTTTCTCTTTAGATCATTTTTGTTTCTTTGAGTTGGTTCACTTTTTCCTATCTTTTGTGAACTATTTAAGAAAGCTTCATTGTATTTTTCTTTCAAGATCAAATTGATAATTTGATCCATTGCCACAGGACCCTTAAACGGCATAGGGCCTACTCTGCCTATTTAGTAATATGGCACTTCATTGCATGCAGGAGATGTAGATCTAATAAAAGGAAGTTGCACAGAGTGCTACAACGACATATAATTCCCTACTTCTCTTTTGCTCACCATACTGGCCTTGACCAGATACCCCTATTAATGATTTCTTTTTACCCTTTGGGACTGTGTAGTACCCAAATTGCCAGTCCACCTGCAAGCCCATTTGGGCTACAGCCACACTGGCCAGGCCCTATAATCTGCCACATAAGGATGAATGCATATAAGGATCCTAGAAATATAATTGCTATAGGTGAAGAGTAGAGTAGGAGTGTTAATGAGCCTGAGATAATGTCTATAGCTTTCAGCTTGATTGTCAAAACAAGTGAAAATGCAGACACTGCAACCTATGAAGAGAAAAAGAACATACAAGAAAATCTGAAGACCCTTTTTAATATTAAAAGAGCAGATTTGTAAAGCAAGCAGAAAGTCAGAGGTTCGGATTCCTGCATTAGCCCAGTCTTGACAGATTCTGTTGAAATCCTGCTCACGTCTGTAAGATAAAAAAAGTTGTATTTGCAGAATCAAAAAGAAATTATGATCACATTGAAAACATCTATGATTTTTTTTTATGGTGGATGAAAAGGTAAATTGGTGCATTAATGGCTTTCTAATTGTACATCATTACAGTTTGCAATTACAGTTTTTATAAAGAAGAAATATAGTGAGCGGTAACAAATACAGAACTAAAGCAAAGTCAGTCCTACTTTTTTCTGTTAAAATCGAGATTTTTTTTTTTCTAGATGTCTAGATGTGTATAAATGTATACTCTTCTTAGAGGATAAATCACAGTCATTAGCTTCTTTAGCCAAAATGCACAGTGTGATGAATTTCCAAAGTATTTGACCTAAAGCGGAAAGCATGATAGATCTGTAAATAAACAATATTATTCTCAGTATTTTGGAGAATGGCAATCACTCATAATAATGGAAGAATACTTGGATCATTCTTTTAGCCTCCATTCCATGTGAAAATTGCATAAATAACTCATATTGTTATAGTTTTTCCGTTTGTTGGCTCACGTTTTTGAAGAAAAGTCTTTGTGATGTGAAAAGAAAATGAAGCTAAAAACTAAAGGGGCTGTGGCAGACTGGACACTAAAACCTAAAACAATGTGAATGAATAAATATTCATGGCAAAGTACAGGTTATCTTGATAAGGCACCCCAGACCCATCTTACCCACACTCCTTTGGGGACTCTGTTCATCTGTGTTTTGGAGCTTACACAAGGTAAAAGAGATCTGTGGCCACAACATACAGTTGTGTCCAAAATTATTCAACCCCCACTGAAATTGAGTGTTTTGGCCAGTTTGACATTGCTTTTGATCATTCAGTCATCTTGCTTACATTTACATTAAAGAGGCACTTGTAGGTCAGACAAATATAACATAACAGTTATAATGAAATAACCACAAATGTCTTTTCTGTGCTCACAGCATTATCAGTTTTATTCAACCCCCAAGTGACATTCAATCTTAGTACTTAGTACAGCATCCTTTTACAGTTATAACAGCTTTTAAACGTGAAGCATAGCTTGACACAAGTGTCTTGCAGCGATCTACGGGTATCTTCGCCCATTCTTCATGGGCAAAGGCCTCCAGTTCAGTCACATTCTTAGGCTTGCGCACTGCAACTGCTTTCTTTAAGTCCCACCAGAGGTTCTCAATCGGATTTAAGTCTGGTGACTGCGATGGCCACTCCAAAATGTTCCAGCCTTTCCTCTGCAACCATGCTCTAGTGGACTTGGAGGTATGCTTGGGATCATTGTCCTGTTGAAAGGTCCAACGTCTCCCAAGCCTCAGGTGTGTGACGGACTGCATCACGTTTCCATCCAATATCTCCTGGTACTGAAGAGAATTCATGGTACCTTGCACACGCTGAAGCTTCCCTGTACCTGCAGAAGCAAAACAGCCCCAAAGCATGATTGACCCTCCACCATGCTTCACAGTAGGCAAGGTGTTCTTTTCATCATAGGCCTTGTTCTTCCTCCTCCAAACATAGCGTTGATCCATGGGCCCAAACAGTTCTAATTTTGTTTCATCAGTCCACAGAACACTATCCCACAACTTTTGTGGTTTGTCCACATGGCTTTTGGCATACTGCAGTCGACTCTTCTTATTCTTTGGAGACAGCAAGGGGGTACGCCTGGGAGTTCTGGCACGGAGGCCTTCATTACGCAGTGTGCGTCTTATTGTCTGGGCTGAAACTTCTGTACCCACATCTGACAAATCTTTTCTCAGTTCCTCAGCAGTCACACGGGGACTTCTCTCCACTCTACGCTTCAGGTAGCGCACAGCAGTCGAAGTCAGCATCTTCTTTCTGCCACGACCAGGTAGCGTTTCAACAGTGCCCTTTGCCTTGAATTTGCGAATGATGCTTCCTAAGGTGTCTCTTGGTATGTTTAACATCTTTGCAATCTTCTTATAGCCATTGCCCTTCCTGTGAAGAGAAATCACCTCTTCTCTTGTCTTCCTGGACCATTCTCTTGCCTTCACCATGTTTGTAACCACACCAGTAAATGTCTAGAAGGAGCTGAGTATCACAGTCATTTTAAAGCTGCCTAATTGGTGCTTATTATGCTTGATTGCTGCTCGGTGACATCCACAGGTGTTTTCAATACCTGATGGAAAGCACCTGTATGAACCTCTGTTCTTCAGAGTGGTAGTCTTTAAGGGGTTGAATAATTGTGGCAATGAAGAAACCACATAAGAACCATTTACTACTGTATTACATAAACAATTGATGTCATTTTAGTTGCATTTGGGTAGTTACAACGTCCTTGTAGGATTTGATTCTGAATACAATTCCAAATGTACACTATAGTCCCTAAACCCCTTTACAGCATTGGGGGTTGAATAATTTTGGACACAACTGTACATGTTCATGTTATAGGATTAACTTTGTAATAGCAATAAAAACAATATTTGACAATTCAAAATAAGATCACTTGAAAAATCCTCTTTCATGCTGAGTTCTGTCATACTGCTGGCCATATCTTTTTACAACTTCCTTTCCTAGATTCCCTGCATGCTTTGCAGCTTCTTCTCTGCTGTTTACTTTCCACTTCTAAGGACTACATTTAATGGCATCTTAGTCTTAGTCCGTAGGGTTCAATTTTGAATTGGCCCTCCTTTTGCAGCTATAACAGCCTCAACTCCTCTGGGAAGGCTGTCCACAAGGTTTAGGAGTGTGTATATGGGAATGTTTGATCTTCCAGAAGCGCATTTGTGAGGTCAGGCACTGATGTTGGAGGAGAAGGTCTGGCTCACAGTCTCCAAAGGTATTCTATGAGGTAGAAGTCAGGACTCTGTGCAGGTCAGTCAAGTTCCTCTACCCCAAATTCCTCAGCCATGTCTTAATGGACCTTGCTTTTTGCACTGGTCAGCAGTCATGTTGGAATAGGAAGGGACCATCCCCAAACTATTCCCACAACGTCGGGAGCATGAAATTGTCCAAAATGTCTTGAAATGATGGCACCTTAAGAGTTCCCTTCACTTGAACTAAGGGGCCAAACCTAACCCCTGAAAAACAACCTCACACCATAATCCCCCATCCACCAAACTTTACACTTGGCAAAATGCAGTTGGGCAAGTACCATTCTGGCAACTGCCAAACCCAGACACGTCCATCGGATTGCCAGATAAGCGTAATTTGTCACTCCAGAAAACATGTCTCCACTGCTCTAGAATCCAGTGATGGCATGCTTTATACTACTGCACTTGGTGATGTAAGGCTTGCATGCAGCTGCTCGGCCATGGAAACCTATTCCATGAAGCTCTCTATGCGCTGTTGTTCCCAGTTGCTTCCACTTTGTTATAATACAACTGACAGTTGACCGTGGAATATTTAGTAGCGAGGAAATTTCATGGATGGACTTATTGCACAGGTGGCAACCTATCACAGTACCACGCTTGAATTCACTGAGCTCCTGAGAGTGACCCATTCTTTCACAAATGTTTGTAGAAGCAGTCTGGATGCCTAGGTGTTTGATTTTATACACCTGTGGCCATGGAGGTGATTGGAACACCTGAAGCCAATGATTTGGAGGGATGTCCCAATATGTTTGGCAATATAGTATACATGTCACAGAATTTAGGGAAGTAAAGTAACTTTACAAAATTCAAAATGGTTCAAATTAATAGGAGTAGACTAGAAATAATTTGAATACATATGGTTTTACCTTTGACCATAGATATGCTTTAATTACCTGGCCCCCTATCAGGGGCGGACTGACAACTCATAGGGCCCCCGGGCAATAGGGGATCATGGGGCCCCTGTGTCCTTGCCCAAACTCAAAAAAGCCTATGAAAAAGGTACCAGGGGCATCTCATGGGGCCCCCTACTGACCCCGGGCCCTTGGGCAGTGCCCGAGTTTCCAAATGGTCAGTCCACCCCTGCCCCCTACTTCAGGTGACAGTGATTGGCTGCTCTAGTCAAAGCACTGTCTGGGCTCATTATCACCTCAGGAGCTAGAAGCCTTGGACTGTAGATCTGTCCAAGACCCCTGTGGCACACACACACACAGCAGATCTTCAATGTGGGTGGATACTTTTTTTTTTATTACTGATTGGCTTGATTCTGTTTCTCCTGTCAGCTGTGCTCAGAAGTCTTGGGCTGCATTGTCAAGCTTCAATACAAAGACTGTAAGTGCTTAAAGAAAAGTTGCAGTGTTAAACACAAAGATGTCGAATAATGTCAATAGATAAATACCATCAAGTGCGAAAAAATAAAATTCACATAAAAAAAAATAATATACATAAATCTTCACCCAGTGATCAATGAACAACAGACGTGTAACCTCCACCAATGGCTAGAATGAAAACTCATCTGAAGATGTTGCTGTTTAGAAAAACAGCAATAGCGTTTGTAAGATATTAAATTCCCACGGTAGGATCCTTCTGTGTATCAGGAAACTTGATAGTCCTCCTGTATCCCACTCCACCAGATGTCAGAACATGCACTTTCATCCTCCGCAAACCACCAGCAAATCTCTCATAGTGTAGTAGTTTTAACTGCTTCCAGACCGCCCTATAGCAGATATACTGCTACAGGGCGGTAGGGGTGTAATAATAATGTATATATACGTGATTTTGTACTTCCGGTTAGTGGGCGCACGTGAGCCGCACCACCATTCGCGGCCACGGCTGTCAATCACTGGCTTACAGCCAGTGATTACCGAGAATCTCCAATGGGGAGGAGGGCTGCTTTTTTTGCTAACAGTCCTCCTCCCTGTCTGCTCGGGCACACTGCTCTGGATGGCTGTGCACAGCACAGCCATCCAGAGCAATGTGCTTACAGTGAAGCACCAACACACTGCCCCTCAGTAAAAAACTCCCAGCACACAGTTAACCCTTTTATCACCTCTCATGTTAACCCCTTTCTGCCCAGCACCATTAGTACAGTGTCAGTGAGTTTTTTTTTTAGCACTGATCAGTGTATTGGTGTCACTGAGGATGTCAGTGACACCAAGTCAGTTCCCCCCAGTGTCAGAATGGCCGCCGCAGTCCCTCAGTCCCACTATAAGTCGCTGATTGCCGCCATTACTAGTAAAAAATAAAATTCCAGTATCTATACCACCGTTTGTAAATGCTATAACTTTCATGTAAACCAATTCATTTACACATATTGGTTGTTTTTTTTAGCAAAGTCATGTAGCAGAATACAATTTGGCGTAAATTTATGATGAAATTAGATTTTTTACATTTTTTTTACTGGACATGTTTAATAGTAAAAAGTAAAAAATATTGTTTTTATTCTCAAAATTGTCTCTTTTTTTATAGCGCAAAAATTAAAAAACGCACAGGCGATCAAATACCACCGAAAGAAAGTTCAATTTGTGGAGAAAAAAGGATGTAAATTTAATTTGGGTGCAGCGTTGCATGACCGCGCATTTGTCAGTTAAAGTAATGCAGCGCTGTAACACAAGTTTCTTTGTTTTTAATTGGCTATTTTATCTGTATATACTGTATATGCACTTTATTAAAACTACTAAGAGATTTATTGGTGGTTTTTGGAGGATGAAAGTGCATGTACTGACATCTGTTGGATATCATACAAACGCTATTACTGTTTTTCTAAACAGCAACATCTTCTGGTGAGTTTTCATTCCAGCCATTGGTTGAGGGGACACGTCTATTTTTCCTGGATCACCGGGTGAAGATCTATTATACAGTGGACATTGGGACTATTCTAATCAGTTTATCAGAGTCCACAAACATTGATTTGAACACCATTGGACTTCTGTATATTATTTTTTTTAATGTGAATTTTATTTTTTTGCACTTGATGGTATTTATCTATTGACATTATTCAACATTTTTGTGTTTAGCGCTGCAACTTTTCATTTAGCACTTATAGGGTCTTGGAATATTGGTATCTCTTGCCTGCTGCTACACATATTTTTCACTTTCTGATTTTTTGGATTAGCACTGACCTTATTTTGTTTTCTTTCAATACAGAGATGTTGGTCTAGGTAGACCGGCTCGGTTGTTTCCAGATTTGACTTAGTAGAACCTATTGCCAATCTTGAAGGGAGCTTTATTTTATTTCAATTTCTGTTTATACTTATGGATTTAAAAGAGAAGTATGGGATATGCAAAAAGAAAAGAATTATACTCGCATAGGCGGATGCAGCATTGATCTTATGCTGCATCTGTCCCCCGCCAACTCTGCACTGAGAACTTAGTGATCAAATACTGGTGATTGCTCAGTTCTACTCTCTGCTCTGAGCAGAGAGCAGAGACTGTCAGTCACTGGCTCTCTTCTGTATCTCTCCAGAGCTCACTGGAGCTCTGGGCTGTGGAGGGGGCAGGAATGGCTGGCTCAGGCTCTAAGCGGCTCAAAAGCTATATTACATTTACATAGTAAAGATATTTTACAAACTATCTGCAAGAAGCCCCCGCAAAGTCCCACTGTTGAAAAAAAGACATGCGCTGAAGAGGTTACAATTTGCCAAAGAGCACATTGACTGGCCTAAAGAGAAATGGTGCAACATTTTGTGGACTGATGAAAGTAAGATTGTTCTTTTTGGGTCTAGTGGCCGGAGACAGTTTGTCAGACGACCCCCAAACACTGAATTCAAGCCACAGTACACTGTGAAGACAGTGAAGCATGGTTGCGCAAGCATCATGATATGGGGATGTTTCTCATACTATGGTGTTGGGCCTATTTATCGCATACCAGGGATCATGGATCAGTTTGAATACATTAGAATACTTGGAGAGGTCATGCTGCCTTATGCTGAAGAGGAAATGCCCTTGAAATGGGTGTTCCAACAAGACAACGACCCCAAACACACCAGTAAACGTGCAACATCTTGGTTCCAGACCAACAAGATTGACGTTATGGAGTGGCCAGCCCAATCCCCGGATCTTAATCCAATAGAAAACTTGTGGGGTGACATCAAAAATGCAGTTTCTGAGGCAAAACCAAGAAATAAAGAAGAACTGTGGAATGTAGTCCAATCATCCTGGGCTGGAATACCTGTTCACAGGTGCCAGAAATTGGTTGACTCCATGCAACACAGATGTACAGCAGTTCTCAGAAACAGTGCTTATACAACTAAATATTAATTAAGTGATTCAAAGGAAAGCAAAATCTTCAAACATTTTTCAGTTTATATAGTGAATGTTTGAGTTTGTAAAGAAGAATACAAACACTGCTATTTTTTTGAACAGTCTAATATTCACTTTTCTTCAATTTTTTTAGAGGAACAACACAAATTTGCTATATTTTTCTTCATGTTTTGATTTGGAATAGAATGTGTAGTGTTCCCAATGCATTTGTGTGTATGGAAATAAAAGCTATTAGAAGGATTTTGAGCTTTATTCACTTTTTTCAACACACTGCTATTATTTTGAACACAACTGTATATTGTTTATATATTCATATAAATATTTTATTTCTTCTACTATTTGTTCTTCTAATATATATTTATTTTTTCCACTTTGTTTTTTTGGTTATATAATGGTTTATACCACTGTTTCATGTAGCGCAGCATTTTTCACTTCACATTATGTTGTGAGATACTTTCGCAAAATCTGTCTGAGCCAGTCTTTATGAATTCCTGGGATTGTATTTATTTTATTTTATTTAAAAAATGTCACTTGAATATTGGCTGTGTTCATCTACTTCTTTTTTACTGTGTCTAATCTGTAGCATGCAAGCTTCACTGAAAATTCAAAGACAGACTCCTAAATAGGAGTGCTAGACAGGTGATAAGACCCTTTTCCAAGCACCCACAAACTTTGGGAGTACACAGTCACTTCAGTACACATGACGGCGGGTGGTAGGCATTGCAGTGTAACACCCCAAATATTAAATGTAAAGTTCAGACTGCTCTTTCAATTGTATTGATTTTCCTAGAGGGACCAAGTTTTGCCTTAAAAATAATAGTATCAGAAGCTCTTCAGCCAGCACCTTTGTAAACGTAGGCTTAGATCCTTTTGCTCTGTTGTTGGGGTAGTAGAATTGCGCTTTCAGGCATTTATAACTAAGCAAGTTAAACAGACAGAAGGGAACTCATGTATATTTAAATGTAAACCACAATTAAATAAGTCACGATTTCTTGATATCTTCCAAATGAAACAGGTGTGCGCTAAAGAACATTTCCATAAATATATTATTTTATGTAGTCATTTGTTTAAAATTATTATTCTATTTTGAGTGGGATTTCATACCAGCTGCATGCAGACAAGTGTCTGGCAAGTTAGAATGCCCTCATGCCCCAAAGCGCTTCAAGGCTACTGGTTACTATAGAAACTATTGATGCTGGCAATGAAGCAAATGACTTCTGAATTCTAAAAACATATTTCTTTATAGCAAATGGAATGAGTAGCCCTCAGGTAACTCAGCATGAATTATACAGCTTTGGGGGTAATTTAATGAAGTCTGAAACCATTCTGTCACCATAGTTTGTCTTTCTCTTCCCTGTTTGCAGTAGCTCACTACAGCTCTAAAAAATCCCTGGAGTACATGGCTAAAAGACGCTGCAACTGCGCTTTGAAGGGAACTCTTTTACTCATCGGTTTACTAGAAACAAACTAAATTGCATTCATACATAGAGTTCATTCTGAGCAGACTGAAGCACTGCTGCAATGTTGCAACTACTAACCAGGTGAATCAGCATAGCCAAAAATATAAATAACTCTAATTTACTCAAAGTATAATTAAAAATAGCATGCCTGCAAAGAAATACCTACCTCCCCTGATGCTTGCACAGATGAATACTGCTCCAATGCTGATTTATCCCCCTGAAGTTTCTTCTGAGGCTGACACTTTTGGGAGTGTCGAATTTATGGGTCCCCTGCAGCTCTCAGTAGTTTCTCCTGGTGTATCGTATTAAGAGTGAAAGAGCCATTAAATGCTGTGGGGAATCCAGAGAGATCAACATTCCCAGAAGTGTCAGTCTTGAAAACAAAAATATCAGACTTGGATTACTTGGAGCAGTGTTTAGCAGAGTTTATGGTTGTCTAGGGAGCCATCTCCTGCCATCATCCTAACAACCAGTGACTCAGCCTTACCTGTCAGCCAGAGATGTTTATGTTTGGCAATTCTGTCAACTAGGTGACCGGGACCTATTGTATACTTTAGCACTGAGGGATTGTGGCCTTGGTCTGGTATGGAATTTGGGGGGGACCTTGCATCATGTTTTTTTGGCTCCCTGGCTTAAAGTTGAACATGCAGAGATGAGTCACTGATTGATGGGATACTGTTGGCTGCCTGTATCCTGACAATCCGTATCCCTGAACTGGAGTTGTAATATTTATCAGTGGTAGAAATACTATTGCTAAATGTTCAATTCTTAAATCACATCAGGGGCCAGGCTCAGAGACCAGTAGCTATAGTAGTAGATCACCCTGGTGGAGGACATGGGCTAACTGGAGGTGCGAGGTCTAAGTAGTAACCAGTATTCACCATAGCTGATGGTGGAAATGGACTTTGCTGCACATTAGTACCAGGTTGCAGTCCTCAGGATTGCCTCACCAGGAGGTAAGTAAGCTAGGGTCCAGTAGCAGATATAGCAGGTAAGAATCAAGCAGAAGAATAGTCAGTAAACAAGGTCGGTAACAAGTGGTTGCAAGTTGGGATCACGCAGAAGCATAGTCAAGGAACAAGCCAAAGGTTGATAACAAGTGGTAGCGATGATTCAGATGGCAGCAGGAGTGACAAGAGTGAGATATTGACTGGAGAGAGAGCAGTTTGGGATACAGTAAGTGCAAAGGCATGGCTTAAATAGGAACTACATGGGAGGAGCAAAGGGTTCCAGGTTCAAGAGAAACAAGAGACGAGGCAAGTTTGTTCTAAGGCATCAAGCAGGGAGCTGGCGAGTATTTCAGGTAGCTCAGCAAGAAGAGCTACTGCCAGATGCAACAGAGGTATTGGGTTCAGATCCTAGTCCTGACTTCTTATTCTTAACATTTGTTAAGCAGTGAATGGCTGGACCACAAGATATTTAATGAATGCATTTTTGTTGTGATGCAATTTTAATGTAATATCCAGGGGCGGACTGACCATTTGGAAACTTGGGCACTGCCCGAGGGCCCGGGGTCAGTAGGGGGCCCCATGAGATGCCCCTGGTACCTTTTTCACAGGCTTTTTTGAGTTTGGGTAAGGACACAGGGGCCCCATGAGTTGTCAGTGTGCCCCTGGTAATATCACATTTTTAATGTGACATTTGCCACAGGTAATTACTGCATTTGCAGTACTCTTAACCAATGAGATGGCGACAAAGACCGAAACTGGGTAGGTACAGAGGTGTGGAAGACATCAGTGAGTCTGCCCTGTATTTTTGTCAATAGCTTAATTTCTTTTCCACTGACTCTTCCAAAACAAGGGCACAATTGAGATATGGAAGATATAAGTGGATGAAAAGAGCTTGTTATTTCATTCATAGCTGCTGTGATCAACATCAGGAAAAACTTCCGTGTAATTCAAGCATACAAGGGGTACTCCACAGACTAGTCAGTCATCTGGTAGAAGTTGGTGTAAAGAGACCAGTTAACTGGAAAACAGTTGTGGGACTACGGGGCCATTAGTACAAGAAAAATTAATGTTCTCTTACTAAATGTAACATTTTTAAAAACAGTTCACTGACCAATTCTGCTTTAATGAGAGCTTTTGTGCCTAGACTGTGGACATTAAATGTTTTCATATTTTGACCTCTGTAGCTGAATGCACTATGAAGTATTTAATTCCCAAAGATGACAACAGTAACTCTGAAATCCAGCTCCTGGGTTTCTACCAGTTTACAAGCACCTGCGGTTTATTTACATTAGGTTATCAGGCTACCAAAGTCTGCTACCATAAAAAATAAGGTGACAGGAGTTGTGATTCCAATGCCTCTGTTGTGAATTTGCACATTTGCAAATTATGGCACACACCTAACTTCTTCTATGCTGTTCTCCAGCAACAATGGGTCCACGCAACCCCTGTCGCAGTTATTTTCAGCTAAGTCCAATGATATTTGAATATTACAGCTACATTGCTGAAAAGATTGTTATACTTGTATACAGTTTTGTGAATTCAACCTTATACATTTTACTTGATCTAGAAGCTGCAGATTGGCATTGCATGTAAACGCCTTGCAGCTGGTGAGAACCAACCCTTTAAGTGAACAGAAGCCAGTAGCAGGGGTGCCTGTTCATTTGGTAACTGTGATTGACTGCACAATGATGTCATAATTGGGGCTTGTCCTACTGGCTTCCAAAAGATGGTAGTTGACCATGTGCTTGGTCACAGTTCTGGGGGGTGTCAGATGGGACCAACCCAGCAATGCAAGTATGTGGCAGCTGGGTGTTAAGGCCCACCTGCTGTACTGACACATATGTGTAATGCTGTTGTTTTTGTGAACTATAGTTTAACTGTTTTGAGAGCTACAGTTTTCTAAACTAGTGCGATTAAGTGCCACATGTGACAGAGTATGGCTCACGTGTTGAATATGACTAGGGACCTTTGATCTGTGCTGTTAAAATAACATAATACCAGTTATATAATATATTTCTTTAATTTACCAATTATATAATTGATACAATTTTATAATTATTATATAATTATACAGTAAATTTAAAATATGATATAAATAAACCAACAAATTCAAAGTTCCACAAGCAAACACATATTAACTGATGTTTTGGAAGTGAGTTTCAGAAACCAAATAAATGTTTTATTTCTTCCATGAACTTGACCTACTGGTTTACACTACATTAAGAATTTGCTATAGGACCTGGGGTAATGTTCAGGCCATTAGATGCTTTACTGCACAAATGATTACGAAGCATGCCTAATGCAGAATGCGGCATTAGAGTATGACTTGTCCAGATCATTTCCATGAAGAAATTATTGTATCCAGAGTGGTTATTTCAGCTGAGCAGAATGTTCGGGATAATTGGGGCACAGTGTGGTCCGCTATGAAGACATAAAAAAGGTTTTAGGATTACAAATTGTTCCAATAATATTCATTACAGAACATGCAGATAATCATCAAATCACATCTTAAAATTTTAACATCTAAAAATGTCAATGATCAGAGTAATATGTTGTACATTATACTGCAGCATCAAATATAGCTGGCTCATTATGTTGAATTACAAAAGATAAAGTGGAACTCCAGAAAAATCCCTAAATGCACAGTTGAAATTCATACACATAAACTGTTTTATCTGACAAAATACAATTACTATTCAGCATGATTCACACAACTCTGCCAGACTATGTAGCCAGTATGGTGGTGTCAGCATTCACTAATGTAGCTCAGCAGCTTCCCTTCTAACAGCCCCACTGCCTTATGTGCTCTGAATGGACACCAGCACAGTGTTATGGTCCTCTCTATGTTCTTCCCTCCTGTATTCTTCCTCATCTCCCTCTCCAGCTCTCATTGCCTTAACCATGTTAGATTGACAATGATTTGTGCTGTATCAGACCCTTACTTGCTTACAATGCCCAACCTTCCATTTGTAGTTTGATAGGAGTTATAATAACCACTTAGTCTTAGAAATGTTTTATGCTCTTCACGGCCAGAGCATCTTTTTGCTATTCAGCAGTGCGGTACTTTAACTGGCAATTGCACGGTCATGCAACATTATTTCTTTTGTTGGTATTTGATCACCACTGGGTTATTTTTATTATAAAAAGGAAAAAAAGACTGAAATTTTAGAAAAAAAAAACCACTATTTTTTGCTTTCTGCTAGAATATATATATCCAGTAAAATGTTTTAAAAAAAATCACATTTCATCACAAATTTAGGCCAAAATTTATTCTGCTACATGTCTTTGGTGAAATAAAATCTGAATAAGTTTATATTGATTGGGTGGTGTGTGAAGGTTTAGTGTCTACAAAAGATAGTATATATTCTGGAATTTTTATTTTTTTTTTATACTAGTAATGCTGGTGACTTATAGTGGGACTGTGATAGTGCGGTCGGCAATCCGGTGCAGTAGGGCTGCTCTGCCATAGTAAAAATGCGGTAGGTGGTCCACAAGCAGGTAAACCATTCCTGAAGAAAAAAAATAACGCTCCTCATACATGGTTATTCTTTTTTTTTTTTGGTTCAGCAAGCGGGCAGACTTCTCCATCCACACAAACAAGGTAACTAGAGGAACTCTGCAGCCCCCCTGCCACAACACTGTATCCTGATAGCTGCACCTGCCGTTGTCAAAATACATTCCTCAGCATGTTTCTTTGACAGAAGTAGATTGAACTATTGACTTCTGTTGAGCAGTGAAGCCCACATACTGTTGGAAATTTCGAAATTTGATCAGTGTATGGCCAGCTTAAAGTGTAAAGGAAACACTTTTTTTATTTTTTTTTTTTCATTTTGGATAGCGTGGAGAGGGATTGAACACCTGTCAGTTCAGTGTTCTGGGCATTCTTTCTTGGGCACATGCTGCCCTAAAATTAAGTACTGCCAGGTGCACCATCCAGACCCGTCTAGCCGCTGGAGCTCTCTCCTAAACACCGGAGCCTCATGCATTGGGGCTAAACAACCAACATACATGGGGAGTTAATCATACCTCCGTTCTCAAATCATATGTAGGGCTCCTGCTCTGAACTTGCTAAATTTAGTGCTATGGGTCTGTTGTAGTCAGCTGTGCAAAAAATCTCTTGGCTCTGCAGGTTCTCCCTATACCTGGTGGCTGATTACTCCTGCTCTTGGTGGAACTGAGCCTGACTGTTGGAGGAACACCAGAGAATAGTGTGGGAAGATTAACCCCTGGAGTTATGAATATTTATTCAACCCAGCCAATCCCTAGGAAGCTAGTTCTGGAGGCATGGCTAGGGAGAGTATAAATATTGAGAAGGGCTGGTCAGAGTCTTTTTTTACTAGGTCCATGGGCTGGGGGACCTGAGGAAGAGACACCTGGTGAAGTTGGCTGGAGAAAGGATCCCCATGAAAATTGTTGCAGGGGAGCTGTGCAGAAACAACCACATGAACACTGTGAGAAGGACCTATGGGCTACAGCTCCAGGAATAGTGGAACTTTCTGGTTGAGGGTCAGACGCCATGTGAAGCTACAAACAGACTGTGACCACTCTCATAGAGTTACAGGTTTATTTGGCTGTCCTCTAATTACTGGTCAACACACCTTTTTCTGGCATAAGGTATTCCAAAGGTTTTAAGGTAATTTTGGGGTGCTGATTACAAATCTGGCATCGGTTTTTGTCTATCACATCAGGTTTTTGAGATATCAAATATTGCATTTTCAATAAAAACTGCAAATTTTTCTCATATACGAATAGCTATACAGGCATACATACAAGAATAAGATACAATAATAATGAAACAAACATTTAATGAGCCGTAGCACAAAGTTGTGAGTGAATGCATATTACCATGTAAGAATTGAATTGTGAAGATAAGAAAATATGTACAAAAAGGTCATTCACAATAGTGATGTTACATCTGCATAAATGACCGCTTCTTTGACGATCTCCAATGTACAGCTTGTAGAATGTCTCATCAAGGATCAGCAGTAATCTGCCATTATGTTTGAGTCCCATCAGCCTTGGTAATGTTCTTCTATAACTTTAATGTCTTGATGAAAGCATTCACCTTGCTCTTCGCTCACGTGACCCATATTCTCTGGAAACTGGGCCAAGTGACTATGTAAGTAGTGAACCTTGATGCTCATTCTACATCTAAGTGCTTGGAAACTCAAGAGCACATCCTCCACACTCTCTTGATAGTTGTCCGCTTTCCTGTTCCCAAGGAAATTCCGCACATCAGAGAATGCATTACAAGCTCTATCCTCTGCCGAAGTCATTGTTGTAACAAAGTGTGGATCCCTGATGAGTGTTCTTATTTGAGGGCCATCAAATATTTCTGACTTTTTCTTCTCGGCACTGAGACTTGAAAAGGTTGAACATATATAGCTGAAGCAGTCTCCAGTGTGATCAACAGCTTTGATGAATTGCTTCATTAACCCAAGTTTTATGTGCAGTGGGGGAAATTCCTATCAACCAGAGGCTCATTCTTGATGTTCTTGTCACCAGGCGTCAAACTGATTCTTGGTGGCCAGTTCTTTTTAACCCAGTGTTCTAATGTAGTCCTACTGTCCCAGTAGCACAGGAGACAAGGGTATTTGGTGTGACCTCCTTGCTGACCCAGCAGAAAATTAACCATTTTCAAATCAACACAAATTACCCATCCATGAACATGGTATTCCAATCTATCCAGAACAATCTTGATGTTGGCATACTCTTCTTTCATTTTTACAGAGTGTCCTATTGGGATTGAACCATATATATTTCTGTTGTGAAGTAACACACCTTTCAAACTCCTTCAACTACTGTCAATAAAAAGTCTCCGTTCACTTGAATCATATGTGGGCAATCCCATATTGAGAAGAAGCCCTTTAACATCATTATAATAAACAAGTTGACCATCTGAATGGAAGTACTTTCGCAGTGCTGCTTCTCTGTTACGATAAAAGGAGACACTAGTGCCAGGTCTGAGTAGTCCTTTCTCTGGAAGCCAACAAATCAGCAGACTGCTTTGGCAAATACAAATCTCTTACAAGATCATTCAATTCAGGCTGACTAAACAGAGAAAATTGATCACAATCTGCATCAGATGGCGTATATTTGATCTGAGCATCATCATCAACATCTGTAGAAGCAGATAAACTGAGGGATTCAACATCAATCTCTGCTAGCTCAGTAAATACAGGCACAGGTATTTCCTCACAGTGCTCAATGGGATATCTGGGTATTGTAAGTGTTGTTTGTTTTTCTTATTGAAACCTTTTACATTGACAAGGCAGAAGTAGTAGTTATCCAAATGGTTTGTAGGTTCTCTCCAAACCATTGGCACACTAAACTTCAGCTTAGCATTCTTTCCTTTAGACCAGTGGTTCTCAACCTTTCTAGCGCCGCGACCCCTTAATACAGTTCCTCATGTTGTGGTGACCCCCAACCATAAAATTATTTTCGTTGCTACTTCATAACTGTAATTTTGCAGTAGGAGGAATAGTGCCCCGTCATTGGTGTCAGTGGGAGGAATAGTGCCCCTTCATTGGTGTCAGTGGGAGGAATAGTGCCCCCTTCATTGGTGTCAGTGGGAGGAATAGTGCCCCGTCATTGGTGTCAGTGGGAGGAATAGTGCCCCGTCATTGGTGTCAGTGGGAGGAATAGTGCCCCGTCATTGGTGTCAGTGGGAGGAATAGTGTCCGATCATTGGTGTCAGTGGGAGGAATAGTGCCCCGTCATTGGTGTCAGTGGGAGGAATAGTGCCCCGTCATTGGTGTCAGTGGGAGGAATAGTGCCCCGTCATTGGTGTCAGTGGGAGGAATAGTGCCCCGTCATTGGTGTCAGTGGGAGGAGGAATAGTGCCCCGTCATCGGTGTCAGTGGGAGGAGGAATAGTGCCCCGTCATCGGTGTCAGTGGGAGGAGGAATAGTGCCCCGTCATCGGTGTCAGTGGGGGGAGGAATAGTGCCCCGTCATCGGTGTCAGTGGGGGGAGGAATAGTGCCCCGTCATCGGTGTCAGTGGGGGGAGGAATAGTGCCCCGTCATCGGTGTCAGTGGGGGGAGGAATAGTGCCCCGTCATCGGTGTCAGTGGGGGGAGGAATAGTGCCCCGTCATCGGTGTCAGTGGGGGGAGGAATAGTGCCCCGTCATCGGTGTCAGTGGGGGGAGGAATAGTGCCCCGTCATCGGTGTCAGTGGGGGGAGGAATAGTGCCCCGTCATCGGTGTCAGTGGGGGGAGGAATAGTGCCCCGTCATCGGTGTCAGTGGGGGGAGGAATAGTGCCCCGTCATCGGTGTCAGTGGGGGGAGGAATAGTGCCCCGTCATCGGTGTCAGTGGGGGGAGGAATAGTGCCCCGTCATCGGTGTCAGTGGGGGGAGGAATAGTGCCCCATCATCGGTGTCAGTGGGGGGAGGAATAGTGCCCCATCATCGGTGTCAGTGGGGGGAGGAATAGTGCCCCATCATCGGTGTCAGTGGGGGGAGGAATAGTGCCCCATCATCGGTGTCAGTGGGGGGAGGAATAGTGCCCCATCATCGGTGTCAGTGGGGGGAGGAATAGTGCCCCATCCTCGGTGTCAGTGGGGGGAGGAATAGTGCCCCATCCTCGGTGTCAGTGGGGGGAGGAATAGTGCCCCATCCTCGGTGTCAGTGGGGGGAGGAATAGTGCCCCATCCTCGGTGTCAGTGGGGGGAGGAATAGTGCCCCATCCTCGGTGTCAGTGGGGGGAGGAATAGTGCCCCATCCTCGGTGTCAGTGGGGGGAGGAATAGTGCCCCATCCTCGGTGTCAGTGGGGGGAGGAATAGTGCCCCATCCTCGGTGTCAGTGGGGGGAGGAATAGTGCCCCATCCTCGGTGTCAGTGGGGGGAGGAAGTGTGCCCCATCCTCGGTGTCAGTGGGGGGAGGAAGTGTGCCCCATCCTCGGTGTCAGTGGGGGGAGGAATCGTGCCCCATCCTCGGTGTCAGTGGGGGGAGGAATCGTGCCCCATCCTCGGTGTCAGTGGGGGGAGGAATCGTGCCCCATCCTCGGTGTCAGTGGGGGGAGGAATCGTGCCCCATCCTCGGTGTCAGTGGGGGGAGGAATCGTGCCCCATCCTTGGTGTCAGTGGGGGGAGGAATCGTGCCCCATCCTTGGTGTCAGTGGGGGGAGGAATCGTGCCCCATCCTTGGTGTCAGTGGGGGAGGAATAGTGCCCCATCCTTGGTGTCATTTGAGGGAGGAATAGTGCCCCATCGTTGGTGTCAGTGGGAGGAATAGTGCCCCAACGTTGGTGTCAGTGGGAGGAATAGTGCCCCATCGTTGGTGTCAGTGGGAGGAATAGTGCCCCATCGTTGGTGTCAGTGGGGGAAATAGTGTCCCATCGTTGGTGTCAGTGGGAGGAATAGTGCCCCATCATTGGTATTAGTGACACCAATGATGGGGCACTATTCCCACTGACACCAATGATACTTACCTTGCAGACCCCTGCTCCAGCCTGGGCTCGCTCGCTCCCTCCCTCTCCCATGGTACCGACACTTACCTGTCAGATGTCTTCCTTCTCCGGCCGCTCTCCTCCTCTTCACTCGCTCGATCTTCGCGGTGCCGCTCGGCTCCTCCTCTCCAAGCTCCACCTGTTGCCGGTGATTGGCCGCCTGTGTGCCTCTCCTGAGCTACAGTGCCGGCGGCCAATCACAGGCGAGGATTGATCTCGAGGTGTGTCCAGATGACAGGGGCGGCATATCATCCCGCCCACACCTGGAGACGGCGGTGGCGGCGGAGAGCGGTGTCTCGGTTCCTAAGACCATCGGAAATATGTGTTTTCCGATGGTCTTAAGCGACTCCTGTGGAAGCGTCGTTCGACCCCCAAAGGGGTCGCGACCCCCAGGTTGAGAACCGCTGCTTTAGACCATGATCGCAACGTTTTAACACAGGTTTTACACACTTTGTGAGGAGCGCAATTTTTGTCTTGGTCTCTAAGTTGTACTTTAACCACCTCCTGCCCACCATATAAGGTAATGACGGGTGCAAGGCGGTTCTCTCGTTCTGGGAGGACGTCATATGATGTCCTCCCACTCTATCTGCGCATGAGCGGCTACGGTGGTGCGCAGCGGGGCGATCAATGGTGCACTCTGTCCCTTGGACACAGCGGATCACCGATCAATGGAAAGAGCTGAAGATGTTGGCTCAGTCATATGATCAGCTGTGTCCAATCCCGTGTAAATAGGGAAATGCTCTAGGGAGCTGTCACGCTGACAGCTCGTGAGAAGTGGAAAGCCAGTAATCGGCATCCCTCAGAGGGGACATGTACATGATGATCAGTGTAGCCCCAGCAGTGCCACCTATCAGTGCCCATCAATGCCACCTGCCAGTGCCCATCAGTGCCATATATCAGTGCCTACCAGTACACATCAATGTCACATATCAGTGCCCATCTGAGCTGCCTTTCAGTGTCACCTATCAGTGCCGCCTATCGGTGTCCATCAGTCTGCCTATCAGTGCCACCTAACAGTGCCAGTCAGTGCCGCCTATCAGTGCCATATATGAGTGCTGCGTTTCAGTGCCCATCAGTGATGCCTGTCAATGCCCATCAGTGCTACCTACCAGTGCCTCCTCAACAGTGCCCATCAGTGCCACCTATCAGTGCCCATCACTGCAGCCTCATTAGCGCACATCAGTGAAGGAAAAAAATCACTTATTTACATTTTCTAACAAAAACGAAGAAAAAAAATTTTTCTTCCAAAACTTTCAGTTGTTTTTGGTTTGTTTAGCAAAAAATGAAAAAACCCAGAGGTGATTAAATACCACAAAAAGAAAGCTCTATCTCTCTCAAAAAAATGATAAAAATTTCATATGGGTGTGTTGCATGACCGCACAATTGTCATTCAACGTGTGAGAGCACTGAAAGCTGAAAATTGGCCTGGCAGGAAGGGGGTATAAGTGCCCTGTAGGGTAGTGGTTAAAGTAGGCAAGATAAACCTTCTTGACAAAGGTATTGATGTTGCGCCTTTGATCCTACAAAGTGAAGCTGCTACAGATGTAGCAGAAGACATCTGGGTCATTACTGCATTTCCTTCTTTTGGATGTTGTAGCCATTGTTAGATCATGCTCTGCAGAAGGAAAATATTAAATAAATGTGGATATCTACATAAAATGATATTATAACACACTATCCTAAAAATACAGCACCATATTTTAACACTAAAACAGTCACTGACTCACAACAATTTGCAATCATAAGTGACAAAGAGTTAATTTCGGGTAAAATCAATAAAATGGGGTATGCCGATAGCATAAAAATGAGATGTGATAGAGCAAATTTGAGATCAGATTTTGAAGCAGCACCCTGACATTAGTCTAAAACAGCTGCAAAAGTCCAGGCCAGAATGTCTTTATTTTGTTGACCAGTGATCAGTGCTACTTTGTGGCTGCTGCTAAAGGGACTGATAGGCCTCTTTCACACAGGCTGCAGCTTGTACAAGAGCAGTGTGAACAGAAAGCTTTGAGAAATAATCTGCAGAACTGTCAGCAAGCTTTGTTGAAGCTTTTAAAGTACCATTTAGCTCCAGTTTGTTACTGTTGAACACAGATCCTAATGGAAGTGTTGATTGCCATTTTTAACAAGCTGCTAGCAGGCTTCGATAGGCTTTCAATACGCTTAAAAAAGTACTGAAAGCCTGCTAGCAACTTGTTAAAAGTGGCAATCAATATTTCCATTAGGATCTGTGTTCAACATTTACAAACTGGAGCTAAATTGTACTTTATAAGTTTCAACAAAGCTTCCTGAAAACTGCAAATGCATTCTCAAACCTAGCTGTCCACACTGCTCTTGTACAAGTGAAGCCCATGTGAAACAGGCCTTACTGCTAGGGATTTCAGGAAGCTGTTCTCAGAGTGGTTTCAGTGCCTTGGTTATCCTGTACCTTAAACCTTCCTCCATGCATTTTGTCTGTGTTCTGCAATAAACAGTAAATGACCTCTGAACTGCAGCCAGAGTTTGGAAAAGTGTTACTAAACCCACAAAAGTAAAATCAGTCTGTATATGCAGTAAAGCATGCTTCTTATACTTACTGTGGAACCGAAGGGGTTAATCCTCTGAATTGTGTAAAAAGACTGTTTGATCCTGTCTTCTCTGATC
Source organism: Staurois parvus (assembly GCF_062004578.1). Lineage (NCBI taxonomy): Eukaryota > Metazoa > Chordata > Amphibia > Anura > Ranidae > Staurois > Staurois parvus. The sequence continues at coordinate 23,575,767 of NW_028317951.1, read as the reverse complement.
CTTCCCTTCTACTTTCCCCAATCTATCTGCTGATAGAATAGAGCCTTGGGCCAAGCTGCACGTTTAGTTTGGTGTGTATTGCTAGAGAGTTGTTCATTTCTTGGGAGTGTGCATGTGATCAGCATGGGGCCAATCAGATAGAGGGTCGGGTCCTGCAGCCTCATAGGGGAGAATGAAAACTCCTCCTACAAGCATTAATCAGTGCTCCACTGGACACTGATAGAAGTCATAAGACTGCTCTAATTATTGATGAGAAAAGGTATTTAGCAGTTTATATTTACTAAAATAGTTGCATTTCCATGTTGTGAATGCAGGGTCCTGGGTTTAGTAACACTTTAATGACCTATTAGACTCCCCATACAATCTAACCGCACAATCTTTGCACAACTCAACCAAAACTATGAGGGCTTACCTAATCTAACAAATCAATCTCCATTCCAATCATGGGATTGTGCAATTAGATTGTAACATGAGTGGTGAGCTTAAGGACTGGTAGCAGGGCAGGCAGCATATGGACAGGTAGGGGGACCCAGCTATTTCCAGCGGTTTCTTCAGGAATCATCACTAAACAAATATTTCTCAAATGTTCTTGTCAATGGTGTACATTTAGTGTATAAATATGCAGTTCTGTACTGTAATGCCCAATGAAAATGCAACTTGAGGACAACTCCTTAGAAACTATGTACAAGTCCACAGACAAAGATTCTCTTTTTGGAGAGCTCTCCAGCCCTCATGGTGTCCCACTCCAGACCCCAGATGAATTCTCCTCTTCACCCAGCTGCTGAGGGAATCCCTGAGCAAGGGGATCCAGAAACTGCCACTTTAGCCAAGCAGCTCCAGATGAAGAGCTAGTTGGGCTGGACACCTGACTGCCCTCTCCCCTTATCTGGCCCAGGGGGTGTGGGATTACTCACTCAGTCCTCTGCTGCAAGCTTGTGGGTTGGAGGCTGCCTTCAGGCCTTACGCTGGGCTGGCACCTTCCCTGCTTCCCAGGCTGTCCTGTCTCAGAGGACAGTTGAGGCTGAGAGATCCTCATTACCAGCTCCTGCCTGCAGGTAGACCCCTCTGCTTGGCCCTCTCCCAGGCTCCACACTCTAGCCTTCACTCCATCTTCCACCTGACACTACTCCCCTGCTGATCAGGCTCTTCTCATATTTAGGGCTGTCCTGGCCCCATGACAAAGCTCCTGCTTAAGGATTGGCCAAGATCCCCTAGTTATGCAGATCAGCCCCTCCTCACCCCCACCCACTGCCTTCTAGAAACTTCTCAAGTTTCTAGAGCAGGGGGAGGTATCAAGGAATTGATCTGCAGAGCCCTCAGCCCTGACCTGGTTGACTCATACCCAGGCTGACTCTAACTAAAAACCTAGTCAGCTCCCCCTGGCAAAATAGAGGGGTGCTACACACATATCGCATGCACAGTATGTATGTGAGCACCAAATTGCATGGTACCAAAGTACCATGTGGTTTGTTGCAGTGCGTTTTGAAGAGGTAGTGATGTCACTACTTTTACTGTGTTCCAGTGGAATTTGTAGCCCATTCAACTGAATGGGCTGTAAAATCAAACTGCACAGGAAGGCTTGAAAGCTTGAGAGCCTTACCATTTGCATTTGCTTTTCTATACCATTACACATTTCAAAACAATTGTCTTAATGGAAAAAAAAAAATATTTTCCATCTGCCTGGTTTTACATTGTATGTAGAGGCAATGCTGTGTCTTAAATTTTGGTTAGAGTAGGAAATGATTAGACCCCCAACCAAATTTTGATTTAGTGCTCTGTTTCCACTTGTTTTCACTTTCCACCTCTTTATTTGCCCTGGTGATCATAGTCATTGAGACAGTAAGAGGAAAATCCTACGTTTTAGAGTTACCATGAGAACAAAAAGTGAAATCTTCCAATGGGCGCAAATAGTTCAGTGACAGTTTTCTGTGATGGGAATTCCCCTCACTTCTTACTTTAGGGAGATTTCCTTTCACTCCCTGTTGTGTTTCCAAGACAGGAAGTGAAGGGAAATCTCCCTAGCAGGGCACAGACAGCAACAAAAACCTGAGAGGGGTTTAAAAACTTTCCTACTTTATCCAAAACTGAAAAAATAAAATGTATGGGCTACACATACAGTTTAAGGGCCTGATCAGACCCAAATGAGGAGTGGGAAACCCACATTCTGTGCAAGTTTCCTGCATCGCTTTTAACCACTTACCGTTTGGCCCATGTACATAAAGGGCTGGATGGGAGAAGTGCAGGAGTGGGTGGACGTTATAAACAGCCTCTGTGTGAGGTCCTGATCATGTGATCACTGATTGGCCAATCAGTGATCACATGAATAGTAGTAAGCAAGATGTCACTTGCTGACATCATTGCTTACTACTAGTGAAATCTGTGAATGATCACAGAGGTCACATGGTACAAGGCTATTCACAACAGCCTTGTACCATGTGACAAGCTGTGACCAATCACAGTTCACACAGTATTTCTCAATGGTTGCAAGAATGCAGTCAGAGAGAAGGAGAAATTATTGCTTTTACAGCCTTTATGCGTGTAAAAGCAGTATATAAAAAAAAATCTTCATCACCCCCCACAAGTAGTTTGGTGACACTGTACTGCTAGGGTGACAGTATGTTTTAAAAAACATAAATAATATAAAAAAATTAAAGATGTAAAAACAATTTTTTTTATTATAATTTTTGGTTATAAACTAATTTGGGATATTTATTGTTTTTACTAGAAAGATGGCTGAATACGTTTTTGGCCAAGATTTATGAAGGAAGATTATTTATTTACAAAATTTTATAAGAAAAAAAAACTTTTTTTCAAAATGTTTGGACTTTTTCATTTATATAGCAAAAAAAAAAAAAAACCCAGTGGTGAATAAATACCACCAAAATAAAGTTTCATCTATCTCAAAAAAATGTATTTGGGTACAGTGTTGCATGACCGTGCAATTGTCATTCAAAGTGTGATAGCACTGAAAGCTGAAAATTGGCCTGGACAGGAAGGGGGTGAAAGTTCCGGACTTGAAGTGGTTAAAATGCACTGCGATCTGCAGCGGGTGTCAATGCGGTGTTAATGACACGCCTAATGCAGGTCACAAACATAGTGTGTTTGCCTTCATCAGATCACATTGTACAGAAGTACCATGTGATTCGGTTGCAGTGCGTTTTTTAATGTAACGCATGCACTACTTTTGGTGAGGTGCAATGCGATTTGACCCCTTTCAAATTAATGGCCTGAAAACACACTGCACTCAAATCACACAGGAGCGTGTTTCTGTGCAATTCCTGGTGTGAACCAGCCCTAAATAATATTGCTTGCTGTAGGCATACTGAGTTTTACTTAAAAAAATATCTTTAGATATAATAAACAATATTACTAAAGGAATGTGGAAGGCTATTTGCCTAATATACACTACCAAAGAAACAAATGACTTTGCTGCTGCCTATAGCATCCAATCAAATTCACATTTTTATTGTTCAGGATAGAACAAACAAGCAAAGACCTGATTACTTGCTATGAAAAACAATTTAGTTTACCTTTACTCTGATTTTCATCCATCAGCCACACAGGTTGATATTCCAGTCATTTAATTTTCAATGAATAATATCAAAAATAACTATGTGTATGTTGATTATTAGTGTGGAAGGAGGCAAAATCACTCTCTATCCGTCATTGAATCATGAACACCATGAATGCCCTATAAATAACAGTTAGTGAACTCCTGGTGGCAGCAGAAACACAGTAATGAAGAAAAAAGTCACACAACATGCTAGAACAGGTCTCTTCTATAGTAACTGCTAACCGTGCAGCACAATAGAAACAATCTAAACAGGAAGCCCCGGATTAGCCGTATAAATTAAAACGATAAGCAGCAGTGGTATCCAGAAAGTGAATGTTCGTGGACAGAAATAGCTTGGATTTTACTGCAGGGAAGAGACTGTCAGTTATCCTATCTTAAAGTAGTAACCATAGGTAGTAATTTTTTTTTGCAGGGAAAAAGCTAATTTTACATAATTTGTGGTGCTCCTGCCTTTATTGTCTTAAAGAAAAAAGTGTTCGGTATAATAAATGTATAAATTGCACTATATAGCCAGCACCTACACATCAGTACTGCTATCTTGTAGAACAGGGTATACAATTAAATTTCATAGAGGTCCGGTCAGTAAACTTTGTTCCAGCGGAGGTCTGAAATTCATGTTTATGCTTTGACTCAAATCCTTCACATCACAGTATCCTCAGTCCCCCTTTCCCATTACAGATGCCCCTATTAATATCACAGGTACCCATTACATCACAACCCCACACTTACATCATAGACTTCCTCCTCTCCAGTGTCCTCAGAGCCCCCCTTTACATCACAGTCCCCCCTTACATCACAGTCTACCACTACCTTACAACCCAATCTTCACATCAAAGACCCCCTCTACACAAGTGTCCTCAGCCCCCCCCCATTTAAATCACAATCCCCCATTACATCACACAACCCAACCTTTACATCATAGATCCCCTCTACACCAGTGTCCTCTTCCCCCTTTTACATCACAGCCCCCCTTTACATCACAGTCCCCCTTTACATCACAACCCAACCTTTACATCATAGACCCCCTCTATACCAGTATCGTCTTTCCCCCTTTTACATCACAGCCCCCCTTTACATCACAGTTCCCCTTTACATCACAGTCTCTCTTTACACCACAACCCAACCTTTACATCATAGACCCCCTCTACACCAGTATCCTCTTTCCCCTTTTTACATCACAGTCCCCCTTTACATCACAACCAGGGGCGGACTGAGCATTTGGAAACTCTGGCACTGCCCGAGGGCCTGGGGTCAGTAGGGGGCCCCATGAGATGCCCCTGGTACCTTTTTCATAGGCTTTTTTGAGTTTGGGCAAGGACACAGGGGCCCCATGATCCCGTTGCCCGGGGGCCCCATGAGTTGTCAGTCCGCCCCTTATCACAACCCAACCTTGACATCATAGACCCCCTCTACACCAGTGTCCTCTTCCCCCCTTTTACATCACAGCTCTCCCCTCCTTCACATCACAGTTCCACTTTACATGAGTAAAAATATAAGTGGAAATAGCGCCAAAAAATGTGCACATATCATCAATTAACACAAGCTGCTAAACCTTACCCTTTAAATAAAGGTTACAATAATAAAACAAAAAAAGGTAGCGCTATGAAATTAAATGTACAAATTAAATAGTGGTAACATTAAACAGTGAAAAAATTATTTTATGTGACAAAAAATAGTATTTAAGAATTTTCTCTTTTCATCAACAGTAAACAATGGCCATCACCACAAAAACAGTTTGTACAAATCCACCACCAACAGAAATGAACAAACTCAGCAGAGCAATTAATTTTACCACTATTTAATTTGCACATTTAATTTGATAGCGCTACCTTTTTTTGTTTTACCACTTTACATGAGTGTTCTCAGTCCCCCTTCACATGATAGTGCCCTCTTTACATCACAGACTTCTTCACATCACGGCCACACTTTCCATCACTGTCCCCCCTTTACATTAATGTCCTCAGCCCCCCCATCACATTTTAGTCCCCTCTTTACATCACAGCCCCCCATTACATCACAGTCCTCCCTTTACATTAAAGTCCTCAGTCCCCCCTTCAAATCTCAGTCTCCCTTCGTATCACATCCCCCCCTTCACTTCTAAACCCCTTTTACATCACAGTTCCCCTGTCACGTCACACCACCTCTTTATATTAGTGTCCTCGTTCACCTTCACATCACAAGCCCCTGTCAGATCACAGTTCTCCCAGTACATCTGTGTCCACAGGCTGTGAGGATGACAGTGGCGGCAGGGCAGGATATAACCCAGGAGAGGACACCCAGGCTTCTAAGTGGCATGGCCATAGTAGTCTGGAAGGGACTGTCACTCAGTCTGGGTTCAAACTGCAGCCCACCATTTACAGTGCAGACTCTAAGAGGTTTTTATCACAGCCTTTGCCATAACATTCAAAATTGAGCTCTGGTGCATCCTGTTCCCACTGATCATCCTTGAGATGTTTCCACAACTCGATTGGAGTCCACCTGTGGGAAATTCAGTTGATTGGACATGATTAGGAAGGGCATAAACCTGTCTATATAAGGTCCCATAGATAATAGTGCATGTCAGTACAAACCAAGCCATGAAGTCCAAGGAATTGTCCATAGACCTCGAAGACAGGATTGTATCAAGGCAGAGATCTGAGGAAGGGTACAGAAACATTTCTGCAGCATTGAATGTCTCAATGAGCACAGTGGCATCCATCATCTGTAAATGGAAGAAGTTTGGAACCACCAGGAATCTTCCTAGAGCAGGCCGCCAGGCCAAAATGAGTGATCAAGGGAGAAGGGCCTTAGCCAGGGAGGTAACCAAGCACCCAATGGTCACTCTGAAAGAGCTCCAGTGTTTCTCTGTGGAGAGAGGAGAACCTTCTAGAAGAACAACCATATCTGCAGCACTCCATCAATCAGGCCTCTATGGTAGAGTGTCCAGATGGAAGCCACTCTTCAGTAAAAGGCAAATGGCAGCCTGCATGGAGTTTGCCAAAAGGCACCTGAGGGACTCTCAGACCATTAGAAGCAAAACTCTCTGGTCTGAAGAAACAAAGATTGAACTCTTTGGCCTGAATGCCAAGCATCATGTTTGGAGGAAACCAGGCACCGTTCACCACCTGGCCAATACCATCCCTACAGTGAAGTATGGTGGTGGCAGCATCATCCTGTGGGAATGTTTTTCAGTGGCAGGAACTGGAAGACTAATCAGGATTGAACGAAAGATTAATGCAGCAATGTACATAGACATCCTTGATGAAAACCTGTTCTAGAGCACTCTGGACCTTAGCCTGGGGCGACGGTTCATCTTTCAACAGGACAGCAACCCTAAGCACACAGTCCACATAACAAAGGAGTGGCTACGGGCCAACTCTATGAATGTCCTGGAGTGGCCCAGCCAGAGCCCAGACTTGAACCCGATTGAATATCTCTGGAGAGATCTGAATATGACTGTGCACAGACTCTCCCCATCCAACCTGATGGAGCTTGAGAGCTACTGCAAAGAAGAATGGGAGAAATTTCCTAAAAATAGGTGTGCCAAGTTTTTGCATCATACTCAAAACGACTTGAGGCTGTAATTAGTGCTAAAGGTGCTTCAACAAAGTATTGAGCAAAAGATGTGAATACTTACGTACATGTGGTGTTTTTTTTTTATTTTTAATAAATTGCAAAGATTTCAAAACAAACTTTTCATGTTATCATTATGGGGTATTGCTTGTAGAATGTCAAGGGAAACAAATTAATTTAATCCATTTTGGAATAAGGCTGTAACATAACAAAATGTGGCGCTGTGAATACTTTAGGGATGCACTGTATCTGGCTGAGAAACCTTGTTTTAGAGTTCTTAAAAATTAGAGGGATAGGCCCTGCACCTTTCAGCATTTAGCTTATACAAGTTGCCAATTCCAGATATATTACCCAGTCAAGATAAATTGTACCTTGTGATAAAAGCCTCACTAAACATAGATTCGGGATCTAGAGTTTTCTGAAGTTTTAATCCCTTCCTAAAACAAATTCAGCATGTGTGTGCCATCATTTATTGTAGGCAGCAATGACAAACACTTTTAATTAACTTTGTGGTCAATGAAGGGGGAAGTATTTTGCTGACATCCGCAAGGAGTCTTTACATCAGCCTAAGGATACAGCCACTGATTCCCACAAGGTTATGATGGCATTTGGAGAATAGGTTATATGAGGCATAAAAAAGGTACAAACCAAAGATGATAAAAGACAATTTCATTTAACTCTTTAGCCAAAGTTGGAGGCAGAGGTAGATTATAGGATATTATTGTTTTTATTGTTTGCTAATGCTGTGTGTAACATGGTAACACTGTATCTATGGGATTTAGAGCAATGGCCATTAATCTAGTCATACATTGAATAGGTTAGATAATAACAGACAGGTTCAAAAAAGACATCCATTGAGACCAAACAAAGAGAAAGAAATGTGATGTCATCTGTCTGATATGCACAGGCATAACATTATGTGGATAAAATTAATTGTTTTACATGATGTTATGAATAAGGCACCAAAATGAAAATGGTATTCACTGCATGCTCCCTTCTGTTATACCAGTACAGACTTCTGGAGTATCCATTGACTAGTAGGAAATGTTCAGGTTTGATTGATAACATGAGGGTCCACCTACAGTCCCCAGCAACTATGTAGAGCAGCCTTTTTCAACCGGGGTGCCTTCTGGGTTCTTCAGAAGTGCCTTGTCAAAATGCCTAAACATTGCCCAAACCAGCAGGTGGATAAAGCTACAGGTTTCATTGTGCAAAATTACAACCTTGGGCACTGTGCAGGCCAGCTGCCAGCATCCTAGCAACTGCTGACATTATTGGTTGATAAGGAGGACATAAGCACCTGTACAGCATTTTTTGACACCCCCTGCCCCTTCTTTCAGCACTGGGGCCATGTTAGCTGCCAAGGGGAAGCAAGATGAGGAAGAAAAGCTGGAATACCAGTCAGACACCCAACATAAATCACCTCTAATGTTGGGTGTTGTACATGTGGGAAGCCTTTCCTATGTAAAACTACTCGTTTAGCTCTTACATTTTAGAATGGGGTGCCTCAAGATTGTGCTTAATTTTAAAAGCTGCCTTGACTGGAAAAAGGTTGGTTGATAAACACTGATCTAGAGCTGCAATGAATGCATAAATACACCTTTTAAAGAAAACAGAACATTTGCTTTCTTTCAGGAAATAAATTGGGTCCATATGGGAAAGAAGAAGAGGGCAATAGAAGACCAGTGCAGCTATTTTCTTAAATATATATGAGTGCTGCCTGCTCCATGTGAGCACGCTGTGGAAAGGCCAGAAATTAAAGACCTCTGATTGCATACCATACCCAATCAAATTGTGGTGAGTAGGATTTTGACTCTTTACAGCATGTTTCAATGTAATAAGTATAACAAACACCTTGTGTAACTATAAACATATACTGTATAGTTATAATTTATATCAATGTTTAACCCTGTTGGTGCTGATATTAGGAAGAAAGAAGCCTTCTTCCTCACATCACAGCAGCTTTTCACCCATATTCTTCAGCTCTGGCCTAGAGAATCTGGGATGAGATATTTTACAAAGATGGCCAGTGAGACCTTCAGATCTCACCTTCATAAACTGTCCATCTCTGTAAAAGTGAATGACAGAAGGGTGTGTCCTATGATGAAAAGTGAAGAAAATATTCTCCGCTCCTCACCTCATCTTCATAAACCCGAGAGATCAGCTCAACATGAAGGCAGACTTTACAGATACAATACAATTCAATACAAGAGAAATCGGAGGGCCCTGATCATTAGAGCTTACAATCTAAGAGAGAGGGCCAAGTGATACAAAAGGTAACAATTGCAGGGGATGAGCTGATGGAGAAAGTGGAAATACAGTGTATTAGAAGCAGGATAGGCTTCTTTAAAGAGATGGGTTTTCAGGGATCACCTAAAGATGGATAGATTAGGTGATAGTCAGACAGATTATGGCTTGGTGTTTTAGAGGATGGGAGAGACTCTGGAGAAGTCCTGCAGGTGAGCATGAGGGAAGGTGATGAGGGAACTAGAGAGCAGGAAGTCTTGAGAGGACCGAAGAGCGGCTTGGTTGGTATTTTAAAACCAGGTTAGTGATGTACATGAGAGCAGAGCTGTAGATGGCTTTGTAAGTTAGAATTTTGAACTGGGTTTTTGTTGGGTGAGCAGAAGCCAATAAAGAGACATGCAGAAAGAGGTAGCAGACGCTGCACAGTTGGTAAGATAGAGGAGTCTGGTTGCATTGCATGATGGGCTGAAGGAAGGATAGCCTATGTAAAGGTAAGCCAATGAGGAGGGAGTTGCAATAGTGGAGGCGAGAGACAATCAGGGAGTGAATTAGAAGCTTTGTGGTGTCATTGGTTAAAAAGGAGCATACTTTGGAGATGTCATGGAGGTTGAGGCATCATGATTTAGACAGCGACTGGATGTGGGGCTGAAAGGACAGGTCAGAGCCCAGGGTTGCAATTAGCACTCTGGCATGTGGTGAAGGACTGATAATTGTACATCTGATTACCTCTGAGTCTATCTAGATTTGTATCCTTTTCTGTGTTTTGAACCTAAATTTGACTGATTAGAGGTTAAAGGATATAAACAGATTGATGTCAACATGGGTCCATTTGTCTCTGCCCACAAGCTGAAGGAAATAAATGAACTGTAATAATAGCAGCCCATACCAGAACCCCACCTCCACCTTGCTGGAGTCTGAGTCAAAGTGGAGCTCTGTGCCCATTACTGATCCAGCCACAGGCCCATCCATCTGGTCCATCAAGAGTCACTGTCATCTCATCAGTCCATAAAAATGTTAAAAAACCTGTTTTCAGATATTTCTTGGCCCAGTCTTGACGTTTCAACTTGTGTGTCTCATTCAGTGGTGGTCGGGTTTTAGCCCTTCTTACCTTGGCCATGTCTCTGAGCACTGCACACCTTGTACTTCTGGGCACTCCAGGTAGGTTGCAGTTCTGGAATAAGACAGCACTGGAGGATAATGGGTTTCTGGTAGCTTAAAGTTTGATTCTTCTCAAATCTTTGGCAATTAACTTGCGTTTTTTTTTTCTCAACACGTTTTGTGCAACCCTTTTGACTATTTTCAACAAAACATTGATGGTTTTGTGATTATTTCCCAATATCTTAGCAATTTCAAGAGTACTGCATCCCTCTGAAAGACTTTTTACGATTTAAGACTTTTCAAAGTATTAAATCTCTTTTTTGGCCCATTTTGCCTGAGGAAAAGAAGCTGCCTAATAATTATGCACACCTTATATAGGGCGTTGATCTCCTTAGGCCACACCCTCCCTCATTACATAAATACACATCACCAGATATACTTAAATCTAATAAGCATTCAAATTTATACAGCTTGGAGTTGGACAATATGCATAAAAATGATGATTTGGTAAACAAAACTCACTTGCCTAATAATTGTGCTCACAGTGTACGACATAAGAAATGGAATGGTCATAAAAGTGACATCCATTCTGTTTCAATCAATTCAGCCGGGGATCTGTCCACTGATCACTTGCTGATCGGAATGGAGGAAGGACATGTGATAGAGGCCTTAGGTTGACCATACACTATACAATCTACCATCAACTACTGTATGTAGTGCGAGGGCCTGTCTGATTTGATACAAATTGAATTGTTTGTTTAGGTATGTCCCCATAATATAGTTTTAGCAAATCTAAAGGAGATGATACAAAAGCAGTACAGTCAGGTTGTATAGTGTATATCCAGCTTTAGTGGGCAGAGCAGCCACCTGCTTCAGTTTTATGTACCCCTGCCCATATACACTCTTCACTATCCAAGTTGGAGTGGCTTAATCTATTTTTTATCATTTCTTACATCTTATCATCATTTTTATTTGAATTGATGGAACATTTTAAACTGCCTTTGCCTGGTTCCGCACTTATCTCAGAGTGAAATGAAAGATCAGTGATTGATTACATTCATTATCTCTTACATGACTTTGTCTGCGAATATTATACTGAAATCATACCTCTCACTGCTTTTGATAAATATGAAAGAGCAGATATTGTATTTTGATTATCAGAAAATGCTGTCTGCTAGACACTACAGGATGTCATTTTATTAGCGGTTACAGTCAGCTAGTTATAAGCAGAGTAAACACAGCATCTAATATGCTTTTGATTACTTATGAGATTTGCAGACATGCTTGGTAAATAGCAGGATTTTATTAAGATTTTCTTTGTAGCTCTGATACATGTACTATACTTTGTCAGTACTCGGAGCTTCCGCTGGCCATTTAATTACAGTAGGACTTGCAGAGATAACCTTATCACAATGAAATAGTTACAAAGTCACAGTGAGACTCTTTTTTTTTTCCAAGAAGGACCTGTTCGTCATAGCAGTATTGAGGGAAAACGCACATTATCCCGACTTGCTGGAACAGGAATAGGGGATTTCACACCTATGCTGGGTTCACACCTATGCATTTTTATCACTGATAGGTGATACTGTTCATGTGTTAATGTGCATTTTAATTGCTCAGTGCAATGGTCTTTGTTTTGAATGGTCAGGTTGACACTATTCATGACATTGTATGACACATATTGTATGAGTCATCATGCATTTTGATGCGTTTCCATCTATTTCAATGAAAACGCATTAGGCAAAAATGCAAAAAGTGTGAATTTATTCCTAATGGGTACCTTAGTGCATAACATACTGTACATTAAATTGGAACGTTAGTCAGAGATATAAGTCATCCAGCTGGATCAGTGCAGGCTGGTCTCTTTTGCAGGTACAGCTATTGTGACAGTTCTTGGCACTGTCACAGTGAGAATCAAGGTTATTGTCAGGAATCAAGGAATGACCAGAAAGGTGTGGACTGACACAGGGAAACGCAGGTAATATAATACAGTTTATTATTAGCCACCCAGATATATATCTATATAAACGCACAGTGAGCAAACCAACCTTCCACTAATCTTTAGGAGGTGCAGGAACACAGGTGTAGTCACGGCTGGAGAGGTGGAATGGTCAGGCCGGCCGTAGGGTTCTGTAACGACTGCCTGGTGGTACCTCTAGCGGTCCTCAGGGCAGGATTCCCCAGGGCGCGGAGTCTAAGCCCCAGTCTGCCTTTTCACCAGAGCCCCTGATGGTGGGGATGGACTTGGCGCAGGACTGAGACCAGGTCGCGGCCCCTGAGTACACCTGCTAGTGGTAGAGGGATCCGCCAGAGGTATGTGCAGGTACGGCTGGATCCGTGCAGGATGGATGGATGGATGGCAGAGTAGTTAGCGTGGTCAGACAAGCCGGGTCGGTAACGGTGGAGGCAGATCAGTACAGAGCAGCAGGCAAAGAGTAAACGGGTCACAAGCCAAGGTACAGCAACAGGAGGTCAAACAGTATAGGAGTAGGCAGAAGAATAGTCAGGGATGAGCCAGTAGTCAGAACAGGAGACGGTCAACAGAGATCAGGATCAAGCCGGGTCAGCAACGAAGCAGGAACACAGGGTACAGAGGCTCATGGGAAACCATACACCAAGGCCCAGAGCACAGGCCTGGTCATGCCTTATATACACCTTTCTGTAATCAGCCCCAGGTTTGGCTGATTGTGAGCTTCTGGCTGCTAAGAGCACCCGCTGGTCAGCTCTGGTACTGCAGCCCACACGGCAGGTGAGTCCCACCACCAGTGCTGAGTCCATTGCTGAGAGCACCCGCTGGTCAGCTCTGGTACTGCAGCCCACACGGAAGGCGAGTCCCACCACCAGTGCTGAGTCCATTCCTGACAGTAGCCCCCCCCCAAAGGAGCAGCCTCAGGACGCTCCAGACAGTCCTTAGTGGGCAAAATGTTCCACCACCCGGGTCAGGTAACTGGCTGAATATCCAACTGCCGGAGTAAACCGGCTGGCTGGGTTTCCTGCTGGTAGACTTCTCTTTGTGTAGGAGAACACAGGAAGGCAGGTCACTGGGCACAGGATTTCCAGGAGTAGGCTGGGAATCCGTTATTGGCCAGTTTAGCTGGTCATCAGGGGCTGGCATGTTGGGCTGCACAGCAGGCAGAGGGACGTCAGCGGGCACCAAGTCATCTGGCACGACAGCGGGCACAGAGTCACCTGACACGTCAGCGGGCACCAAGCCATCTAGCAGAACCGCGGGCACAGAGTCACCTGGCAAGTCAGCGGGCACCGAGTCACCGGGCAAGTCAGCGGGCACCGAGCCATCTAGCAGAACCGCGGGTACCGGGTCACCAAGCACCAAATTAACTAGCACAATAGTGGGCACTGAATCAACTGGCACGACAGCGGGCACTAAGTCATCAGGTCATGTGGCTCAACAGCGGGCACTGGGTCCTCAGGCATCAAGTCATCTGGCTGGACAGCGGGCACCGAGTCAACTGGCATGACAGCGGGCACCGAGTCAACTGGCATGGCAGCGGGCACCGAGTCAACTGGCATGGCAGCGGGCACCGAGTCAACTGGCATGGCAGCGGGCACCGAGTCAACTGGCATCAAGTCATCCGGCTCAACAGCGGGCACCGAGTCAACTGGTGCGACAGTGGGCACCGAGTCAACTGGCACGACAGCGGGCACCGAGTCAACTGGCACGACAGCGGGCACCGAGTCAACTGGCACCGAGTCAACTGGTACAACAGCGGGCACCAAGTCAACTGGCACGACAGTGGGCACCGAATCGTCAGGCATCAAGTCATCTGGCTCGACAGCGGGCACCGAGTCAACTGGCACCGAGTCAACTGGTACGACAGCGGGCACCAAGTCAACTGGCACGACAGCGGGCACCGAATCATCAGGCATTAAGTCATCTGGCTCGACAGTGGGCACCGAGTCAGCTGGCACCGAGTCAACTGGTATGACAGCGGGCACCGAGTCAACTGGCACGACAGTGGGCACCGAGTCAACTGGCACGACAGCGGGTACCAAGTCAACTGGCACGACAGCGGGTACCAAGTCAACTGGCACCGAGTCAACTGGCAGGATGGTACAGTGAGTGGGAGCAGGGTACTGACATGTGGTAGATTGCTGGGTATACTGGGCTGTCACTGGGGGGGCTGTCACTGGGGGTGCTGTCGGGAATGCAGGAAAAGAGCTTTGAGCAGAGGAATGATGAGAAGCAGGACTGGTTCGTTGCAAGCCGATTGAGGCTGGGTGTAACAAGTCTGACCATGTCTGCAGTACACAAGGCCTGTCTGGTCAACTTATACACGCTCAGCTTACACAAGGCCTGTCTGGTCAAAGATTGCACTGCGTTTATACACTTCTTTAGCACCTGTGGTGAACATGCTGAATAATGCTCCAAGAAGCAATCCGGATCATCCTCCAACAACCATACCAGTGATATTATTTGACTCGCCCTGAATGGAGGAAGAAATTCATCCCTGCTTTCAGGGGTACTAGATGAAGCCAACTCAACACAAGCCTGAATCAATGGTTGCACCTCAGAGAGCTCTAGGTCCTGACCTACTAGGGAATGAGCGACCCGTATGCACTCTAGCAGCTGATCCCTGGTATACTCCCGCAGAGTCTGATAGGCATATTCCCTGTCATCAAAGACTAGCATAGACAAATATATAACCTCATCAGGATGCATCCTTCACAACAAGTCAAGATGGCTTCCCTGTGCAGCCACTTCTGGTCAGGAAAGGCCTTGGTGTGATGTCAGGAATCAAGGAATGACCAGAAAGGTGTGGACTGACACAGGGAAACGCAAGTAATATAATACAGTTTATTATTAGCCACCCAGATATATATCTATATAAATGCACAGTGAGCAAACCAACCTTCCACTAATCTTAGGAGGTGCAGGAACACAGGCATAGTCACGGCTGGAGAGGTGGGATGGTCAGGCCGGCCGTAGGGTTCTGTAACGACTGCCTGGTGGTACCTCTAGCGGTCCTCAGGGCAGGATTCCCCAGGGCGCGGAGTCTAAGCCCCAGTCTGCCTTTTCACCAGAGCCCCTGATGGTGGGGATGGACTTGGCGCAGGACTGAGACCAGGTCTCGGCCCCTGAGTACACCTGCTAGTGGTAGAGGGATCCGCCAGAGGTATGTGCAGGTACGGCTGGATCCGTGCAGGATGGATGGATGGCAGAGTAGTTAGCGTGGTTAGACAAGCCGGGTCGGTAACGGTGGAGGCAGATCAGTACAGAGCAGCAGGCAAAGAGTAAACGGGTCACAAGCCAAGATACAGCAACAGGAGGTCAAACAGCATAGGAGTAGGCAGAAGAATAGTCAGGGATGAGCCAGTAGTCAGAACAGGAGACGGTCAACAGAGATCAGGATCAAGCCGGGTCAGCAACGAAGCAGGAACACAGGGTACAGAGGCTCATGGGAAACCATACACCAAGGCCCAGAGCACAGGCCTGGTCATGCCTTATATACACCTTTCTGTAATCAGCCCCAGGTTTGGCTGATTGTGAGCTTCTGGCTGCTAAGAGCACCCGCTGGTCAGCTCTGGTACTGCAGCCCACACGGCAGGTGAGTCCCACCACCAGTGCTGAGTCCATTGCTGAGAGCACCCGCTGGTCAGCTCTGGTACTGCAGCCCACACGGAAGGCGAGTCCCACCACCAGTGCTGAGTCCATTCCTGACAGTTATATCCCAGGATTCTCAACTAAATGGGTTGAGGGGCTCCAGAGGGTTTACTTAATGCAGAGGAAACTGGCTTTTCAGTTTCCTCATTTGTTCGTAAAGTCTGTTTTGGGATCTGGAGCCTGGGTCCATGTTTTCTGAACCCCCAGCACACTAATTGTACAGGTGTGTGCAGGGCTTTAAATAATAACCTGACTAGGGTTCTGGGCTCCACCCTGACATGAGGTCATTGCCCACAGTGGTGTATTTTGGTTTTGTGCTGCCCTAGGCAAGACTAAAATCGAGCACCCCCCACCGCATCTAAATTTGCCCCACCCTTTCATCTGCAAACTCCACCCCTTCCTCTTTAGGCTCCACCTCTTCCTATTAGAGCTCTGCCCACTGACAACGATGGGGCGCTATTCTCCCACTGACACCAATGATAGGGCACGATTCCTCCCACTGACACTAATGATGGGGCACTATTCATCTCACTGACACCAATGATGGGGCACTATTCATCCCACTGACACCAATGATGGGGCACTATTCCTCCCACTGACACTAATGATGGGGCACTATTCCTCCCACTGACACCAATGATGGGGCACTATTCCTCCCACTGACACCAATGATGGGGCACGATTCCTCCCACTGACACTAATGATGGGGCACTATTCCTCCCACTGACACCAATGATGGGGCATGATTCCTTCCTCTGACACCAATGATGGGGCACAATTCTTCCCACAATTCTTCTGCCCCATCATTGGTGTCAGGGGGAGGAATAGTGCCCCATCTTTGGTGTCAGTGGGAGGAATAGTGCCCCATCTTTGGTGTCAGTGGGAGGAAGTGCCCCATCATTGGTATCAGTGGGAGGAATAGTGTCCCATCATTTTTGTCAGTGGGAGGCTCGGAGGCATAGTGCCCCATAATTGGTGTCAGTGGGAGGAATAGTGTCCCATCATTGGTGTCAGTGGGAGGAATAGTGCCCCATCATTGGTGTCAGTGGGAGGAAAAGTGCCCCCTCATTGGTGTCAGTGATCCTCATGGGCTTTGATTGACAGCAGTGGGAGCCAATGGCTTCCACTACTGTGTATCAGCCATTGAGGAAAGGGAGACCCGGGAGAGCCTTTGCGCATCACTGGATCAAGATGTGGCTTGGGTAGGTATTTAGGGGGGCTTTGGAGGGTGCTGGTAGCATAAGGTTTTTTGCCTTAAAGCAGAGAATGCATAATTACCTGCTCTGTGCAATAGTTTTGCACAGAGCAGTCTTGATCTGCCTCTACCTTGAGTCTTTACAACCACATTAACTTACACTTTGACCTTAAGTGTCCATTGTGTGGTCTGAAAAAAAGATTGCGGGGTTTATGCCTCCCTTGCAAGCCCTGGCTATGATGTCTGTCAGTGGTGCTTTAATCACAGGATGACCAGGGAATTGTGTAACTCATTCATCTCTATTGTCAGTACCTGCACATGCGCACCACTACTGTGGTGCTGACGTCAACCTTTACCAGGCCATGGCAGTGTGAATATAGAGAGAAAACTATTTCAAATCAGTACTTGTATAGGCAAATTTAAAAATGGGCATGGGAAGATGTATGGAGGCATGGGATTTATTATTCTAGTTATTCCTCTATTGGGTTTCCTCTTACAATGGTGACTAGTACATTTGTAAAATGTTGTTTTAAAATTGTTTTTTTTATAATGTAGTAATAATACAATGGTATTTATGTGTTACTGGTTTGAGTGCACTTCAGGTATACTCTAGGCTCTGAATGGGTAAATTCTGAATTATTTGGAGGGGAATTGGGCCTAAAAAAAAATAAATACAAAATTTAATAAAAAGCTTTCATTGCTTCTGGCTATCGCATTCAACGATGCTAGAAGTAGTTTTATGGGTCTTATAAGCAAATTTGTTTAAATGTAATAAGCAGTAAACAGGAGTGGAGAAAGAAATTTAGGTTGGAAAACATCTCTTCAATTTCAGCAAAATGATGGGATTTTTATTTTAAATAAAAGATCAGCTGCCATCTCTGCAATGTCTTTTTCTTTCTAGGATACATTTCTATGCGAGTTTAAAGAAAGATTGTCATAAGAGAAATACATGGGCTGCCCAGTGATGAATGTTCGAAAATGCTTATTCTTGGCAGCACTACTGATCTGGATTTGGTCTTCAGTACTTTCTGGTCCACTAACTTAAAACAAGCTGAAGAATTCTGACTTCACTGTGACATTATTTATTGCATGCTAGTTAAAAGGAATGGCGTGGAAAGTACCTAAGCCAGAGGATCAACATCACAGCCGGACAACTATTTTTTCTTCAGGAATTCCACAATAACAGGATACATACTTATCTCCTAACAGGGGTCAGCAGCAGATATTATGTGTATATGGGTTTGTGAATATTGGTGCTCCATTATGTCCATGATAGTTTGAGCCATACTAAAAATGGTTATTAAATAAATATATTGTTATGATGTATCTTAATGTCTCTTGGCTCTGTGTGGTGATTAAATGTGTTTTGTCTACATGTATGAACATTTTTTTTCTTTTAATTCTCTCTTTATGTAATGCCCTCTAAGTTTAGCTAGATAGGCTTTTTGTTTTTTTTTTCTAGATAGAGGCTGAGTAGCAGCCTGGGATGAATAAGCCTGGGAGTGAGGCAGGAGTTCGCCTCAGGACAGGCTGGAAGGTTCTACAGGCCAGGGCTTCTGGATCCTTCCCACCCTTCCATAAACTAACAGAACTTTCTAGAAGAGGGGCGGAGGAGGGAAGGAGGCCCAGAACTGCATGTTTAATGGACCTTGGCCAATTCCCTGGCAGAAGGCTGGGCATGGTGGTCAGGACAACCCTTAAATGTGGCAGAGCCTTGGCAGAGGTGTGCAGAGACAAGTGGAAGATGGACTGAGAGGAAGGCTGGAGTGTGAGGCTTGGGAGGGGTGCCCCAGGACGGAGAGCCTACCTATGGGCAAGATACTGGACGGGAAGATCTCTACTGCCTCAACGTCTCCATGGGAGGACAACCTGTTAGCAGGAAAGGAGAAAGCCTAGCGTAAGGCCTGAAGGCAGCCATTAACCCACCGCACTAGCAGGCGAGGACAGTGTGAGTACTCTTTCACCCCCTGAGCTGGATACAGGGAGAGGGCGGTCAGGTGCAATACCCAACTAGTCTTCACCTGGGACTGCTTAACTGCAAGCTCTTGGGACTCCCTTGCTCAGGGAAACCCTCAGCACAGCTAGGTGAAGAGGAGGATTCATCCGAGGGACAGTGCTTACTTTTTGCCATTCCACCTTTTTTATATATAGCTGCTAAGAAGTTAATTCTCAAGTTCTACAGTTCCTTGGGCATATCGTTAGTTGGGTGCTAGGATGTGTATAATTAGGTTAAGCATAGCTGTGTTTATCTGCTTACCAGAAAGGCTGTCAGATAAATTCAGTGTGGTATTCTGCTTAACATAGTGCTGTGATTGATGAGTTAGGTCTGCTCATGCTGCTCTGGTGTGGTGGAGTTTGTCTGAGTTCTACCCACTTTCAGGAAGCTATGAGAGCCTTCCAGAACATGGGTAGGAGCTAGGCAAATGAACAGCATGAATATGGATACAGCCCTGGCCAATTGCAGGGGAAGGCAGTTCCATTGCATATTGGGAGTGGTATTTATGTTCTGAGAGCACCTGGGTTCAGTGTCTTTCCTGGGAGTGGATTACACCAGCCAGGCTGGAGGCAGGCTGACTCTCCTGGCGCTTGCTGCCATGTGGCCTCAGGTGAGTTGACCTGAGAGCCTGACGTTAGAGATAGTGACCCTGGTTTTACAGGAAGCTGACTGAGGGGAGTTGTCTGCCAAAGCTCTGTCTCGTATCACTGGAGGGATTCGCTTGGAAGATTGGAAGGAAGCAACCATTCTTGTCAGTACTCACAATGAGGAACTTGGGGATGCTGTGCGCTTGCTACCTCCCCTGGGGTTTGATAATTGTGTGGGTCTGAAAAAAAGGGGACACTGGCTAGTGTTCTGAAGAGCTTGTCCAAGTGTTCCTACTGCAAAGGACTTTGCTTAGCTACGTTGCCTTTGGGCTGACACAGTCTGTCATAACTGGCTTATACCTGAGGAGCTGAGCCCTGTAACCACTACTACTGCTAAAGGGACTTTGCTCACTCCTAAACTACTTGCTGCTATATGTGACAAAGGGAAGTCTGCTATCTACTGACAGGCAAGACGTCATAAGTGTTCAACAAAGAGATCAGATAGATGTCCTCAGTGTGAATACAGGTGAAACTCGAAAAATTAGAATATCATGCAAAAGTTCATTTATTTCAGTAATGCAACTTAAAAGGTGAAACTAATATGAGATAGACTCATTACATGCAAAGCAAGATAGTTCAAGCCGTGATTTTTCATCATTGTAATGATTATGGCTTACAGCTCATGAAAACCCCAAATCCACAATCTCAGAAAATTAGAATATTGTGAAAAGGTGCAATATTCTCGGCTCAAAGTGTCCCACTCTAATCAGCTAATTAAGCCATAACACCTGCAAAGGGTTCCTGAGACTTTAAATGGTCTCTCAGTCTGGTTCAGTAGGAATCACAATCATGGGAAAGACTGCTGACCTGACAGTTGTGCAGAAAACCATCACTGACACCCTCCATAAGGAGGGAAAGCCTCAAAAGGTAATTGCAAAAGAAGTTGGATGTTCCCAAAGTGCTGTATCAAAGCACATTAATAGAAAGTTATGTGGAAGGGAAAAGTGTAGAAGAAAAAGGTGCACAAGCAGCAGGGATGACAGCAGCCTGGAGAGGATTGTCAGGAAAAGGCCATTCAAAAGTGTTGGGGACTTTCACAAGGAGTGGACTGAGGCTGGACGCAGTGCATCAAGAGCCACCACACACAGACGGATCCTGGACATGGGCTTCAAATGTCGTATTCCTCTTGTCAAACTGCTCCTGAACAACAAACAACATCAGCAGCGTCTTACCTGGGCTAAAGAAAAACAGACCTGGTCTGTTGCTCAGTGGTCCAAAGTCCTCTTTTCTGATGAGAGCAACTTTTGCATCTCATTTGGAAACCAAGGACCCAGAGTATGGAGGAAGAATGGAGAGGCACACACTGCAAGATGCTTAAAGTCCAGTGTGAAGTTTCCACAGTCTGTGTTGATTTGGGGAGCCATGTCATCTGCTGGTGTTAGTCCACTGTGCTTCATTAAGTCCAGGGTCAACGCAGCCATCTACCAGGAGATTTTGGAGCACTTCATGCTTCCTTCCGCAGACGAGCTTTATGGGGATGCTGACTTCATTTTCCAGCTGGACTTGGCACCTGCCCACACTGCCAAAAGCACCAAAACCTGGTTCAATGACCGTGGGATTACTGTGCTTGATTGGCCAGCAAACTCGCCTGACCTGAACCCCATAGAGAATTTATGGGGCATTGCCAAGAGAAAGATGAGAGACATGAGACCGAACAATGCAGAAGAGCTGAAGGCCGCTATTGAAGCATCCTGGTCTTTCATAACACCTCAGCAGTGCCACAGGCTGATAGCTTCCATGCCACGCCGCATTGAGGAAGTAATTGCTGCAAAAGGGGCCCAAACCAAGTACTGAGTACAAATGCATATACTTTTCAGAGGTCCGATATTGTTCTATGTACAATCCTTGTTTTATTGATTGCATGTAATATTCTAATTTTCTGAGATTGTGGATTTGGGGTTTTCATCAGCTGTAAGCCATAATCATCACAATTATGACAAATCATGGCTTGAACTATCTTGCTTTGCATGTAATGAGTCTATCTCATATATTAGTTTCACCTTTTAAGTTGCATTACTGAAATAAATGAACTTTTGCACAATATTGTAATTTTTCGAGTTTCACCTGTAGTTCTGATTTTGGCGTATCCTACTACCATTCCCCATCCCTATCCCCATTTCTAAATTAAACTAAAAAAAACAAATATCCCCTAGACTGGCCATTGAAGATAACGAGCGGAAGTGTGTGTGTATTTGGTTGAAGAAATACACTGTGTCTGGCTGCGGGGCGAAGTAAGGGGTAGCTCTACACCATATACTCCTAGACCCCATCCAAGTTGTTAACCCCTCAATAAAAACAACTTTAAAAAAAAAGCTCAAGGACTGTTTTACTTATTCTGAAAATACAATTGTTGAAAATGCATGTTGGCTGGCTGTGCAAAACTTAGGGGGACCCAATCAAATGCAGCAGCCCTTATGAGGGTAGTGCTGCATTTAGGTCAGACATGTCATGTCAATACATGGTAAGATATACAGACATAAAAAATTCCATCAGGTGATGAAGTAAAGACAAAGGCATAAACATAGTGCCATGAATAATGGAGATACCACTTAATTATAGCAGAGCATGCCTAGCATGAGCATGAGAAGTCCAAAAGTGTCATTAGCCCACGTCATTAAAAACAGTCCATGCTGTATTACATGCTGTTCATACTATCTTAGTCGCTATGGGATTCTTTTTCTGTATTCTTTAAAAATCGTGGTTGATCCTGCTGTTCACTGTCCCTTCCTCCTTGTCTGTGTTCCCACTGCAGCCTGGGATTGTGTAGACCATCTGTTGCACATCTACTGAACATGCTTCAGTTTCAGTTCCATTCAAAGATGTTCATTTCCTCTTTTTTCTTATCTGTTCAGCCCACATGACTATAGAGTCACACATGTGGGTGTATACACTCCAGATAAATGACAGCCCACTCCCTCCACCTCTATGCCCACTAACCAGCTAAATACAATGGGGGCAGGATATTACATGTTGATTGATAGAGGCATCACGTCCCTGTAATTATAAGCGTATACAAACAATAGACACGGGCTGGAGGGACGTGACACTGGCTGTGATTGGCAGAACCTCCCCCTAGATAGTTTTAGTTCAAATACATCTTTTATCCTGATTTAAAACTTTTTTAAATATTAATTATGTATTTTTCCTTTGTATTTCAAAAGCTATTTTCTGATTTTTAAAATGTGACCGGCAGGATTATAAGCTTCCCCAACCACTGTTTCCTTGCAGATGGGTTGGAAAAGAGTTGGCTCAGATGACAGCTGTGTATTGATTATGAAAAAAGATACTTGAATTTTTTAAAATTAAAATAAATACAGTGTCATCATTTATATAAATAAAGAGTTCATACAGAAGGTAATGCTTTTAAAAGTGTGTGTAGTGTATTTTTTCCTGAGGGTGGTATATTGGCACCCGTCTACTCCTTTACTCATTTTTCTATAAATAAAGAGTTGCAAACCCTTACATATACCCAGTGACTGGCCTCAAGTGATACACAGAGATGAAACATATTCTCCTACATCATGCATCGTCTTCGTCATACATGCTTATCTTTAGCCCTTTCTCATCTACTTCAGTTTAAAGGATCTGAAATCACACACTAAACAGAGGAGAGCTCTGATAGCTAATTGGAGGGAAGGGACACCCCCCTCCATACAACACACAGGAAACAATGCACAGCTATGGCTGTCAATCACAGGATGTGTGCTAGAGCTCCCTCCCTGTCCCTTCTATCTTTTGGAGTTGCGAAAACCTTTCAGAAATGATTTGTGCAGATAGCAGAGGAACAAAGCAGCAGAGAGAAATCATACTCAGTGTTTTGGATAGAGGCAAGAACACACTATAGAAAGGTATGCTTTGTTAATATTTTATGTCAAAGGTGTACAACCACCTTAAGATTTGGAAATGCCAGCGTAACATTACCCTCTTGGGGTCCACTGTCTTTCTGGTCCCCTAAGCTTCACACAGCCAGGCAACATGCCAGGCCACTGTCAGCCTCCTCAGCATGCCATCTTCTACCCAACTCCCCCGCTAGCATGGCTCTTTCATATTTATGAGTTCGCTTACCACACTACCAGGGCCTCCAAACCTGGGATTGGTCAGACTCCCATAAACATACAGATTTAGGTCTCCACTCCTTCAGCCCACTGGCTTCTGGAAGCTTCCATGGTCCTTCAGAACCAGGTGGAGGTGATAGAGTCCCAACCTGCTGATTCACCCAGCCTGACCTGCAGTAACCCGACCTAATTACAGACTCACACAGTCACCATAAGTCTTAACATATTAAATTTTCCTACAGTAACACTAGTAGCACACTAGAGGGTACTACAACAGTAGTAGGTAGCCAGGGGGATCTAGCTAGTTTTTTTTTAGAGAGGAAGGCTAAGTTGCAGCCCGGGCATAATTCAGCCTGGGTGTGAGTCAGCTAGGTCATCTTAAGTCAGGGCTGAGGGCTCTTTAGCTCAATTCCCTGATACCTCCCCCTGCTCTAGAGACTTGAGAAGTTTCTAGAAGGCAGTGGGTGGGGGTGTGGAGAGTATGGCCTGAACACTTAAGGTGCTCTGACCAATCTTAAGCAGGATACTTGGCATGGGGTCAGGACAGCCCTTAAGTATGATGGAGCCTGCTCAGCAGCATGAGAGTTTGGGTGGAAGATGGAGTGAGAGGCTGGGATGCAGGAGCCTGGGAAGGAACCCAGTGGGATGGGCCTACCTCCAGGCTGAAGTTGAGAGGAGGATCTCTCAACCTCAATCTCTTGCTCATCCTCACCATGAGGTTTAAAGTAGTGGGAAATAACATGAGTTTGGTTTAGAGCCATAAGTCCATTTATATGATATGTTTTCTTGGATTTTGAACATTGTGGATGGCTCCCACGATGATATTTTATAATATGATATAATATAACATATATAATATTTTTACCTAGTAGGATACTATTTTTGTTGTGTTTTTTGATCTCTCAAACTCAGCAGTCCCCTGAGAGAGGACCACCTGTGCAGCAGGAAAGGAGCCAGCCCAGCGGAAGGCCTGAAGGCAGCCACCAACCCAACAACCTCAAAGGAGAGGAAGATTTTATTTTTCACATGCTATATGGGATATAGGAGAAACAATTTGAAGCACACAATTCAGAAAAGCAGACACATTGGAACCATTGAATATTGGAAGAGGAGCAGAGAGGATGGTTTGGGTGATATTTGGAGACAAGATTGGTGATGTAATTTGGGGCAGACTTATGAATGGCTTTATACTGTATGTTATTGTTAATGTTTAGAATTTTATTCATTGGGCAATGGGAAGCCATTGGGGGATTGACAAAGAGGGATGGCAGATATGGTATGGTTAGTAAGGTGGATGAGTCTGGCAGCAGCATTCAAGAAAGACTGAAGAGGGGATAGCCTGTGATTAGGTAGGCCAATGAGGAGGGAGTTACAATAGTCAAGGCGAGAGATAACAAGGGAGTGAATAAGTTGTTTAGTGGTTTCAGAGGTTAAGAACTGGCGTATCTTGGAGATGTTGTGGAGGTAAAGTCTACAAGATTTGGACAGTGATTGGATTTGGGGCTGAAAGGACAGATGGTAGTCCAGGATTACACCTAGTACCCTGGCATGAGGGGAGGGACTCATGGTTGTATTATTGATCTTGATGGTGAAGTCAAGGGAGGGGGCACGGGTTGGAGGGAATAGTATGAGCTCTGTTTTGGAAAGATTTAGTTTGAGGAAGTGGAGAGACATCTATGCTGATATGTCACCTAGTAGGTTAGTAATGCAAGAGGAGACTGAAGGGAGATTGAAGGGAGACTGAAGGGGTGAGGTGAAGAGTAGAAAGAAAGAAGCCATGGGAGTTTTTCAAGTGACCAAGGGAGGAAGTGTAAATGGAGAAGAGAAGGGGTCCAAGGATAGAACCTTGAGGGACCCCTACAGAAATAGGAAGTGGAGAGGAGGAGACAGAGTTATAGGTAATTCTGAAGGACAGCTGCGATAGGTAGGAGGAGAACCAGGAGAGAGCAGAGTCTCAGAGGCCAAGAGAGTGGAGTTTTTTGAGGAGGAGGGGATGGTCAACAGTATCAAAAGCCTCAGAGATGTCAAGTAGTAAGAGTATGGAGTAGTGGCAATTGGTGTTAGCAGTTAGTAGATCATTAGTGGGTTTTAGTAGGGCAGTTTTAGTGGAGTATAGTCAGTGAAAGCCAGACTGTAAGGGGTCAAGAAAGTTGTCAGTGAGGAAGGATCTCAGGCGATTGTAGACTAAGCGTTCTAAGAGTTTAGAGGTAAACGGGAGCAGGGAGATCGGTCTGAAGTTGTTCAGGTTGGTGTTGTCCAACAATGGTTTTTTAAGTATGGGAGTGATCTGTGCATGCTTTAGAGGGGTGGGGAAGGCACCATTAGAGAGGGAGAGATTGTGAGTGAGGGAGCATAGGACAGACGAAGAGGGTGACCTTAGCGGTTGAGAGGGGACAGGATCCAGGTGGTGAGATGGGCTTCTGAGAAAACCTTAGTGACCTCTTCGGTAGTAGCAAGGTCAAAAGAGGAAAGTGTTGAAGGAGGTTTAGTATAAGGTATGCTAAGTGGGATAGATGTCTGTGTATTGGAGGTGCCCCTATGAATAGCATCAATCTTGCTTTTAAAAAATGATTTGCAATCTCGTAAGCAGTGAGTGAGTTACTGGGAGGTGGAGAAAATAAAGAGTTAAAATTAGAGAAGAGACGACGAGGACTGGATGACAAGGTATTAATAAGAGTGACAAAGTAGGCTTGTTTGGCAGCATGGAGGGAGGAATTGTATGTTAAGAAAGCAGATTTATATAGGGTGAATACTTGCTGAGATTTGGTTTTACGCCAAAATCTCTCCAGTGCAGGACTATGTCTCTTAAGATTTCTGGTGTCGTCTGACATGGTTGTAATGGTTGGGGCCTGATATTTCATGTAGTTAGAGGAGCAAGTGAGTCTAGAGTGGATGAAAGCGAACTGTTGTAGACAGTAGTGGCCAGGTCAGATCAGGACAGGGGAGAGATTCTGTCATAGAGGCAGTCAGCTGCAGAGTGGAAAAGAGCAGGGTTAAAGTTGTGAAGGTTTCTGCGGGTAATTGTTTACTGGTTGGAAGGATAACTGTTTGAAGATGAGGACACTGTGAAGGTGATGACATTGTGATCAAAAAGAGGAAAGGGTTGTTTGTGAGATTGTAGGGAGTGCAAAGATGGGAGAAAACAGGTCTAATGTATTCCCAGCAGAGTGAGTGGAGGACTCACTCTTAAGCCAGATAGATCAGCAAAGTGGGAGAGCAAACCCAAGGATTCCAGGAGGGAGGGTCCTGGATCATTGAGAAATAGAACTAAATCGTCAGCATACAATGCTAGTTTCTCTGTTATGGTACTCATGCAGATGACCCAAACTACATCAGACTGTCGTAAGGCAGCTGCTAAAGGCTCCAT
This sequence comes from Staurois parvus, assembly GCF_062004578.1. Lineage (NCBI taxonomy): Eukaryota > Metazoa > Chordata > Amphibia > Anura > Ranidae > Staurois > Staurois parvus. The sequence goes on along the minus strand of NW_028317951.1, from coordinate 23,548,413 downwards.
CACTAGAGCAAAAAGAGATGGAGACAAGGGGTAACCCTGTCGCATACCTCTCTGTACCGGAAAAGCCTAAGAGAGCATACCCCCCAACTTAATCTTGGCCATCGGTGTCTTGTATAATATGTTAATCCATTTACGTAATAGGGACCAAAACCCAATACATGCAGAACTACAGACATATACTGCCAGCATACAGGGTTGAAGGCCTTTTCAATATCTAGGGCCACCAGTATTCGGCTCCTAGAGTCTTCAGAAGGGAGTTGGAGATGAGTAAATACCCGATGAAGATTAATATCCGTAGATTTACCTGGCATGAAGACAGTCTGATCAATATCTATCAATGAGTGCAGGACCTCAAGTAACCTTGTGACAAGAACCTTTGTTAGGATCTTAAGGTCATAGTTCAAAAAGGGAAATTGGTCTATATGATGCACATAAGGTAGGATCTTTCCCGGGCTTTGGGATGAGAACAACATGTGCTTGGTACATGGAACAAGGCAATTTCTCACCTTCCAGACAGGTGGAGAATAAATGTTGAAGTTTGGGATCGAGAATTTTGCCATAGGTCTTATACCATTCCCCCGGTATACCATCCGGGCCCGGAGACTTAGTGTTAGGGAAAGAGCCAATGGCATTCTCAATTTTAAGGGTGGAGATGGGAGCCTCCAGTGCCTCCGCCTCCTGAAGGGCAAGACTGGGCAAAGAGAGGGTCTGTAGTTCCGTAGTTATGGCCAAGCTAGATAGAGAAGTGGAGTGACTATACAAGGAACTCAATAAATAGTACCTCCGCACACTTTACTAACTGATGAATACTTACTCCCAAAAAACCCTTAAAGAAAAGTAATATTTTCACCCTTGAAAGTTAAATCAATATAACCAACCTTCTCTTTTGCATATATAAATCACTTCTATCCCAATACCCACAAAATCAAAATTTAAATAATCACAAATAATAAAACAAAAAAAAAATCAATAAATAAATAAAATAAAATAAATGTCCCAAAAATTGTGTCCAAAATATATCTCTGATAAAGTGTTTTCCAAAGTCCAATCAAATTCAAAATCTCACACTTTCATGATCCAGTGTGGAATTCCAATTGTCTTATCATTCTCCGTGAACCTCAAAAAAATAAACTTATAATAGTGTATTACCTTCTATAAATTATATCTGTGCAAATAAAAGTACACCAAACTTCATAAACACAAGTGTGAACAAACAAGTGTATCGTGCAAACAACATATCGTGTACACTCACGTGAATACCACAACAACAAAACACACACAAAAAAATACATATATATATATATATACATATATATAAATACACGTATATATCTCCACCCAATCAATAATTGTGAACACTCCAACTCAAATGGTGAATAATCCGTGATCACCTCCAACTAGTGCAAATGGATAATTACCATTAGGAAGTATGGCTTTGCAGGATATCCTTAGTCAGTAAGTAGTATCACTCTCCGGCTTACTAACACTCCTGTGGTCACTCTTCCATACTCTACTTTGGCTCATCAAAATAACTTTATAAGGAGAGTCAATGCACCTGATGCAAGATGAATTCCTTCTTCAGTCACATGGGTCGGGCTTCACAAGAACAAACAGCAAAAAAAAAAAAATAATAATTCAACATCACAACTAAACGCAAACTGCCCATTGCGCCTCAGACTCAGCATCCAGCGGTGCCATCCAGTGATGTCTTCATTTTATCGCAGTTCATTACACCACACTTTTTGTGGGTCATGTAATGAGAATGGTCAAATAGAAAACAATTGTTTTCGGTGTGCCTTAGCAGTGATCAGCATTCTTCCCGTGCAGAAAAATGCCAATCACAGCACTAGTGTGAATGAGACAAAAAACAGAAGTCACAATGGAGTGGTTGCACCTGTAAGCATTTGAACTGTAGTAATGAAGCCCCCAAACTGCATCAATCTATATATTTTGCTGACATAATTGCTCCCCATAGTGACAACACAGTATTAAGTGTATAGATGCCGCTTACAGGAGCTGGCCACTCTGTGTGAAATATCAGTGATAAATTTGCAATGGTTGTTCTGATGATTGGGTGACCAACACTCCTGGCCTCCTACTGCTATCTTGTTTCCTTCTACCCACTGCTATTCAATAATTCATAGAGAAAGTGTGTTCGGTGTTGGCTGTGCTATAAAATAAAGTGATAACAAAGATCTATCTATCTATCTATCTATCTATCTATCTATCTATCTATCTATCTATCTATCTATCTATCTATCTATATCTATCACTCTGTATTTTGTATTACCTCTAATACCAGGAGCTGCTCATTGCAGTGAAAGAAATACATTTCTCCTCCAGATATGAACACTAGGTGAAGTCTTCCTAATGACCTGTAAATACAAATCACCCCATCTAAATGCCTGCTGCTAGCACTATATCTCTCCCTGTATATCCATATGGTGTTGGCTGATCCTACCGCTGTGCTACATTGCTTGCCTGCTGTAAACTTCTATAAAATAATGACTCATGTTTCCCATTTTCAATTAGCTGCAGTTGACATTGAAGTTCATCTATTCTCATTGCAATTTGAATTTTCTCTATCACATAACCCCGAAGACCATTTGTTCGTTTTTTATATTTGATTTTATGCTTTAGATTTTTTTTCCATTCTGTTAAGCATTGATATGTAAGCAGCTAATAATATATTTTGCATATAAATGTTGAAATGTAGAAGTGTGTGCATTTTTACATTTGTCCCCCTTCAATTTTGCTAACATGATGGTCAGGGCATTTCAGGGCAGATCTCAGCCCGTCCTATCCCACACAGCACATTCATCACTGCTGAACGAATTCTCTATATTTTATAGAAATAATTTCACTTACTATAAATAAGAAATGGCACTTATATTGAAATTTTGTTAGAAAAAGCAGGGCATACAAAGATACATCATTTATTTTGGTGTACAGCGAGGAAACGATACAGCCTCTCTTGTAGATTAGAGTCTAATCTACAATTTATCCACAAAGACAGCAGAAAGACATACTGTTTTCTAAATATTAAATATTTCACAGCAGACAGGTAGATGTTATAGCAAAATGTTTGCCCCCACTTCAATAACTTTATATGAAAGCTTATTTTTTTATATCACCCTCAAATGTTTGTGTATTATAGATCTTTTATATAATTAAGGCTAGGTTCACACCTATGCAGGTTGTGTTTGAGAAGTTTCTGCATTGCATTTTTGCCACGTTTTTGATGCGTTTTGCATTTCTTTTAAAAAAAATTGTCTTGTTGCTAGGCAGATTTAAACCACAAAACGCATCAAAAACGTGGCAAAAACGCATCAAAAATGCACTACATGCTTTTCTGCTGTGTTTCCATTGAAGTCTATAGAACCAAAAACGCAACTTTTTGCGTTAAAAAAAGTCCCTGACCCTTTCCAAAAACGGAGAAAACGCTTCCCATAGGAAATAATGTGAAATGGACTGTACTCCATTTCTGAAAAACAATGCGGAAAACAGTTAGGTGTGAACCTAGGGTTAGGTACTGCGCAAGATGTGTTTTTTGAATGTCCTGTGCCTGTGTGCAAAATCAGAAATTGGGCAGTTGAAGGGGTGGGGGGGAGGTAGTAAAGAGTAGTTGATGGTGGGGACAGGCAGTACAAAGGTGGGGGGGGGGGGGTGATGGTGGGGGCAGGCAGTGCATAAGGTGGGTCAGTTAATGGTGGGGACAAACATTACATGGGGGCAGTTGATGGTGGGGTCAGGCAGTACATAAGGTGATCAATTGATTGTAGGGACAGACAGTACAAAGGGCTTAATGGATTGTAGGGACAGGCAGTACAGAGGGGTCAGTAAATAGTGGAGAATAGACAGTGGGTCAGAAAGAGACTTCATCATCCAGCCAAGTCTCAGTTGCCCACATAATTTTCCCTTCACTGACCTCATCCTTGGGTTTGGGGCCCCCCATCAGTTAGTAGCAGATAAGCCAATTTCTCTGGGGCTGCTCTCTTTCTCCAGTCCTGGTTTACATAAATTGGGGACACAGATAGAGGCTGAGCGACTACCGGCCAGTTGCCCCCATCATTTCCCCTACACTGGCCTCATCCTTGGGTTTGGGGCCCCCCTACACTGACCTCATCCTTGGGTTTGGGGCCCTCCAGCAGTTGGTAGCAGATAAGTCCATTTCTCTGGGGCTGCTCTCTTTCTCTAGTTCTGATTCACGTAAGTCAGGGATAGGTATAGAGGCTGAGCGACTACTGGCCACGCTTGACTTTCTTTGAGCTGCAGCTGCAAGTGATAGGTGTGCTGCAACTTAGGAGTCAGGACACCATCAATGTGTACAGTGCATCAGTGCACAGTGGGTTCCATCCCCCTTGGAGCCTGTGTGCCCTGCATGGTGGATATGCCACTGTCCTGGGGCCTTAAACTGTACCAGAAAGCGAAAAACAAAAATGAAATACATTTCAGCTTACCAGTTCATAGATTAGGTGGCTGCATTCGTTTTCTTTTTTTTTTAGGCTTTCCTCCCCCCTTTATTCTCTCCTGGTAATGCTGCGCATAACACATTTGTCCTTAGGTGGCTACATTCACTCCTCCACTGTAATAATGCAGAGAGCCATAGTTGTCACCCAGGCTGGACTACAAGTACTAAATGTTTGCTATTGTTATTCTTCATTACATGATGGGTGGAATGATTACCAGATTACAGAAGGATAGATAAAAATTTTGTATGCTTGTACCTGAAAAAAGAAAACAAATGCAGCTACCACATCGAAGGACTGGTAAGCTGCAATATAATGAATTTTTCTTTTTGAGTTCAGTTAGCTTTTAAAGGCATAATGTACATGTACAAAATAGGAGCAGCAATCAACCGCTTGACGCCGACATAACACAAATATGCAGCCTCACACAACTGGGTTTTTTTCCGTGGGGCCGCATATTTGTGTACCTGTCTTTGTGCAGGGAGTGCGCCGCACGGCTCACTCCCAGCACACAGACCACAATGTCACTGAGAGCACCGGGTCCCATTCTGACTATCGGGACCCGGGACGCCTGATTCCAGGTCATATGATCTCTGTGATAGCCTCTGATTAGCTATCACAGTGATCAGTCACTGTACAGCCCGGCCCCCTTGTTTTTTTCTCTCTCTATGAATGGAGGAGAGAGATACATTGTATCTCTCTAACTCCTGGCATAGAGGGGGAAAATAATAAAAATAAATAAATAAATTAATATTACATAATAAAATAAAAAATAAAGAAAAAATACCTAGATCAAGGTTTGATCTAGTTCAGTGCCAGGGTAAGTGTTTGGGTCAAGGTCAAAGGTCAAAAGGTCAGGGTGAAAGGTCAGGATTTAAAAAAAAATTGGTATCAGTGTCAGTTAGTGTCAATGTGAGTGTCAGTGTGTTTTAGGTTAAAAAAGACAAAAACAAAATGTGCACTATTGTTTCTGGGCTGTACTACGGGTACAAACAACAAATAACATACACATATATAGTATTGCTGCGATCATAAAGAGCTGGAGAATTTATTTTGGGTTGCTCTTTGGTGGTAGGTTATGGTAGTAACAAGAAACACACAGCTAAATAAAAAAATGATTTTTTTAACTATTTTGGGCCAGTTTTCCTTTGATAATAAAAAAAAATCAGGAGATATCATTACCATTTACCAGCAAATGAAAGCCCAATTTGTCCTGAAAAAAACGCGGTATAATTCACCTGAATGTACAAAGTAGTTGTGATGATATGTACGGTTTTACTAACACATGTCAACGTTGCAGAATTGTGCTTATGCATTTAGATTTGTTTTACCCTTAGGCGTGAAGGGGTTAAACTAAAACAAGTGTGAATAAAATGCAGGTACCATGTATTTTAATCCTGGACTTGGATCCCCAAGCATAGAGCCTAGCCTCCTGGCTTATTACAGAACTAAGCTTTCCTTGGGGTGTGGTTAGAGAGAATAGCTCCAGGCAGGCAGTGCCTAGCCTAGTGCTGAATGGAACCAGATGTAGCAGCCTTATGTAGTGTACTGATGACCTCTCTCCATACATGTTTATTGCACTTGGCTGGCTGAATGACAATCCTCATTTACCACCATGTTCCTCACTAGAAGGCTTGGCCATAGGTGGGGACTATCACTCAATAAACACGCACGGAGTGAGGTCCTCAGTGTGGGGCTTTTCCTTGTTTTCTTGCTGTATAGTGTGGAGCTGGGATGAGCTCCTGCAATCCAGCACCTGACAGAATGGAGAATTTATAGGAGCTTCAAGCGGCACTTGTAGTATTGATCAACTCCCTTACCCAATGCTCACACATAAGTGTTTTCTGCAGCATTTTGCAGAAACCCAGTACAGTCCTTTTAACATGATTTCCTATGGGACATGTTCTCATCTCTGAGTTTTCACCCAGTGCGTTTTTTGGAAAGGATCAAGGACTTTTTTGAATGCAAAAAGTTGCCTTATCGGTTCTATAGGCTTCAATGGAAACGCTGCAGAAAAGCATGTATTGGATTTTTGCTGCATTTTGCATTTTAAATCTGCCTACCCACATGGAAGAAAAATATATTTTAAAAATATTCTTCCCAAATATATTAACATATATTTGAAATACTACAATTTTGGCCATATTCAATATATTTCAAAATATATTTAAATAAATATATATATATAAAATTCAAATATACTGTATGTTATTAAAAAATACATTAAATCTTCATTTTTGTATATAATATAAAAGATAGTGAGCGCTCCTATAAAACAGCTGCTAAAACACCAAAAGGTACCAAGATAAACCTTCAATATAAACAGTATAGTATGGGTGTAGCGCTAAAAAATGATAAATTAATTGCCAGTACTGAATAACTTGTATGAATATAGTATTGTAAACGTCCGCTAATAAAGTTCAAATATAAAAATATAAATATAAAAATAAAATCCCAGGATAGTGAAGTCAGCAGCAGATAGACTTGTGACACCAACCAATAGTTAAAGTGCGCACTCACCGGAAGCGCATGGATAATGCGCATATAATATAAACCATCAATGTATCTGTAGGTGGGCAGGATAATCAGGTGAACTTTTCCTCTATGGTGTAGTCATCAAGCCTTACAGAATGAAAAGAAATCTGCTGGATCCAGAGGTCCCCTTAAGGATGGATTAGGTGCTCAGCCTGAGTACAGGGCTCCTTTTCCTCTGGTAATGCTGTATCACTGGAGTAACCTGCAGGCTTAATAGCTCCAGAAAGGAGCCAGAAAACAGGTGCCCATAGTGTAGTAGGTTCAGCAAATTAAATACAATGGATTTAACAGGGTATAGTAACATCCATACAATGACAGGAATGCAGAGACTAACCCTGAGTTAAGATGGCCGCCGGGCTTCCTCCTAGCTCCAGCGGCAGTGATGTCACGTGCTGTCTGGAACCTCCTGGTTCCATCTTAACTCAGGGTTAGTCTCTGCATTCCTGTCATTTTATGGTATCCCCAGCCTGTGAAAACCGTGGGAGCGCAAATCACATATCTATATGTGATTTTGCGTACCCATGCCGCCCTGTAGCAGTATTTCTGCTATAGGGTGGTCGGGAAGTCATTAATATA